>NC_138769.1:113229521-114467021 GCF_965119305.1 Pelophylax lessonae | reverse complement strand
GATGAACACAGGGATCCTGTGTTCCTCCTATTTAGGAACAAGGGTCTCTGTATTCATCCAGTAAGTAACTGGTGTTAACCCTTTCCCAGCAAGTGGCATTAGTACAGTAACAGTGCATATTTTTAGCACTGATTACTGCAGTAATGTCACTGGTCCCCTCAAATGTGTCAGTTAGGTGTCTGATCTGTCCAACCCAATTTTGCGCAAACCAATCGATATACACTTATTGGGGGTTTTTTTTACCAAAAATATGTGGAAGAATACTGTACATATTGGCCTAAATTGATGAAAAATTTAGATTTTTTTATTTTTTTTAATGGGAATGTTTTATAGCAGAAAGTAAATAATATTGTTTTTCTTTTTCAGAATTATCGCTCTTTTTTTTTCTTTCTAGCGCAAAAAATAAAAACCGCAGAGGTGATCAAAAACCACCAAAAGTAATCTCTATTTGTGGGGAAAAAAAGGACATCAATTTTATTTGGTTGCAGCATTGCATGACTGCGCAATTGTCAGTTAAATTGACGCAGTGCCGTATCGCAAAAAATGCCTGGTCATTAGGGGGTAAAATCTTCCGGTCCTTAAAGCGGTGTTCCAGCAGTGGGAAAAAAAATAAAAGTCAGCAGCTACAAATACTGTTGCTGCTGACTTGTAATGTATAACACTTACTTGTGCAGGGAGCCCGTGATCAGCACAAGTAAAGCAGTACATGCTGATTTTCGGATCGGCTGCCGCCATCATTCACTCTAATGGAAGCCGGAAATTAAGCCTTTCGGCTTCACAGCCTCTTTCCTACTGTGCGAAGCACGCTGCGAAATTTTATTGGCTCACCGGTGGGGGAAGGAGACGGAACTTCCCAGGGATGACGCCACGGCGATGTCTCCCCGAAGTGGGGAAGGGTACCTGTCAAAAAACAGGTACCCGTTCCCCCTCCCCTGAAAGGTGCCAAATGTGGCATCGGAGGGGGGAAGGAAGCAGATGAGCGGAAGTCCCACTTTTGGGTGGAACTCCACTTTAAGTATTTAAACCAAAAATGTACATATTGTAGCTTACCATACCTTAAATGTGGTGGCTCCATTAGTTTTCTTTTTAGAAATCTCTATTTTTTTCCCCTCTATGTTTATTGATGATTTGGCCAGTAACACGCTTCCTTCCTTAGGGTGCCTACACTCTGGATGCAGGAGAAACAAAGACACCTTTGGACAGCAACATTGGTAAGTGTTACATGCACTAGCAGATTTAGATGCACTAACAAATTGAAGTCAAACTCCAGTTCACACTTTTTAAGCAGTTACAGCAATCATTATTTTCTTTTGGGATAGGCTAGGCTAGGGACAGGAAAGGCTTTATATATAGACTTAGTGGCTAGATCAGCAGGTGAAAATAAAGAAAAGAAAGCCTAAAAACACTAATGCAGTCATCACAACTAGGATACGATATAATAAATGTTTGTTTTTAACTTAATACCTCTTTAAACTAGCCTGCAAGAGTTTTTCAGCTAGTACATCACAAAATTAGTGTTGCAGATGATTAGTGTTGCAGCTGAATATGCCTTTCGGGTCATATGCTTTACCCATATAAGGATGACTTCTATGATGTTATTACACCTTGCACATGACATACATGGGTCTCTGTATCAGAAATCTTCAAGATCCTGGATCAAGTCTTGCGTCCCAATTCCATATCACCATAAATAACATGATTTCCTTTCTGAAATGCACACACACACTTAAAGCAGGGTTTATATCTTCCCTAGATCAAATGCCAAGTCAGTTGGGGTTTCAAAGTGATCTTTTTTTCTTGGTATTGGTCATATCTGCAGTTTATTCAGATAAGGGCACAGTAAATCAGAGTTTCAGACAAAAAAAAAAAAAAAGATACATATTTCTGCAGGGTTCAAATAATGCAATGAATATACAGTAGTGGTAATCCTCAAACAGTTTATTTCTGAAATCTAACTCAGAGATGGAATTTTACTTAAAGTTCATAACTTTTTATCAGACATCTGATTTCATATAATTGCAAATCATCAGAAAAAGTTTGAGTCCCACTAGCCAAGCACAAAATGACTGCAAGATATAAAATCATCACTCTAGGAGACCAAGCCTATGAACGTTCAAGTGTACAAGTCAAACTGAAATATGTTAGACTTTAATTAGCTACTTCGTTCTTTTCTGATCTACATTGAACAGAGGTTAATGAAATGGCACAGCAATGCCCATTGTGATAGTCTAGTGTGAATTCTAGTCAAAAAGGATTAATCCTAGGCTCATTTATGAATTGCTTCCAGTACATTCATTTTAATAAAATTTAACACCTTCTTTACCCTCCCCATACCCATAACATATGACAACAATGGTCACGTTCTAAATTGCTTTCAGGTATAGCTGGCAATAGCAATCATTGTATTCTGATGGCTGGGAAAATTCCCGCTGTCAGAATACAATAGCTCAGTGGGAGGCCAGAAATGAAGCCTGAAGGGAATTTTAACCGGTTGCCGACTGCTCACAGTATATTTACTGCGGCAGTCAGCCCCGGCCAGGCAGAGTGACGTAGGTCTACGTCGCTCGCCTGTCACTCCTTTTAGAGCCAATAGCGGGCGAGCGCGCCCGCCGAGGCGCGCGCCCGCCGAGGCTCGTTCACAAAGGAGTGCGGGCGTGTGACCGGCGGACCCGATGTCCGCCGGTCACACTACGATCGCCGGTACAGCGGGAGAAAGACAGAGCGGCTTATGTAAACAAGCCGCCTGTCATTCTCCCTGTGTAAAAATGAAGATCAGACGGTTCTACTATGTAGAACCGTTGATCTTTGTTTTTACACTAGGAGACCTGTCCCCCTACAGTTAGAATCACGCCCCTAGGACACACTTAACCCCTCCCTGTCCAATACAGTTAACCCCTTCCCTGCCAGTGTAATTTTTGCAGTAACAGTGCATATATATAGCACTGATTACTGCAGTAATGTCACTGGTACCCCCAAAAGTGTCAAAAATGTCAGTCAAGGGTCCGATCTGTCCGCCGCAATGTCGCAGTACCGCAAAAAAAATCGCAGATCGCCGCCATTACTCGTTAAAAAAAAAACACCAAAAATGACAAAAATCTTTCCCTTTGTTAGTAAACGCGATAACTTTTGCGCAAACCAATCAAAATACGCTTTTTGCGATTTTTTTTACCAAACATATGTAGCGTAAAACAATTTGGCTGAAAATGTTAAAAAATTTTGATTTTTACATTTTTTTTGGGGGGAATTTCATATAAAAAAAAGTGAAAAATATTGTTATTTTTGCAAAAATTACGCTATTTTTTTGTTTATAGCGCATGATCAAAAAATCGCACAGGTGATCAAATACCACCAAAAGAAAGCTCTGTTTGTGGGAAAAAAAGGACGTGAAATTCGTTTAGGTACAGCGTCGCACGACCGCGCAATTGTCCGTCAAAATCATGCAGTAAAGAATCGCAAAAAAAACCCTGGTCAGGAAGGGGATAAAATCTTCCGGGGCTTAAGTGGTTAATATATGGCCTACCTTAAAGAACTGATTGATATTGGTAAGCAATATAAGATTTATATCTGCCCTGTTACACATCAATCAAACATTACAAGCTGATGTTGCTGATTGCTTTTCTTATTATAGACATTTTGTGTGGTCTCTACTGTACCTACACCAAAAACGAAAGCCACTGATGACAGATTGACACCTACAAGTTGATTTACTAAAACTGGAGAGTGAAAAATCTGGTGCAGCTGTGCTTGGTAGTCAATCAACTTCTATCAGCTTGTTCAATTAAGCTTTGACAAAAGAAAACCTGGAAGCTGATTGGTTTTTGCAAATTTTGCACTGTAAATAAACTCCCTAGTGTTGTGTTGCAACCATAAAAACAGTGGTTGTCTGACAGAAATATATTGTATGGTTGCTGCTGTTGTTTAAGATAAAATAGTTGGAAAAGCTGGATCCCTTTGTTAGTTCAGAACTAAGTATAAGATGCAAAATTGTAGTAGCAGAGGTTATCTTAAATGAAAACCACATGTCAAAATGAAAAGTAGATCCAGAGTTCTACATAGCCGTGTATAAGACATGTATAAGTCAACATTTTCTGTACAGGTCAACTTGGCCCACCAAGCAAGCCTTCCTACCTGTCAGAGGACGCTTCTCATCACATAGGCTAACAGGGAAGCTAGGGAACTGGAGAGGCCAAAGTCAAGTTAGATTTTAGAGGACAGCTCAACATTTGCACACAATTTAGCTGCCAACACCTCTTTACAGGTCTCATCCCTCCTTCAGACTGTAAGTGGACAGTAATCAGAAAAGCAGCATCATGCTGTCATTATTGTCACATTGCTCTCTGTTCCTATCAGTATGTCCCTTGTTAGCATACAAGCCAATGCGGCACAACTGATTGGCTCTTTTTTGCTGCCCCTCTCTATTCCAGTTTGAGTTTTGCTGTATAGGGACTCCAAAAGGCTGGTACCGGGTCAATTTCAGGTACACTGCCTGCAATACATGTAATGATTTATTAACCATTTGAAAGAATCACCCCCCTTCATGGCCAGGCCACTGTTTGCCATACGGCACTGCGTTTCTTTAACTACTTGCCGACCGCTTAAATGATGGCTAAAGCGTGGATGGCTAGTTCTGGGAAGTGGTCATATGACAGCCTCCCATAATCGGGCCTGACACAAACCCACTGCAGGGTGCTGTCGGCGCTCTCCGTGATCACAGTGCTGATCACAAATTGAATTAAAGAGCCAATCAATGGCTCTTTACCATGTTATGAGCTGTGTCCAATCACAGCTGATCATGGATGTAAAAAGAAGCCGGTTATCCGCACACTTTTCCTCATACTGAGAGCATGAGGAGAGGAGAAGAGAGCTGATAACTGGCTCCTCTAAAAGGGAAATCTACACTGATAATCAGGGCACTGATATCAGTGTCATGATTATCAGTGCAGTCCAAACAGTGCCCACCAATGATACCAATGTGTGCCCACTAGTGCTGCCAATCAGTGCTCACCAGTGCTGCCAATAAGTTCCCATCAGTGCTGCCAATCAGTGCCTTCTAATCAGTGTCATCTATCAGTGTGGTCTACCAGTGCCCAACAGGGCCACCTACCAGTGCTCATCAGTGTCATCTATCAGTGCCCATCAGTACCACCCATAAGTGCCTATCAGTGCCGCCTCATCTGTGCCCACCAGTGTTGCCTCATCAGTGCAACCTATCAGTGCCCATCAGTGCAGCTTCATCAGTGCACATCAGTGAAGGAGAAAAATTACCTGTTTCCAGAATTTTATATCAAACTATGAAAAAGATTTTTTTTCAAAAAATTTCGGTCTCTATTCGTTTATTTACAAAAAATTAAAAAAAAAACCCAGTGGTGATTAAATACCACCAAAAGAAAACGTTATTTGTGTGGAAAAAAGCATGGCATGTTATCCATTGCTGTCCAGTCCCCTTCACTCCCTTTGGTCTGATGTTGACCCTTTCGAGGATTCTGAGAGGACCTCTGCACTAGTCAGCCAATGGGAATTATCAGTTGCACACAGGCAGTGGTGTGGACACCAAAAATAGGAAGTGAACATGGAGGAGAAGTACCCAGCACTGGATGGTCATGTGAGTGTGATTTTAGGTAAGTGAAAACAGGAATTTAGGGATTTTTCTTGTGATCTTGGAGTTGGCCTTTAAATTATTTAAAAAATGTACTATTTCAATTTCATTTAGCTATTTTTATTTTTCCCATAAACTTATAGGAGGTAGTAGCAACATATTGCAGACAATTGGCAAGATTAATATACAAAAAATGTATTTAATAATTATAACTTTTAACTTAAAGTATACATACAACAGTCTAAATAAAATACTTTTCCTGTAACTATCACTATGGACAGAAAGTTAATTAGAATTACAATTCACAAATACATTTTCATTTATCCAGCATTGTAAAGCAATTATTGAATCACCTTCTTCTTGACTTGCATGCTTTCTGTTGGGCAATGGCTTTTCACCCATTATACCTATAGAACTGTCATCTCACTCACAGACCTAATCACAGCTCTGACACAGGAATGACACCACTCTGATTTCATAGCTTCTGATAAATTGGTGTCACAAGCTGTTCTCATTTTTACATAGTGTCTTGTAAATCATCCTGAATGTTATTTACTTAGTACCAGTAGAAAGATCAATGGCATGCTTTACAGTCATTGTTACTCAACCACAGAACACATTTTCAGGGTGGATCTATTATATACAGTAAATTTGCAATATTTTCTAATGCTTAAAGTATACGTAAAGGCATTTTTTTTCTTTGGGGGGAGTGTGAAGAGTAAGTAGGGGTCCCCTTTGGGGAGATTGCACTGTCTTGGGAATGCAGCAGGAAATGAAAAGAATACCCCCAAAGGGAGAGGTATTCCTATATTAGACTGTTGTCACTGGAACATTTGTCCCCATTGGATGATTTACCCTTATTTCTGGATTTGCGTTCACTTCTTGCGTCTTTCTTGGTGACAGTGGTCACGGGACAGATAAAATGGGGTAAATCTCCCCAATGGGAACACAAAGAGCAATAAAAAACAGACAAAGAGTCTAACACTGTATCCAAAGCAAAAAAAAAAAACCTTTACAGTATATACAGTGGGTACGGAAAGTATTCAGACCCCCTTAAATTTTTCACTCTTTGTTATATTGCAGCCATTTGCTAAAATCATTTAAGTTCATTCTTCTTCCTCATGAATGTACACACAGCTCCCCATATTGACGGAAAAACACAGAATTGTTGACATTGTTGCAGATTTATTAAAAAAGAAAAACTGAAATATCACATGGTCCTAAGTATTCAGACCCTTTGCTGTGACACTCATATATTTAACTCTTCTGATCATCCTTGAGATGGTTCTACACCTTCATTTGAGTCCAGCTGTGTTTGATTATACTGATTGGACTTGATTAGGAAAGCCACACACCTGTCTATATAAGACCTTCCAGATCACAATGCATGTCAGAGCAAATGAGAATCATGAGGTCAAAGGAACTGCCTGAAGAGCTCAGAGACAGAATTGTGGCAAGGCACAGATCTGGCCAAGGTTACAAAAAGATTTCTGCTGCACTTAAGGTTCCTAAGAGCACAGTGGCCTCCATAATCCTCAAATGGAAGACGTTTGGGATGACCAGAACCCTTCCTAGAGCTGGCCGTCCGGCCAAACTGAGCTAGGGAGAAGAGCCTTGGTGAGAGAGGTAAAGAAGAACCCAAAGATCACTGTGGCTGAGCTCCAGAGATGCAGTCAGGAGATGGGAGAAAGTTGTAGAAAGTCAACCATCACTGCAGCCCTCCACCAGTCTGGGCTTTATGGCAGAGTGGCCTGACGGAAGCCTCTCCTCAGTGTAAGACACATGAAAGCCCGCATGGAGTTTGCTAAAAAATACCTGAAGGACTCCAAGATGGTGAGAAATAAGATTCTCTGGTCTGATGAGACCAAAATAGAACTTTTTGGCCTTAATTCTAAGCGGTATGTGTGGAGAAAACCAGGCACTGCTCATCACCTGTCCAATACAGTCCCAACAGTGAAGCATGGTGGTGGCAGCATCATGCTGTGGGGTGTTTTTCAGCTGCAGGGACAGGACGACTGGTTGCAATCGAGGGAAAGATGAATGCGGCCAAGTACAGGGATATCCTGGACAAAAACCTTCTCCAGAGTGCTCTGGACCTCAGACTGGGCCAAAGGTTTACCTTCCAACAAGACAATGACCCTAAGCACACAGCTAAAATAACGAAGGAGTGGCTTCACAACAACTCCGTGACTGTTCTTGAATGGCCCAGCCAGAGCCCTGACTTAAATCCAATTGAGCATCTCTGGAGAGACCTAAAAATGGCTGTCCACCAACGTTTACCATCCAACCTGACAGAACTGGAGAGGATCTGCAAGGAGGAATGGCAGAGGATCCCCAAATCCAGGTGTGAAAGACTTGTTGCATCTTTCCCAAAAAGACTCCTGGCTGTATTAGATCAAAAGGGGGCTTCTACTAAATACTGAGCAAAGGGTCTGAATACTTAGGACCATGTGATATTTCAGTTTTTCTTTTTTAATAAATCTGCAACAATGTCAACAATTCTGTGTTTTTCTGTCAGTATGGGGTGCTATGTGTACATTCATGAGGAAGAAGAATGAACCTAAATGATTTTAGGAAATGGCTGCAATATAACAAAGAGTGAAAAATTTAAGGGGGTCTGAATACTTTCCGTACCCACTGTATATTCTGAAGGAAATACAAGAACTGCCATTGCTGACTTTTTTTTTTCAGTGGTGCAGTCTATGGGTGATTTTGTCAGAACAACCTAGTGCATTGATGGCGAACCTCTGGCACGCATGCCACAGGTGGGACGCAGAGCCCTCTCTGTGGGCACGCCAGCTATACTGGGAAGCTGCCACAGCTGATGCCTCCACTCTCTAATCCTCCTGACTGAAGCAGCACACTGTGAGCCAGGGGACAGGGAGGCTGCCAGGATACCGCCCTGCAGTGCCAGTTTTGAGTGTTGCCACAAGCAACCGAGAGTGAGTGGACATCTGTTCGGATGAAGCGTTGTTGCTGTGTTGCTGGGATTGGTCAATTATCTGTGGCTGTTACTAATTGCAGTGTTGGCACTTTGAAAAAAATAAGTTGCTTTTGTGTCGCAATTTGGGCACTCAGGCTCAAAAAAGTTTTCCATCACTGGCCTAGTGAGTAACTGACCTAGAACCAGTATGTAAGATAGAAGGTTTTCTATACTTTACTTGCTGGAAGCTTGCTTTAGGTCAATGACTCACTAGGCAGTGTAGCTGGGAAAACAAACACAATACCAGATATCGGGACTGACTTACTAAACTGGAGAGTACAAAATCTGGTGCAGCTATGCACATTGGCCAATCCGCTTCTAACTTCAGCTTGTTCAATTAAGCTTTGACAATAAAACCTGGAAGCTGAGTGGTTTCTATAAAGAGCTGCACCAGATTTTACATTCTCCAGTTTTAGTAAATCAACCCCACAATGCCTTTAAAGAGCCACTGTTACTTGACTAGAAGTTATACTCACACCACTCTTAACGCTGCTTCCTTGCTCTATTTGGGTCTGCATTCTGTTGTTCCAATTTAACAGGGCATCTGGGTATGAGGGAACATGTGATTTCTGTTCTAGCCTGACTGGTCAATGATTAGGCCCGCATACCATTAGACGAGGGGGTGGCAAAGATGTCACATCCACCTGGGTAAGCTCCATGTCACCAGAGCTTACCCAGAAGAAAAGAACAACAGTCTCATAGTTTCTACAATAATAATAAAGTATTGTTGCAGCTTTGTATAGCCTTAGAAATACATACATAGTTTTTTCTAAAGAGGGTTCAATCTGTTTTTAAAAAAAGTCTTGTGGAAAGATCAAAGCAGTTTCCTGTGAATGTGCACAATCCATTCCCCTATTCAAATACAGAGAGTATTGCACCACTCATGCGAGAATGGGCAGACGAATCCCAGCCCACTGTTCTTGCAAAGGTATTTGCCTTTTTTAGCCATCTAAAATTAAGTGGTCATTCTACCCAATATTGAAATTTTGGTTATTGTACTCTGAATTTAACGAATAATTCTTTGTAAATCCTATTCAAATGATCCTGCCAAATTAGCTTGAAGACTATTTCTTGGCTAAACAGCCCAAATACTGAGTTTAATCAAAATCCAACCATGAGGAACAGTTTGCCTAACAGTTGCACTAAACCTTGGTGTAAACTGGACTAGATCACCTTCTAGGAGCACATGAGAAGCAAAGAATAATAAGGCTTATGTCACACTAGGAATGTCACACCAGCAAACCAGTGACAGATTCTCTAGGGTTAAAATCACCTTCTAAGAGATCATTCCCTTGTCACTCAAACCACCAAGTAGTTCAGTCACAGACGGAGCGATGTCCATTAGGAAAAATGCCTGTTGCGCTTAGGTGATTTTACCCTGGTGAGGTGTTGCCAACAGAATCAGAAGCACCAATGTGATATCTTATTTCTCATGATCAGGCTAATGCACTGGATGAGGGGTGCCTTCATCTGTTAAGAATTCATTTTATAAACTTAGAAATCAAACCAACAGATGAATAAGAAGTTCAGTTGTGATGTTTTGTCCATTTAATCTAATGAATATATTTGAAAGCAGGATCACCAATCTTGTATAAAATAGTCTGTAAGGGAAAGATAACTACAGCCCATGACTGAATGTTTGTACTTTCTTTGCTTTAGATGTTAGTTCCACTACAGAGTTAAAGTTTCAGCAGGGAAGCCTCCAATCGAAGACCATTATCTTAATGATAATCTGCTTTCCCTGTCCAGCGGGACAGCATTAATTGTCAGTAACACATGCTGAACTATTGGAAAATGCAGATAATTTACATATATTTCCCCAGTGCTAAGCACTGTCCCCTCTCCCCCTTTTTCTACAGATTTGTGATAAATAGCAACTTGCTGACAAACTGTAAGCTGTGCATTTTTGCAACTATATATATCTGCATGGGTTATTATTCCTAGTATATAAAAAGGGAAAGCTGCTTAATTAACTTCAAAGACATTCTGTCCACATTGCATATAAAGTAATAAGATTTTTTTGAACATGGATTTCTAAATAAACATTACACTAAGGCTGCATTCACACTTGAGCGTAGCGTTTTTTACCGTGATTTTACCACGATTTTTATCGCGATTTTTACCGCGATTTTTTCAGGCGTTTTTCATTGACATCTATCAAAAACGCTGGTAATCAGCCCAAAAAGAAGCTCATGTACTTTTTTCAGCTACAGGCGTTTTGCAAAACGCTCAGATGTGAACAGGGGCCATTTAAATGAATGGGGTTTTACTTGTTGGGCGTTTTGGAAGCGTTTCTTTTGAGCGTTTTTGGAGCTGAAATCGCCCAGGTGTGAATGGAGCCTAAATGTAAAAGTATAAAATGCGCTCTTATTATTTTTTCTCTTGCTGCCCTTTCTTCCTTTAGGTCTGTTTTCTCTTTACTGCTGCTCTTTATTGCTGTTAGTTCTCTTACAGGGATCCACAGTAAAAGATTGTAAAAGGAACCCAAAAGGTACCTTGCCATGCCATTGCTTCTGCCACACCATGGAGTTGATTTACTAAATGCAAATATACTGTGCACTGCAGGTGCACTTGCTTCAGAGCTTAGTAAATGAGATAAAGCTTCACTTTGCAAAAAACTCAAACACATGCAAGGAAAATGTAAAAAAAAACTAAATTTTTGCTTGCACATGATTGGATAATAGAAATGAGCAGAGCAGATCTAGAGCAACTGCACTTGCAGTGTACAGTATTTTTGCCTTTGGTAAATCAACCTCCTTATACTGTGCACCCAATCTAAGCTGCACGGTAGTAAGATACGGTATTTGGGAATTACTTTCTTTGGAATTAAAAAAATCCTTTTTCAGTCAGGTCAATAAAACCTGTTTTATTTAGGAAAAAATCCAAAAATAATCCAAAGTATAATTTTATAATTGTGGTAACAAGAATTAAATGACCATTTAAATGTATCATTGTTGATTAACAGAAAATGAATGTATAAACCAAATGTCAGTAAGGATCTAAATGTTTGTCTAGAGCAATAATCTCCAAACTGCAATCCTGGGGGCTGGTGTGGCCCTTTACTTGCCTTTATTCAGCCCTTGAGGCATAATTCCTCCCACTGACCCCAACAATGGGGCACTATTCCGTCTACTTACACCAATAATGGGGAATAATTCCTACCACTGACCCCAACAATGGGGCATAATTCCTACTATTGACACTAACAATGGGGCACTATTCCATCTACTTACACCAATATTGGGGAATAATGCCTCCCACTTACCCCCAACATTGGGGCATAATTCCTACTACTGACACCAACAATGGGGCACTATTCCTTCTAGTGACACCAATGATGGGGAATAATTCCTTCCATTGACAACAACAGGGCATTATTCCTCCCACTGACAGCAACTATTTCTCCCCCTAATACAAAAGCTTGGGCATTGTTTCCTCAAACTGGGCACAGTCTGGCCCTCCCATAGTCTAAAGGACAGTAAACTGGTCCTTTTCTTTAGAAAGTTTGGACCCCCCTGGTCTAGTGGACCATTGTTTTTAGGTTACACAATAAAGTACAGCAAAAGAGACCTAGTAAAATGTTAGAAGACCTGGGGCATGTGCCGTAAGGTTTAGAAACACCCTTGCAAAAAGATCATGTTTAAGTATATGTAGCACCCTCCTAGGTAGGTGTTAGAGAAAAAGTAATGTATATATTGTTCTCTGCTTACCAGAGAGCAGGATCTGTTAGTAGGTCTGCTCATTGTGCTCATGTGCAACTCGTTTTGGCTGCAGAGTGTTTCACACTGGTCCAATAGGGAGGCATATTGGACAGTGGGAGGAAACCTGACAAATGAGTGCACAGGCTTTTGATACAGCCCTGGTGATTTGGCGAGGAAAAGTGCATCGGTGCATGCTGGGATACTGTATTAAAGCCAGGAGCACATGTGCTCAGAGTCTTTTGGCTGGATAGTGGAGTTCCCGGAGGGAGGGGGTGGTTGCCTCCTCCTCTGTAGAGGGGTTGTGTGACCTCAGGTAGCCGACTTGAGGGTGCCAGTGTGGCGCTGAACCCAGAGGTCCAGGGAAGCTGACTAAAAAAGGGAGACACTGGAGAATCTGATTCTGCAGTACAGTAAGTACAGATATGTGTCAAGGGGCCTGACCTAAGGGGGGCTACCCCTGCAGCTAGAAGAGTCAGTGGGCAGGTGTCACTAAAGGGGATGCTAGTGAGTGTCCTGAAGAGAATGTCGTTCACCAAGTCTATTGCTGGAGAGAAAAGAGCAAGGAGACCTAACCCTTTCCATACATGTGGCAGTATGGATTAAGCAGTGCAGCTGCTTCCACAAGCAAACTGGTGAGGCCACGTGAGAGTTGTCCTTATCCATTGTGAATAGTCACAGTTGGAGTATCCCACTATTCCCTTCCCCCATCCAAGTTCCAAAATAAACACTAAAAACTAATACCCCCTAGACCAGGGGTGTCAAACTCAATTTCATCACGGGCCACATCAGCATTATGGTTGACCTCAAAGTGCCGGTTATATCTGTAAGATTAGACGTCCAGAGACCCCCACCCCCTTACACCCTTACATGAGATGTCAAGAACGCCCACCATCATAAGTCAAGAGTCACCCACCCTTCCTTACATCATAATGCACCCCCTTACCTTGTGCTACTGCCAGGAAGGAAGAAGATGCGGGGGGGGGGGGGATCTGGGAAGAAGAAAGTGCAGGGTTTGAAGGAGGACCAGAGAAGGGCTAGAGTCAGCTTCCAGAGTCTGCTGAATGCTGAGACCAGGGGAGGCAGAGACAAGGCGGCTGCACAGAGAGGTGCAGGATCTATAGGAGGGATTCTGCTCTCCTCTCTGTTGCAGACTGCTGGGAAAGGGGGGGGGGGCAAAGACGAGCCTTTCTGCAGGTGCACAGAGAAGCGCAGGATCTGGCAAAGGAGTTCTGTCCTCTCTGCTCCTGACCACTGAGACAAGGTGGGGGCAGAGACAAATGGGGTGCCGCAGCTGCAGGAGAAGTGCGAGGGCCACATAAAATGGCCTGGGGTGTCGTAATTTGGCCCACGGGCCTTGTGTTTGACACCTGTGCTCTAGACTGTTTTATTGTGTGATGAGCCATCAGGAGTAAGAAGGAATGTGTGAACTGTACCACAAGTGACTGTGTACTGGTAATCAGAGAAGGCCCGAGAAGTCATCTTACAGCAGGCCCTACGGGGGCAGTACTACATGTACAAAAACACTTAAACCTAATTTGTTGTTGTACATGTTCCTGTAATGTCATCCATTGTCAATTTTTTGTTTGTTCTGCTGTAGTCATTACAGTATATATGTGATGTTCAGCTGCTTCTTGAGTGGTCACATATCCACAAGGAAGATAATGCAAAGAGTTTACAGGATGTGCACAGTGCAGGTAGAGAAAATGTGAACAAAGGGGAAAACTTTTTTTAAACAGATTTTACTACAATCCTGTATTACTTTCAGTTTTCTGCAAAGCAAATTATTTATCTGTGAGTTTTAGTTTTTATGTTAAACTTAGCTCTGCAGAATATATAGTACAATAGCCAGATTTAAAATGTAATATACACTGCGTTGGTATTGTGCATTGTGGATTTTTTAAATTAGGTGTACCGAATGGCAGCTAAAGATATAGAGGAATTATTTACAGTAATCTGCAAGCAGATCCTCATGGGTGGGGGAAATGTTTCTGTTTTTGTTTTGGTGTCAGTATTTCTTTCAACAACAATTTTGTTGTGTGCTTTAAACAAAAAACATTTTCTGTTTTTATTGTCAGCCGAAAAATCATTTGAAGTCAATCTCGTGTATGAAAATGACATTTTAATATAACCTGTAACTTAGCTGACTGTTTTCACAGATTGCATTTAATCTAACCAGAAACATATTTACAACTTGCCTTACATTGCATTAAATCAAGCAACACATTAATGTCGTTTCCTGTAAATCTGTAAGCTGAACGCGGACGGAATCATTTTACTTGCTGTTTAGAGCTATTTCATGTTGTGTGATTGCTCCTAAAAAGATAATATATTGAACTCAGAAGCTATGAAGAATGCATACTTGATTATTCTTCTGGTATAAAAAGATTTAGATGCCGATGGCTTAAAGGGCTTTCTACTTTTCTAATAGGTTTATCCAGATCCTTCTTAAAGCTGAACTCCAAGGAGATATAAAAGACACAATTTAATGCAGTTCTTTATTTGTTAATACATCATTCAATTTATTTTTTAGTGTTAGGATTGTAAATATTTGAATATGACCTGGTAGGCTTTTGCAGTTCCCTGTCCAGCAGAGCTCAGACTAGGGGAGGAAGAAGCAGCACAAGGAGCCAATCAGTAAACTGCAGCAGCGAAAAATCAGTCCCCCTGCTCTGATAGACAGGGCTTTGCTGTGTGGCAAAGCTATGCAAATCTCAGGACTTGATGGACATTTAACCCTTTCCCTGCCAGGTCTGTACAGCTTTTGGACCTAAAGCACTGCTTCCAGCTGGCCAATTTTGTACGCCATACCGGCCTGCATTCCTCATTTCAGTGACCATAAACTTATAGCAGCAACATCTGATAGCTCTGATAAGTTACTGATCAGAGCTATTTACCTGAAATGTCACACCCCTCTCACCACCACTTCACTCTACTGTGTCCGCTCCACCTTCCTATGCTATCATCTAAACTGCCCCCACCTTCCTCCAACGCTCCCTTTCCCTGTCGCTTCACCCCCACTGCTCTGATCCCCCCCCCCAGTACTGATCCCCCCTCACAAACCCAATGCCCTTGTGGCTGTCGCCTTCCCTCCTCTGCCCTCCTGCCAACTTTGCACGCTGCAGGGCAGCCACAGAGGGATCTGCTCGGCCAAATAGACCCCCCCCCTCCTCTGACCCCCCTTTCTCAGTGCCTCTTTTTGACTTTCCCTTCTCCCCTCCTGCCGGCTGCAGTCGTTTTCAGATCGTCGGGACGGAGAGCAGGGGTGCTCCGTGTTCGTGTTTTACCAGCCCCCTTCCTTTCCTGAAGGAATACAGTCAGCGATCAGTACAGATCGCAACGGTATTCTTTTTATCACTGACATATTGTAAACTCTGTTTACTATGTGTCAGTTTGTGAATGAAACTATGTTTAATTTTATGAATGAATAGGAGTCTCTATACAGACTCTTTATCCATTCATAAACAGTGCAGCTCAGGCTGCAGAGAATAGGACTGTCTTTAGTCCCATTCTCTGTTTAAAAAACATACTATGTGGTAGTTTTAGACATGTGTCTAAATTTAATAAACAGGCAAAAAATTTGGGGGAGCATACCCATGTATTTCCAAAGCTGCTGCAGCTATGAACCAAAAGACATGTATATTAAAAAAGAATAGCGCGCAAATGCAAAAGAAATTACTACCAAATCTGAAGAGAGTCCATAAATAAAAATGGGGGTTTGGTCCCACCATAAGTCCCCTGTAGTGCATTTGCACATCTCTCCCAGCAAGGAGTGTTATCTCCAAGGGTTAGAAAGGGTGGATTCATCTCTTTTTCATGGATAGTGTAGGACCCACTGATAATGGGGTACTTTGACGCAGTAGTGGGCTTGAGCACGATATGGCCATATGGTGGGACCAAACCCCCATTTTTATTTATGGACTCTCTTCAGATTTGGTAGTAATTTCTTTTGCATTTGCGCGCTATTCTTTTTTAATATATGTGTCTAAATTTCCCTTGCCTCTAAAGCCCATTGCACATTTGGATAACATTCCAGTGGCTACTGACAGGTGATGAGGAAGTGAAGCCTGTTTTAACTCCATTTTACCAACAAATGCGCCGCAACCGCATGCATTGCACAAGGTTGCAGGGCATTTGTGGTGATTTCTCGTTGACATGAATGTGTAGTGTTCTGCGGACAGCATCGCTACAAGTTGGGTCAACTTTGCCAAGGGCGCAAAGCATAATGGCATCATCACCCTGCCCACTGTGCTATTGCAGTTTAAAGGGGGGGGGGGGGCTTTTGGCAGGAGGCAAAAAACACAGCTCGACCACACAGTTTTGTTGCCCCCAACCACAAGTCTCCTTCATGATGAGCATAATACAACAAAGCCATGTGTAGCTACTACAGGTCCTTGAATCCCCATGCTGGCAGTGCTATTGATGTAATTTGGGACACAGCGCCTGAACAGAAATGCACAGGTGTTCCCTGCATTCCTCTGCAGGCAGTCCCAGCCATATCAATTGGGACGCAGTGCTGCATTGACACAGCCAATGCTCCCAGCTTGACATCCATGTGGGTGTATGTCCTTGAACTCACACTGTCTGAATTTGGGGCCATGCACCTACACCCACACAGATGTAAGATTTGTCCTTGCAGCTGCTGCGTCCCAGTTGACATGAATGTAAATCAATGGAGAACCCCCTATACAGGTGGGACTTTAAAGGCAACCAAGCATCAAGGAGTAATAAAATCTTATTTTATTCAACCCTCTTGTTCATGGAGTTCACCAGAGCTTGACAGGTTGCCACTGGAGTTCTCTTCCACTCCTCCATGACAAAATCACGGAGCTGGTGGATGTTCGAGACCTTGCGCTCCTCCACCTTATGTTTAAGGACCACCCAGGAGATCAACAAACTTAGACTGTCTTCATCTAATCACAATTTGTAGACAGGGGAAAAACAGGCCTTAGACACCCTTATTAACCAACACCAACTTACCATAAAACCCTCCGACAAAGGAGGAAACATAATTTTCAATAATATCCAATATAAAAACAGGTGTTTGAAGATTCTTCAAAACAAGGAATGGTATAAACCCATCACAAAATCTACAATTGACAGATTTAACCAAGAATTTTACCTATTGATAGACAACGCACACCTGAACAACATTATAGACAAACAATGTTGGGAATTTGCACGCACAAGTCACCATAAGATAACTACCTTTTATAGTTTACCTAAGATACACAAAGATAGAAAAAATCCTCCAGGCAGACTAATTGTGTCTCGAAGAGGGCGTATCACCGAAAATCTTAGCAAATTTGTCGATGACCTTTTGTCTTTAATCTCCCATCCTATATTAGAGATGATATAGGATGCACAAAACACCTATTACAAACTCTTGATGGACTTTACATACCCCCAGATGCCCTGTTAGTGGCAATAGATGTAGAAGCTCTTTATAGCTCCATCCCACACCAAACTCTTGATGGACTTTACATACCCCCAGATGCCCTGTTAGTGGAAAAAGATGTAGAAGCTCTTTATAGCTCCATCTCACACCAACAGGGCATCTCTGGGATTAGGCACATTCTTTCCCAATCCAATCCTGACAAGGAAGGTTTGAACGAATTTGTAGTGTTAGCTTTAGAATACATTCTCACTCGCAATGATTGCTCCCATTTCCTCCAGGTGAAGGGCGATGGGGACATGTTGTGCCCCATCCTACCTCAATTTGTACCTGGGGGAGTGCTCATTACTGGCTGATGAGGAGCTCACTCCTCTGACAACATCCTAACTTGACATCGTTATATCGATGATAGCTTTATTGTATGGACTGGATCTATCGAATTGTTGCATATATGCATCGCAACTATGAATAGAAACTCATTCAATCTATGAATAGAAACTCATTCAATCTAAATTTCACCATGTCCTATGACCCTAGCTCCATTAACTTTCTGGATGTCACTATTAATAAGGAACCTGACGGCAAACTCACAAGCACACTATATGGCAAACCCACAGCTGGGAACACCATATTACATGCTACCAGATCACACCCTCAACTAATAATTAAATCTATTCCTTTTAGTCAATACTTTGACACGACAAGAAGTGTGTTATTTGTAGAAACAGCCAGCAAAAACAAAAGGAAAAGTATAAAAGTAAACAAATGCAGACCACTTATCTGAAGCCTTGCAAGCTGCAACATACTACATTTTGTGTTTTTCGTTTGGATATTCTTTAACTTGTTTTCATTTTAAATGAACACACGGTTCTCTTTTCAACTGTCCCATGATCCCCACACCCTCTGAGGGTTTGATGCAATTTGATCACCTTGGTTAGATCAAATTCTGAACTGAGTTCGTTTTCAATTTTGTTTAAGTACTTGCTGCTGCCATGTATAGCTCTGTAAGCAGTTATTATGCTATTTACTTTGTTCTTTGTGTTTGGAGTGGATTTTTTTTTTTTTTGTGGTGTATTGTATTTTGTCTATTTTGTGTATTTGTTTATGAATCTTAAACTTTTGCAATTAGAAAACAATATAAAAATTGATTTAACCAGTTGCCTAACTTTGGCATGTTACACATGTCCATAAAAATCTCCTCCTCTGTACACAAGGCGTCTCCTGTATGCCCAGTATACTTTTTGCAGTTTCTTCTCTCCCCTGCTCCCTCCTGTGCACAGCCCTTTGAGACCTGGTGTCTAAAGAAAGATAAGCTCCCAATCCTACAGAAGCCTTCCTCTTTGAATGATCACTGTGAAAGCCAATCACATTGATCATTCAGTGTAACATTTGTAAACAATAACAAAAATAACACACTAGCTGTCTTATCTGTTCAATTCCTTGACAGACAGCAATCAGTGAGTGAGAGAGCTGCAGAATGTTTGTGTGCTCCGGGAATTAGTTAACTCTTAACAAAGACATGCTCTTATTTTATTACTTAACCCATTCATTTCAGTAGATCACCCTGTATAAGCACTATTGAACAGTTTCATCTCCTGTTCCATGTTTCTATTTTAAATTATTTGTTGGGAAAAAAAATAATATTATAAAGCACATATATAAATTGTTATCTTTAAATGTAATCTTTAAAACAAATACGTGGTTTCAGGTATGTCTGTTTTATTTTCAATCAGTGAGAACTTTAAATTACTGATGCATTATAAGAAAAATGAAATATATGCAAAAAAAACAAAAAAAAAAAAACAGCTTTACTTCTTTTGTAAATAACTTTAACATGCTTTGTACCAAAAATGTAATTTTAATGTTGCCGTAAATAGAATAAGCAGCAAAATAAAATGTATATGTTTTTCCCACAGTAATGGCACTTTTGTTCAAAATATTACTGATCAAACTTGATTGAATTTTTTTTTCAAATGTTTATGCTTTTTTTCCCTTAAAATGCAAATAAATTTAAAAAAAATCAATATAAATAATCTCATAAATGTGAAAATACGGTCTAATGATAAACAGGTGTGGGAGCAGAAGTAGTTAAAAAAAAAAAAACAATTGTCCCATAATCTAAACCTGAAAGAGAAAACACTGGCATGTTCTTGGTCTTACATTCCTATTTACCAAATGATATTGAAATGATGCCAGTTTCTGACACTTAAAAGAAATAATTTCTGCTATTACTGGAAATACATCCTCTGTGTCCCTGCAAGGACAGCATGCAGTTTCCCAATTTCATCCTTCATTTCCCTGGCAGATGTTCTAAGCTTTTGAAACTCTGTCATTTAGAATTGCCTGTTACCATAGTAGACAATACCTGTTCCGTGTCACATTGCAGCAAATCTGCTTTGTGTGGGTAAAAGTTCTAATTTTTTTATTTTAAGAGCTTTTCTTTATCAACACAGTTGGGGAATTTGCCACTAAGCACAGTCTTAAAATGGAACTCTACTTTTTTGTTGGTTGATCGGTGATACATTCAGCATAAATTGGTTAAGGCTGTCGCAAACAAATAATTTCCTAAAATTGCTAATTAATGATAAATTAATGATGAGTGGGGACACTATCTACCAATCATTGAACTGGTATTTCAGCACCAAGATCAGCTACATACGTCTTGATAATATCCATCCAATTCTTCACCAACCTTGATTTCTAGTTTCTTCTATAATTGCTAATATTATTGATTATTCCAGCGAGTCTGAAAGCCTGGCATGGCTGAAACCAAACAGTCTTACCACTGCTATCTAAGCTCCCTATGATATTACTAGCTTAAAGCTGAAAGTGGTATTAAACCCCAAATGAAAAATACATGATATTGCCGCTTACCAATCATTAGATGTGGTGAAGGCATTCAGGGCCGCTTATAAGGCAGTACAGCCAGCCCTCCTGCATTGGGACTGTTCAATAGGGGGCCCCAGGAGCTTCTCCCCCTCTCCCTTCCTCTGGCTGCACTGGAAGGGGATTGGTCCTAGCACATGCACCCCCTTTCATCTGCTGTCCGCTCCCCCCATGTGTCCCTTTCCCCCACAGCGCTGCTGGCTTCCCTCCTCTCCTCTCCCGCTGGCAGCTGCTGTGGGCACACAGGGAGATGTTTAAGGATAGAGAATGAGGGAAGGGGCCAGTAAATGTGTAATTTAGTGGTCACTACCTTTCCTGAATGAACACAGTGAGCAATCAGTAGCAATTATTCACTGTGTTCATTCATAACTGTGTTTTCTAAGCTTCAGTTTGTGAATGAGCAGGAATCCTCAGAGCATTTCCTATTCATTCATCTGTGCAGCAGAGGCTGCAGAGAAAGGTCCTCTGTCACTTTCATCGTAGGAAAGAGGGCCCTGTAAGCTAGGCTGTATGGGGCCCTGTCATTTCTAACAGCAGCCCTGAATGCATTAATTTCCTTTTCTTAGGCTTTTCCCCCTCTGTTTTCACCAGGTGATCAGACCAGTAACACACCTCCTGTATTAATGAGACACCACTCTGGAAGAATGAGCATAGGAGACACAGCAGACAGCAAACACGGGTCTTCCTTACCACTTCTACCTATAAAATACTTTTTTGATGCAGCAGGTCTACCTTTTGCTTTGTTGCTGATCTCAGTCTTGCTATTGTGTAAGATTATTTTCTTCAGTGACCTCAGATTGTTAGTAGAGCATGGCTTTCCTCACCTAGTTTCATTCCTCCTACACAGCTAATTCTGTTTGATTTAATGACTGTATTTAACCCACATGTAATCATCTTGATTATTGGTACTTATTTGGTATAATTGTGTAATTATGCACTAGACTGGACCTGCAAAATCTTAGCTGTGCGCAACTGTATCTGGGAGAATTGATGCTGTTTTAAAGATAAAGCGCGGACACCACATATAAAATGCATAAACCGAAGTTTGATCATTCATTAAAAAAATCTATCTATCTATATCTATATCTATATATAGATATATACAGTATATCATCAGTAAGTTAGCAAGTGTACTTAGACTCCTTTCTGCCAGGTGAAAGCATTTGAGCAGCTACACCGCCAAATTACTCACTCGCACACCCCCGATACCGCTGCACCCCTCACAATGTATTCCGGGCTCCACTTGCCCATCTGCAGGCCCAAGACCGACATGGCGGGAGCTCCCCTTTCTGCTGTGACCCAGAAAGCGACGTCTATGATGTCACTTCTGGGTCACCTGTCACTTTCCCCGGCTAGCATAGCCAGGAAGCAATGTTTTCCAACGCGATCTGCATTGCAAAACATTCAGTGGAGTACGGACTTTTAGACCCTGCATGCCTCATTAACCTGATTAACCTTGCAGAAGAATAAAGTTACACCCAAGCACATAAAATTCCCCCCCCCCCAATTTTTTTTGAGGCCCCCCCCTTTCACGTATGAATGTAAATGCCTGCGTCGGGGGCGCCTACGTGTGAAATCGTCAATTACGATACACATGTTACATATCAGCGCACACACCGGAGTGAGAGCAATAATTCTAGCACAAGACCTCCTCCAGAACACTAAACTGATAACCTTTAGGGGGATTTTAAAAGAGTTACCCATAGAAAATATAGGGTACTGAAGTTTGTTCCCATTTCACAAGCACAGACAAAGTTAAGGTTTGACATGTTGGGTATCTATTTACTCTGTGCGACCTTGTCTTTATATTGTACCACAAATGTGGGTAGTTTATTGCAAATGTTTGCCCTAAAAACTCACTTTAGTGTGTTTTCTACTGAAATTTTGCGATAATATTATATGACATTTAAAAAAATGGAAATACCACTATTTTATCCCATAGGATGTCTGCTTTCAGAATATATATATATATATATATATATATATATATATATATATATATATATATATATATATATATATCTATATATATATTTTCTTTTTCTTTGTAATTTTCAGGCCTAAAATGATTTTTTAAACATGTGTGTAGAAAAAAAGCAAAAAACGGCTCTGACAGCAAAAAGGTCAAAGACTGAGTGTTTTTTTTTTATTTATTTTTTTAACAAAATTTGAATAAATACGTTTTAAAAGAAAGTCCCCAATGAACTAGAGCTGGAAGACTACACACTAATTCATTCTCAAAACTCACATGAGAAGAAATGAAAGGAGTTGTAAAGTCTCAAGGTTTTTCACCTTAATGCATTCTATGCATTAAGGTGAAAAACCTTTTCTTGGTTGTAGTTGCCCCCCCAGATCCGCATTATTCTTACCTGAACCCGAACATTCCAGCGACGAGCACGAGCCCAACAGCTCCAGCCGCTGTCTCGGGTCCTCATTGGATAGACTGATAGCAGCAGGGGCCATTAGCTCCGCTGCTGTCAATCAAATTCAGTGACACAGGAGCGGGGGGCCAGGCCGAGTCCCGCACGGGTGCCCCCATGGAAAGCGGCTATCTGTGGGGGCACCTGATGAAGAGGAGGAGCCAGCAGCGCCACCAGGGCACCCCAGAAGAGGAGGATCAGGGCTGCTCTATGCAAAACCCTTACACAGAGCAGGTAAGTATAACATGTTTGTTATTACAAAAAAAAAACGAACCTTTACAATCACTTTAAGTGCCCATTCACACTACCGCGACTTGTCAAGCGACTGGTCAGCCTGACAAGTCGCGGTCCATGCAGTGCTACGGGAACCATTCTAATAGGAGCGACTCAAGTCGCTCCGACTTAGAAAATAGTTCCTGTACTACTTCGGGGAGACATCGGAGCGACTTGCATTAACATTCATTATATGAAGTCCGTGCAAGTCGCGCCAAAGTCGCGGTGCACGCGACTTCACAGGTCGCCCCCGAAGTCGTGCCGCGGTAGTGTGAACCGGCACTAAGGTGTTCAGGTCAAGACTCTGTGTTTACATTGCAAATTAGAAGGCTGGCTGGTAGTCAACTCATTGCTGACAGGAAGTACAAACCATCTATTGTGAGAAAACAAAAGGAAAAGTATTTTTTTTTATCAGAACTTTAAAGTAAAATTATAGGCTTTTTTCTAAATTTTGGATAGAGGGATAGAGTAAGGGACCCCTGTAAGTTTATTTTGCCATCTATGTCCCATCGGGGAGATTTACCTTCACTTCCAGTCCCATAGCCAGAGGAAATTAGGAGAATCCCTTGGGGTGCAAGATTTGTTTTACAAATAAACATTTAATTTGTAACAAAGGGTTCCCAGAGCATCATCAGTTAGCTAAACAGAAACATAATAAAGCAGCTTGCTTTGCAGCTTCCTATAGCTGATTGCAAGCTCAGCCACCTGATACTGCTATAAGGACTCATTTGAGTTCTATACATAACTTTTATTTTTTTCAACACAGCTGGAAAGTAATCTTGATAATGATGCAAAGGAGACTAGAGAGCCACCTGCTGGTTGGATATTAAGCTGCATATATATTCCTGTGAAATATTTTACATTTACCTGACAAGAACTAAAGAAAAAATATAGAAAAAAATATTTTTTTTGGTCCTGATCAGGAAGAAAATATGTACAAAACCATTATGCATTCCTGCTAAGTGCCTCAGTAAATAAATAGCTCTCCTGGTTTACAGTACAAACAAACCACAAGTTCAATCCTTTGAAATAGCACTCACTGTCTGTGAGATGTGGCCACTTCAAAGTATTTAATTGCTGTCGGCTGCTATCTAAAAATACTATTTTCTTCTGCTTGAGAGAGTGTTATCAGCAAGTGGCCACCCTCCAATGATGAGAATGTTATTTCACTCCATAGTAACGGGCTGATTAAATGCAATTGGTCCACTATTCAAGCAACATCTATAATTTTTTCCTTTAACTATTTCACGTGTTCTGTATACACTGACAAGCTGATAGAATAGCAAGGATTAAAGGTCTAATAAAGTGTGAGTAGCATGTTCCAATACATTTGCACATTTGACTTTACATAAACAGAGCTGGCTCTCATGTCCACACATAATTGTTCTAAATAAATAAATAAAATAATAATTGTTCTAAAAGTGAATATATGCTGTTACAGCCATGTACAGACAATTTGGGCAGCAATTTCCTTTGTGTGAGTCGGGGAGAAACATGCTGGCTGACTGCTTTCAGGTTGCACCAGCCAGTCTTGATAGTTCTTGCCAAGATTGCAGCCAGCATCCTCCACCAACTCTTCCACCTTCCTATCTCCTCCCCTCCACATTAGGATAACCATGAATGCCCAGTTAAACTGAGCATTGCTGTCCAGAGATTTCCAGCTTCCGGGAACATCGGCCAGGTATGGTATATACATGGTTACATTGGTCCAAACTGACAAGCAAATGTACTGTCGGTGCAGCACCTATTCCCTGCGCTCTGAGTGGTGCAGTCCTCTATCCAACCTGACTGTAGACTTGTAGATGAGAACAGATGACATGGCAACTTGATAATACTTCAGCCTTGCAGCCCCTCGCTGGACCAGGGTGGTCCGGAAACACTATAAACGACAACAAACACATTGGCGCACCGGCCTAGTGCATTATCTCTTAGACAGGTTTATTAAAATGATAGATTAAAAATACTCACAAACGAGTTTCTTGATAAAAAGCACATCAAATAGATATAAAATCCTCAGCAACAAGTCAGGCTCTGAGGAAGAGGCACCGCCTCGAAAAGCGTAAGCCTGCACAGCTTCAGGGGACGATTCAATCCCGATCTTGTTGCTGAGGATTTTATATCTAATTTGATGTACTTTTTATCAAGAAACTCGTTTGTGAGTATTTTTAATCTATTATTTTAATAAACCTGTCTAAGAGATAATGCACTAGGCCAGTGCGCCCTTGTGTTTGTTGTCGTTTATTGGTTCAAACTGGACCAATGTAAGTATGTTTAAACTATCTATTCCTGGAACTCATCTTTAAAGATTCTGCAGTAAAACAAGGGTATAGCACAAATGGTCAAATCAATGAAACTGCCTTTCCCTTCACAGAGGAGGATGCACTTGTAGGCATTTGGGGTCTGATGGGGTCATGCCAGTACAGACAGAAATTGGGAAATTTCTGTATGTATTTTAATGCTTTAGAATGTCTATTTATGGGACGGGGATTGCCTAAAGCAACACTCTTCCTTAGGCTGTCTATATTTCTGTTTTGAGGGGCCAGCTATGGAACATTGTGTAAGGCTGTAAAATAATGCTTACATGTTCAACAGCTCTCATATGTATATGCCTGTCCTAAGATGGTTCAAATCTCGAGTGGTTTAGCATGGACCTGCCGAAATTCAAAATATCTATAGCAGGCTGATTGTACCCGAGTTGATCCATCAATCCACCTGGGTACAACCAGCATGTTTGGTTTTTCCATGCAATTACTGCCAGCGGCTACAGCTGCTAGCAATAATCACTGCATGCTCTCCCAGCAGGACCATGCCCCCAACAGCTCCGCGGGAGGGATTCCCCCATCAACAGTGACTGTGTTTATGGGGGAATCAAGTGATTTTCTTACCTGCAACCTCAAAAATTGCAGCATCTATAGCCTGCTTTAGAGGTTAAAGGGGGGTAAGAGATAAAAAAAAAATTGTAAAAGGAGTACACGGTTTACTGAGACTAAGAAGCAGTGATTTAGGACACCAAGAATTGTGGAAAAGGACCTATCAAGGCGTTTTTTTTTTTTTTTTTTTTTCTTTCTTCTCTTTTAACATAAATGTTATCAAGAAGAATAACACACAGGGTGACAATGTGAGTCTATCTTTGCTGTGACTGTGGTAATTAGTAAAAACATGCCGCTTGTACCCAGAAACAGCTTCATTGCTCTTTTTTCAAGGTTCTATGAGCATGATGAGATGGAATAATCTCTGTGCTTTCCATAAGAATGAGCTGATCTTTCCTGTGATTTGGGAAAGTCATCTTCGAAGAATACTAAACGGTGTCTTGTGACTTCCTATTTTATGCTCTCTGGCTGGTTTCTAGCTAGATATTAAGTATAAATCATCCTGGGGGCAGAAAATCCATTTATAAACAATAAAATCATCTTCCATCTCGCTTTTAAGTCTGGTAGAGAATTTAAGGATGACTACGAGCCAGCAAAATAGTGGCAAACTACTGAAATGACAAAAAGAGAATATGGCTGGAGGAATGTCAGGGACGCTTTTTTCGTGGGGACATTAACTGAGGTTAAAGGAAAAGACATAACTGTGGAACAATGGGCGTTATAATTCCACAACAGCTGACTAGGCATGATCAAGAGGGCGCAAAGTTAATACGACTGCTACTTTAAAACGAGTGGTGGGATCATTACTTTTATTTCTACATTCTACCACTCTGTTTATTGCGATGTTTTTTCCTTTTAGAACTCTGAATTTTTCACATTGTCTCCATAAAAATGTTTTAAAGCAGTATTAGACCCAAAACCCAAAATGTAATATACTGCAGCTTGCCAATCCTTAGATGTGGTGGCAACGATCATTTTATTTATTGTTTACAATTTTTTTAGACTTTTTTCCTTTGTTCAGCTGATGATCTGGCCAATAACACATCTCTTGTGAGTGCCCCAACCCTGGATACATGTAAAAATCTTAATAATTTGCTAAACAAAATTGCTCAAAATACCCAAACATTACATGTTTTTAAAGCAGAAGCCCTGGAGAATAAAATGGTCGTTGCAATTTTAGCAAAATAATAGTTTAAAAAATCACAATCTCGATTCAACCCCCTCCACAATCTTAATCTGGCATTTCCACGATTCAGTGCAGAGCCTTCTCTGCTCACAGCTGGAAAAAAAAATAGCCAGCAAAGTTTATCACAACATTTCTAAGCGCTGAGCAAAAGTGAAACACTGTATCCTTTCATTCTTTTAGATCAAAGGGATGAACTTCAGTCTGTAAATGAGATCTGTTTAACCACTTAAAGACTAAGCCTTTTTTCTGACATTTGTTGCTTACAAGGTAAAATCAGTTTTGTTTTTTGTTTTTTGCTAGAAAATTACTTAGAAACCCAAAAATTATATATATATATATATATATATATATATATATACATTTAGCAGTGATCTTAGGGAATAAAATGGTGGTTGTTGCAATATTTTATGTTACACTGTATTTGAGAAGCAGTCTTTCAAACACAATTTTTTGGGGAAAAAATACACTTCAATTAATAAAAAAAAAAAAAAAAAAAAAAAAAACTAAACAGTAAAAGGTAGCCCAATTTATTAGTAAAATGTGAAAGATGATGTTATGTCGAGAATTGCGATCTTTATTTTAGGCAAAAAATTTGTGATCCTCATTTTATCCAGACTCGTGCAGCCCTATAGTGCACACAAACACAATATAACACCAATTTTTAGTAAAATATAAAAGATGTTACGCTGTGTATATAGATACTTAACATGTCACACTTTAAAATTGCGTACCTCTGTTGAACAGCGACAAACTATGGAACCTAAAAATCTCCATGGGCGACACTTTAAAAGCATTAACAGGTTAAAGTTTAGAATTACACAGTAGGTCTGGTGCTTGAGTTGTTGCTCCCACTCGGACGTTCATGACGATACCTCACATGTATGGTGCGATCACCATTTACATATATGTGCTGGACTTGCGTGTGCATTTGTGCATAAGCACAGGGGGACAGGGGTGCTTAAAAAAAAAACAAATGCATTATCTATTTTTTTTTTATTTTATTTTTTTTACACTGTACTTTTTTTTTTTTTTTTTTAATTGCTATCACAACAGATGAACAACATCCCTTGTGATAGCATGGGCCATGACAGGTCCTCTTTATGGAGAGATCTGGGAACTCCTTCCCCTGTCTGGAGTCTTTGAGGGGGATCCCCCTTCTGCTACCTGTAAAAGTGGTCAGGCTGCTCATATCACTTTTACATGAAACCCCAAACCCTGATCTAAGAAATAATACCATACACACGCCTGCAGCTGCAGCCCTAATCATGATATCAGCACTCCCATCAAAGAACGGTAAGTGGTTAAAGTGGAGCTCCGGCCTCAAAATCGAAAAAAAAAAATAGATTTTGGGCCATCCGCTTGCAACCTGAAAAAGAAATGGATACTGCCGATTTTTTTTTTTTTTGTTTACTTACCTTATTATAGAAGAAAATATACTTACCTTCCTTCCACTTCCTCCCTCTGCGGCCGCACCCCACGCCGTCACTTCCGGTTTGCAATGACTCCTGGGAGCTGAACGTCATCGCTCCCAGGAATCAATGCGCCTGCACCGGCCCCGCTCGTCACTTCCAGTGCAAGCGCGGCATTCCCTGCTAAACAGATTCTGGGCATACCCAGAAGCTGCGCAGGGATGCCGCGCCTGCCCCGGAAGTGACGAGCGGGGCCGGTGCAGTGCATTGTGGGACTCCGATGTCACAGAAGAGGACACGAAGAGGGACGCTGCGGCTTCAGCTGCCCACACCTGAGATGGCAGCGCTGGAAAAGAACTTTTCAAGGTAACTATTTCTTCTTACAAGTAAGTGCGACCCGGGACAGTTCAGAGGCTATCCATTATGGAATGTACTAACCCTGACTGTCCCGGGGGTATTTTTAGCTAAAATTGACCCCCGAGGCCGGAACTCCGCTTTAAATACACTAAGTAATTGGAACCGAACCCCAGCAACACTTCAAAAGCAGTTACAGCAGTATTCTTTTTTTTTACTTTTGGGATAAAGGTTTTACATAAATAAAAGCTGAACATTGTAAGCACCCCTGTCAATGTTAAATTATTTGCCTCATGCCTGTAACTGCTACATCCGCAGAGCAGCTTGTACTGTTGAAAAAAAAAACTGATTTCCTGGCAGGAAAATAAAAGAAACAAAGTCTAAAAAAAAAAAAAAACAAATGCAGCCATCGCATCTAGGAATTGGTAAGCTGCAATAAAATAAATGTTTGCTTTTGGGTTTAAAACCTCTCTAAAAGAAAAAATAAGGAGCAAGGTTGTGGAAGTCTCCAGTTCATAGTTTCCAAACTGAGTAAAGGATTGCAGGATAGACACTTAGCATTTTTTACACATACCTTACAGCAGTTTTAAACCCCAAAACAATAATGTAATATATTGCAACTTACCAATCATTAAGGCTCGGTTCACACTGCTGCGACAGCAAAGCTGTAAGACTTTGCCTGTGATTAAGCCCTGCGACTTCCTTCCGACTTGGATGCTATTTAGGAGCCTGTACAAGCACCCCTGTCAGTGTTGAATGTTTGCCTCAACCCTCTAACTGCCACTACTGCTGAACAGCTTGGTCTGTTAAAATAAGTTGAAAAATAACAGACTTACTACCAGGATCACCAAGTGAAAATTAAAAAAAAGCCTAAAAAAGAAAAATAATGCAACCAACCACATCTAAGAAATGGTAATCTGTAAAATAATAATAATCTTTTGGTTTGGGGTTTATTACCACTTTAAAGTGGCCCTGTTGTAAAATAATATTGCCCAAAAACAGTTACCTGTAGAAGAAGATTGAAAATACACACCCTTCCATTGCCAAATTCCACTCAAATACAGAGTCCGTTCAAAAACCAACACTTCTGGGACCTCCTGTGTCTGCCAATGTGCCGATGTTTCCTCCCACTGATGTCCATACTATGTCCTTTAGCGATGTAGGGGTGGACAGAGGGAAACACAGTAGGACCTCCTATGTCTGCCAATGTGCTGATGATTTTTTCCACTGACCACCATGTCCATACTATGTCCTGTAGCAATGTAGTGGCGCACAGGGGGAACCACAGTAGGACCTCCTGGGACCTCCTGTGTCTGCCAATGTGCAGATGTCTCCTTCCACTGACCACCACCTCCATACTATGTCCTGTAGCAATGTAGGGGTGGACAGGGGGAACCACATTAGGACCTCCTGTGTCTGCCAATGTGCCGATGTTTGCTCCCACTGACCACCACATCCATACTATGTCCTGTAGCGATGTAGGGGTGGACAGGGGGAACCACAGTAGGACCTCCTGTGTCTGCCAATGTGCAGATGTCTCCTTCCACTGACCACCACCTCCATACTATGTCCTGTAGCGATGTAGGGGTGGACAGGGGGAACCACAGTAGGACCTCCTGTGTCTGCCAATGTACCGATGTTTGCTCCCACTGACCACCACATCCATACTATGTCCTGTAGCGATGTAGGGGTGGACAGTGGACATCACATTAGGACCTCCTGTGTCTGCCAATGTGCCGATGTTTGCTCCCACTGACCACCACATCCATACTATGTCCTGTAGCGATGTAGGGGTGGACAGGGGGAACCACAGTAGGACCTCCTGTGTCTGCCAATGTGCAGATGTCTCCTTCCACTGACCACCACCTCCATACTATGTCCTGTAGCGATGTAGGGGTGGACAGGGGGAACCACAGTAGGACCTCCTGTGTCTGCCAATGTACCGATGTTTGCTCCCACTGACCACCACATCCATACTATGTCCTGTAGCGATGTAGGGGTGGACAGTGGGCATCACATTAGGACCTCCTGTGTCTGCCAATGTGCCGATGTTTGCTCCCACTGACAACCACATCCATACTATGTCCTGTAGCGATGTAGGGGTGGACAGGGGGAACCACAGTAGGGGACACAGGAGATTACCACTCTTCTTTTACAGGGATCTCTTTTTAGGCAATCTTATGTTAGTGACAGGTTTGCTTTAAAGTAAACCATTTGCTCTGTCTGTAAACTATGGATCTATTTACTAAAAATCTGAGAACACAAAATGGGAACAAAACCAAGTGCTTCTGCATAGTGACAATCCAAGGTCTCATCCTATCCTCTGCGAAAATTGTACAAAATTGGCCACAAAGGGAAATACCTTGCTTTTGTTCCCATTTTCTTTTTCGCACATTTTTTTTTTTTTTTATAAATAGACATTGGGTGTGTCCGGATACTAACCCTCCACCAACCTCGAAGTGACCTTGGAAAGAACACAGAATGTCATCATTCTTAAGCAGTTTGAAGCCTGGGCTCAGTGGAATAGTTTTGATTAATTAGGCCTTTCCTCCCAATGTACTATTGATCAGGTAATATTTTACAGAAGGTGGACAGACAATTTATAGAGTGTTATTTCTATTTTCTGATAAAAGGGTAAATTAATTTGTTTCCTTTGCACAGACAACGCATCAGTCAATATGCTATACTGTTTTCCTGCCACCCTGGGTCTGTCATTTCCAGACACAGGCATTTGTCTGCGGGGTTATAGAAATATCAAGAAATCAGCAGGCGGTACGCGGCTGCTTGAATCATGCAAATTCGAATAAATCCTTCAGCGCTTCATCAAGTCTGTCTGAGATAAGCAGAGTTTACATTTAAAGGGACACTAGATATAAACTGCATTGGTTTCATGAAATGATTTAGGTAAAAGTGGCTTTAATGGCAAGTATTTATATGTATATTTTTCACATGAGTATTAGAAGATATTTGAGCTACAGGCTGCATAATGGAGGGTACTTATTCCAATACACAGCTGGCTTCCTATTCAACTGCTGTATAATTAATTAACTTTTGTTTTGCTGCTTCTATTTGAGTAACAAGGCAGTTAATATACAGTAACTGCCACCAAAAATTACATAAAAGTTAAAGTAGAAGTAAAGGCAATACTTTTTTTAAGTAACAAGAAAAGCCGGCACACGAATGCTTCCTTTTGATGCGATTTATTCCAGCATGACAGCAGTGGACAACATGGTAAAATTGTAACGCATTTTGGCTGTAGTCTTACTCATAGCAATACTTTTTTGATCTTTTGGATAAAGTACGGGATGTTTATAACCCATCAGTTTTTTTGCTGTCCATGTCCCGTTGGGGGGGAGATTTCCATCCACTTCCTGTCCCATAGTCAACACAGGAAGTGAGAGAAAATCCCTCTAGAGGGAATCCCTTCAACAGAGTTAATGTACCCATTGGAAGACTTCCCTGTTCTGGTGCGAACTAGAACATTTGGGAATTTCTTTCACTCTCTGTGATAATTAGACAATTAGAGAGGGTGAATCTCCCTCATGGAGACACAGATAGCCATGAAAACCTGACAGATGTTCTAATCCCTCACCACTCTATCCAAAACTAAATAAAAAGCTTTACCTTTGGTTTTACTTTAAAAGTACACTCCAGTCAAAATAAAAATGAATACGGGAAAAAGAGCCAGTTTTTCAACAAGAGAAATCTGCGGTTGTAGCAATGGTGAAGTTCTGAACCTTTCCCACTCAATCATAAAACGTGTTTTAATTGGTATATATGTCCTAGTTGGGGGGGGGGGGGGTCCTCACTTTCTGTTTGTTTCTTACACTAATCATATAAACAAGCAAGGAGCTCAGTCAAAACTGAAATAATCTGTTTGCTTGATGTTAGCAAGGGTTTAAATAAAAGTTAGGGTTGAGGCAAAATATGACTTCCCCCTTTCTTTCCTGCCCTCCCACCAACTCATAGCCAATCCTGCTAGAGATTTTACTGTGCTTTCCTCCTAGAGAAACAAAATATACTCACTTCCCTATCTAGGTCCCTCTTGACTCTCCACTGTCATTTCTGGGAGAGAGAGACTACTGATTTAGCACTGCAGATCTGCCCAAGACCACCAGTCCCTGGCTATTGGCTTCAGATGGAGTCAATGATCTTCAGGGTCCTGAGAGAACTGCTCTGTTGTAAAAGCAATAGGAAATGTCCATGTCCCGCATGCAGTGAAGATGATGTTCAAAAAAGGAACCCACTTGAAGAACACAAAAGAAGACGGATTGGGCTGGCGGGTGACCATGGGTTCAAGTAAGTAAAATGGTAAAATGGGCATTTTTTTGTCATATTAATGATTATTTGAATGGAGGTGTGAAGGTGATTGAGTGCCAAAATCCCAGAGAGGGACTTTTAAGTGTTAAAGGGTAATTTTAACAGTTAGACTAAATTTAAAGTGGTTGTAAAGGCTGAAGGTTTTTTACTTTCATGCATTCTATGCATGAAGGTAAAAAAAAGCTTCAGTTTGCAGTTCCCCCCTCAGCCCCCTCTAATACGTGGACATCTTCACTGCTGGAGGGGTTATTCCCACAGGCTGGATCAGTATTTGAAGGAGCCGCTGGTCCTGAACAGGAAGGAAACCATTGTATAGTAGATTTTTCCAATACAGGAATAATCCTGTTATCATCATCACCCTTTATACCAAAATCGAGAAGACATTGGGTGCTTCATGGTTATCATCCAAACACCAATAGGATCTCCTGAGGAAGCTGCATAGTAAAATGCGTAGCAATCCATCGGTATCTACACACTAGAATCCATATTGTCCCGGACACCGGAGGTCATCCGTTTCTGTGATTCACAGACACCAGACCCTGGCACACGTTGGGCAACTTATGGGTTCTTTTGCCATAGGAGTATGCTGTATAGAACCTTCATGCACATCATTCATGCTATGGTTTTAATGAATATCCTCATCATGTTGTCATAAATAAATGTTGTATTTTTTTATAATTGGAGTACTGATTTTTTCCTTATGTGATTAACAGTGGCTGCCTTTAAAGTCCTATTACCCACAGTTTTTTTTTCTTTCTCTATACGTGCATTAATTGAATGTGGTGCCACAAAACACAGGGTCACGTCTCAATCTTGTATATATAACCCCTCTAATACTTACCTAAACCCAATCCCAATCCAGCGATGTGCATGAGACCTGAGCAGGGCTGGCCCAAGACTTTGTGCTGCCTGGGTTCAAGAATGAAATGCTGCCCCCCCCCATCCCCCCCAAAAAAAATTCACGCCCTCCAAAAGGCCCCCACATTCTATAGGACTATGAAAGCAGTCAGAGGGGTGTGAGTGTGTATGGAGTGACAGCAGGAGCAGGACAGAGCAGTAGACACTGGGCAGATGAGCGCACCAGGCTTTCTACTGTCTATAGTGCCACAGTGCCCTGCAGTGCTGCGGGGATGGTACAGGAGAATACAGTGCTGCGGGCATAATACAGAAGAATGCAGGGCTGTAGGCATGGTACAGGAAAATGCAGGGCTGCGAGCATGGTACAGGAGAATGCAGGGCTGCGGACATGGTACAGGAGAATGCAGGGCTGCGGGCATGGTACAGGAGAATGCAGGGCTGCGGGCATGGTACAGGAGAATGCGGGGCTGTGGGCATGGTACAGGAGAATGCAGGGCTGTGGGCATGGTACAGGACAATGCAGGGCTGTGAGCATGGTACAGGAGAATGCAGGGCTGTGGGCATGGTACAGGAGAATGCAGGGCTGTGGGCATGGTACAGGAGAATGCAGGGCTATGGGCATGGTACAGTAGAATACAGGGCTGCGGGCATGGTACAGGAGAAGGCAGGGCTGCGGGCATGGTACAGGAGAATGCAGGGCTGTTGGCATGGTACAGGAGAATGCAGGGCTGCGGGCATGGTACAGGAGAATGCGGGGCTGTGGGCATGGTACAGGAGAATGCAGGGCTGCGGGCATACTACAGGAGAATGCAGTGCTGCGGGCATAATACAGAAGAATGCAGGGCTGTAGGCACGGTACAGGAGAATGCGGGGCTGTGGGCATGGTACAGAAGAATGCAGGGCTGTAGGCATGGTACAGGAGAATGCAGGGCTGTGGGCATGGTACAGGAGAATGCAGGGCTGCGGGCATGGTACAGGAGAATGCAGCGGCGGGCATGGTACAGGAGAATGCAGGGCTGCGGGCATGGTACAAGAGAATGCGGGTCTGTGGGCATGGTACAAGAGAATGCAAGGCTGCGTGCATGGTACAGGAGAATGCGGGGCTGTGGGCATGGTACAGGAGAATGCAGGGCTGTAGGCATGGTACAGGAGAATGCAGGGCTGTGGGCATGGTACAGGAGAATGCAGGGCTGCGGGCATGGTACAGGAGAATGCGGCAGCGGGCATGGTACATCTTCTGTAGTATGCCCGCAGCTTCGCATAACAGCAGGTAGTGTGGCTGTGGAGGAGTGTCACTTACCTGTTCCTGAGGCTTTAGATTTGAAAATGGTGCCGCCCAGCGCCAACATGTCACCGCGCATGCGCCGCCGCTCAGGAAAGCCTGTACATGTTTGGCTTTCCCGAGCGGCGGCACATGCGCAGTGTGCATGTCGGGCCGGCCGCGGACCTTTTTTTTTTGGACTCGAGCCGAAGAAGAGAAGAGGCGGCCAGGAGCCGCCCCTCTCTAAGTGCCACCTGGGTCCCATGGTCCCTCTCTGTGTCCAGAACTAACTCGGGAGCGACAACGCACAAATGTCCCCAAAGCAAGCGGCTTGCTATTGGGCCACTCGACAAGCGGGAGTTGTCCAGAGCACTGCTGGGGGACCCAAGAAGAGGAGGATCGAGGCTGCTCTGTGCAAAACCACTGCACAGAGCAGGTAAGTATGACATGGTGGTTATTTTTGTTTAAATGAAACATTTTCACTTTAAGGTTTAGGTTATGGAATACTTTTATTATGTTACGAATAGGTTGCACAGAGTTAACATACACAGTTGCGCTAAGAATTAAAGTTTAGTATTGGGGGAGGTTAGGTGTTTAGTTTTAATTGTAAGATTTTGGTTAAGGGTTAAAGAAAACCTGGCAGAAATACAGGGGCAAACCGCTGATAATTACCTTCTATGAATGCTAGTTATCTGACTGTATGGGTCCTTCAATACATTCCATCACTCACCTGGAACAAATACACAAATGAGAAAGTTGGAATGAATGAATGGTCAGTGCCTAGGCAATATTGGAACCATTGGAGTAGCATGATAGCCAGGCAAATATCATTTTCAAAAGCAATCCACAATGCAATATTCCATGTTCCTCAGTTGAGGTTTCCTTTAAAGACCAATTCCAGCTAGGGCATTAACCATCGTAATTCAACCCACTTCCTGTGAACCCAGGAAGTCAAGGCTCTGCCTTCTTCCCTGGACTGACGGAAGAACAATGCTGAGAGCAGTTACTACATGGTTCTTCCCTCTGTATTATTTATGATCTGTCCACCACTGGAGGAAGAAGAGGGTGAAGAGTACCTGTGATAGCACTGAACCGAGCTCAAAGACATCTAAAAAATGGGGCAGGGGCTGGTGCGCATGAAGTTGAGCTTTAAGGGTTAAGATCAGTTAAGGATAGGCTGAAGGTAAAAGTTATTGGTTGCACACAATTCACACTAAAAGCCAAGAACAATTTCTCAGATTCCAAAAAGCAAGGAACTGTTGATTTGTGGGCCCTTGTTAAGTAACAATTTCTTAAAGAAAGCCTGGATGGGTAAAGCTCTACAGGGTAAGAATGGTGATTGGTGAAAATGACCTTATTTGGCCAATAAATTGCCATGGTTAACAATGAATGGCACGGATCAATTTTATTTGATATCCTAAAAACATGAAGAAGTGGTTAATATTAAATACACTGTTAGAGCTAGGTTCAAGGAGATTGATGGTAAATGCTGAGGTACACCTAGTTCCTGGTAACTCCAGCTAGTATTACCTCTGACCACTGTAAGGGAAGGTAATAATACTGTGACAAATCTAAGCACCTGTAAATGGTTGTGTTAACTTCACGCTAGCTCACTATCAATCATGCCTTGCCGGCCTCCTGTGCATCTGAATGAGAAACAGGCAAGAAGCCTTATCTTTTCTCTCAAGATTAACGACACCGCCAAAATGATGTTTTTTTGCCACACTATGGAGCAAAGCAAACTCACTGATCAGACCTTCACTGCTTAGCTAGCACATTGGGAATGAATACACATTTTATTTATCATTCTATATATGCAGATCACAGATGGTTTTGAAATCATCATCTGTAGAATCATTTCTTTACTTTGCATTTGTAACTCGCAGTGTACTGGGTTTTTATATATCTATTTTATTCTCTGTTTCAGATTCTTTTTTTTTTTTTTTTACTGTATTTTTGCTACAGTCAGTATACCATGTTTGGATGTATTTATTAGAAAGAGAAATGAAGGCAGATAATGTGTGTTTAACCAAACCAGATTTTAGTTTACTGTAGTCATAACCAGTGTAAGATGAATTTTAATTTGTTACTGTAATTTGCATATTATGCTTTGTGATACTGTATAAACCGTAGTGTGAATTACCTACATTAAAAGCTTTCAGAACAGGAGCTTATCAAGCATTTAATATATTCATTGTCCCCTTGCCAGCTGTATGTTTTATTACTGCTCCCCCAGTTACTTTACACCTATTTAGTATGACACAATTTTTTGAGATGGCAGTTTTTTTTTCTCTGCTACAAAACTCTCTCCTAAAACATAGGAAAGTGGGCTTAATGTGTCAATATCCAATCCTATTACATAAATTCTAAAAAAAAATCGAATGGCATCAAAAAGTTAATTTATTTCAGTAATTCAATTCAAAAAGTGAAACTCATATTTTATACAGATTCATTACACACGAAGTAAAATATTTCGAAGCATTTTGCTCTTGTAATTTTGTTGATTATGGCTTACAGCTAGTAAAAACCCAAAATTCAGGATCTCAGAAAATTAGAATTCAGTAAAAAGTTCTGTATTGTAGACTCATGGTGTCAAACTCCAATCAGATAATTAACTCAAAACTCTGAAAAACTCAAAAGTCTGGTTCAGTAGGTAACACAATCATGAGGAAGACTGCTGACTTGACAGTTGTCCATAGGACAATCACTGACACCCTCCACAAGGAGGGTAAATCACAAAAAGCTGGCTGTTCACAGAGTGCTGTATCCAAGCATATTAATGGAAAGTTGAGTGGAAGGAAAAAGTGTGGTAGAAAAAGGGGCACAAGTAACAGGGATAACCACAGCTTTAAGAGAATTGTAAAGCAAAGGGTATTCAATAATTTGGGGGAGATTCACAAAGATTGGACTATGGCTGGTGTCAGTGCTTCAAGAGCCACCACATACAGACGTATCTAGGACATGGGCTACAACTGACACATTCCTTGTTTGACACAAGGAATGTGACAGTTGTAGCCCATGTCCTAGATACGTCTGTGTGTGGTGGCTCTTGAAGCACTGACACCAGCCGTAGCCCACTCCTGAACCAGAGACAATGTCAGAAACGTCTTACCTGGGGTAAGGAAACAAAGGACTGGACTGTTGCTCAGTGGTCCAAAGTCCTCTTTTCGGGTGAAAGTAAATTTTGCATTTAATTTGCAAATCAAGGCCCCAGAGTCTGGAGAAATTGTGGAGAGGCACAAAATCCAAGTTGCATGAGGTCCAGTGTGAAGTTTCCACAGTCAGTGATGATTTGGGGAGTCATGTCATCTGTTGGTGTTGGTCCACTTTGTTTTCTCAAGTCCAAAGTCAGCTCAGCCCTCTACCAGGAAAATTCTAGAGCACTTCCTGCTTCCCTCTGCTGACCAGCTTTATGGAGATGGTGATTTCATTTTGCAGCAGAACTTGGCACCTGTCCACACTGCCAAAAGTACCAATACCTGGTTTAATGATCATGGTAGCACTGTGCTTGATTGGCCAGCAAACTCGCCTGACCTAAAGAGGAAGATGAGAGACACCAGACCCAACGATGCAGACAAGCTGAAGGCCGCTATCAAAGCAACCTGGGCTTCCATAACACCTAGGCAGTGCCACAGGCTTAAGGCCTCCATGCCATGCCGCATTGATGAAGTAATTCATGCAAAAGGAGCCCCAAACAAGTAGTGAGTGCATACTACACTGTACATGGACATACTTTTCAGTAAGCCAAAATTTTGTATTAAAAATCCTTTTTTTTTTTTTATTGGTCTTATATAATATTCAAATTTTCTGAGATACTGAATTTTGGGTTTTCACTAGCTGTAATCCATAATCATCAAACATTAAAGGAAAGAAATGCTTTAAATATATCACTCTATATATATCTATATAATATATGAGTTTCACTTTTTGAATTAAATTACTGAAATAAATTAACTTTTTGATAATATTCCAATTTTTGTTAGATGCACCTGTATAGCATGAAACTAGCATAGATGGGGTATGACCACAAAGGAGCAAGAGAGAAGATGCGAGAGACTGAAGATGACAGTCACTAGTCAGTGTGGACAACTCACAGGGGTCATGATATGACATTTCAGTTGATGCGCATTAAAGTATTGAAATACATTTTTACAAAAGTATTTATTGTCCTATGTCTTGGCTTATATTCTATTTTGCAGCTTCACATGGATATTGGAAGGTGGTTGGATGTACAAGTATTGTCTGACAGCTCTCAAGATAACAAATCTGAGCAAGGAGACCATTCAGGGCTCATACACACTAGGAGCAGAAAAAATGCCTGAATCTTTGACAGAAAAAGCGTCATTTAAAATGCTTATAGTAGCTCATATTGCACAAGAGTTTAGGAGAGTTTATTGGCATTTGCATTTACAAGCATTTTTTAACCACTTCAGTACAGGGCAGTTACACCCCCTTCCTGCCCAGGCCAATTTTCAGCTTTTAGCGCTGTTGCATTTTGAATGACAATTGCGCGGTCATGCAACACTGTACCTAAACCAAATTTATGTCATTTTTTCCCCACAAATAGAGCTTTCTTTTGGTGGTATTTTATCACCGCAAGGTTTTTTCTTTTTTGGTGAACAAATAAAAAAAGACCGAAAACTTTGAAAAAAAAAAAAAAGTTTTTTTGTTTATGTTATAAAAGAAATGCAAATTATTGATAAGGTGATATTTATTGGTACAGCAGTGCCAGGCTAATGATAGCTTCCAAGTTCAGCGGCTGGGTCCAGTGAACACACACACGGACGGGAGTCGGACTCAGCTGTCTTGGATGTGCCTGTTCCCGTGGAACCGGACCGGTATTCCTGCAGTTGTGGGCTTCCCCTCCACAGCCCAAGTGGCCTGACAGCAGCGCAGGGCTGACAGGCGCTTGCCACCTGCTAAGTTCAGCGGCGGGATGCACATGGGAATCGGGACTAATGCTTGGCTGGGCTGGATTCAGTAAGATGGCCCTGCAGATAAGTATACAGGGGTTGAGGGGGCGATACAGATACAGAGACATTCACCGCATTAAGGTAAAAATGTCCAGCTTTTACAAGTACTTTAACGGTGGACTGACTAGTCAAGCTGCTTGATCACAGGGTGCTGATATTTTAAAATTTGCTTACTGAAAAGAGGGGATTTTTTAAAGTCCTAATTCCCACATAGATTTCTGTGTGCTTCCCCTCGCCCCGCAGAATTACTTAACATACTTACTAATTACTAAATAAATTTACTAATCACAGCAAACAACAAATGATAGCCTGTTGTGACAGGCAGGATCACAATGATGGATTTTTTGTTTACATGTCATTTCACATATTAATAAAGGTAAAATGTAGAAACAGAACAATAAAAATTCCGATATTAAATACTTAACTATAAAGTGTGACACAAATGTGATGAGATCTCATGTATGATAAATTTCAAACAGAATAATAAAATACATGTCAGAGATTCATATAACTTCGAAATGCTTCCCAGCTTATAAAATATTGAATGCTCGTTGAGCTGTTCCACTTATTGTCCACATAAATAAATAAAATGTTACATGTAATTAATTTTTGAAAATCAGTCACAAGTTATTGTTTTATTTTACTCATGTAAACTAATACTTACATTCATTTTATAATTCCTCATTTCTAAAACATGAAGAGGCAGCAGAGATTTGGATATGACTGAGTTATTTAAAAGTATCCTTCTTCTAGAAATTCTAGCATGAAGAGCCCCCGGAAAAGTGTCTGTTTATCATAAATGTCTAACTGTACAGTAAAATCCCATTTTCTGCATGTTAGATTCAGTTAAACTCATCTGTTAATTCTCACCAGGCTTACAATTTCATATTTAATATGCAAAAAAATTTACTTTTATTTCAATTCGGATTAAATGGGTCAGCCATTTTAGACTTGAAAGAGTAAACGTTGTGCCTAATGCTTTCCATAAACATAGCAATCTTAAAGCAGTAGTAGACTCTGCTCTCTGACTTTTATCTACAGATAATCTTATAATAAAGCTTAGCTGTAAATAAAATGAATATCTACTAAATGTTCACTGTTTAGGAGATATTTGCTTGTTTGGCAGCTGGTGACGGCACTGGCACATGCACTTTAAAGGAGCGGCATATTCATGTTATTCCTTCTAAGCTTTGTGCCGTAGCTGTGTCATCATCACAGCTCGGCCATTCAAACAACAGGAGCCCGCGAACCCGTAAGGAAGAACTGGTGAAGGTGGAAGCCCTGTCAGTGGTGACAGCGTGGGGCTGGGTGGCTTTGTTTCAAGATAAGTCTTTCATAATGTATGAATGTACTAGCATATAATGATATTACCTTGCAGGAGGACCAGACTTTTATTTATTATTTTTATAACTTTTCTACTGCTTTTGGACACTTTTAACCACCTCATGGTTGTGCTTCATAACAGCTATCTCTTTACTCGTGTTTGAATGGTTTACATTTCAGCTTTAACACCTATGGCTTAATTATGCATATAATACACAGGACCGAAGCAAATCTTCAGTGGAAATTGTTTTTAAGGCTTTTTGTAAAAATAAAAAAAACTTTACATATATATATTTGTAAATCAAAGTGGAAAAACGATGCAGCAGGCTAGTCCATTTTGATTAAATTTGGTATTCAGTAGTTTGTATGGCCCCCACATGCTTGTATGCATGCCTGACAACATTTATGCGTGCTTCAAATGAGATGACGGATGGTGTCCTGGGGTAATTTTTCCAGATCTGGACCAGGGCATCACTGAGCTCCTGACCAGAATGAGGTGCAACCTGGCGACATCAGATGGACTGAAACATAATGTCCCAGAGATGTTCTATTAGATTTAGATCAGGCAAGCATGGGGGGCCATTCAATGGTATCAATTCCTTCATACTTCAGGAATTGGCTGCATACTCTCACCACATGAGGCTGGGCATTGCCTTGCACCAGGAGGAACTCAGGATCCACTGCACCAGCGTAGGGTCTGACAATGGGTCCAAGTATTTCAGCCCGATACCCAATGGCAGTCAGGGCTCTATTTTCTAGCCTGTAGAGGTCTGTTTGTCCCTCCATAGATATGCCTTCCCAGACCATTACTCATCCACCACCAAACCTGTCATGCTAAACAATGTTACAGGCAGCATAACATTCTACATGCCTTCTCCAGATCCTTTCACATCTGTCGCATGTGCTCAGGGTGAACCTGCTCTTATCTGTGAAAAACACAGTGCGCCAGTGGCGGACCTGTCAATTCTGGCATTCAATGGCAAATGCCAATCGAGCTCCACAGTGCCAGGCAGTGAGCACAGGGCCCGTTAGAAGATGTCATGCCCTCAGAGATATTCACATCAGTGGCCTGCTGGAGGTCATTTTTGTAGGGCTCTGGCAGTGCTAATCCTGTTCCTCCGTGCACAAAGGATCTGATACTGGTCCTGCTATTGGGTTAAGGACCTTCTACGGCCCTGTCCAGCTCTCCTAGAGTAATTGCCTGTCTCCTGGAATCGTATCCATGCTCTTCGGACCATGCTGGGAGACACAGCAAAACTTCTGGCAATAGCACGTACTGATGTGCCATCCTGGAGGAGTTGGACTGCCTATGCAATCTCTATAGGGTCCAGGTTTCGCCTCATGCTACCAGTAGTGACACCGACTCTAGTCAAATGCAAAACTGGTGAAAAACAGTCAGAAAAGATGAGTAGGGGAAAAAAATGTCATGTCCTCCACCTGTAAAACTATTCCCGTTTTGGAGGTTGTCTCATCTAGTGCACCTGTTGTTAATGTCATTAACACCAAAGCAGCTGAAACTGATTGCCAACTCCTTCTGCTACCTAACTGACCAGATCAATACCCCAGGAGTTTAATTGACTTGATTCTTTACTCTGATTAAAAAGTGTTCCTTAATTTCTACTTCCTGGTCGGACCACAATCCGGTAATGATACAGCTTTCGGCTCTGACATACAGGATAGCAAAGTCACATTGGCGCTTGAATGAATCCCACCTCAGTGATGAATCTCATTGTCTTGATATTTCTAACCATTTGAAGACTTACTTCGATAATAATAAATCAGAGGATACCTCTCCTGCAATTACCTGGGCTGCCCACAAGGCTTCTGTTAGAGGGTTCATTATTCAATTGTCCTCCAGATTTAAAAAAAAAAAAGCTTGCGATGAGTTGATCTCTGCCAAAACTAGGGAGTATGAAACCCTAGCCACACAACATAAACGCTCCCTCTCCCCTAATCTATTCACTAAACTTGAACAATCCCGTTTAAAACTCAACATCTGTCTCACCACAAGAGCCGAGAAACAATTGCGTTGGACGAATCATAGGTTCTTTACTTGGTGTGATCGCCCAGGATCCTTGCTAGCACACAACTCACCCCTAGACACTCACATTTGGCACTCCCTAAAATAAGACTTGAGGGGGGCCATATCTCCCAAGACCCCCAAAAGATTCTTCAGGAGTTCCAAAAATGTTATGCTGATCTACATGGGCAATACCGGGATGCTGCTCCTCCATCCATTAAGGACTTTTTTGGGAACCTGCCTCTCCCACCTATTGCGGATGCCCATAGAGATCTTTTGGACCAGCCCTTCACATGTAAGGAGATTTGTAATACTATCAAAACATTATTACTTCATAAGTCACCTGGCCCAGATTGTCTTCCCAATTTTTTTCACAAAAAATTCTCCAAACAGCTAGCCCCATATATGGCTCATTACTTTAATTCCTTGCAGAATGGTGGAGCGGTCCCTCTGGATGAAAATAAGGCCTATATTAGCATTATTCCTAAACCTAACAAAGACACTACTGACGTCCTTAATTACCGCCCAATTTCATTATTAAACTGCGGTTTAAAAATTCTTATAAATCTCCTCTCAATGCCTTTTTGGTGCAGTATATCCATAAGGATCAGTTAGGATTTATTGTAGGGTGGCAAACGCTAGATCAGATTCGTAGGTCTATAACCTTGATTTTGTACCAATTGGATGCTCCCCTCACTCGGGAACTTTTGCTTCTTTCGTTAGATCTCAATAAGGCTTTTGATAGCTTATATTGTAATGACCTATTTGTTACTTTAGAGACCTTGGGTTTCGGCCCTACATTTCTTTCCTTACTGAAAACCTTGCATAGCTTCCCGTTAGCCCAGGTTTCCATTAGAGGTTACAAATCATCACCATTCCATATTAGATGTGGCAGGAGACAGGGCTGCCCACTCTCCCCTTTACTTTTTGCATTGGCAATTGAACCCCTGGCTATGGCGATTCGCTCACACCCTAACATTTATGGTATTAATTGTGGACAACAGGAGCATTAATGTGCTTTATTTGCAATGTTCCCCAATACCATGCCATTGTTTCTGCCTTCCATCATATATAGCTGTATCCCTGGTTGCCAATAAGAAATGTTTACTCTCGGTCCAATTATTGCTCAGTACTACGTATTTTTGTTTTATTTCTTAATGATGATGGATAGTACATTTAACCTTTGGATATTAAACTGAGACCATTTTTGCCTGTTGTATGCCTTTTTTCTTCTGATGTTGGATTTTACTTATCCTTACTGTTCATATCTCTATGGGTCCCCCCCCCCCCAAAAAAAAAGTATATTCACCTAGGTACCCCGCCACCTTTGCACTAAGAATGGAGTGATCAAACACACCTGATCATTCAGTTCTCTTCTCCGCTCTGAGCAGAGAGCCATGTCTGTCAGACACCGGCTCTCTACTTTGCCCCGCCAGCGCTCACTGGACTGTGCAGGGGGTGGGTGCGGCTGGCTAAGGCTCTCAGTGGCTTGCTGAGAGGCTGAGCCGGCTGCGGGTCCAGGCTGTTGGGAGGTTCCTGACTGTAAAGTTGGGATCGATCCAGCGCCTGGACTGGCTGAGTGATGTCAGCCAACAGTGAGCTTTAGCCTGCTGTCAGCTGAAAAAAAGGTCATAGGAATGCAGAACAAACTGCACTCCTGTGATCCATAGGAGAAGTAGGGACAAAAAAAACTTTGGCCATACTTCTCCTTTATTAGTACAGTACCCATAATAATTATTTTCCACCACTAGATGCCACCAGTCTTCCAGACTGAATGACAACCAGCCTCATTAGTCCACTTCTTCTAAGCCAAGTCAGTCAGTTATGTGTCTTAGGGTATTAGTGCACTGAATGGCACTTATATATCATTTCAGCTAAAGGTTTACTAAGTTCTGCGAGTTCCAGTTCCCCTTTAAATACCATGTTTATATATATATATATATATATATATATATTGCACCAAGATTAAAAAGAAAGATTACTTGCATTAGACCACCTGCTTATTTTGCAATATGTTTTGTTCTGACATATTTCCGCTTAACCGCCTTAGCGGTAAACCCGAGCGTGACTCGGGGTAGGAATTTTCTGCTATTAGCGGTATCCCCGAGTCACGCTCGGGGTCAATGGGCAGAGCGTGCAGACAGCGCAGCGGAGCTTCTCTTACCTTATCCTGGCGATCCAGCGATGAGCTCTCATTGCTGTGACCGCCAGCGAGATCTCCGCCGCTCGTCTGTCGGTAGGAGGACTTCCTAGTTCCGTTCCCTGCAGCAGCAATGCTGCATGGGAGCGGAACTAGGGAGGGAAATTCAAAAAAAAAAAAAAAAAAAAAACGTTGCACAAAACACATAACACATTTTATATTATATATATGCATATATATATATATATATATATATATATATATATATATATATGTATATATATATATATATATATATATATATATATATATATATATATATATATGCATATATATATATATATATATATATGCATATATATATATATATATATATACATATATATATATATATGTATATATATATATATATATATATATATATACCTATATACCTATATACACACACACACACATATATATATATATATATATATATATATATATATATATATATATATATATATATATATATAAAATTATATTATTGATTCGATTATAATTCATGCGTTATATATATATATATATATATATATACACACACACACATATATATATATATATATATATATATATATATATCTATATACACACATATATATATATATATAATATATAGCGCATTAATTATAATCTAATCAATAATATAATTTTATTATATATATTATATATTAAATAATAAAATAATATTATTGATTCAATTATAATTCACTTGTTTGTGTTTCAAATTTATCACATCTGGGATGTCTACTAGAGTCTTGTTTTGGTCAGGTTTAAGTCAGTAATTACTAAGAATTGTAGGCCTATAATACATAACGCCAAATTTCCATGAAAAGAATTGTACCGCTTTTGGAACAGAATTCCTGACAGAATCATACCGCCAGGGAGGTTAATACGTCTCTTTCTGACCTTTTCTTTGACAGCTATGTGTATAGTTTGCTAATGTTTACAATAATTTCTTTGGACATTTGGACATTTTGTTGCAGAGAAAACAAGACCGATAGACTGTACAAAAAAAAAACTTCATAATGAAGCTAATCATTACTGAAAAGTTGTTGAATTTTCTGGACTACTTATTTCCCAAATAAAAACCTGCTGTCCATAGCAATTAATTACACCAGTTAAACATATTTTTTACCTTAATATTCTGGTTTTTATTTACAAATCCTGTATAAATCTTATGTCAAGATGAAACAACTATATTTTAAAGAAAAGCATTAGTTTTAACCATATTTTCTATAATGTCATTTACACTTACAAAGTTTTGCAGCAAATGTTTTTCAGCAAAATTATATGTAAGGACAATCAGAGGAAAGAAAAAAAATATGATTACTTTATGAATGACTTGTATTATTGTTAATTATTGTATCTATCTAATCTATACATAAAAAGTGAACAAATATTGATTTGGGCTTTAGCATATCAGGTTATGCCTAAACGTATACACTCCAGTAAAAATGAAAGATAAATCTTTATATACGCGTATAGCCTGTGGATTATCTCAGTTTTATATCCAGACTCTGGTGTATCACACTAGCCCACTTCATTTTTTCTGTATCTATTTAATGTCCCTGCTGGAAATTCTGGAGCCCCTCAAACAAAGACGGTGGTCCCATTAGAGATTGGGGACAATGGGTTATTGCTCAGCCCCCTTTATCCTAGTGTTGGGACTGAGTTACATCTAACAATCATTATCTGAGATTGTTTATTATTAATGCAGCTTTTCTTAACAAGGTTTCTATAGAAACCTTATGGTTCCTCCAGGTGTTGCCAGGGGTTCCTTGAGCTGTGGCTGATTGACTTCCCATCTGATTGAGCTTGCATGGATCCAGGGCCATTTAACAGACCCAAGGGCATAACACTAATAATCATTTTAGCTGTCTGTAAGGGTGGCATTCTGACCACCACTGTAGGAAGATCATTCTCATTGACCACATAAGTATTTTGCACACATACTATAACCTGCAAGTCCCCATCAGCCCCTTCAATCAATAATACCCTTTAGGAGAAAAGGGTCACATCAAATTCCTATTAAAAATACCCCATTTCACACTTTTCTGTTCCCTACTTATTCTTATCTTGTTCCCAGTAACCAGTGACCACCAATGTAAGGGGCTGTCTTTCCACTGACTCCTGATGTTTGAGCTGAGCATACCTGCAAACTGTGACCATGTACTGAAAAGTGTGATGTTGAATATTATATGTCAGGATTGTTCGCACCTAACCAGAACTATCTGCTTAAAAAACACTAAGCAAGAATTTTGCCCAAATAGCCCGATAAATAAGACTGAAGTTGTGACTTTGAACATCTGCTGGTTGTCTAGCTGCAGAGAAAGGCAAACACAGTATTGGCACTGTAGGAGTTTTTACTGGAAGTGTCACAGGTGTAAGTTATGAGCTGTATTGTAGATGATGCTACCATTCCGCTGTCACACAAATCGTTTTTTCTCCTCATCTTTGAAATTCAATTTCCCCCAGCTCACAAGTGAAGACAATTTCCAGAATTTCAGCCATGACAAAATGACAGCTTTTAGTCGCCATTTTCCTGACATTCAATGGTAAAAAAGCATTTTACTCTTTCTGCCAAATTCAAACCTGTGCACTTGGAAGATATGAATTACCATGAATTTCTTTTTTTTTTAATCTGAAAAATCAGCTATATAAAAGATGGATTTAATATATCAATTTCTATATACATGCAGGAGGAAGATCTGCAAATAACTAAGGAGCTTTTTTATTTTAGATTAGAAAATGATAAATGTTGCGGTAAAGCAATGACCCTTCCTCCATCCACTACTACCAGTGGTTTGGGAGCCATATACTCATGGCATTCTCTATAGTCAGTTTATTTCCAAGTACAAAATACATTTGATTCATACGCTTTCAATGACTGCACTACCTAAATGTGAGCTATAGCATCCTGTGTGAAAGTCATGATTGTCAACTACTGCGATTACAGATGATGTGTTGGGCTGAAAGTCTATCTAAAACCAAAATTATATGTAAACCCAATCACCAAAATAAGACTTAACATGGTAATATAATTTCAAAAGTAATTTTATTTTTTATTTTTAAACCTGAAGTTTTTAATAAAATAATAACTGGTGACCCTGCCATTTAGGTGTTCAAGTTCATCCTGTTATAGGGTGACACCACCCGTCCTCTGTCTCTCAATTGTGCTGCTGCATCACCACCCTAAGCAAGGTTCACTGTTTTCAGAATCAGGAAACCTGCCCTCAGATATGCCATGCAGTCATTACTGGAATTCATGCATGTGGGCTGGAAGTGGATGCAAAGATGCAGCAAAACAAAATAAAAAAGGTATGTACATGTATTTTTTTTTTCAATAAAAAGGTAATCGTTTATGATATATAGTACTTTAGAAAGCTAAGTGACATTTATTTAGGTTTTCCTTATAGTTTAAGGATCTATGGAGCACTGAAGAGATTTTGGTAAATGGGTAGTGGGCTGGATCCACCTGCACTGCAAGGTTTAATTGCTTATTTATGCCTAGGGTACCCATAAAATGGCTTTTACTTACCTTATTCATTGTTCCTCCAGCCACCAGCCATCAACTTTTCTTCCTGATGTTCCAGGTAGTGGGAGGTGCTTTGGTGTCCAAATGTACAATGAAGGGCTACTGGCTCTGCATTGTACATAATGATGTCAGAGTGCCTGTGACTGCTGGTGCACCTTAGAGAAGAGGCTGCAGGGGCTAGTCTTATATCTCGAAGGGAGCCTGTAAGACCAAGGGGTAAATTAAAAGTCCTTTTTACTGGTACACTAAGCATATATGGACATTTAGCCCTTACAGTGTGGGGAGAGCCCCACTGCAATGGATTTTTTTTTTTTTTTTTCATTTTTCCCAGGTATGCAAGTAAAGATTATGTTTCTATTGGCTTACCTGCATTTATTGCTGACCTTTGGGTGATCTGTGCAACCTTCTAGTTTTTAAAGAATATGGAGCTAACTCTCTGTCTCTCAAGGGATGTCACAAGTGGGACCTCCATGTTTATGTCTTCAGAACAATAAAATTATATTAAACTCTGTGTGAGCAGTCTTTCGTTTTGGACTTATTTAGATATATTTAGTTGGATGTTGTTTTTTTTTTTTTTAAAGAAATGGGCAAAATGTAGCAATCTTGGCATGGCACGAATCCTACCAATCCAGTTTCATTGCTGCAGGTCCACTTTGTTATTATAGCAATACAACAGATTTTCTTAGTTTTATTCCTAGTTTATGTATATATATTTTTCCTAGATTCTAAACCAAAGTGAAAAAGAATACATTTTTATACATTTTTTATGAGGTTTGGGAGTGTTGCAAAACATTATCTTGGATAATTCTTTGTTTACCGGCAGGCCTAAAGTGAGACAGTAAGTGCATGAGTCTGGGGAGTGATATCAGTGTTTTTTTGAGTGTTAAGGATAATTCATCAGCAAACTATATAACACGCCCCTGCCTCATTTCTGGACTTATTTACATATATTTAGTTGGATGCTGTTTTTTTTTTTTAAAGAAATGGGCAAAATGTAGCAATCTTGGCATGACATGAATCCTATCAATCCAGTTTCATTGCTGCAGGTCAACTCTGTTATTACAGCAATACAACAGATTTTCTTAGTTTTATTCCTAGTATATGTATATATATTTTTCCTAGGCTCTAAACCAAAGTTAAAAAGAATACATTTTTATACTTTTTTTTTTTATGAGGTTTGGGAGTGTTGCAAAACATTATCTTGGATAATTCTTTGTTTACCGGCAGGCCTAAAGTGAGACATTAAGTGCATGAGTCTGGGAAGTGATATCAGTGTTTTTTTTTGAGTGTTAAGGATAATTTATCAGCAAACTATATAACTCGCCCCTGCCTCATTTCTGTGGGAATGGATACTAAGTGGAGCCAAGCAGCTTTAGATATGTTGTTCTTAAACAGCATATAGAGTCGACAAAAGTATCTAGAAATCCAACTTTGGCAAGAAATGCGAATGCGAATACTGTCACAAGCTCAAATCGGCATCGCCACCAAAAGGTCATTGGTTTTCTGATTGCTTACTGCAGGGATTCCCAAACTACGGCCCTCCAGTTGTTCAGGAACTACAGTTCCCATCATGCCTAGTCATGTATGTGAATGTCAGAGTTTTACAATGCCTCATGGGATGTGTAGTTCTGCAACAGCTGCAGGGCCGTAGTTTGGGAATCTCTGGCTTAGTGAGTTCCTGAGTTCTCATAGAGTATGATATTTTGGATTTATGGAATGTATTCTGCTAGTTGCCAGAAAATACAATCCACCTGTCTTTATGCAATAGTCTATTAACATATTTGTTAACGTTGAGATCAAAAGCAAGACTGTTTTTTTTTCTTCTTTAGGAATCTTTTTTTTGGTTAGATATTATTGTATGTAAACTGTGTTAAAATCTGTAAGAAGAAAATTTGCTTCAATGCAATGCAATGGGAATTTGTTGGAAATGTTTAATAATAGGCAGAGGAGAGACGATAAGCCTTTACCCATTTTAATTTCTTGACTATTAAAATCAACATTATAAATCACACAGCGCTTCTGTCTTATCAGACAGTCCATGAACATATATTAATAGTCCAGTGCATATTGGATGAAATTAAACTAGGTCTTTTCATTTTGATTGTTGTGCTCAATTTGGAGATTTTTCATCAGAAATCTGTCAAGAGTTGTGTGCACTATCATACTATATTCCTTACTTCAGTTGTTTTATTATTTAGAGTCTATTTTTTTGCAATTAAAGCTGCCTTTGAGAATCTGACGATGGATACAAGTACAATCCATACCATCTGCACTTTTCCTTTGGCCTAATTCTGTCCAAAAATTGGAGAACAAAGTGAAACAAGTGCCCCTGTTAGGGCTATGCAGGAAGGAACTCACTTTGTGCAGACAGTCCCCTCATTGGGGTATCTCAGGGGAAACAATAGCCACAGGGCATGTTTTAACCTGTATGATTTACTTCTCCCCTTATATTTGTCAGCCAAGACTGCTTGTTTGTCTCATTAGCCAACCCTACATAAATTATTATCTTGACCTGTCACCACAGGGTCACGTTTGAAAAAAAAGCCAAGCTTCTAAAAGAAGAGGCTACATACCTATCTTTCCAGCTGCTTGTGTGTTAAAATGCCTCTACTTTGCTGCTCCTTGACTGCTACATGTATTAAACACTTCCAGGTGTGTTGAATACTTGCTTCCCAACTACCAAACAGGGGGGTTCCTCACACCGGCTTGTATGTCCTCTAGCAGCATACTGGCCAGCCTGGAGGAACCACTGAATGTGGCAGGGGTAGTAGGTATTTGACTCAGAAATATTGAATACTTGAAGTGAACAGTGATCATCAGCACAAAGGACATTGATAAGGTTACAGGGTCTCTTATTTCAGAAAAGTATTTTTTTTAAAGCAATAATCATGGACACTTTTGGGGGGTTCAAAGAAAATTTATTGGTACTTTCCAAAAATCAGTATATCCATGGTTAACCTAAAAACTCCAACAAAATGTCTTTGTAGTAGAAATCATGTTTAGGGGAGGCCCTCCTGTGCCTCTACTTTCACAATGGTAAAGTAGAAATAAACTCCAAAGGTGATTTATATTATAAGGAACATTTAGTAATGTTAATCATTCCTAAACAGTGCCCTGAAAAAAGTGCCTTTTATCTAGAATTTCTCCTGAAATATAACAGTGCACTTATTGGTATGAGAGGGTAACTAGTCATTCCTGTTCTGTAACCTCATGGCTGGACATCTGCAATGTGATGTCTAAGGCTCTACTTCCTTTAAAGCGGAGTTCCAGCCATTCACTCACCTGTCCAACGGTCCAGCGATGAGGCCGCCCGAAGCCTCGATCCTCTCCCTCGGCGACGGCATCACTGCTCTGGGCACCCGGCTGTGACAGTTTGCGGCTTCACAGCCGGGTACCCACTGCGCATGCGCGAGTCGCGCTGCGCATCTTGATTGGCCGGCAATCTTCTGGGACCTCTGACGTGTCCCAGAAGATTGCAGGGAGGGAGGGGGAGAGGAGAACTTCCGTTCAGGGCGCCACGGCGCTCCGAGCGGAAGTGGGAGCGGGTACCTGTCAAAACTAGTTACCCGCTCCCCCCCCCAAAAAAATTACATGCCAAATGTGGCATGTCAGGGGGTCAGGACTCCCTAAAGCGGAAGTTCCACTTTTGGGTGGAACTCCGCTTTAAGTGATAGTGTCAGGAGATTTAGAGTGAGATTTGATTATGTTACTACTGTGCTGCTCTGTGTTCTCCCTGCTGAAGGCTCTGACATAAGGAAGCAATGACCCTTGAGAACGTCAGCTGCGCGCTGACAAATCGCGTCGGGACGTCTGATCGCAATCACGTTGCCACGTCATTTCCGGCTCCGGGTGGAACGCAAACCGGAACGCGGAAGCGGCGTTCACCTGGCTTTTCGGCTTGTATGTCTTTTACCCGTTGTAACCAAAAAAACACAATGTAAGTGTGATTCTTTTAATAAAATCATTGTACCGATAAACTTCACTATGGGAGTTTCTTCTTGTTATCTTTATATGATTAATGTGAGCTTCGAATCCTGGCATTGAGAATACTCCAAGGTGGATCATTTATACTTGGCTGGTTTTATACAGTGGAAATTGGTTTACACCCTGTCTTTATACCTGTGAAACAAGGTTTGTATTGACCCCCTATATTTTAGGGGTCTGTCATATCTGGTAAGCAGTTTGACACACCGGGTGGTCCTGCTTTTTGGTGGAGGTGCTGTTACTAGAAGAAGTGCTATCATAGGATCTATCAGATATCCCATACCTATCTGGACGGTGCTATTTGGACTGTTTTTCCTGTGGTCCATTATCATCTATTGTTGGGACTTTTGTTTGCACTATCTACTTAGTTAGTCACTTTGCACTTTAGAATCTCTTATTTATTTATATATTATTATTTATTTACATATTATATCTATTTATTTGTATGTGCACACCTATTTTATATGATTGCTGCTATTTTATATGATTGCTTCTAAATAATAAGTTATTGCACTTGATTTTTACACCACATTTATATTTCTTTGACTCTATTAATTTGCTATTTGCATACACAGCATTTATGTGCCTAATTTAAAATAGTGATATTTGTCAATAGTTTTACATTTATTGATTCATTTCATTCATCCATTTGGTAGAGCGCAGCCATTATATATTATTATATAATCCTTCCATAAGGAAGCAAAGCCCTTCCTCCACCAAGATGGCTGCTTCAACACAGACACATGCAGAAGAAAACATGGTTAGCCAGTAACGGAGAAAAGATCAGCCGCAGGGAGATTACAGGCAATACCGATGAATCGTCCTTTGCCCTGTACCTGACTTTTTTTAGGCAGAGCTTCCAGAGATTCCCAGTTCATTTTAAGCACCATTGTCAGAACTTCTAGCTCTAGTCCTGATATGTCACGTTTTAAAGGCCCTATGTGTCAGACAATCCTTTATAAACTTTGGAAATGTTCTGTATGTGGGTTTGGATATCAATAACATGCCTGCTTAGGCCCCTTACTGCGTTGTTCTTATAGACTCAGATCCTTGTAAGTGTGTACCGGTGTAAAATATAGGAGATAAAGAGATCTCCACATAATTACAAAAAATGAAGAAGAGATGCAGAAATGTAAACCCTTATTGAAGGACTGAAAAGACAGAGGTAGATACGAAATTTGCCAGGGACCCATAAGGGAGCTTCAGTACACACAAATTGCATACACAATGTATGTATTATATGCTATGTAAAATCCAGTATTCTGGTAGAAGAATGCATTTCAGACCATCTTATTCTATGTCTATTGAACAAATAGCCTCGTTGATAGTCCTGAAGAATTGGAATTCAGTTCCAGGAAACACGTTGTATCAAATCTCCACTCCTTCACCTGCTCTGATGAATTCAAATACTTAACCGCTTGCCGACCGCCGCAAGTACATATACTGCGGCGGTCAGCCCCTCACAGGCAGAGTGACGTATCGGTACGTCACTAGCCTGTGAGGCTCTGGGGAGCGAGCGTGCGCCACCGGCGGCGCGCTCTCGACGGACCCCCCCGCGCGTGTGACCGGCGGACCCGATGTCCGCCGCTCACTCTGCGATCGTCGGGGGAGAGGGAGAAAGGCAGGCAGCTTGTGTAAACAAGCTGCCTGTCATTCTCCCCTGTGTAGAAACACTGATCATACGGTTCTACTATGTAGGACCGTTGATCAATGTTCCTACAGCTCAAGCCACAGCCAATCACAGTTAGAATCACGCCCCTAGGGACACACACAGCCCCTCCCTCTCAAATAAAGTTAACCCCTTCACTGCCAGTGTAATTGTACAGTGACAGTGCATATATATAGCACTGATTACTGTAGAAATGTCACTGGTAACCCCAAAAGTGTCAAAAATGTCAGTCAAGGGTCCGATCTGTCCGCCCCAATGTCGCAGTACCGCAAAAAAAATCGCAGATCGCCGTTAAAAAAACAACAACAAAAATGACAAAAATCTTTCCCTTTGTTAGTAAACGCAATAACTTTTGCGCAAACCAATCAAAATACGCTTTTTGCGATTTTTTTTTACCAAACATATGTAGCATAAAACAAATTGGCCGAAAATGTTAAAAAATTTTGATTTTTACTTTTTTTGGGGGGGAATTTCATATAAAAAAATTTGAAAAATATTGTTATTTTTGCAAAATTGACGCTCTTTTTTTGTTTATAGCGCGTGATCAAAAAATCGCACAGGTGATCAAATACCACCAAAAGAAAGCTCTGTTTGTGGGAAAAAAGGACGTCAAATTCGTTTAGGTACAGCATCGCACGACCGCGTAATTGTCCGTTAAAGTCACGCAGTGCCGAATCGCAAAATACCCCTGGTCTTTTAGCAGCCAAATCCTCCGGGGCTTAAGTGGTTAATGATGACATCAATAATTATCTGGTTATCGCTTATAATAGGTATAAGTACTTGAAAAGCAGATGGGCTGTGGGTTGGGGACAATTGTGAATACTGAGGCAGCTTAGCATAGCAATCTACACTTTGACCAATGTGCTTTTCTGTTACTTAATAACGTTATCAATACAAGTGAATTGGTTTCATTGTAATATTGTCTAGTTGGATAACTCAGAAAGACCATTTTCATCTTGTTTTACACTTCATATAAAAATAAGTGAAATATGTAAAAACATTAGCTATGTTATATTTCACAGTGAAGAAGCTCACACTTTGTGCTACTGATTGCACCACAGCAAAGTTGTAGTTCCAGCTTCCAGTTTGTCACATAATGCACACCTGTGCTATATATTAAAATTGTAAATAAAATTAAAAAATAAATAAAATGAAAGCCATTTATTATACCTACATCATAAAAAATCTATCAATAAATGGTGTATTACATGCTGTTCATACTCACTCAGTCACTATGGGATTCGTTGTCTGTATTCTGCAAAAAAATGGGTGATCCTGTGCTCTCTATCACCCCTCCTGTCCTAGTCCCCAATTCAGATAGGGATTTTGCAGAGGAGTGTTGGCAGCTCTGCACATGCTTAATTTTCAGTGATTTTCTATGCTGAGAATTTCCTCTCTATCACATCTGAGCAGCCCATGTGACTAACGAGTAACACATGTAAGCATATACACACTGGTAAATTACAGTCCACTCGCTCCTTCCTCCTCCATGCCCACTAACCAGCTAAACACAATGAGGGTGGGATATTACATGTAGATTAATGGAGGCTTCACCTCCCTCTTATTCTAAGACACTGCCTGTTACTGGCAGAAATTCACCCTCTCCATGTTTTTGGCTAAAAATGATAAAGATTTGATTTCAAATATATATTTGTATGACAATTTAAAACAGTTTAATGATAGTATTTGTTTATTTTTAATCTGTATTCCAAAGGCTTTTTTTTATTTTTAACATGTGACCAGCAGCAAAGGGCTAGACGCTCCTCTTGCTTATATTTCCCTGCACACAGGCTGGGAAAGGTCTGGGTCATGTGACAGAAAGGGCTGGGTCATGTGGTCTGGGTCATGTGACAGTTAGGATAAAGGTAATACACATTTTTTTTTATTAAAATAATTACAGTGCCATCATCCATACACAGAAATATAAGGGACAATGTAAACGAAACAGAGTGTGTTTAGTATCACCTGAAGGGATTCTAAAGGCAGAAGGTTTTTTTTATCCTAATGCATTCTATGCATTACGATAAAAAAAAACCTTCAGTGTGCAGCAGCCTCCCTCAGCCCCCCTAATACTTACCATAGCCCATCTTTATCCATTGATGTTGCAGGAGTGTCTAAGCTGCCTGGGACACCCCCTCCTCATTGGCTAAGATAGCAATGTGGTGCAATTGGCTCCCGCTGCTGTCAATCAAAATCATTCAGCCAATCAGTAGAGGGGGCGGTTCCGGGTTGCGGCTCAATGTCTGAATGGACACAGAGAGCTGTGACCCGGGCTCGGGTGCTCCCATAGCAAGTTGCTTGCTGTGGGGTGCACTCAACAAGAGGGAGGGGCTAGAAGAGCCAAAGAGAGACCCGAGAAGAGGGGGATCCAGGCTGCTCTGTGCAAAACCACCAAACAGAGCAGGTAGGTATAACATCTTTGTTATTTTTTTTTTTTTAAAAACGACATGGGGTTTTTTGTTTATCACAATACAAGGTTTACTGTTCTTGTGTCAAATGTTAAGATCTCAACAGAATTTCAGTTGTGCAGCAAAATTGCCTGGTTAGATTATCATTTGCCTGAAATTTTAACAAGCAAGCCTTTTTTTTATGTGATCACGTTATGTAGCTAGAATGAAACTGAATACAATCAAACTGTTACTTTAAATCCATACACGTCTGTTTTACATAGTAATGAATTACCACGGCTCCAACTCTTTTTACTTACCCTGACTGCAGGGTTTGTGTCTTATACCAGAGCGGAAAATTCTCCATTCCCAGCATGGGGGAAGACTGATAGATATTAAAGGGCAGACTTCACACGCTTTTCTAGATAGATGTAAAAAAGAGGGATGGCAAATCACAGACTGTCATATCAGGATTTGCTCGTTTGAATGAGGTGCAATTCCAAAGAACATTTTTTGAAGTAACACTCAAATGTATGTGCAAAGCTATACCGTTTTTATTATGCCTGCAAACAGAGTGCCTGGGCGTTCTTGCAAAGCTGTTCTTTGCACTGGCATCCAAGAGTAATTCAAACCATTAAACGCTTGAGCAGAGTTAGCCATCTGCTGCGGGTCTGTGCGGAATACCGCTCCCCGTAAGTCAGTGCCGAATAGAGAGCCATAAATACACATAAAGGCTGGTTGGTAAGTCATTGTCACAGTCATTACATTTTATGTGCCACAGGGCTCTGGGCTCTGTTTGTATTATTTTCCTCTTAACCAGTGCAATGAACTGCAGCAGCTGTGTACGGAGGAGAAGAAGCCAGTTCCAATGGATAATCAAAATGTTCTTTACCAGTCAATGAAACACACACATAGATAAGCAACAAATTCTGAGCGCAGGAGTGGAGGAAAGGAACAGATGTTCATAGCCAGGGTCATGTCTATTGTAGGCAAGGTGAAAATGTTAGAGGTGGCACAAGGTCGGGCTCTGGTATGGATGAATAACAGAGCATGAACTCAGAACCAGCACCCTTGTGCTGTGTTACTCTGTATCTTCATTATTAAAAAATAATAGCATCTGTGCTGGAAGCTCATCAGAAGTGGTGGGCTTTTCCATAAGTCACTCCTATATAAGTGTCCTATTTTTTCACCTTTTTTTGGAGTTGGATCAATGTTAAGGGAAAAAAAAAGATTGATTTCGACCTTTTGATCCACAGGAGTTCAACATTCCTGCATTGGATTAATTCATACAGCGTTTTGCACATTGATGTGTATTTTTAATGTCTTTAAATACATCTTGTGTTTTTCAAGTTGCCCAATCAGAAAATACTGTATTTTAGGCTTGTTACCAGAGGCTGAAAATACATAATAAAACCATAATACATTTGTTTTCATGCTTTACTATTGACTTCTATGGACCTCAAAATTATCGAAAGCGGACAAAAAAGAGACCTGAGGTATTTTTCTAAAATTGTTGCAGTGCAGTGCACAGGTATGATCAAGGTCTATCATTAACATTGCCTTTGATGAAATGTACATATTAGCACATTCCAATGCATTAAAATACAAATGCATACATCCCAACTTTCTGAAATGGGAATGAAGGACACCTTTTAGCGAAGGTATGTACGCATAGGACCCCCTCGCCATGCCCCCTTAAAGGAGAATTCTACAAAAAAAAGATCGGTAAAGTGCCTTTTTACCACTACTATTCCTTTATACTGGCTTTTAGAACTTGCAATTTAAAAATTGGATGAAAGGTTTAGCACTGGAAAAAACTTGCCGCCTCTAATATGTGTGGAGGACCACCAGGCCCCTTTTCGTTAGGATTAGAGAACATAATAATAACATAAGGAAGGGGTTCCCCAAACACAGTCTATCTAGACATTTTTCAGAGGTGCATAACAGAGTCCCAAAGGGACTGATATTTTATGGGATAGAGCAAAGTAAGGGACATTGGAGAGGGGATAATAAAAAGGTCAAGGTATCCCAAAATTAGACGAAATGGATTTATCATTTGGGGTCCCTACAGCCTAGGGGCCTCAATATTGATATAGACTTGAATTGTTTAATTTCCAATTTTTAATCTGTGACACTCACCCATCATCCCTTTTGTGATGAACACAGACACAGGATTTATTCAAATATATATGCACATAGTCCTGTTATTTGTTTATTTTATGTATATTCTTCATGCATTCAAGAGAGATCATGTATATTAAATATTTCCTCCTTTATACACCTCCTCTATTACATATATCCCATTCATCCATTTTTATATTTAATTATATATATATATATATATATATATATATATATATATATAGATAGATTTTTTTTATATTTAATTTCTACTCATGTCCTACTTCCATGTTCAATTAATTTAGGATACCTACTAACCACTCATTCTGTGGACACTAGATTTGTACCTAAGCATATATGCATGTAGTCCCATTTCATATATACCCTACATATATTATAGGGGAGGTCATATACTGTACATTACACCTTTTTTTCCATATACATAGGTTCATATATATCATTTTTGGGGTTCCTATATATATATGTGTGTATGGATACATATATAGATATTTCAATTCACCACATTTTTTTTTTTATGTCTAATTTTTATTTGTATTTTGTTTTTTGTATTTTTTTTATATATACACACTACCTATAAAAAAAATGTCATACCATACATACACATAGACTATAAGGTATTATGGTTTTTATACTACTGAGATATCGTATTCTCTATTTATGGTAGGATTCGTTGTTAAATTATATTTGTATTATTTTAGTATTTATGTTTTTAATTATGGAGGCTATCTAGTGCACACTATATTTGCATACTGTGGATTGCTTAGTAGACATTTCTAACTTATTTGTTTCTTCATACTAAATTGAATTGTATTCAAGTACACTGGGATCCCGGATGTTGATGGGGACTTTGGCCCTTTGACTGATCGATCTCGTTATCTTCCAGGCATAGTCGTCAATATACATTTGTTGTTTCCCTTGCTGCCTGGCAACTACACAGTATAAATACAGCAAGGCGGGATTGATGCCAATGATGCTGCTCCTAAAGACTTCATTCTGATGAAACGCGTAGAGTATCATCGCGTCACTTCTGGTTTCACACTTCGAGTCTGTGGAACGCATTGCGTTACGGATACAATGCACGGAATAGATAGCTTTGAATTTAGGGCTTTTAACCTCTGCTCATATGTAAGTACATTTACTTGCATTGAATAAAAATATCTCGTATGAAATCACACTATAAGATGCCTCTTTTTACTCTTATAAACCTGTGATGGAAACTACCCGTGATTGGGCGCAATGAAGTGGAAAAGGAAATATATCTCTGTTTAGCTGATGACTGTGACCCCTGTAGGGGTTTCATCTTCTTCCTTCCCTGTGATCTGGTACATTGAGGTGGACAAGGACATTTACTGTTGTTTGGTTGGTGTCTGTGACCCCTGCAGGGGTTTCATCTTCTGGTGAGCGTGGACCTGGATAGGGGGGAGCACGAGTGGACCAACCTTCGTGACTTATCACCAGAGATTGTGATTTATCTGCACTGGTTTTTGCACTTGTCACTTTACATGGACTTATTACATTTTCTGGGATCAATTTATATTTTTGTGATTTTTGCATTTCTTTGCACTGAGAGCACTTTATATGACACTATGTTCTGTCATATATCCATGAGGTATTTGCTTATTGATTTTTTTGCCACTTTATTTCCACTAAGAGCACTTTATTTTATGTATTATATATATACTTTCTACACATTAAGTGCCTAAAACATTAGCACTTTATTTTTGTATATTATATTTATATATTGTATACATATACTTTCTACACATTAAGGGTCTAAATGTATTAGTACTTTCTTTTGACACACATGTAGCTTTTCTCAGGCAGCGCCACCTATCCCTCCCTTTCATTTCTATCCTGATTGAAAAAGGCTGTCAGATCCGACCAAACTCCTTCTCTGCTGAACATCAGCACAGCAGAAGCTCAGTTGCATAGTATAGTGAAGAGTTCAGTGAAGAGCAGTGGAAGAGGGAGGCTCTCCGCCTCCCCCTACAGGACAGTACCTGGGTGCAAGTGCAAGGCTATGTCTGTGAGTATCAGAGCCAGTGAAGGGGGGGGGCAAAAGGGGTATGCGCCTCATACATCCAACTAAGTGCATACAGAGCTACACCTGGCAGCCAGCACTAGCTCCTCACTCTGCCAGCACCGGCCACATTTTTGTAGATTGTAATGTAAGAATGGCTCTGCCCTGAGGTACTGCTGAGAGGAAAGAAGGGCGCAGAGCAGAAGGGATGAAAAGGGAATGTGGGAGTTAGCTTTCAGAGGTTAGAACAAAGAACGAGATACAAAAATGTGCAAATAGGGGGTTTTGGGGTACAGAGGTAAGCAGAGAGGGGGCTTTGGAGTACAGGAGTACAGAAGTGAGCAGAGAGGGCAGTTTGGGGTACAGAGATTATCAGGGAGATTGGTGTCCAAAGGTGAGCAGAGTGGGATGTGGGGTGCAGAGGTTAGCAGAGAGGGGAACGTGTGATGTGATTGTGAAGCCTATTCATTTGAAAGGGCTGCAAATCGCACTGGAACGCAGGAAAAGTAGTGCATGCACTACTTATGAAAAAAAAAAAAAAACACACACACACACCGGACCAAACAACATGGTACTGCAGTACCCTGCAATTTGGTGCCTTCATTTGTGATTTGGGTGCTGTTAACACTGGTCCGACCGCTACCACTTTATAAAACACTGGTCCGACCGCATCTGGAGTATTCTGTCCAGTTCCAGAAGGGATGTGTTGGAGCTGCAGAGAGTCCAGAGAAGGGCAACTAAACTTACTAGGGGATTGGAGGACCTTAATTACGAAGAGCGTTTACAAGCTCGTGATTTATTCTCCCGTGGAGAAGAGACGCCTGAGAGGGGACATGATAGCAATTTACAAATAACTCAACAGTGATCTGAGCATAGAAAAAAAATTTTTAAGTCGCAAGGAATGCATTAGGACACGAGGCCATACAAGGCATTTAGAGGAGAAGCGTTTTAACCTCAGGCTACGCAGGGGGTTCTTTACAGTAAGGGCTACAAGACTGTGGAATTCTCAGCCACAAATGGTAGTAACTGCAGGGAGTATGGCTACGTTTAAAAGACTCTTGGACCTACATCTCAAGGATCAAAACATTCAGGGGTATGAGAAATGATTACGGCCAAACACACCAACACAGGTAGAACTCGATGGACTATAGTCTTTATTCAACCATAACTACTATGTAACTATGCAACTATGTAACAATGTACTGTCATCCACATATGATCACCTGCAGTGCAGGAAACGTGCAAAGAGCATGCCTTTCCCGCACCACTTTCTAGTGTAAACTGGCCCTAGTCCCCAACCCTTTCTTTTGTAAATCACACTGTACCGAAAACGCATTGCGTTTGATAATGAATGAGGGTACCAGTAAGAATTACTTCTGCTGAAGAGCAGAGCATTTGCCTGCATGTGGGGAAGCCACGCGATTTTGTACGCCTTCTCCGACACTGATGATGTAATGTGAACCAAGGCTTAACTGGGATGGCTTAAGACTGAAAATACTTTTGAAGGGTGCCCAGACTGGAAAAAGGTTGAGAAACACTGGTTTATGGGGGATAGTATATGCAACCATGCTTCATATTACACCCTAAATGTGGGTATAACATGAAACATGATCTAAATGTCAAGTTAGCCTTGACACCTGAAATGCATTTACAGCACGTCTTTACATTTATTTCAAACGTGAGTTATAAACATACAATAGTAAAAACAGAACAGAAGTCTTAAAACGAATTGCTACTAAGATATATTCAGTTCATTATAACACTAGTCAGCGCCTTTCATCCAAAACACTGTAGCAAGGACAAAAATCAGGCGTATGAAGAAAAGCAGTTATTATACGCCATTCATCCACCACAGCTAACAATATCTCAGTGAGTTTGTAAGTACAGTCTAAATCTTCAGCCTGAGGCAACAGAATCTGCATCATGTCAAATGTCAATTTTCTGCAGTATAAACAACCACAGCCCTCTGTAATCTTCATGATGGCTACTGTATGGTGTGGTCTAGCTCAAGATTTCCTCAGAAAGTCAAGAACTATTTTAAAGGCTAAATAATCCGAACGGAAAATGGTCCCTAACTTCTGACCTCTCTGTAAATTAGATAGACAGACCCCCCACAGTCAGTGAACAGCTTTTTAAAGATCAATAAGCAATTCGCCTTAAAAAAAGATAAATTGCCACATAAATCTCTCCTTAAAGTGATACTAAAGTATTTTTTTGCCTAAAAATAACAAACATGTTATACTTACCTGATCTGTGCAGTGGTTTTGCATAGAGCAGCCCAGATTCTCATCTTCTCGGGTCCCTCTTTGGCTTTCCTGGCCCCTCCCCCCTGACGAGTGCCCCCACAGCATGCAACTTGCTATGTGGGCACCCGAGCCGCAGCTCCCTGTATCCATTAAGACATGGAGCCCCGGCTAGGCCCCATCACCTCTCTCTCTCTCATCAGCTCACTGACTTTGTGTGACATTAGCGGGAGCCAATGGCGCTCTGCTACTGTATCAGCCAATAAGGAGAGTCCTGGGAAGCCAAGTCTCTTTTGCAACATTGCTGGATAGAGATGGGCTCAGTTAAGTATTAGGGGGGCTGAGGGGTGCTGCTGCACCCAAGGCTTTTTATTTTAGGGCATATACTTACCTCCTCTGTGCAGTGGTTTTGCACAGGGCAGCCCAGATCCTCCTCTTCTCAGGTCCCTAGCTGGAGCTCTTGGCCCCTCCCTCCTGTTGAGTGCCCCCCACAGCAAGCAGCTTGTTATAGGGGCACCCAAGCTGAGCTTCAGCTCCGTGTACCCATTCAGACACAGAGCTGCTGTTCGACCCCACCCCCTCTCTCTCCTGATTGGCTAACAGAGTTTGATTGACAGCAGTGGGAGGTAATGGCACCGCTGCTGTGTCCCAGCCAATGAAGAGACAGAGTACCAAATGGCTGAGGCACTCGTAGACATTGCTGGATAGAGATGGGGCTCAGGTAAGTATTAGGGGGTGATGTAGAGGCTGCTGCACACAGAAGGCTTTTTATATTAATGCATAGAATGCATTAAGATAAAAAAACCTTCTGACTTTACAACCCCTTTAACTTTGCGGTGAAAATATTTCACTGAGTAAAGTAGTTAACAAAAAGGGACATATAAACACCTAAGCCCATATAATAAATAAAGTAAATATAAGCAGGAACTTGTTCTTCTTCTTGTATACAGTACAAACCATCAGTGTATAAATGCCACACTATGATGTAATATACACAATAAATGATTTATAAGCCGTCACCAGTCTCATTTTTATTCTTGAAGTGTTCTTCCCTCTCACCCAGTTTATGTAGTCTGTTCACTTACATTTACTTGTTAAGAAATACTTCACTTAACCTGCCGGCAGGCGACCACTTGTATGGCTAACTGCTGAACACAATGGCCACTGCACTATAACCATACTCTTTAACCATTCTGCCGCCTTTGATACAGTTGATACACCTACCCCCCCTTTAGGTTTATCAAACCCTTGTGTCAGTGTTTTTCCCTCTGCCCCCCCCCCCCTTTTTAGGGAATTCTCCAAGGGAATAAGAGACCCTTTGCTGCTTTGGATTTTGCACCGCTGAGTCTAGTTGCAATACTGGGTAAATGTGCCCTGCCGCCTATATACACCTGTAAGTCCAGCTGGCTATATGTGAACATACTCATAATATGGTTTTATATATGTATGATGTGTACATTTAAATTTCATTATAACTATTTGTATTTGAATAAACACTCTGCCTTTCTCTAATGGATCAGATCCTGAGAAAAGCGTTGATAAAAAAGTATCCCCAATGCTTCCAATGTTGAGGATCCAATGTTTTTGTGTCAAAGGATTGTATATTACATGTCTGACCATACGTGGAACATTTTTCTAATATATACTGTACTTTGGGGTATAGTTTAACCAAAACAATATTCCCACGCTTGCTAAAAAGTATTTAAATCACCATTAGTGAATAAACGAAGAGACAAAAAAATGATTAAAAAGGACTGCTGCATCTAAACCACCAATCTGGTCAGGATGTGCAACAATAAAATAATATTCCAAAGTGTGCTGTCCTTATACAAATTACTACATCTCATAAGAAACACAGTAAGGTGCCTTAAACTTATAATAAACTCATATAAACAGATCCATATAAATCAAGTTCATATATAATGTCCAACAATTGTGCAAATTTGTGCAAAAATTATAGTGCAAATTTATTATAAAGTGCAAGAGTGCTCAGTTCCTAAACATCAGCATTTTTTCTCTCTTGCAGTGAAAAAATGATGATAATGTGCAACACCATGAAAAGTACTCCCGAAAGGAATCTCCACAAATGGTTAAATGAGCTCCTTACCAGCTGCTCTGATCCCCCAAGGAGATCACTGAACGCCTTGCTGCATAGCAGCCACATACACTAAGATCCAGAATACAAAAGCTACCCCGAACTCCTAAGCCGAAATAGACTCTATGGAGGGGATTAAAGTACAGAGGGAGATCCACATAGTGTATGATTTCACCAATTGATTTTAATAAAAAATTGAAAATACACTTACAATCTTCAAGGGATCAAACAGCACGTATTACAAGCATTCAGCAGGTCCAAGCGGTCAGCCCGACTTGTGGAACAACGTTGACCCGTGAGGCCCCTCCCAATGTGTTTCTCTGTAACAAGTGTCGTCTGGGGATCTGAGGCTCGGTATCAATTTACTTATATAGGGCAGGATGTTTAAAGTTACTATTATAACTTTGTACACCATGCGTATTTTGGACTTTTAATCATGATTTTAATTATATTTACAGCTGATCAGGTGAGTAGACAGTCTAAGAGACAGGAAGGAAGGCAGGAAAATCAGCAGGCCCTGATGGCGTTAACCCCAGGGTGCTTAGGGCATGTGCAGACCAGCTGGGGAGTGTCCTTCAACAGGTCTTTACCCTGAGCCTGAATCTACGAAATGTTCATGTGTTGTGGGAGACACCCTGTCTTGTCCCTGTGCCAAATATACCATGTCCTTGTGGCTCCAAGGATTACAGACCTGTTGCTTTAACCTCCCACATTACGAAGACCTTGGAGAGACTTGTTTTACATCAGTTGAGACCTATAGTTAGTAAATATTTAGACTCTTTGCAGTTTGCCTACCAGCCAAGACTGGGAGTTGAGGATGTTTTCATCTTCATGCTAAATCCCATGTATGCACACCAGGATAAGCCTGCAAGCACTGTGAGGGTCATGGTTTTTTACTTCTTCAGTGGTTTTGATACTATCAGGCTGGATCTCTTGGGTGAGAGGCTAGCAGAGATACAGGTTGATGTTTCCCCTGTGTCATGGATTGTAGACTACCTGACAGGAAGACCACAGTGTATGTGTTTGCAAGACTGTGTGTCGGATAAGGCAATCAGCAATATTGGGGGCAATCCTTTCTACCTTTTTTTAGAGTCTATACCACTGATTTTAGTTACCAAACAGAGTCTTGCCATCTTCAGAAGTTCTGATGACTCTGTGGTAGTGGGATATATCAGGGATTGGGGGAGACTGAGTAAAGGTCTGTGGTGGAGAACTTTGTCACATGGTGTGAGGATAATAATCTGTATCTAAATGTGACAAAGAACTGGTTGTGGATTTGAGAAGGAGAGAGGCCCCAGTGACCCCTGTCTCTATCTGAGGAGTGGATGTGGATGTAGTAGAGAGTTACAAGTATCTGGGGTGCACATAGATAGTAAGCTGGACTGCAGCAATAACACTGAGTTGCTCTATAGTAAGGGCCAGAGCCTCCTCTATTTATTGAGGAGACTGAGATCTTTTAACATCTGCTAAACGATGCTTAAGATGTTTTATGAGTCTGTGGTGGCCAGCGCTCTCCTGTATGCATTGGTATGCTGGGGAAGCAGGCTTAGGATGGCTGACACCAACAGACTCAACAAACTGATTCGCAAGGCCAGTGATTTTGTTGGATTGGAGCTGGAGTTTTTCACAACAGTGCTGGAGAGGACCACTCTTCCGACCCACAAAACAATACGCTGGTCAGTCTGCGGAGTACCATCCATGAGTGACAGATTGTTACAACCATGATGCACCACAGAGTGACATCATTTTTGCCTGTGGTCATCAAGTTAAATAATTCTTCTCTGTGAGGGCTAGTGGTGAAGATTTAAATATGGTGTATTATTTGCATTTTGGTCGTTTGATTTTGTTTTATTTTTTAATCTGTTATTTATTCTATGTTGTATTTAATTGTATGGATGGTTTATTAGAGTGTAGTTTTAATTTGTTTTATTTGGTGCTAATGGCTGTTACTGGAACATTTGTTATGCCTTTGTGTCTTGCTCTGTTCATTGTTGTGATCTTGTGTTTTGTTGTGTGTGGCATGTGTTGCAATAATTAATAAATTAATTAATAAAGTATTCTGAATCTGAGTATCAATAAAGATATGTCTATTGATTACAGTTAACTTTTGTTGATTCAAAGTAGCACCTCAGATTTTGCCTTGCACCCACTCCTCCTTAAAAACTCCTTTGGCTCCTGAGACTATGCTCTATCCTGGTTCTCCTCCTACCTATTTCATCCCACCTTCAGTGTCACTTACAATGCTATCACTTCCTCTGCCCTTCCTCTTTCAGAAGGGGTGTCAGGCTTTGTCAGGATTTTGTAACCCCATTCCTGGAGTCTGTGAGTCTGTTGGCAATATAAAAATGTGAAAGAAATACGGTATGTAATTTCCTTGTTTTGGCATGAAATAGATGTCATGGTCCCTCTCCCATTTCAAGAGCAAAGGTAGTGTTCAAGAGGTGGTGCTATTAAAAACAAAAAATATGCAAGAGCGTCTGAATGTCACAATGTACCACTGTAAGAGCAGATCTGTTCATAAGGTGTGGGAGGAGCTGGTGAGGAACCCCTGGGGAGTACAGAGGACAGAAAATGAGACAGCTAAGCGAGTCTACAGACATCTAGAGAAGGATTTTGCATTCTTCTGATGGCTGATATATATTTGACACTTGCATTTGACAAAAAGTCTTTGGGGTAAAATGTTTTAGCTACATAAAAAACAGAGAAACTTTTGTCAGTCAAACCTGGGGCAAAAGCAGGGCTATCACAACTGGGGGGCATGAGTGCTGGCTTGACCCTAGATGAAATAGGTTCTGTGGAGGAAGCCATCTTCAAAGTGGGGCCAATGATAGGGTGTGAGAGTAGTGATTTAATACCATTTGGTCCTAACCACGGAAGGCATGACAAAGGGACATTGGTGATGATAGAAAAATAGCCTAGGCTATATGCAGAGCTTGCCGCAGAAAAACAATTAACTTAATGTATGTGAACAATGTTGAAAACTTATCTTTACAGTATAAGTGAAAATACAAATCAATTAAACACATGAAAATTAATAAAAAGTTCCAAGGAATTGATAAATAGATAAATAAGTGGTGATAAATATATGTGAATAAAATAAATGTAAAATTCAATAAATAAAGTCTTTTCAAGTGGTGATCAGGTGCAAAGTGCTTTGTGCTCAATAAAAAAAAGTTTGTGACTTTCGTGACGTGGATTCCTCTTTTCCTGTGGCTTGTGGTAAAAATAAATGACTTACCAGAATTGTTGGGTCCTATGTGCTGTATAGCACTAGGACCTACAGCGCTTGGAGGCCGTTTAGGCCGGATTGGGGATCCCCTTTGTGGATGATCCTGGTGGGATACAGGTTAGGTTCATCCTTACCCGATCATGATCCTCAGGATATGGGGTTAAAAGGAAGGCTCCAGATAGTGTATTATCATTTTAAAAGTTTATTCATCAAATATTCATAAAAATCGGAGCGAAGAAAGACTCAAACTCCAAGTTTGCAGGCAAAGAAACCGCTTACATACACCTCCTAGCAGAGTGGCGAGCGGAGTGTTAAGCCTTACGTTCCACGTGGTGAGTAGCGGGCTGACGTGCGTTCCACAAGCTTAACGCGTTTCGGCACTTCCTGTGACGTTTTCAAACACATCGGTGTTTACCTTTACTAAGGCTATTCATTGTTTGTGGGTTGAGTTCCTGCACTATTCCAAGATCCTGTCTAAATGTGTCACTTGGTAATATTTGACTGGATCAGGAAAGGTCATACCCCCGGATACTTTAGGCTGCAGCAATTTGAGGGATACGCTTGGATGAGAATTTAACCAGAGAAAGTGTACAAATTCCTATGCTGAGAACTTGTTTGTGAATGGGCCATGTGTTTATCCAGCTTGAGGCCCAAGGTGCTGTATGCAGGCAGCCCATGTATGTGTATGGGGATGCAGGGACTGCATGATCATAGCCTAATTTGATAGGTGTGTGGGTGTTGGTGAGTTCCAGTCTAGCACATTGAAAGTGTTTTCAGCATCAAAAGGAGACACATGGGGATTGCATGATTTTATTATTTTATATTTTAATGAGTTATCATTTTATCTTGTTATTTTTTCCTAGAGTTATGCTTTAAATCCCAACAGTGATTCTAACTTTTCTGGACCCCCTTCATCACTAAGGGCGTACAGTGCCAGAATCCAGGGAAGTTCACAGGTTTGATAATGCTGTACGCAGCACCTGTGGAAATACACTGAGTTCTGGCGCTGTATGCCCAAATGCATCTGTGTGCATGAGCGCTAAAAGAAAAACTTTTGTATTCCCCATGTATGCCATTACATTCTTCCTATATGCAGAGCTCAACTAATTATACCAGAAAAACCAACTAAAAATGCACATAGTTGTGCTGGGGAGAAGTCTCTTTACTAAGTCCCTTGGAAGTCATAAAGTGTGGTTGATTTAATACACCCCAATCAATCTGAAAAAGATCTGTGTTTGATTGTTCTGTTGTAAAGAATCCACAAGGAAAGTTATGAGTTCTGTCTGATTTTCCTTTAGGGAAGATTTTGCCAACATAAGTGTGCCTGCAGAGGTGGAACAAGCAGTTAATATGGGCGCTGTCTGTCTGTACTGGTGCACAGAGTGCTGAATTTTCTGCAGATGGATGAGTCAATAACCAGGACACAATTGTTTCAGGAGGCATGAAATTCAGTTATAAGCCATGCTCCATTTAGCATCTCAGAATAATCAGGTACCTGACGTGCTCACGGAAGGCCAAACTGGAGCAATTGGAAGGGGTCGTTTTCCTTTCACAGATCAAGAGAACATTGTTATGGTATTAATGCAGGAAAGGTCCCTGTAGTGACAGAGCATGTACAAGAATTGCTGGTATCACTGTCAAGTGACTCTGCCTCTTGAGATACCAGGCAGGATAGGCAATGCATCAAATGAAGGTTCCGCCTCAGTTTTTATATCCTGAATGGAGCTCAGTGCTAGCCTCAGGAGCTCCAAAAGGGTTAAGCAGACAAGCAAACTATAATTTTCCCTCACAAGTCTCCTCATATCGCAGTGTTCTTCCAATATTAATTGTTCCGTGCAAGTAACCATGAACGGATACATCTATTTACATTATGGATCCGAATGGCTTGTCTTAGGAGCAGGGTTAAGTACAACTGAAGGCTAATACACATTTAACCTATGACAGACAACCTGCTTACTAGGAGGCTTGCCAGGTCTGCTTCTTCCTACAGTGGCTTCATTTAATGAGCTGCCTGCTGCTCATTGTATGTTGCACAAATAAAGCTGTGCTGTTTGACTGCTGGCAGCCTCAGCCTCAGCCTCTTGTATCAGCATTGTGTGATAATGTTTCTATAGGAATATTTGCTAGAAAATAATTTTTGCCTAAATATGTTGTAACATGCACACGTATTTTTATTTTAAGGGGCAGCGCTAGACAACTAGTATAATAAAGACCTACTAAAGTTGCCCATATACTATTAGATTTATTTGTTCAGCCTTCGGGCTTAATGAAAAAAAAAAAAAATTGAACAGATCCCTTCAACTATGCTATACAGCTGGAAGGAGGAAACTCCTACTGGGCTATTGACCCAAACAGCAGCTGAATATGATTGTATGCAGGGGCTGTTTGGCCATCAATTTTCCACCTGGCTCCTTTGATTTTCAGTCAAAAGATTTCAGGCAGCATGGACATTGCCATCCACTAAGCAACTCCAAGTCCTTGTCAAGAGTAATGTTAAATGCAGTCATCGGAAGGATGCTTAGAGCATGGTTGGCCTATACAAGGGTTATATAAGATACCTTTCAAAGGTCAATCCTAGTTTGGCAACAAATTATAAGCCGCAACCACCAAATTTACCGAATATGTGTTTATTACCTAATATAGAAAGCTCGTGAGGCAGAAGAGCTCTCTTTAAAGGGGTCATCGCACGACAGAGGCAAAGAAGCAAGAATATATACGTCAGGCAGAGAATTTTGTAAATCCTGGAAGGGAATATCTGCATTTTAGAAGTCCAAGAAAAAAACTTCTTTGCCTTGTTATGACTCAAACTTCCCAAAGTCGGAGCCAGGTAGTCCAGGTTTCAGCAAATGCCACCCATGAAAATTTCACGTTACCATATCTAGTTTTTCATCCATCAAAAATTCTAGTCTGTTGTCACAAAAAGAAGATTCTACCCTCCTATGCCAATAAATTGCTGCACCAAGGTGCGATAGTGGCGGTACCACATTAGTAGCATTTTTCCAGAATGTACTCTACCCTCTTTTTGCTTCAAAAGAAAGGGAGGGAATGAGGGGTGGTGATAGAATAAACATTTCTAAGCAGATTCATAAAGAAAGAGCACTACAAGATGCAGTCTCCTTAAACAATCCTAAAAGTTTGTTCTATCTATTTGAAGGTTCAATTTGCTCTTGTCACCTTCAAAAGAAAGAGGTATGCATATACCACTATCTCAACAACATCTTACCGCTGAGACAAAACCCAGATACGTTGCTAATCCATCAAGTGTTTACTGTCTCAATGCTAGAAAACTTTGAGAACCTGACAATCAACGTAGACCAGTCTCACACCCTTTCAAGATCTTGTTTACCTGGGGGCAAGAATAAATGCTCATCAAGATACAGCTTCTCTCCCAGAAGTAAAAATTCAGGTAACCTGCGGAAGGAGTGCTTTGGCTCTAGCAGCTAAACATCACTGCCTCACAATGCCTACCAGTTGTGGGTACCATGGTCGCTTCAGGACCTATGGTCAAATGGGCCCAGTGAAGGTCCTGCCCATTCAGGTGCAGGTTCCTCAATCAATAGCAGGTGGAAGACCTAGATCAAAAGATTCAAATCAGCCCTTCCATGAAGCAGAGTCTCCATTGGTGGTCCGAGAAGTAGAACCTCTACTGCCATTATCATGTACGATCATTACACTGGATACCAACAAGACTGGTTGGGAAGCTGTTCGCCAAGGAAATTTGGTACAAGATCGATAGTCCTTCCCAAAGTAAAAAGTGATCTCCAATGTCTTCTTGCTGAGAGCAGCCTTTCAAGCCCTAGTAGCCTTCCAAAATCTGATTTGTGGAAGCTTAAAGATAGAGAACACCATGGCAGGGGCTTGAGTAAAAAAACAGGGTAAGTCCTGGAGACATTCATTACTGAAGGAAATGGCTCCAATTATGGCATAGGCACAGGCCAATCTACTTAACCACATCCTGTACATCCTAGGTCAGAGCAACCCCCAGGTCAACTGCCTGTTAAGGTTTCAGGTGGAAAGCAATAAAATGTACATTGTAGCTTCTACAAGTCTTCCAAAAGTTGGGAATTTGGGTTTTTCTTCAGAGGGTGGACCTTTTCATGGACCCAGTCAACACAAAACTACCAATGTTCTACTAGAGATTTTCTTGTCGAAAGGCAATTGAGTCAGATTCCCTGTCCTTGGACTGTCCTTGGACTGGAAGCATATGTCTTCTTCCCAGTTCCCCTCATTTTCAGCTTCCTGAGGAGACTTTGATGGAGATGTTCATGGTCTTCCCATGTGATTCCCAACTGACCCAGATGGCTTTGGTATCCTCTGCTTCATCACTTGAGCTTAAGAACACCTCTGCATATGCCAGTAATGTCAGACCTTCTGTTCCAGGGTCCCATGTTTCATTTGGCACTAAAAAAACATGGCTCTGATGGCTTGGCTCTTAAAAGGCAAAGGGTAATCAGTTTGGGATGTTCTGTAGATAATCTCATGAAGTCCCAAAAGGACAGCATTAACAATAAAAATAACAGACTGTGGCTCAGGCTCAAAGAATTTTGCCTCTTCTCGTAGGGGTTTCTCTTGCTACACCTCAGGTCAGCCCCTTCCTCCAGAGGGGTCTGGATATGAGCCTAAGTTTAAGCATGCTTACAGGACATTTTGTTGATCCCACCTTTAACGGGATTCAGTTCACCTCCAATGGGCTGACACTTACATTTTTTCAGACCGTTGCAAGAATAAAGCCTTCTGAAATGGGACCTCCCACTAATTTTAGATTTTCTATATTTGGACACTTTTGAGTAAGGTATGCCTCTGGAACCTAACCTTAAAAACTGCCGTTTTGGATGCAGTCATATCTGCCAGAAGTGTTTCCAAAATTGCCAAACTTGGGTTTGAAGAGCCCTTCACGACCTTCCTTGTGGACTGAGTGGTACAAATCCCTATGCTGAGTTTCACATCTAAGGTTGCCTCTAAATTTCTTATGAAGCAGGAAATAGTTTTACATGCATTGTTCCTAGAATACAGTGAGCAAATAAGCTGTCTGGATGTTGTCAGGATGTTGAGGACCTACATTGATACAAGGTTAACATCAGAGCATCCGATTATCTCCTCATCATTCTAGCAAAAACTAACAAAAGCTCCAAAGCATTAAGTGGAGTAATAGGGGTTGATTAATTAAAACTAGAAAGTGCAAAATCTGGTGCAGCTGTGCATGATAGCCAATAAGCTTCTAACTTCAGCTTCTTCAATTAAGCTTTGACAAAAAAACCTGCAAGCTGATTGGATTCTATGTAGAGTTGCACCAGATTTTGCACACTCAGTGTTAGCAAATCAACCCCCATAGTCTCATAGATGGTCAAAATCGTAGCGCTGGCCTTAAAATCTCAGGGGTTGGTAGCACCGAAGGCAGTCACTGTACACTCTACCCAAGTGTCTCAGGTTCCTGGGCGACAGCATGTTGGGTGCCTCCTGAAACAATCTACCAGGCAGCTACATGGTCTTTTTAATAAAATTATTACTGTACAGGATTTATATAGCGCCAACAGTTTGGGCAGCGCTTTACAACCTTAACGTTTTCAAGCCATAGTTTTGTTTCACACTATTGTGTAAAACCAGCTGCTTTAACTATTGTTGATTTTGGAGGAACAGCTATACCTTCTGTCTCTATTTGTGATTAAAACCTCTCAGCATTCTCTCCCTGTTGTTTGCAAGTTATTTTCCTATGCGTATGCTAGCATGGAGACATTAGAAAAATCTTCAAATTGTTTTTTTTATTTACTGCAATTTTTCTTTTTTGACAATCTCTGTGGCGGCACAGTTTTCCCACCCAGTCACAGTAAGATAGTTCTCAGATCAGGCTCAGGGTGTGCTCAAATTTATGAGCTAGGATCCTATCAGTGTAGAGTGTGGATGGGGCCATGCCCTGATTGCACTGCCATGCAAGAAAAGGAAAATTTTGGTAAGTATAAAAAATCAATTTCCCATTTTTATTTTCCCCGGGGCTGGGCTTTAAATGACTTGAAAAAGAACCAATTAATGGCATTAATTTTCCTAACTTACAGAATGCTAGGATTTCAGCCTTAGCAATCTGGCAACACTCTGGGATTTAGCTACTCGAATCTGCCATCAGATAGTGATATCTTTGTCAGGTTGGCAAGACTTGCATTACTCACGTGCCAAACAGCCTTATTACGACGGCCACAATACAATGATATCTCAATTCGCAGACAGATGTGTGATTGACCTGCATCCAAACCCAGCTGATTAAAAGAGTCTTACAAAGCCACTGAAAGCCTGGGTGACACCCTCCAGAAGGGAAGGAGAAGAGATTTTATGTACAGGCAGATGATTATTATGATCTAACACTTCAGTAAAGGACGGGTTAAGAAAATAGCTTAAAGCATCTTTCAGGCCATGTGGACCTCACCCATCACTTAGAACACAAGAACTTTGTTTTCAGGAAATCCTGTGTCTTCCTTCAGGCTGGTTGGCATCTATTTCTGGACTTTCACACAAACATCAAGGATTTCCTGGATGCTAAACAAGGTAAATGCATTCTGCTTATAGTTACAAAGTCAATGCTGGCAAACCTTATATTTTAGGAACAAAAATGCAATTATAACAACACAATGATATAAGTCTAAAAAAATCTTACAATATGAAGATACTACTTAATGTTTCTATAAACAGTACATGACAACCACAACAGACATACATTGGAAGAGAAAAGACAATACTGAACCCATTGGTAAAAATAATTTGCAGAAACACTACGAGTTTTTTTTTTTAAATTAAAAATGAATTGTGTAAATGTATTAGCATTCGCACGAAAGCCCTTGTGAACATTTTTTTTTAGTATTTGGGAAAAGTTGTCTTTTTTAAAGTAACAGCTACTAATATCCCCCAGAACATTTGTTTCTATTATAACCAAAGAGCGTTTGACCAGAAGAGAAAATAGCCTAAAAACAATAGCCTTACATGAGTTACCAGATGCCTTGGGACTATGCTGGCAACTATGAATAAATGTTCAGACAAATCAAAATTCCTTTTTTCCGATGATGGCAGTTCATACCACAGCATATACAGCCGTGGTATGAACAGCCATTTTCTGTAAAATTTTCTGTAAAATGCAATTGTGGCACCCTTCAGGTAAGTGCTAGGTAAATGTATAGTGGGCCTTGCCTGCCTAACAGCAGGGCCATAATTTCTGGTAGTCAGGGTGTTATGGGTTCCAGAAGTCTTTGCTGAAGGGGAATTCTCCCCACTGGCTCCTGTGAGAGGCTTCTCATAGGGTAGTGGAGGAAGCCCAATCAGTGGACACATTCAAGCTTGTAGCTACCCCAGGCAGATTATGCCACAAAGGATTCTGGGAGTAGATATACGTTTGGGGGAAGAGCGTGACATGGTGTCTTTGGCAGGAGCAGAGTCCCAGGAGGGAGAGTACGGCTGTCTCCCCTCCTGTCTGAGGAAGCGGATGTCTCGGGGTGTCGCCTGGGAATCCAGAAAGTGCTGAGTTGAGCTGAGGGGATCCGGTGTGCCGAGAACCTGCGGAGAGCGAGAGGGGTCCAGTTCCAGGAAAGCCAACACAGGTCGTGAGTACTGAGGATTGCCCCTGGGGGTATGCCTAGAGTCAGAGGGGACCACTCCGGAAGAGGTTCTAGGATTCAGTGCCAGCTAGCTGAAGAAAGGGGGTACCTAGGTTGAGGACGCTGAAGTTACTAAGGGGGTACATAGTCAGTGAACCCCCGAAGAGTTCAAGGTTAAAGGGGGCACCAGCGGTTTGGGCCCTGAAGTGTACAGAGTGTCAGTAGAGAGTTGCAGCCATACAGGAACCTACAACAAACTACCTCAAGCCAGTGCAAGGCTGGGGAGGAAGTAGCCAGTGACTTTGCAGTACTGCAGTGTCAGTAGTTCTATAATGCACAGTCCTGGATCTTCTGGACTTAAAGTCGAAGATTCAGCACTTCTATCAAGTTACAGTGTGTTCTGAGAATCAGTGAGCGTTAGCTAGCGTCGGCTGGCGTCAAGGCAGCGTTAACGTCACCAGGGTCCCAGACCTCACCCCACCAGGGAACATTGCTAGGGCCAGGGACCAAAATACAGCATATGAAGAGATGATACAGAGAATATGCAGCCCATTTTCTCCACCAGGGAGAGGTAACCGGAGGACCCTCCCCCGGTTGTCCAGGATGCAGCGGTGGATGCAGAAAAAGGTTGCAAAGGTTGGAATACGGCTATAACTACCCTTATGCACCAAGGTAAGTGATGCTATTGGTGGAGAAGAATAGGGACTTTTGGTGTGATGAACTTACCTGGGACTACCTATTTGTCCCTAAGCCTTACCGGGACTCCCCAGAGGAGGGACTGAAAGAAATCTTCAACAAGGTCAAAGCTCAGTGGTACTACGGGCGCTCCATCTACATAGACAGGGTGGAGGTCCGTCGCCCAGATGGGTCAAGACATGCTTGGTCCATTCGGGTCAAAAATGATCAAGGGTAGTATGTCCAAGTGCCCCACCCACCCTGAGTACTACATCTGAGGATTGTCAACCCATCCAAAATAGAAGGAGATTCAAGAGCAGAAAAGCAGAAAAAAATTTATGTGGTCGGCTGGCTACCACAACTGACCAAGGAAACTTTAAAAGAGATGTGAAGCTGGATTCAAGTTTACAAGTATTGCTGTTTAAAACAGACCCCTTGGGCCATCGGGCCAGGGTCTTCTGGGAACTCAAAGTGTTGTGATGCCAGACTTTTGGGGCCATCGGGTCTGGGCATTCTGGGAAATTATTTGTGTGCTAGGTCCCTTGGGCCATCGGGCCAGGACCTTTTGTGGATTACAAATGGCTGTGTGGGACTTCATCCACAGTCTGTACAGATGAAAATATTGATACGGAGTTCAAGCGTGTTCAAGAACTCTGGTGGGAGTGCCTTGCTGGACCCCTGTGATGTTCCCTGACTCAGCAGGACTGTAGGTCATGAGAGACTGTGGCCTGCCCTGTTTCCTCACTGAAGTGCTCAAAGGGACAGCAGAGGGCGCTGTGCTGCACTTCAACAAAGAGGACTCTGTATAGATAGCTAGTGTTAGGGGACAAGCTCTTTCAGGTAAAGGAGGACCGCGGCGCGTCAAGACACTGGTTAGCAGAGGTAGTCAGGGAGGGAATGGAAAGGTCGTCCTGTCAACCAATAAAGGAGGGTCTTTCCATTCAACTGTTCAGATAAGTTAAGGTTGTATTTTCATATGTGGTGTAGTTGACTAACTTTTGCTTCCTTTTCTCTATACAGGTGGGACCACCTTAGAGATAGACAGTCAGGATGTTTGCATCATATTTTTCTTTGTTGTTCTCCACCAAGTGAGTTCATTTGGTGGGGGATGCATCAGTTACCATGCACCTTAAACTGTGTATCATACATGTACAGCAGAGTGTAAAGATATATTTTTTCCCGCTAATTTATTTGTAAATCCGTTTTTCTATTTTCCCCTTTTCCAGATTTGTGGGATACTCCTGATTTCTTTTTTTGGCAGAGTTTTGATAGGAGGCGGCTGCCTCAGAGTCAGAGGGACCTGACTCATTTTGGTGTGGGGTGGGTGTAGCACCCTACAGGTAGGTGCTAGGTAAATGTATAGTGGGCCTTGCCTGCCTAACAGCAGGGCCATGATTTTTGTTAGTCAGGGTGTCATGGGTTCCAGATGTGTTTGCTGAAGGGGAAGTCTTCCCACTGGCTCCTGTGAGAAGCTTCTCATAGGGTAGTGGAGGAAACCCAATCAGAGGACACATTCAAGCTTGTAGCTACCCCAGGAGGCAGATTATGCCACAAAGGATTCTGGGAGTGGATATAAGTTTGGGGGAAGAGCGCGACACAGTGTCTTTGGCAGGAGCAGAGTCCCAGGAGGGAGAGTACGGCTGTCTCCTCTCCTGTCTGATGAAGCAGATGTCTCGGGGTGTCGCCTGGAAATCCAGAGAGTGTTTAGGTGAGCTGAAGGGATCCGGTGTGCCGAGAACCTGCGGAGAGCAAGAGGGGTCCAGTCCCAGGAAAGCCTACACAGGGTGTGTCATACCGTTTTCTTCCCCCCTCTATGTTCAAACAGGGATGTGGTGAAAGCTTGCTGGGTTTATTGGCAATTTAGGCTTGGCATCTCCCTTCATACATAGAAAGCCTACACAGGTCGTGAGTACTGAGGATTGCCCCTGGGGATCTGCCTAGAGTCAGAAGGGACCACTCCGGAAGAGGTTCTAGGATCCAGTGAGAGTCAGTGAGCGTTAGGCAGCGTTAATGGACATTTTTCCTGGATAAAGTCCCAAGTGTATTTAGTTGAGACTAAGGAGTATCCCACTCATTCCCTTCTCCCATCCCTTAATCTACAATAAAACCACAAAACAAAGATGCCGGAGTTGTCAGTGTCTCAGTTCTCACACCCAGGGTCGCAGCTCACATGGGCTGGAGAGTTAACCGGTAACAATGGCAGACCCACATCAGGCCAGAGGCCTGGAAACCTTGCTACACAATGAAATATAGCTACATTGAGGCATTCTGTAATCAGAATGTATACAGAACGTCCCCCAGAAACATAATTTCCTGCTTGTGTGATTGGCTCCCTTAATTTCCCAGAACTCTGTGCTAAGATACAAATCAGATATCAGGCATCCCCTGCAACAAAAAATGGCATTTTTGGTGAAATACCCTCCAATAGGAACACTAAAGGGATGCAGGCCCTGCAATCTTCCTCATTAGAGCTCTGCAGGTGCAGCAGCTGATTTTTAATTATGAAACCACTTCCATTAAATTCACTCACCACAGAGACACAGACAAACACAGATATTTCTTCAGAATAACAAAATTTAGGAATCCTGAACAAAGTTAGGTAAAATCCTTGTAATGTACAGAGATCCCCCTGAGGGGAATGTTTTTTCTCAACAAAAGTGGAGAGTGTAAAATCTGGTGTAGATCTGCATTAAAACCAACAAGCTTCTAGTTTTTTTTTTTTGTCAAAGCTTAACTGAACACGTTAAAGTTAGAAGCTACCATGCACAGCTGCACCAGATTTTGCACTCTCCAGTTTTAGTAAATCAACCCCCCAGAGTTTAAAAGTTTGCAGCATCACATATTTTACTACATCAGAGGTCAAATTGTAAATCTAACTGAAATTCATTTCATTCTTTATTTCTGAGCCACTATTAGTGAGAAGTGGGAATTTCAAAGTGTTTCTAAACTCCAAAACAAAAATGTAATACATTGTAATTTGTTAGATGTAGTGGCTTCATTAGTTTTCTTTTTGGGTTTAACTCCACTTTGTATTCACCTGGTGATTCTGCCAGTCCTGGTAGGATCCACAGGGGTTTTGTTTTTTTCACTTATTGAACAGATATAACAAAACACATTTTTCTAATTATTATTTTATTTTTTAACAATATTTTATATTAAATATTTAAATACCAAAAGGGAGCAAATAACAGAAGTTCATTAGGGTTTGCCAACAACAGATTTGTGGTTTTTAAACTTTAATTTAATTTGGATAAATCAAGGGAATAGAGTCTATTTATTTCAAATTGGTTTTTTTTTCTCATGGTTTATGTCTATTTTTAAACTTTAATGGAAACATCTGTGCACATAAGAATGAGAGCTGCCATTGCTGACTTCTTTATAAAGTAGCTCCAGAGTCTTAAACTCATTCTGTCTTTAGTAGCTGCTGATTCACTGACCTGAAACAAGCATACAGGCGAGAGTTCAGGCCTTTCTAGATTTCACTGGCTACATCTAAAGCCCCGTACACACGAGTCGAAATTCGGCAGGGAATTTTTGTCCGACAACCGATCTGCCGATTTTCGCATTGTTAGTATGATGCTTCCGACAACCGACTCCGACTTTTCGGCCGAAAAAATTCTGGTGTGCAGGCTATATAATTTTTGTCGTCCGTCAAAACACGTCCGATTTTCGTCTCATTAGTACAGATTTCGATGGGGAAAAATCTTATGAGCAAGACTGGGCATGCTCAGAGATGAAAGAACACAAAGAAAGCAATCCAACACATGACATCACTTCTGAAGTAGAATTCTGTCGTATGGGAAAATTCGTGTGCAGTCTAGAGCACATTCCAACCAACAGACACCACTCTGGACAAAAGACGGACGACCGGTCGGCGGAAATTCGTTGCGTGTGTACGAGGCTTTAGTTCCGGGTCAGAGAACATCTTCATAGTGAAGGCAAGGATAAGGATAACAGCCCTGGAGATTGCACCCTAAAGATGACCATCTATTGAAACCGTGCCCCAAAATAAGCAAGCAGGGGGTAAAGGAATAAGAATCGATATTGCTTGTAAGGTCCCTGCAGCTGTTTTTTTCCAAGTTCCTGACTAACTATACCTTGTTCCACACTATCGCTGTGTGGGGGCGGCCATCTTGGCTTTGTTTCCTCATGTCAGAGCGGTTGGTGATCTGGTAACTAGGGGAATATTTGAGAAGGAACAGGACAGGTAGAGGAAGCACAGTTCCATGCAATTAATGAAGCAGCAGCAGGGAGATTCATGCACTGCAGGTCTTTGGGAACAGATTCCTCTCCAGCAAGAACAGTGATCAGCACTTTAGTGATATCACCAAATCACAATGCCCCTCACAGAGTAGGTATACAGCAATAAGGCTGTAACCAAACGAGGGCATAGGTTCATTCACATGCCATGAAATGCACTGATTTGTCTTGGGAGTAGGGCTTTTTTTTTAGCGGGAACGTGGAGGAACACAGTCCGGCACCTCTAGCACTAAATATATGTAATGGCAAAAGGTGCTTGGGAGTGATGGAGGGTCTATTGATACTGGCTGCTGTATAGTCTATTGCTGTGGGAAGATCTATTGTTGCTGGGGGTTCTTATGTCACTAGGAAGGGTCTACCGTTGAGGGAAGAGCCATTGATGCTGGCTGCTGGGAGATGTATTGTTGCTAGCAGGTGTCTATTGTTTCTGGAGTAGATCTGTTTCTAATAGGTGGGATTTTGTTGCTCGGGGTCTATTGTTTGTGGGGGGATCTATTGTTGCTGATGGCATCTATTGTTGCCGAGGACGTCTACTGCTACTGGGAGGGGGTATTTTGTTGCTTGGGGGCTATTGTTGCAGGGAGGTCTATAGTTTCTGTGGGATCTATTGTTCATGGGGAAATCTAATGTTGCTGAGGGACCTATTGTTGCTGATGGGGATCTATTGTTGCTGGCTGCAGGGGATCTGTTACACTCCTTTTCTTTTATTATTAACAAATTCCATACAAATGTATTTAGCACCACACAATTATACTTTTGTTCTGTATACTCTAAAAGGGGCAGTACTGGGAGGTGAGTATGGGGTGGAACCAAGGAACAATGCTCAGAGGGGACAGAGACAAGGGAAAGGGGGAGTACCTGCACCTATTTTCTGAGAAAAAAAGCCTTGCTTAGGAGAAATTTAAGACAAAAGGTAAATCTTTCAGGGCCGGGACAAGGGGTGCTCCAAAACAATGCGGTGATATCACCCTTCTCCTGCGCTTAGAATCCAAGCTCCCCGACCACACTTCCCACGGGACTCACATATGGCATCTCGGATGGCTAGAGTCTTGCTGCCCAAAAAAGGACTGGGGTAGTCCAACAGTACTATAGGCAAAAAGAAACAAAAAAAGGGCGCACCGACCTAGCGCATTATCCTCATTAACAGTCTTTTACTTGTACAACATATAAAATGGCTACTCACAAACAAAGGTAGAAAATAGTCATATCAAGCTCAATCGCTCCAGTGTCAGGAATAGTCCATGTGTTAGTCCATAATCATCAACACTGCAAGCTCTGGTGGTCGACATGTTTGGCTGAGTTTCACCATCATAAGATGGCTTGTACAAATAAAAGCCTATTATTGAGGATAATGCGCTAGGTCGGTGCGCCCTTTTTTTGTTTCTTTTTGCTGGGACAAGGGGTGGGAAGGAGGGACGGCTGCCCTGGGCGCAATGGTTTATTGCAGGGATGTGGGCACTCTGACCCTAACCCTAAGGGAAGGAGGGGGGCGCAGTTTGGCATCTTTGCCCTGGGTGCGGGGTGACCTTGTCCTGGCACTGCAACTGCTTAGGCACAATTATGAATTCTAAATGCTCCTTATAGGATAGCAAATTCTTACTTTTCGAGGTCAGGTTCACTTTAAGGCAGATGTAGCTTTATAACAAGATTGACTGTGGTAAATAAACCTGATCCAAGAACATTACAGAAAAATTGATTGGACACGACGAACACTGAAAAAACAGCTGGTTCTGTCTGTGATATTTATGGACAGATTTAAATCGGTTTATTGTTTTCCCATTTATATGGCCTTCTTTACAACCTAACACAATAAAATACAATTACATTTATAGTAAATATAAAAACAAAGGTAATGCGGTACGTTGACTCAGAATTGGATGTAGATGCATTGGTTTCTTTATACTGTAAATCCACAGCCTCCCTGTAGCACATTCTAGTGATGCTTGTGTTATTGCCCTCAGAAGAATGATAGCCTATAATGGTAAGTCTGACATTCTCAGAAGCTGCAGTATCTAAGAACGCTGCCGGTCTCCTATGGGGTTGCACAGAGGTGAAGCTTAGTACAGTCTGTCGCAGCCTTTACTAATGAGCAGCCCAAGGCTCCAGCATCTAATGTAGTCCTGGCTCGTCTACTTCATGAATTCACTACAGCAGTTTAACTGTTTTTGTACCTATACATAAATCTGCTCAGTTATAACTGCTACATACTGTTCAGGTGCAGTACTAAATCATTGGGTGATACTTTGCGTATGACCCAGGAAGGTATATTGTGACCTTATGACTAATATAATGAAGCAACTGTTACCTCTAGGCACCTTTCACAGGGGAGCCCCTCTGCACCATCCCAGCAGGGGTTCCCAGAAGTGGCAGACCGTCCATTGGGGGTGCAGGGGCGCCGCCCCCCCTATCCATGCATCCGGCCCACTAAACTACATGCAGGGTGCCAGATGCAGGATTCCAATGGGGTTCATTTTTTAAGCAATGCAATGCATACTAGCACATTATGCTATTGTCTTGCAGGGTTTTTTTTGGGTGTTTTTTTTTCAGCAGTTTACTACCGCTTTTAGCAGACAACATATCAATTTGCCTAGCTGCCTCCTTGTTAAGCAGAGAAACCAAAAACGACTATATATACAATCACTCCCAGCACCTGCCTAGGAGGGCGCTACATTTGGAACTAATTATCCTTTTGCCATAGCGTTTTCGCTTAAAGCAACCTTTGCCTATGTATTTTTCTCTGGTTTGCTCAGTATGAATTGCCCATGCTTGTGACAGGTTTACTTTAACCGGTTATGGATTGCCCCATGCAGATGTACTGCAGCAGGGTGGTCCTCCTGCGTGAAATCATGTACCTGTACTTGATTTTGCGCACTGGGCCAGGGGCACGCACAAGTGCCGCCAGCAACCTGCTACCGCTGTGATTGAACACAGCAGGAGCCAATCAATGGGTCCAGCTGACGCGATGTCCACCGGGACATGCCGATCATTCTCAGGAGAGGCAGAACAGTGGTCTGTCTATGTAAACAAGGCAGACTGCTGTTCTGTGAGAGGGGAAGATGGAGATCATGTGTTCCTGCTAAGCAGGAACATGGATCTCTATCTTCCCCCAGTCAAAGCACCCACACACAGTTAGAAAGCACTTCCCGGGAGCACGTTTAACCTTTTGATTGCCCCTTATGTTAACTCCTTCCCTGCCAGTACCATTAGTACGGTGACAGTGCATTTTTTTTTAGCACTGATCGCTGTATTAGTGTCACTGATCCCCATAAAGTGTCACATAGTGTCAGATTTGTCTTCCGCAATGTCGCAGTCCTGCAAAAAAATCGCAAAAAATTGTAAAAATAAAAATTCAATAAATATATCCCATAGTTTGTAGATGCTTTTACTAAATTGTTTTTTTTTTTTTTTTCAAAAATTGTCAGTTGTTTTTTGCTTCTAGCGCAAATAAATAAAAACTAATAAAAAACAGCAGAGGTGATTAAATACCACCAAAAGAAAGCTCTATATGTGGAAAAAAATCTGTATTTGGGGACCGCACAATTATCAGTTAAAGTTATCTAGTGCTGTATCGCAAAAAAATGGCCTGGTTATGAAGGGGGGAAAACTTTCCTGGGCTGAAGTGGTTATAGTAGATTTAAACGCTAAATGTATTTTATTTGGTTTCCTAGATCACTGTTTTACCTTGTTTCATCCTTTTTTGTATTTCAGTGCTGCCAATGTTTTCCATCCTCATTCAGTCACTTCCTATATACACTTGTTTGAAGCATTGTGTCCAGCAGCATTTGATGGGTTAATACAGAAGCACAATTGGGAGACAGTTGTCACCGCATAACAGAAAGTTGCAAAACAAGGACCCTCAAGGCAGGATTGCCAGATATTCTTTGACCCTAGGTGCACATTTATCTGTTTCTATGGGTCACATTTGGGTTTGAATGACAGGCCATTCATTTCAATGGGCTCCCATGCCTGCATTTCCTACAGAAAAGGGTGCATGCCCCTTTTTCAAAATGCGGCCCCCAGGGAAATCACATGGTGATTTTGACCATGCGATTTCCCTGCTGTACCTGCACTCGCACACACACTGCGATTTTACATGCGTGGGGTGCCTTTTAGAATGAATGGAAGCCCTGCGTGTTTTATACTGCGGGAGGTTGTGGGTACGGGTATTTCTGCGATTCCCAGACCCGCAGCCACACGCATAGGTGTGAACCAAGCCTGAATGAAAGCTGCAGATTTAAAAACCGCTTTTGAAATAACATTACAATGGTAAAGCTTATATGAGTTTTTAAAGTATAATACAATTCAAAACTTTTTTCTTTTTTGGATAGAGTGGAGAGGGATTAGAACACGTCAGTTTTTTAGTACTGCATGTGTCCCCGTTAGGGACAATCACTCTCTTTATTTGTCCCGTTTGCTGTTATCAAAAGGTGAAAGTAAAGGAAAGTACGTGTAAATCCCAAACTTTGAGTTGTCATCAGAACTGAAAGAGGAGAAATGTTCCAAAGGATCTCTAGTTTTAGTTCTGACCCTGGTGCCGACAAGGGATTTCCTCACTTTGTAGGGGTTTACTATGATTTCTTGTTTTGGCTATGTGACAGGAAGTAAAGGGAAATCTCCCTATCGGACACAGAGGGCAAAAAAAAAACATTACAGGGTTATAACTCTCCTTTACTTTATCCAAAATGAAAAAAAAAAATGCCTTCAGTTCCTTTTTCATCATTAGGTTTAGATGTACTTTAAGTGTATGTTAACTTTAATTCAGAACTTCTTTTTGCTATGTTTTAGTCCATTAAATATACCACTGAAAGCATTTTCTTATTTCAGTTTGATATGAGCAAACAGAACAACTGTTGGTCCTGCCAGAAATCTATTGAGCTTGTGACTTCCTGTGCTCTCTGCCTTTGCTAACCTGAAATCTAAAACAGTGTAACCTGCCCTACCCAGCTTACGTCTATGATCTGCAGATCACTCCCTCCATGTTAGGGAGGTGAGGAGAGATGAAGGTGTTTATAGTCCAAATTAGGAGCAAGCAGCCAACAGTGACAACACTACTCATCAATGTATACTGTATAGTTACATAGTAAAGTTTAAAAAAAGACGCAAGTCCATCTAGTGAAGGGGTCGGCAACCTCTTGCACACATGCCAGACTTGGCATGCAGCCACATTTATGAAGACACGAGAGAGAACCCTGCGCCACCCACCTCCCACATCAGCAAAGCCAGCTGGTGGTTGGGCTGGCTACGCAGGAGGCAGCATAGCTGGTTCTTTCCCAGCATATTTCCTGCCTGCCACTGTTTCTGCCCACCTCACTCTACTTGCCAGCATTTAGCTGACAATGAAGCAATGTTTGAGTGGTGAGCACAGCTGGATCCTCTCCTCCCATGAAAGCTGTGTCTGCACTGGTTAGTAAGCTCATCCTCCCATCCTAGGGGTGCTCTCAGTCTCCTCCATGGATATGTAGTGGAGCTGCACCTCGCCACACTGCACACAACTGAAATCAAAGTGTTTTACAAACACATCCTCAATCTGCACAGTGTGACTGTAGCTGGCTGTTGCAGTTCTCAGATTGAAAAAGCAGCACAGCCAGTAACACAGTGTGCAGATCCACATGGTTTTTGTCAAATAATCTGATCTCAATTGTGTGCATTGTGGGAAGGAGTAGCTCTGTTGAGTGCCCTGCCAGCAGTGACCGCACCCTCTGCTCTTCTAACCCCATCCTAGTCCCTGCAGACCCCATTCTATATCCTGCTGACCCTATCCTATATCCTGCTGAACCCATCCTATGTCCTACTGACCCCTTTCCTCTACCTTGCAGACCCTGTCCTGTGCCCTGCGGTCCCCATCCTGTGCCCTGAAGTCCCTGTCCTATGCTCTGTGGTCCCTATCCTATGCCCTGCGGACCCCATCCTGTGCCCTACTGACCCCGTCCTGTGTCCTACTGACCCCATCCTATGTCCTGCTGACCCCTGTCCGCTACCCTGCAGAGTCCTTCTTGTGCCTCGTGGACCAAGTTCTATGCCCTGCTGACCGCATCCTATGTCCTACCGACCCCTATCCTCTACCCTGTGGACCCCATCCTGTGCCCTGCTGACCCCATCCAATGCCCTGTGGACCCCATCCTATGTCCTGCTGATTATCTTATGTCCTGCTGGCCCCAGCCTATGCCCTACTGACCCCTATCCTCTACCCTGTGGACCTCTTCCTGTGTCCTGCTGACCCCATCCTGTGCATTTTAGATACCATCCTATGCTATACTGACCCCTGTCCTCTACCCTGTGGACCCCACCTTATATCCTGCTGACCCCATCCTATGCCCTGCTGACCCCATCCAATGCCCTGTGGACCCCATCCTATGTCCTGCTGACTCTATCCTATGTCTTGCTGGCCCCGTCTTATGCCCAACTGACCCCCCTGTCCTCTGCCCTGCGGACCCCATCCTATGCCCTGCAGATCTCATCATCTGCCCTGCTGACCTCATCGTCTGCCCTGCTGATCCCTGTCCAATGCCCTTACTGACCCCTGCCCTATGCCCTGTTGACCTCATCCTCAGGCCTGCTGACCCCTATCTAAGGCCCTGCTGAACCCATTCTCTGCTTAGATAACCCTTGTCCACTGCACTGCCAACCACTGCCCATCACCCTGCTGACCCCTTGTTCTCTGCCCTACTGACCCCTGTCCTCTACCTTGCTAACTCCTGTTGTTCATCCTGCTAGACCCTGTTCTACACTTTGCTGACCCCTGTACACTACCCTGCTGACCTCCCATCCTCTGTCCTGTTGGCCTCTGTACACTGCCCTACAAGCTGCTAACGCTATCTTATGCCCTGCTGACCAACCAATCCTCTAACCCCTGATATTTTTTTCACTCCCATATCAGACAGGCTAGGTCCAGGCCTGCAGTGGAGTCAGATGCCCTAAGCTGTCGGCTCTCATTTTGGACTGGTAATTAACTAGCTATTGAGAACTGGTAATTTAGAGTTGCAGGAATTGGAACTGGTCTGAGGTGTGAAGGTGCAGAAACCGCAGATGGTCTGAGCTGTAAAGGTGCAGGTATTAGGGTGATATGAGGTGTGAAGGTGCAGGAATTACGGTGATCTGAAGTGTGAAGGTGCAAGAATTGGGGCTGAACCGAGATGTGATGGTGCCGTAATTGGAGTGATCTGATATGTGATGATGCAGAAATTTGGGGCTGATATGAGATGTGATAGTGCAGGAAGTGGGGTGATCTGAGGTGTGAAGGTGCAGGAATTGGAACGGATCTGAGGTGTGAAGGTGCAGGAAATAGGACTGTTCTAAGGTGTGAAGGTGCAGGAATTGAGGTGATCTGATATGCAATGAAGAAGGGATTGGGCTGAAATTAGGTCTGAAGGTGCAGGAAATGGGGTAATCTGAGGTGTAATGGTGCAGAAATTGGGGCTAATCTGAGGTGTGATGGTGCAGAAATTGGGGCTGATCTGAGGTGTGACAGTGCAGAAACTGGGGTGATCTGAGGTGTAAAGGTGCAGGAACTGTGGTGGTCTGATGGTAGAGGAATTGGAGCTGAGGTGTGAAGGTACAGAATTTGGGACTGTCCTTATATGGGAATGTGAGGGAAATGGGCTGATCTGAGGTCTGATGATGCAGGAATTGGGGTGAGTTGAGGTGTGAAGGTGCAGGAATTGGGGTTGCTCTGAAGTGTGAAGGTGCAAGAATTGGGGTTGATCTGAGGTATGAAGGTGCAGGAATTAGGGCTGTTTTATGGTGTGAAAATGCAGGAATTGGGGTGATCTGATGTGTGAAGGTACAGGAATCAGAGCTGATCTGAGGTGTGAAAATGCAGGAATTGAGGCTGATCTGTGGTGTGAAGATCCAAGAATTGGGGCTAATCTAAGGTATGAAAAGGGCATGAATTGGGGCTGATCTGAGGTGTGAAGGTACTGGAATTAGAGCTGATCTGAGGTGTGAAAATGCAGGAATTGAGGCTGATCTGTGGTGTGAAGATCCAAGAATTGGGGCTGATCTAAGGTATGAAAGGGGCAAGAATTGGGGCTGATCTGAGGTGTGAAGGTGCAGAAATTGGGGCTAATCTAAGGTATGAAAGGGGCAGGAATTGGGGCTGATCTGAGGTGTGAAGGTACTGGAATTGGGTTGATCTGGGGTGTGAAGGTGCTGAATTTGAGGCTGATCTGAGGTGTGAAGGTACTGGAATTGGGTTGATCTGGGGTGTGAACGTGCTGTATTTGAGGCTGATCTGTGGTGTGAAGGTACTGTCAATGGGGTGATATGATGTGTGAAGGTGCAAAGCTCAATATTTATTTCTTACTATTATTTAAATACTGTAGTTTACAGCAGTTCCTTAATGAAAATTCCTTTTCGTGATTGAGTGTGAAGTTACATTTTTTTGTGTAGCCATTATGGTAGTTACCACATCTAAGGAGTGCTAAACTAGCATATATTACATTTTTGTTCTTGGGTTTAGATACACTTTTATTTACAGGTCATTCGTATTTTCTGCCTAAAGTATAAATCTGACAGCACCCCCTAGCAAGTCAGTGTTTTGTAATATATTTTGTTGGGCTGCCTGTGACATTTCCTTCTAACAGTTTCCTTTCAGTGTGATATTTTTTCCTTTGCAGACTGGTCATTTTACGATTGCTGCTGTCAGCATGTCAAGGCGTTCTATGAAAAGCGATGTGGCAGGCTCCATGCACTGCTGACATCAATGGGAGCAGCCTTTCCTTCAGGGCTAGCTCAGACCTTCACAGATAAGGCTGCGGAGTTACATGGCTTGCTTCCTAGGGATTTCAGCTATAGTAAACGCTGCTTACATATCTCGCTTGAAACACAGAATACTTACACATGTGTTGCTAATTTTTTTTTCTGGCTTTTACTGAACAAGAATTCTGGAAAGGCCTAATTCGAACGTCACCCAGTGACTGCTGTGTCTCCCATTTGCGCTCTGACCTTAATTCATCCATAATATTCTTTCTCATTACCCAAATTGAAATGGTAATTTGCAAAGCTACTTAGTGTCAGAGCTTTTAAGGTCCTGTGGCCTGTGGCATTCTGGGAGAGTTCGGTGGAGTCTGACCCATTAGCCTGATCAAAAAGGCCCAGTAAATTTTACCGTTGTCGATATTCGAGTCCTTCAACCTGTTATTTATAATGAACCGTGTTGTTTCTTGGTTAGGGAAAAAAAAGCTGAAGGGCTGCTTTCTGTCATAATCCAACATCTTTTTTTCTTGCTCACTCATCTACAATGAAGGGGAAGTCTGCCAAAGTCAGCAAGACTACAGACTGCTGCAGCTTTGGCAGGGTGTTCAGAGGCTATTATCCAGGAAACGCCTGTGGCTGGTGAGAAGATGGTGGGAAGACACGGCGATGGGCAGTGGTAAGAGGGCAATGGGGAGTTAGGCAATGTGCAGAAGGATGTCTGGCCATTAGCACGCCCACACAAATATTACTTGCAGATTCATTTGAATTTCAGTAAGTTTATTTGTAAAACACACACAGATTGAAATTTATAGTATAACTAAAGTATAACTAAAGGCAAAACCTCTTTGTCCTGTTTACTGTTATCACCGAGAGTATTCCACATGAAAGGGGTAAATAGAATTAGGTATAGTAGGCACTCAAATCTTTTATAGGAATAGAATAGGAACAATATAGAACTGTTTAGTTACTTCCTTGCTGTTTTAGCAAGTAATGTTTTAGCAAGTCACAGCTCACCTTTATCAAAGACCTACCTTGATAAAAGTGGGCTGTAAGTCGCCGAACCTGTGCTGTGATAAAGTGGCTGAACTCAGTGGCGGCTGGTGCTCCATGGGCCAGGGGGGCTTCAGATGGACCACAAGGTACCCCCCCGGACCACACCAGCCCGCACACCATATACCCCCCCCCCCGGTCGCCGGCTCACTCACCCTGAACATGTGGAGGACAGGCAGGCAGCAGCGGCGGCTTCTCCTCAGTCTCCTGTGTCTTCTCCCTTCTCCTCCTCCTCCGTGGCCAATGGCATGGCTTCCCCTTTCGGCCAATCGGGAAACAGGTCTCAGAATATATTTGAATATTCATTCGCTATTGTCACACGACTGGGTGGGCTCAGTGCTCTGCGCCCCGAGCCCACCCTTTTTTGAAGCCTATTAGAGCCTCTGGCTCTAATCACGTGCTTAAAAAAAAAAAAAACCCTGAATGTAGATTGGGGGCCGGACGCATGGATGGGGGGGCGGTGCCCCTGCGCCCCCAATTGATGGGCCGCCACTGGCTAAACTGTTCCTATTCTCTTATGGAAGTCCTTTGAGTGCCTACTTTATCTGCAGTCAAGAATGTAGCTTATATATTATGTGGCGATTGGTATCGGCGCTACCTTACAGTATAAAAACGTGACTTCCCCAAAGTGTAGGTGAAAAAACATATAAGGGTGTCAACAGAAAATGTTTTTTTGTGAGTAAATAAACAATCCGTGTGTTTATTAAATTTCAAATAAAAAACAAATGTAGTGATACATGTGCAATATGCATATCGAAAATGGTGGAAAAAGGAAAATAATGGGGGGGGGGGGGGAAGGGGGTGTTCCCACAACCACAAGTGTTATATCAGGTATATACTTTTTTCTGATATATTTGTGCCACACAAGTATTGAAAATAAACAGGTGCTACTGTGCAGAGTTCGAAATGACCACAACCACAAGTGTTATATCAGGACTTCCCTGATATATGTGCCACACATGTGCTAAAAATAAGCAAAAGCTGCTGTGCAGAGTCCAAAGTGTCCACTAGGTGGCGTCTGCAATACGACCTGTGCAGCTGTATGGGGGGTCTCTTCTCCGTATTTGGGGGAGCACTTCCGAGCCGGTGGTCTGGTGCCCTAAATGCTCATAACGAAAGAAGGCCCCAAAGTGAATAGATAATCCATACAATAGCGGCAAAAAAGCGCAGTACACTCACTGTTAAGATGATCTGGATCAGAGTAGACAAAAACAGTCCGCGCCGGGATGCTTCCGCGTTCCACGGCCGACAACCGGAAGTGACGTTGCACGTTCTAGACTCCGCCCTACGCGTTTCGTCAGAGGGACGTCAACTGGAGCGGCGTCAACTAAGCGTACCCCCGGACTTTTTATAGCCGCCCGTATCCAAGCAACGGAGGGGACGGGCCGTCACCGTCATCTTGTTACACCCTCTCCGGAGGCCATATTGCTCCACCACTGGCTTCAATGCAAGGATGTGCAGGGGAACGGCCATATTCTCATCATCTCCGATCGATAGCTATAACCGAGTGTAATGCGATTCTGTTTGCCAAACGTATTTTTTCAAAAAAATTCCTTTATTAATGACAACAATTCTAAAACCAAATCTCAAAAACAACCTCCATAGGTAAAGATTGATATTTTGAGAAATCTCATGAAAAAATATATATAAAAATGCAAGAAATGAAAAAAAGAAAAAAAGAAAAAATATAATATAAAGGTCAGATGTAGCATAAACTTATTTAAACCGAAATGTGGAACCCCATATGAAAAAAAGGGGAAAAATAGTATATGAAAGAAAATAAAAATTGAGTAAATATATTCCAACGAATACTTATATTCAAAGAACCCGATGTGTATCGGGAGGAAGGACACAGGAAACAAAAAAACAAAACAAAAAGTGATCCCTAATTACATTAGAAGAAAAGTGATGTATTGGATGGTGATGAGGAAAAAAATATTATCGGGACCAAAGTGAAGAAAACAACTTAAGATTAAAACCAGAAATTAGTGATTTGTGAAAAGTGATGCTGGATGAGAAAGCTAAAGTGCATAAAAATATTATTTTGCGTAAAAGAAACAATCAAAGAAATGAAGGAGATTTTTTCCGGTAGTTGTGTCATCATATATTTGTGTTATTCTTGAACCAAAAATGATGCTGGATGAGAAGAACTAATTTAATTCCCACTATAAAGTTAAAAAAACTTTTTTGTAAAAAACAACCCAAATAACATACCAAGGATAAAAACTAAATAAAATCAATATTATGTTATATAAATTCTTTGTTTCATATGTAAAAATTATAGCAACAGGGTTAGACGTAAAATTTCCCATACCCATCACATATCATGATGGTATTGGATAAGGAGGTAAATATATCAAAAATGGAGGGACTCCTATAAAAGAGGCTTTAATTGGACTGATGCTGGATGAGAAAGATGGGACAAATTCTAAAATTGTTTAAAAAATATAAAATTCACAAAAAATAAAAAATTAAAATTAAAAATTAAAAGGAGGTAAAAGGATGAAATAAAAAATTATGTAAAAACCGACCAGGGAGATATTTGAGAAAATTTGATAAGTTCTTCTCTATTCATGTTCCTTACTATTTCCTTGAGGTTCTTTAGTTCCTTTTTGTTATACCCCTTTTCTATAAATCTTTCAATAAGGAGATCAGCCTGTATGTCATAGTCTCGAGCATTACTACAGTTCCTACGAACCCGTAATAATTGCCCCTTAGGGATGTTCCCCAACCATTGCGGGTGATGGCAACTTCTTTTAGGAATGTAACCGTTTTTATCAGTTTTTTTAAAAAAAGTTTTACTAAATATTTTTCCATCTTGTTTAAATAGTTCCAGGTCCAGGTATGCTATTTGTTGTCTGTCCCAGTTCCCTGTGAAAGTTATTCCATATCTGTTTCCGCTAATCTCATCAAAGAAGTTTTGTAAGCTTTCTTCATCCCCTCGCCATACTAGGATGATATCATCTATATACCTTTTGTAATATTTCAGATTGGGTCTATCCACACTGAAGACCTGTTCCTCTTCCCATTTCTGCATGAAAATATTGGCGACGCTTGGTGCGTATTTGGCTCCCATTGCCACACCCTTTATCTGTTCGTAGTATTTACCCTTGTACCAGAAGTAATTTGAGTTCATAGTCATTTTGAGACCTTCAAGGATAAAGTGCATTTGTGCTTGTCTGAGGTCAGTATATTTATGTAGCGCCCAGTCAACACTATCTAACCCATCACTCTGTATGATGTTCGTATACAAAGAATTTACGTCTATGGTTACTAGAATGTCTTCTTCTGTGACAGTTATATTCTGAATTTCATGGAGGACTCACCTTTTATGCGATAGATAGGATAAAAGGAGATTGGAGGGGCAGTAACAAACGAAGATTGGTTTCACGTAATGAGACCAAGTGGATTTACATGATGAGATCTCTCCGTCCGAAAGGGTTAAATGCGGATATAGACTTGAATTGTTTCATCACAGACACATAAGCTTTCCCGTCTAACATTCCCTTTAAGGTTCTTAGAAGCTCTGTTTTAAAAAATCCCTTCCCCTTTTATATAAAAAAATCCCTTCCCCTTTTTTTATACTTTTAAGACTGGGATTTTTTAGGACTGGGATTTTTCTCAAATATCTCCCTGGTCGGTTTTTACATAATTTTTTATTTCATCCTTTTACCTCCTTTTAATTTTTAATTTTAATTTTTATTTTTTATTTTTTGTGAATTTTATATTTTTTAAACAATTTTAGAATTTGTCCCATCTTTCTCATCCAGCATCAGTCCAATTAAAGCCTCTTTTATAGGAGTCCCTCCATTTTTGATATATTTACCTCCTTATCCAATACCATCATGATATGTGATGGGTATGGGAAATTTTACGTCTAACCCTGTTGCTATAATTTTTACATATGAAACAAAGAATTTATATAACATAATATTGATTTTATTTAGTTTTTATCCTTGGTATGTTATTTGGGTTGTTTTTTACAAAAAAGTTTTTTTAACTTTATAGTGGGAATTAAATTAGTTCTTCTCATCCAGCATCATTTTTGGTTCAAGAATAACACAAATATATGATGACACAACTACCGGAAAAAATCTCCTTCATTTCTTTGATTGTTTCTTTTACGCAAAATAATATTTTTATGCACTTTAGCTTTCTCATCCAGCATCACTTTTCACAAATCACTAATTTCTGGTTTTAATCTTAAGTTGTTTTCTTCACTTTGGTCCCGATAATATTTTTTTCCTCATCACCATCCAATACATCACTTTTCTTCTAATGTAATTAGGGATCACTTTTTGTTTTGTTTTTTTGTTTCCTGTGTCCTTCCTCCCGATACACATCGGGTTCTTTGAATATAAGTATTCGTTGGAATATATTTACTCAATTTTTATTTTCTTTCATATACTATTTTTCCCCTTTTTTTCATATGGGGTTCCACATTTCGGTTTAAATAAGTTTATGCTACATCTGACCTTTATATTATATTTTTTCTTTTTTTCTTTTTTTCATTTCTTGCATTTTTATATATATTTTTTCATGAGATTTCTCAAAATATCAATCTTTACCTATGGAGGTTGTTTTTTGAGATTTGGTTTTAGAATTGTTGTCATTAATAAAGGAATTTTTTTGAAAAAATACGTTTGGCAAACAGAATCGCATTACACTCGGTTATAGCTATCGATCGGAGATGATGAGAATATGGCCGTTCCCCTGCACATCCTTGCATTGAAGCCAGTGGTGGAGCAATATGGCCTCCGGAGAGGGTGTAACAAGATGACGGTGACGGCCCGTCCCCTCCGTTGCTTGGATACGGGCGGCTATAAAAAGTCCGGGAGTACGCTTAGTTGACGCCGCTCCAGTTGACGTCCCTCTGACGAAACGCGTAGGGCGGAGTCTAGAACGTGCAACGTCACTTCCGGTTGTCGGCCGTGGAACGCGGAAGCATCCCGGCGCGGACTGTTTTTGTCTACTCTGATCCAGATCATCTTAACAGTGAGTGTACTGTGCTTTTTTGCCGCTATTGTATGGATTATCTATTCACTTTGGGGCCTTCTTTCGTTATGAGCATTTAGGGCACCAGACCACCGGCTCGGAAGTGCTCCCCCAAATACGGAGAAGAGACCCCCCATACAGCTGCACAGGTCGTATTGCAGACGCCACCTAGTGGACACTTTGGACTCTGCACAGCAGCTTTTGCTTATTTTTAGCACATGTGTGGCACATATATCAGGGAAGTCCTGATATAACACTTGTGGTTGTGGTCATTTCGAACTCTGCACAGTAGCACCTGTTTATTTTCAATACTTGTGTGGCACAAATATATCAGAAAAAAGTATATACCTGATATAACACTTGTGGTTGTGGGAACACCCCCTTCCCCCCCCCCCCCCCATTATTTTCTTTTTTCCACCATTTTCGATATGCATATTGCACATGTATCACTACATTTGTTTTTTATTTGAAATTTAATAAACACACGGATTGTTTATTTACTCACAAAAAAACATTTTCTGTTGACACCCTTATATGTTTTTTCACCTACACTTTGGGGAAGTCACGTTTTTATACTGTAAGGTAGCGCCGATACCAATCGCCACATAATATATTTCACTTTCACCCTTGCACTTAAGGGTTGATTGGTGGCAGCTCACACCTTCTATTTATTTATCTATTTGTCCCCTCATATATCTTTAATCCATAGCGCTGGTCATCCTCCCTTTACTATAAGAATGTAGCTTACCTGCCCTGGGCTGACTAAATTTTCTATATGACTTTGCTGTAACCAGATAAGCTGCAATTTACCTTTTAGGTCTGATCATGTACAGTTTCTCACAAAAGTGAGTACACCCCTCACATTTTTGTAAATATTTTATTATATCTTTTTATATGACTGAAGAAATGACACTTTGCTACAATGTAAAGTAGTGAGTGTACAGCATGTATAACAGTGTAAATTTGCTATCCCATCAAAATAACTCAACACACAGCCATTAATGTCTAAACCGGTGGCAACAAAAGTTAGTACTCCCCTAAAAGATAATGTCCAAATTGGGCCCAAAGTGTCAATATTTTGTGTGGCCGCCATTATTTTCCAGCACTGCCTTAAGCCTTCTGGGCATGGAGTTCACCAGAGCTTCACAGGTTGCCACTGGAGTCCTCTTCCACTCCTCCATGAAGACATCACGGAGCTGGTGGATTTTAGAGACCTTGCACTCCTCCACCTTTCGTTTGAAGATGCCCCACAGATGCTCAATAGGGTTTAGGTCTAGAGACATGCTTGGCCAGTCCATCACCTTTATCCTCAGCTTCTTTAGCAAGGCAGTGGTCATCTTGGAGGTGTTTTAGGTTGTTATGTTGGAATACTGCCCTGCGGCCCAGTCTCCGAAGGGAGGGGATCATGCTCTGCTTTAGTATGTCGAAGTACATGTTGGCATTCATGGTTCCCTCAATGAACTGTAGCTCCCCAGTGCTGGCAGCACACATGCAGCCCCAGACCACGACACTTGTCTTTGTACTCCTCCTCCACCACACACGCTTGACACCATCTGAACCAAATACATTTATCTTGGACTCATCAGATCACAGGACATGGTTCCAGTAATCCATGTCCTTAGTCTGCTTGTTTTCAGAAAACTGTTTTCGGACTTTCTTGTGCATCATCTTTAGAAGAGGCTTCCTTCTGGGACGACAGCCATGCAGATTAATTTGATGCAGTGTGCGGCGTATGGTCTGAGCACTGACAGGGCGACCCCCGACCCCTTCAACCTCTGCAGCAATGCTGGCAGCACTCAAACGTCTATTTCCCAAAGATAACCTCTGGATATGATGCTGAGCACGTGCACTCAACTTCTTTGGTCGACCAAGGCAATGCCTGTTCTGAATGGAACCTGTCCTGTTAAACCACTGTATGGTATTGGCCACCGTGCTGCAGCTCAGGTTTCAAGTTCTTGGCAATCTTCTTATAGCCTAGGCCACAGGTGTCAAACACAAGGCCCGCGGGCCGAATGCGGCCCCCCAGGCCATTTCATGTGGCCCTCGCACCTCTCCTGCAGCTGCAGCAACCCCCCTTGTCTCTGACCCCACCTTGTCTCTGTAGTCGACAGCAGAGAGGACAGAACTCCTTTGCCAGATCCTGCACTCCTCTGTGCAGCTGTAGAAAGGCTCCTCTTTGCCCCCCAAGGACATGGGGTGCTCTGGAGATCTAATCCTACACATATAACCGGCCCTTTGAGGGCAACCATAATGCTGATGCGGCCCACGATAAAATGGAGTTTGACACCCCTGGCCTAGGCCATCTTTTTGTAGAGCAACAGTTCTTTTTTTCAGATCCTCAAGAGTTCTTTGCCACGAGGTGGCATGTTGAACTTCCAGTGACCAGTATGAGTGACAGCGAAAACACCAAATTTAACACACCTGCTCACCATTCACACCTGAGACCTTGTAACACTAACGAGTCACATGACACCAGGGAGGGAAAATGACTAATTAGGCCCAATTTGGACATTTTAACTTATGGGTGTACTCACTATTATTGCCAGCGGTTTAGCCTGTCCAGCATTTCCTCTCCCTACAAGCCCCTGGAAAACCCTCATCGTTCGCGACCCATGCCGTCAAAGCATTGCTGCGCGGCATGCAGAAACATCAGCCCGTAGCAAGTAGCAAACACTTGCCCATATTAAGTTCCACGTTCCAGGACATGTCAGCCATCCTGTCACGGTCCCTTTTTGGGTTGCTCCCCAGCCTGGTCATCCAAGCAGCTATCTACCTGGCCTTCTACAGCTTCCTACAGCCCGGTGAGCTCACTTACAATGGCCCTGGTTGCCAGGTGCTACGCAGGTGCCGTCTGGCCTGCCTTCAAGATCATTTTGTCCTACATCTGGCAGTGTCCAAAACTCATCAGTCCAGCACCAGGGTTGACATCAAATTCTTCCATATCCACAACGAAATGGTGTCCAGTAGCGATTCTGGACAAGTTGTTATCACACCTGTCGAGCCAATCTAGCTCCAGCCCATTGTTGCATTTTCCTTTCAGCCCACTAACAGCTAGCCAGTTCATGAGACATGTTCGCATCCTCTTGGCTAATCTAGGCCTCAACCCTAACCAGTTTTCTGGGCACTCCTTTAGAATCAGAGCGGCCTTGGCCGACTCCCGTCACGGGGTGCCGGGTCATGTCATCAGAAGATTAGGCAGATGGAAAGCCGCCTGCTTTACCCAGTACATTCTGAATCCCCAGGTTGAGATGTCACAAGCCTTCACCAAGCTTGCCCAATAAATGCCATGTATACTAATAAAACAGCTTTCCCTATCCTGGTATTTTTGCCCCATTTGGTGTACCGACCAGCTGACCAGGGCACACCTCAGTTCTAGGGAGGAGCGCGGGGGGTATTTAAGCAGCCCACTCACCTGTGTTCCTTGTCGTTCCAATGCACGATAACCTCCCTCCCATCCCCTTTACAAGGCACTTCCTTCACATCCCTCTTCTACAATCAACCATTACTTATCTTGGGTATGCCCCTTTTTGGTGTACCGACCAGCTGACCAGGGCACACCTCAGATCTATATTATGTTGTGAGTCTTGTGACATCTTTATGTGGTTTCACATCTATCTCAGTTGGAGGGCTCCGACTATATATATATATTTTATATTATATATATATATTTTTTTTTATATTATATATATATATATATAGATTTTATATTATATATATATATATATATATATATATATATATATATATATATTTATATATTATATATATATATATATATATATATTTTATATAATATATATATATATATATATATATATATATATATTTTTTTTTTTTTTTTTATATTATATATATATATATACTGGAATACTTATGGCCATCTATGTTATGTCCACTGTTAATGGTCTTATTTCCAGCAATTGTGGCTTATATGAAGCCTATAATTGGCACACCTGTTGGCTAAGGCAAGCACTTAAAACAGAATCCTGTAGGGAGTGTAATGAAATCTTTCACCTGCTCCAGGGCCGGCCCTACCATGGGTCGACTGGGTCCATTGGACCCAGGCGGAACTTTGAGAAGGTTGGCAAATTGACACCCAAGATTTTTTTTACAGCAGTTTTGTGTGTCATCAGCTTGCGGCGCTTTATTGACGCCCATCTCCCATTTCATACTGCCACCTGTAGTGCAAACTAATGAGTAATAGGAGGCAGAGTGTCTCCTCCGGGGAATGTCCCTTGCGTGATTGTGGTGTGCTCAATGACATCAGACAAAGCATTCCATCTCACACAGGACAGGCTGGTTCTTCTAGGGCAGTGGCCACGGCAGATACAGAATTGACAGGGGGACTGAGGACAGACAGTGAGTGTTTGGTAGACCAGTCCGGTGAGTTATGGAATATAACAGTATACTGTACATACCATTTTCGAAATGTTATATTTCTATAAAATAATGGATGTGGGGGCCTTTTAGTGGCATCATTTTTTTTTTTTTTTTTTGAGGGGGGGTTGGCGGGTTGGCAGCATTTTATCCTTGGACCCAGGCAGCACAATGTTTTGGGCCAGCCCTGACCTGCTCCCATCTTAAAGACGGTGGCTCACAGAGGTGAATAAAGTTGGCTTTATCTTGGTTTGCCCCCAGCCAACAGGATCCACTAAGAGCTGTAAAGGAAACAATGGTTATAGAACTCTTTTCCCTGATGCAATGGACTGAGTGAGTCCCTCTGCAAGAAGAACTATGACTCAAACAAACCTTCAGTAAGTAAATGAACCCTATTCTAAATTCAAATCAAGCCTCTACAGTGAAATATAGCATAGTTACAGTTCATATGCCTGTTGCTAATCCTCACTTAAAAAATCCTTCTAGACACGTACTTAGGATAAAAGTAACCAGTATACGCACTCAGTACTGTAATCAACCAAAGCTTACAACCATAACAAGCTAGCATTTACAGTATATGAAAAGGATTTCATTCTAGTTCTAGAGCATATTTTTATAATTTGGGTGGAGATCTTCATGGTATTTTTATATTTGCTCTGAAGCTGATTTAATTGTAAATGAGTGGTAGGCATGTGACAGATAAACCACGCTAAGAGCTATAAAACACAGGGAAGAGTAGAAGGAAGGAAGGAAGGAAGGAAGGAAGGAAGGAAGGAAGGAAGGAAGGAAGTTGGACACAAGAATTTTATATTATTTGGGATCTGTAACAATCTTGCAGCATAATACTGAATACTGTATTTTTCTTATTACTGTAGCACCACCCCCGCAGGAGCTGCTGATTAGATTATTGGGTCTACGTCCTGCCTAACAACCCACAGAATTGGCTCGAACCCTCCCTAGGCACAACTGACCCAGAATAGGACTGGAATACCAAATGGCTACACAGATTGGAATATAACACTTCAATAAATAATAATGACCTGTTACCTCTCTCCAGCTGCAGTCCTTCTGGGTAATACAAGGTGACCACACACAAGCTTGCTTTTAAACAGGAAAGTTATTTACTGTGAATCAAATAAACAGTTTCGATACAGTAAAATATGACTTTGTAAAAGGATATACTAATTAATTAATCAAAGATAAGATAAATACTGTGATATCACTCCTCAAGGGCACATTAATTGTTTCAGGAAATGTCTCAGAGCCTATAGGACCACCATCTTAATCACTATTATACTTTTGGAGATAAGGCTCAGCATTCAGTTAGACACAGTATCAGAATGTCAGACCTATCTGAGTCCGCTGTTTCTTCTCTATATCTTCGCTAGCAACGTTGGTGCACTCGCAATTTGTAATCCACATTGAGGATGGGTGATCAATAGAGAGAATGGCAGCAAACAGTTAGTAATCACCGCGGGGTGTCTGTGCAGGATTGCTGGTAAAACTTCTGTGAGAGATGTACTGGGCCACCTGGTATATTGCCTTCTACTACTCTAAGGCTAATCCTGACTAAAGTTACTTCTTTGATAGATAGAGTCAGTTTTTGGGCAGGTGCCCTCTCACCAACAGGACTGTCTCCCAGGAAGCCTCCGCTGCTGTCTCAGTCTCCGGCCTCTGTCACCAGCCGCGCTAGGTATTTGGGGTGGATGAGTCTGGTCTCTGTAGAACATCGATGGGACCTCCAGGAGGGATCCTCTACTGGAGATGAAACACTGCAACTTAGTCACTTAAGGCCCAGGAGTTTCGGCCTAGCATACAGCATCAGCCCACAGCACTGGCATCCTGCTTGTCTCACTGTGTCTTTCCCAAGAGAGTGAGCCTGGCTCCTCCCTTCCTTTATAAAGCTTCCCCCAGAAGGCTGTGCGGTGCAGCAGTGCACCCTGGTATTCTCAAAGCACTATGGGCGATGAAGACTGCTCAACTTCCTGAAAGGAAAATAACATCAAAAGACATTCCATAGCCGCTGCAATGTGTCCTTTTGGCCACTAGATGGAGCCGAGTTCCTCTCAAATGTCAAGCAGCAGTCTTTTAGAACTTGTATAATGGAAGACCCCGCTACACACTCCCCCCACTTGAGAAACTTTGGTCCCCAAAGAGGACAACAGCATGTACTCCAGTGCATATGTTGGCAGTACACAAAAAAAACATTAACATATGCATAACAGGGAATCATCTTCCTTTTCATAAGCAGAGTTCAAACTTAACAACTGCATATTACAACACAGGTTCGACATAGGAACCTCCCACCAATTGTCAGGGGAGGGAAGGTAATTCTGTTCACAGACCCCTGACACTTGAGTGGCTTGTACAGATGTGCCTGGGGGTGAGCTAGGGTTGTCCTCCACCAAATCTGCGGTGGAAGAACTAGGCTGATTAAGAGTTCGTTTGGAAGTAAAGATAGCCTCTTCTGAGCATTCACCCAATTGGTCATAGGTCAGTCTTTTGGGCGGGTGAATGACTCTTCTTTCCCTCTGTTCTTTGGGATGCACGATCTCAGAGGTACTAGGACCAGCCACTTCTGGGGATTCTTCAATGTCCTCCTCCTCATGGTCCAACACACAGGAATCTGATGCTTCAAGAGCGGTCAGTTCTTCTTCAGAGGAAGGTGCAACCTCCTCCTCAGGATCTTCATCATCAACTACTTCTTCTGGAAGCATGTGGAAAGGTATGAATTCGGGGGCTTCCGCCCGAAGGGTTCCTCTGTCAGCCAATTCGGATGAAGACAGGGAGGCAGGTGTGGGTTCTGGTAACTGAGACGACCACATCCAGTCAGGTACCTCCTCTTCATCTTCCAGATCTTCAGATGGAGAATTTCCCTCCCTCACATCTGGGAGTGTCGACTGAGATCTGGTGACTGGTCTGGACAGGCGAGAGGTCGAAGGGGTCTCTGGCGAATCTACGACAGGAGGCATGCGAACTGCTTCAGAGAGAGGCAGTAAATGGTTCCTATGCCAAGTCTTCAATGGACCCACACTTCCTTCAGGCCGAATTTGATACACAGGGAGGTTTGGTAGTTGCTTGCAGATAACATAAGGTTGGGACTTCCAGCGGTCTGCCAACTTGTGTTTTCCCGGGACACCCAAGTTCCTCAACAATACCCTGTCCCCTGGTTGCAAGTCTTGGATCCGAACTTTTAAGTCGAAATTCCTTTTATTCCTCAGTCCACGTTGATCAGATGTGGCCTGAGCTTTATCATAGGCCGATTTCAGACTCTTCCGCAGTCGGTCCACATATCCCTTGTGCGATGCTGAAGAGGTGTGATCGGGCGAGATGCCAAAGGCCAAATCCACTGGCAATCGAGCCTCTCGTCCAAACATTAGACGATAAGGGGAATATCCAGTAGCATCACTGACAGTACTGTTGTAGGCATGCACAATGGCAGCTACATGTTTGCCCCAATGCTGTTTCTTCTCTGAGCTTAAAGTCCCCAACATGTCCAAAAGAGTCCTGTTAAATCGTTCCGGCTGGGCATCCCCTTGTGGATGGTAGGGAGTAGTTCTAGTCTTTTGGATGCCTAACAGATCTAACAGTCTCTTGATCAGTCTGCTTTCAAAGTCTCTTCCCTGATCTGAATGGAGGCGTTGTGGTAACCCATAGTGTACAAAGAACTTTTCTACAAGAACTTTGGCTACTGTAGAGGCCTTCTGATCCCTTGTTGGGAATGCTTGGGCGTATCTGGTAAAATGGTCTGTTACCACAAGGACATTCCCTTGGCCACTCAGATCAGGCTCTAGGCAAAGGAAATCAATGCACACCAGTTCCATGGGTCCCTGGCTTTGCAGATGGCCCATTGGGGCTGCTTGACGTGGCAGAGTCTTCCTTTGTATACATCGGACACAAGAATGACAGTATCCTTCAACTTCGGCCCTCATACAGGGCCAGTAGAACCTGTCTCTGACAAGCTGAAAAGTTCTTTCAGGTCCCAGATGGCCATGATTATCATGAAGAGCAGCCAGAACTCTCTCCCTGTATTTAGCTGGTAAGAACAGTTGCCACTTCTCCTCCAGATCTTCAGATGGGCCTCTTCGGTAGGCCACCCCTTCTCGGATCTGTAACCGGGTCCACTCTCTATGCAACAGACGGGCCCCCTGAGGAGAGTCGGTGAGAAGCAACTCAGGGCGCTGGATCTCCAAGGCTTCCAAAAGAAGTTTTCCCAGAGGGTCTTCCAGCTGCTCCTTCCTCAAGTCCCTTTTGGACAGCCGGGGTAAATCTTCCCCTTCAACCTGGGTCACCCTGCAATAGTATTTGGGTACTCCGACAGCCGAAACCCCAATCTCTTCGGCTCTTGATCCTCCTCTGGATCGAAGTTCAGTTCCCTGATATAGGGCACGCACCCCTTCTGGAGCCAAATGGGTCCATTCTTCATCAGGTTCGTGTGGTGCATGCAACCTTCTGGATAGGGCATCTGCATCCCTGTTCCCGATTCCTGGCCGATACTTCAGGCTGAAGTTGAAGCTAGAGAGGGCAGCCAACCATCTGTGTCCTGTTGCATCCAGCTTAGCTGTAGTCAACAGATAGGTAAGGGGATTATTATCCGTCTTGACAATGAATTCAGCTCCGTACAGGTAATCTTTCAGTTTGTCGACCACTGCCCACTTTAAGGCCAGGAATTCAAGTTTGTGGGTAGGATAATTCCTTTCAGCAGGTAGTAGACTCCTGCTCACGTAGGCTACGGGTCGCAGGTGGCCCCCATGTTCCTGGTAGAGTACCCCACCCAGCCCATCTCGGCTGGCATCGACATGTAGTTCATATGGTTTCGTGGGGTCTGCGTAGGCCAACACAGGGGCAGTGGTTAGATTCTTTTTCAACTGAATGAAAGCCCCTTCACATTCTGGGGTCCACTGATCCTGGATGGACTCCTTGGCCTTCCGGGGTCCCATGGTGGACTTCATTGGCTTGACCAGTTCAGGAACGTCATCTTCTTCGTTCTTTAGTAACTCATTGAGGGGTCGGGCAATCTTGGCGAACCCCTCTACAAACCTCCTGTAATAGGAGCAAAAACCCAGGAACGACCGAAGTTCGGTCACATTTGTAGGTCTCGGCCAGGAGGCGACAGCATCCAGCTTGTCCGGGTCGGTGGCCACCCCTTCTTCAGACACGATGTGGCCCAGGTAATGGACCGAGGACTGATAGAATTGGCACTTCTCAGGAGAAAGTTTCAGGCCTTCTTCATGTAGCCTCTTCAGGACCTTTTCCAACCTCTCCTCGTGTTCTTCCAAAGTTCTGCCAAACACGATAACATCATCCAAGTATACCAGTACCTCTATCAAATTCATATCTCCAACGGTCCTTTCCATCAGCCTTTGGAAGGTAGCAGGGGCCCCTGACAATCCCTGAGGCATGCGATTGAACTCAAAAAACCCCACAGGGGTGATGAAGGCTGTCTTCTCCCGATCTTCAGGGTGCATGGGGATCTGATAATACCCACTCTTTAAGTCCATCACACTGAACCACTTCGCCCCTGACAGGCTCTGTAGGGCGTCTTCGATTCGAGGAGTGGTATACTGGTCTGGGATGGTTCTTCTGTTCAGTGTTCGGTAGTCGATACAAAGCCTCAGAGATCCGTTTTTCTTCCGGACTACCACTATCGGAGAAGCATATGGGCTCCTGGATTCTCGAATAACCCCAGTCTTCTTGAGTTCCGCCAGCTGCTGACGTAGATCTTCTAAGTCACCTAAGGGAACTCGCCGGACTCTTTCTCGGAAAGGTTTGTCCTCACTCAGGCGGATCTTATGAGTGGCACTCCTGGCGCATCCCACGTCGAACTCATCCCTAGAAAATATTCCTCGCCATCCAGCAAGTTGTGCCTTGGCCCTCTTCACCCATTCTGGTGGGAGGGCAGCGTTTCCAGAGCAGAGCTCTTCTATAACATCTTCACCCCTTCCCTCCTCTTTAAGATCAGATGGGACAACTGGGGTAGCCGGGTTAACTTGGCCCAACAGCACTCTGGCCGGTACCTTCACCGGTGTAGTAGAGGTGTTTCTGACACTCACTAAAACCCTTCCATGGTTTTTCTGTAACACCTTCAAAGGGATCACTTCAGGGATTACTTCTATCCCTCTCTCCTCTTCCTGTGGACCTGATTCAAAGATGATAAAAGGGCCCGGCTGTTTCCATGTGAGTTTAACGGAAGCTTTCAGACAAGCCACCTCTCCTGGCTGCAAGACCTTTTCCGTTCTGTCCAACTTCCAGAGTCTTCCAACTCCTTCTGCAGGAGTCTCTTGCTCCAATACTAATCGTTGATAGGCCTGCCGTAGCATGGGGTGAATCCTTGGCGCTGGAGCATCCTGTCCCTGGACCAGTTGTGTCAGGAGGCGCCTTACTAGGTCAGTGTTGGTCCCTACGATGAGAGAGCTTTTGTTGGCCCCTGGCGGACGAGGACAGACCACCGCTAGGGTGTCGAAGGTTTCAGCTTCACCAGCCACTGATGGGTCAAAGGTCAACTTGATTGGCAGATACCCGTCATAGGGAAAACTTTGAGTCCCGATACCCCATATCTCCAGATCTTCCAACTTCTGCAGAGGTAGATGGGTAAGGTGTTTATCATAGAAGTCTCTATACAGAAGAGTCACTTGGGCCCCAGTGTCAAGGAGGGCTCTTGTGTAAATTCCTTCTACCTGGACAGAGACTACAGGGGAAGGCCCGACCAAGTTAGTTGGGAATTCTCTTGAAGTGGCCTTGTTGTCTGATTCAGTTCTCTGCACCCAGGCTCTTTTCTTTTTTTTTCTTCTGGACTTCAGTCCCCTCTGGGCCCGGTGTGCATTGATTTTCCTTCTCTCAGTAGCCTGGAGTATAGAACTAGGGGCGTTGTACCTGGATCTGACTCCCTGACTCAGATTCCCTGAATCATTGAGCCTCTTGGATTCCCTTGAAACTGGCGGGCACCCGGTCGACTCCTTCACGGGTGCCCTCTGAAGTTTTTCCGCTGGCTTGCGAGGTTCTGAGGCGACATTTCCTGGGCTGGGACATACTCCTCTAACATGTCCTACTCCCCCACAGTTGAAACAAGTTAGCGATCTCCTAGGTCTCGGTTCCGGGTCTACTCTAAGGTTAGAAGGTTTATCCGGCTTCTCTGACACGTTCCCATCAGGTAGAGTAGATGCCTGACTAGTCAGGATGGACACCATTTCTATCAACTGGGACACCTGGGTCTTTAGGAGTTCAACTTGCGAGTCACTTTCTTTTGCACTTATCACTCTGACACGAGCAGTTGAGTCAAACTGCCGACTCTTCCTTTTGTTGTCTAACATGACCTCTTCTTCTCTGACCATTCGGATCAGGTCAGGGTATTCCAGAATGCCACCATCTTGGCGAGTTCGCAACAGTATGGCAATGGGATCTAAGGGTTGAGCCCCTCTCAGCACCTGCCGTGCACGAGTCTCATCTACCTTCCGGGGGTCTATCCCTTTCTTTATCAAGATCTGGTGGATGATCTTATCTAGGCGTCTAATAAATTCGGACAACTTCTCTTCCTCTTCTTGGTAACAGTGGTCTAACTGGTAAAGAAGTTCAGCCACGTTCTCCGTCCGACCAAATACATCTTGTAGAATGTCTAGATAATCCTGTGCAGTACAGTTCTTTTTGCTTAGCTTGAGATTACGTACGGCCTCTAGTGCAGGTCCCTTTAAACTTTCTGTGATTCTCTGTTTCTTGTGCTGTTCTGGTACCTCCCACTCTTCCAAAGCCTGAGTGGCGGTATCTAACCACTCTTCAAACCCATCTTCTGTCGAAGGCACAGGCTGTTTCCCAGAGAATGTCCTGAGCTTCCTATATTCAGTCATCAGATAGTTTGGGGAGTCCTTACTACATTTTGCTACGATTTCCCCGAGAACAGCACACAGTTCTGAGCTAAAGGTAGACAAAGGTGGTGACTCTGGACTCCCTTCTTGGACACCTTTTTCTTTGCTGGATCCCCCAGGAGTGGTGGATGAGGGACCTTCAGTAAGGACTTCTGGATGTATTAAGAAAAGTTCTGTTTGGTCAGTAGTCTTTACACTGGTTCCCTTAAAGTAATCAGGGACCCCCTTCCTCCACTCACACAATGCATACGTGTGTGGAACGGTGGTGTCTGTCTTTATGTCAGTCACCCAGAATTTCCTGTCTGTGGACAGTGCCCTTAAAACTGGGAGGAGTTTTTCCTCAGTCCAGACCTCTCCCTTGATTTCAACCACCAGGCCATTTTCCACTACGACATTCTCTTCCCTGCACCACTCGGCTGCAGCGGTAGGATCCATTTCTGCGTTGAGGGGGATTCTGTGGCTGAGAGGGTTGTGTTGCAGGACTGTAGATGATCCCGGACGAGCCCCCACGTGTAGCACCACCCCCGCAGGAGCTGCTGATTAGATTATTGGGTCTACGTCCTGCCTAACAACCCACAGAATTGGCTCGAACCCTCCCTAGGCACAACTGACCCAGAATAGGACTGGAATACCAAATGGCTACACAGATTGGAATATAACACTTCAATAAATAATAATGACCTGTTACCTCTCTCCAGCTGCAGTCCTTCTGGGTAATACAAGGTGACCACACACAAGCTTGCTTTTAAACAGGAAAGTTATTTACTGTGAATCAAATAAACAGTTTCGATACAGTAAAATATGACTTTGTAAAAGGATATACTAATTAATTAATCAAAGATAAGATAAATACTGTGATATCACTCCTCAAGGGCACATTAATTGTTTCAGGAAATGTCTCAGAGCCTATAGGACCACCATCTTAATCACTATTATACTTTTGGAGATAAGGCTCAGCATTCAGTTAGACACAGTATCAGAATGTCAGACCTATCTGAGTCCGCTGTTTCTTCTCTATATCTTCGCTAGCAACGTTGGTGCACTCGCAATTTGTAATCCACATTGAGGATGGGTGATCAATAGAGAGAATGGCAGCAAACAGTTAGTAATCACCGCGGGGTGTCTGTGCAGGATTGCTGGTAAAACTTCTGTGAGAGATGTACTGGGCCACCTGGTATATTGCCTTCTACTACTCTAAGGCTAATCCTGACTAAAGTTACTTCTTTGATAGATAGAGTCAGTTTTTGGGCAGGTGCCCTCTCACCAACAGGACTGTCTCCCAGGAAGCCTCCGCTGCTGTCTCAGTCTCCGGCCTCTGTCACCAGCCGCGCTAGGTATTTGGGGTGGATGAGTCTGGTCTCTGTAGAACATCGATGGGACCTCCAGGAGGGATCCTCTACTGGAGATGAAACACTGCAACTTAGTCACTTAAGGCCCAGGAGTTTCGGCCTAGCATACAGCATCAGCCCACAGCACTGGCATCCTGCTTGTCTCACTGTGTCTTTCCCAAGAGAGTGAGCCTGGCTCCTCCCTTCCTTTATAAAGCTTCCCCCAGAAGGCTGTGCGGTGCAGCAGTGCACCCTGGTATTCTCAAAGCACTATGGGCGATGAAGACTGCTCAACTTCCTGAAAGGAAAATAACATCAAAAGACATTCCATAGCCGCTGCAATGTGTCCTTTTGGCCACTAGATGGAGCCGAGTTCCTCTCAAATGTCAAGCAGCAGTCTTTTAGAACTTGTATAATGGAAGACCCCGCTACATTACTTACTGTATTTTAGATTTAACTTTACAAGACTGTATGACGTGTTAAGTTCTAATTAATAAAATTTATAACATGTATAAAATAAATGTAAAATACCAGCATGTAAAATTCCTAACAAACAAATCCAATTTGTTTAGAAAGCTTGCATCTTTAATAGCTTAAAGTGATATTAAAGGCAAAAAAAAAACATGTTATACTTGCCTGCTCTGTGCAATGATTTTGCACAGAGCAGACCCAATCCTCCTCTTCTCGGGTCTCCCACCGCCACTGTTCCCTCCCTCCTTTTGAGTGCCCCCAAAGCAAGCAGCTTGCAATGGGCGCACCCAAGCCAGCGCTGCCCCCCCCCTCTCTCCTTATTGGTTAACTGGCTGTGGTTGACAGCAGCTGGAGACTATGGTTTACCACTTCTGTCTCTGCCAGTGAGGAGGGAGAGTCCCCAGAGCGCCGATGCTGTTATACACATCACTGGATCCAGAGAGACCTCAGGTAAGTATTGACCTCCCTGGCGGTATTCTCGAGTGTGGGTCGGGGTTATTTTCAGTACCAAAAGTGGTAACCCTAAACCACACTCGGGATTACCCCAGAATGTTACTCACCTTCCCCGCGCTCCCCCACCATCCTTCCCGTCCTCCTCACAGTCTCTCCCCGCTCTGTGCACGGGCGATTGCCGACACTTGCCTTCCAGTCCCCTCCCTGCGAGCGTTGCGACACAGGGGGGTGGAACCGGCAGCAAATTCAAAAGTGTAAAAACACTAAATGACACGCTACAAAGCTGTGATCCTAACAGATTACACTGTATCATGCCATTTCAGCACAAGATTGCACCTGGTGACTTTTCCAGTGCCTTGCCTGTTCTTTTCCAGTTCTTTGTGCCTGGAAAATTGAGAATAACCATGGTGTCCAAAAAGCGTTCTTTTTGCTCAAAAGCGCTTTTAGACGAACTGGAAAACAGCGACAGCGAAACTGAGTTACTTAAAGAACTGAGCGATAACGATTCGTGGGAAAATTTGTCATCAGGTACGGAAAGTGACGACAGCGACGATTCTGATGTCTCTTTCTGGCACATAGCTTGTGAAATTTGGGAAGTATTTCAAATGATTCTTCAGAATTCCCAACGGAGCGATGTGCCAGAAAGAGACATCAGAATCGTCGCTGTCATCACTTTCCATGATGACGAATTTTTTGCTGTCACTGTTTTCCAGTTCGTCTAAAAGGGCTTTTTGGACACCATGGTCGTTCTCAATTATCCAGGCACAAAGAACTGTAAAAGCACAGGCAAGGCACTGGAAAAGTCACCAGGTGCAACCCTGTGGTGAAATAGCATGATACAGTGTAATCCGTTAGGATCACAGCTTTGTATCATGTCATTTAGTGTATTTACACTTTTGAATTTGCTGCCGGTTCCACCCCCCTGCGTCGCAACGCTCGCAGGGAAGGGAACCGGAAGACAGGTGCCGGCATCGGCCAAGCACACAGCAGGAGGACAGCGGAAGAACGGGGGGGGGGGGGGGGGCAGGAGACCACAGGGGAAGGTGAGTTTTAAAATGTAAAACAACAGACTTCTATGCAATACAATGTACCGCTTTCAGCCCCTAAAATTTGAAATAATCATACCGACAGGGAGGTTAAGGGGAGCTGATGCACACAGGTTTTTCTGCCTAGAACTACTTTAAAGTTGACTTTTCAATAACTTTACGAATCTGCAGGAATCAATTCCTGGCATGTTACAATATACAGCAACAGTATATTTTCTCAATAAAGCTGAACCTTTTAATATTATTAAAGCAATTCTTAAACCTCTGTGCATGGTTGCCTAGAGTGAGATGATATCATCAGTTTGTTGCAGGCAGGTGAAAGCATTTACTGAGTCTCTTCTACCTCACGATCAGACTGCAACATTCTAATTTGTATCAAGTCAAGGTGACAGGCAGTAGCACAGGGCCATGATTACATGATTGTGTCATCTCTGAACCGGCATTTCAGTCTAGGATGTAGATGCCCACCATGGATGATGTCTGAGCAAAGATGGTGCCAGGAAATGAAGATGTAAGCATGAAGGGAGGTCATTACCATGATCTGCATGAAAAGTAATAAATATTTATCCATTACTTAGCATGCAAAACTCAAGCTAAGATTTCTCTAAGTTAGCTAATAATTGTTAGCACTTACAACTCCAAATTTTCCTTATTGAATAACCTGCTACAGGTCTGCATTACTAAATGACTGGCATGTCTCAAAATATAGCAGTATAGTTTCTCAAGAAAACAATGCTTTTTATCATTGCACAACAATTCTGATGTCATCAATCTGGTATAGAAACGAGACAAGTTCCTTTAGGCTTGGTTTCCACTAGTGCGACTTGTGGTGCGACTTGACACATGTCAAGTCGCACAGCAAGTCAAAACCCATTGTTTTCAATGGGGCCCGTTTCCACTGCCGCGGCTTCAGTTGCCGCGACCTCAAAAGTAAATCGTGTACTACTTTTGAGCGCGACTTCCCTCTATATATGAGGGACAAGTCTAACTGAAGCCGCGGTTTACTTTTGCTACGAAGTCGTGCTAGAAGTAGCACAACTTCGTAGCCGCACTAGTGGAGACCGAGGCTCAGTCAACCTCTTTGTTCAGTGTATATTTGAGCCATTTTACAGGGAAAGAGGAAGCAGGTTGGCTAATATTTACAAGACTGCAATAGATTTTAACACAGGCAGGCATTTCACTTCCATCCATGTAAACCTGAACCACTATGCCATCTCCCTTCTATTCAGTTAGACTTGCAGGACACCATGCTATCTCACTTCTATTCAGTTAGACTTGCAGGGCACCATGCCATCCCACTTCTGTACATTTAGAACCGCAGGACACTATGCCATCCCACATGTATCCAGTTAGACCTGCAGGGCACAATGCCATTTCACTTCTATCCAGACAGGTCTTCAGGGCACGATGCCATGCCACATCTATCCAGTTTGACCTACAGGGCACTATGTCATCCCACTTCTATCCTGTTATACCTGCAGGGTACTATGCTAAGCTACTTCTCTCTAGTTAGATCTGAAGGGTACTATGCCATCCCTCTTTTATTCAGTTAGACCCGCAAGGCACTATGCCCACTTCTATCCAGTTAAACCTGCAGGGTACTATGGCATCTCACTTCCATCTATTTATGTCTGTAGGGCACTATGTGAGCCCACCTCTATCCATTTAGACCTGTAGGGCACTATCCCATCCCTTTTCTATCCAGTAAGACCTGCAGGGCATTATGGCATCTCACTTCCATCAATTTAGGTCTGTAGGGCACTAAGTGAACCCCCCCTCTATCCATTTAGACCTGTAGGGCACTATGTCATCTCACTTGCATCCAGCTAAACCTGCAGGGCACTATTTCATACCACTTCTCCCCACTTAGACCTGCAGGGCACTATGTCACCCTATTTTTATTCAAGTAGACCCACAGGGTACAATGCCAGACCTGCAAGGCACTATGTCATCCCATTTTTGTTCAGGTAGACCCACAGGATACAATGCCGTCCCACTTCTTTCCAGTTTGACCTGTAGGGCACAATGCCATCCCACATCTTAAAGCTTCCTTGTTGATATCTACGAACACGAATTCTGAGCCTATAAATGTGCAAATCGCATATTTTTACCCGATGTGGGCCCCTACAATGAAGAAGAGAGGCAATGCAGGGTGCAGATGTATGTGACAAAAGGCTACATGCTCACCCAGAGGCACATTAGGGAGTCACTAGAAATATAAACCTCAGATTAAAGCACACTGAGTAGACTAGTAGAGTAAACTAAGTAATCACATGACCACTGATTGCTCAGTTTTTGGTCTTCTCGGGCTGAGAGCAGCAGTCAGTCAATGCTCTCTGCTCTGCTCTTTTAACGCTCACTGGAGCATTGGGCAGGGGATGTGGCGGGCATGCCCAGCCACGCATTGAAAGGTGGCAGCTAGGTGGATCCAGACAATATTATCTAGATCCTTCTAGAGCCTGGCTCGCCTCTGTTGCATCAGCTGACTGCGGGCAATAGCCTGCTATCACATAACTCTGGGTCAAAGGAGAATGATAATAAGTGCACATAAGAGAAGTATGGACAAAAAGCTTTGGCTATACTACTCTGTTTAGAAGCTGGTCAGATTTTGCCCGTTTGTCCAAATGTACTCTTAAGTACTTTTCAGGTGTGCTTCTGTGAAGAGGGAATGAGAGAAAGTAGAAGGTGGGTTTAACACCAATTTATCAGAAGAAAGAACAATAGCAATAGAGGCATGTTACTTATTGTTCCTTCCCATCTTCACACTCACAGACAATATTTAGAATCTTATGAAAAATGTCTGGACTTGGAAACTATTATCTCATATACGTGCAAGTCAACAAAGATTTTCAAAGTAAAATCTGAGGAAACCCCACTGACCATGCCAATTTTTAACCACACCCACAAAACCACGCTCTTGTTTGTAGTCACACCCAAAAATGCATGGCCCCCCCCATTTGTTGCCACACCCACAAAATAATGCACCCCCTTTTCTAATTTAAAAAGGTTGTAAAACTCAGTCATGAAATCTGAGCAAAGCACATGCATCTGTAGTGTTTACGTATCTCTCTCCAAAGCTCTAAGTGCTGTTTCTTTCTGGTGCTTCGTTGCTCTGTTATCATCATTAGTCATGTCAGAGAAGTTTTTCAGACACATGAGATAAAATTTGTGTTGGGAGGGAGGGGGAGAGGGAAGGGGGGGGGGAGCTCAGCAGACAGCTTATCTTTTCAGTTCACAGTCCTTCTGCTGTGTGGAGGGGGGGGGGGGTGTTCCTTTCCTCCAATCAGCTCTCACACTCTGTAACTGCAGTCTCTCCACCCCCTCCTCTGTACTCCTGACAGATGAAGAAAGATTTTTACACTTTTCTCCCCTTTTGAAGGGGTGTAAAGAGAAGACTGCAGATAAACATGTAAAACCTATGTAGGTGGATTTATTTCATCTCTGTGTATTATCTGAGGCTCTTCACTTCACTGGAAATATGTGAGGGTTTACATCCACTTTAATATACCCTCAAACAATTTACAGACTTTTGGAACAAGAGGCAGAAATTTGAGGTATAAGAACAAAATACAGATTTTGAATAAATGGCACTAACATATGCATGCATAGTTAGGCAGGATGGCTTTAACCACTTTAGCCCCAGCCCTATTTCGGACACTTTTTGTTCACAAGTTAAAACCAGTATTTTTTCCTAGAAAACTACTTAGAACCCCCAAACATTATATATATTTTTTTAGCAAAGACTCTGGAGAATAAAATGTCGGTCATTGCAAAATTTTTTGTCACGCGGTATTTGCGCAGCGGTCTTTAAAACGCCATTTTTTTGGAAAAAATTTGAAAAATCACATTTCACTGCATTTAAAAAATACTAAACAGTAAAGTTAGCCCATTTTTTTTGTATATTGTGAAAGATGATGTCACGCCGAGTAAATAGATACCAAACATGTTACGGTTTAAAATTGCGCCCCCCCGTGGGATGGCGACAAACTACGGTCAATAGAGATCTCAATCTGCGACGCTTTAAATTTATTTAACGGTTACCAGTTTAGAGTTAGAGTGTAGCTCTTTTTTTTTAATTATTGCCCACGCTCTGGCGATCGCGGCGATACCTCACATGTGTGGTTTGAACAGCGATTTCATTTGCGGCTCGACTTGCGTATACGTTTTTTTTTGTGCGCGAGCTAACGGTGACGGGGACGGCTAAATTTTTTTTTTTTTTCCTATTTATTTTTTCTTTTTTTTTAAACTTTATTACAGGTTTTTAAAAAAAAAAAAAATCTGATCACTTTTATTGCTGTCACAAGCAATGTAAACATCCCTGGTGACAGCAATATGTCGTGACAGGTACACTTTATGGAGGGATCGAGGGTCTAAAAGACCCTAGACCCCTCCACTACACTTCCCTGTATGCAAAACGCCGAACACGGCATTTTTGCATACAGCCGTTTTTCAAATCTGCCGCCTTTTGCAGCACAGTAACCCGGACGTGACGTCATGGACGCCGCCTCCGGGTTACGTCATCGGAGACCCGATCGATGCCGTTTCCGGCATTCATCGGGACTCCATCCAGCCGGCGGACGTGCCGGCTGGGTGCTCGGGGCTCCCGGTGGGACGGTAGCCCCGAGCAAAGCCGCGGAAGGCGGCGGGAGGGGGGGGACGTCCCCTCCCGCCCCCCCGGGTAACGATCGAGCGGCTCCCGAGCCGCATCGATCGTTACCGACGGAAAGCCGACCGTCGGCTTCAAACAACGGTACCAGGATGATGCCTCTAGCTAGAGGCATCATCCCGGTATAACCACTCAAAGTCAGCCGACGTAGAGGTTACGTGACTGGTAGTAAAGTGGTTAAAGTATCTATGTATCAGGTGTCATGGTGTCAGTCGTCAATAAAAAAAATGTGCTCCTTTTGCTGCACAATGTGGCACACATATTGCTCCACCCGCTGAGCACCTAGATGCTTCAATACAATGGCAGCACATCACAAATAATTTATATCATTTTTCATGCTTACATTGAAAAGAAAGGCAGAGTTTAAAAAAAAAAAAAAAGCAGTGAATACCCTACTCAGCCTGAGCGCCTGAGACTTGGACTTTAAAAAGTAAAATTAATCAGTAAACCGGTAATGGTATCCAGGGAACATAATTTACTTCAGGATTTATCAGCAGGAGATCACTGGATGGGCAAGGGTCCTATGAGCATCTTCCTTTCATAATACATGGCAGAATGGCAGTACACCCCTTGTTCCCGTACACTCAGTAAAGAGCGACATCTAGATGTCACTTCCAGCAACAAAGTGTGAATGTACCCAAAATTTGGCAGAGTCTGTTTGGCCACTGGGGACACTGCCAGGACATTTGCTTGCAGGGGCAGACCACTCAAAACCAGGACTGTCCCAAGCAAACAGGGATGGATAATAACTGCGGGTAACTTAAAGCAAACCTGTTCTTTTTTTCAGGCAAAGCAGCTGATTTGCTTTATTTCCCCCATCACAGTAAAATTCAATTCCTTTTAATTCTCCACTACTCCAGATGGGAGCCAAATGGGATGAACTGTACTTCAGTGACTCTCTTCATGTGACAGTGTTGGGCCAATCAGTGCTGTCACATAGAGAGACATGCGTAAACTATGACTCAGGCAACACGTCTTTTCTTTTGTGGCTGTAGAAAACATAAATGTGATAAAAAAAATTCTAAGTGTTGTATATGTGTTTGTGGAGGTCTGCATCTAAAGCCTCGTACACGCGCAACGATTGTTGGCCGACCGATCGGCCGTCTTTTGTCCAGTGTTGTTGTGTTGGTTGAAATGTTCTCTAGACTGCACACGAATTTTGTCGGCCAACAACAACCAACTTCAGAAGTGATGTCATGTTCTGGTTTACTTTTCGTGTGTTTTTTCTTCTCTGAGCATGCCCAGTCTTGCTCATCACATTTTTGTCTACCGAAATCTGTACTGACTGAAGAACAATCGGCCGTTCTGGTGACGGCCAACAAAAATTTTATAGCATGCACACCAGATTTTATTCGGCCGAAAAGTCACAGTCAGCTGTCGGAAGCATCATACTAACAAGCCTACAATCGGCCGATCGGACGTTGGCCGAAAATTCACAGCCAACAATCGTTGCGTGTGTACGAGGCTTAAGTGCCCCTTTTGATGTTTCCTGCAAAGACAAAGCACATATTTACTTAAGCCCACAAGGAAACATTTTATATGTGCTAAAAGTGAACATAACTATTTTTTTTTTTGTTGCTGAAAATTAGCTGCCTAGGGGTTTTGTAGGGCTGACAAACGTTTCTTTTTAAGAAAAAATAAAAGGGTGGAGAACTGTGTTTGGATTTACCAAAAAGGCCTATGGCTGTTAGATACAGTTCTGGTGGGAAATTTTTATTCAAGGCTTGACAGCACTCCAAACTGCAATGCAGGCCAAGAGGGTTGTAAAAGCTAAGTCAGGAGGGCCACGTGTTGGACATCACTGCCAAAGCCCTAAGTACAAATATATATATATTTAGCTACAGCCACGGCACCTCAGTGCTAGCAGGGCCTGGTATTCCTTGTACTTCCATATCCTTCAGAGAACCAGAAGCTGCCTGCTCGGCTTCATGTATAAAGAGTTACACTAAAGAAATCATTTTTTTTTTTAGACCTGAAGTAGAAGGTTACCTGCTGCTGTCTGCATGTATCCTGCGAGCGTACACAGCCGTCTTTCACACAATCCACTGGGAAGAAACAAGGTCACGATGGCTAGCAGACAGCTCATAACCAGAAGAGCACAACCTCCAGAACACAGCACGGCACTTGTCTGGAATCACAGAAAAAAAATGGCTTTGTCAGTTAATTATACACAAAGGCTTAAACACAACAGGGAGAATATCATCAAAGAATTGTACCTATAATATGTAGTGAAATAAAAAAACCTCAACCACTCATGGACAACATGCAGCTGTCAAGGTACTGTAAGTCCCACCATGCCTTGCCAACCACCTACAGAAAGTATATTCAGGCAAACTGAACCAGAACAGGTAAGTGGGTAGCTTGTCTGAAATATCCTTTTGTCAATGACCCCAAACCTGTGAACTACAGTTTTCAATGTGTGCAATGTGTGCTAAGAGTGAAATATGAAAACTGCACGTAAACTCATCCACTAAACTAGGTAAATAATCCCCCTTTCATGACTCTAACTAGAGTTCCCTAAATGGAAAAAATACAAGGTCTGGTAATTCCCAGTCTGTCTCACTTTAGAGAAAAAAATATTCTTGGTTCATCCAACTGGCATCTGTTCACAGAGAGTTCCCTTAACCCTTCTTTCCACAATGATTTGCACTAAAAAAAGCTACATTTAGGACTAGTAAGGTTAGGGTAGAGCAGGCATGTCCAACCTGCGGCCCGGGGGCCGCATGCGGCCCAGAACCGCAGGCAATGCGGCCCAATGCCCCCTGACAATTTTTTTTTTTTTGCTGGGGAGGAAGGAAGTCGAGTCGGGGGCACAGCCACAGAGGCAGCCTCAGAGGGGATCATCCACTAGTTGTGTTAAATCAGTACTAGGGGGGGGGGGGCGGCAGCACGGGAAGGGGGCGCAGCGGCGTTTTATTACTTATATACCTTAAGTAATAGTATATATTTTATGTGCAGCCCGAGAAAATTTCTCTACACTCAATGTGGCCCAGAGAAGCCAAAAGGTTGGACACCCATGGGGTAGAGGGTTTGGATAGAAAGGACCTTTCTGCACCTGACGTCCTTTGAACCAGAGACTTTGCCATTGACGCTTCTTTAGTTGAAGTAGTCTCTGCTTATGTCAGTGGCTTCTTCTCTTGGCCATATCTCCTTCCTTGTGCCTGCCTTGCCCCCTGGTCTTGCTAACTCCTCCCCTCTGCCCACAGCCCCTGGGATAGACATGTGGGCCCCGTGATGATGGAATGACTATGCTGTTAATTTTTTGTTACAAAAGCTACTTTGCACTTTGTCTGCAAAATCAAAACTCTTGATGAAGTGAACTGTATTTCACGAAATGTGTTGGGATTATGATGTTTGGGACTATTATGTCCTTCACCCTCCTTATTCATGTAATGAACCATTGAAGTAACATTACTTATGTTTTAAGGTATAATCAGTTAAATACTGTAGATGTTTCCTTTTTTGGTGCAGATTTCTGGTTTTAACCTTTTATCTTGGGATTTGTAATAAACTATAATTGTGTAGATTATTTATAACATGGTGTGTTATGACCTCCTTAAAGAACCCTGGGGCTACTCTTTTTGCTCTTTTTTCAAGTACTATTTGGGATTAGGGCTGAACGATAGTCAATGTGATATCGACTATCGTTCTGCAGGCGTGGGCGATATTCATATTGCCGAAGACACGATATTTAGCATAGGCAGGGAGGCAGGGAGAAGTCGGGACTCGGGGGGAGGAGGAGGACAGTGCTGGCAGCCGACAAATCCATTTTGCTTTCGGCTGTGATCGGAACTTCGCCCCTCCAGCCCGATGCAATCCAGCCCTCCCAGCTCTGCCTCTAGTATCCAGCCGACCATTACTCCGCCTTGCTCCGCCCATTGTCTCTCCTGGCTGCATCGGGGGTGCGCACGGGGGCGGGATCAGGCTGTAATGTTTTGTAAATAGATTCAATGGAGAGACAATGGGTGGAGCAGGGCGGAGTAATGGTCGGCTGGATACTAGAGGCAGAGCTGGAAGGGCTGGATTGCATCGGGCTGGAGGGGCGGAGTTCCTCACAGCCGAAAGCAAGGGGAAACTCGTTTCTTTGGTGAAACTGATATCCACACAACACTGACTCTGCCTAATCCACACTGTCAATGTCTTCAGCATTCCACCCAGAGAAATATCGCGATATATATAGTTGAAAACCAAATATCGCAATGTACTTTTTTTCCCAATATCGTGCAGCCCTATTTGGGATGGAGGCTTTAAAACCCGCTGTGGTAGCTGCCATTGTCTTTCCCTATTAGCTTTGTTAAGGCACAAATTTACCCAGCTGCAAAGAATATAACACCTCTTTGGAGATTAATGTAGAGCTATTGTGATATTCAAGAAACCTGCTGTGAAAATTCAAATCATAAAAGTTAACCAAAGTCCCAAAACACCTTCATTATAAAACCTGCTGTTCTTTTAACCCATGATGGCTGATTAATAAAATGCCAACACACCAGGCCACATGATCTCTGGAGAATAGAAGAATCACAGCTAAGCCTTCAACAGTAATCACATAACCAAAAGCCTAGCAACATTGAGGACAATATACACATATCACCATATAAGTTTAATTTTGTCCTGACATGATTTGGACAGATGTTGATGCTACACCTTTACATCACTTATTAGCATTACTGCATGCTATTTTGTTTTCTGAGCTTTTCACTTTTAGCTTTGATCATTTTATTGTGACATTAATATGAGTTAAATACATTTGATTGCTTTAAAGAAATATACACTTTCAAAAAAACATGTTTTACACAGATATTTGAAATAAAGCTGAAAGTGAATGATCTGTAGTAACATATAAACCAGGGATATGCAAACTGTGGCCCTCCAGATGTTGCAGAACTACAAGTCCCATGAAGCATAGCAAGACTCTAACAGCCACAAGCATGACATCCAGAGGCAGAGGCATGATGGGACTTGTAGTTTTGCAACAGCTGGATGGCCACAGTTTGCATATCCCTGATATAAACCATTTATTATACAGGTATTGTAAATATGTGGTTAGAAGTAACATTTTTTAACAATGTGATGAGACTCTAGACCAACAAATAGACAAGGTCCATTATCAGCAGAAGTGTCAATGGTTCCATGCTATAGGGCTCCGTCAGCAGTGCTCTGATTTAAAATGTCTCCAAAGAAAAAGCTTACAGTGACTTCCTGCCTTCTGAGGTTTGAAATGTACTAAATGAAGAAAATAACCAGCATACCTCCTGATCCCACTTGGCAGTGTATCAGGTATCACAACCAATAAAAAAATTAAATCAGCATACATACTAATATTCCCAGTCGGAGTTAATTCCTGGCAACAACACTACACAGTAACTGAGATATACAAAACTTCTTATTTCTCCTTTTGAGATATCTATCCAGTTGGGTACACCACAGTCCATAAAACCAGGTCAGAGCCCCGAAAAAAAAGGGGATTTTTTTCTGGCCTATGAAATGCATTGATTACTTTCTTTCCATTATCCCATTCATTCCTAAAAAGCTAGTATACACCAGTGTCCTGTGTTTTTAAAAAGTAGGAAAACATACAGAATTTTTAAAATTTATGTTCATTTTGCCTATTTAACCTAATAAAAACTGCTGCAATGAAAATGTGGAATGACCTTATCAGATCATGCAGTCAGTGTACACATTTTGATGAAATCACAAAGGAGTCACTAATTCATTAGGCAACTGAAGTTTTTTTTGGGAGGTTATTTTTGGCAAACTATGTTTTATCTTCAACACTTTTCACCCGGAGTTTTCCATATTGACCATCTCATTGGCAAGGACACATTTCTAGAAAACTGGTAAGTGTCAGACAGCCAAAATGCAGAAAGGCAAGGCAACCAAATTGAGTGGGTAATACCCCATCATCTCCTGCTTCTGTTTTCCTACTGTTTTGTACTTCATCCCAATCTTTTGCTTCTGCTCTCAGTCATGAGGTAGGCCTTCCATGTTCTGAAGTTGGTAAACCACTTCAGGTGATAACTTTTTTTTAAATCAAAACAACTTTATTGTGTACCGAAAACAACACAAGGCATATACACCAAGAAATGGCAATAGAAAACAATAGCAAAAAACAAAGGCATAGAGACACAATACTCAGGTCAGCAAAGAACATCAAAAAGAAAATGGTTGTTAAACAAAGGAAACTGTCTGCAGGCATCCAATAGCAGGACAGTATAGCAACACTCATGACGTACAAGCAGTGGAAGAGTTGAGCCACCGGTCCCAAACCTTATGATATTTGCCCGGGCAACCCCTGTTAACGTAAATGATTTTCTCATATGGGAGAGTATTATTAATCTCATTAATCCATGCTGCCAGAGTAGGCGCAGCCTGTTGGATCCAACCCCTGGCCAGGAGTTTGCGGGCCAAAAAATCAGGTGATAACTTTACATATTAAAAGAGGTAGAAAAATCCGCGCTTAGGATAAAAAACTGAAAAATCAATTAAGGCTGCTGCCCACTTCAAAAAATGCAACCCTGAAAGGGAAGCATCGAAATGTATGAATAAAGAAGGAAGTGATTGGCGCTGCCGGATAAGTGTCAGGTAATGGGAAATAAAAATTGGATTACTTAATGGTGGTTGATCACTCCTCAAAAGTGTTACCTGGTGGTTTTATAGAAAAATTGCACAGTGTAAAGGGTAGAGAATGTATATATATAGTTTCCTAATTAAAATTGGGTAGTGATTGAATAAGAGCTTAAAATTAAAATGTATGTGCATCCATGTTGGGTAAAAACATAAGCAATTCAACTAGTATAAATGTAGTATAGGTAGTCCAATGCGTAGTAAAAGGTATGCAGGTGATACACAAATAACGGTGTGCGTGTTACTATAAGGAAATATATAGATAAGAGTATGTGCAGACCCAAGACTAAACGTGTGCAAATCTAGCGGTATAAATGAATAAATATACTACCCAATGCGTGTAAATAAAGTGACAAATAGATATGTGCAAAAATCAGCAATAAACCTGTGTAGCTTATGACAAAATAAATAAATAAGTTACCAAATATGTGCAAATCCCCTAACCGTAATATATGTGGAGAGCCGGCAATAAAATCATGCAGGTCCAACAAAATAAATAAATATATCTCCAGGTGTGTGCAAATCAGCTCTCTATGTGCATATAAACATATGTGTATACAAATTAAGTGGTTATGTGCATATAAATACCAAGGTGAAAAAATACTTTGCAGTTTTAAATACAGGTAAAAGGAAAAAGTGCCTTATTAGTAAACAAGATGAAAGTGTATACTCATACACATAAGGTATATATAACTTCAGTGGTGAATATACGGTGGGAGTTCAATAAAAGAAACAGATATAGCTGCCCATACACGGATGCAGCGGTGCAGCTTTAGAAGGTGAAACTGTGCAAACTCAGCAAAGTAAATACATGTCACTATGTAAAGACACAACCGATCAATCCAGGTGTCATGCAATCAAAGTTGGTGAGTGAATCCAAAAAGTCCTAAAGATGTATAGTCCATATACAAATTGTTAAAGTGCTCTTTTCTCTATGGCCCGGAGTGCAGTGAGTGGGCGGAAGGTAGGGTGCTCCCCTTCTCCTGAGGTCCTGCGCTTACCAGATTCAAGTACCCCTACAGGGGTGAGTAGCGGGTCGATATTGGGGATAGCTCCCATACACAGGCAAACTGGTCACTTCTCCTATCCTTCCTCCCTTAACTCGATTCCACTCCGCGATAAAGTAGGTGTTTGGCTTACGGCATCAGTAAATTAGGGGAGTATCCAGTACAATACCCGGGTATAAAAAAGGGAAAGAAGCCTCCGATAGTGAAGAATCGCTTAAAAAAGTTTTATTTCAATAAAAATAGACACGTACTCACATAAAATATCAACAGGTAGCGTGTCCGTCAGGCATAGGAGCCGCAACTTCCTCTCTCGCGGTGCACGCCTGGGATTAGCGTGCGTGCCAACCGCCGGATGTGCGTTCCGAGCCTCGGGATCGTTAGACGGAAGTGATGTGGTCACGCTCTCGACGCGTTTCGTCACACTGACGTCATCTGGAGTAGCGTCGACCACGTCTATTTCGTCTACTTAAGAACTAAATGGTTACCAGGCAACCCGGCCGGGGGATGTCCAATTGCTTATTGTTCAACCAATTGGAGAAGGAAGGATGGTTTAGTATCATGTGTTACTAGGCAGAAATGATTTATTTAGAAATTTATTGGAAATTGCTTATTGTTCAACCAATTGGGAAGGAAGGATGGTTAAGTATCATGTGTTGCTAGGCAGAAATGTGTATGTAATTTCAGCCGGTTCCAAAAGAACCACCAATCAGCATCGAATTGCATTAGGACATGTAGGTACCAAGGAACCGCCCATTAACACTGAAGCGAGACGGGACGGTGGGATCGGGAGATTCCGATAGCTCGGGCTTCCTTTCCTTTGTTTACCTTCCTTTTCCCTGCCCATTTCCAAATAAATCATTTCTGCCTAGCAACACATGATACTTAACCATCCTTCCTTCCCAATTGGTTGAACAATAAGCAATTTCCAATAAATTTCTAAATAAATCATTTCTGCCTAGTAACACATGATACTAAACCATCCTTCCTTCCCAATTGGTTGAACAATAAGCAATCGGACATCCCCCGGCCGGGTTGCCTGGTAACCATTTAGTTCTTAAGTAGACGGAATAGACGTGGTCGACGCTACTCCAGATGACGTCAGTGTGACGAAACGCGTCGAGAGCATGACCACATCACTTCCGTCTAACGATCCCGAGGCTCGGAACGCACATCCGGCGGTTGGCACGCACGCTAATCCCAGGCGTGCACCGCGAGAGAGGAAGTTGCGGCTCCTATGCCAGACGGACGCGCTACCTGTTGATATTTTATGTGAGTACGTGTCTATTTTTATTGAAATAAAAAGTTTTTAAGCGATTCTTCACTATCGGAGGCTTCTTTCCCTTTTTTATACCCGGGTATTGTACTGGATACTCCCCTAATTTACTGATGCCGTAAGCCAAACACCTACTTTATCGTGGAGTGGAATCGAGTTAAGGAAGGAAGGATAGGAGAAGTGACCAGTTTGCTGGTGTATGGGAGCGATCCCCAATATCGACCCGCTACTCACCCCTGTAGGGGTACTTGAATCTGGTAAGCGCAGGACCCCAGGAGAAGGGGAGCACCCTACCTTCAGCCCACTCACTGCACTCCGGGCCATAGAGAAAAGAGCACTTTAACAATTTGTATATGGACTATACATCTTTAGGACTTTTTGGATTCACTCACCAACTTTGATTGCATGACACCTGGATTGATCGGTTGTGTCTTTACATAGTGACATGTATTTACTTTGCTGAGTTTGCACAGTTTCACCTTCTAAAGCTGCACCGCTGCATCCGTGTATGGGCAGCTATATCTGTTTCTTTTATTGAACTCCCACCGTATATTCACCACTGAAGTTATATATACCTTATGTGTATGAGTATACACTTTCATCTTGTTTACTAATAAGGCACTTTTTCCTTTTACCTGTTGCAAAGTATTTTTTCACCTTGGTATTTATATGCACATAACCACTTATTTTGTATACACATATGTTTATATGCACATAGAGAGCTGATTTGCACACACCTGGAGATATATTTATTTATTTCGTTGGACCTGCATGATTTTATTGCCGGCTCTCCACATATATTACGGTTAGCGGATTTGCACATATTTGGTAACTTATTTATTTATTTTGTCATAAGCTACACAGGTTTATTGCTGATTTTTGCACATATTTATTTGTCACTTTATTTACACGCATTGGGTAGTATATTTATTCATTTATACCGCTAGATTTGCACACGTTTAGTCTTGGGTCTGCACATACTCTTATCTATATATTTCCTTATAGTAACACGCACACCGTTATTTGTGTATCACCTGCATACCTTTTACTACGCATTGGACTACCTATACTACATTTATACTAGTTGAATTGCTTATGTTTTTACCCAACATGGATGCACATACCTTTTAATTTTAAGCTCTTAATCAATCACTACCCAATTTTAATTAGGAAACTATATATATACATTCTCTACCCTTTACACTGTGCAATTTTTCTATAAAACCACCAGGTAACACTTTTAAGGAGTGATCAACCACCATTAAGTAATCCAATTTTTATTTCCCATTACCTGACACTTATCCGGCAACGCCAATCACTTCCTTCTTTATTCAAACTTTACATGTTGTTCAACAGTCAAGCCCAAAACACTGGCATTGTTTTTTTTCTGGAAAACCCCATTTATTTTGCTCCCTCTCCTGCACATATTACCCACTCCCTCCTCACTCATTTCCATCATGTACTTCCAACTGTCATACAGTAACCTCTTTACACCTTTCCTAACTCCCATAACTCCCACTGTCATACTCTCCACACATCTCTCAGGTACATACTTCCCCAGCTCATACCCACTGCACCCCTCTCCTGAACATATTGCCCCCGTCTGATATCTCTGCAAAGCCTTCTTCCACATACTGCTTCCTCTCATATCCTCTGCACTCCTATCATGCCCATACTACCCATTGTGATACCCTCTTCACTGCTCTTCTGTACTTACTGCCCCTTTCATACCCTCTTCCAGGGCCGCAGTTAGAAATCATGGGCCCCGTACAGCCTTTCTGAAGGGGGCAGCCTGACCCCACCCTCAACCCCACCCCTGGCCCCTCCCCAGACCCCGCCTTAAAACAAATTGCAGGTTATGATCATCATCATCAGCATTTATAACACACAGGCGGCAGGTTATGATCATCATCAGCATTTATGATAACACGCAGGCGGCAGGTTATGATCGTCATCAGCATTAATACACAGGCAGGTACTGATCATCATCAGCATTTATAATAACACATAGGCAGCAATCAGCAGGTGCTCTATCATGGCTCTCTGTCACAGTTTGTCACATGGCTGTTGGGTGCTGACTTTGTTAAATTATGACCCATAAGGGTCAGTACTCAACAGCCATATGACAAACTGTGACAGTGAGCCATGCACCTGCTGTCTGTGTGTTATCATAATAGGACAGTTAGAGGATTCAGACATTCACCCACCCCTGTGCACCCACACAGTCCAACTCCCTCTGTTCCCTGTCAGCCGCTGCCCGCCTCTCCTCACATCAGTCTCTCGGGACCTGAGGGCTGGAGCTGAACATGGCATCACAAGATCACTTTGCCAGCGAAGGCAATGTGCAGCGTCTGCTTGCTGGAACTAATTGAGCTTCCAGAAGCACAGCAACACATGGAGGCGGGTCGGACGAGCAATAGTATGTACATGCACCCGAAAATAATAAAACATACCTGCTCTGCTCTCACCATCAGGTCAACAGAGGGGCACAGAAAAATGTAAATATACACTCTTCTAACCAAGTAGTAGTGTGGGTGTCATTTAGAAAACCTTATTTTTTTATTATGCACAAATACACTGTAAAGCTTCCTGGGCCCCTCTGTTGAGCTGTTAGGACTCGGCCCGATACAACAGGACCAATTGTACTGCCTTATCAGAGGCCCTGCCCTCTGAACTCCTCTCCTGCACATACTAGCTATTGTGATACCCTCTGCACTCCTCTCCTGCCCTCTCTCATACCTCCTGCACTGTTCCCCCCACACTGTATCCATAATGATACCCGCTGCACTTTTCTTCTCTGCATACTACCCCCTCGCATACCACCTTCACTCCTCCCCCCGCACTTTATACCCATTATGATACCCTCCGCACTCCCCCCCGGAAACATACTACTTCCTTTCATACCCCTTGCACTCATATACTGCACCCTCCCCCCCCCCTCAAACCCCCTATAACTCTTCTCCTGCACATACTGCCCATTATGATACCATCTGCCCCCTCCCATACCTCCTGCACTCCTCCCCTACTATTACCACCCATTATGGTACACTCTATACTCCTTTCCTTAACTCCTCTCCTGCACATACTGTCTATTATGATACCCTCTGCACGCCTTTCCTGCAAATACTGCCCCCTCCCATACCTCCTGCACTCCTACCCTATTACCACCCATTATGGTATGCTCTATACTCCTTTCCTTAAATCCTCTCTTGCACATATTGCCCATTATAATACCCTCTGCATGCCCTTACTGCAGTACTGCCCCCTCCCATACCTCCTGCACTCCTCTCCTACTATTACCACCCTTAATAGTACGCTCTATACTCCTTTCCTTAACTCCTCTCCTGCACATACTGCCCATTATTATACCCTCTGCATGCCTTTCTTGCACATACTGCCGCCTCCCATACCTCCTGCACTCCTCCCCTACTATTACCACCCATTATGGTACGCTCTATACTCCTTTCCTGCAAATACTACCCCTCTCATACCTCCTGCACTTCTCTCCTGCAGATACTACACCCTATAATACCCTCTGCACCCCTCTCCTGCACATACTGCCCCCTCCCGTACCCCCTGTACTCCTCTCTGGCACATACTACCCATTAGGATACCCCCCCCGCACCCCTCTCCTGTACATACTGCCCTCTCTAATACCCTCCACACTCCTCTCAGGAACAACACTTTTTCAGCATTGTCTGTCACATCCCATTTTAAAAAAAGAAGATATCTAAAAAAGCAGCCTGTTGAACCAATATTGGAATTAGTGTGAGTGGGGAAAATAAAGTGGGGCATCAGAGGACAAAATTAAGTTTAAATAATATAGTAAAGGTTTATGATTTTACACCTCTGTAGGTGTTAAAGAACATTTCAATATGTTAAGTGCAGTTTTATATCTGTATGAGAACTCTCAAATAAATATTTGTGAATGCTAACAGTTTCTTATTTTGGATCTAATTTTGCTGTAATGATGCTTTAAACCTCATGCTTAGTCTGCATGTGGCAATGGTGGAACAGAAACACAATGCACAGTGAAAAAACAAATTATAGAGAATCATCTCTGCTCCCATGAGAATAACAGCTGGCTCTTCCTTCCCATTTGAACTAAAATCCAGAGAACAGCAAATGTGATGATATCAGGATGACACCAAATTGGTTTTCTAATACAACTGAGCCAGCAGGAAGCCTTGAAAATGTCTTAACAACTTGACCCACACTGTTCAGTGGCAGGTAATACAGACTGAGCGAATGGCACTAAAAGGGGCAGGAGTTTCTATAGTAACACATGAATGATTGAATAGTAAAAACAATAATATATATATAATTGAATGTGCAGCATTCCAAATTTTATAAAAATCGAATTTAAAAAAGCTAAAATAAAACAGAAAAATATATTTTTGTTGGAAAGTAATACCAACACATACGCACTTGAGTTGTTTAAAGTGTGTATAGAGTCAAAACCTTTTCTAAGTTGTGTGTAGAGCGTGGGGAGAGAGTGGGGAGAGGGTGGGGAGAGGGTGGGGAGAGGGAGTTAAAAACCCTACAGGCTATTTTTTTTTTTCCTGTTGGGGAGATTTTTCTTTACTTCCTGCTCTGGAAATGCAAAAGGAAGTGTGAGTAAATCTCTATAAAGTAAGCAGAAGTCTCTTCTTACATGGTTGTCACTGGAACAGGCGCTTCTATTGGATGAACTTGACAGAAGGTCTAACCTGTAAGTCAGCAACCTGTGGATCGTGAACAGGTGACTGGTAGATTGGGGTCTGGGCTTGCTGACCTGCCATTCCATGAAACAAAGTACAATACAGTGGGACTACTTGTAAAGTTGGAGCTATAGTAGGGGGCAAGAGCCGCATAAGCCAATGCCTCCTCTGTAGTGTTGGCTCTTGTCCCATGCAGAGTGATACCAACTGCACATCACCTCTTATCTGGTGGTCTCCAGAGTGGTGCCAGTAGTGGGAAAGAAGAGACCTTTAGCTCAGTGTAAATCAATACACCAGGCATCACTAAATAGCAGTCCGCGTCCGGCCCGAGCAACTGCTCTATCTGGACTGCCGCAATCGCGCCATTTACCTGCCACTTTTGTCCCCCCCCCCCCCCCCTCCGCCGCTGTCATTAGCAGAGGCAGGACAATTCTGGACTGGGGGCAGGACCAGCACTACATGGAGAGAGGCAGCTGCCTAATGGAACTAGCAACCAATCACCACCTTGCTGATATGAAAAGTTAACCCGGCAGCTCCAACGCCACACCCAGTGCTGCTGTGCCTCTGCCTTCAGTTCAGGATTGTCGCACCTCCGGATCTCCGCTCTGTGTAAGGTAGGAGAGTGAAGGGAGGAAAAGACATGGCTGTGAACTTGTGAGGAATGGCGAGCAGGGGTCATGTACAGGGGGGCAGTGCTGTGTGTGGGGATTCATGTAAAGGGGAGCAATACTGTGGGGGGGGATGTGAAGAAGGGAGTGCTGTGGGGGTGATATGTTAAGGGGGCAGTATTGTGTATGTGTGTGGGAGTGAGGTATGGGGGCACAGTGTGGTGGGTGGTGGCATGTGAAAGGGGCAGTACTGTGGGCGTGATATGTTAAGGGGGCAGTTCTGTGTGTATGTGTCTGTGGGGGGGGGGGGTGATGTAAAGGAGGACAGTGCTGTGGGGGGAAGGGATGTGAAAGGGGGAGGGATATGTGAAGGGGGGCAGTGTTGTGGGGTATATGTGAAGGGGGCAGTGCTTTGGGGATGATATGTGAAGAGGGACAGTGTTGTGGGGGTGATATGTGAAGGGGGAGAGTGCTGTAGTGGGGGATGGGAAAGGGGCAGTGCTTTGGGGGTGATATGTGAAAGGGGCAGTGCTGTAGGGGGGGGGGTTGTGAAAGAGTCAGTTCTTTGGGGATGATATGTGAAGAGCAACAGTGTTGTGGGGGGGATATGTGAAGGAGGACAGTGCTGTTGGGGGGGGGGGTGAAAGGGGCAGTGCTTCGGGGATGATATGTGAAGGGGGACAGTGTTGTGGGGGGATATGTAAAGGGTGCAGTGCTGTGGGGGGGGTGTAAAAGGGGCAGTGCTTTGGAGGTGATATGTGCAGTGGGACAGTGCTGTGGGGGGGGGGGGGGGATGTGAAAGGGGCAGTGTTTTGAGGATATGTGAAGGGGGACAGTGCTGTGGGGTGGATGTGAATGGGGCATGCTTTGGGGATTATATGTGAAGAGGGACAAAGTTGTGGGGGTGATATGTAAAAGGGGGGGCAGTGCTTTGGAGGTGATATGTGAAGGGGGACAGTGTTGTGGGGGTGATATGTGAAGGGGGGGCAGTGCTGTGGGGGGGGGAGAGGCAGTGCTTTGGGGATGATATGTGAAGGGGGCAGTGCTGTAGGCAGGTAAAGGGGGCAGTGCTGTGGGGGATATGAAGGGGTCATTGCTGTGTGTGTGTGTGTGTGTGGGGGGGTGATGTAAAGGGGAACGGTGCTGTGGGGGTGATATGGGAAAGGGGCAGTGCTTTGGGGGTGATATGTGAAGGGGGCAGTGCTGTGGGGGATATGAAGGGGCATTGCTCTGGGGGGGGGGGTATGTGAAGGGGGCAGTGGTGCAGGGGTAATATGTGAAGGGGGACAGTAATGTGTGTGTGTGGGGGGGGGTGGCGGTGTAAAGGGGGACAGTGTTGTAGGGGAAGTGAAAGTGGCAGTGCTGTGGAGATGATATATGAAGGGGAGGGGGCAATGCTGTGGTGTGGAAGATGTGAAGGGGGATAAGCAGCTGCACAGAAAATGTGCAGGGGTACCATTGACTCGTAAACACAATGAAATACAAGGTGCGGTTTCCCATACATGTAAATTGCATGATGCAAACGCACTATGCAGTTTCCGTGCAGCTGCATTTTTAAAAAGGTGCCAGGACTTTTTCCCCAGCAGAAAAGCAGGCATAGCAGCCTATTCAAATGAATGGGCTGCCATGCCTGCACACCTGGGCTGTGATGTAAAGAATCTGAGTCTTTGCACAAAAATGTGATTTGGACCTCTGTTGGAAGAAAATGTTACTAATCAGACCTCCATGCATTTTAATTCGATACCCCTGCAATACACTGTGGGCTATAGGACTGCTTTAATAGAAGTCTATGGCAAAGCGCAGCTAACCCAGGAAAGTTGCAGATGCACTGCGCTGCACCCGCGATGCAGGTACACGTCCGCACATCAGTGTGAAAGCAGCCTTATAGGAGGCTCAGAACAGTAAGGGTTCATTTACATTTGCTTTGTTAAGATGTGTTTTTACCACCCCCGTCCCAACCACATTATCTTTAGCTGCAGTGGCCAGCGGTGTACACATGTTGCAGTAGGTGTAGCACCTGCCGAGCGTGACCCATTTAAGTGAAACAGGCCCCTTCGCAAGTACCTTGCAACCTTGTGCAGTACAGCAAAGTAAGGGTTAAAGCTGGCAGCATTGTATTGCTTTCCCATCGCCTGCTTTAACCCCTTGGACCCCGCAAAGGCAGAGTGGCCCTATTTACTTGAACAGGTCACCATTGGCAGGCTGTAGTACCCACCAGAAGCAACAGGGGGCTTAATTCCTGCTGTGGCATGTGTACACCTTTGGCTGCTGCTTCAGTAGCTAAAGGGGGGGGGGGGGTAGGGCAATGTTACCTCAAATTTTTTACTGTGCTGAGCAAATAAAAAAATTTCTGAGTGCAAACCTTTAGACCTTTTAGACCCAATCAATGCAGAGTGCACTGACCACAGCATTGCCCCCAATCAATGCAGAGTGCCCACAGCATTGCCCCCAATCAATGCAGATTGCACTGACCACAGCATTGCCCCCAATCAATGCAGAGTGCCCACAGCATTGCCCCCAATCAATGCAGATTGCACTGACCACAGCATTGCCCCCAATCAATGCAGAGTGCCCACAGCATTGCCCCCAATCAATGCAGAGATGCCAGCGTTTCCCCCCGCGAGACCCCCCTCCCGCGAGACCCGTGCACTTACCCCACAGCAGCTTCTCTTCAGTCCCCGCCTCCCCGCATCTCCTCAGTCCTCCCACCTCCTCCTCGGCCAATGGCATGGGGTTTGCCTTTCGGCCAATCAGGACCCGCTCCCTGATTGGCCAGGAGGAGGATCCGTGTGACAATAGCGAATTTTCATTCGCTATTGTCACACAATGGGCGGGCTCGGGGCGCACTGCTCTGCTCCCCGGCCGCCACAGTAAAACCGTGGCCCGGTTACCTTCACGTCGTCTGCGGCTGCGCGGTCTGAATTTGTGCTGCGCGGGACCTTCAATTAGACTGTGTGTCCGCACATGCGCGCAGCTTAAAGGGAACATTGGGGTAGGGATTGGGGGCGATAAAGCCACAACTCAACTGCAGGGTTTTACCCCCCGACTTTACATGTGTGAGTCCTAAGGGTGCCGCTGCCGAATGCAACTAAGGGCTCACTCATAAGTGAAGCATGCACTGCTGCTCCTTTTTTTGAAAATCAACAGGTAGTGTGTTTGACAGGTGACCTGACTTAAACCCATGATTGCTGTTCAATTGCAACACAGTAGTATGGCAATTAGTGGTTTAAATCAGATGTGAAGTGGCGACACTGTGTCCAGTGATCTTATTTCTTCCATGTTGTTCAGGGAGATTTCCACCTCTTTAAAGGTTGCCTACCCCTGTTTTTAGATGTTGGGGAACCCCTTCCAAAACCAATTCAGTCATTGCAATGAAAAAAATGCCCCCTTTAGAATAGTGGTCAGAATGTCCTCCTTACAGACACCCAAACAGATTATTAGTGCCATGTCATTGCTCTGCCAGGTGGCATTGGCCCCCAAACTATGCAGGCACCATCAAATATGAGGTCAATCAGTCACAGCTCAAGGATTCCCAGCAGCCTCTAGAGGAACCCTAAGTGAGAATGGCCGACCCAACCCTTCACCATTCTATCTATCCAAAACAAAAGTTTTTCCTTTACATACACCTGAACATATAAAGACCACAGTTGTAAAGTAAGTCACCAGAGGCAGATTTCAACTTAAATTGTAGCTTATCCTTAGGAAAATGTCATATGTATATTGTGACAGTGCTGCGTATTGTCATGGTGTCAGAAAGGTTAAATGTTGCCCAGGGTTACAGGTAAAGGGGCTCCAGGATGTCTCTTCTGAGAAGAGAAAATGGGTTTTGCAGTTTTCTCCAGGATTAATAACTCCTGCATTGGGTTCTGGAGCCCAGATGCTTTGTAGAGGCTTGGGAGGAATGAAGCCTCTAACCCTGTGTCCACATTTCACTAGAAAGCAGTATCCTATTGTACAGTTGTGCACAGCACTTGTAAGTATAGGGGCCGTCTATGGTTCAGGGCTCCTTCCCATGGAGATAAGTTGTTGAATGAGGTATACATGAGAACAGACAGTGGAAGAGTGTCTACCCTGGCCTCAATGAGAGTGATATGACCTGGATGTTGCCTGAGAGAGGTATTCAGACACTGTGTGTATTTAGGCAGAAGCCTGTGCAGCCCCAAGCTGGGCAGTTTGTTGGTCACAAGGCTAAATGAGATAAAGTGGTAATGCCTCGTACACACGCAACGATTATCGGCCGACCGATCGTCCGACTTTTGTCCAGAGTGGTGTTTTGTTGGTTGGAATGTGCCTAGACTGCACACGAATTTTCTCGGCCAACAAAAATCTACTTCTGAAGTGATGTCATGTGCTGGTTTACTTTCCGTGTGTTTTTTCTTCTCTGAGCATGCCCAGTCTTGCTCATCAGATTTTTGTCTGCCGAAATCTGTACTGACTGACGGAAAATCAGCCGTTGTGTTGACGGCCAACAAAAATTTTATAGTCTGCAAACCAGATTTAATTTGGCCGAAAAGTTGGAGTCGGTTGTTGGAAGCATCATACTAACAAGCCGAAAATCGGCTGATCGGACGTTGGCCGAAAATTCACGGCCAATTATCGACACGTGTGTACGGGGCTTTAGTCTATACGTAAACAGACTCAGGGACTACGTTGTCTGAATATCCAGGAGGCTTAAAAAATGTCTCCATGTCATTGTGCTGCCAGCAAGGGTAATGAGCGTTTCTGGACATTTCTTTTGAATAAAAGTGGACCAAAGCCCTGAATTGTACTCCACTGTCTGGACTGAAGTTCATTAAGGACACCACACTTGGAGTCCCCACAAGATATACTATATCCACTTCTGGCTCACCCACAGTTTATTTACGTCTGTACTTTGACGTTAAATACCGGTGTTATGAAAGCAGATAGCTGCCATAACCCCGTATTTTTTTTACAGCGCCGGCGGTCCTCTTTCACATAAAAGTGGTCCCAGCGGCAGATTCGGTCCGGTCCATTGTAGTCCTAGGCAGGAAGTCTAGTGAGGGCAAGATAGTCCCCACTCAACTCTATGGCCTTGGAGGACCAAGGTGACATCATACGTTGCTTCCTCCCAACGGCCCTTAAGGGGCCCATTTTTCTTTTTCTTGCAGAAATAAATAAATAAACAAACGGTATAAAAAGAAATTAAAGCGCCCCGTCCCTCTGAGCTTGCGCGCAGAAGCGAATGCATATGCAAGTCGCGCCCACATATGAATACGGTGTTCAAACCCCATGTGAGGTATGGGCATGATCGTTAGAGCGAGAGCAATAATTCTAGCCCTAGACCCCTTCTATAGCTCTAAACTTGTAACCTGTAACATTTTTTAGAGCGTTGCCTATGGATTTTTAAGCACCAAAGTTTGTCGCAACGAGCATGTGCAATTTTGAAGCATAACTACTCGGTGTTACATTTTCTTTCACATTATAGAAAACAATTGGGCAATCTTTACTTTATTTTTTTTTAAGTCAACAAACTATATTTTTCCAAAAAAAATTGTGTTTGTAAGACTGCTGCATAAAGTATTGCAACAACCTCCATTTTATTTTCTAGGGTCTCTGCTAAAAATAAATATATAATCTTTGGGGGTTCTAAGTAATTTTCTAGCAGATAATACTGATTTTAACTTAACAAAAGTGTATGAAATAGACCTGGTCCTTAAAGTGGAGTTCCACCCATTTTATTCACTTTAGATGTATGTAATCCCCTTTAAAACGACTTTTACCAATGGAAAGTTTTTTTTTTTTTTTTTTTGCTAGTAAATACCTTATTTTCTGCTTTATTTATCCTCTTCTCACTTCCGGGTCCGGTCGGCGATTACGTCATTCGGCGATTCGCAGTGTGTGCTGGGATGTATTTCAGGGCATGAAATCTCGCATTATTACACAGGAGATGAGCTGTACTGCGTGCTCTGCCCCGCCTCCGCCCCGCCTCCTCTCAGTGAGCTGTATGTATAGTATGTAGTGTATTAAGGCCGTGCTCCGCCCCGCCTTCTCTCAGTGAGCTCAGTGAGGATATAATGCTTTCAGTCCTCGCTCACTGAGAGGAGGCGGGGTGGAGCACGGCCTCAATACACTACATACTATACATACAGCTCACTGAGAGGAGGCGGGGCGGAGCACGGCCTCAATACACTACATACTATACATACAGCTCACTGAGAGGAGGCGGGGAGGAGGTGGGGCAGAGCACGCAGTGCAGCTCATCTCCTGTGTAATAATGCGAGATTTCATGCCCTGAAATACATCCCAGCACACACTGTGAATCGCCCAATGACGTAATCGTCGACCGGACCCGGAAGTGAGAAGAGGATAAATAAAGCAGAAAATAAGGTATTTACTAGCAACAAAAAAAAAAAACTTTCCATTGGTAAAAGTCGTTTTAAAGGGGATTACATACATCTATGTAATCCAATTTATTAAAAATGGGTGGAACTCCACTTTAAGTTGATATTTTCATAAGTATTGGGACGCCTGCCTTGACTGCTGAGGTGCATAGGTCCGGAGAACCATGTTACCATAATAACCAATAGCCCTTGCCCCTTCCCCATACAAAACCACACTTACAAATGATTAAGTTGGAAAGGGCAAGGCCACAGCTTTATTTACTTTCAAAACCAAGCAAGTACACATTTAGACCAGTGCCAGTCACAGTTGTACTGTGAGCACTCTTAGTCAATAACAAATTAATTCCAAAAGGTGAAAGGGGGAGGATCTGTCATTATCATCAGTGCAGGACAGACAGCCTACCCCCCAATTTACAAACAAGGGCATAACCCATTACCATAACTTTAACCGCTGGCAAGGTCAAAAACCGCCACGAAAGCTGTGACAGACCGACCAAAGAATAGGGCGGGGGGGTGGGCAGCTCTTCAACCACGTTTTTCTTCAAAGACCCAGAATTCCCTGGGTAGGGGATATTTAACTGAGCTCAGGCCCAACCCCGTGCCCAAAATCCATCCAATCCGTTCCCCCACAAAGCCTCCTGCTATAAACAAGCCCCCTGACCATGCCCCCATCAGTCAAGGCTCTCTTTCCCTATAGGGATCAAGAGGCCTTCATTACACGCACATGAACTTTAACGGCATCCCAGTCTTAGTCTGTAGGGTTCAATATTGAGTTGGCCCACCCTTTGCAGCTATAATAGCTTCAAATCTTGGGCTGTCCACAAGGTTTAGGAGTGTGTCTATGGGAATGTTTGACCATTCTTCCAGAAGTGCATTTGTGAGGTCAGGCACTGATGTTGGATGAGAAGGCCTGGCTCGCAGTCTTCTTCAGTCTAATTCATCCCAAATGTGTTCTATCGGGTTGAGGTCAGGAAATGTGCAGGCCAGTCAAGTTTCTCCACCCCATGTCTTTATGAAACTTTTGCACTGGTGTGCAGTGATGTTGGAAAAGGAAGGGACCATCCCCAAACTGTTCCCACAAAGTTGGGAGCATGAAATTGTCCAAAAAGCCTTGGTATGCTGACGCCTTAACTGAAACAAAGAAATCAAGCCCAACCCCTGAAAATCAACCCCACACCAAAATCCCCCCTCCACCAAATGATTTGGAGCAGTTCGCAAAGCAAGGTCAATAAAGACAGGGATGAGCGAGTTTGGGGTGGTGGAACCTTACTGGCCTGTACAGATATCCACAAATGGCTTAAAAATAAAAAATAAATGCTTTCAACATCATTTTCAGATGCTCACAGCAACCAACCAGAATCCTTGTTTCATATTACTGACTGTTGAACAGAAAAGATAGTAGAAAGCTGATTGGATAACAATGCAGCAAGGACATTTTTTTAGCTTACTTTTTACACAGGAGCTCCACATTGTTCAGGAGGTTTTCTCGCTGATCCCTCGCCCTCTGCCTGCATTGTTGGTACACAATGGCTTTCAAACTGAGCAGCACAAATAAGGGTAGCAATCCCCAGTTTAAATTTGCAATTGTGTAGGACCTCTATTATTATAGAGGAGGAAATGACCAGAGGATGCAGCCTTGCAATCGAGGCAGAGACCAGTTAATGAAAACACTTGAGCTGTCTATATTTGTATATGCTCTCCATTAGGAAGTGCATACAGGAAACGACACGATATTGATGCATAGCAGACCATTAAGGTTATTTCTACTAAAATGCCACCACCGACAAAAGTGATGATACTGTTCACTTTAAAAAGAAAAAAAAAAAATCACAGTTATCCTCATTGCACATACCTGTGGAATATTGTTTTCAGCCTTAGAAGTAAGAGTTGGGTAATAGTTTAACCTCTTCCGGACCGCCCACCACATATATACTGCGGCAGGGCAGCCCGGCTGCGCAAATCATGTATAGGTGCGTAATTTTGTGCAGGGGTTCTCAGTGGCACGCGCGCGCCGCCGGACTGTGATCAGACACAGCGTGAGCAAATCAGCAGATCGTGCAGGAGAATGACAGAACAGCCCCCTGCCTATGTAAACAAGGCAGGCGGCTGTTATGTCACAGAGGCAGAGAGAGATCTTGTGTTTCAGCTATCTTGTGTTTTCTCTAGCACATTTATCCCCCACACAGTTAGAAAGCACTCCCTAGGAGCAGATTTAACCCCTTGATCAACCCTAGTGTTAACCCGTTCCCTGCCAGTGTCATTTATACAGTAACAGTGCATTTTTTTAAGCACTGATCACTGAATTGGTGTCACTGGTCCCCAAAAAGTGTCACTTTAGTGTCAAATTTGTCCATCGCAATGTCGCAGTCCTGCTAAAATTCGCTGATCGCTGCCATTAGTAGTGAAAACAATAAGAAAAAAAAAAAAGTCCATAAATCTATCCCATAGTTTGTAGACGCTATAATTTTTGCGCAAACCAATCAAAATACACTTAGACCCCGTTCACACTGGGGCGACCTGTCAGGCGACCTGGTCGCCTGACAAGTCGCCGTGGGTCACCTGCCATAGATTAGCACAGGACCCGTTCTAATAGGAGCGACACAAGTCGCTCCGACTTAGAAAAAGGGTCCGGAGCTTCTTTGGGGCGACCTGGAGCAACCTGCATTGATATGAAGTCCTTGCCGGCCGCTCCGAGGTCACGGTGCGAGCTGCGCACCGCGACTTCACAGGTCGCCCGGCAAAGTCGGGTCGCCCCAGTGTGAACGGGGTCTCATTCATTTGGATTTTTTTTTTTTTTTTTACCAAAAATATGTAGCAGAATACATATTGGCCTAAATTGATGAAAAAAAAATTGATTTTTTACATTTTTTTTTATTGGGAATGTTTTATAGCAGAAAGTAAAAAATATTGGTTTTTTTTTTCAAAATTGTCGGGTTTTTTTTTTGCTTATAGCACAAAAAAAAAAAAAATCGCAGAGGTGATAATATACCGCCAAAAGAAAGCTCTATTTGTGGGGGAAAAAAACATCAATTTTATTTGTGTAAAGCGTTGCACGTTTGTGCAATTGTCAGTTAAAGCAAAGCAGTGCCGTATCGCAAAAAATAGCCTGGTCATTAAGGGGGTAAAACCTTCCGGAGCTGAAGTGAATAATATTACTATGGTAGTAATAATAAAAAGATGATATAATGCAATAAAATAACAACGCAACAGTACACGGTAATCTGCTTCCACATAATACTCCTTGTCATGTATATATCTATATAGTGTATAAATAATCACACTTCTATGATGTGTTCACTAAATACAGTTCATAGACTTGGAAGATCTGACCTTCACTTTTATGGGTCTGAAAAACAATAAAGAACAATCTTGGATATAAAGTATAATACAATGAAGAGGAAGCCCTGGCGGCAAATGTGATTTAGTGCACAGCTGGTATTCATAGTAGTGCGCATTGTAGGACTTCTGCGGTAATTCTCTTGGCTGTTCTACTTAGAAAAATGACCACCGGCATGCTTTTCCACTTTTGAGAAAGCCAAGAGCGACACTTTTATAGCTTCAAAATGTTCAAGCAAAAGACACAATCTTGCAAACCTCATTCTCCATATATCTATCACCTAAAAAAAACACAGCAGATACTTGTGCAAAGCCACATTTTTATGCATTTACAAATACAATCAAAGGAACAAAAAAAAAAAAAAACCCACTTATTGAAATCATCAAAACACATTTGTCTTTTTTTCAATACAGTGGCGCCACCCACTAAATGTTATCCTGCTTCTGCAGTAATTTGGGAAAACCAAACTTCTTACTATGCGTCATGGAAAATACAATGTGTCTAATTAAGAAATATTTTAATTTACAGAGGCTTTTAAAAATTCTGAGTAATATCAACACTTATGTAAATGGTCCATCTTTCTTTTTTCCCACAGATCTATGCATCCTATCTACAGAGGGACATTAGCAGAGGAAAGAAGACAGAGAGATTTAAAGCGGAACTCCAGCCTTACCTTTAGTCCTATACAGATGTACAGGCTCTTCTCCTGTACTGCATTTGCTTGCTCTGATTTTACTGCACACTTTGAGCCTCTCACAGTGTGCATTAGAAGCTACAGAAAGTCAGTTAGAGCTCACCTAATTCCCTGGCTAGAGAATGTCCAGCATCATCCTGCTCTTTCCTCCCCAGCCTTACTATCTATCCTTTCATTAATTAGATTTCAGTTCTTTCAATCATGCCCATCATGGCATTTTAATATATACATAACTCCTCCCAAAAGCCAGCCCACTGCTTGTATCAGGACTGATAGCTCTAAGGCCTTAACCTCCCTGGCGGTATGATTATGTCAGGAATTCTGTACCAAAAGCGGTACAATTTTTTTCATGGAAATTTGGCGTTATGTATTATAGGCCTACAATTCTTAGTAATTACTGACTTAAACCTGACCAAAACAAGACTCTAGTAGACATCCCAGATGTGATAAATTTGAAACACAAACGCATAAATTATAATCTAATCAATAATATAATTTTACTATATAATATATAATATAATATATATATATATATATATATATATATATATATATATATATTATATTATATAACAAAATTTGATTATTGATTAGATTATAATTCATGCGTTATATTATATATATATATGTGTATATATATATACACACACATTATATATATATATGTGTATATATATATATATATATACATATATATATATATATACATATATATATATATATATATATACATATACATATATATATATATATATATATATATATATATATATATGTATATATATATATATATATATATATATAATATATATATATATATATATATAATATAAATGTTATGTGTGTGTTTGTGTTTTGTGCAACATTCAAAGTTTGAATTTCCCTCCCTAGTTCCGCTCCCATGCAGCATTGCTGCTGCAGGGAACGGAACTAGGAAGTCATCCCACCGACGGAGGACGGACGAGCGGCGGGGATCTCAGATGGCTGGCGATCACAGCAATGAGAGATCATCGCTGGATCGCCAGGAGAAGGTAAGGAACCCCGCTGCGCGCTGTGTACATCCACCCCGAGTGTGACTCGGGGATACCGATAACAGCATAGAAAATCCACCCCGAGTCACGCTTGGGGATACCGCTAGGCAGGTTAATGCAAACAAGGTGTTTTTAAAAAATAAGCTGCAAAGGCGGTATTGACACCAGGAAAAAGCAGGTGTAAAAAAGTGTTTTTAGAAGCATTTTGCATTGGCGGTAATGCACGTTTAGCCGCGTTAGCGGTTAGCAGCATTTCTGCGCCCTCTTCTATTTTCCATTCCCAAATCCAATTACTACAGCTTAAAAACGCTTGACGCGGCTTAACACTGTACACAGCAATAACACGCGTTTAGCCGTGTCAGGCATTTTTACTTCTGTAATACAGCTTCTCCAGAATGCACTGGCCCTGTTTTTTTTTTTTTGCAGCTTGAAAACAACTATGTTACTTACAGCTTCTAAAAGTCTATGTGGGCATGGACACATAGAATAACATGGAGAGGTGTTTTAAAGCTGTAAAAAAAAAAAAAAAAAAAAACGCCTGGCCATGGGCGTCCGCATGGGTGGGGGGGGGGGGTGGCAAGGGGGGGCAAAGTGGTTGTTAAGCCACTTTAAAATATTCTGTCTGGTCTGTTTAATAATCCTGTGTGCCCGTGCTCCTGTGTCTGTGTTTTAAAAAAATAAGCCGTTCTTTACCAGCCGATCGCCGCTCACGTGACCTGCCAGCTCTCTCCTCTCCCTGTCTGACAGCTGCCTGCAGCGGGCGGGGCCGAGGATTTCCCTCTGATGTCATTTGGGAGGGGAGGAGGAGAGACCAAGAGAATGAGAGAGGCTGCAGGTCACACGAGCGGTGAACAGCGCTCTGAAAACTGGTAAAGAGAGGCTTATTCTTACTCTTTAAAAATAAATACTCGTGAGTCGCAGCTTGCACAGTGACTGACAACAGCAGCCGCGTGGACCACTGTCTTCAGCCGCAGGCTCCGGTGCTTTCATTCCAGGAGAGGGGGAGCCCAGGGCAAGGAAATTGAGGAGATTTGTGGCCCCGTGCACGAGGCACGACGCGTGACGTCACAGCACGTACTGATGTCACGTGCATACATGTGCCACCTGTAGGACCCAAAAAGAGTGGGTCAGCTTTGCTTTTGCATCAGGTTTCTCAAACCTTTGAATGCCTGCGCTTTATGTGATAATGACTAAGCCCCTCCCCTTCATGACAATTGTTAAAAAGGGGCAGAGCATGGCTGATCTTAAAATGAGCCCCCCCCCCCCCCCCCCCCCAGAAAAAGTTCTGCGGACGCCCATGCGCCTGACACGCGTAGAAGCAGATGTAAGAATGTCCAGTGTACATGAGGCCTTAAAGTGGTTAGGAAGGCAGAAGGTTTCTTACCTTTATGCATCCGATGTGTAGCACTACCTCCCACCAGGGGCAGCTAGTAACTGGCTCTCCTACTCCTGCACAGCCAGGCAACATGCCTTCTCCGCTTGCATCCAGACACAAGAAGTCAGTCCCTATGCTTTTTTACAGTACAGACTGAGGATCCCAGACAGGATCAGACTGGCAATTCAAAATGTTTCCTGTAGTGGTGCTCTTTTTATAAGTATTTTTGGACATCTGAGAGCTTAAGGCAGGGATCCTCAAACTATGGCCCTCCAATACTACACATCCCATGAGGCATTGTAAAACTCTGATGTTCACAGACATGACTAGGCATAATGGGAATTGTAGTTCTTGAACATTTGGAGGGCCATAGTTTGAAAACCTCTGGTTTAAGGGGTTGCTCAGTGTCAGTGAACAGTGCGTTTATACCATAAGGTATAATATAGTACAGTGTAACTAAAGACAAAAAATACTGGCATATATAATGCAGTCTGTTATTATTTGTTTTTGTTTTTGCCCCCTATAACATAGTTGTATTGCCTTTTGATCACACCAGTAGATAATTATTTTTTTTTTGCACTTCCTGTAACAATGTGACAACACTGTTTATTTATCAAACTGGACAGCAGTGTGGTCATCCTGTTGATAGGGAAGTCTTTAATAGACATGTAGTTTCAAATGGATTTTAAGTAAGGGCCATTCAAATTAAAGTCTAAGTCCAGCTAAAACTTTTTAAGCAGTCACGGTTCTCACTGTTGTAGAATGCTGGACATTGTTACAGGACACTATAATGCATAGGGATGTTTTTGGCAGTGGCGTCGGCAGGGGGGGGCTGACAGGGGCTATAGCCCCGAGTGGGCCCCCAAAAAGCCCCGAGTCTCGTGTGGATTATTTATTATTATTAGCCCCGAGTGTCACTGGTCCTCCTCCTTCTCTTCCTTGAGCCTCTACTTCCTGGCCTGCCCCCGTCACACTGGTTGCTACTATAGCCTGCCGCTTGGCGTCTAGCAACCAGTGATGTCACTCGTCACGTGACAGCAGCAGGAGAGGCTCCCTGTGTTCAGAGCGGAGAAGGATTTCAAATTCCTCCTCCGCGCCTAGAATTAGCTCCGCCTCCACCCACCTCTCTCCTCTCTAGGCGGCAGCACAGACAGTGACAGGCTAGCCAGCCGGGTGTCCACTCCATAACGACTCCACCTGCCAGCACCTGCAAAAGGTAAGTTACTTACCAGTGTTACCACAGGACAGGAGTCTATTCAACCACAAGTGGAGGGGGGGGGGGGCGGACTCCTGGTGCCGCTCCTCCATGACAGGAGTGATCGTGATTTCACTCCTGCAGCTGGGACACTTGTTGGAGGGAGGATTAGGCTTTCTCCTCCCTCCAGCCTGTAGGGGGAGATAGAAAGCTGGCAGACTTTCCCTCCTCTCTCTCCGTGTCATTTCATTTATCACGTGACTGCAGAGAGGAAGGAGAAGTTGCCTTCATTCAAGAGAGATGTGAGTACAACTGGGGGGGGAGGGACATGGATGGGGACGATGTGATGAGGACAATGTGATGGGGACACTACAATGTGATGGGGACACTGTGATTGGGACAATGTGATGGGGACAATGTGATGGGGACACTGTGATGGGGACAATGGGACAATGTGATGGGGACACTGTGATGAGGACACTGTGATGGGGACAATGTGATGGGGACAATGTGATGACACTGTGATGGGGACAATGTGATGGGGACAATGTGATGACACTGTGATGGGGACACTGTGATGGAGACACTGTGATGGGGACAATGTGATGGGGACACTGTGATGGGGACACTGTGATGGGGACAATGTGATGGGGACACTGTGATGGAGACACTGTGATGGAGACACTGTGATGGGGACACTGTGATGGGGACACTGTGATGGGGACAATGTGATGGGGACACTGTGATGAGGACATTGTGTTGGGGACACTGTGCTGGGAGAATGTGATGGGGCACTGTGTTGGGGACACTGTGATGTGGACACTGTGATGTGGACACTGTGATGGGGACACTGTGATGGGGACAATGTGATGGGGACACTGTGATGAGGACATTGTGTTGGGGACACTGTGCTGGGAGAATGTGATGGGGCACTGTGTTGGGGACACTGTGATGTGGACACTGTGATGTGGACACTGTGATGGGGACACTGTGAGGAGGACAATGTGATGGGGACACTGTGATGGGGACAATGTGATGGGGACACTGTGATGGGGACAATGTGATGGGGACACTGTGATGAGGACAATGTGACGGGGACACTGTGATGGGGACACTGTGAGGAGGACAATGTGATGGGGACAATGTGATGGGGACAATGTGATGGGGACACTGTGATGGGGACAATGTGATGGGGACACTGTGATGAGGACAATGTGACGGGGACACTGTGATGGGGACACTGTGATGGGGACACTGTGATGAGGACACTGTGATGGGGACACTGTGATGACACTGTGATGGGGACACTGTGATGGGGACACTGTGATGGGGACAATGTGATGGGGACAATGTGATGGGGACAATGTGATGGGGACACTGTGATGGGGACAATGTGATGACACTGTGATGGGGACAATGTGATGACACTGTGATGGGGACACTGTGATGAGGACAATGTGATGGGGACAATGTGATGGAGACACTGTGATGGGGACAATGTGATGGAGACACTGTGATGGGGACACTGTGATGGGACACTGTGATGGGGACACTGTGATGGGGACACTGTGATGAGGACATTGTGTTGGGGACACTGTGCTGGGAGAATGTGATGGGGCACTGTGATGTGGGCACTGTGATGTGGACACTGTGATGTGGACACTGTGATGGGGACACTGTGATGGGGACACTGTGAGGAGGACAATGTGATGGGGACACTGTGATGGGGACAATGTGATCAGGACAATGTGATGGGGACACTGTGAGGAGGACAATGTGATGGGGACAATGTGAGGAGGACAATGTGATGGGGACAATGTGATGGGGACACTGTGATGGGGACAATGGGACAATGTGATGGGGACACTGTGATGAGGACACTGTGATGGGGACACTGTGATGGGGACACTGTGATGAGGACATTGTGTTGGGGACACTGTGCTGGGAGAATGTGATGGGGCACTGTGATGTGGACACTGTGATGTGGACACTGTGATGTGGACACTGTGATGGGGACACTGTGAGGAGGACAATGTGATGGGGACACTGTGATGGGGACAATGTGATCAGGACAATGTGATGGGGACACTGTGAGGAGGACAATGTGATGGGGACAATGTGAGGAGGACAATGTGATGGGGACAATGTGATGGGGACACTGTGATGGGGACAAAGGGACACTGTGATGGGGACACTGTGATGGGGACACTGTGATGGGGACAATGTGATGGGGACAATGTGATGAGGACAATGTGATGGGGACAATGTGATGGGGACACTGTGATGGGGACAATGTGATGACACTGTGATGGGGACAATGTGATGACACTGTGATGGGGACAATGTGATGGGGACAATGTGATGGGGACACTGTGATGGGGACACTGTGATGGGGACACTGTGATGAGGACAATGTGATGGGGACACTGTGATGGGGACAATGTGATGGAGACACTGTGATGGGGACACTGTGATGGGACACTGTGATGGGGACACTGTGATGGGGACAATGTGATGGGGACACTGTGATGGGGACACTGTGATGAGGACACTGTGCTGGGAGAATGTGATGGGGCACTGTGATGTGGGCACTGTGATGTGGACACTGTGATGTGGACACTGTGATGGGGACACTGTGAGGAGGACAATGTGATGGGGACACTGTGATGGGGACAATGTGATCAGGACAATGTGATGGGGACACTGTGAGGAGGACAATGTGATGGGGACAATGTGAGGAGGACAATGTGATGGGGACAATGTGATGGGGACACTGTGATGGGGACAATGGGACAATGTGATGGGGACACTGTGATGAGGACACTGTGATGGGGACACTGTGATGGGGACACTGTGATGGGGACACTGTGATGAGGACATTGTGTTGGGGACACTGTGCTGGGAGAATGTGATGGGGCACTGTGTTGGGGACACTGTGATGGGGACACTGTGAGGAGGACAATGTGATGGGGACACTGTGATGGGGACAATGTGATGGGGACAATGTGATGGGGACACTGTGAGGAGGACAATGTGATGGGGACAATGTGATGGGGACACTGTGAGGAGGACAATGTGATGGGGACAATGTGATGGGGACAATGTGATGGGGACAATGTGATGGGGCACTGTGATGGGGACACTGTGATGGGAGAATGTGATGGGACACTGTGATTGGGACATCTGATGTAAAGAGGGACTCTGATTGGGATACCTGTACCATCCCTGTGCTGAGTTCCCAGGTCTGCACACCTGCTGTGCCAATTATGAGGGGTTCCCACCATCCCTGTGCTGAGTTCCTGGGCATTGGGCAGGGGTGGGGGGGGGGGTATTGGGTGGAGCTTGGGCGGGACTTACTTTAAAATGTGGGAGGGGTTATCAAATTTACCTTCGGGCTGAAGCCCCTGGTCTTTTTTTCACCTAGCAACGCCCCTGGTTTTTGGGAAAAGTAAATAAAGGTGAATTAAGACTTTAAAGAGGAAGTAAACCCTCCTCTGCAAGTTGTACCTATAGGTAAGCCTATGATAAGGCTTACCTATAGGTACTGTAAATATCTCCTAAACATGTACCAATTAGGAGATATTTACCTTACATGCAGCCAGTGATGTCACTGGCGCATGCACTCTGAAGGAACGGCCGCTGGTGCCGTTCCTTCAGAGCCCCGTGCCGTGACTGGACATGTCGCCCGTCATAAAGGTAAGCGGGCGGCACGGCGGGGGCCCCTGATGACGTCAAGCATATGACGAAACCGGTCGGGTGACCCAGACGTGACGTGACCACACCCCCAACAGCTGGCTACCACAGATACCAACAGCGTGGGAGATGTTCGTTCGCTCCCAGCGCGGCAATATATAACCGCTATATGCTTTGAGATTACATCCTAAATGTGAGTGTTTTTATCTGCCTTTTTATTGAAATAAATGATTTTTATACGGAGTTACACTATGTCCCTATCATAACTTGTTTCCCACCATGTGGATATCGCTATTGAGCCTGTAAGGAGACATCCTGTGGCCATCTCTGGTATTACACACAAGCTTTCTGTGGTCTACTCATTAGCTTGAGAGACCAACTCCCTCTGGTAAGCAGCCATCTGATCTCTCTGGGTGATTTTCACACCGGTGTCTTCCCTATCTTCATAAGGAATTGTGTGGATGCACTTTCTGGGACTTTGTGGCTGATCCTCTTGAAATTTCCTCTGTGCTTTAATATATGGACTCTATTGGGATCTAACTGGGATTTACAATATCCTTTTGTACCTTTATTTTCTTTATGTATTTGGCACTGGATGGTTTATGATACACGTGATTATTGATTTTTTATTCTCAGGAAATAACACATTAACCGGTTGCCGACCGCCGCACGACTATATACTGCGGCGGTCAGCCCCGGCCAGGCAGAGTGACGTATCGGTACGTCACTCGCCTGTCACTGACTTGCGAGCCTATCGCGGGCGGGCGCGCGCCCGCCGAGGCGCGCGCCCGCCGCGGCTCGTTCACAGGCAAGTCAGTGCGTGTGACCGGCGGACTCGATGTCCGCCAGTCACACTGCGATCGCTCCTGTGAAGGGAGAAAGACAGAGCAGCTTGTGTAAACAAGCTGCCTGTCAGTTCTCCCTGTGTAAAAGTAAAGATCTGACCGTTCTACTATGTAGAACGGTTGATCTTTGCTTTTACACCAATAGCAATGTCCCTACACAGTAGAAAGCACGCCCCTAGGACACACTTAACCCCTCCCTGTCCAATAAAGTTAACCCCTTCCCTGCCAGTGTCATTTTTACAGTAACAGTGCATATGTATAGCACTGATTACTGCAGTAATGTCACTGGTAACCCCAAAAGTGTCAAAAATGTCAGTCAAGGGTCCGATCTGTCCGCCGCAATGTCGCAGTACCGAAAAAAAAAATCGCAGATCGCCGCCATTACGCGTTAAAAAAAAAAAACACCAAAAATGACAAAAATCTTTCTCTTTGTTAGTAAACGCGATAACTTTTGCGCAAACCAATCAAAATACGCTTTTTGCGATTTTTTTTACCAAACATAGGTAGCATAAAACAAATTGGCCGAAAAATGTTAAAAAATTTTGATTTTTACTTTTTTTTTTGGGAATTTCATATAAAAAAATGTGAAAAATATTGTTATTTTTGCAAAATTTACGCTCTTTTTTTGTTTATAGCGCGTGATCAAAAAATCGCACAGGTGATCAAATACCACCAAAAGAAAGCTCTGTTTGTGGGAAAAAAAGGACGTCAAATTCGTTTAGGTACAGCGTCGCACGACCGCGCAATTGTCCGTTAAAGTCACGCAGTAAAAAATCGCAAAAAAACCCCTGGTCCTTTAGCAGCCAAATCCTCCGGGGCTTAAGTGGTTAAGGATCACTGATTAATTTCAGGTTATCTTTTTTTATACACACAACGTGATTCAGGAAATAACACATTAAGGATCACTGATTAATTTCAGGTTATCTTTTTTTATACACACAACGTGATTACCACTATTGTATTTTTGGTGATTTCACTATTCACTGTACTTTAGCGCAGGACATTTTTGATTATAATTAGGAGATATTTACCTTACATGCAGCCAGTGATGTCACTGGCGCATGCGCTCTGAAGGAACGGCCGCTGGTGCCGTTTCTTCAGAGCCCCGTGCCGTGACTGGACATGTCGCCCGTCATAAAGGTAAGCGGGCGGCACGGCGGGGGCTCCTTCTAAGGTAAGTATTTCATAATGAGCTAGTATGCGATGCATGCTAGCTCATTATGTGTTTCTCTTTCAGGGTGAAAAAAAAAATCGGGTTTACAACCTCTTTAACACTTGTGACAGCCTGCAGCACATATGTTATCTTTTATTTTGCCCATAGTTCAACTTTAATAACCTCATGACTTTACAAATTTTGCACCTGCAGCATATTAGATGATTAATGATAACACTATTTACATTTTACAAAGAAGCTAACAATACGTTTGGTTCAAATGTGGGCTAAACACCAATGTCAGGGCTGATATATATTTCAGAGGGAGAAAATAAAACAATATTTAGCAAAGAAAATGGTTTTGTCCATGACATCTGCCTGACACCCCAGAAGGAAATGTGGACTTTCCATAGGTATTGCGTGGGTACCATACAGGAACCATAAAGGATGACGCGTTGGACTGAAATACGACTTTAATATGAAGAGCCATGAAAATTGCAAAGCACTGCTTCGGAGATTATTGATTTTATCTTTTTTAATTTATTGTTTTCTGAGGGTGTATGGGAAGGTCACTGCTTAGTTAATATGTAAATATCACAAAACCAATATAAACTGAATCTTAAACATTCCCTGAGAGAGCGCTTAACACAAAAACAATGGTGTTTACATAAGGATACTGTAAATTTCCTGGTGGCCACGCAGAATTCACCTTGAATAAAATATTGAGAAATAGAAAAAAAGGCATTTATTCAACTTTTTTGGCTACTTCCCTATTTTATATCTTGCTCTCTTAAAATCTAAAATCAAGCATGGGTACCTGATGAATGCTAGGTAAAGTCAAATTTTTTTTCTATAAAAATAACAAACATGTCATTCTTACCTGCTCTGTGCAGTGGTTTTGCCTGTTCTTGGGTCCCTCTTCGGCTCTCCTGACCCCTCCCTCCTGGTGAATGCCCCCACAGCAAGCAGCTTGCTATGGGGGCACCCGAGCAGAGCCGCAGCTCTCTGTATCCATTCAGACATGGAGCCCTGGTTCGACCACGCCTTCTCTCTCTCCTCATTGTGCTAACTGACTTTGATTGACAGCAGCGGGAGCTAATGGTGCCGCTGCTGTGTCTCAGCCAATCAGGAGGGAGAGTCCTGGACAGCCGAGACACTCATGGACATCCCTCGATCAAGAGGGGACTCAGGTAAGTATTAGTGGGGCTGAGCGGGGCTGCTGCACACAGAAGGCTTTTTATCTTAATGCATACCACCACTTTAATTTTGGCATCGAATTTTGATTTAGTTTTAGTCAAAATCTTCAGTACATTTTAGTCAACTAAAAAATTTTTTAGTCAACTAAAATCTAATGGGTTAAGTTCAATTGTAATGCATTATTTAAGCATTTCTCTAGAATTTCTAAACTCATTATATACTAATGGAGTAAAAAAAAAAAAAATCTAGTATCATGTTATTATCTATGGTATTAAGGTTTGAGCAAACTATATGCTCTGGGAAGTCTGACAAGGCCTGTAATGCACAGTGAGGGCTCTGGATGGTCTGATGAGGCCTGTAATGCACACAGTGCTCTGGACGGTCCGAGGAGGGCTGTAATGCTGCACAGAGCTCTGAATGGTCTGTGGAGGCCTGTAATGCACACAGTGCTCTGGATGGTGGTCTGAGGAGGCCTGTAATGCACACAGTGCTCTGGATGGTGGTCTGAGGAGGCCTGTAATGCACAGTACTCTGGACAGTCTGAGGAGGCCTGCACTTCTGCACAAAACTCTGGGCAGTCTGAGGAGGCCTTTAATGCACACAGTGCTCTGGACAGTGGTCTAAGAAGGCTTGTAATGCTGCACAGTGCTCTGAATGGTGGTCTGATGAGGCCTGTAATGCACACAGTGCTCTGGACGGTCCGAGGAGGGCTGCAATGCTGCACAGAGCTCTGGATGGTCTGTGGAGGCCTGTAATGCACACAGTGCTCTGGATGGTGGTCTGAGGAGGTCTGTAATGCACACAGTGCTCTGGATGGTGGTCTGAGAAGGCCTGTAATGCACAGTACTCTGGACAGTCTGAGAAGGCCTGTACTTCTGCACAAAACTCTGGGCAGTCTGAGGAGGCCTGTAATGCAAACAGTGCTCTGGACAGTGGTCTAAGAAGGTCTGTAATGCTGCACAGTGCTCTGAATGGTGGTCTGAGGAGGCCTGTAATGCACACAGTGCTCTGAACAGTCTGAGGAGGCCTGTACTTCTGCACAAAACTCTGGGCAGTCTGAGGAGGCCTGTAATGCACACAGTGCTCTGGACAGTGGTCTAAGAAGGTCTGTAATGCTGCACAGTGCTCTGAATGGTGGTCTGAGGAGGCCTGTAATGCACACAGTTCTCTGGACAGTTGTCTGTGGAGGCCTGTAATGCTGCACAGTGCTCTAGGCAGTGACTGAGGATGTCTGTAATGCACAGTGCTTTGGGTGGTGGTCTGAGGAAGCCTGTAATGCACACAGTGCTCTGGACAGTGGTCTATAAAGGCATGTAATGCTGCACAGTGTTCTGGACGGTGGTCTGAGGAGACCTGTAATGCACATGGTGCTCTAGATGGTGGTCTGAGGAGACCTGTAATGCACACGGTGCTCTGGATGTGGTCTGAGGAGATATGTAATGCACACGGTGCTCTGGACGGTGGTCTGAGGAAGCCTGTAATGCACACGGTGCTCTGGACAGTGGTCTGAGGAAGCCTGTAATGCACACGGTGCTCTGGACGGTGGTCTAAGGAAGCCTGTAATGCACACAGTGCTCTGGACGGTCTGAGGAGGCCTGTAATGCTGCACAGTTCTCTTGACAGTCTGAGGAGGCCTGTAATGCACACAGTGCGTAGATGGTGGTCTCAGGAGGCCTGTAATGCACACAGTGCTCTGGGTGGTCTAAGGAGGCCTGTAATGCACAAGGTGCTCTGGACTGTAGTCTGAGGAGGCATGTAGATGCTGCAAAATGCTCTAAATCAGGGTTTCTCAGCCAGGGTTCCATGAAACCCTAGAGTTCCTCCTGAGGTTGCTAGGGGTTGCTTGAGCAATAGGCAATTTCTGCCTCTCCGATATGTTCCCAATTACACCATTGTTCCTTTTTAGCTATCCGTAAAGGGGTAATTCTTCCCAATGATGACAAGAGAAAGGAGCATTATTCCCACTGACTGTCACACTAATGTGTCATGAGTTGTAGATTTTTAATTTTTAGCAGGGGTTCCTTGAGACCAGAAATTTATTTCAAGGGTTCCTCTGTGTTGAAAAGGTTGAGAAAGGCTGCTCTAAATGATCTGTGGAGGTCTGTAATGCACCCAGTGCTCTGGAGGGCCTGAGGAGGAGGCATGTAATGCATTACACACAGTGCTCTGGACAGTCTGAGGAGGCTTATAATGCACTCAGTGCTCTGGACCGTGTTTTGAAGGGGCCTGTAATGCACAGTGCTCTGGACAGTGGTCTTAGCGGGCCTGCAATGCACAAAGTGCTCTGGATGGTCATCTGTCTCAGGAGGCCCGTAATGCTCTGGACAGTCATCTGAGGAGGCCTGCAATGCTGCACAGTGCCAAGCATGCCACATCAATAATGGGATGGTCGCTACCTTGCTTGCTGGGAGGGAAAACACAGGAGTTCACATGGGTAAACTTCCCTCCCTCCCTCACGTTTTCATTTTTGTTTGTTGACAAAAATGGAATTCATTTTTGCCATAGCTCCTGCTGCTGTCAATCAAATCCTGTGACAAGGGAGCGGGGTGTAGGACAAAGCCCCTCTGTCTGTGTCTATGAACGCAGGCACTGTGGCTCCGGAGCCTGCACAAGTACCCCTCCTAGAAAGTGTTTTGCTGGGGGGGTACTCAGCAGGGGGGAGGAGCCAGGTGCACCGTCATAGGACCCAAGAAGAGGAGGATCAGGCTGTTCTGTGCAAAACCATTGCACAGAGCAGGTAAGTATAGCATATTTGTTATTTTAAAAAATTGAGGTTTAAATCAGGATTAAACCAGAAAGCAATCATTATATTGCAGCTTACAAATTAGTAGATATAATGGCTACATTAGTCTTCTTTCTCTTATTTTACCTGGTGATCCAACCAATAAATTTGTTGTTTTTCAAAAGAACAAGCTCTCTTTCATATGTAGCAGCTACAGGGTTGAGACAAGCCATCTACCACTGGCATAGGTACTTACAATGATAAAATTTTATTTATATAAAACGTTTTTTTTAATGCCAAAAGAAGAAACTGTTAGTCCCCGTTCACACTGAGGCGACCTGTGAGGCGACCTGGTCGCCTCACAGGTCGCCGTAGGTCGCCTTCCATAGGGAAGCTGCGGACCCGTTCTAATAGGAGCGACACAAGTCGCTCCGACTTAGAAAAAAGGTCCGGAGCTTCTTTGGGGCGACCCTGAGGCGACCGCCATAGACTTCAATGTTATGAAGTCCGTGGCGGCCGCTCCGAGGTCGCGGCGCGCTGCTCGCACCACGACCTCGGAGGTCGCCCCTGGAAGTCGGATCGCCCCTATGTGAACGGGGCCTTAGTCGTAACTGCTTATAAAATGTGAGCTGGAGTTTGACTTCAATTTGTTAGTATATCTAAATGTGCTAGTACATCTAACACTCCCCTACCCCCCCCCCAGATTAACAATGCTGCTGTGCACTATGCTTCCTTATTTAGAGCTGAGGCCCTATAATACAGGAGGTGTGTTACTGGCCAGATCATCAGGTGAAAACAGAGGGGAAAGAGCCTAAAAAAAAAAAACAAATGCAGCCACCTCATCTAATGATTGGTAATCTGCAATACATTACATTTTTGGTTTTGGGTTTAATACTGCTTTATTAAAGGCACCAAGAGCTGAAACAACGCCTTATGTTGTATGAGTAATCACATTTAATTATAGAAGTTGTCCCATCGCCTTCTTTTTTACCTAGATTATGTCTCATAAAACTAATATACATAGTAAATTTAAACTAAGCCTCAGCATGTAAAACATCTAAATTCACCGGTGTACAGTAATTAATCCTAACACGTGTATTTCATTTATTCTGTGGCATTTTTGTGACACAATAAACATCCAGATATAATGTATGCCCCAAAAATTCAAAATGTGATTTGGGTAGTGCCCGCGTCTTGTTGTTCAGGCTTCCCTCTCTGGGGCATGCTTTAAATCAATGTGAATGTCCCATGATTGTGCACAGATGGCTTACAAAGACTTGCAAACATGGCATATAATTACCACCTGCCCAGCAAATCTGATTTCTACAGGGATGTTAAGCTTAGTTAAAAGTTTGACTCTTCCAGGTTCTTTCTGGTTTATGTCCCAATATTGTGTCCCCAGGGTAACCATGGTAACCAACCTGACAGAAACCTCTGCACCTTTCTTATTATTGATTAGGTAATAAATCAGCCCTTTATACCTAGAATACAAAATAAGTATTTATATCAGCTATTTATCTCCTTCCCTTTTTTCACTCTATATCCATGGGTATACTTTGCTCCAGTTTTCACACTGGAAATATTTTTTGCATCTGCCTCTTACCTCCTCCAGTCTGCTGAGTCAGTGCAAACCACAGCTTTATACAGCCCGTAGAGCCAATGCTATCGATCGTTAACCAATTCCCAAGTGCCTAATCGTGAAAGCAATTGCATACGATGTACTTCATATTTTATCACTATGCCTTATTTATTTCCTTATCACGGCCACATCATTTATACAGAGCTTGTGTGCAACACAAAAGGGGCAATTAGCAGTCATTTAATAGACAACAGACTTTCTTCTGAGGACTACAATCCTGTTGATAAAATAAGGTCCCTTAAAGGGCAAAGTACGCTTACCACAAAGTTTCTTTATCTTTTTGCCCCCACCCTCCCCTAAGTAGATGTGGTCCACCCTCCCCGTCATCCAAATTGCCATACTCATCTAGATCCGAGGGTAGCAGTATTAGCATACCTCTGCCTGCTTCTCGATCACTCATTCTTACCTACCCTGTTTGGCCTCAAGAACTTCTATTTGGCTGCTACACAGCCATCTACCAGCCCTCCTAGAAGCCTATGGGGCTGAACCACGCAGGTGGCCAAGTCACGTCACAGGTGCTCTTGTCTTTCTTCTTTCTCAGGTGATAAGGAGATCCTAAATGCTGCAAATACAGACCCTGAGCAGGTGTAGTCCACTCTCCCAATCCCCCAAATCCCAATAGGGAGTATAGAGACTTAGATCTTTTTCTGAGGCCTGTAGCTTTGTCAAGCTTTGCTTTGATCAGTCATCCTCACCCACGCTGTTTGGCCCTGACTTCTAAGGGGGCTGAAACATAGCCATCTACCTGCTCCATTAAAGCATACAGGACTGAACCAAGCAAGAGGCCCAATCACGCAACTGGTGCTCTTCTTCTTCCTCAGGTGGCAGGTAGATCCTAAATGCTGTAAAGAGCAGGGCAACATCAATACTGCCCAACATCAGTACTACTTTCTACAGCACTCTCTTTTTAGTTCAGCGCCTAGGTGAGCCCCTGACGCTTTATTAGAAGTGAATTGAAGGACACTGGTATGCTTCAACTAAGAATTTCCTGGTAGAGGGCTGCGCTGACTTTGAACTTAAAAAAACACAATTGAACCAAAACCAGCAGATGACATGGCTCCCCACATCATCACGGACTGTAGAAAATTTGCATTTCATTTGGAAATCAAGGTCTCAGAGCCCAGAGGAAGAGTAGAGAAGCACAGAATCCAAGTTGCACGAGGTCCAGTGTGAAGTTTTCGGTGATAATTTGGGGAGCCATGCCATCTGCTGGAGTTGGTCCACTGTGTTTTATCAAGTCCAAAGCCAGCGAAGCCCTCTACCAGGAAATTCTAGAGCACTTCATGCTTCTCTCTGCTGACCAGCTTTATGGAGATGCTGATTTCATTTTCTAGCAGGACTTGGCACCTGCCCACACTGCCAAAAGTACCAATACCTGGTTTAATGATCATGGTATCACTGTGCTTGATTGGCCAGTAAATCATCTAAACCCCATAGAGAATTGTCTACGAGACAATATATGTGCCTATGGTTCCCTCGTAACGACAAAATAGAAGTTTACATTCCTCATTCTTTTGGATTATTTAACATCTGTATATGCACAGTAGAACAAAACTGAAAAGCAATGTTATTTATGGATGTTAAAAAAATCTGTTTCAAGTTTTCCTACTGTTTATGTATAAGAAATATATAATAAAAAAAACACAAGGACATCCAGAGGTCTTTAACCAGCGTTCCGGCACTGATGTACGGCGCATTCAGGCCTGTGCCAAGAGTAGACTGTAAATCTTAAATTTATGGTGAAAAGCTAAATTACTGCAGTGCAAGCTGGACCCAGGGGAGAGGAGTTTTAGATGTATACACAATGACAGCTTGAAGGATCCCTAAATGTAATAAACGTATTACAAATATTCAAAGGAGCAACTAATAGCAGACTCGGATATAAATGGAAAAAGTTTCTAAAGCTTGCTGAAGCTGAAGATATGTCAGATAAAATTGTACTCCTGAGGACATGTTTTAAAACCTTATGACAGCATAGTCCGCCAGTAGTAGGCTGTGTATGGCTGATAACAACGATGAACAGCTTGTCATATTGTGCATCAATTACGTTGAAAATCTTATATTAGAACATTTACATTTATGGTATAGCCTGTATATTAATAGATGGAACAAGAAGGTTAAAAATTCCTGATGCAGGCTGGCTGGTAGAGTTTTTTAAGGGGGGGAGGCTTAACAGTTAGCATTAACCAACTGCATTGTGTCTGGGGGGGGGGTTACATAAGTTTCCAATTTTTCATTAAAGAATGCCAGGCAGATTATAATAGGAAATGTTTTTAAAGCTGACGTCCTCTCTACAGGAATTACCCTTGTACGTCTAACTACCAGGTTACACTGAGGAAAAAATGCCCCCGCTCTCCTTGTTCTTGTGTCACTTGGCCAATGAGGGATTATGGTCAACAAAGGCATTTTTTTGCTATGCACATTAATGGAATCATGTCACTATGACAAATATCTATTGCATTTCCTTATGGGTATGCAGGTAGACAGGCAAGCCCTAGAATAAAATTATTATGTAGAAGAGCTGAGCTTAGGGTATTGGAAGTGTAAAGGAAAACAAAAATAAATTGTTGGTCAAATAAGTGTATACAGTGTTTTCATATTTGATATTTTTGTAGTTCCATCATTCAATGAGACATGTCATGCCCAGATCCCTCCTTTCCACTTGATTTATTTTAAATTCTGCCATGAGGCGCATCATTGTGGGAAGCAAAAAATACACTGCTCAAAAAATTAAAGGAACACAATTTCAATCAGAGTATAGCATTAGGTCAATTAAACTCCTGGGATATTGATCTGGTCATTTAAGTAGCAGAGAGGGTTGTTAATCAGTTTCAGCTGCTTTGGTATTAATGAAATTAACAGCAGATGAACTAGATGGGCAACAATGTGACAACTTCCAAAACAGGAATGGTTTTACTGGTGGAGGCCACTGACATTTGTTTTCCTACTCCTCTTTTCTGACTGTTTTTCACTAGTTTTGCATTTGGCTAGGGTCAGTGTCACTATTGGTAACATGAGGCGATACCTGGACCCTTTAGAGGTTGTACAGGTAGTCCAACTCCTCCAGGATGGCACATCATTACGTGCCATTGCCAGAAGGTTTGCTGTGTCTCCCAGCACAGTCTCAAGAGCGTGAAAGAGATTCCAGAAGACAGGCAGTTAATCTAGGAGAGCTGGACAGGGCCGTAAAAGGTCCTTAACCCATTGGCAGGACCGGTATCTGCTCCTTTGTGCAAGGAGAAACAGGATGAGCAGAGCAGAGCCCTACAAAATTACCTCCAGCGGGCCACTGGTGTGAATGTCTCTGACCAAATAATCAGAAACAGACTTCATGATGGTTGTTTGAGGGCCCAAAATCCTTCTAGTGGGCCCTGGGCTCAATGCCCGGCACCATGGAGCTCGATTGGCATTTGCCATTGAACACCAGAATTGGCAAGTCCACCACTGGCGCCGGTGCTTTTCACAAATGAGAGCAGGTTCACCCTGAGCACATATGAATGACATGAAAGGGTCTGGAGAAGCCGTGGAGAACATTATGCTACCTGTACTTTGCTCAGCATGACCGTTTGGTGTGGTGGGTTAGCGATGGTCTGGAGAGGCATATCCATGGAGGGACGCACAGACCTCTACAGGCTAGACAATGGCACCCTGACTGCCATTAGGTATTGGGATGAAATCCTTAGACCCATTGTCAGACCCTATGCTGGGGCAGTGGGTCCTGGGTTCCTCCTGGTGCACGACAATGCCTGGCCTTATGTAGCGAGAGTTCCTGGAGGATGAAGAAGTTGATACCATTGAATGACCTCCACGCTCACCTGTCCTAAATCCAATAGAACACCTCTGGGACATTATATTTCTAGCCATCTGACGCTGCCAGGGTGCACTTCATCACTCTGTTCAGGAGCTCAGGAATGCCCTGGTCCAGATACGGGAGGCAATACCCCAGGACACCATCTGTGGTCTAATTAGGAGCATGCCCCAATGTTGTCAGGCATGCATACAAGCACATGGGGGCCAAACAAACTACTGAGTACTATTTTGAGTTGCTGCAATGAACTTTCAGCAAACTGGACTAGCCTGCTGCATCATTATTTCACTTTGCTTTTTGGGGTATCTTTGAATTCAGCCCTCTGTAGGTTGATAATTTCAATCAAACCATGTGGCATGCTTTCGTTCCTAACACATTGCCCAGTCCATATCATTATAGATATCCAGCAGGATATTTTCCCCATTGAGATTTGATGTGTTTTCAAAGTGTCCCTTTAATTTATTTGAGCAGTGTACAAGGGGAAAAGGGTACACGTGGTGTTTTCATCACAGTGTTCCTCCTGTCTTATTTGCTCCAGCTTAGGAAGCCTCCATGTTGAAATAATTCAAGTTTTGTTTTATCTATCTCTTTTCTGTTTAAGGTAATGATCTATCAAGGTCAGTGATATCTTTCACAGGCATTAGACAGTAAAGTGGATTACCCTCATTAGCACTAATGTACAGGCAGATCTGAAGTCTACTTTCTCTCCATATTGTTGAAAGGAGTTCCAGCAGCACCTGCTCCATAAACGCTCTAAGGTCCAGTCCATTAAATATTCATTGAGATAAATATTTCAGTAAAAGAAACACCACCTATATTGCTGCCCCACTCAATATGAGTTAATTGTTTTATCTCCATTATGGTCAGAGCAATTAGCAGTGGAATCTCTGCTCCTGTGATGGCATCCACTAATGATATCATCCCATATTCTGCCACAATCGTATATGGTGGCAACAGTAACATCATTACTACGCAGAAAGTAACAAATAGTGCCGTCTAATTGGTTATACTGAAATTTGTATCTTATTTCTATGTTCATTATTTAACTTGATTTCACAGCATTTGTGGAAAAACAGCCAATCCACCTAACCTCTTCACTCATGTGTGTGCATAACTAAATGTAAACTATTTTCCATGACTCTGAAATGTAATCTTTTTGTGCCCCCAGGGACACTTTGGCACTGATGTGGCGTAACTGAGTTAGTTGTGGGCGGGGCCACTCGCCCTGCACATTGGGGCACCTTTTGCTGTGCACGTGCTCAACAAAGCCCGGAACCAGGCAGGGACTGCTGCCATGTGAAAGTCTAACATTAAGGCAGTTCCCCGCCTTTTCCCCTGTTCACATCGGTACAACATGTCATGCAATTTGGCAGGTTCAAATGACATGGCAAGTCGCACCCTATTGTCAGCAATGGAACTGTTCAAATTGGTGAAATACCCACATTGTGGTGCCGCATGGATTTGAAAAAAATTCTTGCACAATTTTTGGTGATTTCAGGTGTGACTTGCATAGACATCTGTGCCTGAAGTCACACAGATGTCAGCCAAGTAGCATCTGAAGTCACACTGATATGTGGCTTTGAAAACGTGTGATTTCATATGAAGTCCCGTGATTTCAAACCCGCATTCAGTGTGAACGAGGCTTAGAGTAAAACAGTGTGCAGTAATAAAAGTACAGAGTTTCTCTGAAAGTGCTGTCCCGTGTCACTACAGGCTGTCACCTGATGTATGTTCCAATTCAGAGAGACACTGCCGTGGCTGTGCCGTCTCTACCAGTCCAGCGTACCTCTGCCACCTCACTCCCAGTGACAGAATGGGGTCGTGCCGTGCACCTAACGCGGACCTCATGTGTGCACTTCTCCATACCCATGTGACTTGGATCTCTGCAATGCGAGCTCAGTTCCAGTTGTTACTGGAAACCAACTGTTAGGAAGGGAGCCAGAACGTTGACTTCCTTGTTACTGGAGGACCCGTCACCTATGCCAAGTACCATGCTTCACGACTGGCTGCATAGTACCTTGCAGTGATAAACAAAATGCAAAATATGTGTGGCGCTACCTCCAAATCAATTGAGCAGCAAATTTACAAATGTATTTTATTTAAAATACTAAACTATGGAGATTTATTTTACCGCATATGGCCTATACTGAGTGAAGGAGAGGAGGATATATGACGGCCAATTGGGAGAATTACTGACCATTTCTAATTGCCCTATCTACTCTATCCTAAATCTGTGATTGGAGGAGAGGAGATTGCATAATGACCCGCTGCAAGATTGTATATTAACCAAAAAGCGCTGCTAGACCTTTGTGGTCTTTATCTGAAGTTAACTGCTAGGACAGACTGGGTGGACTCTGGATGGTGCAAGGGAGTATGAACACAACACACAAAGCTAATTTCAATTTGCACTTGGAATATCACTTCAATTTTCTTCACATTCTTCTATCAACTACTATACTATATTATATTATATTATATTATACTATATAACTGATTGAAACACACTTCTTTGGGCATTTAATTATGTTTTCACAATTGATGGATTTATATTCACATATTTTAGAAGTTATTTGATTTCACCTATGCAAAAGAAAGTTGTTTTTATATGTTTTGATGTTTTGCCATTGGCTCCCGCTGCTGTCAATCACAGCCAGTAAGCCAATGAGAAGAGAGATGAATGGACATGCAGAGCAGTGGCTCGGGAGCAAGCCAGCTTGGGTGCCCCCATAACAAGCTGTTTGCTCTGGGGGCACTTGGCAGGAGGGAGGGGCCAGGAGTGCCGGTGAGGGACCCAGAGAAGAGGTGGATCAGGGCTGCTCTGTGCAAAACCACTGCACAGAGCAGGTAAGTATAATATGTTTATTTTTTTTTTTTTAAACTTGCCGTTAATATCACTTTAATGGATGTACTTTACAAAATAAAAATGTTTACAATGTCAACCTCACCGTCTGTCCATCTATGCAAAGTGGTTCTTCATAAATACATTGAAAGTCATCCTCAGAGGAAACAAAAAGAGGGGATTTACCATGTGCCTATAAGCAGCAGAGGTAAAGAGGTGGATATTCTCTGCATATTCATCAGCTACACATTTTTCCCATCATTATAATGAAATGCATCTATTTTTTAAAGTTATTTTTTACTTTATCATACAGAAATATTAAGACTGGGTTCACATCTTTGTGCTGTGGGAATGATCACATTAGCTCTCCTGTTATCGAAATGCCTGAAAGCACACGTGTTGTGGTGTGTCAGTGCCATTTATTTTTAATGACACCTTAATGCACCTTGACAACGCATGTGTGTTTTAACAAACCACAATGTACAGTAATGTGCTACCACATGTTGTTGTGCACTGACTTTCAAAAAAAAAGTACATGCACCCTTTGGTGTGTTGTAGTGCACTTGGGGGCCCATTTAAATGAATGAACCGATCTAACACAAAGCACGTTAATAAGCAAAAATTTGTGTAAACACAATGTAATAGTGTGAAGGGCCTCATAAAAGGGCCTATAAAAGGAGAAAATGTGTAAAAGTGTAAAAGTAAATGATCCTAGCAAACAGGTGCTTCTGTGTAGTCCAAAGGTTGAGTGCCAACAGGCTCTAGTTCTTGGAGTCAAAGCTTCACACATGCTATTGTGGGCTGTCCCTGTTATAGCAAATGTTTATCCCATGATCCAAACCTGCAGGCCGGCATGCGGGCACAATTGTTTGTGAGAATAGAAAATACAAATTCATACATTTATATGATTGTACACTCAAGTTTAGTATGTACAGTCCTAATTGGCCAGTCATGTTGAATATACAAGCCCTTTACCCCTCCGATAATGGGTGCAAGCTTCCGGTGGTCGATGGCGGCTCTATAAATTTCACTTCCAAGCAAAAAAAATACAACAAAAATACTACAAAATATAACCCCTGTTGGTTTATTTTTTGTCATCTTTACCTTTACTTCCTGTCCCATAGCCAAAACAGGTGAGAGAAAATCCCTGAAAATTAGGGGAATTCCTTACCTCTGATGCAGCCAGCATGACTGGTAAAACCATTCAGGTGTTTTAGCTCTGGTTTTCTTTACAATACCAGCTTCTGGGCTGCCCCCTCCCTTTTATTTCCATTCACCTCCACCAACTGAAGAGACCAGGGACCCACAGATATAAGTTTTCAGATCATTGCTGCCTCCTGGTCAAGATGGGACATCTTAGATCCATATGATGGCTGAGTATGACCTTGTTCAATTGGGCATTGTGTGACTTTGAACGTTACCTTACTGAGCTGGAGTCTCCCTTACTTGACAATTACACGCTACGCCATATTCAGCTTGCTCTCTGTCGAGAACTAGGTTATGAGAATCAAATTGCCATCTGGGATGTATAGAGGGTGCCATGTTATTTGAAGATATGCTACCCTAACACTGGACAATCATTAGCCAGCCACCTCTTCCCATGGAGTCTTCCAGCATCAACAATCTGTGTTTGCCAAAGCCCATTTTTGGATCGGTCTGTATACAGGATTTGGTCTCACGGAGGTTCTATTTATAGATTTTTCTTATGGACTTTGTGTGTATCATCTATTATAAGGAATTGATCCACTTTCTGAGATATTGGTGTAGTGTATTTTCTATTGAAAAAACAAGAACTCACTACTCAAGGTGGTGTGATTGCCTGATGACTCACACCAGTGCATGCCCTGGCTCACCTCCGTGGAAACTTGATAAAGGAAAAGGAATTGGCAGCACTCCAGGTTGAGTCAAAATCCAGATTTATTGACTGGACATCCAAATATGACAATCGTGACAAGGTAGACGCGTTTCACACACTGACTGTGTGCTCAATCAATTTGCTATTGTCGATAATTGGCCAATTATGATTTTTTTGGGTGAGGTTTTAGGCATATTTCTAATAAAGGATTTTTATATATACTGTACATATAAATATATATATAATAATATATATATATATATATATATATATATATATATATATATATAAATGCATGCATTGGGTTATTCCGGGCTTTTCACATAAGGGTTAATTAAGGGTTCATTTGGTTTACCACTCACTAGTATCTTGGATACATAAGGCTTAGCCATAGCCAACTTTTTTTATCATTTTTGTTCTGAATCCATAGGCAATCCCATGTAAACAAATCAGCATATGTACAGATTTTTTTTTATTGAGTTAAGTAGGCAAAGCTACTGATTTGTAATTTGAACCATGACATATGTTATTATGTTGTAATACGTTATGCCAATACAGCAAAATGACCTATTAATTGAATAATGATATGTACTCACACACTATACCATGTTATGCTTATATGGCCATATTTTATATTTAATGTAATGTTTTATATGGAATCTTTTGAATTTTTTATTTATTTATTTTTTTAATCTTTCTTCTATTTCCTTGTTTTTCTTGCTGGAAAATCCTTTTTTCCTTTCAATAAAAAAATTATTAAATAAAAAAAAAAAAGTAGGGAAAGTCCAACCACTTTTTAATAAACCCCAATACTGCCAAACTACATTACTTTCACCTAAATAAAGGAAATGGACGTGTGACTGTGGTAGAAACATTAGAGTGTGTATGTAGTGTGTACTCTGTATTATGTACTGCTGTTCAAATGCTGCAGGTATGTGAGCAATGGCAGTGGTGTTTTTTGGAGCATGGAGTCTACTGGAGTCTTGTGTGTAGTGAATGTTTAGTTAAAGTGGAGTTCCACCCAAAAGTGGAAGTTCCACTTTAAGGACTCCTGAGCCCTGACATGCCACATTTGGCATGTCATTTTTTTTTTGGGGGGGGGGGGGTACCTAGTTTTGATAGGTTACCGCTCCCACTTCTGCTTGGGCCGCCTAGGCAGCTAGAGTTCTCCTCTCCCCCTCCCCCCCTGCAATCTTCTGGGACACGTCACAGGTCCCAGAAGATTGCCCGGCCATAAGGAAGCGCAGTACAACTTGCGCATGCGCAGTGCGCACCTGACTATGAAGCCGCAAGCTGTCAGAGCCGGGTGCCCACACTTGTAAAGCCGGTGCCAAGGGAAGGAGAGGGAGAGGACCGAGGCTCCCGCCGGCGGCATCGCTGGATCGTGGGACAGGTGAGTGTGTGTTTATTAAAAGTCAACAGCTATACTTTTTGTAGCTGCTGACTTTTAATAAACACAAAACTACTGGAACTCCGCTTTAACTTATTAAATAAGGTGAAACTATGTTCAAATCATTGAAGAAGACAGGTTGATCAGAGAAGATCCCAAAGGCACCACATACCAAAATAATAAGAAAGAGTACACTTGGGAGTGCTCTTGTGTAAGAGCTGGGATTTTTTAGGTGCAAATAACTAGAGTCAAAATCACATGCTAAAATTCAATCAATTTATTTGTATATCTCCTATAAAAATACAGAAAAAGGATATAGACATATTAAAAACTTAGAAATAATTCATGCTTGATATCCATTAAGTGAATTTGTTACAATTGTTTGTCATGGTGTAGCAATGCTGACATATTAGACTTCGGGCTCTTTCACACGGCCGCTCCGTGTGAAAGCTCCGCTGTGGGACTTTTATTTTTTTTTTTTCACGGAGCGGATGACATTTCCGTCATCCGCTCCGTGTGTCCGCATATCATCCCATCCGTTTGCGGATGATATGCGGACATAATGTAAGTCTATGGGCATTGCGGATGTCAGTGGATGACACCGCTGACATCCGATTTTCCTTCCTTTCCGTTTTTTACACGGAGGAAAAATAGGGTTCTGTTCCGTTCCAAAAAACCGAACAGAACTGAAAGGAAGAAAATCGGATGTCAGCGGATGGTTTTCCGCTGACATCCGCAATGCCATTGACTTACATTATGTCCGCAAATCATCCGCAAAAAAATAGGATGATTTGCGGACAAGCGGAGCGGCCGTGTGAAAGAGCCCTTCCTCAGGGCATATATGCTGTCACACCAAAATTGGCAATGATTATAGTAACACAGAATCCACAGGGATTGTTCAAACAGGGGTTAAAATCCAAATTGTTCAACAGGAAAGAAAGGAAAAAAATAGTATCCCTCCCTGTAGGCCAAGGTAAGAGCTGTTATGCAGCTAGCTGCAGGAGGGGCAATCAGAGCAGGTAAGAGGGCTGTTACTGTGGTCTGAACACAGACCAGAGGACCAAAGTTGTAAAATGCCCCTTAGTTGGAGAATCTAATCCGAAGGGTACCTCCCAGAGGGAATGGAGCAACTTGCAATAATACACATTGACATTGCACACTTCACTGGCCCCAGAACTTCCTGCCATGGCTCCCTGCCCCATCCAATTTGAATTTTAACCCCTGTTTGAACAATCCCTGCAGATTCTGTGTTATTACAAACATTGCCAATTTTGGTGTGGTAGCATTTATCCCCTGAGGAAGCCTAATAAATGGTGAAACATGTTGGGATTGCTACACCATGACAAGCAATTGTAATGAATTCACTTGATGGATATCAAACATACATTAATTATTTCTGTGTTTTTATTATGTCTATATCCTTTTTCTGCATTTTGAAATCTGAAATATACAACTAAATTGACTGAATTATTGTATGTGATTTTGACTCTAGTTATTGGCACCTGGCAAAAACCCCAGCTCTTACACAAGAGCACACCCAAGTGTCCTATTTCTTATGTTCAAATCAATCATCCAATTATGTGCAACAAAAATGCAAATATTTCTGGCACATAAGTTTTTGTAAATCAATCCCATTGTGACACTGAAGTTAAGTAGAAATTCTTCAGAGTTTCAGTGGCACAACATTGGTCAACGGTCACTCAATGTTTATCCCCAGCACACTAATGGACCCAGCCAATCGATTCTGAAAGCCCCCCACAGACTCCCTGTTGATTTCTGGGACATCTGCCACACAGGGATCTGACCTTAAAGCTCCTGGCATCCAGTGCATGCACCCAACATGTTGGGTGTGAACTCTACTGCAGAATGGATTGGGGCTGCCTGCCTGGCAACACCAGCAGAGCGAGGACATGCCAGTTTTCATTCTGCATGTTATGAGAAAAAAGAAAAATCTTATAAATCAGTGTAAAATCTCTGCACTTTTTGGTTTCCACACAGTTCAATAGGAATTGTAGGTAGCCAGTTTACAAAACTAAATTCCCTGTGCATAAAATAATTCTCTCTATTCCAGTCTGACAGGCGTGGGAAGGGGCAGGGAAATCTTTTCCTGTGTCTGATTTAGCTCAGTGCGTCTTCCTTGCTTTGTCGTTGCATTTCCTGGCTGTAACCTCAATTCAATCACCCATCCTCAGCAATGACACAGTGCAATATAATTTCTCTGGGCACAAGGGAACCATAATTCTAGTATGAAGACAACATTAGGATGCACCTGTGCTTTTTTTTTTTTTTTTTTTTTTTTAAAAAGTGAATTCAACGTGCTTCAAACCATAATGGGTTTGGTTTACTTAAGGCAAAAAGGCTGTAAATTTTGCAAGAGAATTTTCCCTTAGCTTTGTGAATGTGATGAAGCACTACTGACTTTTTATCATCCAATCACACACAGGTAAAATAGTTTTATTATTCCTTGCACATGATTGGGTATTCATTGGAAGTTAGAACATTAACCTTCTCAGCGGTATTCCCAAGTGTGGCTCGGGGTTAAATTTCAGAGCCAAAAGCGGTAACCCCGAGCCACACTCGGGGTACCGCCAGAAGCATTGCTGGATCCTGAAAGCAGGGTTACTTACCTTGTCACCGGGATCCAGCGATGTGTCCTGCCGGTGTGTAGCCGCGGATCTTCCTCCCAATCGTCTCCGTGCCCTGGCTTGACGTTCGCAGGGGGGTCGAACCGGCGGCAAATTCAAATGTAAAACACACCAAACACACTGATACAATTCAAAATACAATAAATTCACATTCGATTGCCCCCCAGTGCCCTTTCCTGCAGTTTTACTGTACTTTTTATATATATATATATATATATATATATACATACATACTTTAACTTATTTATAGTTTTTTATTATATTATAATTTATGATTTTGTGTTTCAAACTTTATCATACCCAAGATGTTATAAAGAAGAACGCACAGTAAAAAAAAATCATATGTAAATAGTTGGTTTGGGCTGCTCGTCCTTAACAATTACATGCAAAATAATGGTACTGCTTTCAGCACCTAAAATCCGAAAGAAATATACCGCCAGGGAGGTTAAACATCTATCTCATTTAGAAAATTCCCCTTGCAAAGCGAACAACTTTGGGGTTAGTTTACACTTGTTACACTTTTTGCTCAAGCAAAAGGGCAACAAAAAAATCCAATAAAGCACAGTCCAAATTTCTCCAGCCAGGGATCCCCCATGAGGCAATCAAATATTCCCTGAATCCACTACCACTTGCCTTCCACAGTAGATCTTTTTAAATCCCTAAAATCCTGCACCACCGCACCAAATTTAGTTGAATTGGTCAGTTCCACCTGCCAAACACATCAAGAATTTTCATCAAAGTTCAGCCGCACATGTACACCCGTCTGCTGCAGCTTAAGGTGGAACAGTTGGGGGAGGTAAAAACATGGTTCAACTGTGTGTATTTACCGTCACCCTCCTCTCACCCTCCAACAGTAGCTGTAACTGAGGCTTTAGTAAATCAACCCCAATGTATTTGCAATTATTCATTATGATTGTCAGCAGAAGCTTGTCATTTTACAAAGAAGAGAAGTCAGTATTATCAGTAACAAGACTGAAAAGCTCACAAGAAACGAGGATATGTCTGCTGGCTTTTCAATATGCTGCACAACAAGCACAAGAAAAGTCTAGCAGATACATATGAAAGCAAAACTTCAGCATCTCTTGTGAACACGTGTTAGAAATTGAGCGTACATGTCATGATCTAAGCTACTGCACAAAGAGCTGCCAGGAGAAGTGCCTTTCCTCTACATCATAAGATCCACTGATGTTTCCTAGATTTCTCTTACTGAACCTTAGATTTGTCAGCTCAGTGTGAAATAGTCAAGATATACTGGCCACAGGAGGCCTTCAAACTTCTGACTGTAAGCCATTCTTACATGCACCTTGCTAGGATGCGTTCAAAAGGACCTGCACTATGGATGATGTGCACATAAAGGCAAGTGGATGGCAAAATAATTATCATTAGTATTCTCTTTGGTGTCCCTGCAGCTGACTTCTTTCATCATTACTGACTTACCATGCCCTGTTTTGCACTATGGAGGCAACCATTTTGGTATAGTAGTAGGTCCAAGCGTTCTCCTTTCTTGTCAGAACTGCCCCCTGATGACTGCCCCCTGATGACTGGTGGGGAATGACCAAGAAGTAGAAGAAGAGGCGGTGGAAGCAAATTTCCACAGAGTAGATCAAACAGAAGCAGAAATATTCTTGTAATACTGGTTCAGGTTCCCAGTTATAACTTCCTCTCCAGTAAGTAGCACAGTGAGCCGCAGAGTCGAGACATCACCAAATCTCACCTCAAATTTCATAAGACTAGTAGTCAGAGATAGCAGTTCCCTAGATGATCTCATGCTGCAGATATACAGCTATGAGTATCAGGAAGTGCAGTGGTTTTGCACAGAGCAGTTCTGATCCTCTCCTTTTTGTGTCCCCCACCAGTGCCCCCCAGAGAAAGCTGCTTGCCCTGGGGGCACCTCTGTGTGCTCGCTCCCAAAGACACATAGACCAGTGGCTCAGCCACGCCTCCACTCTCTCCTCATTGGCTCACTGGCTGTGATTGACAGCAGTGGGAGCCAATGGGCCCCTGTTGCTGTCTCAGTCAATAGGATAGGGGAGTCCCGGGACAGCCAAGGCTATCATGAACATTGCTGGATCGGAAAGGAGATCAGGTAAGAATTTAGGGGGGCTGAAAGGGGGGGTTGCACACATTAGGTTTTTTATCTTTATGCATAGAATGCATGAAGGTAAAAAACCTTCAGCATTTAGAACCACTTTAAAGCAGGAGTCCAGTCTAATCCTAAATCCAATCTAGACTTAAATCCGCTCTGCTCGTCCCATTCTAAGCCCTATACTAACTAGCCTGTAGGTGAAAGATGTCTATACTTACCTATTCCTGAGGTGCATGATCGGCTCCCAGGGCTGGTTTCAGAAAAGAAGAGGCACAGCCGACAATGGATGCTCCATACTAAACCTATGGATGACATCACCGCATAGGCATTGCGCCCTTTGTTGACAATCTCTCCTCTTCACTGAAGCCGGCCACTGGGGAGATCACGCAGCCGAACTGGAGCACCCAGGGAATAGGGAAGTATACACATTTTTCCTCTACAGGCTAGTTAGTAATGGGCTTAGAATCGGGGTGGGAGCAGGTTTATGATTAGATAGGATCAGAGTGGACTTCCACTTTAAGACAAAATTTATATTTTTAGGTTTCCGCTTAGTCCTGGTTCATACTTGTGTGGGTGCTACCCGCTGCAGCTTGCACCCATTCCTGCAGTTGCAACCACCAACACAGAAAATGCAGGAGATGCATGTGGGTACCATTAATCCTTGCGGTTTCCTTGTGGTCTGTGATTTTAAAAATGATGCGTTTTTAGAAGCACTGCAGTCCAATTAAAATGAGCTGCCATGCATAAAACATTAGTGTGAACTATTAATAAAACAAAAGTGACCAGCGCTATGGAGTGAGTGAAAAATATTATGTAAAATAGGTACTTAAGGTGTAAGCTGCCAACAACCGAACCCCTAAGGGTTAAGGGTGAGTATAGAAAGCAAAGAGGTTGATAAAGGCGCTACCTATTGGTGATGAGATGCTAAAACCAAATGGTGTACCCAACAAATAGTTAAACCTTAATCTGCGTGACTTATTTCCATAAAGTGCACCAGAAATGACGTGGTTAATTCACAGAAAGTGCACAAGTGACAAAACGAAATATATCTGCTTGTAAATAAAGTGCACAAGTAATAAAATTATCCCACTCCACTAGGGGAAGGTACTCAATTATTGCCCTAAACCAGACAAAGTACCACAAATAATTAAAGTGCCGAGTGCAAATAAATAAATAAACAATAACAGTGATTACCGCAGTCTAATACGTCATACGTCACTTCCGGTTTGTGGAGCTCGGGCCGTGGAACGCGGAAGCTTCCCGGCTACCACGCTGATCTATAGCAGCCGACACTGAGTTACTATGTGTCCTTGTTACATTGGCTGAATTTATAACCTGCTTCATGGGGTCTCCTTTTTTCGCTTGAGCATTTAGAGAACCTGCCTTTTGCTCATTCTGGACTGGAGGGAACCCCAAATTGCTCGGTACAGCTTTATTATTACCAAACCAAGCAAACAGGTCGTATATACGGTGCAACACCTAATGGCCATACTGGTGTACGCAACCTTTTTTCTTTCTTCTCTAAATTTATTTTTGGACTTTGTTCATCTAATTCAACAAAGTTCCTTCACCATCTTGCACTTAGCACTTTCAAGAAGGAGTTCATACTTATTTATTTCTTCACTTTATATTTACAATTATATATTTTGGGAATACGGTGAGCACCATACCCTCACTTGAACTTGCACTGTACATCATTTCTGTTTTCGGAATAAAATTTCATCACTGTTATTGTTTATTTATTTATTTGCACTCTGCACTTTAATTATTTGTGGTACATTGTCTGGTTTAGGGCAATAATTGAGTACCTTCCCCTAGTGGAGTGGGATAATTTTATCACTTGTGCAATTTATTTACAAGCAGATATATTTCGTTTTGTCACTTGTGCACTTTCTGTGAATTAACCACGTCATTTCTGGTGCACTTTATGGAAATAAGTTACGCAGATTAAGGTTTAACTATTTGTTGGGTACACCATTTGGTTTTAGCATCTCACCACCAATAGGTAGCGCCTTAATCAACCTCTTTGCTTTCTATACTCATTAGTGTGAACTAAGTCTGAGGCACAGTTAACAGCTTCAGATGTTCCAAATAATATAGCAATGTTTGGCTTTTTTCAGGTCCGCCTTGACAGGGCTGCATTTACAATTAGGCACCGTAGGTGGAAGAGGCCAAAAGGAAGCTTCCCTGTATAGTTACAAGCCATACATTTTTACCCCCATTAACAGTAGCAATACTGTCATATAATACAAACTTATTGATACATTTAAGCTAATATTCACTTCAGTTATCCAATCATGTGAAAAGCAAATTCCTGTTTACCTATTTCATCTGCACATGACTGGATAATTGAAGTGAATATTCACGTATTTATTGTGTGAATATTCTCAACTGCTTTAGTAAATCAGCCCAAATGTCAGAATATTCCAAGCCAGGTTTGATCCATTCAAATAATAAAAGGTTTGGTGTAACAAAGGTGATCCTGAGCCAGGGAGTGGTTTTTGGGTATCAAGGGTTGTGTACCTACAAACCCCAGTGATAGAAATCCTATTGGCGTGGGTATATTGTTCAATTTTGGTATAAGGTTATCCTTATAAAATGTTCCTATAGATATGTCCTTTCACAATTTCTTAAAAATGGAATTTACTTTCTTACTAACTACTTGCCAATTTACATTTAAAGGATAATTCCACTAAACTCTAAGTATTCATTTTAATTCAATTTAAAGCAGAACTTCGGGATTGTTTTTTCTCCCATGCAGTGGGGCTGTGCCCACACTACATGGGTTAACTGCTCATTTTGTCCAGGGGCACACTGAAAGGCTATAGTTACCCAATCCTTTGATCCTCTGGAAGACAGCACCTCCCCGCGTCCAGTGGTGGACTGTACCTGTAGTCCTTATGTCCAAAGCCAGTCTATGGGTGTGATGACGTCAGGAATAGTGTTGAGCGAACACGGACTGTATTATTCGTGTTCGTACCGAATAATTGGATTTTTGTTACCCGAACATGCACACGGACACTTTACTGTATGTTCGGGTAAAAAATCCGTGTTCGGTCGTTTTATTTCCGGGTTTTGCATGTTTTGGCGCTCTTTTCATGGCGGGCTTTCAACAGTCAATCAACAATCGTTTAACTGGTGTGCCTTAAGCTATCCCAGCCATGCCTGCAAATGTATGAGTAGCTGTGATTGGCCGTCTGAAGCATGTGACCAAGTCTTTATAAGTTCGAGGCAGCCGCAGCGGCGTCATTCTGCTGCTTAGCTCAGGGACAGAGCACACATACGTGCTGGCTGCTGATTAGGGAAAGACAGGCAGGGAAAACGAATTGGTGTCCGGATAGAATTTAGGGTCAGGTCGGAGTGTTTAGGCAGGGCGAGTTGTAGGCATTTTAGGGATAGAGTCTGCTGAATTATAGGGTCAGTGTGTTCTACAAACTACAATCGATATTGCTGTGTGGTGTGGGATAGGAGATAGGCAGGTGTCAGTGATCCACATCCATTTTTCTGTGTGTGGGCTGCAGTGAACACAATCTTTTTGGGGTGCAGTGAACACAATCCTTTTGGGGTGCAGTGAACAAAATCTTTGTGGGGTACAGTGAACACAATCTTTGTGGGGTGCAGTGAAGACAATCCTTGTGGGGTGCAGTGAAGACAATCCTTGTGGGGTACAGTTAACACAATCTTTGTGGGGTGCAGTGAAGACAATCCTTTTGGGGTGCAGTGAACACAATCTTTGTGGGGTGCAGTGAACACAATCTTTGTGGGGTACAGTGAACAAAATCTTTGTGGGGTACAGTGAACACAATCTTTGTGGGGTGCAGTGAAGACAATCCTTGTGGGGTGCAGTGAACAAAATCTTTGGGGGGTACAGTGAACACAATCTTTGTGGGGTACAGTGAACACAATCTTTGTGGGGTGCAGTGAAGAAAATCCTTTTGGGGTGCAGTGAACACAATCTTTGTGGGGTACAGTGAACACAATCTTTGTGGGGTGCAGTGAAGACAATCCTTGTGGGGTGCAGTGAAGACAATCCTTGTGGGGTGTCAGTGAACAAAATCTTTGTGGGGTACAGTGAACACAATCTTTGTGGATTACAGTGAACACAATCTTTGTGGGGTGCAGTGAAGACAATCCTTTTGGGGTGCAGTGAACACAATCTTTGTGGGGTACAGTGAACACAATCTTTGTGGGGTGCAGTGAAGACAATCCTTGTGGGGTGCAGTGAAGACAATCCTTGTGGGGTGCAGTGATCAAAATCTTTGTGGGGTACAGTGAACACAATCTCATACTTTTGAAGATTTGAGGGTGCTGCCTGTTTCATCCTCCTCCTCCTCATCCATCCTTTTAGGGGTACAAACAATAGTAATTGGGGCCTAGTGTGCTTCTGTACGTGTGAAAAACATACACTTTTTTTTGATCATATTTCCTATTCCGCTATTCAATAAAAACCTTTGGGGATCAATTAAATTGCGGGATAGTCTGTGTCGGTACGTATGAGATCCACCTTTCCAAGTTTTTGGGGTTCATCTCATACTTCTGAAGCTTTGAGGGTGCTGCCTGTTCCATACTCCTCCTCCTCCTCCTCCTCCATCCTTTTAGGTGTACAAACAATAGTAATTGGGGCCTAGTGTGCTTCTGTACGTGTGAGATACATACACTTTTTTTGATCATATTTCCCATTCCGCTATTCAATAAAAACCTTTGGGGATGAATTAAATTGCGGAATAGTCTGTGTCGGTACGTGTGAGATCCACCTTTCCAAGTTTTTGAGGTTCATCTCATACTTCTGAAGATTTGAGGGTGCTGCCTGTTCCATACTCCTCTTCCTCATCCTCCCTTTAGGGTAGGAAAAAATTTAATCGGGCCTAGTCTGTGTTTGTACGTGTGAGATACACAGTTTTTTATCCTATTCCGCTATTCAATACACACCCTTTTGGTGTAAAAAACATTAAATTGCGGCATAGTTTGCATATTTGACTGTGAGATACACCCGTGCGATAATGTTGTTCTTTTGTTCTGCTATTCAATAAAGACCTTTCTAGGGCAAGATCTTAAATTTCAGAAATATGAGGAGAGCGTCAAATAGGGGCCGTGGCCGGGGTCGTGGTGCTGCTGCTAGAGCTCCTGTTGCAAGGAGAGGACGTGGTCGATCTGTGCCAGCTACACGCACAAGTGAAACACCTTCCTCCAGTGTGAGTAGGCGACAGAACCTGCAGCAGTATTTGGTAGGGCATCATACGCCTCTAGAAGTGATGAGGCCAGAACACAGAGAGGCGATAGTAGATTGGTTTGCTGCTGACAGTGCCTCCAGTTCCTTCACATTGTCTCCCACCCAGTCTACTGCAGAAAGGTCAGAGTTGGCACCTGCAGCCAATGTCCAACCGTCTTTCACCTCACCCCCTTGCAAATCAGGCAAGCAGTCTGAGCCCCAAGCCATACAGCAGTCTCTTATTCTTTTTGAGGACTCTGTCAGCAGGGTTTCCCAGGGCCATCCACCTAGCCCTGCCCCAGAAGTGGAAGAGATTGAGTGCAGCGATGCCCAACCACTTATTTCTCAAGATGAGTACATGGAAGGACCATCACAGCACGTCTCCGATGATGACAAAACGCAGGTGCCAACTGCTGCGGCGTTCAGCATTGTGGAGACCGACAGGGAGGGCAGGGGTGAAGACTGGGTGGAAGATGATGTGGAGGACGATGAGGTCCTCGACCCCACATGGAATGAAGGTCATGCAGGTGACCTGAGTATTTTGGAGGAAGAGGCGGTGGTCGCACAGAGCCACCAGCACAGCAGAAGAGGGAGCAGGGTGCAGAAGCGGAGCGGCCGTGCCCTAGACACTACGCCTGCTAATGCCCAACGCAGCAAGGGAACGAGCGCACCAAAGTCAGCTCAAAAGAGTTCTCTAGCGTGGAAGTTCTTTAGAAAATGTGCTGATGACAGGACACGAGTGGTTTGCAATCAGAGCCTGAAGCGAGGCATAAACCTTCTCAACCTGAGCACAACCTGCATGATCAGGCATCTAAGTGCAAAGCACGAGCTGCAGTGGAGTACACACCTTCAAAACCAAGAAACGTCTCTGGCTCATCCTGCTTCCTCTTCTGCTGCAGTCTCGGCCGCTCCAGCCACCTCTGTAGTCATACCGGCACCTGCTACCCCGCAAACAGACGATCTGTCAGCAACACCACCACCTGGGTCACCAACAACCATCTCCACAATGTCCCGTGGAAGTGTTCAGCTTTCCATCTCCCAAACACTTGAGAGGAAGAGGAAGTACCCCCCGCGATCCCTGGCGCTGAATGCCAGCATTTCACAATTATTGGCCTTTGAAATGCTGTCATTCCGTCTGGTGGAGACGCCCAGTTTTAAAAAGCTTATGTCGGTGGCTGTCCCACAGTACGTCGTGCCCAGCCGCCACTACTTTTCCAGGCAAGCCATCCCTTCCCTGCACAACCAAGTGGGGGAAAAAATCAGGTGTGCACTGCGCAACGCCATCTGTGCCAAGGTCCACCTAACTACCGATACGTGGACCAGTAAGCACGGTCAGGGGCGTTATATCTCCCTAACGGCACACTGGGTAAATGCAGTGGCGGATGGGCCTGAGGCAGATAGCAATTTGGCGCATGTCCTTCCACCACAGAGGATTGCAGGGCGCTTCAGTTTGCCTCCTGTTCCTAACTCATCCTACTCCGCTACCTCATCCTCTACCGCCTCCTCATCCGGACAGCGTAATACCTTCACCACCAACTTCAGCACGGCCAGGGCTAAACGACAGCAGGCAGTTTTACAACTTGCCTGTTTGGGGGACAAACCACACACCGCGCAGGAGTTGTGGAGGAGCATGGAACAGCAGACAAATGAGTGGTTGCTGCCAGCGAGCCTCAAGCCCGGCCTGGTGGTGTGCGATAATGGGCGAAATCTCATAGCAGCTCTGGGCCTAGCCGGTTTGACGCACATCCCTTGCCTGGCGCATGTGCTGAATTTGGTGGTGCAGAGGTTCCTTAAAAACTACCCCGATATGTCAGAGCTGCTGCAGAAAGTGCGGGCCGTCTGTGCGCACTTTCGGCGTTCTCACCCTGCTGCTGCTCGCCTGGCAGCGCTGCAGCGTAACTTCGGCCTTCCCGCTCACCGCCTCATATGTGACGTGCCCACAAGGTGGAACTCCACCTTGCACATGCTGCAAAGACTGTGCGAGCAGCAGCAGGCCATAGTGGAGTTTCAGCTGCAGCACGCACACGTGAGTCGCTCTGCGGAACAGCACCACTTCACCACCAATAACTGGGCCTCCATGCGAGACCTGTGTGCCTTGTTACGCTGTTTTGAGTACTCCACCAACATGGCCAGTGGCAATGACGCCGTTCTCAGCTTAACTATCCCACTTCTATGCCTCCTTGAAAAAACAATTCGGGCGATGATGGAAGAGGATGTGGCACAGGATGAGGAGGAGGAGGAGGAGGATGAAGAGGTAACATTTCAAAGGCTTTCAGGGCAGTCATTCGCAAGGGGCTCCGAGGGTGGGTTCCTGCACACACAAATGCCAGGGACACAATTGTCCAGCAGGGGCACAGTTCTGGAGGATGAGGAGGAGGAGGAGCTGGAGGAGGAGATGGAACCATGTTCACAGCAGGGTGGCACCCAGGCCAGCTCATGGCCATCACTGGTGCGTGGCTGGGGGGATACAGAGGACACGGACGATACACCTCCCACAGAGGACAGCCTTTCGTCGCCTCTGGGCAGCCTGGCACACATGAGCGATTACATGCTGCAGTGTCTCCACAACGACCGCCGAGTTGCCCACATTCTAACTTGTGCTGATTACTGGGTGGCCACGCTGCTGGATCCCCGTTACAAGGACAATGTACCGTCCTTAATTCACTCACTGGAGCGTGATCGCAAGATGCGCGAGTACAAGCGCACGCTGGTAGATGCGATGCTGCTGGCATTCCCATCTGACAGCGGGGCCACAGTGGAAGCACAAGGCAGAGGAGGAGGAGGAGGAGGAGGTCGCCAACGCAACCAGGGCACCGCCAGAACCTCAGAAGGCAGGGTTAGCATGGCCGAAATGTGGAAAAGCTTTGTCAGCACGCCACAACAAACAGCAGCACCAGCAGCTCAGATGGAACGTCTTAGCAGGAGGCAGCATTTTACCAACATGGTGGAGCAGTATGTGTGCACACGCCTACATGTAGTGAATGAGGGGTCTGCCCCCTTCAACTTCTGGGTCTCCAAATTGGGCACATGGCCTGAGCTTGCCCTTTACGCCTTGGAGGTGCTGGCGTGCCCTGCAGCCAGTGTATTATCTGAACGGGTATTTAGCACGGCTGGGGGCGTTATAACAGACAAGCGCAGCCGCCTGTCCAGAGACAATGTGGACAAGCTCACGTTCATTAAAATGAACCAGGCATGGATCCCACGGGACTTTTCCGTACCTTGTGCAGAATAGCAATGGATACCGACCTTACCCACCCATTGTTCCATTTTTGCTCTTTCTCACTCTTTTGGGGTGTACCCTCATTTAAAATTTGTGAAAAGAAGCAGTGTTGGCTACCTCGTCCTCCTCCTCAGGGCCAGATTAACGTAGGGGCTATTGGAGCTGCAGCTCCAGGCCCCTACCTTTTATATAGGCCCCGGGTTGGCCATATTCACTGTGACCGCTCTTCTGTCACTTGTAAACACAGAAGTCTGGCTTCTATGCTCGCTTCCCCAGGCAGCACCCTCAGAACCTCCCCACACAGCGCGAAGGCCTGACAAGGAGGGACAGTTGCCGATGCATGGATGTGTTTATGGGCTTCAGAGACAGCATCCCATGTTGAATTAGGCATGCATGGCTGCACCCTTCCTCCTCTGGGTGCATGCCAAGGCACGGCCCTTAAGGCCCTTCAAAATCCTCAGCACCAAGACCATGATGCTCTTAATCCGGCCCTGGTCCTCCTCCACCGCCGCTTCCACCTACACCGCCTATAGGTGTGCGGAGCCTATTGCATTAGGGTGTGCACCCCAAAGTTGAAATACACATGCATGTGTTTGCCTACATGTACATGGCCCCGATACATTACTCTCCCTGCTGGCAAAGAGAAATAGGGCAGAGCAGGTCCGAGGGAGATCTTTCCCATCTCCTCACTGGCAAACAGAGCGATAATGCTATGTGCCCTAGGTGATTAGTGAACCAAGAAGGAAATTCCCCTAGGGGTGGGACTTTTTAGGCACAATTCAAATTATGTAACAAACCAATTTATATAAAAGTAAATTCTTTATTGAATAGTACAAAGAAGATAAAAACAAGAAGGCAAGCTAGAACATATTGCACATAAAAAACAGTTGAACTCAAAACCACAAAACCTCCGGGCTGTAACCCGACGCGTTTCGGAGTCTCTCGGGCTCCTTCCTCAGGGGTGCCCTTGGAGGGTGGTCTGTGAATAATTAATACATATATATTAATTCCAACATTGTATGTATAGTTGCAATACATTAAACGAAAAGTTTGGATAACAACTTACATAGTTCACTGTGATAATGAGCATGGGTAGCCTGCCTGGCGATTAAAAACAAATGGGCAGCATATCACTGTTAACCATCCGGAGTGCCGTATTCACGATGTTCTAGATCTAAGCCAAGAGTCTAAGATCTTGAGGTGTTCGGGATTTTTTGTGCAGACCAGTCTTGATGCCAGACTGGGTAGGGGCAGCTGGAGCCTCAAATGATAGCAAATCTGCTGGGCAAGAATCGCATGATTATTGCAGGGTCCGAATAGAAAGGACCAAGCATGTGCAGGGTGTCAAAAAAGATAGTCCTCAGCCCCCCATGTCTCTTATATAAGGTCAAGAGAAGGGATTATAACTCTTATTGAATCAACAAAAAAGTATAATAAATAGCCAAATAAAAATGAAGTATCCATATAAATATATCATGCTAGGTATTAGGACCATAGCAAAGCATATAAATCCCTTTAAAAAAAATGGTGGGGGCTGAAAAGTCCCATTAGGCACCGTGCACAGGTCAAAAATCATAACACTGATCAAATAGATCAGCAGTCTTTGAATTAGAGTAACTGGAGAAGGTGATGATCCTTTTCTTACCTTAGAAACAGCTAAAGGTTTTTGACAGAGGATAGAGGTCCTCACAAGACCTGTGTGTTCGGCAAAAGAGCAAGCAGCTCTGACGCCAGACACACAGGGCTTAAAAAGCGTGGCAATCAGCTGAAAAGTGAATCAGCTGGATTACCCGCATTCAGCAGATAGCCATCAGAGGTTCCCTGGGACGTAAGAGCCAGACACGCCCCCGACCCGGATATCCGGCGGAAGCGTGAGTGGCCGATGCGTCTCACCGACACGGAAGAATCACTTGTTAGCGTGGAACGCAAACAAGTGTAATAGACCGCCGCTGCCGACATCTGATAGATGTCGGGATGGAGAAGCGGATGCCCATATCTGCGGGCGCCACAAGGTGGCGTCCGCCTTTCCGTGCCGGGCTGACCCTACAGACATGCACTTACAAAAACAATGCTTGTTAAAAGCATTGAAAGGCTGAACACAATCAGAAAAGGGGGTTAAAGCTTCATTATAAATTAGGAACCGGGGGATTAGAGTGTTTGAAATAAAAACAAACACAAAGACTATTCCTTCATAGTTCCCGGTGTGTATAAAATGTTCCCAAATCTATATTAATAGATTGGAACACTTTTATTTCCCTAATATGAAGAACATGGAAGTCGGACTTAGCTCCTGATGGGATAGCTTCGGCATATGCTAAGCCATTTGTGTACAGAAGTGCTAGAATTTGAAGGCAAAATATAACAATTATGCAACAACATATATACAAATAATTTAAACATAGCACAGAAGTGCACCAATAAATGTTATTCAAAAAGTATATATAACATAAATGAAAACATTGTGTGACAAAAGGGAGAGGGGGAGAACAAAGGGAAAGGAAGGGGGAAAGGGAAAAAGTGCAAAAAGAAGAGAGGGGCGTTTGTCATAGCATTCATCTATCCGCAGAGCATCTTCAAGGAACCCCTTCAAGATGCAGATTTTCAACAAAGTAGGGAGCATGTTGTTGTGTTATCTTTCCATGCCTCCGGACGTGAAACCTTCGAGAAACGGTCTGAATGATATAAAATCATTCAGTCCAGGTGGCTCAGTAGCCTTTAAACGATAGATCCAACGTAACTCCATTTGGAGGAGGGTCTTATTCCAGTCCCCTCCTCTGGGGTTAGGATGGATTCTATCGAGTATTAAAAATTTAATTTTTGGAAATTTATCAGGGTGGACCAGAGCAGCATGGCGCCCCAATGGGAGGTCTGGGTTTCGTGTCTGTATACTTTTAATGTGTCTACATGCTCGCTTTGTAAACTCCCATTGGGGCGCCATGCTGCTCTGGTCCACCCTGATAAATTTCCAAAAATTAAATTTTTAATACTCGATAGAATCCATCCTAACCCCAGAGGAGGGGACTGGAATAAGACCCTCCTCCAAATGGAGTTACGTTGGATCTATCGTTTAAAGGCTACTGAGCCACCTGGACTGAATGATTTTATATCATTCAGACCGTTTCTCAAAGGTTTCACGTCCGAAGGCATGGAAAGATAACACAACAACATGCTCCCTACTTTGTTGAAAATCTGCATCTTGAAGGGGTTCCTTGAAGATGCTCTGCGGATAGATGAATGCTATGACAAACGCCCCTCTCTTCTTTTTGCACTTTTTCCCTTTCCCCCTTCCTTTCCCTTTGTTCTCCCCCTCTCCCTTTTGTCACACAATGTTTTCATTTATGTTATATATACTTTTTGAATAACATTTATTGGTGCACTTCTGTGCTATGTTTAAATTATTTGTATATATGTTGTTGCGTAATTGTTATATTTTGCCTTCAAATTCTAGCACTTCTGTACACAAATGGCTCAGCATATGCCGAAGCTATCCCATCAGGAGCTAAGTCCGACTCCCATGTTCTTCATATTAGGGAAATAAAAGTGTTCCAATCTATTAATATAGATTTGGGAACATTTTATACACACCGGGAACTATGAAGGAATAGTCTTTGTGTTTGTTTTTATTTCAAACACTCTAATCCCCCGGTTCCTAATTTATAATGAAGCTTTAACCCCCTTTTCTGATTGTGTTCAGCCTTTCAATGCTTTTAACAAGCATTGTTTTTGTAAGTGCATGTCTGTAGGGTCAGCCCGGCACGGAAAGGCGGACGCCACCTTGTGGCGCCCGCAGATATGGGCATCCGCTTCTCCATCCCGACATCTATCAGATGTTGGCAGCAGCGGTCTATTACACTTGTTTGCGTTCCACGCTAACAAGTGATTCTTCCGTGTCGGTGAGACGCATCGGCCACTCACGCTTCCGCCGGATATCCGGGTCGGGGGCGTGTCTGGCTCTTACGTCCCAGGGAACCTCTGACGGCTATCTGCTGAATGCGGGTAATCCAGCTGATTCACTTTTCAGCTGATTGCCACGCTTTTTAAGCCCTGTGTGTCTGGCGTCAGAGCTGCTTGCTCTTTTGCCGAACACACAGGTCTTGTGAGGACTTCTATCCTCTGTCAAAAACCTTTAGCTGTTTCTAAGGTAAGAAAAGGATCATCACCTTCTCCAGTTACTCTAATTCAAAGACTGCTGATCTATTTGATCAGTGTTATGATTTTTGACCTGTGCACGGTGCCTAATGGGACTTTTCAGCCCCCACCATTTTTTTTAAAGGGATTTATATGCTTTGCTATGGTCCTAATACCTAGCATGATATATTTATATGGATACTTCATTTTTATTTGGCTATTTATTATACTTTTTTGTTGATTCAATAAGAGTTATAATCCCTTCTCTTGACCTTATATAAGAGACATGGGGGGCTGAGGACTATCTTTTTTGACACCCTGCACATGCTTGGTCCTTTCTATTCGGACCCTGCAATAATCATGCGATTCTTGCCCAGCAGATTTGCTATCATTTGAGGCTCCAGCTGCCCCTACCCAGTCTGGCATCAAGACTGGTCTGCACAAAAAATCCCGAACACCTCAAGATCTTAGACTCTTGGCTTAGATCTAGAACATCGTGAATACGGCACTCCGGATGGTTAACAGTGATATGCTGCCCATTTGTTTTTAATCGCCAGGCAGGCTACCCATGCTCATTATCACAGTGAACTATGTAAGTTGTTATCCAAACTTTTCGTTTAATGTATTGCAACTATACATACAATGTTGGAATTAATATATATGTATTAATTATTCACAGACCACCCTCCAAGGGCACCCCTGAGGAAGGAGCCCGAGAGACTCCGAAACGCGTCGGGTTACAGCCCGGAGGTTTTGTGGTTTTGAGTTCAACTGTTTTTTATGTGCAATATGTTCTAGCTTGCCTTCTTGTTTTTATCTTCTTTGTACTATTCAATAAAGAATTTACTTTTATATAAATTGGTTTGTTACATAATTTGAATTGTGCCTAAAAAGTCCCACCCCTAGGGGAATTTCCTTCTTGGTTCAATAGTCATTTTTGGGATGTGGCACCGTTGGGGATTAAGACAACATGAGCAATTTTGTTTGTACTTAGGTGATTAGGGTGTGCCCAGGTACACCCGGCACACCCTGTGCGCACGACTATGACAACGCCACATCCACCACCACCTCAACCTCCCTCCTACTCCATATGGGCCTCGTCCTTCAGAGATGAAGAACATTGTTTTATTTTTCTGGTTTTTTTTGTTGTTTTAAGTTATTTCCCTATCCACATTTGTTTGCAGAGCACTTGCCATGCTCTTAACTACGTTTTGCTGCCATTTGCAGCACTCTAGCCCTTTCCATTGGTGTTTTAGAGCCATTTTAGTGCCTTAAAGTTCGGGTCCCCATTGACTTCAATGGGGTTCGGTGTCCGGGAAAAGTTCGGTAAAAGTCCGGGACACGGACCCGGACTTTTTTTTAAAGTTCGGCCGAACCCGTCGAACACGAACATCTAGGTGTCCGCTCAACCCTAGTCAGAAACAGTCACTGCACAAGACCATTAGTGCGGGGGGCAGGAGTGGCAGAGACCAGTCTTGCGCTTGGAGGACCGACGGAAAAGGTAAGTATATCTCACCCCTAGACAAAAACAAGCAGTTAATTTATGCAATGTGAGCACAGCCCCACTGCATGGGAAAAAATTCCTAAAATTGTTCTTCAATAAAGTTGTTGAGAATGTGCTGCTGATCTCCAACGCCTTTCAGACCCCTCCTGTCCACATACAGTAGCTCCAGTGTAAGCTGGTGGAACATGCCCAATTGGCGTTCCAGCATCTCTGCCAAAGACTATGAGGGAGCAAAGCAGTTTCCATATGGCTTGGCAGGGTGACCGCAAATTGAGCTGGCCACTTAAGCTGATACAACTAAGGTAGTTCCGGCTGAAAGTAGAAGGCGGAGTGATATCATCTGCACTCCACCTCCCCCTGCAGACCTGATGCTCCTTTTGGTGGTGGCTGCAGGTGTGAGGAAGATCTGCAGTGCGGGTAGCCTGTCCTGGCTGCTCAGTGCTCACTGTGCTGTGGAGAAGACAGTGGAGTAGAGAGAAGTTGTTATAGATTACCTTTTTGGTAAATTGACAATATTGCTGGATGGGGCTGAGTCTGTTAGTGCTGCTTGGATGTGGGCCTGTGGCTGTCTCTTTGCTGGATGGGGCAGTCTCTTTGCTGGATAGGACTGCCTCTTTGCTGGATAGGACTGTCTCTTTGCTGGATGGGGCTGTCTCTTTGCTGGATAGGGCAGTCTCTTTGCTGGATGGGGCAGTCTGTTTGCTGGATGGGGCTTTCACTTTTCTGGCTTGAGCTGTCTTTTTACTGAACTGGCTAGTCTTTTTGCTGGACTGGGCAGTCTCTTTGCTGGATTGGTCTGTCTCTTTGCTGGATATGGGAGATGTCTCTTTTCTGGTTATGGGAGATGTCTTTGATGTTAGAAGCAAGGAGAGAAGATACATATGACAAGATTGTTGAAATCACCTGGAAGTGCCTTTGAGCTTATTTTGGTAAGCACTGGATATTTCTAATGTTTTGTACATTTGACGGCTTTGCCTTTTATTAAAAAATTCCATAGAAATTCACTTGTATCACTGCCGAAACATTTACTTGGTTCCCTATTCTCTAAAGGGGCGGTGCTAGGAAGTCTGTGGGGGGGGGGGTGGAGACAAGGGGCAGTTTGGGGGCAGAGACAAGCATGACCCAGGGGAGTGGGGTATGTTTCTGTCTACCATAGAGATAATGGTAGACCATAAATACACTGTTTGCATTGGCATGGCTGCTTTAGTTGGCCAAGGGTGGATATTGGGTGGCATAGTGTAGTGGTTAGCACTTTCGCCTAGCAGCAAAAGGTTGCTGGTTTGAATCCCAACCACGACACTGCCTGCCTGGGGTTTGCATGTTCTCCCTGTGCATGCATGGGTTTCCTCCCACACTCCAAAGACATGCTAGTATGTTCATTGGCTTCTGTCCCCTAGTATGTGTATGTATGAATGTGAGTTAGGGACCTCAGATTGTAAGCTCTTTGAGGGTAGGGACTGATATGAATGTACAATGTACGTATATGTAAAGCGCTGCGTAAATTGATGGCACTATATAAGTACCTGAAATAAAAGAAATATATATTACAAGGTGACAATACAAAAGCACAACTGTGAGCCAGTTGTTACCCTAGAATCATGTACTATATTTCAGCTTCCATTCATACCGGTGTACTAAGGGAAATACATTTCATTTTGAATACTGAGTTCACTTTTAAATATGCTTTTTTATGAGATTTATATGCTGTACATATATACTGTACTGTATATACACATGTATGTGCTGTCCTGCAGCTCTTGCCAGCAGCAGACACATTTATACATTTTTATTGATCAAGTTCTAACTATGAAATCCTAAAAGTATATCAACTTGGTTGGAAAGACTTGACAGCTCCACTTAGCAAAACAGACACATCCAGCGCTCAGCTTTAAGCGTCCAGGGAGATGACGGAAACAGTTGTGTTCGGCAAATTCAGAGATAGAAGTGACAGCCATTAGATTTAATTACCATCATTGCAGGGTGAGTGTTATCAGCCAGAGGTATAGAGCAGGGAAGACATGACAGAGGGGCTACTTTTTAATGCTTTTTTTCCAAACATGATATCTGATTGTTCCCTTTCCTTAATTACAGCATACTTAAGTGCCACAGATTATGGGAGGGCACCTCTCCAAATAATAAAGACAGTTTCCGCTACCATTAAAATGTTCCCTGTGCACGACTCGAGTTAACCTGGTGTTCTAAGAAGACGCTCTGCTTCAATTATTATGCAGGTCGCAGTCTGACACCAGGGCACCGGGGTAGTAAATTCGGTTAGCAATTATACAGATTTCCATTTGTATTGTCATTGATATTCAAATTTTTGGTAACCTTTAATAACACTTTCACATTACTTGGGTAAAGAAAATGTATTTTAAAAGTAGAACTCTAATAGAATGCTGCCAGCAGTGGGAAATTCTGAAAAGCCATAACATTAAATTAGGCAAGATTCATTAATTTCCTGGAACCTGCTTGATTTCCAGTAAAAAAAAAAAAGTGCATCAAGAGGAAAATTCTAATTAGGTTTTATATAATTTAACTATTTAGAGATCAAGAAAAATATTTAAAAAAAAACTTTAACCACTTTAAGACCGGAAGATTTTCCTACTTAATGACCTAATTTTGGGATTCGGCACTGCGTTAATTTAGCGGACAATTACGTGGTCGTGCAATGCTGTACCCAAATAAAATTGATGTCCTTTTTTTCCCCATAAATGGAGCTTTCTTTTGGTGGTATTTGATCACCTGTGCGATTTTAATTTTTTGCGCTATAAACAAAAAAAAAAGCGACAATTTTGAAAAAAAAAAAAAATATATATATATATTTTTTCCACATTCTGCTATATGACATTCCCGAAAAAAAAAAAGTAAAAATCAAAAATTTTTAACATTTTAGGCCAATTTGTTTTCTGCTACATATTTTTGGTAAAAAAAAATCACAATAAGCGTATTTTGATTGAAAAGTTATTGCGTCTACTAACTACGGGAAAGATTTGTAATTTTTATTGAATTTTTTTACTAGTAATGGCGGCGATCTGCAATTTTTTTGTGGGACTTCGACATTGCGGCGGACAGATCGGACCCCTAACTGACATTTTTGACACTTTTGGGGGTACCAGTGACATTGCTACAGTAATTAGTGCTAAGAATATGCACTGTTACTGTATTAATTCCATTGGCAGGGAAGGGGTTAAACTATTGGTGATCAAGGGGTTAAATGTAAGCCTAGGGGAGTGATTCTAACTGTGGGGGGGTTGGGCTTGTGAGATGATCAGCGACATGCGATCCTATATAGCAAGATCACATGACCTCTGTGGTCATTGCAGGGAGAAGGACAGACGGCTGTGTTTACATCAGCCGTCTGTACTTCTCTGTCAGCGGGGGATGATGGCTGGTGTCAGACCGCAATCGGAGCTGCCTACCACATGCACTGGCTCCCCGGCTGACAAGCGGGGGGCGGCGCGCACTCGCCCCCAGCCTCCTGAGAGCTAGCGATGTAGAGCTATCTAAATCTGCGGCGGGCGGTCGTCAAGTGGTTAAAAGTGTATTACCAACTTTCTGGCTTGACATTGTAAGGCAGGACAGCAAAAGTCATCAACTTTGTAAGTTGTACTCCTGGTTTATGCATGCACAAGCCAAGTGACACAAAACTAGTTTCTTATTCTCCAAAAACAATCCATACATATCCACCATTCAATGGCCCTGCTATCTACAGTAAACCCCCGCTCCGTCGCGGTTCAGTTTTTGCGGTCCCGGTATGTTGCGTTTTTTTTTTTGTAATGTTATTTTACTATATAAATCATTAAAAATGAAATATTTTTGTGTTTTCCATAGCTCTTGCTATATCTCTCAGTATCTTTTATGTGTTTAAATGAGTTTCTATTGTTTTAAAAGTGTGTTTAAAGACCTTAAAATGCTTTTACACGTACAGTGACAGTAAAAAAAACATGCCTACAATGCATTTTAATAGGGTTTTTCTATTTCGCGGATTTTCACTTTTCGTGGCTGGGTCTGGAACGTAACCCCCGCAATGGAGGGGGGTTAACTGTATTTTTATTTAAATTGTTGCTTTCTGTATTTTCTGCCTCCTTGTAGCGCCCTCAATGAGCTCCCAAACCTCTTCACTTTGCCCCTGACTTCCGTAAGTTTGGAATGAGCAATACACAGCAGTTGTGGTCATGTACACTGCTCTATGCACAGTACACATCCCATAGTCCATCTCAGGAGCAAGCAAAAGAGTGTGGTTACATTCCCATATACAGTGGGACCATAGAGTACAAACATAGCCGCCCTCCAACAGGAGGTCGAATCACAGGAGGAAAAAAAAAGAATGTGGAGATTTGGTTGTGGTTGTGGTTGAGACCAATTGACGGTACTTTTCGAAGAGAAGAGAATTTTCTTTTTTTAAACCAGAGTTTACTGTAATTTTATATTAGATGTAAACCGGATCCTTTTATTCATATATATACCACATCTGCACATGATAGGTAATCATTCTCTGTTAAGTTCACAATGTAAAACAATCCAGAAATACCTTTTTTTGTCTCTGTATTAAAAAGTCAAGTGACTGATATTCAGCTGTTATAATCCACAGGGCCGGAGTCATGTGTACACCACTGCCGGCTTAGCATGCTTATAAATTTGCTGAATGACAGTGAGACTCCCTGCAAGAGCTGCTGTCCCATAATAGCTTAGGATCACAACAAAAGGTGAACTTGTGTGTGATGTGTGCAGCTTGATACAGGACAATCTGTACAGTATCTCACAAAAGTATCTCACAAAAGTAAGTACACCCCTCACATTTTTGTAAATATTTCTATTATATTTTTTCATGTGACAACACTGAAGAAATTACACTTTGCTGCTCTTCAACTTTGCTGTAAAGTAGTGAGTATACAGCTTACTACTTCAGCTTGTTTTACCCTTGACATTCTCTGTAAACTGGTCCAGAGCATACTGTATATGCACTTAATGTGGGAGTGAGTGCATTTAGATAGGAAGCAACTGAAAAATGCCACAGGAGATGAGCAGCAATGAAATGCAAACAAATGGTGAAAACCGTTTTTGCATTATTTATTATTTAGGTTTTCAAAATTACAAAAATGAAATCAGAAACCTTCATGTAATGCCCCCAGTAAACCAAGACAAATACCCGGGACCTAATATAATTATATAAATGTTCACAATGACTGATATCTATGTTATTTTACAGGTAGCAGAAGGTTGCTAGCTCTGATTTATGATGCCATTTTTGAAGACATCCAAAGGGTAAGAGGTCAGAGAAATGAATTAATCCTATCTGTCTCCTGACATCGTCACTAGTTATTGGTGCTAAGGAAGTGCAGGAGGCTGCAATCTAAGAGATGACTAGTTATAGTGATTTAGCCTTCAGTATCAGGCAAATGAAATGGGAGTACTGTACAGGAAATAACCATTTACCTTGATAAAACTTAAAAGTTATAAAACATTAAAAAATCTTTTCACTTTAAAGGCTCAATGTTATTTTATAGATTTAGTTCATGATTAAATAACCTTTCTACAATTAGAAGCTGATTTTAAAATTATTCTATAAGAAAAATTTAGAAATTAAAATTGAATATGGGGGGCTAAAAAGACACTGGATTCAGAAAAATTGATGGGTGTTCTAAAAAAAAAGGGCACAGCCAATGGTGTATCTAGGGCAGCTATTCTCAACCAAGGTTCTGTGGAACCCCTGGGTTTCTCCAGAGGTTACTAGGGGCTCCTTGAGCTGTGGCTGATTGACTTCCTATCTGATGGTCCCTGGATAGTTCTGTGCCTAATACCACTTGGCAGAGCCAGCTACATGGCACTAATGATCTTAAGCTGTCTTGAAGGTTGGCACTCTGACTACTATTGTAAGGTGGCCATTCTTCCCTGACCACAAATGTAAAAAGTATTTTCACACTAGGTCACGATAAATTATTTTAGCAGGGATTCCCTGAGATCTGAAATTAATTTCAGGGTTCCTCTGGGGTAAGAAGGTTGAAAAAGGCTGATCTAGGGTGTGGAAGGCTTGGCTTAAACCCTGGGTGCAGTGCCACTCAGAGACAGTAGCGTTGTTTGCCAATTGTTTTCCTTTCATGTAAATTGTATTGTATATATGTGCACTGTGTATCCATTTGCATACCTAGGCACTTGCCACATCTCACCCAGCAATGCTGGCTATTCATGTCAACATCTTCGGCCTGCATGTTTGCAAATAAAACATGTGACTGCCTGTCCTCACCATCAATTGCCCACCTCTGTACTATCTGTCTCCAGTGTGTAAGCACAAGTCTTGGCCATGGAGGATAGGCATGCTGTGCTCCCAGCTCAGCCAGAAAACTGACCATGCTGAGATGCATTTATTCTCATGCTTAAAATGGTCATTTTAAAATAGGAAAACAGGAGGGCTGGCAGAATCACCAGGTACTTCACACATATAAAGCAACACAAAGAGAACAGAAAACTTTTTAACATAAGTGCAGTACATGCTATAACAGAGATATATCAGGAATATAAAATGTTGGGGTAACAAACACTTTAAACTCTTCAGCTCGCTTCAGTGTAATACAATTGGCACTGTTTCTACGCATACTGCAACCAAGTTGCCAGGTTTGACCATGGCATTTTAACTTTTAGTACGTTTTTAGAGTCATCTTTACTGATATCAGTGCACGCTGATTATTTGTGATCAAATAAAGTCACAATTTTATTGAGGTATGGCAGCACATAGACGGCGAATGATCAGTAAGTGGAGTGTACACTGTCTAAAAAACTGCATTTATTACTGAATTTGTTATATGTGACCATTGTCTGCATAAATGTGTGCATTGTGGGAGCTCAGTAATTACTGTGAGAATACAATTTGGATGTCCATGAGTGATTAATACACCTATAAGCTTTGGTAAAACAGACCCTGCCACCTGTATGTGTTTTCCCTGCTGACTTCAAAAAGGCAGTCCTCTAAAGCCCAGGTAGTAAATGACAATATTAAGATAAGACAATATAACATCCACAGAACTTCAGGACCAATCTGTTACCTTCCACCTAAGGGCCCTTTCACATTAGCAGACCTGTCATTTTTTTAGGCGGACCAGATCAGATTCTTCTGTCTCCTATTTGGAGTGGTTGTCAACGGAGATGTTTCCATTGACATTCGATTCAATCTTGTCCACTGAAAAGAGACAGATGGGGATCTGTTCCCCATCCATTTGGTGGATCGGATTGCAGTAGTTTAAACAGACAAGTGGTTTGTTTACATTCGACCGCCCATTGAGGACAGCGGCTGTGTCTTACCCACTCTGCATAAGCGGCATGGACACAGACCAGCCATCTGCCTGCATAGTGGGGATAATCGAACAGATTCCCAGCTAAGAAGAGGGAATTGAAGGAACCCACCCCGTGTATAAAGGGCCAAAGGCTGGCCATACATTAATTATTTTTTTTATTCAATCAGGACGATCAGTATAGATGGCGGCACTGATTGTTTGGGAAAAACCTGGCAGGCTGGTTGTACAGAAGTTGATCAGTAGATTGATTTTGGCTTATGAGAAATTGTTTTGGGCAGAGGCAGAATTCAAGCTGGGGAAGAAAACCTAATAGAAAACTGCAAAATAAGATAATCCAGTTAAAACTGCCAATGCTAATGTCAGAAATTATGCTTGTTACACCGTAAGGAAGTATTTCTCAACTTTTAGAACATGGCTTCTCAACCAGGATTTCATGGAACCCTAGGGTTCCTCCAAAGATTACAAGGGATTCCTTAAACAATGAGAAATTCTGGCTCTCAGATAAGTTCCCATTGACAGTACTGATCTTTTTAGCTTTGTAAGGGGGTAATTCTTCCAAATAACCATCATACTAATGTGCCATAAGTTGTAGATATAGTAATTTTGTAGCAAACGTTCTCCAAGAAAAGGTTGAGAAAGTCTGCTTTAGAACATAGAGAACCCTATGTTCACTGTACATTAAAGTGATTGTCTGTGGGAAGAATGCTTTTTTAACATTAGTGGTTAGTGGGAAGAATCCCCATCTTACAAATACGGTAGTTGAAAGATCATAAATGTCAGTGGAAACGTATCTGCGAGGCAGAAACTCCTCAATGCGCACCTTGCTGCTGTAAAATATTTAACCCAAGATCTCTTGTGGCCAGGTTGAGCAGTACATTCTTGGATGTAACTGAATCTTCTTTTAGTTGTTCCTTTCTGTGCCACTTGTCATTCAGGACACTGCACGGGAGCATATCAGGGGTGAAAATAAATTCTTTGTGAATGATATGCACCATTGCACACATAATTACAACAGACTGGCATATTAAGATATATACTGCCCTGTACCTTCAGTGTGATTCTTATGCCTGTGCTTTATACTCCTTGGCCTGAATTATGACAGCCATGGGAACATCAAATAGGAGAATGGCAACAGATGGCGCTGAGTTGTTGATCTGGAACATGTATGAAGCCAGCAAAGTCAGAGGGAAGTCAACTCCTGATCTGCATACTCGCTCGGGGTCAGGAAGTACTGAAGATAAAAGAGCAATGTGTTGGCAGCCAACTTGCTTTTTCAGGCCAGCAATGGCAGCCTACATATTTCTATTACGACAGTTTTCCTTTAAGTTAAAAAATAGTTGAAAGGGCACCATTAACTAAAAGCTGGCTTCTGTAAGAGATATTTTAACTGTATTCATGAATGAAGGTATTAAACATTTCAGCAGATTATCAGAACAGAAGTTATATTACAGAACTGATTCCCCGTCTCCAGTAATCCCTTCAAAGAAAACCACCGACATTTTGGTGCCTTCGATGGCCACAAAAGGCAGTTAACATATAATAAAAGGCTTTGTAGAATAGTTACATAAAAGTCAAATATTATATAGGGGCACTTTTCTATTGGTTGATGTGAAAGGTTTTTTAATAAATCTTCCCCCCCATATCATTTTCATTTTGTGTTTAATGATTCTTTAAGCTTTTCTAGTTTTAAAGCAACCCCCTCCCCTTAACAGTCTTTATATCTCCGGTATGAAAGGCTTTTACCATTGTTGTATTAACACTGAAGTGATATTCCTCCAGACCTCCATTTCATTCAATCATATTGTTCTTCTTCGAGCTCATTATCATTCTGGGTGTTTTGTTCAGCCTCTTGTCTGACAGCTGTGTGATTTAGTCTGTGTCTAGTCCTACGCCTGTTATTTCCTCCCTGAGCTCCTCATCTACATTAAAATTCAACATCCTCAACTTTCTTAGAAGAATAAAAAAAAAATGTCACGGAGCTGGAGCAGCCCATCGATAATCCAGCCGTTGAGTGGAGGCTTCGCCATCAAAGTGGAACCACTGGGAGTTCTTAGCTCTTTTAAAAACAAATTATTGGCAAATCCCCAGTGAGATGAACAGCACGCTACGCTGTATTTCCAGCACTGATTTAGGCTGATGATCTCTTTGGATTTCAGGTTTTGCAGCCACTGAAGCCTTTACAGAAAACTCAGGATGCTGTGCAGTATGAACCTGAAGAGGGACCTACATCAAAATTCCACAATTCAATTCCTGAGCAAAAACTTTTATTTTAATGCCAAACTGAGCAGGTGTCACATTCCATACGCAATTCGCAACTCACAAGACATCAGCCTGGCACACTGGAAGACTACAAGCTGTCTTGTGTCTGGAATTAATAAGTAATTAGCTATATACCTATTGGTATAAGCATAAAGAGCATCTTTAAATATATATATATAGACCCTGATGATGTCTATATGACTCGGCGGTTTTCCCAGATGTATTACCCTAAGCTTATATAACATTATTGCAGTGAATTTCAGCTTGAGCAGATGTGCGAATATTATTGTTTGTAATGTACATTGTTAAAGAAATGCTCCTATTTAGTTTTTAAGGGTTATTTCACACGAGTATCTAAAATGTGGTGTTTAGATGCATACAATGTATACGTTTTGGATGCATCTAAATACAGCACTATAAGAACATACAGTTGCATATACAAATAAAAAAGGTGCACCTCATTTAGCAGCCTGCAAATAACGTAGGATGTTGATGCGTCTGGGGGCCACACATATCTGCAGTTTTAATGCATATACGCCTATAAACACATGTAAACTCATGTTAATGCGTGTAAACACGTATATGCATACATGTGTAAAGTCATTAGAAGAAATGTATGCATCTACGTGCTGTATATGTATAAACCTATCTAAATGAGTACTTTAAACACATTTTTTATGCATGATCTTCTGGTAGTTCTGCCTGTGTGATTGAGTACTTATACAAGGTTTTTAAATAAAAATAGAGCTATGGCCTCCCATTAAAAAAATGTGCTGTAGCACCAAATTATAAGTAAATCTGCACTTACAATTTTTTGTTAGTTCCCTTGCTAAGTCACACAAATACATCTTGGTTCTGCCGGGGAAGTCCACCTAATGAAGCTTCCTGTGGTGGTATGGCAACAATGCTGCACTGCTACTGAATTCAAAGGAGTTGCCACTGATTTACCTAAGAAAAAGAAGGACATGCGCCGCTGAGTGTAGCAGTAAAAATTTAATTGCATGACATTAATAAAAACTTACATAGAGGTAGATGCTTGTCCTCATAGCTCCTGAATCCCTTCCTGTACGTGGTACTTCTGCCCCAGGGCTGACCAGCAGCCGGGAAATGACGATACCAGGGGAGGCCAATGGGGGGAGCTGGATCAAGCTTGGACAGCGGTAAACCGCAAGTCTACCAGTGATGACGACGTAACGCGTTTCGGAGCATGCGTAGAAAGCTCCTTTCTCAGACAGTTCATCTGACAATTGCGCGGTCATGCAACGCCGTACCCAAACGAAATTTACGTCCTTTTTTCCCCACAAACAGAGCTTTCTTTTGGTGGTATTTGATCACCTGTGCGATTTTTAATTTTTGCGCTATAAACAAAAAAATAGCGACAATTTTGAAAAAAATAACAATATTTTTCACATTTTTTTATATGAAATTCCACCAAAAAAAATTTAAAAACCAAAGTTTTTTTAACATTTTAGGCCAATTTGTTTTCTGCTACATATTTTTGGTAAAAAAATTGCAATAAGCATATTTTGATTGGTTTGCGCAAAAGTTATTGCGTTTACAAACTAAGGGAAAGATTTCTGTCATTTTTGGTGTTTTTTTTTTTAACGAGTATTGGCGGCGATCTTCGATTTTTTTGCGGGACTGCGACATTGCGGCGGACAGATAGGACCCTTGACTGACATTTTTGACACTTTTGTGGGTACCAGTGACATTACTACAGTAATCAGTGCTATAAATATGCACTGTTACTGTAAAAATGACACTGGCAGGGAAGGGGTTCATTTTTATTGGTGATCAAGGGGTTAATGTATGCCTGGTGCTTACTAACGTGTGTGGGGGAGGGGACTGAGTGACACAGGGACAGATCGCAGGTTCAGCTATGCTGAACCCTGCAATCTGACCCTGCCTGTCACTTAGGAGATCCGCCCTCTCCTCCCCTGGCCCGACTCCCGCTGTGACTGAATACAGCGGGAGCGAGAGAGAGGGGAATGTCTGGCGACGTAGGTCTACGTCGTCAGACGTTATCAAGCCACTTTGCTGCAGTAGAGGCTCAGTGAGCAGCGGTAAAGTGGTTAACAGTGACAGTGGTGCTTACAATGACTGCCTTTTATTTATTCATGTAAAACCATTATCCCAAAAGGAAGAAAAGAACATTATTTGTTGTAACTGATTATCAAATCTTAGCTAACGTTTGGCTTAAATTTCTTAGTGTAGCTAAATCTTCTAGTACATCTAACAATCCCCTCCCTCCAGACTAACAATGCTGCTGTCCAAAGGTGCCCCTGTGCTCCTTCATCCAGACTGGAGGCACTCTAAGGCTTTATGTACACTAGCAGCTCCTGGCAGCTTCTAAACTTGAGTTCAGGAGCTTTTGGCATTTTTTTTGCCAAAGTGTCTAAACCTAACTTTATAAAAGCCTATGTGTCCATGTACACATAGGATTTTAGCAGAGTTTAGGAGCTACCCCATTTAGGTCAGGTTACACCTTCCTCTCCTGAACACGGAAGAATCGCTTTCAGAATGGGAAAGTTTTGACCGCCAGCTGTGGGAAAATGTAAATCACAGCAAAATCATGGTAAAAATGTTTTCCCGCGACCGCGCTCAGGAGCTGCCAGTGTACATGAAGCCTAATACATGAGATGTGTTACTGGCCAAATCACCAGGTGAAAACAGAAGGAAATAAACCTATGAAAAGCAAAATAATGCAACCACCACATCTTATGATTGGTAAGCTACAATATAATACGTTTTTGGTTTAATACCCCTTAAAAGTCGAACTAAATTGAATCTTAGCTCTACAACCTGAAAAAGTTAATTATTTTTTATTATTCAATGTGTAGCCCTACTTCCCATGGGAGCTGCTGGTTATGGATTCCCCTGAGTTACCCATAGCAACAACTTGATAATATAGCATATTCTAATTCCTTTGCTCAGTCAGAAAACAGTCCAGGGGTTTAGGTTTTTGTTGTTTTATTGGAGAACTGGGATGGGAGAAGGGATGAGTGGGATACTCCAACTGAATAAACTATGCACAATTGCTGGGACTTCTGAATAAAGTTGAGTGCGGCAAGGTCGCTGCTTCACCTTGCCACTAAGTGAAGAGTAATTAGATGAACTGTAATGTACTGTACTGTACTGTACTGTACTGTACTGTACTGTGAATCACTCTTCAGGGTCCTACTCAGCACCCCCTTTGTCCCTACTCTTCAGGGTTCTATACAGCACCCCCTTTTATCTGACACTCTGTGTGAGCTGACCCCCTGATCCTCTGTCTTCACTGGAGTGGTCCCTCTTCCTAGACACACCCTTTGGCAAGTCCCCTGGTACTCACGGGCACTGTTTTTCCCGGAAGACTCTGCCAGCAGCTCCACTGTCAGCTCCACTGGATCCTCTGCAGCTCAGCTCCACACCTGGTTCACTAGGCCGACTGCCTAAGACCACTTTTCTCATGCAACAGGAGGAGAGACCAGCCGTTAGCCTCCTCCTGGGACTCTGCTTCCTGCCAAAGATGCCCTGTCACATGTTCCCCTGGCTTTTATGAGCAATCCCAGGATGCACTGCAAGAGTGCCCATCCGCTGAGACTCCCACAAAAGCCAATGTGTCGCTGGCTGGGTTTCCGCCACTGTCCAACAGGCTCCCCTATTGGATGCAGTGGGAACCCTCCCTCAGACCCAGTGAATCCCATTTGGAAACATGCAACAGGCAACCTAATAGATCAGGCTCTCCTGATAAGCAGAAGGAGCATAAGATGCTTTTACCTAGCACCTACCTAGGAGGGTGCTACATCAGCAAACTCATTTACCCATCCATGTCTCCATGCTTTATTTTGTTGAGAAATAATTTTGAAAAAACTCCCTAGCATTTCTAGCTGCAGCCATCTTGACTAAGGGCATATGATTTATGTAGCTTTTATTTCCTCGGATCCTTCTGCCCTTAACTCAGACATGCAGGCAGGAAGGAGTGCTTAGCTGAGAGAGCCCCCCCTCCAGATAAAATAACAATAATAAGCCCATAAAGACTCCTGTGATGTATGACATCATTTTGGCCTAGGCCAGAAACCAGGAAGCATCTTAAGAAATATACAAAAACAAAATATTTACTAATGCTAGAAGTAAAAGGATGAAAAATAGTTAATGTTAATTGAAAGAGTTTAGTTTCGAGTTTAATTTGAAATGACAAATTCACCATTGGCGACATGAAGGTGGCATCTGCATAATTTGTGTGAGCCAAGTGCCCTGATTATCAATGCAGTCCCATCAGTGCCAATTAGTGTCCATCAGTGCTGCCTATCAGTGACCATCAGTGCTGCCTATCAGTGCCCATTAGTGCCACCAATCAGTACCCATCAGTGCTGCATATCAGTGGCCATTGGTGACGCTTATCAGTGCCACCTATCAGTGCCCATCAATGCAGCCTCATTAGTGCCCATCAGTGCAGCCTATTATCATTATTATTATGCAGGATTCATATAGCACCAACAGTTTGCGCAGCCCTTTACAATGTGAGGGAAGACAATACAGTTACAATACAATTCAAAACAGGAGGAACTAGAGGGCCCTGCTCGTTAGAGCCTATCAGTGCCCATCAGTGCAGCCTTATCAGGACACATCAGTGAAGGAGAAAAACAACTTAGTTGCAACATTTATAGCAAAAAAACCCCCCAAAAATTGTTTCTGTCTATTTTTTGTTTGTTTAACATTGTTCCTCCACCCCAAACTCACTCATGTCTTTATGGACCTTGCTTGTCATGTTGGAACAGAAAAGGGCCATTCCCAAACTGTTGCCACAAAGTTGGGAGCATGAAATTGTTCAAAATGTCTTGGCATGCTGATGCCTTAACAGTTCCCTTCATCGGAACTAAGGGCCCAGGCCCAACCCCTGAAAAACAACCCCACACCATAATCCCAACTCCAGCAAATGATTTGGACCAGTGCACAAAGCAAGGTCCATAAAGACATGGATGAGCGAGTTTGGGGTGGAGGAACCTGACTGGCCTGCACAGAGCCCTGACCTCAACCTGATAGAACACCTTTGAGATGAATTTGAATTTAAAGAGAGTTTTAAAGTTTATGTGCGTGTAAAGGCAGGCGCCCAAATACTTTTGACAATATAGTGTATATAAACATAAAAGTGAGCAAAAAAACTCTAAAAACTGCTGTACACTTCATGAACAAAGTGAGCCACGTGGGCCAAGAGGGGAAGGGGTCGGGACTTTGAACAATGCCAAAGATCATATAATCACATAGAAGCGTTTGGTATACACTTCATATTCAGTCACAACAAAACATTTCTGGTAGATAGGACATGGACAGCCATATCCTCGCCTGAAGTGACGCTGCTCACAAGGATTCACATTTAACCTTCTTGTTCCTTAGACCTTCTTTTGAAGTCATTACACACACAATACGGGCTTTGTGGTTCTTATGAAAGGAATATGCGTGCATGATTGATTGTACGCTGTCTCTTCTCTGCATGGCAAATGAAGAACTGTGTGGCGGAATGATGGAAAGGTTAGGCTGGCGACAATGAGGCCTGCATGCCACCTTCTGCATGACCCTGTTTGTGTCATTTGGGCATTTCGGTAAAACATGAACTGAAGCACACAAGCACTTGGTAAATAGAGCATGAAAATGCAATGCTTCCCTCTCCACAGCATAATTTAGTAATCTCACCACGTCAGGAATACAACATTAGCTCCTCGGGCCGGTGAGACACCATGTGCCTGCTAGCTGGCTTCTCATTAGAATTATTCCTCAACACACATTGACAGCAGACAAGAAGATCTACAGAAGAAAGGCTCACTGCACATTCAAGGCAAAGAAATGTTCAGTGCGGGACATGGACTATTCAAATGGGACTTCTGCTTTAACTGTATATTCATCCAATCCAATTATCCATCCTCCATATTTAAAAGAAATAGCTCCCTTTAAATAAATGGACCTGTCTTTCCGACCCAGGTACACATTGGGTGCCTTTAACATAAAAAATATGCTGGGCATCCTTTTAAAATTAACCATAATGCTTTGTTAAACTCAGCAAGCAAAGAGCTAAGTACACAGATTAAGTGCATATATTGGAGCATTTGCATTTCTGTCCATCCAGTTCTGAGATTTACACAGTTCTGACACTTTGCTGCAGTCACCAATTTTAAAAAATGGACATAAAAGCACAAACAAATCAAGTATTTAACCACTTGCCGACCGCGGTCAGCCCCTCACAGGCAAAGTGACGTATCGGTACGTCGCTAGCCTGTAAGGCTCTGGGGTGTGAGCGCGCGCCGCCGGATGCGCACTCCCGCTCGGTCACGGACCCCCCCCCGCGCGTGTGCCCGGCGGACCCGATGTCCGCCGGGCACTCGCGATCGTCCGTTACACCGGGAGAAAGGCAGGCGGCTAATGTAAACAAGCCGCCTGTCATTCTCCCCTGTGTAAGAATAGTGATCATACGGTTCTGCTATGTAGGACCATTGATCACTGTTCTTACACCTCAAGCCACAGCCAATCACAGTTAGAATCACGCCCCTAGGGACACACTTAACCCCTCCCTCTCAAAAAAAGTTACCCCTTCATTGCCAGTGTCATTTTACAGTAACAGTGCATATTTATAGCACTGATTACTGTAGTGATGTCCCTGGTAACCCCAAAAGTGTCAAAAATGTCAGTCAAGGGTCCGATCTGTCCGCCGCAATGTCGCAGTCCCGCAAAAAAATCGCAGATCGCCGCCATTAGGCGTTAAAAAAAAACAACAAAAATGACAAAAATCTTTCCCTTAGTTAGTAAACGCAATAACTTTTGCGCAAACCAATCAAAATACTCTTTTTGCGATTTTTTTTTACCAAACATATGTAGCAGAAAACAAATTGGCCTAAAATGTTAAAAAATTTTGATGTTTACATTTTTTTGGGTGGAATTTCATATAAAAAATCTGAAAAATATTGTTATTTTTGCAAACTTGACACTCTTTTTTTGTTTATAGCGCATGATCAAAAAATCGCACAGGTGATCAAATACCACCAAAAGAAAGCTCTGTTTGTGGGAAAAAAAGGACGTCAAATTCGTTTAGGTACAGCGTCGCAGGGCCGCGCAATTGTCTGTTAAAGTGACGCAGTGCCAAATCGCAAAATAGGCCCTGGTCAGGAAGGGGGTAAAAACTTCCGGGGCTTAAGTGGTTAACATGCTTTTGTAGTGTTTTTACTTTCCATAAATCATTTTTTTTTATTTATTTGCAACTACCTTTCTAAACATTTGAGTAATGAATTTCCTAGCACAGCCCCCTCTCTCCTTTTATGTCATAGTCCTCCTTTTTCTGGAAGTGTCTAATTAGTCCGTGCTGGCCAAGCTGCTCCACTCCTTCCTTCGCCTCCCTACATGACCTTGAATGTAGCAGAGACAACTACCAGTATACAGTGTCACTTGAGTGACAGCTCTGAAAAGGCTGATATCAGATCAAAGATGGTGATCTCCAGCCCAGTCTCAGAGATTTTGGATGCCTACATAATTGAGATTTTTACAGGTAAATAACATTCATATCATACTGTAAATGCAAATATAATCTTATGGGAAGGTTTTTGTTTATATGAAAGGTCTTGTGACAGGGTTTCGTTAAGTAACAATTACAGGACTTGTTGCTCCCCTGGCCTGTGAATGCATAGTTGCCAACATTTGAAAAAAATTCCCAGGGACACTTTGCAGAACAGCTATCAATTACTTATCACACCCACTTCCCCGAAGCTCCACCCACTCTGCATAATTAATCTCCGCCTACTTCTCATTAGATTATATATATGGTCTACTCAATAAAGAGAGAATTACAGGAAATTGAAAAGGGAATTTCAAACTTAAGGCCAAAGTAGCAGAGTTGGAATAGTTTTCCTATTCAGCTGAACTACTTCTGCCTAAAGTTTTAAATTCTCATCACAATTCCCTGCAATTCTAAATTGTGAAATGTGCTCAGGGTGTGACCGTACAAAAAATGGAATATGGAAATATAAATAAAGTGCAAGGTGTAAATAAGCACGATAAAACGAAAATATACTGTCTGGTATAATTAGGTTTTATCGTACTTATTTACACCTTGCACTTTATTTATATTTCCATATTCCATTTTTTGTATGGTGACACCTGAGCACATTTCACACTTTATTCACATGTCATGTTACCAGATATTTTTGCACATAACATTGTTGCTTTGATCCTACCTACCTTCATTTCAGTGAATGTGTCTTTACTCTGCAGGGGTCCTTCTCTGCTCTGCTGTGGCGACCGGCGCCTGGCCAGGCGCTGCCGAGAACAAGTGTCTTTGATTTAAAAATGGCGCCAAGAGGCGCCATTACGTAACTGCACATGCGTCGGAATGGCGCATTCACAGTTACGATGTCGGCCCACAACCATTTTATTTACGGGCACAGGCTGCCCATAACAGGCATTTACGGGCAGCCCGATTAATGGGTGCTTGCCGGGACAATGTAAATTACCCGGGACAGGCTCCTATTTGCCGGGACAGTTGGCAAGTATGTGAATGGACAGTGAAAGGAAAAGCAGTAGATGAATGAGCTAATCTCACTGTCACCTTGCTCTCTAACCCTATTGGTACTGTATGTCCCTTATTAGCACATAAGCACTGCAGCAAAATTAATTGGCTCCTTCTGGTGATTTTTCCTCTCCCAGGCTGAGCTCTGTTGTACAATAGTTGGTATTCAAATACTCATGCTGCTTACATTAAAAGAAAAAAAAAATGATATAATAACGAATATTGAGCAATTTGTGTACCCATCCTTATAGGCCCAGAGACAACAGCGGGAACCATTGCCTCTTGCTGCTGTCAATCACAGCCAGTGATGAGGGCTTGGGGGTGGGGTGGAACCATGCTTTGTGTGTCTATTAACACACAGAGCTGGCTCGAGAACAAGCCTGAATGAGTGCTCTCATAGCAAGCTGCTTGCTAGGTTGGGCACTCAGCGGGGGGGAGGAGCCAGAAATGCTGGCAGGGGACATGAGAAGTGGAGGATTGGGGCTGCTCTGTGCAAAACCATTACACAGAGCAGGTAAGTATAACATGTTTGTTCTTAAAAACTTTAACTGCCTAAAACCTCTTTCACACGAGCTGTCCGATCAGGTCCGCCTGTCAGTTTTTCAGGCGGACCTGATCGGACCTTGCACTCTCCCCAACGGTGCAGCACATGTCCGCTGACATCCGGCGCTATTCGATCCAATCCTGCCCACAAAATTCAGGAGGATGGTGGTCCTATTTTCCATCTGCCTGGCAGATCAGATTGGATAGGATTGGATGAAAACAGACTGGCGGTCCGTTTTTACCTGATTTCCCCATTGAGGAGAGCGGGACTGTGTATCTGACATCGGCCTGCGCAAGCGGAGTCCACCAAACGGAGGCGCCCGCATTAAAGGGGCCTAAATGGGTTTCTGTTTTTGACAGAAGTGTATCTTTATGACATGGATTTAGTTATCAATTTGCAACATATCCAAATCACAGCAGTAATTAAGCAAGGATAAATACAATGTAATAACTAAGAGGGCACAAAATAAGCCATCTGTAATCTCACGTTTGGATATGATTTCGTATTCTGAGCATTTTGCCCATGAAGAGGCTTACTCCTTTCAAATCACATGTGACTAAAACTCTGTTCTGCAGTCTCCTCCAAAGATTTTCTCTGGTCTTAAAAGCTTATGTAAAACAACATCGACTAAGAGAAGAGATATATACCCAAGACGGCACACGAATCTGTTCGAGTGTAGCTGAATTCCAGTTAGTAATATATTTATGAAAGCATATCACACAAGCCATTAACATCCCTGTCCCTGTATGTACGGCTTTTGTTCACCTCACCATAGCATACACATTTTAGGTGCTTCTTATATTTTTGGAAAATTTTTAAAGCCCAACTACACCATTGAAATTAACTCTCTGGAGAGAGTCCAGAGAAGGGCAACAAAAATAATTAGGGGAATGGAGGACATCAGCTATGAGGAAAGACTACAAGCACTGAACTTATTCTCTCTGGAGAAGAGACGATTGAGGGGGGATATGATATCAATGTACAAATACTGTACTGGTGATGACCCTAGCATAAGGAACAAACCATTCAGAGAAAGGGAATATAATAAGACACGTGGCCACTCACTAAAGCTAGAGGAAAAACGGCTTAACCTTAAAATACGTAAAGGGTTCTTTACCGTTAGAGCAGTAAGGATGCGGAATTCTCTTCCACAAGCAGTAGTATCAGCAGGGAGCATCGGTAGTTTCAAAAAACTATTAGATGGGCAACTTAAAGACCACAACATACAGGGGTATATAATGTATGGTTAACAGCAAACACACACACACATCATAGGTTTAACTGGATGGACTGATGTCTTTTTTCATCCTCACAAACTATGTAACTATGTAACTATGTTACCAAAAGTATTGGCCTGCCTTTACATGCACATGAACCTTCATGGCATCCTAGTCTTAAGCCTCGTACACACGCAACAAATTTCCGCCGACAGGTCATTCGTCTTTTGTCCCGAGTGGTGTCTGTTGGTCGGAATGTGCTCTAGACTGCACACGAATTTTGTCGTCCAACAGAATAATACTTCAGAAGTGATGTCATGTGTTGGATTGCTTTCTTTGTGTTCTTTCATCTCTGAGCATGCCCAGTCTTGCTCATAAGATTTTTCCCTGTCGAAATCTGTACTGACTGCACGAAAATCGGACGTGTTTTGACGGTGGATAAAAATTTTATAGCCTGCACACCAGAATTTTTTCGGCCGAAAAGTCGGAGTCGGTTGTCGAGAGCACCATACTAACAAGCCGAAAATTGGCAGATCGGTCGTCGGATGAAAATTCCCGGCCGAATTTCGACTCGTTCGTTTCGACTCGCCTTAAAGCCCCGTACACACGCGTCGAAATTCAGCCAGGAATTTTCGTCCGACGACCGATCCGACGATTTTCATCTTGTTAGTATGATGCTTCCGAAAACCGACTCCGACTTTTCGGCCGAAAAAATTCTGGTGTGCAGGCTATAAAATTTTTGTCCACCGTCAAAACACGGCCGATTTTCGTGCAGTCAGTACAGATTTCGACAGGGAAAAATCTTATGAGCAACACTGGGCATGCTCAGAGATGAAAGAACACAAAGAAAGCAATCCAACACATGACATCACTTCTGAAGTATAATTCTGTCGGACGACAAAATTTGTGTGCAGTCTAGAGCACATTCCAACCAACAGACACCACTCTGGACAAAAGACGAACGACCGGTCGGCGGGGCAAAGCCCAACTCCTGAAAAACAACCCCCCACCATAATCCCTCTTCCACCAAATGATTTGGACCAGTGCACAAAGCAAGGTCCATAAAGACATGAATGAGCGAGTTTGGGGTGGAGGAACTTGACAGGCCTGCACAGAGTCCTGAGCTCAACCCAATAGAACACCTTTGGGATTAATTTGAACGGAGAATGCGAGCCAGGCCTTGTAGTCCACATCAGTGCCTGACCTCACAAATACGCTTCTGGAAGAATGGTCAAACATTCCCATAGACACACTCCTAAACCTTGTGGGCAACCTTCCCAGAAGAGATGAAGCTGTTATAGCTGCAAAGGGTGGGGCAACTCAATATGGAATCCTATGGACTAAGACTGGAATGCCATCAAAGTTCATGTAAGTGTAAAAGCAGGTGTCCCAATACTTTTGACAATATAGTGTATATATGCAGAGCTAACTCCCCAAAGGGGCTGCTGGCTATGGAATAGGCCCCCCTTACCTGTCCATAGGCTACCCATCCTGTTTCCAGTCCCACAAGCACACCAACAAATTCAGGCTCCAGTCTCGGGGTCTCTAGGATTTATTGAAGACCTTGAACAAAATGCAGGGAGGATGGTTTAGGGTGCAGGATACCCCAGGCACAATAATCTTGGAGGCCAAATTCCTGAAAAATTCTCCCCCAGCAATACTAGACTCTATAACAGCAGGCTCGAAAATAATGCTGAATTCAGAGGGGACAGCCTGAAAATCTGAGACCCTATAAAAGCAGCCATAGTTCTTTGCAGGAACTTCTAAGAATCTCACCCTCAAGAAGTACTTCCACATGCTTCAAGCACAAGGGATCCACCTCTCCAACCGAGTTTCCACACTGAAATTTCCTTCAGGCATGTCCTCTTTAGGGCCGTCAGCCCATAACACATGCTGAGGCTTAGTAGCAGTAACTCTCTTGAACACACACATGCCCCCCCTCCAGGGGAGAATACCCAGGGGAAGAGAGAACTGATTAGATCCTCCCAAATATTTATCTTCCCCCCAGCCCTTCTTCTGGGTCAGCCTCTTATGGATTGACTAGGGTCAGATAACTATTATATCACAAGAAATGATCCTCCTGCACTATTTTTGGAACATCAACAACCAGTCTTAGGAAAAGCCTGAACAGACCTGAAAAATGAATTGCTGGCTACAGCAGAGCTATATACAGCACTAAATTTTACCAGCCCAGGGCAGGGGCCCTACATACAAACCCGATTCCAAAAAAGTTGGGACACTGTACAAATTGTGAATAAAAACAGAATGCAATGATATGACAGTTTCAAATTTCAATATTTTATTCAGAATATAACATAGATGACATATCAAATGTTTAAACTGAGATTTTAAATTTCATGCCATCAACACATCTCAAAAAAGTTGGGACAAGTCCATGTTTACCACTGTGTGGCATCCCCTCTTCTTTTTATAACAGTCTGCAAACATCTGGGGACTGAGGAGACAAGTTGATCAAGTTTAGGAATAGGAATGTTGTCCCATCCTTGTCTAATACAGGCTTTCAGTTGCTCAACTGTCTTAGGTCTTCTTTGTTGCATCTTCCTCTTTATGATGCACCAAATGTTTTCTATGGGTGAAAGATCTGGACTGCAGGCTGGCCATTTCAGTACCCGGATCCTTCTTCTATGCAGCCATGATGTAATAACTGATGCAGTATGTGGTCTGGCCTTATCATGTTGGAAAATGCAAGGTCTTCCCTGAAAGAGACGACATCTGTTGTTCTAGAACTTGGATATAACTTTCAGCATTGATGGTGCCTTTCCAGATGTGTAAGCTGTCCATGCCACAAGGTCTCATGCAACCCCATACCATCAGAGATGCAGGCTTCTGAACTGAGCACTGATAACAACTTGGGTTGTCCTTGTCCTCTTTAATCCGGATGACACGGCATCCCAGTTTTCCAAAAAGAACTTCAAATTTTGATTCGTCTGACCACAGAACAGTTTTCCACTTTGCCACAGTCCATTTTAAATGAGCCTTGGCCCAGAGAAAACGCCTGCGCTTCTGGATCATGTTTAGATATGGCTTCTTTTTTGGACTATAGAGTTTTAGCCGGCAACGGCGAATGGCACGGTGGATTGTGTTCACAATGTTTTCTGGAAGTATTCCTGAGCCCATGTTGTGATTTCCATTACAGTAGCATTCCTGTATGTGATGCAGTGCCCTCTAGGGGCCCGAAGATCACTGGCATCCAGTATGGTTTTCCAGTCTTGACCCTTACGTACAGAGATTGTTCCAGATTCTCTGAATCTTTGCATGATTTTATGCACTGTAGATGATGATAACTTCAAACTCATTGCAATTTTTGTCTGAGAAACTCCTTTCTAATATTGCTCCACTATTTTTCGCCGCTGCATTGGGGGAATTGGTGATCCTCTGCCTATCTTGACTTCTGAGAGACACTGCCACTCTGAGAGGCTCTTTTTATACCCAATCATGTTGCCAATTGACCTAATAAGTTGCAAATTGGTCCTCCAGCTGTTCCTTATATGTACATTTAGCTTTTCTGGCCTCTTATTTCTACCTGTCCCAACTTTTTGAGCCAATATTTGGCATGACATTTCAAAATGTCTCACTTTCAACATTTGATATGTTATCTATATTATATTGTGAATAAAATATAAGTTTATGAGATTTGTAAATTAGTCCATTCCTTTTTTACTTACAATTTGTACAGTGTCCCAACTTTTTTGGAATTGGGTTTGTACATGTGAACTGTTGTGCCTGCCAAAGGATTTGTAATTCTGCTCAGCCAGAATGGTCTTGTGATTCGAAGAGCCCTGTCAGACAGAACAGCCAGATCCTAAACTTAGAGAAAAGTGAATTCACCACCACATTTGTGATCATTTTTGATAATCGCACCAATTGTTGTCAACTTTTCACCAAGCTGCTAGGCGATTGGTCTTGTAGCCCATTCCAGCCTTGTGTAGGTCTACAATCTTGTCACTGAAAATCCTTGGACAGCTCTTTGGTCATGGTAGAGAGATTGGAATCTGACTGATTGATTGCTTCTGTGGACAGGTGTCTTTTATACAGGTAACAAGCTATTAAGAGCACTCCCTTTAATCACTTAAAGACCAAGCCTTTTTCTAACACATGTAGTTTACAAGTTAAAATCAGTATTTTTTGCTAGAAAATTATTTAGAACCCCCAAACATTATATATACCTTTTAGCAAAGACTCTGGAGAATAAAATGGTGTTCGTTGCAGTATTTATTGTCACGCGGTATTTCCGCAGCGGTCTTTCAAACACATTTTTTTTTTAAAAAATACATTTCAATGTAAAGTAAGCCCAATTTTTTTATATATTGTGAAAGATGATTTCACGCCTAGGAAATAGATAACTAACATGCTATGGTTTAAAAGACCCTAGACCCCACCACTGCACTGCAAAGTATTCAAAATGGCGAGATCTGCATTTTTAAATACTGATATAATTTTTTTAAATCTGCGCCATTGACAGCCGAGTAAACCGGAAATGACATTGTGACGTTGCTTCTGGATTACATGATTGGAGACCCGATCAAAGCCGAATTTGGCTTCCTTCAGGACTCCAACCAGCCGGCGGACGGTGGGACAGGAGACCCAGGCAGAGCCGTGGAAGGCGGCGGGAGGGAGAGGGGAGGACCTCCCTTCTCACTTACTGGGATGCTGAGCCGCATCAGTTGTTATCTCCTGAAAGCCGACTGCCGGCTCTAAAAAATGGTACCGGGTTGATGCCTGAAGCTGCAGGCATCATACTGCTACAACCACTTATGCAAGCCAACGTACAGGTACATCAGTTGGCAGGAAGTGGTTTAGAGAGTGCTCCTAATCTCAGCTTGTTACCTGTATAGAAGACACCTGGGATTCAGAAATCTTGCTGACTGATAGGGGATCAAACACTTATTTCACTCATTCAAATGCAAATCAATTTATAACTTTTTTTAAATGCGTTTTTCTGGATTTTTTTGTTGTTATTCTGTCTCTCATTGTTAAAATAAACCTACCATTAAAATTATAGACTGATCATTTCTGTCAGTGGGCAAACGTACAAAATTAGCAAGAGATTAAATACTTTCTTCCCTCACTGTATGCATAGAAATATACACCACAGCATCTAGAACATCACTTAATAATGTTCTAGATTTAGTGGTATATAATTAGATGCATATCTAGACATCATTTTTCATCATTATGACTATGTTTTTTGTGAGGGAGTGGGGAGTGGGGACAGTCGTACTCGGTTACTGTATAAATCAACCATGCCTAGTGTGAGTGTACCCATAGAAGGTTAAAAAGGTATGCGATTATACGCTCTCTAAAGACACTGCCTGAGGTCAGATTCTCATTCTGCCCCTTGACAGTTGAGCATGTCCCTAAGCCCCATAGCTGTTTTTCTGCAGCAAAAATGCAAATATGATTATAATCTTGTTTGATGTGTTTTAGCATTATAATCTGTCCACCAGCTGATATATTACAAATTATTATAGATCATTTCTGTAGTTCAAGGCACACTTCTGCCAATTCTCTAGACGGCTGTATTTGTTGCCCATGGCGCAAAATTAGTCTAATCAGGAGAGCATAAGACTAGCAGGAGCAATTAGAAACAAGGGAGAAACGGTAGATGCAATTTTAAGCAGCCGTACGATCCCGTCTCATGTTAACTATGTCTTAATTAGCCCAGAGATGTTTGTCTCATTTATAGAATGATTAACATAACCCCTAGGGAATGTCAACACAAATAGCATTTAAGGATCGTTTGGAGAGTTTGGCTAAATGCGCTCGTGCTCTGTGAAGCAACACAAAACATGTTTGCTCAAAGAGAGGCAACGCAAGTACAGGAGATGCTAAGTAGGTCATTCTCACATACAACTCCAATCATATACAGTATACGGTATATGGTGAGGAGAACGCATCAACTACTAAGAGCTGACTGAGAAGAGAAATGATGGAAATATCTAAGTGCTTAATATACATTTTTTTGGTGTTTGAAAATAAAGACAGAGTGTGGCAAACCTAGAGAAGAGCAAGGTTAAGAACATTTATGAAAAGTAAGAACACATTAAAATCTGCTAGCAATTCAGATTGTACTTATTCATCTGACAGTGGTCTGTAAAACCTGTCAGAGAAGGATCTATTGCAGCGATTGCGAACCTTGGCACCCCAGATGTTTTGGAACTACATTTCCCATGATGCTCATGCACTCTGCAGTGAAGTTACGCATCATGGGGAAATGTAGTTCCCAAACATCTGGGGTGCCAAGATTCGCCATCACTGATCTATTGAGATCACATCCAACTGATATGAAAGCAGGTTTGATCAGATTTGAAAAGAGACTCTGTCACCACATCCTACTCTCGCTACTATATCCCACCCTCCCCAGGTCCCCTTTGTAATCTGAGTATTTCTATTGGAAGTATACAAATCTCCCAGGACCAGTGCTGACAGCTGCTGCATGGTTAGCCCACTGTGATTGTTTACTATGCAGCTGCTCTTATAGATGGTTAGAATCTTGGCCGGTTAGGGACCAGCTGAGATTGGAACCATGACTTTGCAGGTTGAATGTACCCAAGTTTACTAATGGGTCAACTTGGGCACACAAAGCCTGTCGGATTTAACATGTGATTACTGCTAGCGGCTATCATAGCAGCTAGTAGTGATCACTGTGTTCTCCCGATGCCCCCCCCCCCCCCCCACCGGGAGATCACAATGGCTCTGCTGGAGGTATACCCCCATCAACACTGACTGTGTTGAAACCTGTGGTCGCAGGAAAGAAAATTGCTCCATCTGTGGTCCGCTTTAGTGCCTATCTCATAAGATATTAATAATAATTAACACACTGATGGAGCAGGGGATAGGGATGGGGACTGTTGTTTTGGGTGCCCCAGAAGTCTCATGAGCTGACACCACTCAAAGGCTTGCTTTTTTGCTGAATTTTGGGACTTTGCTTAGGACACAGAAAATGCTGCTGCAAGCAGCACTTCTGTAGGTCCACCTAATATAGGTTGCTTGTCTGTGTGTCATAGTGTGGGTAGAAAGTCATGACAGGGTCTCTTTAAGTTACAGGAAAAAGCACAGAAAATGTAGTATTTAAATGCTTACTTGCTGTGCTTTTCCTTTCCATAAACCATTTTTTTTTTCAATAAAGAGGTATTAAAAACAAAAGCAAAAATGTGTTATATTGCTGCTTACCAATTCCTAAATGGGATGGCTGCATTAGTTTGCATTTTTACATTCTAGTCCCTCCCCCCAGACTGATAATGCTGCTGTGCCCCTGTGCTCCTTTATCCAGAGTGGGGGAACTCTAATACAGGTATGTTACTGGCCAGATCACCAAGTGAAAACAGAGGGAAAAAGACTAAACAAAAAGAAAACGGATGCAGCCACCACATCTAATGATTGGTAAGCTGCAATATATTACATTTTGGTTTTGGGTTTAATACTACTTTAACATGTATTCGATTTTGCTAGAAAATTTGGCTAGTCAGTTCCCTAGCACAGCCCCTCGCTCCTGGCACATCATAGCCCTCTCTCCTTCTGAGAGTGACTAATTTACTTCTAAACTGATCAATGTTGCCAACCTCCTGCAGCTTTTTTTACCAACAAAACATTGAAAAATTACTTTGGGAACACATTTTTCTGTTTCAATATTTTTTATTAAAGTATTTCCCAATAAAAAGAATACAATCATACAACAAAGAGTACATTTCTTCCACAAGTGTCTAGCATATAATAACGGACTGAAAGTCTACCAACTTATGTAAAGGAGTCTTCTTCTTCTCTTCCTTTTTTCCTTTAGCCGTCTTTTCCTTCCATGTTCTTTTGTAGGAAAAATAAAATTCTTCTCCAGCTAAATTGATCAGTCTAGCTTTGTGGGCTATTTCAAAAACTCCTATTATCGCATAGATAAGGCACATCGTAATCTCTTTGCATAATAAGATAATAAAGCTATACCAACTCGTATTGTGGCTCCAGCCTCGAGGGCGGTCACCACCTCTGTGGTCCGGATGTACATCCGACCACCATGTCTGCATCCGCTATAGGGCCCCCCCCCTCCAGGAGGGGAGAGACACCCCCCTTATCTCTTAGTTAACTACAGTCAATATTTAAAAGAATACTAATATTTATTCAGGACAATCGGGAAGACCCGAGAAAGATGACATCAGAATTTTAGAATAGAAAGAAAGAAACAGTAAAGATGAAGAGGGGGTAATTGGACAAGACCTCGCATTCCGAATCCCACAGGCTCAGAACTTGCTCAACCGTTTATGGATCGAGGATCACCAGTTAGGTACCTGACCCATGGTTCCCATATTTTCTCAATCATCGTGGGAACACATTTTTTACTGACAACCTGAAAAATGGCAGAACTATTAAAAACTAGGACAACCGATATTTAAACAGTATAAACAGAATATGAAAACACTGACAATACCTACAGGAAGAAATTTGCTTGGTTTAAACTCACAGCGTTACTCCACTTTTGTTGAGAAAAAACATTCCCCTCTGGGTGAACTCTGTACATTGCAAGGATTTTACCAAACATTTTTTTTGCAGATTCCTACCTTTTGTTAATCTGAAGAAATCACTGTTTGTTCCTCTGTGCCTCTTTGCTGAGTGGGTCAAATGGGAGTGGTTTCATAATTATCTATCTGCTGCGGCATTTGCAGGGCTGTAATGAGGGAAGCTGCTGGGCCTGCATCTCTTTAGACGTGTTCCTATTGAGAGTATCTCACCAAAAATGTCATTTTTGTTGCAGGCGATGCCTGAAATCTGACTTGTATCTTAGGCAGACTTCTGGGAAAATTGGTGAGCCAATCACACAAGCAGGAAATGATGTTTCTGGGGTGTGGTCAGTACACATTCTGTGTATAGAACAGCTCCAGGTAGCCATATTGCATTGCATTTTCAAAACATTACAACAGATCCAAATTGAAAAGGAAAGGTTATTTTTAATAACATTCAATTACAATATGATTTGTGTCGCATTGTACACACTATATTGTTTTTTATTTATTTGATATTTTTTTCACCCAACTAAAGTGGAGTTACCCTTTGAAAGGTCTACATAGCATGACAAATTATCAGCCTCTGATATTCATAGACAGCTGTAAAAAATCCCAGATTTTTACAAACTGTCCTTAAATTTATTGATTGATGGCAACCCTGGTGCTGACCAAAGTCCTCCGTCTCTCCTTTCACTTCTCTACGTAACCCTGCTGAGGAGGGAGTGTGCGTGAATACTATAGAGAGTCGCTTTAGCAATAGCTGGGGCTGCTGACATTACATTCAAATGCTGATGCCCAGCAGTTGCCTCAGGACAATTTTGATGTCTACACAAGGAAGGCTTTTACAGGTAAAAAACATGTATACAATTTGGTAGATGCTCATATAATCTCATGGGAAGATACAATATAATTGGTCTGGTGACAAGGTCTCCTAAACATATCTTTTCAATTTTCCTTTTCACTAACTGAACTTATCTTTATTTTTATTTTCAATATTTTATTGGGTTTTATGTTACAAAAAAACACTTCAAGGTCAGCTTGCACATATATGACTGCTATTTTTTTTTTTTTGGTGACAGCTTGGTGGGAGAAGACGGCAATGGGGAGAGTGACCCATCATATGGGTCAAGGCAGATGGGCAGAAATAATACCCTATCAAATAATCCTTGGATAGTAATGGCCCCTGTACTCCTAACTTTACGAATGTATCGTAGAGGAACATTACTTTCTATAAATCGCAACATGAATAGGCGATGAAAGAAGTACAAAGAATTGAATATGGAGCTGTAAAAAGCCATAATTGCAGCCTGTGATAGCAATGTTCTTTTTTTTGGCATTTGCACAAATTTAAGCGTATGCTCACTGTTCTTTCTATGGAGCACCACACACATTATTATTATTATTATTATTATTATTATAGAGGATTTATATAGTTTACAATACAAAGGGGGACAGCGCAAGTTACAATACGGTTCAATACAGAAGAAATATTAGGACCCTGCTCATGAAGCTTACAAATATAGGAAAAGGGGGTAGACTACAACACTGGAGAAAGCCGGAGTGGCAGCCTGTGAGCACAGTCCAAAAAAAATGGCACTGCTTGGGTAAAGTCACGTGTGTTGGGCACTATTACATTCTATGGTAAAGCTAGAGCCATAGCCTATGGGCACCAGTCAGCTAAGGACAAGACAGGCAGTGAGATAGGAGTTTTATATTCACAAGTGATGATGAAGACCCTTTGAACCCCCTCTTTAGGGAAAGGAAACATTGACTGTTGGAAGCATGGCCTCACCTTGGGCGTGAACTTAAAACATGGAGGTTAAGTAGCTAGTTTATGAATTTGCTATAAAGACCTAAAGTGGCAGGATGGAGCCTGAACTCTAGAAAAAGGCTATGCTGGAGCACGTCCTACTGATCTGAGGAGATCCAGCTGTCACAAGAGTTGACCACCCTCCCACCCATTGCGATATTTTCCCACAACTTTATTGGCGGTTTTGTCAGCAATTGATGATGCTTTATGGGCCATGCCCTCGAGTTAAATTCTCCTGTCAGTTTAATGCCTCTCTGGCACTGGTGGTAAGGACAGGCCTCTTAGACTATGTGTGTTTATGTTATGGGTGCTCACAGTGTAACTGTGACTGGTATTGTCGTTCGGTATATTTGGAAAGTTGTTACATTTAGAAACTTCAATAAAGCTGTGGCCTTGCTCTATTTCCAACTTAATCAGCTTCCATGTCTTTTTGTGGGGCAAGGTATTGGTTTATTAGTTGATCAAAAATGAGCCTATGCATCTCAGCAGTCAAGGGGTAGAAATGGATTTACTGATCAAAATGTTCTTATGGAAAAAGCATAAAACCTTTTTTTTTTAGCCAACCCGAAACGAAAACCATAGTTTACTTTAAATCCAACTGAAATTGTGTAAAATCTATATCCTCTAAATTACAGAAGTGTAAGGGTTATATGTTCTTTGAGATTACAGAGGCTAGTATACTACAGAGAGCTTATTTCCCATATTAATGCATATCACTAGACCACTTCTCAAAAAGTCTGCTAACAAACTAAGAAGAACTTCAATTATTCATTTGAAAAGTGCAATCATCTCTATCAACTTAAAGGATTATCTAATAGCCTTCCCCTTTCGGTTCCATTAAAATTCAACATCAAGAAAAAGTTGACACGCACACATTCATTCTTGGATGATTATAGAACATTTCTATTTCCCCTCTAAGCGTCTATCCAGCTATACCACTGTGTGTGTTTTGTTAATCAAGATCACAAAGTACACTGTTCCAGTTACAGAGGTTTAAATCTGAAATGAAAAGATACATTTATAAATAATAGAAAAGAAGAAAAAATCTAAGAGTACCCTGGCCACCAATCAGAGAAAAGAAAAAAAAAAAGTTGGTGCTTACAGAAACGAAGCACAGGTAATATTTGCTAGAAAAACATGACAGTGAAATCTGATTGGTTGCTACAGTCATGTATGAGTCACATATATGTACATGTGCTAGGTTGTCTTTTCTTGTAGGCAAATAAAAAAGTCCTGGCGCTGGTCCACGGGACAACCTCCTATAGGATGATGGGAGTCAGTAGTCTCAACAGTTTAATAATGGGGACAATAAATAAAGTGTTTACACGTGGTGCAGCCATATCCCTGACACAGGATGATGTGTATTTTGTAGAATAGCTGGAAGGAGGGATGGCGCACAGCAGTGTAATATGGAACTGTTGCTCTAAATCAATCCAACTGATGGACAGTGATGACAGAAATAATAACAATGTTTATTGGTAACAAATAATGATAAAACCACAAACCAGTCCTGGGGTCTTCGGCATTGAGTACTGTGGGGGTCCCGCTCAGCGTGAAAAAAGGAGCAATGTTCCCAATCCAATAAAAGGAAGAGGAAGGGGATCCGGGGGATCTCGGGGACGGATGGACAGATGATATCACACGGCACGTGTGTCAGCCATAACACAAGCAGGGCGCCGGACCAATCGTCACTTCCAGGAACCTCACCGCACAGCGTCACATGAAGTGGTAGCTGAGACGAAGATGGAGAGCAGACCAGCGTGGAGCTCCAGCTTCAGGTTGCCGTGACTAAATGTTTTGCGCGCAGTTTTTTTTTTTTTTTAACATTCAGCTCCCCCTGGCATTCCATGGCACCCGAACTTAAGTTAGGTTCATTAAGCCCTGCTTGAACCAAACCCAGGTACAGGTATGTGTGGTTTATTTTGCTGCATTCACAACTTTCAGTTACATTGACAATGGTCACCAGTACAAAGAGTGGATGAACCTCCTCCAGGTTACTTATAATACAAATATTGTGCAAAAGTAGAGAAAAAGTCTCTGCTTTAAGTGGAAGTAAACTTCCATCTTTTGCTTTTACCTATAGGCAAGTCTATGATAAAGGCTTACCTATAGGTAGTATAAATATCTCCTAAATGTGCACCGTTTAGGAGATATTTACATTACATGCAGCCAGTGACATCACTGGTGCATGCACTCTGAAGGAACGGACACTCCTGTGTCACTCCCATGCATGCCTGTGCCGTGAATCGCGGCTCCTGTGCATGCATGGGAGTGACATCATCACGGCTCCGGCCAGTCACAGAGCTAGAGTCCGTGCTTTGGGTGGGTTTTGTATTCAAATAAAAGTCTATGAAAATACAAAGCCTGCTTGAAGCAGGTAAATGCAGGTCTAAAGGAGGTCTACTGCAAATGTGAATGAATTCTGAAAGATCTCAGAAGTACCTCAAACTTGATGTCATCAAACCAAGTCAAAAGCCCATCAATATAGGTCCTCATGTGGCTTTTCTTTCTTTAAACTCCCCATTATTGTAGCTGAGCTCCTACTGGTCTATATCCCATTTATTCCTGATCCATGATAGAAAGGAACATAATTAATGTTCACCAGTTACTCCAGAAATCATATCTGCACAGACCTGAAACAGATATGCTGGCCTGAGGCATTGCAAGCTTTCTATGCTCTGCTATGTGCAGGCCACATGTAGGGATACTGACTAAATATTTTGTTCCTTTTTGGACCCTAAAAAGTAGGAATAGACCGATATGGTTTTTTCAGGGCCGATACCGATATTTTGGTCACAACGTATCGGTCGATATGGGCCGATATTTTGTACATTTAAAGTTTTGAAAAATAAAGACAATTTTTGACACAAATCTGGTATTGAACATGTTAATTTTTGTTTAATGCTTAATGGCTGGCTTTCTGGCACGCTGTGGTGGGTGGCTAACTGGCTGGTACAGAGCCTGTGGCTGGCTGGTATGGTACAGGGCCTGTGGATGTGGGTGGCTGGCCCCGGGCTGCTGTGGGTGGGTGTATGGCTGTGATACATTCCCACTAGACTAGTCCCGACTCCAGACGAGGCTGTCCAAGGCGAGGGAGGCGGCCTAAGAAGGCAGAATGACGTCACAAAAATATCGGCAATATCGGCCAGTCCTGGGGCTGATACTGATATATTGGGGAAAGTGCATATTGGCCACCGATATATCGGCCTTCTCGATAATCGGTCTATCCTTACTACAAAGTATCCATGCTTAAAGTCCATTGACTCAAAGGCCTGGCAAATGACAAAACCTGGATACTAGCTCTCAGGACCTTTTTGCTTCTTTTGCCACTTTCCTAAATATTAACCACAGCTTTAATAAAAAAAAAAAAAATGAGTGTGTTATCTGTGATGGCAGATTTATGGCTTCGATTTCAGTGTGCACACTGCATCGTGCTAGCATTGCATCATACACACATTGGGAATATGGCATCACAAACACTAATTCCATATTACGCACTGGTAGAATAGGCTCATTCCTGGGCTCATTCCAATTTGAGATGCACAGCTTTATTCACAGAAGGCATGATCCAAGCTACTTCTAAATAAATCATAGTGGGTTTATTAATATGACCAAATGCCAGCACCACACTTCATGTTCTCTACTTTGGCACTGCTCTCTGTTATAACTCCAGCAAGTTTTGGGCATGGCATAAAAAAGGAAACCCTAGCCATACTGCCGGTTCAGTTTATGTAGCCAGCCATCAAGCTGTCTTATGTACACCTCAATATCAATGCCTTTTATATCATACAATCATTTTAACAAAAATGAAAAAGAATAATGATAACATGAGATGCAGCGGCCAAAATGTTTCAGCCAAAAATGGTGTATTTGTATCCTGAATTTTCGGTTTCTCCTCCAATATTTCTGTTCTGTGCACCTCTAAATAACTGTAAAAGAATGTTTCATAGTCTGCACAATTCGAGGCTTGATGATGCCTCTCTTATTCTTCTTTCCTAGGCACTGGTGTGTAATAGATGCTATAGTAAATATAAGCCCCATAGACTGCATTTGAGTAAAGGCACATAGACTGTTTTTCATTGCAATGTGAATGGGTAAATCTAATTGGCTCAGAAGCTTATCATTTTCAAAAAAGTAGCTTGTTATTTCCATAGAATTATTATGTAACAGATTTAAGCTACCAATGGAAAGCATTTTGTGACATATGTTTGGCCTGTAATAACACTGGCTGGGCAATGAAACTCTACAGCAGGAGTGTCTAAAATTTGCAGCCCAATACAGGTATGAATGCAACCCAACACAAAATCATAAACTTATTTAAAATTGTTGATTATTTTTGTTTTTGTACAAATGCATTTACACTTGCCATGCATTCACACTTAGAGCCCATTCACACAGGGGCGACACGACTTCCCGGGGCGACCTGTGAAGTCGCGGTGCACACACTTGTGTCGCTCCTATTAGAACGGGTCCTGTGCTAATCAATAGCAGGCGACCCACCGCGACTTGTCAGGCGACCAAGTCGCCTGACAAGTCGCGCTAGTGTGAATGGGGACTTACACTTGCCAAAGAAAAAAAAAAAACAGTGTCTCTTTACTGGATTTTTACATTTTATCTTCCCAAAGAAAAATATCCAACTCTTCACAACTTATTCATGTCATCAGTTTTCAGCAGCACCTATATTTGTGAGCAACTATTTTCAAGGATGAAGCACACAAAGTTAGAACCAAAATTTCTGACGAGCACCTTGAGAATTCATTGAGACTTGCAACTACATTCATCAAACCGGATATTTATGTGTTAGTTTATTAAAGAAAAGAAAGACTCGCTGCTCCAGGTGAGAAAAAGGAAGCCTAATGATGCTAACGGGTGCCCGCCTCGGCTCGCCTCCGCATACAATGATAAAAAAGAATTGGCCGCACTCCAAGTTGCATCCAGATTCGGTTTATTGGACGAACATCCCAAGTGTTACAACAGTGTACAGGTAGATGTGTTTCACACACTAACAGGTGTGCTTATTCATTATTCGTTTATTAAATATATTGTCAAATATCGCATTCATTTTATGTTGTCCTCTATTACTTTTATAATAAAAAATATTACAAAAAAAAATGAAGTTTTATTACTCAGATAATTACATTATCTATATAGTGATCATTAACTTTTGATCTGCCTGCCTTTTCTGCTCATCAGCTATGGACACCCCTGCTAAACAGCGAATATAACACAGCAAGCAGTAGTTTATCCCAGAACAGAGCTATGACAATTTGTCAGTCACTGGGGACTTTCACCCAGAGACCATTTCTTTTGGAAGGGCCCAGTGACTTTTTCATTGCTTTGGCTCACATTCAAAAGGACAGCGTTCCTGCAGACAAGCTGGAAGCAAAGTTCCAAGCCTCCTTCATCTGTTCCCACAAATCAGAGTGAAACATATTGTTGTGGTTTGGTACTGTTCTGCTACACAACATGGGGCATTTGTAAGCAATTAGCGGGAGCCTGGGGTCTACAGTATGTATACTGTTCAGTCCGCTTCTACAGCATGCCACTTTGAGCTCCTCTCACATATAAACTAAAACATCAGTGAGACTGTATTTTTCATCTCTTTAGGAAGCGATGTAAACTTTAATCTGACCACTTACAGTGAGGGCACATTCAGCAACATCCCACCAGGGACTCATAAATACATGCCTTTTGTCTGTACTATGAGCTCAAACGTTTATTTGGCTCTCCTGATCTCTTAACAACTGAGTAAGAATTTGATGAATGGCTGTTGGCCATAATGCAAGCATAAGAGAAGACTAAACTGTACACAAGAATGGGGGAAAAGGGGAGCAGTATTGCATCCCCCTTTTCTCATGGGTTGGCGGCAGGAATAAGTTAAAGCATGTTAAACATTCATTTACCGGTAAGGGATTAGGATATTTGACTCTGAGGTGAGGGTTATTTGACCTTTTCCTTAAGAGGTCAACTGTCCTCCTTCCCGCTAAAAATTCCCACTCAAAGCTTCCCTGTATCCAGGAAAAATTGGCTATATGATCTTCTCCCTGGGGTCAAGTAGCTCTTCCCGCTCATTTATCCCGCCCGAATAGCCCGCCAAGAACCCCTTTTTGGGGTATTTAAGGGGCACCTCAGCAGAGGAATTCAATCGCTTCAGAAACGGAGCTGTGGTGTTCCCCTCCCTCCTCTTGTTTGTCGCGGCCAAATTATTATGTGGTGGTGTCACCTTTGCTTATTGCATAGGGGGACTAACCTTTGTTTCCAATGTGTGGTTGTCTAATTTCATTCATGTAATGTTGGAAAAATATTTTGGATTAATTTGTTATTTATGCAACCTGAGCTGTAGTGGCTAAGTTGTTTGAGTGTTATGGTTAATTTTATTATTAAAGTTGTTTAATTATTATTTAAAACCAATAATACTTATTTCAACCCAATGTCTGGTTGTATTTATTTTGCTTGGATTTTATCTATGGTTATGTGCTTTGTTTTACATTAATTACTACCTGCCATCCCACTACATACTGTAACACAAAGGGCTCTTTCACACGGAGCGGACCGCATTGCGATCCGCTCCGGCACTTTTTTTTTCTTTTCACGGAGCGGATGACACTTGTGTCATCCGCTCCGTATGTCCGCATATCATCCCATCCGTTTGCGGATGATATACGGACAAAATTTATGTCTATGGGCATTGCGGATGTCAGCGGATGACACCGCTGACATCCGATTTTGCTTCCTTCCCGTTTTTTGAACGGAGGAAAAATAGGGTTCTGTTCCGTTCCAAAAAACGGAACAGAACTGAAAGGAAGAAAATCGGATGTCAGCGGATGGTATTCTGCTGACATCCGCAATGCCATTGACTTACATTATGTCCGTAAATCATCCGCAAAAAATAGGATGATTTGTGGACATACGCTCCGCCCGTGTGAAAGGGCCCAAACAGGTCAGAAAAAAGATTGCCTTTATTTAGCAAAGAACATACAAACATAGAATAACATACTAATGTAATTTAGTAATGAAGGGCTATGTCCACATAATAGTACTACAAAATAGTAATTATAGTTATCAGTGGAAGCTTGTGGTTCTGTCCCACTTTTTTTTTACAATTTTTTTCAACCCTTTTTTTAACTATTTGCCAACCCAACAACATGTCCATCTATCCTCCTTCCTGCCTCCTTTTTTTAATTAAGAAATGCTCTCCGTTCGCTGCTGGGTACTGCCATTTTGTCCCTGACATCGGCCCTCCCAGATGCCATGGATCTGTCTGTGAAATGATACTTCACCAAGATTTTGTAAATATGTGGCATGACTGGCCAAATGCACACTAAAGGCAGAGCGCTGGGAGCTAGAAGATAGAGCACTGACTTTGCAGGTGAGGGAATATGAAAGGGAACCAGAATGATCCAATACTCTACATCAGGGATCTCCAAATTATGGCTCTCCAGCTGTTGTGGAACTACACGTCCCATGAGGCATTGTAAAACTCTGACATTCACAGACATGACTAGGCATGATGGGAATTGTAGTTCCTGAACAACTGGAGGGCCATAGTTGGGAGACTCCTGTTCTACATCATTTTCCCTGTCAACTATTATGTATTACTGTTATTTAGTTGTAAAAATAGACACTATTTTTTAAAAGTTAGGCCATGGTTGATGAGTAAATTTTTTCTACTATTCCCTACTGTAGTTAGCTGAAACATTGAGAGGTAGAGACAGAGTCTACTAGCTACGTGTTATGTTTTTGAAGAGCCCAGTAGCGATATCTCATTGCCGAGAAGCCCGTTGCACACCTCTCTCAGGGAGTCTTATGAGTTCTGATAGCCAGGATTGGCTCTGGTGCAAAGCTCCTGCTCATTCACCTAGTGCGTTCAGGTCACGCTTCCCACTCTATGTACAGGGTATGTGTCCTCTCAAAACTGCAATTGTATTCAGTATTAATAGATATCTATCTAGGCCAGCCTTTTCTCAAACTTTTTACCCCATGGAACCCTTTAAATAATTTTTAAGTCTAGGTGAACCCCACCTGAAGCCAATTCATTGGAGATCCATGGGAAGAATGCCTCCCTTATAGTGGTGGCCAGAATGCCACCCTTACAGACAGCTAAAAATGATCACGGGTGTCCTCTAGCTGGTTCTTTCAATTAGCATTGGCTCCGAAACTATGCAGGGACCATCAAGTGGGAGGTCAATCAGCCACAGTTAAAGGAACCTCTAGAGAAACCCTAGGGTTCCACAGAACCCTGAAAAAGAATGGCTGATCTTGACCAATACATAAACAATAGGTAACAGGCAAAGTGCGGCATGGCAAACTGCGTGTGTGTCTCCAAAATCGTGGATGTAGATTTGCCTTCTAGTTATTTAGAACAACATAGCAGCAGTGCATAATCATCTCTGCAGAACTTTACATTCCCCCCAGTATGACTTTATATAGACACATTTACAGCAACAGAGGCGTAACTAGAACCTTCAGGGCCCCGATGCAAGAAACCATGAAGGGCCCCCCCAGACCCCTGGCCGGGGCCCTTCCCTTCAAGCCCGGGGCTCTTCCCACTAATCCTGGGGCTCTTTAATCTCATTGCATGGCCTTTTATTATGGTCCCGCATCAGGATCCTTTCACAAGTTCTGCAGTGGGCCCCCTTCCTGCAATCTTGGGGCCTCCCCACAGTGGTGAAATGCCAGGGCCCGGTCGCAAGTGTGACCTTTGAGATCCTAGAAGTTCACCCACTGGTTTGCTACCGGGCCCCCTGGAGCATGGGGCCCGGTAGCGATTGCAACCCCTGCAACCCCTGTAGTTACGCCCCTGGCAAGACACCATAATTCCCACCACCTCCAACAGATGTTGGTACATAGTCCTCAGAGCTGCTGTTGGTAGACCTTTCCAATTCCCAATGGCACAATTCCAGGTCTAAGTGGAATACAAACGAATACAGCAGTGCAATGCACTTTGTTTTTTTTTTTGCTTTAGGTTCCCAATCAATGGTTTTGGAGATGGGGCTGTCTTTTGAACAGAAAGCGGAGATTATAATTAATTCAAAACAGGGTAAGATCTTTTGAAATCACACTTTATCTAACTTTCTTTGTTGCATATTGCTTACATCAGAACTGCAGGTATACTTTACCCAAATCATGGCTGGTAATTTCTGTATGTAAAGGGTAACTTAATGTTTGTGGGAAAAAAAATAGCAAAGAAATAAACAATGATATAGCATATACAATGGCGACACACGTCATATTGTAATTGAATGTTATTAAGAATTATCTTTTTTTTTCAAATCGGCAGCCCTGCAATTTTCTGTAAAATGCAATGGAATATGGCCACCTGGAGACCTTTTTGTACACAGATGGTGTACAGAACGCCCCCCCTCAAATGTCATGTCCTACTTGTGTGATTGCCCTATTGATTTTTCCAGAAGTCTGCACTAAGATATACAGTATGTCTGATTTTGGGCATCCCCTGCACCAAAAATGTAATTTTTTTGTGAGATACTCCCAAAGGAAAGTTACTTCTAAAGGGATGCAGACCCTGCCACTTTGCTCATTAGAACACTGCAAGTGCAGCAGCTGATTGATAATTATAAAATTACTCCCATACATGCACATGTGGATGGACAGAGACAAACAAACAGCTATTTCTTCCGAAAAAAAAAGGGAAGGAATTTGTACAGTACAATGATCACCCAGAGGGGAATGTTTTTTTCTCAACAAAAGAGGAGTTACTCCGTATATGCCAGGTAAGGAAAACTGTCACTCTAAGTGGATGGGTATAAATGTCCCTATTTTAGAGCATGTGCACACAGCATTAGACTTTGGCTTTGTGCCTTGTGATCGTTGTGAACCAATCACAGTGATGACAAGTGTAAACAGTGGCTGTGTTTACATACAGCCAGCCCTCCTCCTTCTCTCACAATGCCTGATGATGACATCTCAATCCATGTTGAAATATTAGAACAAATGTCAGCAAATCCAGATCAGGACAGACATGATTCATCTCTATTGAATATTAATAGTTTACTGCACAAAATCGTTAAGGACACTGCAATCATGGCACACATGAGAACAGAAGTGTCACAGATATTCATATGTACAGTATATGAGAGGCCTTAACAAGTACTATATGCTTTCTGTAACCAGCCACATCTACTCCCTGCTGGGGATCACTGTCATTTGATCACCTGACAAAACAATGTAGCAAAAATGCAGTTTTCTCATAGGAAAACACCCCAAAATTATCAATGTTTGAAAAATAGACACTCCAACTAAGGTGATCCCATTTTTTGCCAAATTTTTGGGGAAATTAAGAAGCATGAAGGTTTGTAATACTGCACTAGATACAATAAATGTACAGGTCATACACAGAGGAAGCAGGAAGCAAAGCATTGGTTCTGTACACAATGTTTGTGAAACAAGCTGTTGGTTCACAGCCCTTAAAGTGGTTGTAAACCCTCACATACACCCAGTGAAGTGAACAGCCTCAGATGATACGAAGAGATTTAACAAATCCTCCCACATATGTTTTACTTGTTTTCAGTCTCCTCTCCTCCACATTCCTTTAAAAGGGCAGAAAAGTGTTCAAATCTTTCTTCATTTGTCAGGAGCACAGAGGAGGGGGCAGAGAGGCTGCAGTTACAGTGTGTGAGAATTGATTGGAGGACAGGCCCCCCCCCTTCATAAAGAAGAACTGTGTTCTGAATAGACAAGCTATCTGATTAGCTCTCCCACCCCCTCTCTCTTTCAACACAAATTGCATCTCATGTGCCAGAAAAACTTCTCAGAAGTGACCCATGGTGATAGCAGAGGAATGAAGCACCAGAGAGAAAGGACACTTAGAGCTTTGGGGAGAGACAAGTAAACAATACAGATATATGTGTTTTGCTCAGTTTCCATGACTGAGGTTTACAACCACTTTAATGAGTCTAGCGGACATCCGAGGGTGCACTGTAGAAAAAAGGCATCCACCACTTTCACCCCCTTTCTGCCCAGGCCAATTATAAATTATCTTTCTTCATAAATATAGGCCAAAATGTATTATTTTTCTTTGGTAAAAATAACCCAAATCAGTGTATATTGTTTAGCCTGTGTGAAAGGTATATTGTTTACAAACTATATTATATAAATTTGAAAATTGATTAATCCTGATGTACTGACGGCCCAAAAATGCCAGGACAGTACAAATACTCCCATGAATGAATATTTTTTGGAAAGTATAAAGTCCAAGGTATTTAGTAAGAGGCATGGTGAGTTTTTTTAAGTTGTCATTTCTTGTCACAAATATTTTAAAAAAAATAAAAAATAATTTTTTTCACATTTTGTATTTTTTTACATGCTGTCACCAGTGCAGCACAGCGTCATCATATACCTGGTGGGGTGGTGATCAGGGACACTAATTGGTGATAGTATGTTAAAAAAAATACAAATAAAAAAACACTAACAGTTATTTTTTTCTATTTTTTTTTAATACTGTGACCAGGGCAGTACAGTGTTACCATAGTAACACTGTAGCACTCTGGGGAGGGGATCAGGTGCTATCAGTGATAATCACTGTTATAGGCAACTATTTGCTGTGAATGAATCCATTCATCAAGTGAATATTGTTGTGATTAGCTGTGATTGGCCACAGCTAATCACATGGTACAGATGGGATGTGATTGGCCCTTCTGTACTATGTGATCACTGTGACCAATCACAGCGAGCAACACAAAAGTACACAATAATAATTACCTATGAATGGAAGCCATCCATTGTGTACAATTGCCATGTGATCTGCTGTGATTGGTCACAGCAATCACATGGTACTGGTAATGGACCAGTACACCCATCTGTCATCCGCTGTGCCTGGTGGACACAGTGGGTGACAGATCACGCTACAGCGCAGTCTGATCCTGACGTCCACCCAGGGTAGGAGAGCTCCCCTCTGGCTGTCATTTGATCGAAGACCGGGCGTGAAACAGTTATGTACGGAAGTTAGTAAGTGGCTAAAGTGGACTTAGCATTAGATATATATTTTTTATGTTAAGTAATGACAATTTTTATAACACTTAGGCCCCTTTCACACTTGCGGACCGTTCAGTCAGTTTTTCAGGTGGATCTGAACGGATGCCCCATGCATCTCTATGGGGCATCAGATGTCAGCGGAGACATGTCCGCTGACATCCGATCCTTCAAAACAGGACCGATGGAAACCCTATTTTCCATCCGTCTGGAGGATCGTATCGGATGGGATCGGATGAGAACGGACAGGTGGTCCGTTCTCATCCGTTTCCCCCATAGAGAACAGCGGGGACCTGACAGCTCTGTCTCCGCACACAGCGTGGAGACAGAGCTGCCATCCGGCTGCTCAGCGGGGGATCGGCGGATCGATCCCCCGCTGAGAAAAACTGAGTCCGGCGATGGACTCCAAGTGTGAAAGGTGCCTTACAGGTCAAAGGCGAAGCTATCTTTGTTCAAGTATCATATTTGTTCAAAATCTACTTCCTGGACTAAAATGATGGCTCAGAAATGATACAGTCATGTACACCCTGTTACAATCCGATCAATGGGTCAAAAGAAGACTAGGGCCTCATTTACACTTGAGTCAGTGCAATTGAGCTGCATTTTTGCCACCCCTCAACTGCAGCCCCTTAAACAGAAACGGGAGCAGGGGGACATATATGGCGCTTCTCCACTGCATGGAACCGAACGGTTCGGCTCGCTTTTGCGCTTTTCCACTGCATTGTACTGCATGGTACGGTGTTGGAACGGTTCGGTACGGTACGGCGGCGCTTTTCCACTACATGGAACCGAATGGTACGGCCCGCATAAACAGTACCACCTCGGTTGTGGTTCCAAGAGGGCCGTACACTATCCCACAATCCTTTGCATGCAGCCTTGACTGTTTGTCACAACTAGCCACTGATTGGTCAGAGAATCGTTGTTATCCCACCCACTTACTATTAGTGGAAAAGCAAACCGTACCAAACCGTACCGAACCGTTCCAACACCGTACCAAGCAGGGCCAAGCAGGGCCGAGTGGAGCCGAGCCGGCACTTGAGGTGGAAAAGTGCCAATAGATGCCATGGCTGAGATGCTTTACATCACAATGTGGCAACAATTAATCACTTGCAATTGCATGCAGTTGCAACACAATGGTGTAGGTTTTTAGGGGTTACAAGGGTGGTATGGATGCGACATAATGCCTCCTCATTGTCTCTCAAAACTCCCTCTGAAAAGTGATGCACCACAGATCACTCTCCAGAGGGCACTGCTAGTGTAAATGAGCCCTAAGAAAATGTTTTCTTCCTCCTGCAGCAGACTGAAGACATCATCTGAGCCTAGGCATAGTCACTTTAATACAGCTAATGAATTGCTTTATAATGATAAAAGGTACAGCTATATTGCTGATGTATATTTTGACATGTCGGAAAAGTATTCATGCAGACATTTAAAGGTTATTATGAGGTCCACTTTAACATTACAATTATTTAATATGCTACACAATAGCACAGGCACTGCATAAAATGTATTCTGAATGAACCCTAATTGTGCAAATAAAAGAACAAAAGCCTGCAAATTTTACAAGTGACAAGAAAAGCACTAATACACCGAGATTTTGGAGCAAAGCCAGCTCTTATCTTAGTTGGATTGAAATCTGTCTTTACTCCTGATTAATACAATCATACGCTATTCGTTTTCAAATTGCTATAGTCAAATAAAGTTGAGGTTAGACAATGTATGGTGTTCCAACCTATGTGTTCTGAATACTGAGATCACAATAAATTCTATTATGTATTCCGACCAAGTGTTTTATCAGAAATACTTTGGGATGAGATGTTCAGACAATATCAAAGCTATTTCTATTATCTATTTTCAAGGACACTTCTGAGAAGAAAAATAATAGAAAGAGTTTGCCCAGAACAGTTGCTCCACCGGTAGTACGGTACCTCTGCAATAGTAAGGAGGACCAATTAGCAGTCAAGGCATCTAATCAGAGTAATGGTTTTAATGAAATTACACAGATGAAATGATTGTTATGGATTATCTGCCTTGATACTGGGCAGAGGTTCAGCTGCTGGAAAGTAATGGATGGGGATGGAAGTTTGTTGGCTTTCATAGGCTGAAGATTGGAATATGTCCACTCAACCAATCCTGTGACATAGAGGAGCTCGGCAAGAACAATGCTGCTGGCACTGATGTAGCGGCCCCTACCGTGCTGCGAAGCACTTAGATTAATTGAAGCGCTGTGCACTGTAATAAATAAATATACACACAGAAGTGGCTTGTAGGGGAAGTGCTGGGGCTTCGTTTAAGTGCTCTCATCTTGCGATGTAATTGTTCTTGATAAGTAATGTTACTGAAAGGTCATTATCACCATAATGCAAATTTTCTTCATTAAACCGGTCATGGTAGGATGCTTAGCTGTACAAAGCAAAGCAGTGATGAGAATTGATACAGTGTTCCTTTTTACCTTCCAAATATTTGATTAAATAAAAAGAATAATGTGTTTACACAGTAAGATATATATTAAAAGTTAAAAGTTCCCTGGAAGCCCCAAAACCTACTATGCAAATCAGCAAGGAAATTTGAGTGCTGGCATACCTCCTTCCACACCACACTATTGGTGCGTTCAGCCATCACATTGAGGGCGTTATTATAGACTTGCATAAAGAGACCCTAAATGGGAAACGTGACAGAATCTCTTACTAGCCCACTTATAACTAAGTCCCTCTTGAAGCCAAACCCTCCATAAACTTTGTGTTGGATCTTTCACAGGATTAAGGGCTGGAGATTGTCCACTTAGGCTTGATAGGAGGTCTTATGGTCTACCAAATCTGAAAGTGCTGGGACTTGCTGAAAGATTAGGACAAATGTCAGCAAATTCAGATCAGGACATGGATCTGCTCTAGTTAATAATGATAGTTTACTGCACACATACAAAACTGTTAGGGCTCTTTCATACGATCCGCCTCCGTTGGGGGACTCTGTGCTGGTCAGCGGGGGATCGATCCCTCTCTGTGTGCAGAGAGGGAGGTGTCAGAGCCCCGCTGCTCTCTATGGGGAATCGGATGAGAACAGACCGCCTGTCGGCTCTCATCTGATCCCATCCGATTCGATCCTCTGGACGGATGGAAAATAGGGTTTCCATCCGTCCTGGATTTCATAGACAAGATCGGATGCGGATGGCAGCGGGTGTCAGCGGACATGGCACCGCTGATATCCACTGCCCCATACGGTTGCATGGAGGATCCGATCAGATCCGCCTAAAAAACTGACAGGCGGATCTGATCAGATCGTTCGTGTGAAAGGGGCCTTAAGGCCCGTACACACGAGTGGAAATTCGGCCGGGAATTTTCGTCCGACGACCGATTTTCGGCTTGTTAGTATGATGCTTCCGACAACCGACTCCGACTTTTCGGCCGAAAAGATCCTGGTGTGCAGGCTATATAATCTTTGTCGACCGTAAAAACACGTCCGATTTTCGTCTCATTAGTACAGATTTCGATGGGGAAAAATCTTATGAGCAAGACTAGGCATGCTCAGAGATGAAAGAACACAAAGAAAGCAATCCAACACATGACATCACTTCTGAAGTAGAATTCTGTCGTATGGGAAAATTCGTGTGCAGTCTAGAGCACATTCCAACCAACAGACACCACTCTGGACAAAAGACGGACGACCGGTTGGCGGAAATTCGTTGCATGTGTACGAGGCTTTAAGCTGGATACACACTATCCAACTTTTGTGGTTAGATTTCCTTCAGATTTACCTTTTCTATGTAGTGCGAGGGCCTGCCAGATTGCATACAAATTGAAAGTGTTTAGGTTTGACCTCATATTATATGGTTTTGGTAAATCTAAAGGAAAAAGTCTTCAGAAAATCTTATAGTGTGTATGGCCCATTAGGGGCGCTACATTTACGGCTCACATGAGTACAGAAGTGTCACAGACCTTCATATGTATACAAGAGTCCTTAACATGCACTTTATGCTTTCTGTGACCAGGCACATCCACTTCATGCTGGGGATCACTGTCATTTGATCACCTGACAAAGCAATGTAGCCAGAATGCAGTTTTGTCATAGGGGAATTATCAAAATGATCATTGCTTGGAAAATGGACAACCCGAAGGGATCCCTTGTTTGGGGAATCGGATGAGGTTTGTAATAGTGCACTAGATACAATAAATGTAAAGGTAATACACAGAGGGAGCAGGAGGCCAAAGCATATCCTCTGTACACAATGTATTTGAACCTTGCAGTTTATATAGTTACATAGTAGGTGAGGTTGAATAAAGACAATAGTCCATCTAGTTCAACCTGTGTAGGTGTATGTGGCCGTAATCATCTCTCATACCCCTGAATGTTCTGATTCTTGAGATGTAAGTCTAAGAGTCTTTTGAAAGCCACTATACTTCCCGCAGAAACCACCTCTTGTGGTAGAGAATTCCACAATCTTGTAGCCCTAACAGTAAAGAACCCCCACGTTGCCTGAGGTTAAAACACCTCTCCTCTAATCACATTGTATGCCCTCTAGTCCTCATGCAATCCTTTCGACTGAATAGCTTTTTTTCTATGCTGAGATCACCATTGAGATATTTATAAATTGCTATCATGTCCCCTCTCAGGTGTCTCTTCTCCAGGGAGAATAAATCAAGCGATTGCAGACGATCTTCATAATTAAGGTCACCCTGGAGAGCTAATCAATCAAATTATAGTTTAAGGTAGAAATTTTGGCAAAACAGTTTATAACACTAGGCTGCCTTTTGAAAAATGGCAACTATGTCAAACTCATGTTGGCTGTGTACACAAAGGGTATGGCATGATGTTCCAATACTAAGGAGGTGGCATGCCAATAAGATACTCTTGGACAAGCTGGCAGCTGGTCCATTGGTAGCAGGCCCTGTCCACTTTTGATCCAGGCTGAAGGCTGGCTTTGCACAGCATCAACTTCACACAGTTTCCAGATGTTCTTCTGGCTGCTTCCACACTCTCAAGCTATCGGCTAGTAACAGTCAACCACATGCAACTGATTCGTGTAAAGTATTTCTAAAGGCAGAAGGTTTTGTATCTTAATGCATTCTATGCATTAAGATAAAAAACCTTCTGTGTGCAGCCGCCCCCCTCATACTTACCTGAGTCCCATCTTGGTCCAGCAATGTTGCATGAGAGTCTCAGCTGTCTGGGACTCTCCCTCCTCATTGACTGAGACAGCAGTGGGGTGCTATTGGCTCCTGTTGCTGTCAACCATAGTCAGTGAGCCATTGAGAAAAGAGGGGGCAGGGCCGAGCTGCAGCTCCATGTCTGAATGGCCACACAGAGCAGCGACTCGGCTCGGGTGCCCCCCATAGAAGGCTGCTTGGTGTGGAGGGCACTTGGCAGGAGGGATGGGCCAGGAGCTCTGATGAGGAGGATCTGGGCTGCTCTGTGCAAAACCACTGCACAGAGGAGGTAAGTGTACATGTTTGTTAGTTTTAAATGAAAAAAAAAAGAAAAACGTTAGTATCACTTTAAGGTGCAAGGGGGCTTGGAAGTCATAGCTTATCAGAGGCCTGATCCTTATGCTGGGACAACATGCAAGCTGTAGGATAGTCCTGCCAACCACCAGCTCTGTTTCTGAAAAGAACAAACAGTGCAGGACGAAAGAAAGAAAATAATATTGCAAGAAAGACAATTTTTTCTTCTTTGTAAATGTCTATTGATATGCTATGGCTTTCGATAAAATATAATAGTACCATGTATAGGACAAAAGTTTATTGTAGACATACTACCCGTCAGCAGTTATTGGATAGAACAAGGTAAGTGTGGTAGATGAGGATGTACAATGACTGTGCCTGTGTGCTTTTATTTTACAACTCTCTCTAATCTGTTCTGCAAAATGCAGACATTCATCGTTTCTGTGTCTGTATTAAACTTTCATTTTTTTAAGCTTGTCAAACATTTGGCATGGCCAAATCCACAAAATAATTTTTGCTCCATTCAAAACAAACTTTGTGGAATCGAGGCAAAATATTACAGTAAAATCATGCTTACATTTGCAGCTGGTCCTCTGCCCTGAATAAGGGAAATGTTGCTGACTTTGGAGCTGAGCAGAGAGCAAAGGCAGGTGAAAATCAGCAATTCAATATGTAGCAGATGAAAAAAAGGAGATCTAAGGCAGTCCACAGAATATGAGATTTCTCCCTTTGGAATGAAGAGTGAGGAGATATCTGCTAATTGAAGTATTGCCAGAGTGTTGGCAACCCAAAATGATACCTGGGCCCAGCACAATCACAGAACTTTCCAAGTGCCCAAGTGAGCACCTCTAAAGGCTGAAGACCACAATTATGGCCATCCTAAGGTAGGGTAACCCCCAACATCTCACCTAACTCTAACACACATATTCAGTAAGGTAATGCAGAGAACAATGTACATGATGGTGTAGCACTACTTCCAAGGGAGCTGCTGTGTGTGGGTTCCCCTGGGTTACCATTAGCAACAATAGAACAGTCTGGCTTTTTTCCAAGTGTTTCACCTCAAACAAGAAGCAGTCCAGTATCTTTGGTTTTTAGGTTTTATTTGGACCTTGGATAGGAGAAGGGAATGAGTGGGATACTCCAACTTAAAGAACTATGCACAATAGGCTGGGACAACTTGAATAGAGCTGAATAGCGATGATTAACGCTGTGTAACGCTGAATAGAGCAAGTCACGGCTAGGCCGCTGCTTCACTTTGCCCTCGGCTGTGAATGAAGTAATAGAGCTTCCTGAGGTAAACTCTATCCTGAGGTAAGCTGTGCTCTGTGGTAGACTGTACTGCTGAACAACTTCAGGGCCCTTCCTGGCACCCCCTTTCTCCCTAATCTTCAGGGTTAACTACTTGGCACCCACTTTCCTGTAACACTCTGTGTGAGCTAGCTCCTTGATCCCCTGACTTCTCTGGAGTGGTCTCCTCTCCTAGGCAGACCCTTGAGCAGATCCCTCAGTACTCACAATACTGTTTTTCCCAAAGTCTTCTGCCCAACAGCTCCACTGGTCAGCACACTGGATCCTCTGAAGCCCAGCTCCACACCTGGTTCAACAGGCTGACCGCATGAACCACCTTCCTCACGACAGCAGGAGGAGAGACAGCCGTCCATCTCCTCCTGGGACTTTGCTCCAGCCAAAAGACGCCCTGTCACACGCTCCCTCCGTATTCATAGGCAATCCCAGGATGCATTGCAGCAATGCCCTCCCACTGGGACTGCCATAAAACACGATGTGTCACTGGCTGGGTTTCCTCCACTGTCCAACAAGCTCCCTCAGTGGTCACAGTGGGGACACTCCCTCAGACCCAGTGAATAACACCTAGAAACACATGACAGGCACAACTAACAGATCTGGCTCTCCTGATAAGCAGAGAGAGACACTTAATGCGTTTTCCTAGCACCTACCTAGGAGGGTGCTACATCGGGAAATATCATTATCATTTATGATTCACGTGTTGGTTCACACAATTTAGGTTTGTGTTTAGTGTAAGCTTATTTACTAATCTACGATCATCCACCAAGGACTGTTTTTTCACTATTAAGTACTATGGCTTTTTTTTTTGTTTTTTGTTTTTTATGGAAACGGGCTGGCTTTTTTAATTCAGGCATATTTTATGCGTCTATAATGTTAGTGCAATACTGATCTGTTTAGTGCAATACTGTTCTGTTTACCACTTCTGGACCGGAAGGATTTGCCCCCTTAATGACCAGGCCATCTTTTGCGATTCGGCACTGCATTACTTTAACGGACAATTGCGCGGTCATAAGACACTGTACCTAAAAAAATTTGATGTCCTTTTTTTCCCCACAAATAGAGCTTTATTTTGGTGGTATTTGATCACCTCTGCGATTTTGTTATTTTTTGCGCTAAAAACAAAAATAGAGCGAAAATTCTGAAAAAAAAAACTATATTTTCCACATTCTGCTTTATAACATTCCCAAAAAAAATGTAAAAATCAAAATGTTTTAACATTTTAGGCCAATTTGTTGTCTGCTACATATTTTTGCTAAAAAATTTTGATTGGTTCGCGCATAAGTTATCGCGTCTACTAACTATGGGAAAGGTTTGTCATTTTTATGTTTTTTTTTTTTTACTAGTAATCGCTAAAAATATGCACTGTTACTGTAATAATGCCATTGGCAGGGAAGGGGTTAACCCAGTGGCGATCAAAGGGTTAAATGTGTACCTAGGGACGTGTTTCTAACTGTATGGGGGCGGGGCCTGTGAAATGATCACAGAGACCTGTGATCCTATATCGAAGGATCACAGGAGCTCTGTGATCATTGCAAAGAGAAGAATGGTCTGCTGTGTCTACAACAGATGACCGTTCTTTTCTCTCAGCGGGGAGCGATCACGGAGCCACCTGTCCCGTACATCAGAGTCCCCGCTGCCGAGTCCTAGCTGCAGGCACGCGACCGACGTATACCTACGGCGGTTCGCGCAGGAGGGCCAGCCTGCAGCAGTATTTCTGCGGTGGGCGGTCCGAAAGCAGTAATAAAAGACATATTTGGCGAGTATTTCTCTTCCGGAGTATTATGAGTACACCACCTGAGGGAGGATCCTGTCTCTCTTGAGCCCTGTGGATGGTCATGATCACCTACTCTACTGTGCTCTGTGTTGGAAATACCTTCTTTCACAGCACCACTCTGCGGTCATGTGACCTCCCTCTGCTGGCCGGTGTAACGTGAGAATTACCTACCCCGTGAGAAAAACCTACCCTCGTCACTTCCGGCCAGGAACAGCTGAGCAGCGCAGCAGTGCGCATGCTCAGAGCGCCGGCAACCTAATGTAAAAGCTGAGGAGCTGAGTAGTGCGCATGCGCACTAGTAGGATATTATGACTGATCCGTGGAAAAAAACTACCCACGCCGCGCTTACATTAAAACATGTCGGCTGCAATATAAGTCATCTCCGCTCCTTTTCCTGTGACTTCCCTCATCTCGGCTAGTAAATATAAAAGCGGCTGGCGGCTCTGTGATTTATGTTCTCATACACCCGCCGCCGCTTTTATATTTACTAGCCGAGATGAGGGAAGTGACAGGGACAGGAGTGGAGATGACTGTTATTGCAGCACAGCTGTTTTAATGTACACGCCGCGTTACATACAGTGCCGTGCAACCGGAAGTGACGAGGGGTAGGTTTTTCTCACGGGTAGGTAATTCTCACGGAACACCGGCTGACTTTAGTGGGTCATCTCAGCCCCTTCTGCTGCTCTCCTGAGATCAGGAAAGGAGAGCAGGAGGTCACGTGACAGCAGTGCGGCACTGTGAAAGATGGTATTTTGTATCCGAATTTTAGACACTACTTTATAGCATAGCTATATAAAACAGAGAGGATTAAAGTATCGGATATATGTGACTTCACAACCACTTTAAGTCACTACAGAAGTATAGGAATACAAATGGGTGTCAAACCAAAAAGTGAGAGTCCAAAGTGCCATCGATTTACACTGCCACGACCTGAAAGTTGCATGACTTACAGTGTGACTATGCCAGACGACTTCGCTGGAATTTGCCGTGACTTTGAAGCAATTTCAGTGAATGCCTGTGTAATCTACCTGTAATGTTGGATCCAACTCACATCAATAAAGATAAGGATCCGACTAGGAGGTAACTTCCATTAAAGTCTTTGGGCACAAGTCGGATAGAAGTCGCCTTGAAGTAGTAGAGGAACTTTTCTAAATTTGAAGCGACTTCAGTAGTGCTAATTAAGACTGCTCTCATTAACTAAAATGGGATTTCACATGTCACAGGACGGGGGGTACCACAAGTCGGATCCCAAGTCGCGGCAGTGTGAACAGAGCCTAATTCTAATTCTGTTTGCAAGCCTTACTAGACTTATTACCAGTGAGCTTGTTTGACGATTTCCTTGTGTTTGAACCATTGTAAAAAGCATTTAAATCCCACCTCTTCTCTTTGTTCCTCTTTTCTTGCCTAGCTTTCCCAATGATCCAGGACATAAGGCAAATAGTACATACTTCCATCAATAGAAGCTGTCTCTGTTCTCTCTTTCTTTCATTCAAGTTCCATACTGAACCTCACTTTCAGGGCTCATTTGATTCCTCCATGTCTCTGTTCTCACTTTCAGGGCTCATTGGATTCCTCCATGTCTCTGTTCTCTCTTTCTTTCAATGTCTCTGTTCTCTCTTTCTTTCAATGTCTCTGTTCTCTCTTTCTTTCAATGTCTCTGTTCTCTCTTTCTTTCAATGTCTCTGTTCTCTCTTTCAGAGCTGGTTGGACTCCTCCATGTCTCTGTTCTCTCTTTCTTTCAATGTCTCTGTTCTCTCTTTCAGGGCTCGTTGGATTCCTCCATGTCTCTGTTCTCTCTTTCTTTCAATGTCTCTGTTCTCTCTTTCAGGGATTCCTCCATGCATTACATGGCAAGCACACTGAACTTTACTTACTTTACTTTCTGTACCGGATTGTTTTTCAAACTTGCAGGCCTACTTATCTGTGCCTGTCTTTATTTATATTGCTTTCCAAATTTTATCGCTACCTGAACAAATGATTTTTGTACAATGTTCTTTTCACCTTGCCCATTATTGTTGTACACTTGTGCAGTCTACATCTGTACCAATATACAGTTTATTATAACTATAAAAACTTTTGGTACCAGAAATCCTAGTGCCTCTTAAATATGTTTTTCTGGAGTAGCACCATGTCTTCTGAGATGTGATCTTTCTTCAATAAAGATTTGGATGTTATTTGATGATCCGTGGTGTGCTGGTGAATAGGTGCATTAGTTCTATGATGTCTCCAGTTCCAGCTGGTTGTTGATGCAGAACCCACTACCCCTAAAGCCCTATCCAGGAAAGTGTGCAATGGGAATATCGATAATATTTTCTGAAGATTGCATCCCTACAGGAGACAGTAAGGATTTAGGGGTGGCAGATGGAACCCCAGCACAAAGTGGGGGATAGAAAATTGAACACAACTGAAAGTGTGTAGGGCACTGACACTGTAGATCTTTACCATATGTGTTAGAACTTTTGCAGTAGACATTATTAGGAATTTTCTTTATTGTAATGACAGTGCCAAAATGGTCCTGCCTAATGAAATGAGGCTGTTTCATATGGTATTGCCCCTTATACATTATCATTACTCTTTGCGCTTTTGAATACATTTGTGCATTTTGTGTGCAGTAAGCCTCTAATTACACAAACAACTTTCAGTGCCTTTGGTGTGTGTTAACTAAAATAAGCCTTACTTCGACTGTTAAGTGGTTACAAAATAACTGCTTTGCAGCTTTTGATATGCACATCACATCTGGCAACAAAAAGAACTTCAAATGATGGGACTAAATGATAGCAGATGAAGATTCTATGCTGAAAGCATATTCTCTATGTACCTGTTACAAAGAAAACTGTACAGTAAAGATCATTGCAAGATTCACAAGCAGCATCAGCATGCAAGAAAATTCCATATCCCAAGGTATGGATACATATAGGTTGCACTGAGCTGTCTGATGTGGCCTGCAACCTCAAACCTATGGCGACCCACACAGCCTCCAATCTACTGAATGATTGCTGGTCCTCCATAATACACAACCCGCTATTGTGGCCGCCCCCCTTCCCCCCGCTCTTCTCTCTCTTTCCTAACACACAGACACGGGGAGAGGAGCCTTTTACAGGGGTTCTGAAGGTGGATTCTCACAATTGTGTGATGAGCTTGGTGTCATTCTGGGAGTTCATGAGTGCCCTATGTGTCATTTTATATTTGCTTAATAAAGAAGTTTATTGAACAACTAGGGCAGTGATGGCGTACCCATGGCACACGTGCCACAGCTGGCACACAGAGCCCTTTTTGTGGGCACGCAAGGAAGAAGAGCACACACCACTGACCGGCTACCCTTTACAAGGTCAGCAGTTTTGTGGGGGTGCAATAGTGTGCAGAGGAGGGCATGTAGAAGTAAGCAAAGAGGGGGGGCTTTGGGATGCAGAGGTGAGTAGCTGGGGTGGGGTGCATTTACATATGCAGCATCCCTTGCTGCTCTTCTGAGAAGCAATCCATGGTGGATCAATTTTCAGAAGGCAGTTAACAGGTGGCTGGGAGGCGATCTATCACCTTTCCACCCCTGGTATTAACCCGCTGGCACTATAAGTGGGTTTTGTGTTGCAGTTTGGGCACTCGGGCTCAAAAAGGTTCGCCATCACTGTACTAGGGCATGCACTTCCCTGGCCTGTCGTTGTTTTGTTTTGATTGTCCACAGTTCTTGTTTTGCCAATTCAAGGGATGGCAACAATAGTAGACAGTTAGACCCCGTTCACTCTGGGGCGACGCTACTTGCCGGGGCGACCTCACAGGTCGCGGTGCACACCAGGACCAGGTCGCCTGACAGGTCGCCCCAGTGTGAACGGGGTCTGAAGGCTCCAACACTGGTTCAGAGCTTTTTTGGCTGGTCACACCTGAGCTCAAGATTAACCACTTTTGGACCGGAACGTTTTACCCCCTTAATGACCAGGCCATTTTTTGCGATACGGCACTGCGTTCCTTTAACTGACAATTGCACAATCGTGCGATGCTGTACTCAAATAAAATTGATGTCCTTTTTTTCCCGCAAATAGAGCTTTCTTTTGGTGGTATTTGATCACCTCAACAATTTTTATTTTTTGCGCTATAAACAAAAAAAGAGCGACAATTCTGAAAAAAAAAAAAAAAAAATATATATATATATATATATATATATATATATATATATATTTTTTTTTTTTTTTTTTACTTTTTGCTATATAATATTTCCAATAAAGACAAATTAAAAATCCAATTTTTTCATCATTTTTAGGCCAATTTGTATTCTGCTACAAATTTTTGGTTAAAAAAATCCCAATAAGTGTATATTGATTGGTTTGAGCAAAAGTTATTGCGTCTACAAATTAGGGGAAAGATTTATATCACTTTTATTTATTTATTTATTTATTTTTTACTAGTAATGGCGGCGATCATCGATTTTTAGCGAGACTGCGACATTGCGGCGGACAGATCGGACACCTAATTTACATTTTTCATTTTTGACACTTTTTGGGGGGACCAGTGACATTACTACAGTAATCAATGCTAAAAATGTGTACTGTTACTGTACTAATAGCACTGGCAGGGAAGGGGTTAACACCAGGGGCGATCAAAGGGTTAAATGTGTCCCTAGGGGGTGCTTTCTAACTGTGGGGGGATGGGCTTGATGCATGAAAACAGAGACCTGTGTTCCTAAATAGGATCTCTGTGTTCATAACTGACAGAACGCTGGTCTGCCGTGTTTACAATGGCAGACCAGCGGTCTGTCTCCATGGGGAGCGATGGTGGGTGCCCAGAGGCAATCGCTGGCGCCGGACCCAGTGATTGGCTACCCCTGTGGCCAATGAGCCCTCGCTAGTGGTCCCAAGTAGCGACGTACAGGTACGTTGTTTCCCGAGGGAGAACCAACCTGCCACGGTAAAACTACGGTGGCTGGTCGGCAAGCGGTTAATGGTGACCTGGATAATAAAAAAATTGGATTTTTGTGATTATGATTGAACAGTGGGTAAAAATCAAACGGGGATCGGTTCCACATACGATGAACATCTTAATTGTTTTCTAAAATTTTCATTATGCTATTCAAAATAAAAAATTCTAAATTCTGAACCAATTAATTTCATTGTATCCCGCAAACGATTACCAAATCACCTAAGTGCCCTGCGTTCTTCAAAAGGTTCAGCACCTCTGTTCTATGGTGTCAGGGAAGAGATAAGAATGGAGATAAGTTCAGGTTTGAGGAAAAATAAACTATCTTTCGGTGGTTAGATTAATTCAGCTTTAAAGATGAATTCCCCCAAGCTGATAATTGTGTGTGCAATCATTTCATTTCATGCCAAGATCTCTGTAGGATCCTGGTGTGGGGGTGTAAAGATTTATCATGGGACACTTTGCAATTCTAGACAAGAATAAGTATTTAAAGCTGAATTCCAGGAAGATATAAAAGAAAAACATTTAGAGCCGGTTCACACCAGAATGCAGTGCAGGAAAGGTGCATTTCATGCGCTTTTCCCACACCCCATTCAAATGCACTGCCACTGCAATCTGCATGAGGATGCCAATGTAATGTTAACAGCACCTCAAACGCAGATCGCAAACAAAGTGTGTTTGCAGGCACCAAACTGCATGGTACCGCAGTACTATGCAATTTATTGCGTCGTGTTTTTTAAAAGTAATGCATGTACTACTTTACCCGTGTTCCAGTGCAATTTGCAGAACTGCATTCAAACGCACTGCCCTTATGATCTGCATGAGAGTGCAAATGAAATGTTAATGGCACCCCAACTACAGATCACAAATGTAATGCGTTTTGCTGGCACTAAATTGCATGCTATTGCAGTACCATGCAATTTTGTTTGGTGCCTTTTTAAAAATGATCACCGTGATCCCAGCCTTTAATGTAGTTGTGTTCTTTTAAAAATTAATTCAATAGTTACAAAAAAACAACATATGTACCTAAATCTTGAAATCAGCTAATGCCATCAATTTTACATCAGCAGTTAGGCAGGATGAATGACAGGCAACAGAAGGAGCTATTCAGCCCCTGCCCCATTCACTTGTATTGACAAGGAATAAGCTGAATGGAGAAATGCACAGAGTGAGCAGACATTAAGACTTGTCATTCTCTTGCTGCTCCTTAACTGCCCAATGAGATTGGTGGTGACACCACTTTATTCTATAAAGCCCAACTCTAGCATACGGAGTTTCCCACAGGTCTTGGTGAACTGGTTCATGGGTCCCCTTTAGCTCAGGCATCAATAACTCCCAGAATTGTATAGACCAAGTGTGTAGAACTGCTTACTGCAGAGCTAGGGACACTCTACCAGTGTCCAGATTACACCAACCAATTTGCATTACCTCCCATGTGGCACACATGCCGGTGTCCAGTCAACATAGGCCTGGAGTTTATGGAAAGGCTGGAGTGGTTTTTAAACTAGGATTCAGGGGGAGGGAGAATTAGATTACAATGACGCAGACAGGGGTCAGTCCCTATTGGTGGGTGGAATAAGGAAAGATGGGGGTGGGCTATGGCAGGTGATAAGAATGTTCCCATATTACAAACAACCATTGGAAATGGGACTATTTGTACTAAAATAAAAAAATATGCAAAATGTGACAAAGGATTACAGTGCTTGTTCTCCAATGCCAGAAGTCTGCCAAGCAAAATAGGTGAGTTGGAAGCTCTGGTGCACGAAGAAAACTATGATTTAATTGGTATTGCTGAATCTTGGCTTCATTCTTCACATGACTGGGCTAATATTCCTGGCTATGCTCTCTTTTGAAAAGACAGGGTAAAACTGAGGGGTGGTGGTGTTTCTCTCTGTGTGAGAAGTGATCTCACAACGAGTGGGAAAGAGGATCTAGTTGATAGGGAGTGTGATAAGGCTGAAGCAATATGGGTGAACTGCACATAGCTGGGTGTACTACAAAGGTAAGCATTGGAGTTTGTTATAGGCCACCCAGTGGTAATGAGAAGGTGAAGACTCAGCTCCTTGCACAGAGAGAAAGGGCTGCAAGGGCTGGGACGGTGATAATAATGGGGGTTTTAACTACCCAGAAATTGACTAGATGCAGATGAAAGAGAAAAGGAGGCGCAAACACCTAGTGCATTACCCGTGGACACCTTTAAAAAGTTTATTAAAATGCCAAAAACATACTCACAGACATGAAGAGCAAAAATCGCGTGTAGAGAGTCCACCACATGTGGAAAATAACATGTCCCTGTAATTGGACAGCTGACGCATTTCGAGAGTCACGCTCACTTCCTAAGAGCGTGACTCCAGAAACTCGTCAGCGTTCCAATTACAGGGACATGGGATCAGTTTGTAAATGGATAGATAACTGGCTAAAAGACCAGATTCAGAGAGTAGTGGTTAATGATTCATACTCTGAATGGTCTAAGGTTATCAGTGGTGTACCCAAAGGTTCAGTGTTCAGTGTTCCTTACAGGATGTCTCCAACTTACAAGCTGACCTTGAAGCACTGTTTAATTGGCTAACTATGTGGCAGATGAGGTTTAATGTTGAAAAATGTAAAGTTATGCACTTGTGGGCTAAGAATATGCATGCATCATACATACTAGGGGGAGTAAAACTGGGGGAATCAATGGTGGAGAAGGATCTGAGTGTTCTGGTAGAACATAAGCTTAACCACTTGCCGACTGCAAGCAGTACATATACTGTGGCAGGTCGGCTCTGTCCCATGAAATGACATAACTGTATGTCGTTTCATGGGACCACTAGTGGGAGCGCGCACTGATTGGCTACAGAGAGAGCCAATTAGCGAGTCCAGCGGCGGCAAGTGCCGCTGGGCACCCGCGAATGCTCCCCGTGGAGACAGAATGGCGGTCTGCCATTGTAAGCACGGCAGACTGCTGTTCTGTCAATAATGAACACAGGGATCCTGTGTTCCTCCTATATAGGAGCACAGGTCTCTGTTTTCATGCAGCGAGTCCACCCCCCCCCCCCCCACAGTTAAAAAGTATCCCCTAGGGACACATTTAACCCTTTGATCGCCCCTGGTGTTAACCCCTTCCCTGCCAGTGTCATTAGTACAGTAACAGTGCATATTTTTAGCACTGATTACTGCAGTAATGTCACTGGTCCCCCCAAAAGTGTAAAAAATGTCAGTTAGGTGTCCGATCTGTCCACCGCAATGTCGCAGTCCCGCTAAAAATCGCTGATCGCCGCCATTACTAGTAAATAAATAAATAAATAAAAATGACATAAATCTATCCCCTAGTACAGTGGTCCTCAACTAACAGGCCAGGTTTGCAAGATAGCTAAATTACATCACAGGTGATCTCATTTGCTGCTCAGTGATTGCAGTATTCCAGTCTGCATCTCCCCAAGGTAATACCTAAAATCTGGCCTGTTAGTGGGCCCAAAGGACCAGAGTTGAGGACCACTGCCCTAGTAGAAGCGATATCTTTTGCGCAAACTAATCAATATACACTTATTGGGATTCTTTTTACCAAAAATATGTAGCAGAATACATATTGGCCTAAAATGATGAAAAAAATAAATTTAATTTTAATTTTTTTTTATCGGGAATGTTTTTTTGTTTATAGCGCAAAAAATAAAAATCGCAGAGGTGATCAAATACCACCAAAAAAAGCTCTATTTGTGGGAAAATAAGGACATCAATTTTATTTGGGTACAGCGTCGCACAACCGTGCAATTGTCAGTTAAAGTAATCTAGTGCCATATTGCAAAAAATGGCCTGGTCATTAAGGGGGAAAACCTTCCGGCCCAGAAGTGGTTAATAATAGCATGCAATGCCAAGCTGCAGTTTCCAAAGCAAGCAAAGTCCTTTCTTGTATTAAGAGAGGCATGGACTCCAGAGAGAGGGATATCATTTTTCCCCTGTACAAATCATTAGTAAGACCTCATCTGGAATATGCAGTTCAGTTTTGGGCACCGATTCACAAAAGGATATGGGGGAACTGGAGAAAGTGCAGAGAAGGGCAACCAAAACTGATAAGAGGCATGGAGGAGCTCAGCTATGAGGAAAGATTAGAGGAACTGAATTTATACTCACTTGAGAAGAGGAGATTAGGGGAGGAATATAATCAACATGTTATAAATACAAAAGTGGTCCATATAGTAAACCTGGTGTTGAGTCATTCTCTTTAAGGTCATTGCAGGGGACAAAGGGGCACTCTTTTTATCTAGAGGAAAAGAGATTTAATCTCTGAATATGGAAAGATTTCTTCACAGTAAGAGCTGTAAAAATGTGGAATAGACTCCCTCAAGAGTTAATTCTGGCCAGCTCACCAGATTGCTTTAAAAATGCCTGGATTGTTTCCTGAGGGTCCATTCACACTAGCGCGACTTGTCAGGGGACTTGGTCGCCTGACAAGTCGCGGTCGGTGGCTCGCCATTGAATAGTACAAGACCCGTTCTAATAGGAGCAACACAAGTCGCTCCAACTTAGAAAAAGGGTCCTGTACTACTTTGGGGCGACCTGGAGGCGACTTGCATGGACTTCAATTATATGAAGTCCATGCAAGTCGCGCCGACGTTGCGGTGCGCGCTGTGCACCGCGACTTCACAGGTCGCCCCACAAAGTCGTGTCGCGCCGGTCTGAATGGGCGCTGAATGTACATAATAAAACCGTGATATCAATATTTATAGGTAAAGTTGATCAAGGCAATATCTGATTGCCTCTCGGGGATCAAGAAATATTTTTTCCCCCTGCTGGAGCAAATTGGATCATGCTTTCCTGGGGATTTTTACCTTCCTCTGGAACAACTGTGGGTATAGGATTGTGTATATGGGATTGTATGATTTTGTTTTTCTTTGGGATATTTTCTTCCTCTTTAATTGGTTGAACTAGATGGACTTGTGTCTTTTTTTTAACCAGACTAACTATGTAACTATGTAACATGACCTCCCACACACGCTGCTGTCCAGACATTATAGACCAGGAGTATGCAAATTATGGTTGAATTATATTATTACACTAGGCTTGGGACATCAACCTGTGACTGTACTTATACAGGTATGCAGACAATGCCACAAAGAGGCCTAAGGTTGTTTCCCGTCAGTAGGCCAATCTCTGCAACCCATGACAAAGCTTTCCCTGCAACAAATACTCATCCTTTGGATTGGTCACTATCGCACATCTAATAGTAACAGTGTCTTATGTTATTAATACATTGTAAGGAAGAACACACTTAAATGAATCTATACCTTCTCAGATAACATATTCCTTCTGTGCCTTCACGTGATCAAAATCAAATTTAGCCATACAGATTGTATGGCTGGATTTGCATCGCGTTCAGACACAACTCGCACAGGGTGTTCATGTCTCAACTAAGAGTTCGCACTGCGATATGCAAACTGATCTGGAGGTGTCGTTAACTCTGTATTGACACCCCCAGCGATTCGCATATGGCAGTGTGAACTGCCTGCGAGTTGAATGCGATGCGGGAACCTGCAGTTAATTCACAGGGTTCCCACATCACATATGTGTGAACCGGACTTAGTGCCTGTTCACACTAATAAGACTTGTCAGGCGACTTGGTCAACCTGACAAGTCGTGCACCGTCGCGGCCCATTGAGTGGTACAGGAACCGTTCTAATAGGAGCGACACAAGTCGCTCTGACTTAGAAAAAGGGTCCTGTACTACTTCGGGGCGACCTGGAGCGACTTGCATAGACAAGTCGTGCCGAAGTCGCAGTGCACGCAGGGCTGTCTTTTCCATTGGGCATACCCGGCGGTTGCCCGGGGGCCCCACTTGCCAAGGGGCCCCACATCGATCGATGGATTGGTGGCATGTGATGATCATGTCCCACACTCCCTGGTGGTCTAGGGCCCCCCCCGTTCCGTTGTCCGCCGGGCCCCCCCCTTGGTGCCTCCGGTCCGGAGTCCGGCGGCGGCCGTGGGTGCCTCGAGTCTGCCCTGCACACACTGGTTGCTAAGGCCAGCCCGCTTGGCATCTAGCAACCAGTGACGTGAGCAGCAGAGCAGACCCAGGATGCACAGTGCCGCCGCCGCACGCAGCGGAGGACTTGGAGGAGGATCCTCCTCCAGTCCTCACTCTCCTCTCCTCCGCCTCCGTCCGTTGAGTCGACCGACCCTAGGAGAAGACTGGCTCCGCCTCCGCCTCCTCCCACCTCCTCCCATGCCATGTGCAGCCGTGTAAGGGTAAGTCTGCCTGCCAATTTTTTTTATCTCCTTCTCAATGGCATGATCATGATGTGAAGTCACAAGAGACAGTCAGACAACTACTACTACCTGTCCTGGCTGGAGGAGGATATACTACCTACTATATATTGGTCCCTGGCCTATATGTATATAGTAAGGTATATATTATCCTCCAGGTAAGTAGTTGTACTCTCTTGTAGTATAGTGTTCCCTGTAATGTGTATATAGTCTATATACATATTACAGGGAACACTATATACTACAAGAGAGTAAAACTACTACCTGGAGTATATACCTTACTATATACATATTACAGGGACCAATATATACTACAAGAGAGTACAACTACTACCTGGAGTATATACCTTACTATATACATATTACAGGGACCAATATATACTACAAGACAAGAGATAACTACCTGGAGTATATTATATACCTTACTAACTATATACATATTACATGGAACACTATATACTACAAGAGTCTCTTGTAGTATATAGGATTCCCTGTAATATGTATATAGTAAGGTATATACTCCAGGTAGTTGTCTCTTGTCTTGTAGTATATATTGGTCCCTGTAATATGTATATAGTAAGGTATATACTCCAGGTAGTAGTTGTACTCTCTTGTTGTATATAGTGTTCCCTGTAATATGTATATAGACTATATACATATTACAGGGAACACTATATACTACAAGAGAGTACAACTACTACCTGGAGTATATACCTTACTATATACATATTACAGGGAACACTATATACTACAAGAGTCTCTTGTAGTATATAGGATTCCTTGTAATATGTATATAGTAAGGTATATACTCCAGGTAGTTGTACTCTCTTGTAGTATATTCTCGTGCGTGATTGTGTAGGCAGGGGGCCCCGGTGCACTGCATTGCCCAGGGGCCTATAAGGCTCTTAAGATGGCACTGAGTGCACGTGACTTCACAGGTCGCCCCCTAAGTCGGATCGCCATAGTGTGAACCGACACTTAATGTACTCTTGTTTATTTTGTATTGTGATCTGTAGCAGTACCTGAAGATTGCAAATAAGAAATAATTTCCTGGGGCTAAAGTTATGTTTTTTTTTCTGTTGATGGATTATATTCAGTTATCTGTATTGTGTTTAGAGGCTGTTTGCATACAGAAGCATAAAGTCACCAACAACAGGATCTACTTCCTGCACTATGCCCAACCATTTCATCTATATAGCACAAATATTGGAAACAGGTGAATGTTCATTAAATAAATGTACAGTATAATCTTATGCAGAATGGATTTAATTTAAATCAAGTCGATTTAAATCATGATTGAAATCACTAGTACAAAGGCTTGATTTAAATTAACTCAATTTAAATCATAATTTTTAAAGAGCAACTGTCATCTCTGTCCTGCGGCGGCTCCTCCTCTGACCCGCTGTTGACTCATCGACAGTCCTATTCACTTTAATGAGATGGCTGGTGATGCAGCAGTGGTACAACAAGGTGAGGGACGTGGTGGCAGCAGGTGGATGCCCGCTAACAGGCGCTACCATGATGGATCTAAAATGACAGGTGCTCTTTAAATCTAAGGACTTATTCTTACTGGGGTTAGAGTTAGAATATTTAATATTTGCAAACAAAATTAAGGTTTTCTATTTAGAATAATAAGCTGTCAGGTTAGGTTAGCAATAATAAGCTGTCAGGTTTGCAAAGCAGCGATATCAGAACCGATTCAATCATACAGTTTGTAGTGTACATGGATTTGCAAAACAATGGGATAAAGGAATATTCCTGAACTTTGTTTTATCTCATGGTTACTGTGAAATTGTGGGAATGCCTCAATGCAGTGCATGTTTATCTTAGCTTGCAGAGTTTACCAAAAATTGTAAATATTACAGAATATACAGCCTCATTCTACATAACTAAGCTCTACTTCATGCTGAATAAACTAAATTATTAATGTATCTTAAATAGAAAACTTTTTTAACTCAAAAAGCATTTTATTAAATGTAATTAAAAAAACATTTGATTTAGTTTAAAAAAAATCTGATTTAAATATAAAAAAATATGATTGTTTTATTTTCTTTTTAAAAAATCATTGATTTTTATCCACCCTGATCCTGTGCTATCTTGTAGTTCTCTCATTTAAACTATGCAGACAAATAATTCGAGTTTGAAAAGCAAAAGCAGAGGGTGTCACCAATATTGTCCACATTGACTTATCCAGAGGTCACAGCAGACCACCTACCATTCACACAGCATCCACACAGGAGGGGAATGTGCAGACTACAATAACATCAGCAAAGGGATGGCTTTCTATTCTGACAGCTAGCCCAAGAGGACAAAGCTTGTATATAAAGCTGGTTGGCCAGTGTTCCCTGTGCACAATGATGTAATAAGGCCCGTGCTCTGACTCCCTAATGATGCTCCTGTTTTCAAACTACTTATCAGCATCACAAAAGGTGCACTGGCCCATCTTTTTGTGGAATATATAGAAAAAAAAAAAACTTTAGATTTGTGCACAATTCACACTGAATTAAACCAGCAGAGACAAAAGAAAAAAGCTCAGATTTTCCCACAACCAGACTGTCAGACTGTCTCTCTTCTATTTCCTGCAGACTAAAATTAGTTGTGCCAATCAACTCCCTCTAAATGCCAATAAACACACACCTCCTATTTCCAACATACCAAAGTGATAAAAACACCCAGCTGAATGCCAAAATGTGTTATAATGCAAATGATAGCTTTAAAGAACATATGGTGCATATAAGTATTAAATACTTATGTTAACTTTTTAAGTATCATTCTTTGCAATGCAAAGCTCTCAAATGTTCCTTCTTCGGATGGATTGTTCCTTTTTGGGACCAAATTCCCCTGCCCCCCTTTCCTCCTCCATTGTCCTCCTCTTAGATCTGATCTACAGACCCATATAATAAAGCACACTATTTAAAGTATATCTGAAGCCAAAGGTTTTTTTTTTTTTTTAAGTTTTGGATGGGATTTGGGAACGATTAGAACTTCTGCTTGTCTTATCATAATGACATTTACTCACTCTGTCCGCCCTTGTGACCATCGTCATTGGGATTAAAAGTGATAGAAATTTTGAGTTTTCCTTAGAACAGGTATAGACTGGAAATCTTCAGAGATAGGTACACTTGTTCAGATGATAACTGTTGTTAAATATCCCCTACTCTATCTAACATGAAATAATGTTTGGCTTTAGATATACTGTAACACTGCTTGAATATTTTCAAATGGTAGCATAAAAAAATTTTAGTAAAGGAAAAACCATTGGGTTTAAGGGTCGTACACACTTGATGAAAATCGGATAAAATATCCTCTGATTTTTCTCTGTCTTCTCAGCGTTCATTACCGTTTTTAGTCGACAGTGCATAAATGTTCACAAAATTTCTCGTTCGATTTTTCTTTTTTTTGGCACATTTGTTCCTAGACTTCCGGGTTGTCAGCAACTTCAGATCATGCGCGGTCTTTCGTATCCAATTTTTCACGGACGTACTGCATACACATTAAACGAAAATCGGTCGTCTGGGGACGGACGAAAAAAATTTTGGTGTTTGTCCCTCCATTTTTTTTCGTTGAAAATGTCGGCATCGGCTGCTGAAAGTTGCGTACACACTAGGTGAAAATCGGACGATTTCACATCGGCCGGGAATTTTCAGCAGATTTTCTACTAGTGTGTACCCTGCTTTAGCTGAACCACTTTGCATAGGAATTCTTCATGACCTCTGTGAACAGAGGTGTGTTCTTTGTGCTAAAGCTGGCCATATACTAGTAGACCTTTGAACAAACATTAATACAAAAATTCTCACCAGAATGTCATTTGAAAGTACTTCCTTTTTCCTAAAATGAGAATTTCTAACGAAATTCTACTAGTGTATGGCCAGCTTAAAATAATGCTGAAGGTTTGTTTTTTTTTTTTCATTTTTAATAACAAACATTTTATATTTACCTGCTCTGTGCAATGGTTTTGCACAGAGCAGCCTGGAACCTCTTCTTTTTGAGTCCCCCGTCTGTGGTCCTGGCTCCTCCCCCCTGCCAAGTGCCCCCAATAGAGCAAGCCTTAAGGTAAAAAACCTTCTGCCTTTAGAACCACTTTAGGAATTTTGTGCTAGAAAATGTCCCTCTTTCCCGAAGGCTGCAAGGTATGGTTTATATAGTAAATGCTAGACCAGCCTTTCTCAACCAGAGTTCCACAGAACCCTAGGGTTCCTCCAGAGGTTGCTGGAGGTTCCTTGAACTGTGAGAAAGTTCTGCCTTTCTGCCTTTATCTTTTTAGCCATATGCAAAGATGGGTGGAGGGAGGATAATTCTATTTCTTTTTCGCAAGGGAAAGGAGAAATGTCAGTTGGAAAACCAACTAGACAAAACAAAACTTGACTTTCAGAGGCACATCATAAGATAGACATTAAGCACACAAAATTTAAAACAACAATATTTTTATTAGACATAATCTAAAATAGCATAGGAGGTACACACCTCAACGCTGAACAAAAGTTCAATACATGATTAAAAAAAGGCCACAAGCCATATCAAATACAAGATTATACAAATTTCTGAATTGAAGAGGTCAAAAAAAATACTTGACTTGAAGGGTCAATCTAATTAGTGGTCAACGTGTTTCGCTGTAAGCTTCGTCAGGACCAAAATTAATCAGGACAATTCTTCTCCAGTATGCGTATGGCAAAATGGCATGTGGGCGGACACAGGGGACAAGTAAGGGGTGGGACACCTTAGACAAGCAATGTAAACTCATAAAGTACGACCCAAACGTAGGACACCCAAGTAACTGGCGGTAGAGTGATGTTATTGGACAGTACTAGCGGTAGATTCCCTAACAAACACTGCTTAGAGACAGCCCAAGATTATATGATGTTAAAAAGTCTGGTGCGGATAAGCCGGAATATCCTCTCAATAAGGGTACAATCAATGGGTAAGCCCACCTCGGCTATTAGAACCCCCAAAAGGAGGGTGAAGGAGAAAGGGGGAAGACCACAAATGTGATGTTATTAAGTAAAGTGGTCAATAGGAGTGTAATATGGTGCTGTAGGGAAGCATTGCCACCTCTTCAATAAGCCCAAGCCTATCCCCAGACGAGGAAAGGGTATATACACAAACTTGTCCACCAGCTGTTAGGTGTACCTGTCCCTGCTTCTGCCGTGACATAAGTGAAGTGAACAGCCTCAGAAGATACTCAGAGATGAGACAAATCTCCCTACATAAGTTTTACATGTATATCTGCTGTCTTCAGCTTTCTATATTCTGTAGAAAGTGCACACCATGTTAGAAATTGTTCATCCTGTTCCAGCACTGGATGTGGAGGCAGAGGAACAAAGAAACTTGCAGCTGTGCTGTGAATAGACAAGTTCTCTGCTTATCTGTCTCTAGGTTCCCTCTCCGACACAAATTTCCAGCTGCTTTTATCTCCTGAGTTGGAGAACTTGTCAGGAGTTATCATGCTGATTACAGAGGAAGCCGCAGAAAGACACGGGACTTAGGGCTTTGGAGAGAGATAAGTAAACACTACAGATACATGTGCCCAGGTCAGATTTCATGAATGGGGTTTACATCCACTTTAAAAAAGCACATCTATACTTACCTTTCTGGCAGCTCTTGTCTTCAATCACTACCGTTAGATGTGCGTTCTCTTTCTAGCTCATTTGTTACCACAGGACTCCAAGCTGGGCAGTGAGAAGAAGAGGGCAAATATTCAAAGAGATTGGCAAATGATTGCATTCTGTTTTCATATAGATTTTATACAGCATCCCAACTTTTTTGAAATGGGGGTTGTATTTCAACTGTGTATTTAGCTGTTTGCCTGGAATTCTATTTAGGTGATGTCACAAAGCAATAAACTGCCCTGGAATTAGCATCAATTCCAAGAATAATGCCTTGTACACGCAATGAGATTATCGGACGAACGATTGTCTGTTTTTCATTTTTTTTGCATGCTAGTCTCGTATCAAAAATGAAGAGTTTGTTGATGTTACAAAAATTCTTTTATGACAGAATAAAAACTTGGAAGTGATGTAATGTATTATATTGTGTTTGTATTGTATTTTTGAAAGATTAACTGTACAGATTAACCAGATTTGGACCAGAAGGATTTGCCCCCTTAATGACCATTTTTTGCGATTCGGCACTGCGTTACTTTAACGGAAAATTGCGTGGTCATGTGACGCTGTACCCAAATAAAATTGATGTCCTTTTTCCCCACAAATAGAGCTTTTTTTTGGTGGTATTTGATCATTTTGGAAAAAAAAAAAAAAAAAACAATATTTTTTACATTCAGCTATATAACACTCCCAAAAAAAGAAAATTTAAAAATCAAAATCTTTTAACATTTTAGGCCAATTTGTTTTCTGCTACATATTTTCGGTAAAAAAAAATTACAATATGCGTATTTTGATTAGTTTGTGCAAAAGTTATCGCGTCTTCTAACTACGGGAAAGATTTATGTCATTTTTATTGTTTTTTTTTTTTACTAGTAATGGCAGCGATCTGCGATTTTTAGCGGGAATGCGACACTGCAGTGGACAGATCGGACCCCTAACTGACATTTTTGACACTTTTGGGGGGACCAGTGACATTACTACAGTAATCAGTGCTATACATATGCACTATTACTGTAATAATGACACTGGCAGGGAAGAGGTTAATACTGTGGGTGATAAAGGGGTTAAATGTGAGCCTAGGGGAGTGATTCTAACTGTGGCGGGGCGTGGCTTGTGAAATGACGTCAGAGACATGCGATCCTATATAGAAGGATCACAGGCACTCTGTGATCATTCCAGAAAGAAGAACGGTTAGCTGTGCTTACAACAGCTGACTGTTTTTCTCTCTCAGCGGGGAACGATCGTGGGTGTCAGGCGGCAATCGGAGCTGACTGCCCCGTGTATCCGAGTCCCCGCTGCCGAGTAAGGGCGGGAGCGCGCCGGCGGTGGCGCGCGCTCGCCCCTAGCTGCAGGCGCGCGACCGACGTATACCTACGTCGGTTCACGCAGGAGCAGCTGCTTGCCACAGTGTAGCTACAGTGGGCGGTCCTTAAGTGGTTAAACAAAAGTCATATGATCCGGTATCGTACGAGAAAACTTTTTGTGTTTGTCCCATCTGATAATTTGCATGAATTGTCCTGATCGGCCCTCAAAAGCTGTGTACAAATGATCAGAATACCGGTACGATCGCGGTATATGTCGTTCGACTTTCTGATGGTGTGTACGAGCCATAAGACAATGGCTGCCTCCAGCAGTAATTGGCTTAGATCGGTAACACTCTTGACTTTTGGATAATAAACACTAACTTATGGCACAACATACTGAGATGAGGTGTGTGCAATAATACATATTTACTATAATTCCATGAAACAAATTCATGTAATAGACATTAACATCCAGACATGTACTGCATAATATAGTGAAATGAGTTTATGACGAATTATTAAATGAATCTTATAGACTGTGGTTCTCTGACAAGCATGACGTTAATGGATATTACCCTCAAGACTTCATGGTGAGCTCATCACATGATGATTCATAAACTATAATGGACAATCCAGTTCATTCAATACGTTCAATTGGTAGTAGCGTAACATATGCTTATGAGAGGCGGATCATCTAATTACTTCTTTCTACTATAAGGCATGGTTTACAATAGAAAGGTAAGAGATGAACAAGTGACAGCGGCTCAAGGCCACCACTAAAAGTACCTCCTAACCTATGTTTCTATATTAAAGTACTATTCAAATAAACAGTATGGTAAGGTCATACCATAAGTTTCCTTGTCAGCTCTCGCTTTAGGAAGCAACAAGCAAAACCATACAGAGAATTCTTTATGTCAATAAGCAAACACTGCAACTGTGCTCAAGTCAGATAATCTGAGTAAATCTATTCAATCTCTGTATTTTACAGCAGCCAGACTCCATTGAACTCCTAAAATGTGGGATGGGTGTGTCTGCTTCCTTAGCTGTGTCATTTTCTTTCCCTCTCTCTGCTTTATGTACTAATCATATTAATAAGAAATGTGACATGCAGATGATGTTTAGTACCTCAACAGAAGCAATGGTACAAAATGGTTGTACAACAACATACTTGCCAACTGTCCCGTTTTTGCCGGGACAGTCCCGGCAAATAGGAGCCTGTCCTGGGTAATTAACATTGTCCCGGCAAGCGCCCGTTAATCGGGCTACCCGTAAATGCCCGTTATAGACAGCTGGTGCCTGTAAGATAAAATGGTTGCGAGCCGACATCGTAACTGCGCATGCGCCGTTCTGACGCCTGCCGGGCTCAGGAAGGCTCATACAAGCTCGGCCGGGCGGGCGCATGCGCAGTTACGTAATGACGCCACCTGGTGCAATTTTTAAATCAAAGGCACTCATTCTCGGCAGCGCCTTGCTGGTGCTGACCGCCACAGCAGAGCAGAGAAGGACCCCTGGAGAGTAAAGACACATTCACAGACATGAAGGTAGGTAGGATGAAAGCAACAATCTTATGTGCAGAAATATCTGGTAACATGACATGTGAATAAAGTGTCAAATGTGCTCAGGTGTCACCATACAAAAAATGGAATATGTAAATATAAATAAAGTGCAAGGTGTAAATAAGAATGATAAAACCTAATTATACCAGATATTTATTGAGTAATCTGATGAGAAGTAGGCGGAGATTAATTACGTGGAGTGGGCAGAGCTTTAGGGAAGTGGGTGTGGTAAGTAATTGATAGCTGTGCTGCAAATTGTCCCTGAAAAAAGTTTTTCAAATGTTGGCAACTATGCAACAAACACACCAATGCCAAACCTGTCCACCACATGACTTCGCTGTCCACCTGTTTAGGTCCGAAGCTCTGATCCATGGAAGGCCAGCTATCCTCAACATGTACTATATGGGCTACCAACCCTGCACTGCACATGGCGGAGGTAGAATTGCGACCACGGGCAGGATCAGCTTACAAAGGAGGCTGCAGAGGGCCAGATGCATGGATTGAGGGAGCCTGCTGGAGCGAGAAGTCAGGTAAGTAATACAGCCTCTTCTACAACCTTCTAGACTTAAAGAGGAAGTAAACCCTAAGGCATAGTTTGTACCTATAGGTAAGCCTATAACAAGGCTGACTTATAGGTGCTGTGAATATCCCCTAAACGTGTACGTTTGAAAATTTTGTAAAAGGATTTTTTTTTTTGTTAATAACTATCATGTTATACTTATCTGCTCTTTGCATATCCTATTTAGCCCTTGTTCACACTGAAGCGACTTGTCATGTGATTTGCCAGGTCTAATCACATGACAAGTTGCACCCTATTGTCGGCAATGGCCCCATGTTCAAATCAGTGCAATGACGACTTTGCTGTGACCCATCGATTTGAAAAAGTAGTTCCTGCACTACGTTTGGCGACTTGTATAGTCATTTGTGCATTAAGCAGCACAGATGTCTTCAAAGTCTCACTGACATGCAGCTTTGAAATTGTGCGATTTCAGATGAAGTCACACTATTTCAAATCTGCATTCAATGCGAACGGAGGCTTAAAATCAGACAAAAATCTATCATGACAAACACCTCTTTATATGTTGTTACTCTATAACGTCTCTCCTCCTACAGAAGTCTGCCAGGCTAGTGGCATACAGCACACAGTATTATCCCAATACTTCCAGACATCTAGACATAGGAGTGTAATACTATGGGAGATATGAGCTTCCCTCCCTGCAGATTACTTCTTCTTTCCCACATCATACGGTGTGTTATTGAGTAGAGCTCAGAGCATACTGGCACAATGTGGTCAGTAAGGACTTGTGAATCCAGCCCCGGCATTGTGCAGAATTCCCAAACACGGGGATATGATTAGGAGTCTGCAGAGTACATAGAGCTTCTTCTTCCTTCACTGCTGGAGGGGACATGTCTGTTCATTACACTGACCTATTTATTATTGTCATAACAGCGTGTTTTCAAGAAACATTTTCTTATGTGTGGTTATGATTTGTACAATTCTATCTATAATTATATCCATCTATTATATATCAATCAATCTTTCTATCTCTCTATATCTATCTATCTATCTATCTATCTATCTATCTATCTATCTATCTATCTATCTATCTATCTATCTATCTATCTATCTATCTATCTATCTATCTATCTATTTCCAGCAAAGAAAAACACACTCCATTTTAAAAGCCTTGTATGTAAGTTTATTATAGTATTCGATGCATAGACTGTTCCATTTGCTCTTCTTGCCTCTAATGCGTTTCACTCCACTGTTACTCTACAATTAAGCTAGAGAGAAAAGTGTTAGATCTAGAGAAGCAGATGGAACAGTCTATGCATCACAATTCTATCTATAATTATATCCATCTATTATATATCAATCAATCAATCTTTCTATCTATCTATCTATCTATCTATCTATCTATCTATCTATCTATCTATCTATCTATCTATCTATCTATCTATCTATCTATCTATCTATCTATCTATCTTTCCATCTAATCTATCTATCTATCTATCTATCTATCTATCTATCTATCTATCTATCTATCTATCTAATCTTTCCATCTAATCTATCTATCTACCTTTTTATTTCCAGCAAAAAAATAAGAAGAAGAAAGAGAAGCCACATCCATTTTAAAAGCCTTGTATGTAAGTTTATTACAGCATTCGATGCATAGACTATTCTGTTTGCTCTTACTGCCCTAACGCGTTTCACTCCATTGTTACTCTACAATTAATCTAGAGAAAAAAGTGTTAGAGCTAGAGAAGCAGGTGGAACAGTCTATGCATCAAATGCTTCAATACATTTACATGCAAGACTTTTAAAATCGAGAGTGGCCTTTCTTTCTTCCTTTTTTGCTCAAAGTGGGATCTGTAAATCAGCTAGCGACTGTAAAAAGCCTGCACCCAATGTTAGGAGTGAGGGGTATACAGTATGCGCACACAGCGAAGCAATATAACTATGATTCTATCTACGGTATCTCACAAAAGTGAGTACACCCCTGACATTTTTGTAAATATTTTTTTATAGCTTTTCATGTGACAACACTGAAGAAATTACACTTTGTTTCAATGTAAAGTAGTGAGTGTACAGCTTGTATAACAGTGTAAATTTGCTGTCCCCTCAAAATAACTCAACACACAGTTATTAATGTCTAAACTGCTGGCAACAAAAGTGAGTACACCCCTAAGTGAAAATGTCCAAATAGGGCCCAATTAGCCATTTTCCTTTCCCGGTGACTTGTTAGTGTTAGAAGGTCTTAGGTGTGAATGGGGAGCAGGTGTGTTAAATTTGGTGTTATCACTCTCACTCTCTCATACTGGTCACTGGAAGTTCAACATGGCACCTTATGGCAAAGAACTCTCTGAGGGTCTGAAAAAAAATAATTGTTGCTCTACATAAAGATGGCCTAGGCTATAAGAAGATTGCCAAGACCCTGAAACTGAGCTGCAGCAAGGTGGCCAAGACCATATAGCGGTTTAACAGGCCAGGTTCCACTCAGAACAGACCTCGCTGTGGTTTACCAAGGAAGTTGAGTGCACGTGCTCAGCGTCATATCCAGAGGTTTTTTTTTGAGAATAGACATATGAGTGCTGCCAGCATAGGTTGAAGGAGTGGGGGGGTCAGCCTGTCAGTGCTCAGTCTATACGTCGCACACTGCATTAAATTGGTCTGCATGGCTGTTGTCCCAGAAGGAAGCCTCTTCTAAAAATGATGCACAAGAAAGCCTGCAAACAGTTTGCTGAAGACAAGCAGACTAAGGACATGGATTACTGGAACCATGTCCTGTGGTCAGATAAGAACAAGATAAACATATTTGGTTCAGATGGTGTCAAGCGTGTGTGGCAGAAGTAAGGTGAGGAGTACAAAGACAAGTGTGTCTTGCCTACAGTCAAGCACTGTGGTGGGAGTGTCATGGTCTGCGGCTGCATGAGTGCTGCGGGCACTGGGAACATACATTGAGGGAACCATGAATGCTAACATGTACTGTGACATACTGAAGCAGAGCATGATCCCCTCCCTTCAGAGACTGGGCTGCAGGGCAGTATTCCAACAAGATAACAACCCCAAACACACCTCCAAGATGACCACTGCCTTGCTAAAGAAGCTGAGGGTAAAGGTGATGGACCTGCAAAGCATGTCTCCAGACCTAAACCCTATTGAGCATCTGTAGGGCATCTTCAAACAGAAGGTGGAGGAGCGCAAGGTCTCTAACATCCACCAGCTCCATGATGTCACCATGGAGGAGTGGAAGAGGACTCCAGTGGCAACCTGTGAAGCCAGCGGTTTAGACATTGATGGCTGTGTGTTGAGTTATTTTGAGGGGACACCAAATTTACACTGTTATACAAGCTGTACACTCACTACTTTACATTGTAGCGAAGTGTCATTTCTTCAGTGTTGTCACGTGAAAAGATAAAATAAAATATTTACAAAAATGTGAGGGGTGTACTCACTTTTGTGAGATACTGTAAATATTTTCTATTTATCATTTATCATTCCACCTTTCTATATATTTTATTTTTATCTGTCTATCTATCTATCTATCTATCTATCTATCTATCTATCTATCTATCTATCTATCTATCTATCTATCTATCTAGATCAGTTTAATCAGCCCATGCACAGGTTACATTTACCATCAGAGTGACTGATTTCAGCATTCATACTGATAACTGGACAATGGGATAGTTGTTGTCCAATCAATTTGGAACCTGTAGCATTTTTCTGTAGTTCTGAAAAATGTATACAGTACAATTCATTACATTATGTTTGTTTTGCTTTTTTCTTTTTCAGACAGGAAGGGTATTTTGGTTGTGAACTGATTTGGAAGGAAAAGAGCACCCGATCATGTCCTGCAGTCACCACCCTTCCACAGATCTTGTGCTTGCCTCTGAGGTCTACTTGGTCATGCCAGACACATGTGGACTGGCAACTGACTGACCTCCTGTGACTCTCAAATTATCATTCTCCTATCTGGCCACTTCCAGCCTAATTGTGGTTGGAATATAGTGTCACTTGCAATGGTTAGGAGAGAAGCAGGCTGTGTACAGGTCTTCCCTAGGGGGTGATAATGAATACTTCTGATACGTCCAACTTGTTGGAAATTCTCTGTTTGATGGGTGCCAATCCTTCCCTATCACATTGAGGAAAGGAAAGGAAGGGTTAAGGGAATAATAGCAGGGAAAATATTTTATTATAAATACTATTCAGTATATAAATTATTATTTTTTTTGTTTTTGTTTTTATATCTTCCTGCACATTTATGCACTAGCCAAACTGTCGAGGAAAATTGACCCTGCAATAGACTGGAACAAACCAGGACAATCCCAGGGATGCTTAAGCAGTTTCATTAACAGTTATTCACATTTTTAATTAAATACAATAAATTGTTTTAAAATAAAAAAAAATATTGCTACAACTGCTTAAGCACCCCTGGCGCTGTTGTAGTTTGGCCCAACCCTTCTTACTATTGTTTATACATGATGGTTAGTCTGCACAGGAATGAGGGGGAAAGTACCCTGTAAAATATAAATGGAATGAATATAGTGACCACCAATAATACAAATACTAATCACATACAATATTTTGTATTAGTGGTCCTGGAGAGACATGCACATTCATTGCTACATGGCTGCAGAGTCAAAACATAGACTTGCAATGGGTCCTGGAGGGTGTGAGAACCTGCTGAGACACTAAAGACCCAATGAGACATTGCTGACCTGCTGGGATATACAAAAATGAAAAGACTGAGAGCCTGCTAAGACTTTGAGGACCTTATGAGACAGTGCAGACCCACTGAGATATTGAGGACTTAATAAGAACCCACTGGGACGTTGAGGACCTAGTAAGAGCCCAAGGAGCCAAGACTTTGAGGACATAGAAACATAGAATGTGTCGGCAGATAAGAACCATTTGGCCCATCTAGTCTGCCCAATATATCTGAATCCTATGAATAGTCCCTGGCCCTATCTTATATGAAGGATAGCCTTATGCCTATCCCATGCATGCTTAAACTCCTTCACTGTATTTGCAGCTACCACTTCTGCAGGGAGATTATTCCATGCATCCACTACTCTCTCAGTAAAGTAATACTTCCTCATATTACTTTTAAACCTTTATCCCTCTAGTTTGAAACAGTGTCCTCTTGTGGTAGTTTTTCTTCTTTTAAATATGCTCTCCTCCTTTACCGAGTTGATTCCCTTTGTGTATTTAAAAGTTTCTATCATATCCCCACCTGCTTAAACGATGAGGACCTGCTGAGCTATTGAGGATTCACTGAGAAACTGAACATCCGTTGGGACACTAAGGACCTAGTGAGAGACTAAGGATCTGCTGGGACAGTGAGGACCTACAGAGGTAATCAGGACACACTGAGATACTGGAGGCCCTCTGAAATATTAAGGACTTGCTTAGACAATAGGAACCTGCTGATATATTGAGGATCTGTTGTGATTTTAGGAAATTGCTGAGAACTTGAGGACCCGCTGGAACTTTAAGGACCTGCCTAGAGACTGAGGAAGGAACCTGTAAGAATTTGAGAACCTGCTGAGGTAGTGAAGACCTACTAAGGAACTGAGGACTCACTGAGACTTTGAGAACTCTTTGAGATCTTGAGGACGAGCTTAGAAAGTGGGGACCTGGTTAGAAAATAAGAACTTGCTAGGACACTAAGGACCAGCTGAGATACTGAGGACCTACTTAGACAATGGGGACCTGCTGGGCCACTGAAGACCCATTGGGCCATTTGCTTGGACTAATAATTAAACTAAGATGTGATGAATAATAATAATAATAATAAGAGGAAACATAAAGACCCCGTTCACACTGGGGCGACCTGTCAGGCGACCTGGTCGCCTGACAGGTCGCCATAGGTCGCCTGCCATAGAGAAGCTGCGGACCCGTTCTAATAGGAGCGACACAAGTCGCTCCGACTTAGAAAAAGGGTCCGGAGCTTCTTTGGGGCGACCTGGAGCGACCTGCATTGACTTCAATGTTATGAAGTCCGTGCCGGCCGCTCCGAGGTCGCGGTGCGAGCTGCGCACCGCGACCTGTGAGGGTGCCCCGGCAAGTAGCGTCGCCCCAGTGTGAACGGGGTCCAAAACGAAAATAATATAAAATGAACACAAAACTAGTATAAAAACAACAACAATTATATAAAAATAGCAATAATGATAATAATACAAAATGAATAATATAATTCTAATAATAATGATTCCCTCCAACAGTATTTATCAGCTCAGCAATGCATTGCTAAGAAATATAAAAACACCAGGTCTAGTAATAAAAACAAGAATACCATAGTAATACAAATTACCCCCCCAGCATTATTCCAGGTTCATCAGCCCAGCCATATATTACCATAAAAAGAGGACAAAGTAGTATAAAAACAACATATCTAACAATAATTATAATAATATGAATTAAATAAATCTAATTATGCTTTCCATCAATATTCCAGATTCATCCTTCCAGCAGTATATTACCACAATAAGAGGAAGAAGTAATATATAAAAACACCAAAATAATAATAGTAATAATACAATTGCAATACTAATACATTCCAGGTTCATCATCCCAGCAGTATATTACCATAATAATATAATAATAGGAAGAAGCAGTATATATACATATTAAGTATTAATAATAATGCCCCCTGGCAATATTCCAGGTTCATCAGCCAAGCAATGTATTACAGTGTTAAGATTTAGAAGTAGTAATAATAATAATGTGATAAATAATAGAAGTGACCCCCCAGTAGTTGAGGGGTCCCAGGGTAGTCAGTGCTCTGACATAGTAGTAGAGGAGAGTTACTCACCTGCCAGGAGCTGGAAGGAATGTCATTGAACCTGCCCAGTCCTCCGAAGGTGTAGCAGCTCGGCATTTGCTCCATGCCCTCCGAGCAATGCCAGAGCAGCCCAAAGCTGATCGGCTCCAGTCTGTCGTGATCGGCCGATCTGACTATCCATGTCGGGGAGAGGAAGCTGAAGCTGCAGACGGCCACCAGGCAGGCAGAGAGCAGCACCCAGAAGCAGGAGACACAGCTGAACATCCTGGGCTGCCGCTGGGGGACCAGCCCCAAAGCAACATCCAGCCCTGCACAGGAGCTCTGCTTCTTCTTCTTGTCACGGTCCAGCAAGGAACGCATCTGGGTGGCAGAGGGAGAGAAGAAATGGGAGACGCTCCCTCCTCCTCCTCCTCCGTCCGTCTGTCCGTCCGTCCGTCCGTCCCCTCCTCTACATGGCCCGGGCACAGGGAGGGAGAGGCCCCGCTAGGACAGGTACGAGGAGCGCTCACACCGCAACTTGTCTGCGGGAAGTCACAAGCTGGAGGATGACAGCGGAGGATGGCCTGACTCCTCTGTGTATGGAGGAGTGGGAGGGGCTACAGCGCACAGGTGTCCCCCGGGGGGCGTCACTCTAACACGAGGGCGGGGCTCTGCTGTCATATGACCTGACACCTGTCAGTTTTACCCCCCTTGGTGGCAGTTCTGCTGATCAATGCTCTCACTTTGGAATCCAGAAATAACTTTATATTAGAATGTATTTGTATTCATTGCCATTGTATATACATTGTATCAGTAAAAGAATACAAGGATTCCATCCTGAGCAATGCAATCACATGTATTGAAGATCATTGTGGGTGAGATGTACAACGTCATCTTTACTCTGTAATGTGGTATTAAACCCAAAAATATAAATGTCATTTATTGCAGCTTTGTGGTAGCTGCATTCCTTTTCTTTTAAAATAGTTTTTCTTCTTTATTTTCACCTGGTGATCTGGCCAGTAAGTCTGTTACTTTTCAACTTTCTTTAACAGGCTGAATTGTCCAGCAAAAGTAGCAGTTGAGAAAAAACATTTACCAATGAAAGGGGTGCTTATAATCAGAGCCCAGGCCGATTTTGCCAAACTGTGCCCCCCCCCCCCTCTTCCCCCATTTTCCAATATGTTTAAGCATTATGTGTCAGTAAAAACTCAACACAAAAACACTGGGCATCAATCTGCATGTTTACCCTTTAGCAATGAAATCCCCCCTACTCCCAGTAAAAATCCACCCCCTGCTGAATTCCCCCATCTCTGCACAAATCTTTGCCCCCCCCCCCCAAAAAAAAATAAAATCACCCCTCCTTGCACAAATTTACTACCTTTTAAATGACCCCTCCAAGTACACATCTTCCACTCCCTCACTTCAAATTCCCCCTTCCCAGTACAAATCCTCTTCCCCCATCAGCCTCCCAAAACATATCCCCCTAAATCACCACTCTTAGCACCCCACACCCAAATTTCCCCTCCTAGAACAATACTTACCCCCTGAAGCCCCCAAATTCCCCCTTCCAACACAAATTCCCTCCCCCCAATCACCTTGTGGCGCCCCCTCACCTCACACGATACCACAGTGCCCAGGGCAGCCGTCCCTCCTTGTCCCAGCCCTGCTTATAATGGTCAGCTTTTATTAATTTAAAGTGGTTGTAAAGGCAGAAAGTATCTTAATGCATTCTATGCCATTGGCTCCCACTGCTGTCAATCAAAGTCAGTGAGCCAATGAAGAGAGAGAAGGGGTGGGGCTGGGCCGCGGCTCCATGTCTGAAGGGACACACAGCAGCAACTCAGCTCGGGTCCCCCTATAGCAAACTGCTTGCTGTGGGGGCACTTAGTAGGAGAGAGAGGCCAGGAGCACCGGCAAGAGACCTGAGAAGAGGAGGATGTGGGCTGCTCTGTGCAAAATTAGTACACAGAGCAGGTAAGTGTAGCATGTTTGTTTTTTACACAAAAAAACTACACTTTAGTGTTACAGTGCCTTGCGAAAGTATTCAGCCCCCTTAAACTTTGCGACCTTTTGCCACATTTCAGGCTTCAAACATAAAGATATAAAACTGTAATTTTTTGTGAAGAATCAACAACAAGTGGGACACAATCATGAAGTGGGACGAAATTTATTGGATATTTCCAACTTTGTTAACAAATAAAAAAACTGAAAAATTGGGCGTGCAAAATTATTCAGCCCCCTTAAGTTAATACTTTGTAGCGCCACCTTTTGCTGCGATTACAGCTGTAAGTCGCTTGGGGTATGTCTCTATCAGTTTTGCACATCGAGAGACTGAAATTTTTGCCCATTCCTCCTTGCAAAACAGCTCGAGCTCAGTGAGGTTGGATTTTCAGTCTTCAGTTCTTTCCACAGATTCTCGATTGGATTCAGGTCTGGACTTTGACTTGGCCATTCTAACACCTGGATATGTTTATTTGTGAACCATTCAATTGTAGATTTTGCTTTATGTTTTGGATTATTGTCTTGTTGGAAGACAAATCTCCGTCCCAGTCTCGGGTCTTTTGCAGACTCCATCAGGTTTTCTTCCAGAATGGTCCTGTATTTGTCTCCATCCATCTTCCCATCAAAGATAACCATCTTCCCTATCCCTGCTGAAGAAAAGCAGGCCCAAACCATGATGCTGCCACCACCATGTTTGACAGTGGGGATGGTGTGTTCAGGGTGATGAGCTGTGTTGCTTTTACGCCAAACATAACGTTTTGCATTGTTGCCAAAAAGTTTGATTTTGGTTTCATCTGACCAGAGCACCTTCTTCCACATGTTTGGTGTGTCTCCCAGGTGGCTTGTGGCAAACGTTAAACGACACTTTTTATGGATATCTTTAAGAAATGACTTACTTCTTGCCACTCTTCCATAAAGGCCAGATTTGTGCAGTATATGACTGATTGTTGTCCTATGGACAGAGTCTCCCACCTCAGCTGTAGATCTCTGCAGTTCATCCAGAGTGATCATAGGCCTCTTGGCTGCATCTCTGATCAGTCTTCTCCTTGTATGAGCTGAAAGTTTAGAGGGACGGCCAGGTCTTTGTAGATTTGCAGTGGTCTGATACTCCTTCCATTTCAATATTACCGCTTGCACAGTGCTCCTTGGGATGTTTAAAGCTTGGGAAATCTTTTTGTATCCAAATCCGGCTTTAAACTTCTCCACAACAGTACCTCGGACCTGCCTGGTGTGTTCCTTGTTCTTCATGATGCTCTCTGCGCTTTAAACGGACCTCTGAGACTATCACAGTGCAGGTGCATTTATATACACACAGGTGGATTCTATTTATCATCATTAGTCATTTAGGTCAACATTGGATCATTCAGAGATCCTCACTGAACTTCTGGAGAGAGTTTGCTGCACTGAAAGTAAAGGGGCTGAATAATTTTGCACGCCCAATTTGTCAGTTTTTTATTTGTTAACAAAGTTTGAAATATCCAATAAATTTCGTTCCACTTCATGATTGTGTCCCACTTGTTGTTGATTCTTCACAAAAAATTACAGTTTTATATCTTTATGTTTGAAGCCTGAAATGTGGCAAAAGGTCGCAAAGTTCAAGGGGGCTGAATACTTTCGCAAGGCACTGTATTTTAAAGCAATACTAAATTTTTCCCAGGTGACACCCACAGACAGGACCGCTGATAGAATCCATGGGGCCCCATACAGCCTACCTGATGGGGCCCACTTTCAGCCCCACCCTCAATCCCATCCCTGGAACCACCCCTGGCCTCTCCCCAGACCCTGCCTTGAAACAAAGTGAAAGAACATTTATGTGCTTTTTTTCCACAAATAGAGCTTTCTTTTGGTGGTATTTGACCACCTCTGCGTTTGTTACTCTTTGCGCTATAAACAAACAAAAAAAAAAAAAACGACAATTTTGAGAAAAAAAAAATATTTTTTTACTTTCTGCTACAAAACACACCCAATAAAAAACGTAAAAAATCTAATTTCTTCATCAATGTAGGCCAATATGTATTCTGCTACGTTCTGTTAAGCAATCCCAACAAGCGTATATTGATTGGTTTGCGCAAACGTCATAATGTCTACAAATTATGGGATATATATATATATATATATGTAATTTTTATTTATTTATTCTTTACTAGCAATGGCGATGATCATTGACTTCACAATCCCGCTATTGCGGCAGACAAGTCGGACACCTAACTGACACTTTAAACACTTTTTGGGGACCAGTGACAAGAATGCAGTAATCAGTGCTAAAAATTTGCACTGTCACTGTACTAATGACACTGGCTGGGAAGGGGTTAACATCTAGGGCAGGCATGTCCAACCTGCGGCCCGGGTCCGCATGCGGCCCAGAACCGCAGGCAATGCGGCCCACTGCCCCCTGACAATTTTTTTTTTTTGCTGGGGAGGAAGGAAGTTGAGTCAGGGGCACGGCCCCGGCGGCTTCTAACTAAGTGTAGGCAGAGACTGCCTCGGAGGGGATCATCCACTAGTTGTGTTAAATTAGTGCTGGGGGGGCGCAGCAGCTCGGGAAGGGCGCAGCGCCGTTTTATTACTTATATACCTTAACTATAGTATATTTTTTTTTATGTGGCCCGAGAAAATTTCTCTGCACTCAATGTGGCCCAGAGAAGCCAAAAAGTTGGACACCCATGATCTAGGGGATCAAAGGGTTAAATATGTACCTAACAATGTGTTTTCTTACTGTGCGGGAGGTTCTTTTACTAATTAAAGGCATAGATCTTTGTCCCTGCTACAGGATCAATGTCTTCCATACTTACAGAATGGCGATCTGCCTTGTTTACATAGGCAGACTGCCATTCTGCTTGTGTACAGAACATTCGGCAGGTACGGGCGGACATCGAGTCAGACAAACCCGCTGATCCGATTCAATGCCTGAAAATGCAGGATCACATATATATATATGTGTTCCTGGGCAGCGTGACCGCCCTGTAGCAGTAAATCTGCTGTGGGGTGGTAGGCAAAGGGTTAAGATCATCAGCATTATGATACCACACAGGCAGCAGGCACTCTTTCATGGCTCTGGCTGGCACTGTCACAGTGTGTCACATGACATGGCTGTTGGGTGCTGACCTTATTAACTTATTACCAATATTCAGCATCAGCACCCAGAAGCCATGTTATGTGACACACTGTGACAGTGCCTGCCTGTGTATGGTACCATCCATGCCGTAATGTGCTGCAGACAGAGACAGTGCATTACAATGTAGTATATTCCAGTCTCGCTCTCTGTCCTAGGCAGAGTGGGGAGCAGAGGAGGATAGATCACTCCACCATGCAGGGAAGGCAAGGAAATATGCAGGCAGGCAGCCGGCGGGGACTTGAGCCAAGCCCAAGCCACAGGAAAAACATGCAAGGCAGGCACGGAATGGGCATGCGCCCGAAACTTAAGAAATAGTCCAACTCCCTTCATCAGAGGGGCCCTGAATATGTAAAAATTACACCCATCTATTAGTAGGAGCTGTGGTGTGTAATTCAGAAAGTTTTTTTTTTTTTTTATTCTGCACTTTTTTTTATTCTGCACTTTGAGATTGCCTGGGCTCCCCCTGCTGAGCTGAGGATGCTGGGCCGGTGCAGCAGGGCTGGTTGTACTGGCTTATCAGTGGCCCTGCCCACAGATGGGTGACACCATTAAGTATGAAGTGATATCTGACCACTATGGTGTCACCCTTATCCGTGACAGTGGACAGATCGGTGTGCCCACACCAACTGCATCATTTACAGGGGCGCACCGTGATTGAAACTAGCCTGCCCAGTGCCCTGCAGGCCACTGTGGCAGGCTAGACAGGAGAGGGCCTGATGGGTTATCCTGCCCAGTGTCTACTTCTCTGTACTGCTGTCACTCCACAGCAGCAAAACAGAGCTATGTTGCAGGCTAGCTAGGGGGAAGAAGTGGACACTTAAAATAAATCACTAGCCTGCTCAGAGTCCTGCTTCTCTTCTCCGTCTCCACTGCAGGGCTCTGTGGTAGGCTACATAGTAGACCCGGCCGAGGAGGAGCCTGGAGTAATATACGCAATGTGCTTAACCAGAATGTGCCTCCCTCCCTCCCTGCTCCTGTTGTCCTCCTGCTAACTCTTCATTGCTCTCCAGGGAACAGTAAGTGCACAGTAAGTGAAATTTATTTATATATATATATATATTTTATATACCGTATATATATTATAAGAACTATTTGCGTTCTACAATGGGACAGTCAAAGCTTTCTGATCTTGTGATCTTATCAGTTGAAAGTGAGTTAGCGAAAAGCATTTATTTTAAAGATGTTATTCACAATTTTCAACGTTTTGATTTAGTTAAATAAATGCTCGTGTATTTTTGTTCCTTTTTATTTTTGTGTTATTTTATTATAAATTATTTCAGTAAAGTTTAATGTTAAAATATTCATAGTCCTTTAAAACTTTAAACTTTGAGTTCTATTATTTTCATATGACATTGTTATTCAAATGTGCTAGCTGCTTGATAGCTGGTATCGGCACCATGTTTTACTGCATCAGGTAACACAAACCTTATGCCACGGGTGTGTATTGGGTGGGGGGTCTGTACTGGGAGGGAATTTGGGAGGAGAAATCTGTACTGGGGGGATTTGGGGGGCAGGGTGGGGGTGATCTGTACAGGGGTATTTGTAAAGGCAGGAGGGGGTCATTTTTGGTTCTACAGTGTACAACTGCCTGTGCATAATGTATTTATGACCACTACACACTGCTGACCCCAGCACTCAATGCATTATACAATTTTGACTCCTGCACTCTGTGAGTTACACACTCCTGACCCCTGCACTCTATGTGTTACAAATACTTGACCCCTGTAATATATTCATTACACACTCCTGACCCCTGCACTCTATGTGTTACACATACCTGACCCCTGTACTATATTTGTTACACACTCCTGACCACTGCACTGCATAAGGTACACACTCTCAACCACTGTATTCCATGCATTACACATACCAGACCCCTGTATTTTCTGCTTTATACACTCATGATCCCTGTACTTTGTGCGTTACATGCTCCTGGCCAGTGCACTATTTGTGTTACACACTCCTGACCCCTGTACTCTATACAGTATGCACTTTTGACCCCTGCATTCCATGTACTACATATTCCTGATATCTGCTCTACTTCCATGACACATTCTTGACCCCAACACTCTGTGTGTTACACACTCCTGACCCCTATACTCTGTGCATTACACACTCCGGACCTCTGCACACTGTATGGTACGCACTCTTGACTACTGAAATCCATGTGATACACATTCTAAACCCCTGCACTCCATGCATTACACACTCCTGACCTCTTCACGGTACGGTACGGTACGCACTCCTGACTAATGAAATACATGTGTTACACATTCTGACCCCTGCGCTCCATGCATTACACACCCCTGACCTCTTCACACTGTACGGTACGCACTCCTGACTACTGAAATACATGTGGTACACACTCTGACCCCAGCACTCCATGCATTAGACACTCCTGATCGCCTCCCTCTGTGTGTTACACACTCCTGACCCCTGCATTCTGTGCATTACACACTCCTGACCTCTTCAAACTGTAGGGTACACACTCCTGACTACTGAAATACATATGTTACACACTCTGACCCCTGCACTCCATGCATTAGACACTCCTGATCGCTTCCCTCTGTGTGACTCATAGCAGAGTAGTCTCAGGTTTCATTAATCATAACCCAATAAGACCCTCCCACTAATAAAACGTTAGTAAACCAGCCAAAGTAAATAAATAAATGTGTCCCCTGAAGGTATTTGACATAATGTGCTAGAATGTGTGACATATTCAACCTGCAAACGGAGCCCTCCAGCGCAGAGCTGTCATGGCTCCCCCGGCGTTTCCATTTTCACCTGGTCTTCCTTTCGGGCTCACAGGCTCTGGTTGTTTGAATGGCCGGAGCCATGATGACGTCACTCCTGCATATACACACAGGAGCCGTGGCATAGTGCTCTGCATTGAACGGACTACGTCATTGGCTATTGCTAGGTACAAATTTAAAACCCAAAAGTGGAACTTCCGCTTTAGGTATTCTAACCCCCTGACATGCCACATTTGGCATGTCATTTTTTTTGGGGGGGAGCGGGTACCTAGTTTTGACAGGTACCCGCTCCAACTTCCGCTCGGAGCGCCGCGGCGCCCTGAACGGAAGTTCTCCTCTCCCCCTCCCTCCCTGCAATCTTCTGGGACATGTCAGAGGTCCCAGAAGATTGCCTGCCAATCAAGACGCGCAGCGCAACTCGCGCATGCGCAGTGGGTACCCGGCTGTGAAGCCGCAAACTGTCACAGCCGGGTGCCCACAGCAGTGATGCCGGCGCCGCCGAGACCAGAGGGAGAGGATCGAGGCTTCGGGCGGCCGCATCGCTGGACCGTTGGACAGGTGAGTGAAAAGGCTGGAACTCCGCATTAAATACAGACTTTACCACCACTTTAACATAATTTGGGCACAGGTAAAATACATGCACTGCATCATTTCTCGAATCAACGCACACAAGGCAAATTTGCCATAGGGCTCTCTTTCAAAATTCAACCATAGGGCACATTTTCTTCCACTGACATCAACCATGGGGAGCTTTTCCTCCCACTGATGCCAACAATTAGGCACTATTTCTTCCACTGACACCAACAATAGGGCACTATTCCTTTCACTGACACCAATGAGGCAAAATTCCTCCCACTGGCATCAACCATAAGGCACTATTCCTCCCACTGATGCCAATGATAGGGCACTATTCCGTCCAATGTCACCAACAATGAGGCAAGATTTCTCCCACTGACATCATCCATAGGGCACTATTCCTTCCACTGATTACAACAATGCAATTTACTCCCAGTCACACCAATGACAAGGCATCCAATGATCATGAAAAATGTATTTGCATATGCATGCATAATATCCTGTACAGCATAGCACACATGTTCAGCAAGTGCAGTAAGGAGAAATACAGTATATTACCAAAAGTATTGGGACACCTGCCTTTACACGCACATAAACTTAAATGGTATCCCGGTCTTAGTCCGTAGGATTTAATATTGAGTTGGTCCAACCTTTGCAGTTATAACAGCTTCAACTCTTCTGGAAAGGCTGTCTACAAGGTTTAGGAGTGTGTCTATGGGAATGTTGGACCATTCTTCCAGAAGCATATTTGTGAGGTCAGGCACTGATGCGGACGAGAAGGCATGGCTCACAGTTTCGGCTCCAATTCATCCCAAAGGTGTTCTATCGGGTTTAGGTCAGAACTCTGTGCAGGTCAGTCAAGTTCCTCCACCCCAAACTCACTCATTCATGTCTTTATGGACCTTGCTTTGTGCACTGGTGTGAAGTCATGTACGAAGAGGAGGGGCCATCCCCAAGCTGTTCTCACAAAGTCGGGAGCATGAAATTGTCCAAAATGTTTTAGTATGCTGGATGCCTTAAGAGTTCCCTTCACTGGAACTAAGGAGCCAAGCCCAACCCCTGAAAAACAACCCCACGCCATAATCCCCCCTCCACCAAATGATTTAGTCAAAGCAAGATCCAAAAAGACATGGATGAGCGAATCTGGGGTGGAGGAACTTGACTGGTCTGCACAGAGTCCTGACCTTAACCCAAAATCCAACATCAGTGCCTGACCTCACAAATGCTCTTCTGGAAGAATGGTCAAACATTCCCATAGACACACTCCTAAACCTTGTGGACAGCCTTCCCAGAAGAGTTGAAGCTGTTATAGCTGCAAAGGGTGGGCCAACTCAATATTGAACCCTACGGACTAAGACTGGGATGCCATTAAAGTTCATGCGCATGTAAAGGTAGGTATCCCAATATGTTTGGTTACATAGTGTATGTAGGCTGGTAGGCTGCCATTTCTTTCAATTAACAAGATGTTAATTGTTTGGCTGTCATGCAGATTTAAGAGCTGCGATACTCTTTAGTCACTGTTTCAGAACAGCATGCAGCAAGTGAAGTCAAGTCATAATTTCTGATGAGCATACTTGTTCAGTGATTTAGAAAGTACTGAATTCGCAGGACCACTATGACATGTATCTTTCCCAACACTGCCAGTGAATATCGGTCTACCCCAAATACATGAGATCCTCCCCTGATTCACTCTTCTTTTTTAGTAGATTCGGTGACAATCTCATGTTTATGTGCTGCCTTAGGCTGTTCGTTTTCAGCTACAGTTGAAGAACCACAATTCCCAGCATGTGTTTGTTGTTTGTGCTTGAAATGTAGTACAAGCATGAGCCCCGACCAGGATCTCCATCTTTAACCAGTTTCACAGCATTTAGGAAGAAAAGTTTCCATCATTTACTACTGAACAAAGTGTGGCTTGTGAGCAGGAGCTGGCAGTGATTGAAAGTATACCCAGAGTTGGCACACGCTGGCTTTTAAAGATGGAAACTCTTAGGAAATGATGGGCAGTCCAAGCTATGTCCTGTATGGAACTGAATTTTATGTCTCTGGCACAGGCAAGACAAATCCCATTGATTTAACTATTTCTGCTTCTCCAGAGTGTACATTATATAATCTAAATATAATCATGCATGTATGCACAGATGTGACTCTGAAAGGCAAGCAAAATATAATTTGCATTGATCGGGTACAATCTAAAGCTGGCCATAGACACGTATATGTCTCACTGATACAGGAAATTAGCATATGCTTATCTTTAGTCTTCAATCACTGCTTCTTCAGTACCCAATGAGGCCTTATTTCTGATTCAGCCAATATGGTAAAACCTTTTTCCTGTCTGTCTCCATGGCAGCCTACGTGTGGGTTAACCCCGCCTCCACTCCAAGGGTATAGGACCCCCCTCCCATAAATTTCAGCTCTCAGGTACAGCAGGTGTTCATTTTTTGTCCTCCTCCAAGGACCTACACTTCTGATGTCTTACTACGTCCAGCTTACCTTAGGATACTTTGGATGGTGTCTGCATGTCCAGAGCCCAGCCACGGGCGGGTGAGTGACATTTAAAATCCCCTGCTCTCTGCGGTTGACTGAAGCTTGATTGGCATTCTCTGACATGGGTCTGAAGATTCGCATTGCTTCCCTTCATGGCAGCGGTATCTGTTATTTATGTACACTTTGTTTGTCTCTTTTTCTATCACTGTACAATTTGTTTGTTTGGCCCAATGGCGCTGGAACGCTTCCTGCGTTCCAGCAAACCCTTCCTGCGTTCCAACAAACCCTTCCTCTTCCTCCTCTGCTTCTAGCGTCCAATCGGTAGACGCTTCGTGGTCCCGCGCATGCGCAGTGCGCCGCGAGCGAAGTCGAGGCTTGGTTCGCACATGCGCATTAGCGATCGCGGCCGCATCACCGCTGACGTCATTCCGGCGGGAGATTTAAACAGCTGACGATTCCCCTGTACTTTGGGAATGTACTGTGGGCGTTGCGGCAGCTTCCCAGTGTCTCTGGATTCCTTGCTACAGGTATGTGCAATGGAGACTTGACTGCAGAGGGGGGGGGGGGGCGGAGGGTTGTCACCTCACAATGTATCACTGACATGGTGTCTGATATGTATTACCTTTCTTTATCAGTCTGGTTGTTTGGCCTGAAGTATGGATCCTGCGTCACCGCCCTCCTGTGGCCAGCCCTCTCACAACAGGTGGGTGCTGGCATTTTTCAGAGGGGGGGGCGGGGAGGGCTTGCTGGTCCCTAGGTCATGGCTAAATCCAGTGTCTCCCCGATTTTCTCTTTTTTCCATCAGCTCTCCCAGGCCTGATTTACCACAAGAAAGAGACCCTGTCAGACCTCGTGGGAGTTCATCCTCCAGATCTAAACGCCGTAAATCTCCATCAGGGAGTAGGCAACAAGGGAGACGCTCCAATTCCTCCCCCAGACACCATACACGATACCAGAGTCACCGCACACACCAGAGAGCCTGTTGGGGTTGTGGGGCGCATGTCCCGCAGGACAAGTCCCTATGTGAGCCATGTTTTGCTCATGCAGCCGGTGAGAGGGGGCAAAAGGATCAAAGATTGGAATCTCTAGTGAAGAGAATAGTACAACAGTCCCTGAAAGAATGGGGTACAGTCCCACCACTTGGTCCCACCACATCCAGTTCTCCAGGGGAAGTGCAGGAAGATCAAGGCCCCTCTCAACCGAGTATTACTTCTGCAAAGTCATCTGACAGTGATTCGGAAGAAGAAGGGGCTGTAGGCGGCTTTGAGTTCGCCCTAGTTTCACCCCTGATCAGAGCCATTAAAGAAGCTCTCAGATGGGAGGATCCTGTGTCTCCTCAGAAAAAGCAGCGGAAGTTCTTCAAGCACCTTGGTAAGGAGCGTATCAACTTCCCTTCCCTCTCTGAATTACAAGAGGTGATTACTGAAGAATGGAGTAAAGGGGATAGTAAGTCTTCCTTATCCTCCAAACTTGGGAAATTATATCCCTTTAAACCTGAAGATGTCGCCCGTCTGGAATCTGCTCCTCTTGTGGATGCGGCAGTTACAAGATTAGCAAAGCATGTCACTTTGCCACTAGATGACGCGGTCTCTTTCAAAGACCCTTTGGATAGGAAGATAGATCTGGACCTAAAGAGGATCTTTGTGACGGCCGGCGCGGCCTGCAAACCTGTGATGGCATTAGCAACAATGTCTAAAGCCATGGAAGTCTGGGTTTCCGATATAGAATCCAAACTTGGAAGTCTCTCGGAAGAAGCCGTAGAAAGTTCCCCTATTCACGAACTCAAGCTGGCTTCAGTGTTTTTAGGAGAAGCATCTATTGATGTTCTGCGTCTTCTGTCCAGATCGATGCTATCCTCAGTAACAGCAAAGAGGGCCTTGTGGCTTCGCCCGTGGATTGCAGATCCAGCTTCTAAACAGGCATGGTGTAAGATCCCTTTTGAGGGTACTTCCCTTTTTGGAAACAAACTAGACAGCGCCATTGCCAAGGCTACTGGCGGAAAGTCAGGTTTCCTCCCGCAAGACAGACGACTATTTGGTCAGAAGAAGCCTCAACCTAGGAGGCAATACACGGAGAGATCAAAAGATGCACGCTCTTACAAGCCTAATAGAGATTTCCGAAGAAACTGGAGAGGTGGTCAATCCTCTACTCGGAGGTCATCAAAAAATCCAGCGCCTGCTGGACAAGATTCCACTAAATCTTTTTGAGATTGGGCCCGTCCAGGCATGTCAGGTGGGGGCACGTCTTCTCCATTTTCAGCATGTCTGGGCGGCCTCAATCACGGACTTTTGGACCGTCAGGACGGTCTCTACAGGCCACAGATGGTCATTTCTGGCAGATCCAGTTCCAAGATTCATCTCAACTCATTTACCCTGTCTAGAAGAGAGAAGAGAAGTCTTGCTCGCCTATGTAGACGCTTTGGTGGCTCAAGGAGCGGTAGCTCCGGTTCCGGAACAAGAAATATTTCAAGGGGTTTACTCACCCCTCTTCTTAGTCCAGAAGAAGAACGGGGCCTGGAGACCTGTTATAGATCTCACATACCTGAACAAGTTCATAAAGAACGAAAAATTCAAGATGGAAACACTCTCAACTATTCAAAGGGCAGTACTGCCGGGAGATTGGCTCGCCTCAATAGATTTAAAGGATGCGTATTTTCATGTACCTGTGGCAACCGACTTCCACAAATATCTTCGCTTCTGTGTTCGGAATCAGCATCTGCAATTCATTTGCCTACCCTTCGGCCTGTCTACCTCACCCAGAGTATTCACCAAAGTTCTTCTAGCAGTGGTAGCCTTCATAAGATTGAAAGGTATACGTCTACATCATTACTTAGACGATCTTCTGCTTCTGTCTCAAGAAAAAGATCAGTTATTGGCACACAGAGATCAGGTCATATCGACCCTCAAAGAGTTTGGCTGGCTGCTAAACCTACAAAAGAGTCAGCTGGAGCCTACTCAGCGCCTAGTCTATCTTGGGGCGCAATTCGACACCGTCGAGAATTCAATCTCTCTCCCATTAGAGAAGATACCGGTAGTGAGGGAGAGAATCCTTCCGGCTCTTTCCTCTCCTCGGCTGAAAGCCTCTCAGTGCCTCAAAATCATTGGCACCATGGTGTCCACGGCTCCAATGGTCAAATGGGCTCTCTGGCATATGAGGCCCTTCCAAAAAGGGTTCCTACAACAATGGAACACAGAAGAGAAAGATCAGTACATTCATATCTCCTCCAGCATGAGATACAGTCTTCTTTGGTGGCTGCAACGCAGGAATCTGCTCAACTGTCATTCTCTGGTTCCAGTCTCATGGACTATAATCACAACAGACGCCAGCAACTCAGGTTGGGGGGCTCATTGTCTGACAGAGATGACACAGGGGAGATGGTCTTTTCAGAGACACACTCCAGTCTCCAATATACTGGAACTCCGAGCAGCCTACCAGGGTCTTCGATCTTTCCAACACCTGCTAGAGGGGAAATCTGTAATGATTCGGATGGACAACACCACGGCAGTGTCTTATGTGAAGAGACAAGGTGGGACACGGAGTCTCTCTCTGCTACGAGAATTAGACCCGATCATGTCCTGGGCCCAGACTCACCTAGTAAACATCTCGGCAGTTTACATCCCAGGTTCACAGAATGTTCAAGCGGATTTTCTGTCCAGGGTCCAGTTGAACCACAACGAATGGTCGCTCCATGTGGAGTCGTTCAAATGGATTCTGTCGTTGGGAGTATCTCCCGAAGTCGATCTGTTCGCCTCCCCTTGCAACCACAAGTTGGGGAAGTATGTCACGAGGGGCAAGTGTCCTCAAGCTTACGGGACAGATGCACTAACCGACAGGTGGGAGTTCAGCAGGGCTTATGCCTTTCCTCCAGTACCCATCATTCTCAAATTCCTGCAAAGACTTCAAGCGGAAGATGTGGAGATAGTGATGGTGGCGCCTTTCTGGCCGAACAGGCCATGGTTTCCGCTACTCCTACAACTGAGTTACCGGGACCCGGTCCCTCTTCCCCTCAGACCAGACTTGCTTCTTCAGGGAACATCAGTGCACCCCTGTCCTGCAATTCTCCGGTTGACGGTCTGGTTCTTGAGAGGGAAAGGTTGGAATCGCTCGGCTGCCCATCTACAGCCATTTCCACCTTGATGAATGCTAGACGACCAAGTACTAATAAAGTATACTGTAGAATCTGGGCAAGATTCATGGAGTCTGCATATCCTGAAGGTATGTCTTCCTCAGTCCCTGGGATTCAAGAAATACTAAGTTTTCTTCAGGCTGGTCTAGATATGCCCCTTTCAGTGGCAACTCTTAGAGTTCAAGTTTCGGCCTTATCGGCCTTCTCCGGGGTCATGTGGGCCCAACACCCACTAATCCAACAATTTTTCAAAGGAGCAATCAGGCTCAATCCTCAGAGAAGACCTAGGTTCCCGAAATGGGATCTACCTCTTGTCCTAAATGCCCTCTCCAAATCGGGCATAGATTCCTCTTCTTCTATCAAGGACCTGACCATCCGAACTGTCTTCCTGGTAGCCATTACCTCGGCTAAAAGGGTCTCTGAATTAAGTTCTCTCGGATGTAAAGAACCATTCTTGACTTTTTTTCCGGATCGGGTAGTACTGATACCCAGGCTGAATTCAAATCCGAAAGTCACCTCAGTGTTTCACCAGAATCAGGAGATTGTCCTGCCTACTTTCCGTTCATCTAATGAGTCCAATCCTCATCCGTTGGATGTAGGAGAATCCTTAAAAGCCTATCTTCAAGCAACTGCACCATTCAGGCAGTCTGACAACCTCTTTGTCCTGTTCTGGGGAAAGAACAGAGGTAAACCTGCTTCATCTAGGACTATCGCTTCATGGATAGTGGCAGCTATCCAACAGGCCTAAAGAGCTGAGGGGCTGGCTCCTCCGGAGGCGGTGACGGCGCACTCTACAAGGAGTATCTCTACTTCCTGGGCGGCTTCGCGGCACGTGGCTCCAGATGTGATTTGCAGAGCGGCTTCGTGGTCATCAGTCAATACTTTTATGACCCACTATTGTGTAGAGCCTGCTTCTCTGTCCTCAGTTAATTTTGGTTTGACTGTTTTGTCTGCAAATAGCATGAATTAAAATTTTCTTTGCTAAAGCATTCCCACCCGTGTGGAGTGAGCTAGTTATTTCCCACACGTAGGCTGCCATGGAGACAGACAGGAAAACGGAAAATTCCTATCATACTTACCGTAATTTTCCTTTCCTGATAGTCTCCATGGCAGCCGGAGTACCCACCCTCTCGTCTTGGATTCGGCTAAGATATGGAACACCTGCTGTACCTGAGAGCTGAAATTTATGGGAGGGGGGTCCTATACCCTTGGAGTGGAGGCGGGGTTAACCCACACGTAGGCTGCCATGGAGACTATCAGGAAAGGAAAATTACGGTAAGTATGATAGGAATTTTCCGTTTTCTTGCCAGAAAAAATAAGAAAAACCCATCAAAGTATCCCACTTTCCATCCATTTATTAGAATTTTAAAGGGTCAGTAAAAAGTGTTAATGGCTAAATTGAATTGAATAATGGGTGTGGCTTAAGGCACAACAGACGAAAAAAATGATTAGCACATTGGGATATTAAATCAAAAAAGGTTTTGCTAAAATGTTTCCCTTGCAGTATTTTTTTCTTCCACTAGAATTCCTTAGTGTGATAGCCAGCTCTATTCAACACAGTTGCTCTGAGCCCAGGTTGTCTGTGACTGGACTGTTTTATCCTCCTATCTGCATTCTCAGCACATGAACTGATTGGCTTCATGTACTGCTTTATCTTCAATACTCCAGCCCTGCTGTATAGAGACTGCAAAAGGCTGATACCAGGTGACATCCATTTACTGATACTGATTGCATTTAAAAAATACACAAAAGCCCCGTACACACGAGAAGAAATTCGGCCAGGAAATTTCGTCCGACGACCGATCTGCCGATTTTCGGCTTGTTAGTATGGTGCTTCCGACAACCGACTCCCATTTTTCGGCCGAAAAAATCCTGGTGTGCAGGCTATATAATTTTTGTCAACCGTCAAAACACGTCCGATTTTCGTCTCGTTAGTACAGATTTCGACAAGGGAAAAATCTTATGAGCAAGACTAGGCATGCTCAGAGAGGAAAGAACACATACAAAGCAATCCAACACATGACATCACTTCTGAAGTAGAATTCTGTCGTACGGGAAAATTTGTGTGCAGTCTAGAGCACATTCCAACCAACCGACACGCACTCTGGACAAAAGACGGACGACCGGTCGGCGGAAATTAGTTGTGTGTGTACGAGGCTTAAGGGTCCTTTCACATGGGCTTTCGGCCCAGCAGACTACATTTTGCTCAGCAGGGATTGATCCGCCGAACCCCGCTGAGCAGGCGGATGACAGTACCTGTCAGATCCCCGCTCTCCTCTATGGGAGATCGGATGAAAACGGACCGCCTGTCTGTTTTCATCCGATCACACGCGTCCACCCTATCCATGCGTCCGGCCCCCTAATCTACATACAGGGCGCCAGACGCATGGATTCCAATGGCTTTTTTTCTTTTTTGAAGCACGTGATTAGATCCAGAGGCTCTAATAGGCTTCTAAAAAGGGTGGGCTCGGGGCACAGTGCTCTGCGCCCCGAGCCCACCCAGTTGTGTGACAATAGCGAATAAATATTCGCTATTGTCACACGGATCCTCCTCCTGGCCAATCAGGAAGTGGGTCCTGAGACCCATTTCCTGATTGGCCGAAAAGGAGAAGTCATGCCATTGGCCAAGGAGGAGGAGGAGGGAAGAGACAGGAAACACAGGAGATTGAGTGGGAAGCCGCCGCCGCCTGCTTGCCTGCCTGCCCACCACGTGTCAAGGGTGAGTGAGCCGGCAATGGGGGGGGGGGTGTGGTGTGCGGACTGGTGTGGGCCGGGGGGGGGGGGGGGAGTATGGTGTGGTCCATCTGCCACCACCCTGGCCCATGGAGCACCAGCCGCCAATGCATCCGATCCTATTCGATCTGATCCTCCAGACGGATGGAAAATAGGGTTTCCATTAGTCTGGATTTCACAGACAGGATTGGATCGGATAGCAGCGGGTGTCAGCGGACATGTCACCGCTGACATCCGCTGCTCCATAGTTGTGCATGGAGCATCCGATTAGGTCCCCCTTTAAAACTGACAGGCGGACCGGATCGGAAAGGGGCCTTAAAGTGGAGTTCAAGATTAATTTTAACAAGCCCAAAAAATATCCCCTCCTGTCTCCAAACACCTATGCTAACAAACTCATATAGGAAATATGCGTATACTTACTTATTTTCAATCCATTTCAATTTGGTTTCAGTTTCAATGGTCTTTCTATTGTCAGTGCTCCCTCCTCTCCACTGCAGCAGTGGGAGCAAGATCATGTGACCAGACCGGGGCAGGCTTAAAATAGGTAAAGTTCATACATCTTTTTTATGCAGGTTAGTTAGCATAGGTGTTAGGAAGGGGAAGGGGACAGACTTAAGAGTAGTTAGGATGAAGCTGGCTGCCTTTCATCACACACACTGGCTACTCAGCTGACGAGCGGGTGTGGGAGCGCACTCATCAAGTGATTAAGTAGAGTTTAAATCTACTTGCAGCATACACTGCACATATACACTGCAGTCCTCCTTGTACCCTCAAAATGCTCCTTAACTACTGGGCCACAGGTGACACTCACAGACAAACATAAATAGCACAAAAAAAAACCTTAAAAAAAAAAAAAAAAACTCTTTTGTTACACATGCTTTTGTGTACACATAATACTTTGTCTGAGCCTAACTATCCATCTAGATTGAGAAATTTAAATCAGACACAGCAATAATTATTAAAGTGATATTCAAATTTATTTCATTTATTAAAATATAAAAGATGTTGTGCATAACTGCTCTGTGCAAAGATAATACAGAGTGGTGGCTTACCTCCTCATTTTTGGTCCCTCACCAGCGCTGTCCACTCCACCTCCTCTCCGAGTGCCTCCTCAGCAGGCCATGTGCTCCCAGGCCAGACTATGTGTATCCATAGATACACACAGCATAGCATGTCTCCGCCATGCCCCCTACTCTCTTCTCACAGGATTTTACTGACAACAGCAGGAGCTGACAGCTCCCGCTGCTCTCAGTCTCCTGTGAGAAAAGAGGAGAGCGGTGCTGCAGCTGGGAACAACGCTGGGTCAAGAGAGAACTCAGGTAAGTTATTAGGGGCAAATGGTTGTTAAACAAATTGGAGGCCAATGATGTCTTCCTTCTTGCTGCAGTTTTGCATGCGTTATTTAGATTCTGTGCCACTATCTTGGATTTGTTGAGCTGGCAGTCACTTCCTGGTTTTCACAGCTTGACCTTTAGTGTAACATACAACATAGTGTATACAGTGCAGTAGCTAGGAGTACTTAATGTACAGAACAAAATAAAGTGAAGTGGTCAGAAATGTACAGTACAGTGTACCGAGTGCAGGGATCAGGAGTAACACAGTGCCCCTTACACTGCTGATCAGCGACAGTAAAAAATACTCCCCAATTATTGACGGTCAATAGCAATAAAATTCCTTGGGACCCCACCCCCTCCCACCAAAGGATTAGCAATATATTGATATATATTCAGTATATATATATATATATATATATGTGTGTATATATATATATGTATATATGTATATATATATATATATATATATATATATATATATATTGGAACCTTATGGATCCTACTTTCCAGAATAAACTTCCTTATTAATTAGTGAAATTAATACATTTACATTACTGGTATAGCAGCCTGGCTTTCCTCCAATCTCTCTCTCTCTCTCTGGCAGAGAGAGCTGCTTCAGTGATCAGAGGTTGTAAAAGAAAAGGGGAAGCTGTTCTAAGCCCAAATCCAAAAATGTAATATATTATCAATCATTAGATGTGGTGGCTGCATCAGTTTTCTTTTTCTAGGCTTTTTTGCTTCTGTTTTCACCTGGTGATCTGTCCAGTAACACACCTCCTGTATTAGAGTGCCCCCACTCTGGATAAGGGAGCACAGGGAGCACCTTTGGACAGCAGCATTGGCAGTCTGGGGAACAGAGAAGCGTTAGATGTACTAGCAGATTTCCATACACTAACAAATTAAACCCAAACTTCAGCTCACACTTTATAAGCTGTTGCAGCAAACAGTTTTTTTTTTTGGGATAATGGTTTTACATAAATAAATAAAAGCTGATCATTGTGGTAAATAGTTTGTCTCCTCTCTCTAGCTGCTACATCTGGGGGAGAGCTTGTTCTGTAAAAAACAAACAAACAGACATCATCAGGTGAAAATAGAGAAAAGAAAGCCTAAAATAGAAAATGCATACAGCCACCATATTTAAGAAATTGTAAGTTTCAATATAATAAATGTTTACTTTTGGGTTTACCACTTTAACTATGACACAGTTTACACTTGTAATTGCTGTGATTGGTTCATAGTGATCACAATGTACATAGCCACTCTAACTGACTCTTTACATTTTGCCAATTGTAACAGAACCGCGACCCCCCACTGTGCTTGTGGACTTCCTTCAGTGTACGGCTTCCTTCAGTCTTAAAAATAGATATCAAATATTCCAGGCGCCCCCGTACAAAGCTATCCGACAACTTAGCTTGTACTGGAACCTTTTCTTTATTGAACAACTGACAATGTTTATATACAGCATGGACATCCCCCTCCTGCTCAAATTACCACATCAGGTCAGGGGTTGCCTGATTACATTATCATATGCAGATGAATTTGTATACAGAAATATAATTAACCTGAACGGATTATCTGGCCATCTGGACAGAAACAATATGTGAGTTCATTAACAATTAACAATGGGACAGGCAGGCTTAACAGAATACACATCACACCTCAATACACGGACAATAGGAAGTGACCGCCAGTGACAGATTGTCTGTCTCTCTGACGTTGAAGTACAATACGCATTATCATAAGTGTAAACACAGAACCCATTTGAAGCAATCCAAACCATATTCTCAGTGTCCATTAGGTATCCCTCTTTCACTCCCAGTGACGGTGAGTACCATCACACCCATGATCTGCAGTGTATGTAGCGCTCTGTAGCTGTGAGTTGCATACCCTGCTAGTGGCCTATAGTGATAGCAACACCTACGTCTAGGACAGCAACACAGGAAATTGATTGTTAAGTCAGTTGCCCACTTAACTTTGCAGGGAAGGAGCAGCCAAGCCAAACTTCTTCCTATCGACTTTTTACACCTAAACAGGTTCCAGAAACCTGCTGCCCAAATGCTTAATCAGAAGCAACACTTACAGTCTTGAATTCTTCTGGTGGTCCCAGGTCTGATCTCTATACGTATTGTCCCAACTGTCGGGTGCCACAGAAGGGCTGCTGTGGTGCTCACAGTACTGCTCCAGAGTATATTCTTAAGACAAGGTCCCTTTTCTCACTTTCTCTTTGACTACAAACATGAGACCGGCTTGTCTCTCACTGAAGAAAACACATTAACATGCATCCCTTTAGTAGCTAGATAATACTGCTCTCTGCAGCTGCTCCCAAGAGATGTTCCCCATACTTACAGGTGGCTGTCCCCAGAGGGAAAAGGTCTCTCCACTCTCACTTGCTGCTACTTGTTTTGTTTCTCGTCTTGACTCCTCCGCCATTTAAAAGAAATGGTCTGTCACTGGACACAATAATACTCCCTGCATTGGTGCCAGAGATTGCAAAAATAACCACCAGCATTGGTGTCAGAGACTGTAAAAATAACCCCCAGCAGTGGTGTCAGAGACTTCAAAAATATCCACCAGCATTGGTGTCAGTGAGTGAATTATACTCCCAGCATTTTAATCAGTTACTGTAATAATAAAGTCCAGTATTGGTGTCACTATCTGCAATAATAATCCCCAGCACTAATATCAGTGACCACGTAATTGCCATCAGCATTGGTGTCAATTGACCTAATAATAACTCCCAGCATTGGTGTCAGTGGCCACATAAATAGCCCAGAGGAGTCATTGGCTGTGCTGTTTTTCCACCCTTTACCCCCTACCTGTATTGATGGACAGTGGCAGTGCTCTGACACTCCCCCCCACCCCCCCCCCATCCCATCACTTTACTGGTAACCACCACTTCACATTGGTGGTCAGTGGCAGGGTTATTTAACCTCACTCAATGTTTACTTACCCGGTCACATGTCCCCAAGTGGCTCTCCATCTGATGACCTCAGGCAAAACTATTTACTGTCAAACAATCACTCCACCTGACAATATTGGCCAAATTTTGGTGTTGCGTGTGGGAATGCAGATAGCTGAGAGAGCCATCTGGCTGCCGAAGGTATATGCAGTATCTCACAAAAGTGAGTACACCCCCACATTTTCGTAAATATTTTATGATATCTTTTCATGTGACAACATTGAAGAAATGACACTTTGTTACAATGTAAAGTAGGGAGTGTACAGCTCGTATACCAATGTAAATTTGCTATCCCCTTTAAAATAACTCAACACACAGCCATTAATGTCTAAACCGCTGGCAACAAAAGTGAGTACACCTCTAAGTGAAAATGTGCAAAATGGGCCCAATTAGCCATTTTCCATCCCCAGTGTCATGTGACTCGTTAGTGTTACAAGGTCTCAGGTGTGAATGAGGAGCAGGTATGTTAAATTTGGTGTTATCCCTCTCACTCTCTCATACTGGTCACTGGAAATTCAACATGTTACCTCATGGCAAAGAACTCTCTATAGATCTGAAAAAAGAATTGTTGCTCTATGTAAAGATGGCCTAGGCTATAAAAAGATTGCCAAGCAACTGAAACCGAGCTGCAGCAAGGTGGCCAAGACCATTGCTAGACCCCCGGTGCATTGTTATCTGTATGCACCGGGGGTCTAAGAGTAACGTAATTTCTATTCTCTGTATGTATGTATTGTACATGTGGAAGAATTAACAATAAAGTAGATTTGACTTGACTTTGACTTGACTTTGACCATACAGCAGTTTAACGGGACGGGTTCCACTCAGAACAGGCCTCACCATGGTCGACCAAAGAAATTGAGTGCACGTGCTCTGCGTCATATCCAGAGGTTGTCTTTGGGAAATAGACATATGAGTGCTGCCAGCATTGCTGCAGAGGTTGAAGGGGTGGGGGGGGGGGAGGGGCAGCCTGTCAGTGCTCAGAGCATACGTCGCACACTGCATCAAATTGGTCTGCATGGCTGTTGTCCCAGAAAGAAGCCTCTTCTAACGATGATGCACAAGAATGACCGCAAACAGTTTGCTGAAGACAAGCAGACTAAGGACATGGATTACTGGAACCATGTCCTCTGTGGTCTGATGGACCAAGATAAACTTATTTGGTTCAGATAATGTCAAGCATTTGTGGCGGCAACCAGCTGAGGAGTACAAAGACAAGTGTGTCTTGCCTACATTTAAGCATGGTGGTGCGAGTATCATGGTCTGGGGCTGCACGAGTGCTGCCGGCACTGGGGAGCTACAGTTCATTGAGGGAACCATGAATGCCAACATGTACTGTGACATACTGAATGATCCCCTCCCATTGGAGACTGGGTTGCAGGGCAGTATTCCAACATGATAACGACCCCAAACACACCTCAAAGACAACCACTGCCTTGCTAAAGAAGCTGAGGGTAAAGGTGATGGACTGGCCAGGCATGTCTCCAGACCTAAACCCTATTGAGCATCTGTGGGGCATCCTCAAACAGAAGGCGGAGGAGCACAAGGTCTCTAACATCCACCAGCTCCATGATGTCATCATGGAGGAGTGAAAGAGGACTCGTGTGGCAACCTGTGAAGCTCTGGTGAACTCCATGCCCAAGAGGGTTAAGGCAGTGCTGGAAAATAATGGTGGCCACACAAAATATTGACACTTTGGGTCCAATTTAGACATTTTCACTTAGGGGTGTACTCACTTGTGTTGCCAGCGGTTTAGACATTAATGCCTGTGTGTTGAGTTATTTTAAGGGGACAGCAAATTTACACTCACTACTTTACATTGTAGCAAAGTGAAAAGATATAATAAAATATTTACAAAAATGTGAGGGGTGTACTAGTGTAAGAAAGATCTGTTTTTTTTTTTTCTTTTTTTTCCTTTTGGATAGAGCTGGGAAAAGTTAGAACCTCTGTGTCTGTCTGTCCTGTGGCTTTGCCTTGATTCATGTGTGGTCCCTGGGACAGGAATATAGCAGAATCTTGCAAACAAGGATATATTTAGCAATAAAAAACATTTACTTTTAGTACTGCAGGAAGGGTTAGGAAAAAGAAATAAAAATGAAAATAAAAGGATTAAAGGAAAATGTGCTGGTTGAGTTGAATTTTCCCTGTATATCCAGTCTAGTGTGCCTTGCTGCCATCTGGAGGGTAAAAAAGGTGAAGCCCATGTCAGCTATGAAAGAGATCTCATAGTCCTGACTTTTGTGGTAACGTAATAAAGGGTACAGTGCCAGGCTTCTGTTTACTTACAGACTTCTGGACACTGCCAATGCTTATATTTAAGAAAAAGAACCATGTACGCACTCATTACCTACTCATATTATCCAATGCCAAATTGTTGCTTAGCTCCCTGTCTGAATCAGCAGCTTCCAATTTGATATTACAGTGTTCCTTTGATTCCTCCCTTTCAGGGACTTCTGTAGTTACTAATCCATCCTAAAGCCCGTCTCCACTGTTTTTCTACAGAAAAAAGGCTTTAGCACCTGCTGCTGAAAAAATGAAATGAAATATCTAGCAGTGACACCCTTTTGCAATGACTCCAGCAGGTGGAAGGAGCTTGGAACTTGCAGAAATCTTTTATAGATCTTATAAAATCTCAGAAATCTCTCATACTCATGCCTATATCAGCATTAAAAATTGATAAAGAGGGACAACATGGAAAAGAGAAGATATGTCTGTGCCTACCTTAAAGCGGAGTTCCGGCCACAAAATCGTTATCTTAGATTTTGTGGCATCCGCTTCCCTATTGTACCCTGAAAAAGAATTGGATATTCCCGAATTTTTTTTTTTTACTTACCTTGTTTCAACAGAAAATATACTCACCTTTCCTTCCACTTCTTCCCTGTGCGGCCGCGGCCCGCGTCGTCACTTCCTGTCCCGCAATGCGTCCTGGGAGCTCTTACTGATCACTCCCAGGAGGCAATAGGCAGTGACGTAGGCGGCCGGCCGCTCCTCTCATCACGTTATTTCCAAACAGAAAATGACACGATGAGAGGCGGAGCACAGCGCGGACAGCGCCAGCCTATTGCCAGTACTTTCCTTTATTTGTTGGAGAGAGAGTGGAGTCACAGCCACAGCATAGTACTGGGCATGCGCGAGATTTTGCGCTGCATTGATCGGCCCCCTCCATCTACAACCAGGAAGCAGGGCATATATGTGCACACTGCAGCTTCGGGTGACCATGGAAAAGATGGCGGCGCTCTGCAAACATTTTATAAAGTAAGATTTTAGTATTGTCAATCTATTATTTACATGTATAAAACTGGATTAGCGGATGTAAGAAGGGCGGTGGATCACTGTTTGGGAGGTATTTAAAAAAAAACAAAAACAAATCTGTGGCCGGAACTACGCTTTAAAGAAGAATTTCATTAAAATAGGTGAAAACTACTTAGCAACCAGCAACTGTTAAAACAATAAACCCTTTGACCAGGAGTATGTAATGTACAATGGTAGGCATTTTGGCAAAGGGGTTGATTTACTAAACTGGAGAGTGAAAAATCTGGTCCAGCTGTGCATGGTAGCCAATCAGACTCTAATTTCAGCTTGTTCAATTGAGCTTTGGAGGCAGACTGGTTTCTATGCAGAGCTGCACCAGATTTTGCACTCTCCAGTTTTAGTAAATCAACCCCAATGTATGAAGTGCAGTGGTCAGCAGTTTGTGTCATAGTTCCCTGTTCAATACTAGTCAGCAGGGGGTGGTTAACGCAAAGAAAAAATGCCAGTTTTGGTGGTTAGCATGTTAACAGATGTAGTGCCCCCTTACATCCTCCTTTATTGATGTCATGAGTGGAGATAGTGCCTATATAATACCAGTTTTGGGTGGGTTCCAGGGAGAACAGTGTGTGGCAGCCAGATAACCCTGGTGTATCAAGATGTAATCCTGAGATGTAGCTGCTATAACGAGCCCTTGGCAGGGCTGAACTCTCAAGAAGTATGGTACAGAACACGTGAGGACTTGAGTGGTTTTGTCTACCCCTGACCTTCTTCTGTGAGTCCTGTAGTGTGGTGTGTATGGCCTTGGGGACTATGCAAGAGTCCACTAATGTATGTGGGAACAATCAACCTGCGAGCAGATAATATCAGGGAGTGTGCTCAGCTGGGCAGAATTAGATTGCATACAAACAAAAGCAATAGCTGATGATATTCTGCACTACAGTTCTGCCAGGATGTCGATATATCAATTGAAGAAGTATCAATTGCAGTAAAATGCTGAAACTTATCTGTGAGTGGACATTCTTTTATTTCATATAGGCCTACGGTCAAGGATGTCGTGAGCATGAGAACGTATCCAAGATGTTGGATCCAAAGGAAGGTATGTGGAGTCTCTATCCAAGAAGAAGCAATGTAGGACCTGTGACAGCTTGGTGCCAACAGCTGTCCCAACTTAGGTCCCCAACAAGCAGGGCAATATCAGCAGAGTCAGGGGGAGGAAAATGTCTTGTGTCAGTGATGAGGCGAAGGAAAAAATGTTCAGTGTTGATTTTCAAGGGGAGGAAAATGTGGTCAGCATGAGAATAAAAAGGCAAGTGTCAGTGGCCACTGAGAGGAAAAAAATGCCTGGCATTGGTCGTTAAGGGGAGAAAACAATGGCTGAAGTCAGTGGTCAGTGGAAGGAAGTGGTCAACTAGAGAAATATGCCCCAGTTGGTGGGAAAAAGGGGGTGATGGTTTTCAGTTGGGGGAGAAGAACACTCTGTAGAGGGCAAGGAGGACACAGGTGCTTGGAGAAATTAAGGTAGGATGTTAGCGGGGGTCATTGGCGATCAGAGGAGGTTACTGGTGCTCAAACGTTTATTTAACTGTCCATATGCTATATCATTGTCTCCCTTTGCGGGAACTATAGTGCCCTAATTGGGCAAGAGAAAAATCTGCAAAGGAACCATATACAGGTGCCAGAATAATTGTTGTCACATCTGGCCAACTGCGACACACAGCCTGGATCCGTGGGATGCCAGGAATTTCTTAAATTTGGAACTGTTGGGAGGTATGTGTACAGATCTTAATAGATATAAGAAGAAACTAGTGGATAGTTCCATTCACCAGTATCCTCATAAAACTGAAATATCTGTTTACAGCTGAATGACACTTTAAATAATATATAAACCCCACTACTAAACTCTCATTTATGCTTTAATATCTTAAAGTAACTTTTATAAATGGGCCCTCACATTTTTTTTTTTTTTTAAATGGCAAAAGTTTATGAAACACTGTGCTTTAGAAAATCTTACTTAGTTAGGATTTACATGCACTTTAGGTGATGCGTTTTCAATTTATGAAATCGTTTTTTCCCTGAAAGTACCTTTACAGTCTTTATATTAACTTTTGGCAACAGCATACAGTGGTTTACATTAAACTGTGTAAATCATTCTGAAAACAAACATATGTAGCGTCTTCATACAAAGTGAAGTTGGCTGCATCTTTTTTACATGAGTGAAATGTTATCATAAAACTGACCTTTTGCCGCTGAACATATAAAGGGAAGTAGGGCTGCTCAGCATTAACCCTGTGAAAATGGCCGCATATATCAGAGCAAAGGCTTTTATTGATTCCATACTTGCTTTTATCTTTCATCCTGCAATGCTGGAAGTACATCTGCGTAGTTAATGATTTCATGCTTTGTGCAGTGAGCATTATGTGTTAATAATACAACCAGGATAACTGGCCGCAACGCAGGGAATCTATAACTTCACTGTGCTGAGTTCACAGAAATGTGTTCAAAGGGGCTTGCTTTGTGTTTTCTGGAGTCAATAGTTAGTAGGCTTTGTATACTAACAGTGGTAAAGATTCATAACCAAATGCTTTCCACTAAAGTTATGAACACAGAGTGAAATTGCTGCATCATACAAAGATTTTATCTTTTTTTGCCATGATCTATACACTTAAAGTGTAGTCAAGCCCAAGAACCCCAAATCCACTTGTATTACCATACATCTTTGCAGGGCAAGGCAATGGGTTTGCGTTGATGCCCTCTGTAAGGGAATTCTTTGGTCTCTATTCCAGTTTAACCTTTATTACAAATAAGATTGTTGTGTAGTGGGGGAGCACAACAGCTCTTTAATCTGTTTCTGCCTGAACCCCCAGGTAGTGACCTTATCTTTACAATGTACCATGGACACAGGGCCCCTCTGTGGAACTATCCTACTCTCCCTTGCATGGTGGGATACCTGCGGGTCCTGGTTTGATCAGTACTTGTTGACTTTTTGTCTTCTGCACACTTGCTTCAGGCATTGTAGCAATAGACCCCGCTCTTCCCCTTGGACACAAATTTTATTTTCAGAAGATGCCCCTACATAGAGGTTACAGAAGGAAGAACCCACATGAATGATGCCTTTGTCCTTAGAAGCATTGCTACACAGGCCAGTCTCTGACCTCCCCAGACACATAAGGAAACTAGTGGATTTCTTATTTCTTGCTTATATGTAAATGATAGCTGAAGCTTGGAAACAACCAACCCTCAATTTTGCATAGAGAATGATAGGCACTTTAATACATGAGAAACGTACTGCAATTCTTAATGACACCCACTTTAAACTCTTTAAAACATGGTCCGCATGCATGGCCTGATCTAGGGGGGTGCTGGGATGGCCTATGCCCACCAAGATTTCAGTTGTGCCCCCCAAGGCGACCCAATTCATGTTGTACAGCAGGAGAAGGATCAACAAACTGTAGAATCAGCGCAAATCTACTGTACAATCTTAAATATCCTATAACGTCTTACAAAAAAGTGCAAGTGCAATAGTCATGATGGATAAAAATAATTATGAAAAAAGAAAAACTTTTTCTATTGATCAGTGCAAAAATAGGTTGTAAAAATAGTGATAAAAAAGTTGAAAAAATATGTTATAAAAACCAATTCATATCAGTGAAAAATTATGTGAAATTAATGTGGGATAACAAAACAATTCATATCAATAAAAAAATAAATGAAAATAAATAACTATAGAAAAATCGCAAAAAAATCATAAACAATGTCCATCCATTATTATTACTAATAAAGTCCCAAAAGCATTCAAATGAAGTGCAGAAAGGTAAGTATATTCTGTGCAACGAATCTTCTGTGAAAAATTGCATGCCAAACCACACCCAGTTGGTCTTCTCACCAATCACCCCAAACTGTCTCACAGATGGAGTGGCTGGTAAAATTATAAACCAGCTAATGTGCCTTTTCATATATATATATATATCCAAAAAAACAGGTCCACAATCATGGCGTCCACAGGTTGGGGCAAGGGGGGGGGGGGCAAATGCCTACCCCCCCTGGAATCTCAACTTTCTCCTTTCAAGTGATTGTTAAGCCACTTTATACCATCCTGTCTGGTCTGTTTAATAATTCTGTGTGCTCCTGTGTCTGTGTTTTAAAAAAATAAGCCGTTCTTTACCAGTTTTCAGAGGGCTGAGCGCCGCTCATGTGACCCGTCGGCTCTCTCCCCGTCTGACAGCTGCCTGCAGCGGGCGGGGCTGAGGATTCCTCACTGATGTCAGTTGGTAGGGGAGAAGGAGGGAAGGTGGAGAGGCTGAGAGGAGGAGAGAGGCGGCAGGTCACGTGAGTGGCAAGTGGCGCTCTGAAAACTTGTAAAGAATGGCCTATTTTTATAAACACAGACACAGGGGCACACAGGCTTATTAAACAGACCGTAGACAGGATATGAAACTTTAAATGAAACTACAGGAGCAGACAGGCAGGGAGAGGGGACAAAGTAGGACAGGAGAGCTGCGGATGACGGAGGCACGTAAACTGACCACAGTGCAGGGCTCAGCCGCCATGGTATACCATGGTCAGTTTACAGAGGGGAGGACATAGGCAGGCAGGATCAGTCAGGTATTTTAGGTAATAGAAGGGGCCAAATTACACAGCATAAGCTGTTGTATAACATGCTTTAAGGGAACAGAATCATTTTTTTTTTAGGTTAACAAATGCTTTAAAAATAAATGCTGCTGTTTGCTCTTTAAAAATAAATACTCAAAATAAGTAATTATTATTGACTAAGCCCCTCCCCTTCATGACATTGTTGAAAAGGGGCGGAGCATGGGTGACCTTAAAATGTTGCCCCCCCTGAAAAAATTTCTGCGGACGCCCATGTCCACAATTCACCCTATGCTGTTCCCATCACACAGACACTCTCATAGGAGCAGGTAGGGATATACCATATTGGAGGAGGAAAAATGAATCCACATAGCGTAATTCCATAAAACAAATTCTTTGTTTAACAAATAAGTAAAAAAAAACTAAGTAAAAAACTTACTTATTACTTTTTTTTTATATTTTTTAATAAGGAAAGAATTTGTTTTAAAGAGGAAGTGCAACTGAGGTCCAAGTACAGATGAAGAGGTCAGATGTGTGTGTGTCGGTGAACACAGTCTGCCACGCAGTACCATTTGGGCTGGCTGAGCAGAGTTATAGCAGCAGCAAAGGGGGTTACTGAACCGCGCGGGAAAGCGCGCGGTGAAGAGATCTGCCTTACAGGAGGAGCTACCGCTAGAGAGTCAGCTAGTCTGGAGTCGTGGGCGGAGTCACTGCCCATAGACTGCCAGTGGAGGAAGAGAGCTGAGACATCTTTTATGCCATCGAGTATAGCTGAGGAGCAGACACGAGTGTGGAGGAGCAAGATGGCGGATGCCTGAGTGAGCCGGAGCGCAGGGGCTATCTCACGTGTTGGCGGAGTACTTGGAGAGCAAGTGGAATCACCAGATTCAATCCTGTGGGATACAGGAGTGCGATTAGTGCCCATCGGGAGACTGGCGCTGTGCAGCGGAGGGGACAAGCAGCATCTTGGGCTGGTATGTAACCGATGCTTGAACGTGTCCATGCGGCTGCGGGCATGGAGTCAGTGTGGGCACTGCGGTGATCTGCTTGTGCAGGCGGTGCGGAGTAAATGTCGGCCCAGGAACCTGAGTGTTAGCTGGGAGACAGGATTCACCCAAGAGTTTCTGGTACCTATGAGGATCCCTTTGGACAGAGGAAAAGGAGAGTTGAAAGCATTGCTGGGGCCAGGACCAGTGGAGCAGATCCACACTACAGTATGCCAGGCCAGAGAGACTTATATTTTTGAGGTGATATACACACAGATAGTGCATGCAGAGTCAGGGCCAGAAGAAGGGCCAGCAATTCCTGCACAGGCAGAACCCGTACCTCTCAGCAAAGCAGAGCGGAATCAATGGGCTCCTTGGAAAAAGATTATTAAAGAGAAAATGACCAGCGCTGCGGATTTGTGATATATGAAGAGAGTGTGGATTAAGAAAAAGGTGTAAGCTGCCACCAATCAACCCTTAAGTGCAAGGGTGAAAGTGAAAAATTTGGGATGTGACGATTGGTATCGGCGCTACCTTAAGGTGATTAAATAATAAAGTGCCACGAACTGGCGTGAGTGAAATTAATAGTGGGGAATAAAGAATACAAACAAATATCAAAGTGTCACCAATTATTGTGAGTAAAAACTCATTGAGAAATTAGTGCATAATAAATGAACAGTGTGTTTATTCAAGCTGTAAAAGATGTCCAAATCAACAACCACATTAAATTATAGTGGTATGTGAAAAACAAAATACATAAATATTGTGACAAAGCGTGAAATAAAAGTTCTTCCCACAACCACAGGGGTATTTTCCAGGTCACAAATGCCTGATATGTGTGCCACACGTATTGTGATTAAATGGTGAAGAAATGCTTCTAAGTGAAATCCAAACTGGCCACTAGGTGGCGTTTCAATAATACGACATGTTCAACGATCCACAGTCAGTATGTGGTATTGAGGGGATCCTTTCTCCGTTGCGGGGGAGCAGCTTTGAGCCGGTGGTTTTGCCCTAGATGCTCAAACAGAGAGAAGGCCCCATTGTGAATGAACAATCTATGCAGTGGTGAAAAAAGCGCAGTACACTCACTCGTTACGATGATCAGGATCAGAAAGACTGGTTCGCGCCGGGATGCTTCCGAGTTCCACGGCCGTTAACCGGAAGTGACGTTGTGACGTACGAGAGTCTCTGTTCATTTATATGCACACTGTTCATTTATTATGCACTAATTTCTCAATGAGTTTTTACTCACAATAATTGGTGACACTTTGATATTTGTTTGTATTCTTTATTCCCCACTATTAATTTCACTCACGCCAGTTCGTGGCACTTTATTATTTAATCACCTTAAGGTAGCGCCGATACCAATCGTCACATCCCAAATTTTTCCTGGGAAAAAGGCCTCTAGTGTGTTCAATGAGGAAAAGGCTGGAGCCATTGACACGGGGTCACCTCCTTACCAACATCGATTCAGATCCCTCAAAGAAGACATTGATGTGTGGAAATCTGAAGAGGAAACTGAGTGGGACTGGGGAACAGAGAAAAGGAGTAGCTCTGCGAGTCACAGTTCACTCGAAGATGAGACCAAGGAGGCTGTGGTGCGCATGCAGTGTGCTAGGAACTTGGGGTTCTGTGAGGCCTATGCCACAAGGGTCCCTGATTTGTCCCCACCTCGCACCTACACCCAGGCTCAGGATCAAAATGAGGCCTACGCTCATCTTATCAAGAGAGTAGAGACCCTGTATACCCACCTGGAAGAGGAGACAGGCAGAAACCCCCTAGGTTCTCAAGATGCCAGTGCCTAGTACAGAGGAAGGTGGCCCTGGGGTATGGGTATGACTATCCCTATGCTCCTTGGGAGGTTATGGAAGAGATTGAGGTCAAGAGAGAAGAGTGGTGTGATGAGGCGATTTGAAAATTTCCATACATCTACAAATCGCATCGGAGTCAGAAGAAGCCTGAATTGTGGGACACTTTCCTTTTTGTCAATGCCAACTGGAAGCTAGGGCGGTCTATCTTCATAGACCAAGGTAAATCATCAGATCATAAAATCATAAAATACGTGAACTTCCTAAAAACAAATGATTAAACACATTATGCTATAAATCAATGTCCATTAGTGCATCTTTCCAGGGTGCTGTGACTTTTTCCAATATTCAAAAAGTGCTTGGGTGCTCAAACTGTGCAATAAGCGGGGTTCCCCCCTTAAAATATCTGCTTACCACCAAGTGGATGTATTCAGGCATGGAAAAAGGCTTTACACTCTGTTACTCCAAACGATCAATCAGAAAGGAATATTGCTGGAACATCAAGATTTTACCCCTCTGTGTCCTCAAAAAAAGAAGCTTTTCATAGTGAAGTTCGTTCAAACAACACATTTATTGGGTACACAACGGGGTTCATACTCACAAACATCACAAAATATCATGCAAAATTGTAAAGAGCGGCTCGGCGTTGTGCTGCTCCCGCAGCATGCGATCCTCCGGCCGGTAATCACGTGGTACTCGCTCTACCTATCGCTAGACGCGTTTCCGGCCGGTAATCACGTGGTACTCGCTCTACCTATCGCTAGACGCGTTTCGCTGTGATACACAGCTTCATCTGACAGATGAAGCTGTGTATCACAGCGAAACGCGTCTAGCGATAGGTAGAGCGAGTACCACGTGATTACCGGCCGGAGGATCGCATGCTGCGGGAGCAGCACAACGCCGAGCCGCTCTTTACAATTTTGCATGATATTTTGTGATGTTTGTGAGTATGAACCCCGTTGTGTACCCAATAAATGTGTTGTTTGAACGAACTTCACTATGAAAAGCTTCTTTTTTTGAGGACACAGGGGTGAAATCTTGATGTTCCAGCAATATTCCTTTCTGATTGATCGTTTGGAGTAACAGAGTGTAAAGCCTTTTTCCATGCCTGAATACATCCACTTGGTGGTAAGCAGATATTTTAAGGGGGGAACCCCGCTTATTGCACAGTTTGAGCACCCAAGCACTTTTTGAATATTGGAAAAAGTCACAGCACCCTGGAAAGATGCACTAATGGACATTGATTTATAGCATAATGTGTTTAATCATTTGTTTTTAGGAAGTTCACGTATTTTATGATTTTATGATCTGATGATTTACCTTTTTTTTGAAGAATATCACCTATATTTAATATATATATATTTAAAAGCAGCGCTGCATTCCCTATACCACATTCCTAAAAGAGCACTAGCACTTTTCACTGCAGCTAGCAGCTTTATATGCACACTATTTATTGATAATTGCACTTTATATCCATAAGCGCAGGGTCCCCCAGTCACACATTTATCTTCATAGACCGCATGGAAATTCCCCCACCCAAATGGAACAGGCCAGGCTTGGGCTGTTCGTGTACAGGATCCTACAGGAAAGACTGTCTGGATACCTCATCCCGACTACTACTGTTGAGGATGTAGAATTCCCACCCCTGTAGGGGAGTTGTTGTGTCACAAGGCTGGCTAGCCTGAAAGTTCGTTAAAAAGGGGCTGGAAAGCCCAAAGAAAGTTCAAGTTGTTGTTGTTGGGGCTGGAAGCCCTATTTCCACATTCCCCTATCCCTTCTATCCTTGCAAGAAGGATTGGGAATCAACAGAACAACTACCACTGTGTGGTATCATCAAAAGAGGGCTGACCCTCTAACCCACAAAGACTTCCTGTTCAGAGAACTTAAGTAGACACTTAGTTCTGTGCTTTAGCTGCTATAAGAAGTCATCTTTACTGGATGTTCTGTCAAGATCCTTTGGGCCAATCGGCCAGGATCACTAGTTACTACCAGAGACACTTTTTGAAGAAGTTTGGGCCAATGGGCCAGGAGAATTGAAGTGCAGAAAAAAAAGAGGACCCCTTTACAAAGATACTTTGCTCAAAGGACACTTTGTGAAGATCATGTTAGGCCAGTGGGCCAGATGAAAGAACTTTGTGTGAGTTGCAACCTTGGGAGATGATGTAAAGTAAAAGACCCCTTCAAGAGATTTGCAAAACCCACAAGTGGACAAGTTTTCTCAGGCTCCAGCAAAATAGCTTGTTGCAGAAGAAAATACATTGCCTCTGTGTTACAGAAGGAAAGGACACTGTGAACACCAGTCGGGTGGACTCCGCATTTCTTCATTCTGAACTTGTAGGTCTGACTATAATAGGAGAGAGTCAGTGCCCTAGTGACGGAGAGGCACTATGCCTATAATTCAGTCAACAAAATGACTTTCAGTAGGAACCGGAGGTATTAGATAGTTCACTTGACAGGGTTTGTTTGTTATCTGCTTCAGGAATAACAATAGAGCGTCGAGTCAATCGTGCCCTTAGGGGGCCTGGAGTAATGAAGAGCTCTACAAGGATGTCGCCATTAGAGATAAATGTGGTGAGAAGGTCGCCTCAGAGGAGAGGACAATCTACCTTGAGTAGGTAACACTGTATTCATTTGTACTTAACTCTATTTCCTTTGCAGGCTTGCTTAGGACTCCCATCTGGATAGGCCCTCCACTATTCAATGCAGATTGTACCTAGTTAGATAGATGGGGTAATGTTTTTTTTTTACCTGTCAAGCAGATTATTGTTTGGCGGGGGTGCATTGATTTGTATGCACCTGCTATGTGTACATAAATGTGTGAATAGTACAGCAGAGTCATATATTTTTTCACGTAATTTATTGTATCTACTGGCCACAGATGGGGTATGCCCCTTGGCCCTGTACATTTGTTACTTCCCTTTTCCCCTTTTCCAAGTTTGTGAAAAATTATTTTTGTAGGGGCGGCTGCCCAGAGCCACTGAGGACATGGCTCATTTTGGTGGGGGGGGGGGGGGGGGGGAGTGTAGCGCCCTCCTAGGTAGGTGCTGGTGAGAAGGTCTAGTTTTGAGCCTTATCTGCTTCCCAGAGGGGCTGCAGGTAAATCTACAGTATATTGTTCTACCTGCAGCCCCTCAGCAGCTTAACAGAGAGCAGGATTGGTTGGTAGGGTCTGCTCAATGTGCTCAGTATGCAAATCATTGTGTCTGGAGAAGTGTTTTGCGCTGGTCCAATGGGGAGGCGTGTTGGACAGTGGAAGGAAACCTGACAAATAGATGCATAGGCTTTGATACAGTCCTGGTGATTGGAAGGGGACAGGTCACCTCTGTGCATTCTGGGATACTGTATAAAAGCCAGGAGCACATGTGCTGCGAGGTCTTTGGCTGGTGCTTTGAGGTCTTTGGCTGGAGAGCAGAGTCCTGGAGGGAGGGGGCGGCTGTCTCCTCGTCTGTAGCAATGGCATGCGGTCGCAGGGGGTCGTCCTGAGGGCCAGAGGAACAGATGAGGAAGCTGAACCCAGAGGTCCAGGAGAGCTGACTGAGGGAGGAGACACTGGAGACCCTGGGACCACAGTATCGTGAATACAGGGACTCGTGTCAAGGGGCCTGACCTGATGGGGGACAACCCACGTGTAGGATAGTCAGTGGACGGGTGTCAGCAGTGAAGAGAAAGAGGATGCAAGTAAGAGTGTCCTGAAGATAATTGCTAGTTTACCAAGTCATTTTATCAAGAGAAAAGAGACTTAATCCAAATTCACCCATAGTGGCAGGGTGATTCAACAGCCTGGTTGTACCTGAAGATAGGAGTCCTCAATCATTGTATAGTTAATCTGGAGTATCCTACTATTCCTTCTCCTATCCCTAATTTATAATAAACACAAAACAAACAAAATACCCCTGGACCGATTATTGGAGTGAGCCAAGGAAGGAGAAAGTAAGGACTTAAAACTGTAATTTTTGTATGCTGGTAACTCAGGGGGACCCGAAAATATGAAATCTGGCAGTCCTTGCAGGGCCAGTGTTACACACTATTTTCACAACATTTTTGCATTGATAAATAGAAAAAGTTTTTCTTTTTTCATAATCATTATTATCCATCATGTACTTGCACTTTTTTGTAAGACATTATAGGATATTTAAGATTGCAGGGTAGATTTGCACTGATTCTACAGTATGTTGATCCATTTTATGCGGCACACCCCTGCAGAAAATTAGCTGCAACTACATATTCCTTGATCGCAACTTGAAACCAATGATCGTTCTTGATGGCAGATCTCTTTTCACTATACACCAGGAGAAGGTGTCTGCATTGGTTGTCTGCATCTTTCAAGTCTCAGAGAGTCCAGCCAGCACACTCCTCTTCCACCACCTGCTTTAACACCTAGAACCCCACACTGGTGCACTGCAATCACATGCATTTCAAACAGTTATGGGGTGCTTGCAAAGCAGCTTAATTCAGTTGAATGGGACACAGTAAGCAGGCGCTGTACCCGCAGAAAGCAACTGAGGGTATCATTTCTGCCACGGACAGGAAACAAAACATCACAGCTGGCCTCTCCGCAGCCAGCTGCCAGTTCAGTTCAGACGTTGGGGCGGGGGGTGCATACTACAGGTCAGCTGACCTGTGAGCATAAAGAGGGAGGAGTTGGAGGAAATGCCAGACCAGAGAGAAAGTGAGTGCAGCTCCCCGTGAACCTGGATAGGAGCCTTCTGCAGCCTAAGCCTGATTCTCCTCCTCTCCGTGTTGGAGGAAAATGGAGAGATTGATTATTCTATATGCAGCCGTTCCTTCTTTTCAGCTTGTTGCCCCCCTCTGCGCTCTCAGGCCCCACTGTGCTCTCCGCCCCCCCATGGTCTCCAGCCCCGCTCAATGTGCTCTTCGCCCCCCATGCTCTCTGCCCCCATGCTCTCAGACTCCCCCTTTGCTCTCTGCACCCTGCCCCAGTGCTTTTCTGGCCCCCCTAGTGCTCCCTGGTCCCGCCGTGCTCTTGGCCTCCACCTGTGCTCTTTGGCCCTAAGAGCACCTGTGCCCTTAGCAACCTAAACTTAATGTTTATATGTACTGTAATTCAGTAAAAAACCCATCCATTCCATTTTGTAAACAAACATGTGCAAAAATAGTGCATAACAAAGTCACATGAATAGAAAGACATGCAAAATCAGTGGCAATGCAATAAGGTCTGCACATCATCAATAAGCACCTAAGAAATTACAATTTGCAAATCAAGCAACTACTGACAAAAAGCATGGAAGTCTCAGCCCACGTAGTATATTTTACTTTATAAACGAACTGTACAGTGTAATGTTTACTAGTCTAAAGTCCACTTAGGAACCACATATTGTGTATGTTATACTGCATAAACAATGGCCTCTATGTTTAAAAGCAAAATTCATATGGGGGTAGTAATAAACAAGATAGAGACCAATGTGACGTAATAACTGACCACAGATATGTAGCAAAAGTTGTCCTCCACATAAACAGTAAAGTATATACATGAAAGCTTGTAAATAACTTTTAAATTACATACTGTATGTCATTCATTAAATAGAGTGAGAAAAATACAGAATGCCCAGTATTCAACTTTATTTCTATTTTAGCTACATTTATGAGTGAAAATGAATACTATAACTCATACATGATATAATGATGAAACCTAGTATAGGTGATTGGGAAGAATTATTCTGGTGCTGAGTCAGCTTTGTTTCTTCTTGATTTATGTTCACATTTCTAAAGTGTTTTACATGTTTAACAAGATGGAAAAAAAGGTGGAAAATGTGTGCCCAATGCATAAAGGCAGCTCACCAGCACCACTCATTCTCCTTAAATCCATTGACAGCACCGTGTTAATGAGCTGCAGCTATGTTACATTAAAAGCAAAGCAGGAACTTAAACTGTGGCAGCGGACTCAGAACTGAGTCATGTAGGCCCCTTTCTCACTAAGTTTTCGATCAGGGGCGCCTGTCAGTTTTTCACGTGGACCTGATCAAACGGTCCATTCGCCCCTATAGACCGGTGGGTGAAAATTGACTTACCTCCAATCCGGTCCACTAAAAATAAATGTAAGGGAATCCATCCTCTGTCTATGTGGATCAGATCGGAGGGCAGCCAGAGCTAGCTCTGTCTGTGTCAGCTCTGCATAAACTGAGAGCGCACAGACCTGTCTTACACTCAATCTGCTCTGACCAGTAGGGGATCAGCAGACAGATCCCGCCCTGTGTGAAAGGGGCCTTAAAGACATTATTCATTCTCCTACTTGTACCTTGTATTTTTTACTTGCATAAGATGTGCTTCAATTGTATAGTTAAATGGTGTCATTTGTTGTCCTGTATTCACAGCCTATTGTAGAGTAAAGCTAGGTATGCACGCATTTTTTTTTTCCAATCAGCCACACAAGTGAGGTGGATGGAGGAATCCTCCCCACTGTGCTATTGCATTCTAACAGCAGGACTCCTCCTCTGTCAGAATACACTGATCAACACTGCAGCTGATTGGCTACAATGGCTGGTCGAATAAAGGTTTGCCAGTAGTCCCGTTTGACAGAAGTCAATCTACCAACCAACTTCTTTCAGAGAGGGAGGGCCACAAACAGATTGAAATCCAGCCAATTCCTGCTGAACCGGCTGAATTTTGAACTCAGCAGAGTGTGTATTCTTAATCTTCACATTCCTCTATCAAACAGAAGGGATGTGTTCAAACATAAGGAATGTGGCATGGAAATATGCAGGTTAATACACAACCTCTGTTTATATTTTGAGAACTGACACTTCCTATGAATAAACTATATATCCCACAATCACTGGGTCTAGCACTGGTGCTGGTGCAGTAACAAGATTTTACAGACACAAACAAGCAGGGCATTTACAGAGAGATCACTCTGTTTGAAAATATGTGCTTTCATCACATTAGCACTCCAACATTTGTGATACAGCACAAAGAAATGTGAGGCATTACTTGGTCTCTGTGTGAGCTGTAACAAGAAGTTGTCTTCAACGAATATGGACAAGCCCAGTGAATGAATACATGAACACTTGAAACACATGTTGGTGTGTTTTGCTGCAAATTATCTGCATTGTAGAACACCACAACTTACGGTAACTCACTACTGTGCATTGTGGTACGTTGCATTGGTAAAAATACTGCAGGTTGGGCTGCTTCAAAGCATGTTAATGTGCAACATAGCATAGCTGCCCTTAGTCACAATGAGAGGGGTGAGGTTAATCTTGTCCATATTAAAGGTGTTTGTTTTTTCAGCCTTTACTTGCTACTAGCTGTCTTAGTCAATGAATTGCGATCGTTTCCATTGTTGTACTTCCCTTGTCAAATGTATGGCTTTCCTTACTAGCCGATTTATTCGTGCAGCTTTGCGGTTTCATGGCCTTCACAGATGCAGCGAAGTGTTCTACTATGCCACCTTTAGTCACAATGAGAAGGCTGAGGTTCTTGTCTCACAGATGTTTAATGTACGTATCAAGTTCTTACACCGACATTTACATCAACACTGTAGAACTAAATAAAGTGAACAAATACGAAGGACAAATGATCAGACATACAGTAAAATACATAAAAAATCTAACATGAGTTGAAACCCATAACTAGACAGAAATACATATACATACCACTTTTGCCTGCTTGTGAGCTAAGAGAGGGGTTTGTAACTTAAAGATTCTAAGTCAGATGGCTTACTTTAAACACAAAAACAAAAAAGAAATGCTTTAAACCTTGGGGGGACAGCACTGTTCAATGTCCTTTCAGTTGCAAGAGGAAACAGGAAAAGGAAATGTAATAATGCATGATGGGAGAAATAAATGAACAAGTATTTACACATGCGCCATCTGGAGGAAATTAAAATTATAGACACAGAAACTTTGTGCATGCAAGTACACACCCAAAATCACGCAACATGTGATTGTTAATAGAACCTAAGATATGATTTACACAACGTTTAAGTCTTGCCATGGCTTTTACTACCCTCTTCCAATCTGAAAAACCCTTATAGGCAGTTTACCAGAGGCCTTTCTTCCCTTGCCTTAATAGTATGCACCTGTACCACTTTGAGTTCTGGGTCTCCATCATCAATCTCTCCCACCTTAATGTCTTCTTCTTTGCCATAGGAAACTTGGCCCAGTGAACCAATTTGACTCTACAAATTGCTCTGCAGTGAATCTACGAGCGGCATGGTCCCCTGGGTTATGTTCTAAAGCAACATATCTCCATTGATTAAGTTTAGTGTTTGACCCGATCAGTTAAACTTGGTTGACTAGGAATCGTCTTGCAGCATTATTAATATAACCAAGCACAACAGTGGAGTCGGTCCAATAGTATTCAAGGATACCACACAAGTCTAGTTCACTCTTGAGGAAATCACCAATTTTTGTTGCCACGACTGCAGCTGAGAGCTCCATTCTAGAAACTGTTATTATCCGTTTTGGAGCAACTCTTGCTTTACCCATAACAAGCGTAGACTTCTCCAGACATGGACACAGTTCTGAGGTATGAACATACTATATAGCCAGACATGCTAGCATCAGAAAAATGGTGTAGTTCATATTGCTCAACATCTTTTAATGTTGTTGACTGTAATGTTCCGGTACCTTTGGTACCCTAAATTACACTTTCCACAAGTGTATGCGCCCTACCATTTACTTTTGGAAAGGTGCGCATACACCTTTAAGACTGGAGCTGTCATCACTCAGCGCCGGACTAGATGGCTATTTAAGGCGTCGGTTCTCACTCACATGTGTTCGTTCAAACACCCTTATCTGGATGCTAACCTTGCTTGAAGCTTCCATGCTTGCAAGCTTACTTCGCTGACGGAACCTCGCTGCGCTGATCCCTGTATCCCGCTACTGGATCATCCGCCTCTCCTGAACCACCCTTCGGCTGTATCGCTAATAGTGCTAAGTACCCCGCAGGGGAATTCTCTATAAACTTATACTAAGCTTACACTATCTAGCTCTGCATAGTAGAGACTGTTTATCACATCTGCATAAACTAGATTGCTAGCTCTTGAGACTACTGCTACTTTTCTGCACTGGGTTGATCTCTTTTGTATGTCCACCTGCTATTCTATCATCTGCTATCATACAACATTGCTAAACCTTCCTGCATCCATCTGCTACTGTCTTACCTTCAAGTGTCTATCACCTACCACCTCCACTCAACCTATCCCTCAACCTTCATCATTGTGTTACCACATGCATAAAGTCACTCTAAGAACCAGCTTGCTAATTGTGTGTATTTACTGGCTGAAATAAGACCTTCCACACATGATGAGTCATTGAGGTTGGGAATGGTATCTCAGCATATCTCTTACATGACAACTGACGTGGAACTATTTCTGCAGCTGAAAATCCACACCATATAAAAACGCAGGAGCGTTACATTGACACATAACAACGTGGTATCTTTACTGAAGACAAGTTTTGAAGATCTTGAAGCCAAGCTTCCTAAGGTCATCAGGAATTGGTTCATCCCAGCCTATCTTGTCTTGACACATCTTTTTTACCAAGATGAAGGGGGGACAAATCCAAGGGGAGCAAAAATCAAAGCAACTGTAGACACGTTCCACTTCTAGTGAAAGGATTTACCCTTACTGAGACTCTGAAATGGAACTTGTCTGCAGTTACGCACCATTGGACCCCTAGCGCCCTTTCTATTTTAGGTTCTTCTGGGGACACATCAAAGTCAGTTGCACCTTCAGCATATTCTTTCTTTGGGATTGTGGCCATCACCTTCTTGCTGTTGGTGACGAATTTGTGCAAGCAAAGTTTTCTGGTATTGTAGAGATCCCTGGCTTCCTTCACAAGCTGGATCGTCAACAAATAAATTGCGTTGTATAAACTTCACTGTAGCTTGATGAAACTTACATTAACCTTGTCTTGGCAAGGTGCTTGATCCCAAAGTTTGCACATCCAGGCGAGGAAGCAGCGCCAAACAGGTGAACTTTCATGCGATACACTGATGGTGAGGATTCCATGTTGCCTTCTTCCCACCACAGGAATCAAAGGTAGTCTCTATCCCTTGGAGCAACATGAAACTGGTGGAACATACGCTCCACATCACACATGATGGCCACTTTGCCTTTCCAAAAATGACATAAGACTCCAACAAGGGTATTTGTGAGGTCAGGTCCAGTCATTAGATGTTTATTCAGGGAAATATTCTGAAATCTAGCAGAGCAATCAAAGACGACGGATATCTTGCCTGGTTTCTGGGTGTGGTAAACCCCATGATGAGGGATATACCATGCTGGTTCATTGCTTATTTCCATCTCTGGAACCTTTTCAGCATTGCCTCTTACTATTATGTCCTTCATGAAAGCCATGTAGTCCTTGTAGTATTGCTCATCTTTTTCCAGACGTTTCTCTAGAAACTTGAGCCTATGTTCTGCACAAGCTTTGCTGTTTGGCAATTCTGGTCTCTTCTCTTTAAAAGGCAATGGCATTTCATAGTGTCCATCTTGACTTTGCTTAACAGCGACGTGTTCTACTATGGCGCCCTTAGTCACAATGAGAAGGCTGAGGTTCTAGTCTCACAGACGTTTAACAGAAATACATCTACATAACACTTTTGCCTGCTTGTGAGCTAAGAGAGGGATTTGTATCTTGAAGATTCTTAGTCAGATTGCTTACTTTACACACAAAAACAAAAAAGAAACGCTTTAAACCTTGGGAGGACAGCACTGTTCAATTTCCTTTCAGTTGCAAGCAGAAACAGGAAAAAGAAATGTAATAATGCATATTGGGATAAATAAATGAACAAGTACACATCAAGAGGAAATTAACTTTATAGACACAGAAACTTTGTGCATGCAAGTACATAGCACATGTTATGAAGTATGCGTTAATGCATCACGCATGTCAGGAACATTGTGTCAGTCATCAGACTCATGCACATAAGTGTGCACATGTGCTCCCATTGTGGAGACCCAGAAGTCAGGGTTAGGGGCTACAGAAATCAGGGTGCCTTGATGGGACCTCTAGCTTACGCATGTATTTGCAAATGTGTGCAGACTAAACCCCTGTTCTTAACGCATATTGTTAGACAGGTCAGGTTAGTTGGTAAGTTTGAGCTTGGAAATCTCCTTGTATTTGTTTGACATGTGCATAGAAGTCCAACAAAATGGGCGACAATCATGAACGTGCATGTCCACCACAGACATTGGTTCCTGGACTTCTGTAAAAGTTCATTGCTGAATGGACTTTCATTCTGTGTCCCCATGATTTCTGATTCTGAACTTGTGGCTGACCTTTGTTTCTGACCAAGCTTCCTCCCGACCTGCTCTTGGATTTCCTCTGTCTTCTTTATGATTGCTGCTCAATTCCATCATTGATCATGGCATAGATATCTGGCCAAGATTCTGCTTAGCTACTTGGTACCTTATTACCCACACGTTGCCAACCTCTGCTTGCTCCTGACTTCAGCTCTGCCTATGATTTAGTGTTTGGTATTCACCTGCTACCAACCCTTAACTTGACTCTGCTCATATCTAAACTTGGTGTATCCCTGGTGCATTAGCAGCTCTACTTCTTCACATCTGATACCAGCTCCCCCCAATTTACAGTTACAGATTCCAGCCAAACTTGTGCTTTCCAATGCATTTGAAGGCCCAGTCTTCAGTTCCTGGGGTGCTAGGACAAGAATTGTGCAAGAGGCCACCCTCATCATTATGGACTCCTTATATAGGGACATGATAGCACCAATGTGAACAAGCAATTTTGGGAAACAAGCAATTAAATGAACTGCTAATGTTAATTAGCAAGCAATCTAGCTGTGCTTAAGGTGATCAAGTCACTAGAGAAAAAACTGCAGTAAAAGCACATTGTAAAAGAACATAAAGAACACTTCCCTCTTAAGCTAGCAGCATCTTTGATCTTTGCTCTGTTGTAGAACTAGGGCTGCCATTGGTATCCAACATTTCTAGGATTATCATGCAGCCATGTCTTCTTTCTCTGTAGACTTTACAGTGATAAAATTAGGGGGCTCCTACTGCAAGAAGACCATTCTAGTTTACATTTTTTACACTAATAAATGTTTAACATAGTTGGAAAGAGAATTAATATAGTCTGTATGAAAGGGCACATCATTCACATGTTCATAGGAGAGCATGCATGCTAAAACCCTGCTATTGACTACATTAAAGTGGTTGTTACTACAAAAATGTATTTTACTGGCAGCCCCTCTATTATAACGAGGCATAACACACAGGGTAAATGTTTTTCTAAATCAAAGCTTGTAAATACAGTTTTACAGCTATATTCGGGCCAGTCACGTGACTCCCAGGCCTGTCTCCTACTCCGATCGAGGGAGGGGCCCAGATATCCCTCTGACATCAGCTGGGGAGGTCACGTGGCTGCTCAGCCCCTCCCGCAGTAGCCCTGGATCAGAGAAGGAGACCAGCTGGGATTCACATGACTGGCCTGAAGATAGCTGTAAAACGGTATTTACAAGTTTTTAGAAAAACATTTATGTCTAGTTATAATAGAGGGGCTGACAGTGACAATTTGTAATCACACAGTTGACAGGCAGGGAGGAAGGGGGTGAGGGGGACAGAGGAGAGCTGGGGATGACAGAGGCACACAAGCTAAGTAACGGTAGTCAGGGCTCAGGAGCCATGATTATCATGGTCAGCTCACAGAGGGGGACACAGGAACTGGCAGGATCGTCCAGGTTTTTACAGTTTAGAGAGGGGCAGATTAGATAGCACAAGCACAATGCTGTTTAGTCAGCTATAAGGGAACAGGATCTCTTACTTTTTTCTAGGCTTACAAACACTTTAAATACTACCCCTAACAGCATGATGAGACTTGTAGTTCTTCTGCAGCACATGTTGTTTATAACTGATCCAGGTTTATCAGTATTCGCTTTGATTGCCTCATTCAGTTGATCTTCTTTTGCATTCACTGTGACAGGCAGCAGACATACTCAGTATGTATGATCTGTATGAAACAGCTCTGAAAACTCATCTCATCCAATGTCACTTCTTCATTAGCAGGACCTGGCAGAGGTGATCAATCTGCAGATGACAGGAGTAACAAGAAAAGGAAGACAGTGAATTAAACTAGAAATGCCAGAATTATGAAAGAAGCATATCAATTCACAGAGAATGAGCAACGTCGCTGAGGCCAGTGCTGTCTAGCCATGTGACCGGTTGCTAGTGCCACACAAAAAACATTTTCTATCAGAGGAGAGAAAAAGAGAACCAAAGCCTTTGCATGTAATGCCTGTGGTGGAAATGTAGCCTTTAGAAAAAAAGGCATTGAGGGTAAAATAACCTTAATTATATTTCAGGAAAATGCAGGATATATTCTTACAGGTTATTGAATTTAAATAAGGTTTGGGTTTAAATATTACTACATTAATAAGGACTCATGACTTTCATACATGTTCCTGAGTGACTGATATCAATATTGTAACTGAAAGATGTAACCAAGGTTTAAAGTAGAACTCCAAACAAGCAGATACACATACATTTGAAATAAATAGGTAAATCATTACATGGAATTTATCAAAGGTTTTTACATTCTATTCAAATTCAGTCAGTATTCTGATCTAGGAACCCCTTGGGTATCCGGGACCTCTCCGCATCCTGCACTGGAGTTAGCCAGCTTGACTTAGGACCCACCCCTGCCTGTGATTGGACAACGGAGGAACATCAGCTCTCTGATAAGATAATTTCATTGCTCTACATTCCTGTTAGCATGTTCATCCTGACAGAACTGTATAAAGCAATAGATAGCTAACTGGCCTCAGGTTGTAACCTCCCAGGGATTACTAAATACATTAAAGTGTTACTAAACCCACTACAGTAAAATCAGTCTGTATATACAGTAAAGCATGCTTGTTATACTCACTAAGGGGTTAATCCTCCGCATTGTGTAAAAAGGCTGTTTGATCCTGTCTTCTCTGATCCTCCCCACCTTCCACTGTACCCTAATAATTTCCTGATAACACAGAGTCTATGGAGTCAGGCTGCACATGTTCAGTTTGGTGTGTATTGTTAGAGAGGTTTTATTTCCTGGGAGGATGCATGTGATCAGCACAGGGCTGATCAGCACCAGACAGTGGGACAGGGGTCTTGCAGTCTCATAGGACAATCAGGAAACTGAGTCTTTCCACATTTTTCCTATTTTTTCTTCAAATGAAGACAGAAGATATGTTGTTCACCCCGATCAATGATCATGTAATCTAAAGGGTTAGCTACCAGATCCATCTTAAACAGTATATGGACTAAAAAGACTGTAACTGAGCCTCAGGAAGCAGATATGAGGTTTTGCCTGAAATGCTGTTCTTTTTAGGCGCTGAACCCTGGAATCCCAACCCTTGGAATACTAAACCCCAAAGGCGCTCTGTGCAGGGTGCTCTACAGGTGCAAGTCTGTGGCCCCGCTAAAATAAGGGGACCCAGTCCTTGAAGGTTGCCAAGTCAAAGCTCGCTGGGTGAAGATTGGATTTCTGTTTCAAGCAGAATCCTGCGGCTGGACCGGTGAGTCCAATTTAAAATATTTACTTATTCAGCAAACCTTGAAGGTAAAAATTGCTGGCATAATTGCAAATTGTGAATATTTTATGCACTGTTCCTTTTAATAAGATAACAGAGACCATGTGCCATATGTATCCCTCCACGAGACTATGGATGTTATGCTTGCAAGTTACATCTTGTTGAGGCAGTTGTGGGATTGTTGCAAAGCTCGATTTAAATCATTATTTCTTTGCCTATTGTTATAACATTGTGTTTTTACCCTGAGCTGATTACCTGAAAGATATCAGCTGTGACAAACAAGATTCAGCCTAAGCTGCTCTCACCCCATATGGTTGTAGTTGTTTTCACCCTGGCTCATAATCGTCCGTATGTTCGTCTCTGCCTTGATCGCGTGTCTATGGCGTAGGCCTATTTGCACACAAATCTTCGCCTTTAAGTACAAGCGTACGGCACGTGGAGGGCGTGTTCTTATGCAATAGCGTGCATGTGGACGCCATGCCACACATGTGTGAAACAGCATAAATGGTCATGTTCTGCAAGTAACTGTTTCCAACACACTAGCCTCTGTCAGCTGGTTTGCATGAGTCACTGTGAGTGTATGTTACTGGCACAAACAGGTCCTGTATCTGGAATAATCAGTGCTGTGTGCATTAGGCTGTACAAGCTTGGCACAAGCCTTGAGTACACTTAAAGATAGTACCTCAAGTTTGTCTTGCTTTAAAGCAAGGCCTGGGGGCACAGTTGGAAAAGGCACTGTGATGCCACCGTCAGGCCTTGAAGGTCCTAGCCGTGTTTCCACTGTGTCTACTCCTCCTGAAGAGCCAGAGGCTTCTTGCCAATCTGAGCCATTACGGTTGTCAGGCATAGTAGCTACTCCTAGTACTTCTTCCGCAACCTACGTCACTAAGGACGATTTGGCTGTGGCATTGGCCATCCTTGAGGGTAGGATTGCTGGTATCATTGCAGCATCTCAAGGGAAGAAACGTGATAGATCTCCCTCACCTTAGCCAACCCCTGAGCCAGTTCAGAATTGAGCAGAGGATGTGGAATAAGTAGCTGATGGTGACCCTATAGAAGGTCAAGCTGAGGTTTCTACTTCTGGGGAGTCAGGGTCAGAGGAGTCTCTATCTACCTCTCAGGCCCAGAGATTGTTTATTCAGTCTCTTACTGAAATGGTCTGGTCTGGATACAAATTTCCTCCCCTAGAGAGAGCTGAAGTCTCTTTTTCCTCTCTAGGCTCATTGCGTCCTACTCATAGTCCTCAGACATTTACCATACATCCACTTTTGGAGCAAAAAAAGTATAAAGATTGGGACCATCCTGATAGGATTTTTGTTCCTCCTAAAAGGTTTTCATTATTGTATCCTATGGAGGAAAAGTTTACTAAGAAATGGAATATATCCACTGTGGATGCTTCCATTTCTGCGGTTAACAAGAGTTTAACCTGTCCTGTGGATAATGCCCAGGTTTTTAAAGGTCCAACAGAAAAAAAGTTGAAATCTTTATTGAAAGCCTCCTTTGTGGTTGCAGGTTCTGTGATTCACCCAGCAGTAGCAGCCATAGGAGTTTGTCAGTCTTTAAAAGACCGTATGAAGCTTGTGTCCAGGACAGTTCCTTCTCAAGAAGAGTCTATGGAAGATCTGTCAGATCTACCTCACACTTTATGTTTTGCAGTGGATGCTCTTACGGACTCCAAATGTCCCAATTTGCCCTGATATCAGTGCATATGCACAGAATCCTTTGGTTAAAGAATTGGTCTGCGGAATTACCATGTAAAAAGTTACTATCTGGCTTCCCTTTTCAGGGAGAACGCCTTTTTGGTGATGATCTGGATAAGCATATCCAAAAGATCTTGGGGGGGGGGGGCAGAGTACATTGCTCCCCGTTAAAAGGAAGAGCAAGCGTCCTTCTTTCAAAATCCCCAGCACTCGTGCTACCAGTGCTTCTATTTCCAGACAGTGGTGATGGCCTCAACCATCTGGATCCGGAACCAAGCCTTCAGGGCAGGGTCAGAAAAAGCCCTGGGCCCAGAAATCAGCCAAGTCTTCCACTAAGCCCTCTCGGTGAAGGGGCGCCCCCACTCACGTGGGTGAGGGGGAAGGCTGTGGCAGTTCTCAAAGGTTTGGGTGGAATTGATCCAAGACAACTGGGTTATCTCCACCATTTCACAGGGGCATAAACTGGAATTTCGGTTGTTTCCATAACCCTGGTTTATAAGGTCAGGCATACCGATAGATCCCCTAAAATAAAGGTCTCTCTTTCTGGCATTGGACCAGCTGAAGGCTCAAAAAATAATAATGGAGGTTCCAGAGGACGAAAAGTTCAAGGGTTTTTACTCAAACCTGTTTGTAGTCCCAAACCCAAATGGGGATGTGAGACCTATACTGGATCTCAAAGCTTTAAACTAGTTTCTGAACATTCATACTTTCCGTATGGAGTTAATTCGTTCAGTTTTAGCCTCCCTACAGGGAGAGGAATTTCTAGCATCCATAGATATCAAGGTTGCACATCTTCATGTGCCTATATTCTAGGCTCATCAAAAGTTCATATGCTTTGCAATAGAGAACCATCCATTTCAGTTTGTGGCCCTGCCCTTCGGGTTAGCCCCAGCTTCAAGAGTTTTCACAGAGACCCTAGCTCCAGTATTGGCTGTTCTAAGGTCCCAAGGGATATCTATAATAGGATAGCTGGATGATCTATTACTAATAGATCGATCGGCTTCGGCTCTAAGCCAAAATGTCCACCAGACAGTGCAGTTTCTAGAACATCTGGGTTTGATACTGAACTTGGTAAAGTCTTGGTAAAGTCAGCGTTACAGCCGGGGTACAATAATACCTGGGTTTTATTGTGGACACAGCACAGCTGATGTATGCCTTTCCTCTGATGCAGCTGATACCGTGTCTGTTGCGCAGAATCCAGCTAGAAGGGAAACCAGTAATCCTGGTAGCTCCGGCATGGCCAAGGAAGGTTTTGTTTGCACAAATCCAGAGGTTGGCAGTGACAAGGCCTTGGGCTCTTCCACTGCGTCTGGACCTACTCTCTCAAGGTCCAATATTCCACCATGCTGTACAGTCTCTAAATTTGACGGCTTGGCTATTGAAGCCTTAATCTTGACGGAGCGATTGTATCTGGCCCTGCAGTTCATACACTGATAAACGCTAGGAAACCAGTCTCTAGAAACATTTATTACAGAGTCTGGAAATCCTACATTGCCTGCTGTGAAATATAGCATCGGGAGAATTCTAGCTTTCCTTCATAGACATGAAGTTAGCCTTGAGCACTATCAAGGGGCAGTTTTCAGCCTTATAAGTTTTCTTCCAGGAACCGATCCCTTCCCATTTGTTGGTTCAGACCTTTATCTGTGGAATGTTACGTTTACTTCCGCCTGTGAAGCCACCATTGTGTCCTTGGGACTTGAATTTGGTATTGTCAGTTTTGCAAAAACACCCTTTTGAGCCTCTGGGGCAAGTTCCCCTGGTTATTTTGACCAGAAACTTGTCTTTTTGATTGCGATAACTTCGGCTAGAAGGGTATCGGAACCAGCAGCTCTTTCTTGTAAAGAGCCATTCTCGATATTTCATCAAGATAGGGTGATTCTACGTCCACACCGAGGTTTTTTGCCCAAGGTGGTGTCCGCATTTCATTTGAATCAGGACATTATACTACCTTCCTTTTTTCCAAATCCTAACTCAAAGGAGGAAAAGTTATTGCATTCTCTTGATGTAATGCGTGCATTTAAGTTTTATTTAGAGAAATCAGCTCGGATTTGAAAGACCAAGAGCTTGTTTGTGCTGCCAGAAGGGCCCAGAAAGGGGTTTGCAGCATCTAAATCTATGATTTCTTATTGGATTCACCAGGTTATTACCCAGGCGTATGGTTTAGTAGAGAAGGTTTCACCTTTTCCTATAATGGCACATTCTACCAGAGGAGTAGGTGGCTCTTGGGCACTTCGCCATCAAGCCTCTATAGCTCAGATTTGCAAGGCCACGATCTGGTCATCGGTGCATATCTTCACTCATATCTGTTGACTGGATGTTGGGACCCAGGAGGAATCTGCATTTGGACGTAGTGTTCTGCAGGCAGCGGTGTAATCATTTTTGGGGTCAGATAGCGGTATTTTTTGGTGTCCCCTTCCCCTCAGGTGCATTTCTTTGGGACATCCCATACGTTATGATTTATGGCTCTGTGTCCCGTGATGTACGAAAAGAAAAATTGTTTTTTTAATACACACTTACCTGTAAAATCCATTTCTTGAAGTACATCACGGGACACAGAGGTCCCTCCCCTATTTTATGGAGTCTTTGTTGCTAGCTACAGAACTGAGGTACTTTCTGTGTGGGAGGGGCTATATAGGGGGCATGATTTCTGATTGGTTGCCAGTGTCCTTCATCTAAAGGTGGCTATATAACCCATACGTTATGATTTATGGCTCTGTGTCCCATGATGTTCTTCAAGAAATTGATTTTACAGGTAAGTCTGTATTAAAAAACCCATCTATTTCCATGTTCTGTGTACTGTGGATGATCAGATATAGTGAATACAGGGTCCTGGGTCTAATAACATCTTAAGGTAATTGAGCTAGTCCTTGGTAAGTCTACTGTAAACAAATATCAGCATGTCCTACCTGGGCGCTTATCCTAATTGAACTCTTCTATCTAGGTGATTACTTACCTCTCCCAGATGGCCTCCTCTAGTTTTCACATTGAATAAACGGTACTGCACAACTAAAGGCCAATTTCATGAGTCAAATCGTCTAAGTCCCAACCTCAAGCAAAAATTCTCTACTAGATCAACTAATTTCAAATAACACACAGCTCTTTGCAGATGTACAAATTAGAGACAACCTAGGTAAAAGCAATTGCTGTTACAGGAAAGAGAGGTAGGTGGGCGGGTGCCTCGAGAACTCTACATTTTTGAGAGTATTATAAGGATGTTTTTAAACAATGACATTCGCCAATGCGTTCCATTGAAAAATGAGTAAAAGAGAACAAAAGCTAAATCAATTCGGCAAAATCAGAGTCTTAGGAGGCTAATAAATTAAAATAAAATATCTTTTGAGAAATACATAATGGAGGTAACAGATTAAGTATTTGATAGTTACAAGGAATACAATAAGAGATGTATAAAAGGAATCAGAGCAGCTGAAAAAAGACTATGAAAAATCTATTGCGATAGAAAGTAAGACATACCCCAAAGAAATTCTTCAACTATATTAATAGTAAGAGGATCAGGACAGAAAACGTGGGCCTCGTGAAGGATAAATATGGGCAATTGGTCACAAACGATAGAGAAAAAGCAAACATGGAAGTAAAAATGCTTATACTGATATAGTGAAAGCACTCTTGTGGTTGTCAGAAGTAGAGATCCAAAACCAGTCTAGAAAAGCTAAATGTAATTAAATCACCAGTACCTGATGGCCTACACTGACGAGTTTTCAGGGAGCTAAAGATACAGTTTTGCCTAATGTTGATTATGTGGCACAAACAGTAAAAAAGAGGTCAAGGTGTAGGGACTGTGGAACATTTTGCATTCCAATTGCAAATCAAGGTCCCAGAGTCTGTGAGGAAGAGTGGAGAGGTACAGAATCCAAGTTGCATGATGTCCAGTGTGAAGATTCCACAGTCAGTGATGATTTGGGTAGCCATGTCATCTGCTGGTGTTGGTACACTGTATATTATTAAGTCCAAAGTTAGCGCAGCCCTCTACCAGGAAATTCTAGAGCACTTCATGCTTCCCTCTGCTGACCAGCTTCATGCAGATGCTGATTTCATTTTCCTGCACGACTAGGCACCTGCCCACACTACCAGAAGTACCAATACCTGGTTTAATGATCATGGTATCACTGTGCTTGATTGGCAAGCTAACACGCCTGACCTAAACCCCATAGAGAATCTGTGGGGTATTGTCAAGAGGAAGATGAGAGACACCAGACCCAACAATGCAGATGAGCTGAAAGCTGCTATCAAAGCAACCCTGGCTTCCATAACACCTCAGCAGTTCTACTGGCTGATCACCTCCATGCCATGCCGCATTCATGCAATAATTCATGCAAAAGGAGCCCTGACCAAGTATTATGTGGATACCATACCGTACATAGATATAATTTTCAGTAAGCCAACATTTCTGTAATAAAAATCCTTTTTTTTATTGGTCCTACGTAACATTTACATTTTTTCTGAGATAATGAATTTTGGATTTTCACTAGCTGTAAGCCATAATCATCAAAATTAAAAGAAAAAATATGCTTAAAATATATCACTCTCTGTGTAACACATTTATATAAAATATTTGAGTTTCAGTTATTGAATTGAATTAATGAAATAAATTAACTTTTTGATGATACTCTAATTTTATGCGATGCACCTGTATACCCAGGGTTAGTAACAACTAACATGGATTTTTGAATGGCTGCTCTTGTCAAACCAATCTGTTTGCCCCACAAACACTTACATACTTACTTAGTTTGTCCATCTAGTTAAACCAATAAAAATCAAAAAAGAAAACGTAACCATACAATCCCATATACACAATCCTATACCCACATTTGATCCAGAGGAAGGCGAAAAACCACAGCAAAGCATGATACAATTTGCTACAGCATGGGAACAAATTCCTTCCTGATCCCCCGAAAGGCAATTGGATATTCCCTGGATCAACTTTACCTATAAATATTAGTACCCAGTTATATCATGTACACCTAGGAAAGAATCCAGGCCTTTTTTAGAGCAATCTACTGAGTTGGCCAGAACAACCTCTGGAAGGAGTCTATTCCACATTTTTACAGCTTTTACTGTGAAAAACCTTTCCTTATTTGGAGACAAAATCTCTTTTCCTCTAGACGTAAAGAGTGCCCCCTTGTCCTCTGTAATGACCTTAAAATTAATAAATAGAGTCCAGACTGGGGAGACCGCTCCAGGTGAGACAGAGATCAGGTGCCGGTCGGATCCGTAGTCCAAAGCCACATGAAACAGAAAGAAATGACGATATAGATCAAAGTGGGAGTGTGTTTATTCCACATCAAACAATCGGCAAAGTATCAAAAATTTGCTGTGACACTCATATATTTAACTCAGGTGCTTTCCATTTCTTCTGATCATCCTTGAGATGGTTCTACACCTTCATTTGAGTCCAGCTGTGTTTGATTATACTGATTGGACTTGATTAGGAAAGCCACACACCTGTCTATATAAGACCTTCCAGATCACAATGCATGTCAGAGCAAATGAGAATCATGAGGTCAAAGGAACTGCCTGAAGAGCTCAGAGACAGAATTGTGGCAAGGCACAGATCTGGCCAAGGTTACAAAAAGATTTCTGCTGCACTTAAGGTTCCTAAGAGCACAGTGGTCTCCATAATCCTCAAATGGAAGACGTTTGGGACGACCAGAACCCTTCCTAGAGCTGGCCATCCGGCCAAACTGAGCTATCAGGGGAGAAGAGCCTTGGTGAGAGAGGTAAAGAAGAACCCAAAGATCACTGTGGCTGAGCTCCAGAGATGCAGTCAGGAGATGGGAGAAAGTTGTAGAAAGTCAACCATCACTGCAGCCCTCCACCAGTCGGGGCTTTATGGCAGAGTGGCCCGACGGAAGCCTCTCCTCAGTGTAAGACACATGAAAGCCCGCATGGAGTTTACTAAAAAAACACCTGAAGGACTCCAAGATGGTGAGAAATAAGATTCTCTGGTCTGATGAGACCAAAATAGAACTTTTTGGCCTTAATTCTAATCAGTATGTGTGGAGAAAACCAGGCACTGCTCATCACCTGTCCAATACAGTCCCAACAGTGAAGCATGGTGGTGGCAGCATCATGCTGTGGGGGTGTTTTTCAGCTGCAGGGACAGGACGACTGGTTGCAATCGAGGGAAAGATGAATAAGGCCAAGTACAGGGATATCCTGGACAAAAACCTTCTCCAGAGTGCTCTGGACCTCAGACTGGGCCGAAGATTTACCTTCCAACAAGACAATGACCCTAAGCACACAGCTAAAATAACGAAGGAGTGGCTTCACAACAACTCCGTGACTGTTCTTGAATGGCCCAGCCAGTGCCCTGACTTAAACCCAATTGAGCATCTCTGGAGAGACCTAAAAATGGCTGTCCACCAACGTTTACCATCCAACCTGACAGAACTGGAGAGGATCTGCAAAGAGGAATGGCAGAGGATCCCCAAATCCAGGTGTGAAAGACTTGTTGCATCTTTCCCAAAAAGACTCCTGGCTGTATTAGATCAAAAGGGGCCTTCTACTAAATACTGAGCAAAGGGTCTGAATACTTAGGACCATGTGATATTTCAGTTTTTCTTTTTTAATAAATCTGCAACAATGTCAACAATTCTGTGTTTTTCTGTCAGTATGGGGTGCTATGTGTACATTCATGAGGAAGAAGAATGAACTTAAATGATTTTAGCAAATGGCTGCAATATAACAAAGAGTGAAAAATTTAAGGGGGTCTGAATACTTTCCGTACCCACTGTATATAGACCCCTTATGTACTTATACATTTTGATCATATCTCCCCTTAATCTCCTCTTCTCAAGAGAGAATAAATTCAGTTCCTCTAATCTTTCCTCATAGCTGAGCTCCTCCATGCCTCTTATCAGTTTAGTTGCTCTTCTCTGCACTTTCTCCAGTTCCCCTTTTTAAGAACTGGTGCCCAAAACTAAACTGCATATTCCAGATGAGGTCTTACTAATCATTTGTACAGGGGCAAAAATATATCTCTCTCTCTGGAGTCCATGCCTCTGTTAATACAAAAAAGGACTTTGCTTGCTTTGGAAACCGCAGCTTGGCATTGCATGCTATTATTAAGCTTATGATCTACCAGAACACCCAGATCCTTCTCCACTATGGATTCCCCCAGTTGCACTCCCCCTAGTATGTATGATGCATGCATATTCTTAGCCCCCAAGTGCATAACTTTACATTTATCAACATTGAACCTCATTTGCCACATAGTTGCCTAATGAAACAGTGCATTGAGGTCAACTTGTAAGGTGGAGACAAAGGAAGTTATTCCACTGCATACCTTGGTGTCATCTGCAAAGACTGAAATGGTACTTTTAATCCCAGACCCTACATCATTTATAAAGAAATTAAAAAGTAAGGGTCCCAACACTGAATCGTGGGGTACACCACTGATAACCTTAGACCATTCACAGTAAGAATCATTAACCACTGCTCTCTGAATTCTATCTTTTAGCCAGTTTTTTTATCCATTTACAAACTGATCTTTCCAAGCCTGTAGACTTTACCTTACATATTAGCCGTGTGTGGGTAACCATGTCATACACTTTTGCAAAAATCCAAGTATACTACATCCACAGCCACCCCTCTGTCCAAGGTTTTACTTACCTCCTCATAAAAAGATATCAGGTTTGTTTGACAACTTCTTTCTTTCATGAATCCATGCTCTCTGTTGCTTAAAAAATGTGTTTCCAGCAAGAACACATCTATGTGGTCTTTTATTAAACTCTCCAGTATCTTCCCAACCATAGAAGTTAAACTAACAGGTCTATAGTTACTTGACAAAGACATTGATTGCTTTTTAAATATAGGCACCACATTGGCCCTATGTCAATCCAGCAGTAATATTCCAGTCCTTAATTAACCCCTAAAAATTAGAAACAAAGCGCTCAATTCTTTTAGGATGCATGGGTGGATACCTTCTTGTTCAGGTGCTTTATCCACCTTTATTCTGTCGAATTCTTTTGGACCATATCACTGTTGAACCATTGTGGATCATTTGGGGCTGTGTCAATAAAATCCCCATTTTTGACACAAGCTCCCCCATGCTCCTTTGTATACACAGAGCTGAAGAAAGTATTTAATAAATGTGCCTTCTCTTTGTCCCCAGTCACCCACTCCATATTATTTTGTAAAGGGCCTACATGCTCAGACCTGACATTTTTACTATTAATGTATTTGAAGAATTGTTTGGGGTTTGTCCTACTATCTTTTAAAATCTGTTGGTCATTTTGGATTTTTGCTTCCTTGAGCTCCTTTTTCCATATTCTGTTATATACTTTGTAGCAATTAAACAATGGCAGTCTTATGGAGACAATTGCATGTTCATGGATAAAATGCTTGTCAGTGGTTCAGCCGCTAAGTGGTCTAAGGAGGTAGGTAGTTTGCTCCAGGGTTCTGTCATTGGACCAATACTGCCTTAACGGTTTATAAATGGCATACAGGTTGGAGTACTATTTCAGTATTTGCAGTCTACACCAAATTAAATAAGGAAGTACGTTCAAAACAGGATTTACCAACACTACAAGAGGACCTTAACCACTTGCCGACTGTTCACGTTGACAGTACTGCGGCAAAGTGGCTCTTCTAGGTCCAGCGACGTAGACCTACATCGGGCGCGATCACGGGTCACAGTGCGCGCTCCCGCGTGCCCCGCGAGCCGATCCTGGTCTGATTCGGCAGAGAACCAATCAGTCACCAGAAACAAACCAATGATTTTTGGTCTGGATCTGGTGATCGGTTTTAGCCAATGGAATCCTGTCCCCTGCCTATGTAATTTAAACTAAGGCAGGGGAAGTGATGTAATTTTCCCTCCTGGAGCCCTTTCGTTTCCAGGAGAAGACAGAGAGACATCTAAAACGTGAGTTCAACCAAACATTACACTAACACTACCTCACATAGGCACATTTAACCCCTTGATCACCCCTGATCACCCCCCCCCCAAACCCCTCACAGTGAACACTATATATGGTGGTATACAGATCTTTTACTGATCACTGTATTAGTGTCACTTGTGACCATAATTTGCGCTTGCGCTAGGCCCAAATAGGGTTATGGCAACCGCCATCTATCCCATAATAAAGTTTTAACCCCTTGATCACCCCCAGTTAACCCCTTCACACCCTATCACTCTGTGCACTAAATACAGTATATAGGTAAATACTGATCACTGTATTTAGTGTCACTTGTGACCCTAATTTGCGCTTGCGCTAGACCCAAATAGGGTTAGGGCACCCGCCATCTATCCCCTAATTAAATTTTAACCCCTTGATCTCCCCCAGTTAACCCCTTCACTCCCTATCACACAGTGCACTAATATATACAGTATATCAGATAACTACTGATCACTGTATTAGTGTCACTTGTGACCCTAATTTGCACTTGCGCTAGGCCCAAATAGGTTTAGGCCACCCGCCATCTATCCCCTATAAAGGTTTAACCCCTTGATCTCCCCCACTTAACCCCTTCACTGCCTTGTAACAGTGTTCACTATATACAGTGATTACCCATCACTGTATTAGTGTCACGGGTGACGCTACTTAGGCTAGTTAGCGTCAGGGTCCCACCACACCACTGTTATTTAGCGTCAGTAAGAGTCAAGTACACTAACACACATACACACACACACATACCTCCATTACTAGTATAGTGTTTGAACAGATCAATATCTGATCTGATCAGAACTATACTAGCGTCCCCAATAGTTTAGTATTCCCAAAATGCAGTGTTTGCACAATCAGCACTGATTCCTGCCAGCACCTACGTTTAGCCCCTCTGCCCATCCCACCCTACCCAGGCAAGTGCAGTAATCAACAGATTACGGTCACTTCCAATAAACACAAATTACACAAAACCGCTGCGTTAGCAGAATCAGGCCTGATCTCTGCTAGCACTAGCAGTTTTTTTTTTTGTAGCGACCAAATAGTCCTTGACAACCAGGTGCTTTTTTACCTGTTAGTCACACTACTGTACCAGTAAATTTAGTTACTAAAATGACCAAACGTTGGTACAGTAGTGCAGAGGCCTACATTATACTGACCATGTCAGATGAGAGCAATGGGGAAGCCTCACTGGCAGAATCAGGGTCAGTATATGAACCTGTAGACAGCAGTGGCTCCCTGACAGATAGCTCAGACGACTGATTGGTCCCTGCTAAGGTCAGCCGTACCCGACCCCATTCTGGAGTTGCTGAGATGCAAGAACCGGATGTTTCTTGTATGCAGCAGAGTGCCAGTACTAGTGCCGCTCACAGTTCTCGTGATCTGGCAAGCACGAGTGGCTTAGTACACCCTAGACCTAGTACAACCAGCACTGCAGTAAGACTTGGTGACGTGGTGAGTCCCATAAGTGCAGTTGAAGGTGGTGTGGTGGCTAGCAAGAGTAGTGGCCCGCAGCCACCGCGTATTCGAAGACAGGCCCGTAGAGCCCATAGTGTCCTCCCTGAAGCCCTGGCATATCCTAATTGGCAGCCCACAGATTCTACAGCGCCAGTACTTCCCCCATTCACTGCCCAACTCGGAATTCGAGTGGAAACAGCTGGTTTTAATCCCCTTAACATTTTTGAGCTGTTTTTCACTGAAGATCTTTTCTGATCTATTGTGGATCAATCAAATTTATACGCACAACAATTCATTGCTGCCAACCCAAATTCATCCCTTGCTAAACAATTCGGCTGGAATCCTATTCCCGATTTAAAAAAAATTCTGGGCCTATCCTTCAACATGGGCATTACAAATAAGAATGAGTTGCAGTTATATTGGTCCACTGACCCAATTCATCAAATGCGCGTGTTCTCTGCTGCTATGTTACGAACAAATGTTTCGGTTTATGCATTTCAACGACAATGAACTCTGTTGTCCTCGGGGAGACCCTGAATATGATCGGCTCCACAAAATTCGGCCCCTCATAGACCACTTTAATCAGCGGTTTGCAGCCTTGTTTACCCCCAAACAAGATGTCTGTGTTGACGAGTCCCTGATAAAGTTTACTGGCCGCCTTACTATGAAACAGTACCTCCCCAGCAAGCGTGCCAGATACGGGGTAAAGCTGTATAAGCTCTGTGACAGGGCCACAGGCTATACAGTTAGTTTCCGTGTCTACGAGGTAAAAGATAGCTCTGTGGAGCCCCCCAGCTGCCCAGACTACATAGGGAGCAGCGGTAAGGTAGTTTGGGACTTGGTTTTACCCTTATTCGGAAAGGGGTACCACTTGTACGTGGACAATTTTTATTCAAGCGTGCCACTTTTTAGACACCTCTTTCAATTGCAAATTGGCCCCATGTGCGATGCCACAAGTGCCCCACTGAGTCCGGGGGAGAGAGCCTGCTTGAGGTGCGATGAATTGCTTGTAGTAAAGTGGAGGGACAAACAGAACATTTTCGTTCTGTCCTCCATTCACCCAGACACGACAGTCGAAATTACTACGGTCACTGGTGTTGTTGTTGAGAAGCCCCTCTGTGTCCACGACTATAACCGTAAAATGAGAGGGGTGGACTACAACGACCAGATGATGGGACCGTACTTAATTGCCCCTAAGGTCAGACGCCGGTACAAAAAAGTGTCTGTATACCTATTTCAATTGGCTATTTACAACGCTTTTGTCTTATACAAAGCGTCTGCCGGAACATTATCCTTCTTTCAATTTCAAGAAGAGATAATCAGAGCCCTTCTGTATCCAGCAGGTGCTCCTGCCCAACTTCCCCAACCAGATGCAGTGAGCCGGCTGCATGAGAGGCATTTTCCGGAATTCCTCCTAAGTACCCCTACCCAAAGATACCCCCAAAAAAGATGCTGTGTCTGCAGCAAGCGCCGATTTAGGCGTGACACCCGTAATTATTGTCCCGACTGTCCTGACCGACCTGGTCTTTGCCATGATGACTGTTTCTGTCGCTACCACACACTAGTGGATTATTAGCATAGGGTACAGCACGGCACAGTTTAGGGCACATTTACACAGGGTCTCAAAAGATGTTCGATGGCTATCATCATTTTGAGAGACCCTAACCTGGAACCTGGAACTTTAACGTTGAAGAAAAAAAAAGTTAAAAAAAAATACATAAATACATAAAATAAAAAAGCCAAAAATAGTTGTCCTCTAAGTTATTTTTAGGTTCTTCTACTCTTCCAACTGTACTTTTACTGTACTTTGTTTGTTTTTCATTCTTTTGTTAACCTGTTTCTCTTGTAGGTACCTGTCGGCTGCCACACTGATTTTATATATTCTGACACAGACAGCACTTGCTCTCAGCATATATGGATACCTCTGATGGCAGCAGCTGTGGTAGGTTGATTTCACCACTGCAGTTAAAATACATTTAGGTATACGTGGAATATTGTCATGTATAGACAAACATTAAATCAGTGGGTTTGGTTGTTGGGCGGTTATTGGTGTGTAATACTACACAATATTCCTGTGGTAATTTCTGTTAAGTTGTCTTTTTTTCTTTCAGCCCACAGGCTGCATGAAAAAAAAAAAACCTACACTATATGCCAAACAAGGACCAGCAATGTACTGGTACGTTGCTGGACTTTGAGTGGTTATACCAGGATGATGCCTGCATATTTAGGCATCACCTTGGTATCGTTTTTTACAGCCAGCAGTCGGCTTACATGTTAAAGCAATCCTAGCAGATAATTGGCCGCTAGACTGCTTTTACATGCAGTGGGAGGGGACTCCCCCCCCCCGCCGCCTTCCGCGTTTTTTCTCTGGCTCTCCTGTCCCACCGGTTAACCCGAGAGTGCAGTCGGTGGTTCAGTTATCTAACCATAGAGCTGATTGGAGATGAGAATGGATCTCTATGGCCTAAGATACCAGAAGCTACGAGCATTTCATGACTTCTGTTTCGCCAGACATAAAAAGCGCCATTGGGAAATTGGGAAAGCATTTTATCACACCAATTTTGGTGTGGTCAGATGTGTTAAGGTCAGAGGAGAGATCTAGAGTCTAAAAGTCCCCAATTTTTTAAAAAAAGAGTACCTGTCACTACAAATTGCTATCATAGGGGATATTTAAATTCACTGTGATAACAATAAAAATGATTAAAAAAAAAAAGTGGTCTGGTCATTAAGCACGAAAATCCTCCGGTCTTAAAGTGGTTAATAAAATAGAGGGATGGTTGGCTACTTGGCAAATGAGGATCAATATTGAAAACTGTAAAGTTATGCATTTGGGGGCTGAAACTTTGCAAGAAAAGTATTCATTAGAAGATGATATGCTGTGGAAATCTGTGGTGAAAAAAATTTGGGGGCCTTGTAGATCAAAGGCCACAGCTAACAAAGCAAGCCAAATACTATCATGAATTTAAAAGGGTATTTATTCAAGGGATCAATACTTTTATCCCTTTCCAAAATACTAGTTTTGCCCCATTTTGAGTTTGAAGTACAGTTGTGGTCACCAATCAACAAGAAGGATTTCCTAGAATTAGAAATAATTCAATGAAAAAAAATTAAAATGGGGCTGGAGGACCGCAATTACAAGAAAAAAATTGAGTAAATTACACTTATTCGCCTTGGAGAAGAGATATGGGCAGCCTGGTTTGACAGAACTTGATCTACCAATCAACTTCTGTACAACCGCACTTTTGGATTTTCTCCACTCAATCAGTGCTTCAGGCTATAGCTGCCAGCACTGATCCATATATTCTGGTGGCGGTAAAGTCTCCCCAATTCAATACCTCAGCAGGGAGGATTCCACCACCTGCTGGTTGAAAGAAAAAAAATGACTAATCTATAGCGCCTGTAGGAACGGTAACAAACTGTTTAATTTATAATCCCTGACAAGGACACATGGCTACAACTTGAGGATGGACATAATAGGTTTATCTCAAATTGGGGTTCTTAACAGTTAATGTAGCAAAAAATTGGCATTTTCTTCATCGAATGGACAGAAGATTTTCAGTCCATGGATGCAAATGTAAATAAGGGAGATACTTTCACAGAGAGATACGTAAACTCCTAGGTAAAGAAGTTTATGCTTAGATTTTGCTTGGGGTTTCTTTGTTTGTCATATAATGAGTATTCATTAATATATAACTCATAACATAATGAGTATATTACCTGAATTCAGCCTTGTAGCTGTATACCTGCAGCATTAGATCAACTAAGGCACTGCTGCCTTTTACTGCTAGTCTATTGAGATATGGTGATGTCATGTCTGTGCTGCCCATTATCCTCGAGGAGAGGAAGCTGCATTGCATGGCTCTTCCTGCTTCTGTTTTATTCATTCTGGGGATCTGTGAATTGTCCACCTATCCTTCTGCTTGTTGAATATGACCCCACCAATCATTAGATCACCAATTGTAAGATGGGGCAGTCCTGACATTAGAAAGCAAAGCCCTGTTCTCTACTAAGCTGGCCATCTTCACACAGGGATACAATGCAAAAAAAGGCATGATAGGTTCATCATAAGGAAACCTTAAGCTGCAAGGAGACAACAGTAAGTACTGGCAACTAGTAATTTCTCCTCTACTTGCCTTTTGTAGGCACAGCTTCCAGAGTACTGGTCCTTTTTAAGAGCCAAAAAAGGTAATAAGGTGGATACCCAGCATTATAAAAATATGCATTTACGCCATAAACTTCAGTACAGCTTCATATCTTGCAATGACACGTGGATATGTTTGTACTAGCTAGTTTATGTGTAAACCATGGAAGCTACAGTATCTTTTCAATAGTTATCAATTTTTACTACACAGTTTGTACATGATTTTCACATTGATCACTGTGCTATATGTACATTATCAGATTTCACATGAGATTTCATATTTATATTTATAAATTCCCTCTAGTGGCTGTATGTATGTAAGGCAGTGCCGCTGGATTTTTTGCTAAACAGCTGCTGTTTGTTAATTTGAGATAAGAAAATCAGTAAAGCACAGTCACTGTGCCGCCCTACTAAGCAGGAAAAGCATATGGTAAAAACATGTTTTTAAAAAAAATAACAAAATTATTTCTTCTTTGCTGATCTGCAATCGCATCCATATACTGTATGTACCTAAAATAGCTGGTATTTGTATTATAATTGTGCAAGTAAAAACTTACATGTGAATGCCTTTTTTTTTTTTAATCAGATCATTTTTATTGAAAATGTATAGAAAACAGACATAAAACCATCAAAACAAAAAGAAAAAACAAATCAGTTAGGGTTACCATATGATATAAGTTGCAGCTTTAATAATATAAATTCTCATCTGCATCTTTTCTGCAGACAAGACCATGGAATTGATGTAAGAATCCTGTGCAGGTTAATATGGCTATCTGATAATACCATTGGAATAAAATTGCTATATTTCAAGAAGCCCTTCTACTCATAGCTGGTATCCTGTGTTGTCCATCCCTGTACCTGACTCCATACCCCATAGTAGTGACGTCAATCTATAGAAAGGTAGAAATTTAAGGTAAAGAGGGTTCTTGATTCTTGTCGACATGTGTAAATACTGGCAGTTTGAAAGAAAATAAGCCAAGTTACAAACAAAACCATAAATAACAACCGGCTTTGTCCTCTGCATAACGGAGCTGTCTTAAGAGCCCATTTGAAGTATACCAAATGCACTGGACTCCAATTCTCTACTATGTGTCTTCTTTAATCTTGAACCTACTCATTTTTAACAGGTGGAAGTGGTTATACCTCCTAGAATCCTACGAGAAACTAGTGGTAATGCAGCTAACCCAGGAACATCTAGCCATCAGTCCCAAATATGTTCGAATTTCTTTGCACATCCCCTATGTTTGTATGCAAGATTTTCCCTCAGTAAAACCTAATTTACTTCCCGCACCCATTCCGTATGTGTAGGGGCCACAGATGATATCCACTTCCTTGCAATAAGCCTCCTAGCTATAAATAGCACTCTAAGAACAGTGGTGTATATGGCCGGTGTAAACAACTCTTCATCTAACCAACCCAATAAGCATAATTTCGGTTCCAATGGAAGAGTGAGATTCCAAATTGTATTAATTGAGTTCAGTACTGCTGTCCAATATCGTGTTACCTTTGGACATTTCCATAACACATGAATAAGTGTTCCGGTGTGTATTTCACACCGTGGACATAACAGGGAATCCCTCCTGTGCCATTTATGTAGCTTTTGTGGAGTGCGGTAGGTGCAATGTATAATAAATAACTGCGTTAGTTTTTGGGTTAAGGAGAGTGACACCTTAAAGCGGTTGTAAACCCGAAAAAAAAAAAAAAAACCTGCAAGACAAAGGCATAATGAGCTAGTATGCATCACATACTAGCTCATTATGTATTACTTACCTTAGAACGAAGCCCCGACACGGACCCCGCTGCGGGCGCTGCCATGATCCCTCGGAGTCTCTTTCGGGTTCAGTGGCTCCGGCGCTGTGATTGGCCGGAGCCGCGATGACGTCACTCCCGCGCATGCGCACGGGAGTGATTTTCCCGCAAGCTCCCGACAAGGAAAGCTGAAGGTCCCCCCGGACCTTCAGAGCGCATGCGCCGCTTGCGTGAGCGTCTGCATGCACTGCAAATATCTCCTAAACCGTGCCGGTTTAGGAGATATTAATTGTACCTACAGGTAAGCCTTATTATAGGCTTACCCGTAGTAGTTAAAAGTGTCAAAAATCGTGATACTACCGCTTTAAGTACATTACCAAGAATACCATTCCTCCTCTGAAATATGACCTAAGTGCTCTGCCCAATCGTCTCTACACTTGAATGACATAGCTTTAGAGATCTGGTTCATAAAAAACCCATATAGAGAGGAGATCTGCCCCTTTTTGATAACCGATGTAGTCAATTGTGAAAGGAGTATGGGATCGTTTCGTTCCCACTTCAATATTTTGGCCTGGGCCGCAAGAGCATGCCTCAGTTGTAAATATTGAAAAGAAAGGTTATTTGGAAGGCCATATTACAGGTGAATGCCTTTTACTTAATGTACTACTGAATTTATGAGGACAAGCCATATTTAACAAGTAATAAATAACAGGGACATATGTACAGAATGCAAGCAACAGCTCAGCCTTTTAAGCAGCCTGTGTAAAGTAATAAACAGAATAAATAAACAGTTACAAAAATGGAAAACGTATTGTAATCTCTGTGTTCTCTTTGCAGCAACTATATGAGATACCTGACATAGTGCCAGAGGCATGGTGCAAATATATCATTATTAGCTGTGATGTAATGTACAATATGGTAATTAAAAGACATCAAGAGGTTATAACCAATGCTCCTGTATAATTTACAGCTCTCACTTATGTTGTATTGTTATGCATAACATCATTTGCTTTTTGGACAAGTCTTCAATTTGTTACAGATGTGAGGCTGATGAGATTATTCTACAAACCAAGGTCAGAAAGAAGAAAAGAATAACTTAGGAACACTTCGGGCCTTTTCACACTATACTGTGCATAAAACCACATTTAAAATGCATAAGCATTGTCATGCATTGATGGGTGTTGACTAGACATCCATATACAGTGCCTTGAAAAAGGATTCACACCCCTTGACATTTTCCACATTTTGTCATGTTACAACCAAAAAATGTAAATGTATTTTATTGGGATTTCATGTAATAGACACAAAGTGGCACATAATTGTGAAGTGCAAAGAAAATAATAAATGTTTTTCAAAATTTACAAATAAACATCTAAAAAGTGTGGCATGCATTTGTATTCAGCCCCTTTACTCTGATACCCCTAACTAACATCTAGTGGAACCAATTGCCTTCAGAAGTCCCCTAATTAGTTAATAGAGTCCACCTGTCTGTAATTTAATTTTATTTTAAATACAGCTGTTCTGTGAAGTCCTCAGAGGTTTGTTAAAGATCCTTAGTGAACAAACAGCATCATGAAGGCCATTGATGGGGACTGATCAGGCTGCATTGATGGGCAATACAAAAAATGGTCACTTCCCCCCACTTATAACTGGTCTTAACAGCAAGGAACACTGGAAGGGCAAACGCATGTCAAAAAAAGCCAAGGGGTTTCCAGTCACAACTTACCAACCAGCCTGCGACCAACCGAATTAACCTGTCTAACAGTATGCATTAAAAACAGGGGTTTAGTTGCACACATTTAAAAAACATGCGTAAGCTGCCGGCCACGGCAAGCCACCCTGATATCTGCAGACCCTTACTCTACCTTTAAAGAGTCTCCACAGTGAGAGCACATGTATTCTGATGGATAGATGGAGGACAGGTGACTGGAGGTAGCCCATCCCTCCTTAACCACTTTACCACCGGAGGATTTTGCTGTCTTCCGTCCAGGCCACTTTTTGCAATTCGGCGCTGTGCGACTTCAACTGACAATTGCGCGGTCGTGCAATGCCGTACCCAAACAAAATTTACGTCCTTTTTTTCCCACAAATAGAGCTTTCTTTTGGTGGTATTTGATCACCTGTGCGATTTTTACTTTTTGCGCTATAAACAAAAAAAGAGCGTTTATTTTGAAAAAATAACAATATTTTTAACATTTTTTTATATGAAATTCCCCCCAAAAAAGATGTAAAAACCAATTTTTTTAAACATTTTTGGCCAATTTGTTTTCTGCTACCTATGTTTGGTAAAAAAAATCGCAATAAGCGTATTTTGATTGGTTTGCGCAAAAGTTATTGCGTTTACTAACAAAGGGAAAGATTTCTGTCATTTTTGGTGTTTTTTTTTAACGCGTAATGGCGGCGATCTGCGATTTTTTTTGCGGGACTGCGACATTGCGGCGGACAGATCGGACCCTTCACTGACATTTTTGACACTTTTGGGGGTACCAGTGACATTACTGCAGTAATCAGTGCTATATATATGCACTGTTACTGTAAAAATGACACTGGCAGGGAAGGGGTTAACTTTATTGGAGAGGGAGGGGTTAATGTATGCCTGGTGCTTACTGACGTGTAGGGGGGGAGGTGACTGAGTGAGTCATGGACAGATCGGATGTCCAGCTATGCTGAACACTCCGATCTGTCACTCCCTGTCACAATGGAGATCCGCCCGCTTGTGTTTACACAGGCGGGCGGATCTCCACACTAGATCCCCGGCGATCGGGGCAGAGCAGCGGCGATCGCCGCTGCTCCTCTCCTGGCCCGACTCCCGCTGTGAATGAAAACAGCGGGAGCGAGCCTCCGGCGGCGCGCAAGCGCCGCCCAGAAGGGGGAGTGTCTGACGACGTAGTACTATGTCGTCAGACGATAACGAGCCACTCTGCCGCAGTAATATTACTGTGGGCGGTGGTAAAGCGGTTAAAGGCTCAGGGTCACACTGAACACCCAGCACATTGCACAATGGCAGCAAATGTGTCAGTGTGTTGCCTGACCAATATAACAACAACAATACAAAAAATGGTCACTTCCCCCACCTATAACTGGTCTTAACAGCAAAGAGCACTGGAAGGGCAAACGCATGTCAAAAAAAGCCAAGGGGTTTCCTATCACAACTTACCAACCAGCCTGCGACCAACAAAATTAACCTGTCTAACAGTATGCATTAAAGACAGGGGTTTAGTTGCACACATTTGCAAATACATGCTTAAGCTGCAGGCCACAGCAAAAAATTGTCACTGATGGGCAAAAATTGTCACTGGTGAAGCTGCATTGATGGGCAATGGTAAGGTTGCATTGATGAGCACTGAGGAGGCTGTGCTAATGGGCACTGGTGAGGTTGCATTGATGGGCACTGATCAGACTGCATTGATGGGCACTGGTTAGGCTGCATTAAAGGGCACTGATGAGGCTATGCTGATGAGCACTGGTGAGGCTGCATTGATGGGCATTGATCAGGCTGCATCGATAGGCATTGGTACCCATCTTTAATGTACAGAAAATGAGAAAGAGGTGGAGCTCTAAGAGGAAAAGGTGGAGACTAAAGAGGAAAGGGTGTGGTTTACAGATGACAGGGTAGGTCTTAAACAGGAAGGGGTGTGGCCTTGACAGGAAGGAGTGGGTCATATTTAAATTAGGGGATACACAAGTTTAGTCAGGCCTAGAGCAGCACAAAACCTAAATACACCACTAAGTATTAGTGCAACAAAGTAGTGACATTGGTATTACTAGGAATAATACATTTATTAGTTTAAATAATGTTAGTTAGGATTAGTGTAATCTCAGTCATAATTAATAGTATTTGTATGTATTTACTTAATGTTGTAAAAGTTGTATAACTTGATTACATGTGTTACTTTTGTGTAAGATAAATGGTGGTTATATGATGTAACATGACTTCAGCCACATTAGAAACATTACAAGAATAGACTGTTACATGTGGGCTTGTCAATCAAAGTCCATAAATGACTGTATGAGTTTAGTAACTCCTCTTGTATAGAAATAACTGAAGTTAGCATAAATTATGTATGCCCTACAAGGTTTTGAGCGTTGTGAGATTATGACGTCTCCATGTAAGATAAATGGCCCAAGGGATCGATATGGAGGAGGGCACACAGACACACAGACTAGGAGAAGATCAAATACACATCAGACTCCTTCTCCACATAGACTATACATAGACTTTTTGACAACTTAAGCAGGTGTTTGGTCTCTGAAAACCAGAGACGTCACTTCCTGCTTCTTCTTCTTCTTGTACTTGAAAATGACACTGAAGGACATAGAGGAACACACATGTCTATACAGCCATGATTTCAAGCTAAACACATTTTTCAGAAGCATTGCTTTTATTCCTTATATTTTTACCTACACTGAAATGAACTGTTATACATTTTACATTGTATTTTTGATGCCGAGTGTGTTTGAATAAAAGCACACTTTGTTTTGAAGTCAGTCTGGCTATCAATGCTAAACATCCGGAAACGCCTAAAGATACTAAAATATTAGATATCTTCAATATTTTACAAGGGGCAGCGCCAAAATCCACATCCCTGCCATCATGTGGGACAGCCATTGCTGAGCTGGAGGTGTGCTGGAGAGTGCACTGCAGAGCGGATTGGTCTCGGAGCTGGTAGCAACCTGTTTGCAGCACAGCAGGTTAGTGTGTGATGGCCAGCCCAGACGTTTATTATATCACTCTGCTTTAATCTATACCATCCAGGCTGAGTGAATCCTGCCCAGTGCCTATCCACCAGGTGCTATTCCCTATCCTTACCCTATATCTAATAACCCTGATTTCTATATACAATGAGTGCACACTGATAACTGTATACTGAGTGCCACTCGGTGTACAGATATCAGTATTATATATAGTGAATAGCACTCAGTGTACAGATATCAGTGTTGTATATAGGGAATAGCACTCAGTTTAGTACAGATATCAGCGTCATAGGTATTAGCACTCTGTACAGAGATCAGTGTTATAAATAGGAAATAGCACTTAGTTACTATATATAACACTGATATCTGTACAGTGAGTGCTATTTCTTAGATATAACGCTGATATATGTGCATTGAGTGGCACTCAGTATACAGATATCAGTGTTATATATAGGGAATAGCACTCACCGTACAAATATACAGAAACGGCCTGACCGTTTGGGCACCCGGGGTGCCCGGGGCCATTAGGGGGCCCCATGAGAGGCTCCTGTCCTAAACTTTACTCCACTCCTCCTTCATATGGAAAGGGTCAAGTTGAAGAGAAGCGGGCTGACATGGGTTGGGGGTGGTGTGTACATGGAGGGCACAGTTTGTACAACCCCCTGCCTGACTTTTTGTTTCTCTGCCTGACTCTGGACTATGTGGCAGGGTAAAGCCTCTGCTATGTCTAAGTAACCACGTCCCACCCACCCCCTCACCCCTCCTCACTTTTCACCCCCCTTTCTTTTCACCCCCCCTCACCCCCATCCCTCTGTCTCTCTGTCACTCCTCTCTCTTTTACCCTCCCTCCCTCTCTCTCCCACCCCTCCTCTTTCTCACCCCTCTCCCTCTCCCACCCCCCTCTCTCTCTCTCCCACCCCCTTTATCCCACCCCCTCTCTCTCTCTCTCTCTCTCTCACTCATCCTCTCTCTCACTTCCATCTCTCTTCCCCACCCTCTTTCTCTCAACCCCCCCCCTCACCCCCCTCTCTCTCACCCTTCCCCTCTCTCACCCTCCCTCTCTCTCACCCTCCCTTTCTCTCACCCTCCCTTCTTTCTCATCCATTCTCTCTCTCACCCTCCTTCTCTCTCTCACCCTCCCTCTCTCTCACACCCTCCCTCTCTCACACACCCTCCCTCTCTCACACACCCTCCCTCTATTTCACACCCCTTCTCACTCTCACCCTCCCTTTTACACTCCCTCTCTCTTTCTCAACCCCCTCTCTCTCACCCTTCCCCTCTCTCACATTCCCTCTCTCTTTCACCCTCCTTCTCTCTCCCATCCTCACTCTCTATCTCTCTCTCCCCCCTCTCTCTTTTACCCTCTCTATCTCTCACTTCAACCTCTCTTCTTCACCCTTCCCCTCTCTCACCCTCCCTCTCTCTCTCTCACCCTCCCTTCTCTCTCACCCTCCCTTCTCCCTCCTCCACCCTCTCTCACCCCCTCCCTCTCTCCCACACCCTCCCTCTCTCTCACACCCTTAACTCTCTCATCCTCCCTCTCTCTCCACTCTCTCTCATCTTCCCTTTTACCCTCCCTCTCTCTTTCTCAGCCTCCTCTCTCACACCCTGCCCCTTTCTCACCCTCCCTCTCTCTTTTGCCCTCCTTCTCTCTCTCACCGTCTCTCTTCCCCCTCTCTCTCCCACCCCTCCTCTTTCTCACCCCCACTCTCTCTCTCTCTCACTTCCATCTCTCTTCCCCACCCTCCTCTCTCTCATCCTTTCTGTCTATTTTCAGCGCATAAGAAAATAAAAGCTACTGTATGTATAAATAAAAGCTGCATTTGAAATAATAAAAAACAATATGATGTTCAAACTTTTGACTTCTTTCTTTAATAACTACATAACACAGTACTTGTACTTTTACTTTCAGTACTTGAGTAGCAATTTTTTTTTCAAAACTACTGGTACTTTTACTTTCAGTACTTGAGTAGCAACATTTTTTAAAAAAACTACTTGCAATACTTAAGTACAAAAAATGTTGAATACTTTAGTACTTCTACTCAAGTCACTTTTTGATCGAGCACTTGTACTTTTACTCAATTATGGGTTTCGAGTACTTTATACAACTCTGCTATCTCATCCCCTCTCTCTCCCACCCTCCATCTCACCCTCCCTCTCTCTCCCTCTCTCTCTCACCCCCTCCCTTATTGCTCTCTCCCTCCTATTCCTATCTGGGAACTACCATTCAGACTATGCTGCAGTAGATATTTGAATGCCCCCTCTATACAGCTAAGATGCAATATTTAGGTGGGGCTTTGGATGGGTGTGACTTTAGTGTGGCCAGGGACACAGGGGCCCCATGATCTCCGATTGCCCATGGTGCCCCATGAGTTGTCAGTCCGCCCCTACATTTACATTTTATATAAGTTTCATTCCTTTTTTTCAATGATTCAAAGATAGATGGAGATTTTTAGATGAGAATAATGGATAACAGAAGCAAAAAGGAGGTAAAGAAGAAAATTCCCTTCCACATCCCTCCTGGGGAATTTGGACTTTAAAGGATGTGGGGTTGTCACATACAGATGAGCACTTCAACAACTATTCATATATAAAAACAGTTTTATTGATATACAAAGTTGAAGTTATCATTAAAACATACACAAAAAGGGAAAGAATTACGCCAACTCTACCGCAATCTATGATTTCACATTGTTTTAGATGGGAATAGATTTATTTAAAGGTAGTTTAATTAATACAGATTTAAAGTAAATGGGAAATTTGCCTTCAGTAATTTTTAGTGACTAAATTGGCAAAATACGGTACATTCAGATTCATCAAAACAAAAGGTATGCAAACTCTAAGGGCCTGCTTACATCAAAATGCAATGAAAAACGCACTGATAACGCCGTCAATTTCACATGTGTTTGCATGTGTTCTTGTAAGCACTGTGATGCATTTTTCCCATGCTGTTTTAACCACTTAAGCCCCAGCCCTATTTCGGACACTTTTTGTTTACAAGTTAAAACCAGTATTTTTTCCTAGAAAAGTACTTAGAATCCCCAAACATTATGTATATTTTTTTAGCAAAGACTCTGGAGAATAAAATGTTGGTCATTGCAAAACTTTTTGTCAAGCGGTATTTGCGCAGCGGTCTTTAAAACGCCATTTTTTTGGAAAAAAATTGAAAAATCACATTTCACTGCATTTAAAAAATACTAAACAGTAAAGTTAGCCCATTTTTTTTTGTATATTGTGAAAGATGATGTCACGCCGAGTAAATAGATACCCAACATGTTACGGTTTAAAATTGCGCCCCCCTGTGGGATGACGACAAACTACGGTCAATAGAGATCTCAATCTGCGACGCTTTTAATTTATTTAACGGTTACCAGTTTAGAGGTAGAGTGTAGCTCTTTTTTTTTAATTATTGCGCACGCTCTGGCGATCGCGGCGATACCTCACATGTGGGGTTTGAACAGCGATTTCATTTGCGGCTCGACTTGCGTATACGTTTTTTTTGTGCGCGAGCTAACGGTGATGGGGGGCGGCGAAATTTTTTTATTTTTTTTTTTCCTATTTATTTTTTTTAAACTTTATTACATGTTTTTAAAAAAAAAAAAATCTGATCACTTTTATTGCTGTCACAAGCAATGTAAACATCCCTTGTGACACCAATATGTGTGCAAGGTACACTTTATGGAGGGATCGAGGGTCTAAAAGACCCTAGACCCCTCCACTACACTTCCCTGTATGCAAAACGCTGAAAACGGCATTTTTGCATACAGCCGTTTTTTAAATTTGCCGCCTTTTGCAGCACAGTAACCCGGAAGTGACGTCATGGACGCCGCCTCCGGGTTACGTCATCGGAGCCCCGATCGATGCCGTTTCCGGCATTCATCGGGACTCCATCCAGCCGGCGGACGTGCCGGCTGGGTGCTCGGGGCTCCCGGTGGGACGGGAGCCCCGGGCAAAGCCACGGAAGGCGGCGGGAGGGGGGGGGGACGTCCCCTCCCGCCCCCCCAGGTAACGATCGAGCGGCTCCCGAGCTGCATCGGTCATTACCGACGGAAAGCCGGCCGTCGGCTTCAAACCACGGTACCGGGATGATGCGTCTAACTAGAGGCATCATCCCGGTATAAACCCGCAAAGTGTACCGACGTATCGGTACGTTGATATGCGGTAAGTGGTTAAAATGTTTTTTTGAAATGAACCTTTTAATGAGTTGCATTCACATACATAACATTTACACACATTTGTGCATGTTGCATTGTGAAAAAATGAAGCCTACTCTACTTTTTTTAAATTATTGTACCCACAGCGCAATTGTATGAACTACATTAATTATTTTTGTCATTGCATTTTTGAACGCATCCAAACGCAACTGGTGTGAACAGGCTCTAAAAACAAAAGTTAAGTTGGGCTGGCCATGGACCACATAGAAGTAGAAGGGCTACATGTGAACTAAAAAAAAAAACCTTTAAAATTATGCTTGTTGCTATAAATAAAAAGTTTCCTTAAGCACACATTTTTTATTCTCTGATACTTTAAAATTTATATAAAATGAAAACTTTTTTTATCATTTTGAATAGAAAAAGGGGAAGTTATTATTCAGCATGGTGGTGGATTAAACATGTTAATTTTAAGCCTTGATGAATAAAGCAGCAATATCTAAAATTTGAAAGTTAGGAAGAGAAGCCAAGTTAGTATTGCTGTGAGCATTTTACATAACTCTTTATATTGAAGCCATTGCTAATTTCAATTGTCCACTGCCAAAACAAAAGTAATTTTGAGAGTGGATATCTCTGTCAGGTTCCTTTTCCCCAAGGGGGTGTAACCACAGAATTACAAAAGTTATAGTAACTTTTCGAGAGTTAAACAAAATTATTAGTTTGAGAAATTCTCTTGGAAAGTGTATTTTGGTTAAAATTAATTCAAATATAAACTGGTAACTGTAAGATTCTGGTACCTCTGGTACCCTTATTTGCCAATTTCCTTTTAATATTGCGTCCCACCTTTTTAGTTAGGTGGAACGCATATACCTTTAAGTCGGATGACGTCATCACTGAGCGCCGCTGACCGGCTATTTCAATCGCCGGCTTTCTCTCTCACGTTGTTCGTTCAACCTTACCATTTGTTACCACATGCTCACAAGCCTTGTCTTGCTGCCGGAGCCTCCAGCTATTTGCCTTTACCTGGAACAGACCGGAACCTCGCTACTGATCCCGTATCTCGCTACCGGATCACTCCCTCACTACTGGATCCCTCTACTTACTAACATTACTAGTGATAAGTACCCCACAGGGGAATCCTCCATAACTAACTTACACTATCTACCTCTGCACATTAAGGACGGTTACTATCTATGCATACCATCAATCCTTGCACTGGGTTAGTCTATCCTGTATATGTCATCTGCTGTCCTTACCACCTGTTACCATACATGATTACTAACCTATCTGCATTCTACCTATTACCATCTACTACTCTCCTGAACATTACTATCAAGTGCTTATCATTACTGTCACTGCTCACACCTGTCCCTTCAGCACATCACCTCCATACTGTCATATACATCCTATCACTCCAGGAACATCTTATTGAGTGTGTGTATATCTGTATGCTGAAGCAGACAGGCCCACAGTGATGAGTCTGGAGAGTTGGATCTGGTATTCCAACATATCTCTACATGACTACTGAGTGGAGATTCTGCAGCTGCAAATCCAGCTTACTATAAAAAATGCAGGAGCGTTACAGATTGAACGAACCTTAAAAAATGGATTCAGCAGAATTACCCACTCAAGTGACACAATTAACACAACAAGTAAATGCATTAATACTTGCTCTTACTGAAGTAAAAGAAGAAAATCAGACTCTGAGACAGCAGGTAACCCGTCTTTCACAGCTTACTGCTGCTCAGCCCCCTGAACCTAAAATAAACCCTCCTCTAGTGTTTACAGGTGATCGGAAAAAATTTTGTGAATTCAAAAACGCATGTCAATTGCTTTTTTTGCTAAAACCTCGTACTTACCCTACTGATCAAATTAAAGTCTGTACCGTTATTTCATACTTAACGGGTGATCCACGGGCCTGGGCAGACTCTCTCTTTGAGAAAAATGATCAGCTTCTCAACTCCTATCCTTTATTCCTAGCGGAACTCGCTAGTTTATATGAAGACCCCAATAGGCAGAGTACTGCTGATATCCAATTGAGGGCTTTAAAACAAGGAAGGAGACCTGTAGAAGACTTTGTAGCAGAGTTCAAAAGATGGACCCTTGATTCTGGGTGGAATGATATATCTCTGCGAACTCAGTTCAGACTCGGGTTGTCAGAAGCCGTTAAAGACGAGCTCGCCCGAGCGGATTTACCTGGCACTTTGGATGCCCTAATACAACTCAGTATCAACATTGACAGGCGACTGCGAGAAAGAAAGGCTGAGAAAATGGGAATGCCATTGTCTAGTCCTTCTCGGATTTCGGCCGTTGACCCTACTCCTATGGAGGTAGGAACCATACGCCCACCTTTATCAACTACTGAACGAGCCAGGAGAAGATCCAGAAACCTCGGCATGTACTGCGCATGCCCGTATCATTTGATAAGCGTCTGTCCCCTTGTCCGCAGAAAAGAGGGTGAGTGTTCACATGTCTTGCTAGGGGGATTAACGACTTCCTTTTCTAATCCCTATCTCTTTGTTCATTTAACATTACAGTGGGACCAGACTAGGATTACCACCAAGGCTATGATCGACACAGGATCTTGTGGGAACTATATCGATACACGTTTTGTTACTTTAAATAAAATACCTATTATTTCAAAACCTAAACCTGTCTCTGTTAGTTTCATTAACGGTATTCCGCTATCTTCTGGTCCAATCACCAATCAGACACAAGCACTCCTTGTCACTGCTAACGAGTCTCATATGTAGACCACCACTTTTGATATACTATCTTCACCCCATTTTCCCATTATTTTGGGACTTCCCTGGTTACACACACATCAACCAATCATAGATTGGAAAAGACGGACTTTAACTTTCCCTTCTCACTATTGCGAGATTACGTGTAACCTCCCATCTTATGGAAGGATCCTGTCTGTGGTGTCAGATGAGATTGCACCATTATGCTATCAGGATCTGTCCGAAGTGTTTCTTGAGAAAAATGCTCAAGTGTTGCCTCCCCATAGGGATTATGATTGCACTATCGATCTACTCCCTAACAGCAAATTGCCTTTCGGTCATGTTTATCCTCTTTCACAGGATGAACTCTCTCATCTCAAGGAATACTTGGATGAGAATTTGACAAAAGGGTTCATCAGACCCTCTGCTTCTTCCACAGCTGCAGGGCTTTTCTTTGTCCGCAATAAGGATTCAAGTCTTAGGCCTATTATCGATTCTAGGCAATTAAATACCATTACGATAAAGGATCGCTATCCTTTACCGCTCATCCCTGAACTCATTGAACAAGTGCGTGGGGCTACCTACTTCTCTAAATTGGACCTAAAAGGGGCATACAACCTAATCCGAATCCGTGACGGAGATGAGTGGAAGACAGCATTCAGAACCAGATACGGATTATTCCAATATCTTGTGATGCCATTTGGGTTGTGTAATGCTCCCGCAGCTTTCCAGAGGTTCATAAACGACATCTTTAGAGACTTACTTGATGTCTGTGTTGTGGTATATCTGGACGATATACTTATCTATTCTCGATCTTTGTCTGAACATATAAAACATGTAAGACTTGCGTTATCCAGACTACTCACACACAATCTATACGTGAAATTAAAAAAATGCCTATTTCATAAAGAAGAAATATTATTCCTAGGATACATCATATCCAAAACCGGAATCAAGATGGATATGAGCAAGATATCCTGTATTCTGGATTGGCCTATACCAACAACTCGTAAGGCATTACAGCGATTCCTTGGATTTTCAAACTTCTATAGGAAGTTCATCAAGAACTTCTCTGCTATTGTGAGACCTCTCACACAACTTACAAGTATAAAAAAAACATTCAAATGGTCAGAAGAAGCAAATGGAGCTTTCCGCTTGTTAAAATCAAGCTTTACTTCTGCTCCTATACTACGCCATCCAGACCCATCCCTCCAATATATTCTGGAGGTAGATGCATCAAACATGGCAGTAGGAGCAGTTCTCTCCCAACGACCAACAAATACTTCACCACTCCACCCAGTTGCTTTCTTCTCTAAATCACTAAGCAGCCCAGAGGTGAATTACCCAGTGGGTGAAAAGGAGTTGCTTGCCATAAAATTGGCACTGGAGAATTGGCAACATCTACTTGAAGGTACCCGATTACCAATACTCATATATACAGATCATAAAAACCTTCAATACCTCCAGACTAACAAAACTCTTTCCCACCGGCAGGTACGATGGACATTATTCTTCCTAAGATTCAACTTCCTAGTGACCGACACGCCTGCAGACAAAAATAAAAAAGCGGATGCGCTATCACGATTAACCGAAGATAACTGCGCCGAAATCCTTTCTATTCCTATAATACCCTATGAACGTATTATTGGTGTTGTTCGTTCCCTGAAGGAAGAGATTTTGCACAGTATAAGAATGGATTCACCTCCACCACAACTAAGTACTGATGCAGAAGGCTTCCTCTATTACAACGACAAACTCTACATACCCCCTACTATGCGCACCAAGATCTTGGAATTATCACATGATGTGCCTATGGCAGGACATATGGGTATGACGAAAACCCTTAATTTGCTTACCAGGCAGTTTTGGTGGCCTGATATGAAGACGTCTGTACAAAAATTTGTTTCTTCATGTGACATCTGTGCAAGGTCCAAAGTTGACACTACAAAACCATCTGGTCTACTCTGCAGTCTACCCATAGGCGTGCATGGGGTGTGCCGGGTGTGCCTGGGCACACCCTAATGCCCAGGCACATCTGGCACACCCCAGGGCTTTTTTGCTGGCAGAATGTTTGGGATCTCTATTTCAGCACCTCTGCTAATGGATAATAACAGCGCTGCCAGTGAGACTATTATTCAGTCGGCTGTGTACCTCTTATAAGTGCAGTTACTGACGCGGATTAAGCAGGCAGGCTGCCGCATTTGCCGATGCTACCCCTATAGTTCCGGCTACAGCATCACACACAGCTGAATATCACTCCGCCGCCTGCTGTCAGGTATGCTGTAGCCGGACTATAGAGGTAGCATCAGCGCAGTGGCAAAATAATAGGGGGTGCGACCCGAACCCGTGCTGAAAGGGGCCCCTGTAGCTCCCCTGTCACATTTGTCTACCGCTGTGTCAGAGTCGGGGGGCGGTTCTAGGTACAGATGACTACTTGTCACCATCCTGGAGAGTGGATACAGCTAGCATCAGGCTGGATAGGGGAGCCAGCGGGGCGGCATATAGGAGAACCGATCTCCTTATTCACTTCTTGACTCCTGCAGGGCTTTTAGTGGCTGCAGGAGCGGGATCGGTTGTTACTGTATGCCGTCCCACCGGACCTCCTATCCAGCCTGCTGCTAGCTATCCACGATGGTGATACCTAGGACTGCCTCCTAGCTCCGCCCCCCGACTCCAGCTTCAGCTCCCGCCTCTTCTCTCAATGATGTTCCTGCTGCTGGGCACGGTAGGAGAAATGCTAGAGAATAGAAATGCCTCCTAGCCCCTTCTTCCTGGTAAGACACAAACACAATGTCTGCCACAGCAGAGTGTAGTGCTCCAGCCTGGTGTCCTACTGACTGTCACTCTGCCACCCCCCCCATACTGCCCCCTCCTTTTATTTTGTCCCCTTCATACTGCCCCCCTTACTGTCCCCTCCTGGCACACTATACCCCCACTGCTGCCCCCCCCCCCTTACTGCCCCCTCCTGTTATTTTGTCCCCTCCATACTGCCTCCTCCCATCATGCTGCCCCCCCTTACTGCCCCCTCCTGTCACACTATACCCCCACTGCTGCCCCCCCATACTGCCCCCTCCTGTTATTTTGTCCCCTCCATACTGCCTCCTCCCATCATGCTGCCCCCCCTTACTGCCCCCTCCTGGCACACTATACCCCCACTGCTGCCCCCCCATACTGCCCCCTCCTGTTGTTTTGTCCCCTCAATATTGCCTCCTCCCATCATGCTGCCCCCCCTTACTGCCCCCTCCTGGCACACTATACCCCCACTGCTGCCCCCCCATACTGCCCCCTCCTGTTGTTTTGTCCCCTCCCATCATGCTGCCCCCCATACTACCCCCTCCTGGCACACTCCCCCAGTACTGTCCCCCTCCCATCATGTTGCCCCCCCATACTACCCCTCCTGGCACACTGTTCCCCCATACTTCTCTCCACTGCCCCCCCATCATGCTGTCCCCCTCCCATCATGCTGCCCCCCCATACTGCTCCCTCCTGGCACACTGTCACCCTCCCATCATGCTGCCCCCCATACTGCTCCCTCCTGGCACACTGTCACCCTCCCATCATGCCCCCCCCATACTGCTCCCTCCTGGCACACTGTCCCCCTCCCATCATGCTGCCCCCCCCATACTGCTCCCTCCTGGCACACTGTCCCCCTCCCATCATGCTGCCCCCCATACTGCTCCCTCCTGGCACACTGTCATCCTCCCATCATGCTGCCCCCCCCCATACTGCTCCCTCCTGGCACACTGTCCCCCTCCCATAATGCTGCCCCCCCCATACTGCTCCCTCCTGGCACACTGTCCCCCTCCCATCATGCTGCCCCCTCCTGTCACACTGACCCCCCATACTGCCCTCCACTGCCCCTCTCCCATCATACACTGCCCCCCTCCTTTCACACTGCCCCACCCTCCAGTCGCACTGCCCCCATCCCGTCACACTGCCCCCTCCTGTAACACTGCCCAGGTACCCTTCTTAGATAGGGTGGCTACATTTATTTTCTTGTTTAGACTTTCTTTTATTTTTTTGTAAAACCTTTATCCTAAAAGGGAAAAAAATATTTTTGCTGTAATTGATTATACATTGTCTGCTGGAGTTTGGCTTCAGTTTGTCAGTGTATTTAAATCTGTTACTAACTTTAACACTACCCCCCCCCCCTGCTGAAGGTGCCACCTGTGCTCCCTCATCCAGATTGAGGCACTCACATACAGAAGGTGTTACTGTGTGTGACAGGTTTGGCGGGAGGATGGTGGTGGAGAACAGGGAGCTGCAAAATGCACCTTTACCTTTCAAGAAAAAAAATCCTTGCACTGGCCCTGTATCCAGGTTACTTGTTTCCTACGTGTTCCCTGGTCCCCCCTCCCCCCGCAGTGCTACCGGCATCCCCCCCCCCCCAATGTGGCCCCTTCTAGAAATGCTTATGGTCTGGCACACTGTTTTAAAGGGGAACTCTGCAGACTCTGGGGTAAATGGGAACTCTGATGTAAGTGGGATCTCTGTGAACTCCGTGGTAACCAGAGACCCCCTCACATCACAGTCTGCAGAGATCCCTTTTGTGTCAGATTCCCCCCTTACATTGTATATAAAGGGGGATTCTGATGCAGTCTGCAGTCTGCTGGCGACCAGAGACCAACTTATATCAACATTTCCCTTTACACCAGAGTCCACTCTGGGGATTCTGATGTGAGGGAAGCTCTCTGGGAACCTTGATTTAAGGGGGGTAACTGTGATAGACTAAACGCTATTGACTCTGGTTTTAGGGGAAATGCTGTAGACTCAGATGTAAAGGAGGACTCTGATGTGAGGGGAGCACTGTGGCCACTATGGAATATGTAGGGGCTCATTCACAAATGCTTTGTTTTCTGAAGAGCAATCCACAAACAGATTGATCTTCAGAGAGCATTTTAGAGGCAGTGAGGAGGCATTGTATTGCCTCCTCACCACCTGCTTTAACCCATTGAACTCCACATGGTTGTGGGGCGCTTTCAGAATGCACCATTCATTTATATAGGTCACAGTCAGTGGGTTCTACACCTGCTGAAAGCAACAGGGGATATAATTGCAGCTGTGTCATATGAACATCCCCAGCCGCTGCCTCTACAACTAAAAGATGGTAGCGGTTGAGGGGTGGTAAAAGAAAGTTTCGAAAGCAGAGTTTTACTGCCCTTCAACCACTTTAAACAATTAAATGTTTTAATAAGTTACAAAAATAAAGTGTTTTATTTATTTATTTATTTATTTATTTAATACATTTAAAAAATGTTTTGATACATTTAAATGTTTGTTCACATTTATTTATAAGGGTGTTTGCGTGTGTATGTGTATATATATATATATATATATATATATATATATATATATGCGCAAGTGAGTTTGAGTTTTGGGGTGCACACCCTAATGCAATAGGCTGCGCACACCTATGAGTCTACCAATACCCCAGGTTCCATGGGAAGTTGTGTCCTTAGACTTTATAGTAGAACTACCACCTTCCAAAGGATTTAATACTATTCTAGTGTCAGTGGACCATCTGACAAAGATGGCACATTTCATTGCTATTCGTAGACTACCTTCATCTAAACAAACAGCAGAACTACTAATGAAACATGTGTTCAAGTTACATGGAATTCCAAAGACTCTTTTATCCGACCGTGGTTCACAGTTCATCTCCAAATTTTGGCAAGCTCTATGTCAAATACTACGGATTGAGCGAAAGCTCACTTCTCCCTACCACCCTCAGACCAACGGACAGACTGAAAGAGTCAACCAGTGTATAGAACAATATCTGCGTTGCTATACATCATACCTACAGGATGATTGGGTAGACCTCCTCCCTCTGGCGGAATTTGCTTATAACAACGCAACCCACAGTACTACTAAGCAAAGTCCGTTCTACTTGAACTATGGGTTTCATCCCACACTTCTTCCACCACGCATCCTACCATCAAGTAACCCAGTAGCCTTGGATTATCTTACCCAAATAAAAGACTCTCTGGGTTTACTTAATACCACCATCTCACACGCTCATAGTCAACAAAAAAGGTACTACGACCTTCGTAGAAGACCTTCTCCGCAATATGCTATTGGGGACCTCGTTTGGCTATCGACAAAAAATTTAAGGTTAAAGATCCCTAGCAAAAAGCTTGGACCTTTATTTCTGGGAGCTTTCCCAATTAAGAAACTCATTGGAAAAGCTGCAGTGCAACTCACCCTACCGGCAGATCTCAAAATACATCCCATCTTTCATGTGTCACTACTGAAACCACATGTTCCTAACCAAGGAATAAGGCCTACCATCTTGCCTCCACCCCCAGTACAAGTTGAAGGCGGAGAAGAATATGAGATTAAGGAGATTTTGGATTCTCGTATCCACAGAGGAAGACTCCAATATCTCATAAGATGGAAGAACTATGGACCCCAAGACGACACCTGGTTGGATACTTCCGATGTTCACGCACCTAGGCTTATACGAAGATTTCACTCTAAATACCCGGAGAAACCAGTGCTATAGGCCTTCTGGAGCCGGCCTTAAGGGGGGGGGGGGTACTGTAAGATTCTGGTACCTCTGGTACCCTTATTTGCCAATTTCCTTTTAATATTGCGTCCCACCTTTTTAGTTAGGTGGAACGCATATACCTTTAAGTCGGATGACGTCATCGCTGAGCGCCGCTGACCGGCTATTTCAATCGCCGGCTTTCTCTCTCACGTTGTTCGTTCAACCTTACTATTTGTTACCACATGCTCACAAGCCTTGTCTTGCTGCCGGAGCCTCCAGCTATTTGCCTTTACCTGGAACAGACCGGAACCTCGCTACTGATCCCGTATCTCGCTACCGGATCACTCCCTCACTACTGGATCCCTCTACTTACTAACATTACTAGTGATAAGTACCCCACAGGGGAATCCTCCATAACTAACTTACACTATCTACCTCTGCACATTAAGGACTGTTACTATCTATGCATACCATCAATCCTTGCACTGGGTTAGTCTATCCTGTATATGTCATCTGCTGTCCTTACCACCTGTTACCATACATGATTACTAACCTATCTGCATTCTACCTATTACCATCTACTACTCTCCTGAACATTACTATCAAGTGCTTATCATTACTGTCACTGCTCACACCTGTCCCTTCAGCACATCACCTCCATACTGTCATATACATCCTATCACTCCAGGAACATCTTATTGAGTGTGTGTATATCTGTATGCTGAAGCAGACAGGCCCACAGTGATGAGTCTGGAGAGTTGGATCTGGTATTCCAACACATCTCTACATGACTACTGAGTGGAGATTCTGCAGCTGCAAATCCAGTTTACTATAAAAAACGCAGGAGCGTTACAGTAACATAATTAGAAACCTTTGGGGGGAATTAAATAAAGCTTTAATGGCACTTTTTTGGTGGTGGTTTTCTTTACAATTCAGCACGCATGATCGGCAATTTCAGGTATCGACAGATTCTTTAAGGCCCCATGCACACTGGTTTCTTGTAAATACTGTTTATCCTGACATGAGATAATCAGCAAAAGAGTTTAGCAGCGTTTAACAGGGTTGGGAGTTTGGAAGTTTATTTTATTGGCCAGAATTTTAATGTATTCTGGATATTGAAATAAATAAAAGCTGAAGTGCTAAACCTTTTTGAGCGTTTATTACCATTTTTGGGCGTTTATGAGCGTTTTTCAGCATTTAGCATTTTTTTGTGGTCAGAAGAACTGCTCTTGAACATAATTTTAGGGTGTTTAAACAACAGCCCATAAGGCACATGGCAATTGGCAGACTTGAAAGCCACTGTTGGACTGAATAGTTACTATGGATATGCCAACTGCCATGTGCTGTCAATCAATGGCCATGTGGACCAGAGGTGGGAACTAGGCTTGCAGTTCTCCACCAGACTTCCCCTGCCCCTAGTTCAAAATTCCTCGGCCATGTGCCTGTTAGTGTGACATATGCAGTGTCTGGGAAGTGGGGGAGAGTACCGAGGAATAAGTGTCCAGCATGGACACTGAACTGGACTCAGTTCAGTTCATGGCACCGACATATTCATACTCCGGTTTCAAATATGGAATCAACTGCTTTTTTGCATATATGTTTTAATCCAGAAATAAATTGATGGCTAATCTAATATTATTAGCTTTAGCCAAAATAGGCTAAGCCCGGTTCAGTCCGGATCAATTATATGAGTAACGATAAAGTTGAGTCTATCAGCTGTTATTTTTAAGAAAAGTTAAATGTATTTATTTATCATAGAGATAGGTATGAATTTATATGGGAGTGTATGATCCTTATCTGGCTTGGGTATAAGAGAATTTGGGGAATTTATTACATCACAGGATGTAATTATATTGACTGTATGTTCTATCCAACTTGGATGGAAAAATAAAGTTAATTTTTTTAAAGTAAAGTACATGGGTCAAAGCCAACCTTTCCAGCAGTCTTACAATTTTAAGAGCTTTTTATAACCTGTTTAATCTCATCCTCAGAGCAAGGAGAGTTAAGGATTTGCAGATGTTGATATTTAGGCTTAGACAATGTTATAGTATTCAACCAATTTTGGCCAGTGGCAGTAGTAGGTGAGCCCTAAGTATGAGCACAGAAAAAGTTACCAAAGAATTTAAAAAATATTTAATATAGATTTGGGATGATAACTTAAAGCTAAACTTAGGGCACAAAACCTTTCGTTTAATATATTCCTTAAGGCTCGGGTCACACTATTGCGATGCGGGAAGGCTGCGAATTCGCAGCCTTTTCCCGCATCACACACGCACCCCCGGCAGTTCACACTGCCATATGCGATCCGCTGGGGGTGTCAATGTAATCTTAACGACACCCCCAGTTTGATCGCATATCGCAGTGCGATCGTGCAGTTCGCACAGGATCGGATCGCACAAGTGTGAACCGCTGTGCGATCCGATCCTGATGCGGCAGCAAAAATGCCTCCTGTGCGTGTTTGCTGCGGGTGCGGTGCGAATTTAGCCATACAAACTGTATGGCTAAACTCGCACCGCACAGCTGATCGCATGTCATGTCGGAGCAGTGCGCTCCGACATGACATGCGAACCCGGCACACGCAGAAGTGTGAACCGGGTCTAAACGGTGATGAAGGATCTCACTTGTGAGGAACAGCTTCACACCTTAACCTTATTTTCTCTTGAGAACAGACATTTGAAAGGAGACATGATAGCAATGTACAAATATCTAAATAATGATTCAACAGATCTTTCCCAAAAGCATCACATTGCCTCTGCCAACTTACCTTCATCCCATATTGCATCCTTGTGCCATCTCTTTCCCAGGTAAACCCAGGTAAACAATGCACACGCTCCACATGATGTAAAAGAAAACATGATTTATCAGACCGGGCCGCCTTCTTTCATTGCTCTGTGGTCCAGTTCTGCTGTTTAAGTGCCCATTGTAGACAGTTTTGGCTGTGGACATGATTTAGCATGGACACCCTGACCAGTCTGTGACTATGCAGCTCCATACACAACAAACTGAAATGCACTGTCTTCTGACACCTTTCTATCAGAACCAGCATTAATGTTTTTAGAAATTTGAGCTATAGTTATCTTATTGGATTGGGCTACAAGGGCCAGCCTTCACTCCCCATAGGCATCAATGAACCTTGGCCACTCTGACTTTGGTTCGCTGGTCTTGCCTTCTTTGATCACTTTTGGTAGGTCCTGACCACTGCAGACAGGGAACATTCAAGAAGAGCTGCAGTTTTGGAGTTGCTCTGGCCCAGTCATCTAGTCATTACAATTTTGCCCTTGTCAAAGTCACTCAAATCCTTATGCTTGCCTATTTTTTCTGCTCTTTATACATCAGCCTCTGGGACAACATTTTCATTCACTGCCTAATATATCCCACCGACCAATAATTAGTGTAAATCTACTATATGTACACGAAATGTCTTTGTAAACCAAGATTGTACCATGTAAATGTAGAGGTGATATAATCACTGTGTTGCGTATTACAGCACTGAGGTAAAATACGAGAGTTGCATCCTAACCGGTTATTACATGGAACTGAAAGAAATAAACAAAGGAGATAACAATTTCAATACCAATACACCTATCTTTTGTATTTCTGAAACTTTTGTAGCCAATATTTCAAGTTTAAAATACTCAGAGGCATTATATAGCCTAAAGAAACCTGAAGTTTACTCTGCTTATATTTTGTCTTCTCCATACCGTTCCTCCCTATTTGCCATGCTAATGAAAATAAATCTTTTGTATTTGCAGTGGGGACATATCATGACTCCAGCAGGTTGTCAAACTGAAAACATCACCACATCCTACCTTGCCCATGCTCCAGGGGGGCCCTGTGGCCTACCTGTCACTTTAGGTTTTGTGGGGGGGGGGCAATAATAGGATCTGATTCCCTGCACATCTCAGCCTGTAGCAGCCTCAGCTCCTCTCCGTCCTACTGCTTTCAGCTCCCTCCTGTCCGCTATCAAATTCTCCCTGCTGCCACAGATTCTAAATTGGAAATGGTGCATCCTTAGTCTTTAAAGCGGACTTTTCACTATTCATTGTATTCAATGTAGTTTAGGCTTTTTCCTCCCTACTCACTGTTACCTATTTGCTAACAATTTTCAATATTTGTGACATGTAAGTAATATTTGCTCCTCCACCCTTCCGTTTACATAGTTAAGTTACATAGTTAATCTGGTTGTAAAAAGACACTAGTCCACCTAGTTCAACCAACTTCCTCATTTATCCTCAACTAAATGAGAGTGATGTATCTTCAGCCACCTACAGTCTTCTGGGATATTCATATCACTTATCCCAACAGGTAACAGGTCAGTAAGTGCCAAAGTATTGTGGGCTTTTGTGTTTGTATAGATCTCAGATATGCAGGTGTCAAATCTCACAATTCTTCAGCACTTATCGACTGGCAGCCCTGTGGGATGTGTGATGTCAATGTCCAGGAGGCTGCAGGTAGCTGACAGTATGTCACTGAGGAGAAAAAAGGAAATATATATTGCAAAACAGCAACCTTCTGAGCACATTTGTAATAGGGAAGAGGGGTGACAAAGTGAAATAAAGGGTGAAAGGTCCACTTTAACCTTCTGTTGTCAAGACTATGATTTTGTCCAACTTTGTCTGAAACCAGGTATTGCCCCTCTCTTCAAAGGGGTATGCTCATTTATGTAGTTTCCCTTAATTGACCAAATTTTATATCTAATAAGTCACTAAGCCAGGCAAGTAGTCAGGCTATTAATTCAGACATTATTAGCTGCATGCTTACCCCACCTCAGTGGGTCATTAAATTGCAAAACTACATTAAAAATGACAGCTCGAAAGCCTCCAAGTCACTCGAAAAAGGAGTGCGCATGCCCCACCCGGGTTTACAGACTCTGAAACGCGTCGTAAAGCCTGTTCCGCCATCTTGCTTTCTCCAGCCTTGACGTCAGACGCCGTTCGGTTCCTGAAACACAGCCGCAGTCCTCCGCCCGCCCAGACTCACACAGTCAGCTGGCCTGGCTGTCTGCACCGAAGGCTTCCCAGGACTTTGCGGACCCCCTCTACTCCATCTCGGAACTGCTGCGATCTGACACACGCTTTTACCCTTACCTATATGTAAGTGACTATGTTTTCCTTGTTGTAATAAACTACTACCTTGCACTCAGAGGCGCTCTTCCCTCTTTCTTCATTTTATGTTCTTCAAGAGCGATGTGGCCTGTGGCTATGGCTAGGAGGGCATTCTGGCTGAAGCCATGGTCGGCGGAATCGCCTTAAAATCAAACTGATGCAAGATACCAGACAAGCGGTGTGGATTGGTCTCTCTGTGTGCAGGCAGTGTGAGGTGGTCTATCTCTGTGTGCAGGCAGTGTGAAGTGGTCTCTTTCTCTCTGTGTGCAGGCAGTGTGAAGTGGTCTCTGTCTCTCTCTCTCTCTGTGTGCAGGCAGTGTGAAGTGGTCTCTGTCTCTCTCTCTCTCTCTCTGTGCAGGCAGTGTGAAATGGTCTCTCTTTCTGTGCAGGCAGTGTGAAGCGGTCTATCTCTGTGTGCAGGCAGTGTGAAGTGGTCTCTCTCTCTCTCTCTCTCTCTCTCTGTGCAGGCAGTGTGAAGTGGTCTCTCTCTCTGTGCAGGCAGTGTGAAGCGGTCTCTTTCTCTCTGTGCAGGCAGAGTGAAGTGGTCTCTCTCTCTGTGCAGGCAGTGTGAAGCAGTCTATCTCTGTGTGCAGGCAGTGTAAAGTGGTCTCTCTCTCTCTCTCTCTTTCTGTGCAGGCAGTGTGAAGTGGTCTCTCTTTCTGTGCAGGCAGTGTGAAGGGGTCTCTCTCTCTGTGCAGGCAGTGTGAAGCGGTTTCTCTCTATGCAGGCAGTGTGAAGCGGTCTATCTCTGTGTGCAGGCAGTGTGAAGTGGTCTCTCTCTCTGTGCAGGCAGTGTGAAGCGGTCTATCTCTGTGTGCAGGCAGTGTGAAGTGGTCTCTCTCTCTCTCTGTGCAGGCAGTGTGAAGTGGTCTCTCTCTCTGTGCAGGCAGTGTGAAGCGGTCTATCTCTGTGTGCAGGCAGTGTGAAGCGGTCTATCTCTCTGTGCAGGCAGTGTGAAGCAGTCTATCTCTGTGTGCAGGCAGTGTGAAGTGGTCTCTCTCTCTGTGCAGGCAGTGTGAAGCGGTTTCTCTCTATGCAGGCAGTGTGAAGCGGTCTATCTCTGTGTGCAGGCAGTGTGAAGTGGTCTCTCTCTCTCTGTGCAGGCAGTGTGAAGCGGTCTATCTCTCTGTGCAGGCAGTGTGAAGCGGTCTATCTCTGTTTGCAGGCAGTGTGAAGTGGTCTATCTCTGTTTGCAGGCAGTGTGAAGCGGTCTATCTCTGTTTGCAGGCAGTGTGAAGTGGTCTCTCTCTGTTCAGGCAGTGTGAAGCGGTCTATCTCTCTGTGCAGGCAGTGTGAAGTGGTCTCTCTCTCTGTGCAGGCAGTGTGAAGCGGTTTCTCTCTATGCAGGCAGTGTGAAGCGGTCTATCTCTGTGTGCAGGCAGTGTGAAGTGGTCTCTCTCTCTCTGTGCAGGCAGTGTGAAGCGGTCTATCTCTGTGTGCAGGCAGTGTGAAGCGGTCTATCTCTCTGTGCAGGCAGTGTGAAGCGGTCTATCTCTGTTTGCAGGCAGTGTGAAGTGGTCTATCTCTGTTTGCAGGCAGTGTGAAGCGGTCTATCTCTGTTTGCAGGCAGTGTGAAGTGGTCTCTCTCTGTGCAGGCAGTGTGAAGCAGTCTATCTCTCTCTCTCTCTCTCTCTCTCTCTCTCTCTCTCTGTGCAGGCAGAGTGAAGCAGTCTATCTCTCTCTCTCTCTCTCTCTCTCTCTCTCTCTCTCTCTCTCTCTCTCTCTCTCTGTGCAGGCAGAGTGAAGCAGTCTATCTCTCTCTCTCTCTCTCTCTCTCTCTCTGTGCAGGCAGTGTGAAGCGGTCTATCTCTGTTTGCAGGCAGTGTGAATTGGTCTCTCTCTCTGTGTGGGTAATGTGCAGGCAGTGTCAAGCAGTCTCTTCACAGTTAAAATAAACTTTTTTCCCCTCAAAATAAAATGAATATCAAGATGTGGGAAAACAAAAATGTAATATCTGAATATCAAACTGTGTATTTTTCTCTTTAAATTTCCTTTACAATAAACTTGCTATAGCTCCCATTCTTGTTGTCTATATACAGTTTTTGCATTGAGACAGATTTAATTTTACAGACGTTAAACGCTATCAGCAGCCTTCCACCAATCATACATAGTGCAATGATGGATGCATATAGTCTTACAATAAATTACTCCAGAAGGATTCTGTATAACATGAAAAAAGTTAATCAGTGAGTAAAAAGGGTGAGAAATAAATTTACCTTCAAGGACAAAGAACAATTGAATTCATGAAACGCCTGGTAAAAAATGAGGTTGAGTGACTTTGTGTGGTTCTTACCCTTGTTTGTGCATAACTACAGTCACCCATGGAGCTATTTCCATGACTAATGTGCTGATTAGTTAGTTCCTGACAGGCTGGGAATAGGATAGTCCATTAAGTACACTTCGGGTCAATCTCTGGCTTCCAGAGTGTGATAACGCAACTTCTGCTTTTAATAGGTTTTGCCCTTTCTCTTGTATCATTTATCAAAAGCAAGAGAACCAATCGATAGAAAAGTTTGAGAAGAATGTATTGGGAAATGCGTCAAACCCTATTTGTTTTGGACCTTGTTTATCTAATCTACATACCTCTGAAGGAGACAGCATGAAGGTCTGAATCCAATATCAATTTATGAGAAACATTTCCTGTTTATGAAATATTCTGGAGAAATATGTCTAAACCTGTAGCTCATTAGAAAAGTTTCTGGGTTGTTCTGAATTTCAGCAGAGAAACAATGAAGAATGCAAGCTAAAAAATTGTAAGATTGATTAAAGGGACACCGCAATATGGTAATGCAGTGTACACTGGCTATATGCTAAGTGCAATTCTGTGGCTCCAACTCATCTGACTACGGTGAACTGGACCCTATTGAGTTGTTAGGGGTTGCTGTACATAGCACACATCCATGGTGCCACTGGACTTTTTTTTAATTAGAGCTATTGCATAAATTATGATTTTTAGTTTAGTTTGGGCTTTTATAACTACACTGATACACTTTTAAAACAAAAAAAATATTGAAAAGTGTACAATGCTTTTAAAGGATGTTTTTTTTAGATACATACCATCCCACCTGCTTGATGAAAAGTAAAGGTGACAAAAGGTTGTGTTTGAGCATTGAGAAACTGCAAATAAAGCTTCCCTTTTAACCCCTGTGTGCCAACTGCCTCCTGGCCCTTGAAGAGTTCTAAAAGTTGGGAGGCGGTGGCGGGCATTCAGATCATGCGACCACTGTGATTAGCTGGTCTGTTTGGCGAATGTCTTCATGGATGGGACTTGTACTTTCCTTTTGGCACCTTTACCCGGCTTCTTCCTCTTTGAAGTAAACCGGTCTTAATATTTACTGATCTCTATGGGGCTTTTGGCTCTAACATCACTAAATTTGCTCATTTTATCACTCTTCTGTTTTATGATTTTCACAGTTTTTCTGCACCTCGGACTGAGTTTAGTATCCCTTACCTGTCAAGCACTATATAGTGTTCACAACACTTTGCATGGTTCTAGTATTCATGATTTCTTCTTTGGCTCGGGTGCCCACAATTTGGACCCTTGCCAACTTTGGTCACCATCTAGTCTTCTTGGCTTTTTACCCATTTGGACCCTACTTGCGTTCAACACTTTTTTCTTGCCTTTTTCGTTTTATATATCGCCACACAGCCAAGATACGTTTGAGTATCTATATCTAGCCATTGATATCTTTTTTCATTGTTCTCTCCCTTTCTTTTTCTTTTTATTCAGAGGTGGCAAGCACTCACAGTTGCTCCCCTCTGGTATATGTGATCCGCTGTCTATCCAAATCCGGTCCGGTATCTGCTATTCTCTGAGGACACTATTTCCCCGGTCTCCTGTGACTTGGGTTTGGGTTACCTCCTGGCTGTATGTGCACACTATGACCCCTGTCGTTGTCAATGGTTATATGCCCTAAATCCTGAATTATTGGTGAGTGTATAATGTTATATTCTAATTGATGTATAAAACACTGCACCTCTGCACCTTCTTGCAGACCTGCAACATTGTACTACAATATTGTAACATGTATTAATTTTTTGTTATTTATGTTTAGAACCATTAAAGAAGTCACCCTCATTAATGGTTCCCGAAGAAGCCCACCATGTCGGCGAAACATGTCGGACCTTGGTGACCCCATGACTGTATTTCTTGGTTCAGATTTTTATGTGTTAATTTTGCATATTGTCTATGTCTTTGATGCTATTTTGCATCCATGATTTTAAATGATTGATCATTTTGATAATAAAATTATACCCTTTTAACTGCTCTGTCTATAGTTATGTATTTTTTGCCATAGAGATCACTGCCTCCAAAGTCCCATGTTTGGTGGTTCTATCACTGTATGCTTCCCCTTTAGGGGCTAACTTAGGGATTGTTACAGATGAGGAACACCCTTTTACATTTTTTCCTATATTTAATTAGGGATGTGGCAGTGATCATTGACTGAAGGTGAACCAGTGTCGGCATTTTATTATTTTACAACCACTGTGATTAGCTGTCACAGCAGTCACATGATTGGAAAGCTCCTGATTGCAAGTATTCATCAGGAGCTTACTGATCCCCGCCAGCTATCATCCTGGGAGAACGCAGGGAGCACGCTCTCAGCACGGTAAGTTGTTTTAACGGGTGGTAAGGCCCACTCGCCGAGTGGTCACATATATGCACATGGCTGGCGTCAAGAGGTTAATATGTTTCTGTTAATAATTGAAGGGTTATCTGGGTATGGTCTGAGATGAAGCTCAGGTAACCCATAAAAGCATCAGTTTTTTTGTAATGCACATTTTTAAATAGGACAATAGTAAAAGTGGTGCTTCTCTGATTTTTTCTAAATTGTTTTCGGTACTATTAAATCAGCATTTTTTGTTTTTTTATCCATCGTAGATTAAAAAATTGTACTGCTTGCTGCAATACTCACCTTCTCTTCCATGCTCTCTTAGTATGCATACCTTTCACTTACTAGATATCTTCAGCCTTCCAGCCACTCCCTGTTAATGTGCATGCACTCCAGCAAAGGCTGCATGGCGGGATTCCTGATGGAGATAACCGTGAACCATGCCTGCATCACATACTGTATGTATACTTGTAGTCATCCTGGAAGCCCAAGTAACAGGGGGACAACACAAGAGGACTACTGGAAGATAGGAGCGGAGCATTGTCAACCTATATTAGTAACAAGGTGAACAAGGTGCTTCAGAGCAGGATCACCAGGTAATATTTTATTGAAATTTGTAGATGTGCAACTATTGAAAATTACTTTTTAAATTACATTGACATGGTATTTATATTATTATTGGGTTTACATATTCATTATTGTTGCCTGAGGCAGCACTTGAAATGTCACTCCACTACCTGAATGTACTGCAAAAAGCCACCACTTTTTTTGTTACTGTGCAACCAATTTAGAGAGAATAGGGTAAAATAAAATTTCCCAAATCCTAAGCATTCATTTTTTTTTAATGCCAAAAGAAAGCAAAGTATCTTCTCAGAAGGCACCACTATGCTTTCATATTATCCCATGTTTCTTAAAGTGACTTTTTTCCCAAATAAACTCTCACTTAAACATTACATTGTATTGGACTTACTGTGACCTCCTAGATGCACCCCTGTAGATACCTTGTCTAAAAGGCCAGGATTGGTCCCCTGTTGTCAGCATTATAGGTTTTATATGTACTTTTGGTTCCTAAAGTTTACTTGGTTCTATATCTCCTATCCCTCTTTAATGATCCAACACTATAATGAATGGCCCCATCAAAGCCTAACTCCAGGAAACATGAACATGCTCTCTTGCAGTGGTGCTGCAATCGCAATAAAAGAGTTAACTGATTGTTTAGGTCTAGGGGTCATGGAAGAGCATATTTACTTACCTGAAATACTGCTCCTTCACACTGCTAGAGCAGTACCCACAGCACCTTTTCCCCCCATGCTATCTGTCTAAGGTCCTGATTATCAAGACAAATTCTGGATATAAGTAGCCAAGAACTGGTTGTGAAGACTCCAAGGAACAGTCCACTGCATGGGGAAGCGTCATCCGAGGATGTGTCAAGTGGGGGATCAGGTAAGAAAAAGTGTTTTACTCCCCCCTAGACCTAAACAAGCTGTTAACTGTTGCAGTGCAGGTACAGCCCTAATGCAAGGGAGAATTTTCAGATTTCCTAGAGTTCAGTTTTAACCAACAGCAAGGCATATATGTAGGCAGAAGCTTTAGAGAACTGAAGGCACTATTTACATATTAAAGTACAGAGAGTTTTGGTGTTCCTGCAAACTATGAACATTTAAAGGGATTGTAAAGGTATAATTTTTTTTTTCCATAAAAATAACAAACATGGTATACTTACCTGCTCTGCGCAAGGGTTTTGCACAGAGCAGCCCCAAACCAGGGATGCCCCATCAGCGCTCCTGGCTCCTCCCCTTCATCTGGTGCTCCCCCATGGGGGCACCCAAGCGGGCGCGCTCCTGGGTCCCGCTGCTTCTTTATTGACACAGATAGCTGAACTCGGCCTCGACCCTCCGCTCCTGTGTCACTGGATTTGATTGACAGCAGCGAGAGCCAATGGCTCCTGCTGCTATCAATCTATCCAACGAGGACAGAGACAGCGGCTGGAACTGCTGGGCTTCTGCACATCGCTGGAAAGGATAGGCTCAGGTAAGAAAAAGGGGGGCGGGGCTCTGGGGGCAGCTGCAACAAAGAAGGTTTTTCACCTTAATGCATAGAATGCATTAAGGTGAAAAACCTTCAGACTTTACAATCCCTTTAACCACTTGCCGACTGCCTAACGTCTATCTACGTCGGCAGTCAGCCCCTCACATGCAAAGCGACGTAGGCCGCTGGAGGTGCGCTCCCGCTCGCACACGGACCCCCCCCCCCCCGCGCGTGTGCCTGGCGGACCCGATGTCCGTCGGGCACTCGCGATTGTCCGTTACAGCAGGAGAAAGGCAGGCGGCTAATGTAAACACAGCTGCCTGTCATTCTCCCCTATGTAAGAATTGAGATCATACGGTTCTGCTATGTAGGACCGTTGATCTCTGTTCTTACACCTCAAGCCACATCCAATCACAGTTAGAAGCACGCCCCCTAGGGACACACTTAACCCCTCCTTCTCAAATAAAGTTAACTCCTTCCCTGACAGTGTCATTTTTACAGTAACAGTGCATATGTATAGCACTGATTACTGTAGTAATGCCACTGGTAACCCTAAAAGTGTCAAAAATGTCAGTCAAGGGTCCGATCTGTCTGCCGCAATTTCGCTGTCCCGCAAAAAAAAAATTGCAGATCGCCGCCATTACTCGTTAAAAAAAAAAACAACAAAAATGACAAAGATCTTTCCCTTAGTTAGTAAACGCAATAACTTTTGCGCAAACCAACATATGTAGCATAAAACAAATTGGCCTAAAATATTAAAAAAATTAGATTTTTACATTTTTTTGGGGAATTTCATATAAAAAAATGTGAAAAATATTGTTATTTTTGCAAAATTGACGCTCTTTTTTTGTTTATAGCGCATGATCAAAAAATCGCACAGGTGATCAAATACAACCAAAAGAAAGCTCTGTTTGTGGGAAAAAAAGGACGTCAAATTCGTTTAGGTACAGCGTCGCACGACCGCGCAATTGTCCGTTAGAGTCACGCAGTGCCGAATCGCAAAATAGGCCCTGGTCAGGAAGGGGGTAAAATCTTCCGGGGCTTAAGTGGTTAAGGGTCAACAGGCAAGGTAAAATCCCTATCCCTCTCTCAGTTTCCCTAGGACATGTCACTTACCTATTCCCTAGCTAAGAAACTTTGTTTTTCAACTGTCTTACCAAGCAAAACGTAATAAAATGTGGATAGGTATATATTTTTCTGTTAGAAATAAAAGTTTTTGGCACTGTGATGTAGCAAGCTTCAAGGTCATATTGCTGGGTTTATTTAGCATCATCTTCCCCAAAGTATTTTTCCTTTTATCACTCCAGTGTTGATCTGTTACTGAGTAAAATGCAGTTATTACTCCCTGTGCAGGTAAGAATCCTATCACTTCTATTCTTCCAACCAAAGATTGGAACTTTATGAGTGTGTGTCTATGGAGACAAAAGGTGGTTTTGTACAGCAGATGAATGTTTACTAAAATCGAGGTTTAGGGAAAAAAAGAAGATGTCATGAAATGAGGTTTGTGAATTTCATCTTGTGTGATCTCTGCTTTACAGCGTTGTGCGAGGATGTCTGACTGCTGCGGATGAATGAATAAAATCTACGACAAGACCGCTGATTACTTTGTTGTCTCTTGTGAGAAAAGGCCGCCGCTGCTGCTGAATGCTTCTATTCAATATGCTACAAGACATTTTTCCAGCGCAGAACTCGGAGATATTCACTAGTACAAAGACATTGAAAGTAGGAACTAAATAAATTTAGTTTAATAAAGGGTGAAAGGTTTGCATTTCCTTGGTTGTCAGAACAGCATAGGCTTCAATGGCTGCAGAATGTTTTTCATCAAATTTCTTTTTAACATTCCTTATTTGGTTAATGCTTTGTTGATTAAAATTTAAAGACTCAACATCTTTTAACAGATTTGTTTTTCTTTTATTTAAGGACAGCCATTGTTGGATGGATTGGTTTAATCGCATGTGTTTCGAAGAAATATGTATGTGTAAAAAAGGCTCTCCCACTATGAAAACCTAATATGTGTAAACAGTAGCATAAACTCATACACATATATGTATATATATATATACATACACACACACACAATATCAAAGTTCAAAAATCAATAGAAGTCAAAATCAATAAAAGTCCATCATATTGGTGAAAATTATTGCAGTTCCATCATAATTAAAGTTCTGAACTGCCAAATGCTGTAAACAAATTTGGTGCAGTCCCTGCTCCCCTCCTGTGTGCCCACCCACTCACCAGCTGCCATAGATTCCCATAACAGAAGTCATGTGCGCTTTGCAAAACATCTCAGATGCTGGGATTAGTGGTCCTCCAATGGAGCTCCTTCTTCGTGGATGCAGATTCCCTTCATGTATAGTATAATGCCAGAAGAGAAGATAAATATATAGCGTAATTCCATTTATTAAAATGATACTAAAACACAGTATTGTACAAGGCAAATCAAGAATAAAAACAGGAAACTGGAAATAAGCCAACACTAGCGTGTCACCAGCCAGATCTGACATCACCACCTGATGTGTTTCGTCCCTCCCACAGGATGTTATCAAAAGCTATATGATAGACTTTTAATGATTTTGGTTTTGACTTCTATTGATTTTTTAGCTTTGATATTGTGTGTGTAAATATATATATATATATATATATATATATATATATATATATATTGTGACAGGAAGTCAGGTAAATCTGGGGATGTTGTCACAGACGGGAGATACATTTCTGCTTTGTTTGGACAATTCACCAATTACTATAGGGTGTCGGCCTGCAGAGGTAGCCAGGAAGGTGTAAGGACGTTGAAAAAGATTCAGCTATTCAGAATGAGGCAATTAAGGCCTCTATAAGTTATCCAGGGGATGACTACTGATGGCTGCCTCCTGAGGCTGTGTGAGCTGAGGAGAGCAGTCAGCTGAGAGACTTCTAAAGGTGAGGTGATGAACTTTTTCTGTGTGAAGAAAAACAAATGGACATTTTCTGTGTGAAGAGAAAATAAATGGACTATTGAGTGTCTGCTGTAGGATCAGCAGTGTCTGCCCAGCAGTAGGTTGGGACAGACTCCATAGATAGGTTCCTGTGTGTGTGAAGGTAGACACCCACAGTGGGCAGGATTTAATTTGTTTATTTTTATTTATGCGGTTTTTGATGCATGCACTGGTTTGAAGAAAATTGCAAGAATAAACCATAGACTGTTGTTTTCAACCACTCCTCGGTTATCTCTCTGTGTAACGAACCCCCCCAAGGGGTCATCCACACCCGCTACCGAGCTAATCCCTCACAATATATATATATATATATATATATATATATATATATATATATATATATATATATATATGAGTTTATGCTACCATTTAGACATATTAGGTTTTCATAATGGCTTTATGGTATGAGGAAAGATGGTATGTGTTTAACTACTTTAGCCCCGGAGGATTTGGCTGCTCAATGACCAGGCCCTATTTTGCGATTTGGCATTGCGTGATTTTACTGGACAATTGCGCAGTCGTTCGATGCTGTACCCAAATGAAATTGAAGTCCTTTTTTCCCACAAACAGAGCTTTCTTTTGGTGGTATTTGATCACCTGTGCGATTTTTATTTTTTGCGCTATAAACAAAAAAAGAGTGACAATTTTGAAAAAATAACAATATTTTTTTATATGAAATTCTCAAAAAAAAATGTAAAAATCAAAATGTTTTAACATTTTAGGCCAATGTGTTTTCTGCTACATATTTTTGGTAAAAAAAAATGCAATAAGCGTATTTTAATTGGTTTGCGCAAAAGCTATTGCTTTTACTAACTACGGGAAAGTATTTGTCATTTTTATTGTTTTTTTTTAACTAGTAATGGCAGCGATCTGCGATTTTTTTTGCGGGACTCCGACATTGCGGCAGACAGATCGTAACCCCTGACTGACTTTTTTGACACTTTTGGGGGTACCAGTGACATTACTACAGTAATCAGTGCTATAAATATGCACTGTTACTGTAAAAATGACACTGGCAGGGAAGGGGTTAACTTTACTGGTGATCAAAGGGTTAAGTGTGTCCCTAGGGGCGTGATTCTAACTGTCAGGGGGCGTGGCTAGTGAAGTAATCACAGAGACATGCGATCCTATATAGCAGGGAGAATGACAGACAGCGGTCATCGGAGCCGCCGGTCAAACGCGCTGGCTCCCCAGGAAACGAGCGGGAGTGGGAGCGCGCTGGCGGCGGCGCGCGCTCGCCCCCTACAGTCTCATGGGCTAGCAACATAGAGTGCCACAGTAAATCTACGGTGGGCGGGGCGGAAGGGGTTAAAAGAGATGGTCTGTCATGTCCAAAACATTTTTGAAAAGCCAAAATTGGGTGCAGAACTGCACCAAAAACCCCTCATGAACTTTTTAAAGACAGACCAAAATAGCAAAAATATTTATCGTTATATTGAGTTATAAAAATATATATAGAAAACATACAAACATTACAACTGTATACATAATAGATACAGATAAAACAACTAAGTACCCATTACAACACAGAAGTATGACAAATTTGTGGCCACCCGTAGTGAATCATCAGGCTGGATGCCATGAACTTATGCGTGGACACCTAACATGTTTCGGACTGATACAATTGAGTCCTTCTTCAGAGGTGCAACAGTGGGTACTATTATTTTCTAGAACACAAATGTATCATGTTAGTAGTGACATAATTATTCCTATTAAGAGTAATTATGTAAGGTCAGAGTTGTATAAAGTACTCAAAACCCATACTTGAGTAAAAGTACAAGTGCTTGATCAAAAAGTGACTCGAGTAGAAGTGGAAGTGCTCAATCAAAAAGTCACTTGAGTAGATGTACTAAAGTATTTAACATTTTTTGTACTTAAGTATTGCAAGTAGTTTTTTTTTCAATTTTGCTACTCAAGTACTGAAAGTAAAAGCACCAGTAGTTTTGAAAAAAAATTGCTACTCAAGTACTGAAAGTAAAAGTACAAGTACTGTGTTATGTAGTTATTAAAGAAAGAAGTCAAAAGTTTGAACATCATATTGTTTTTTATTATTTCAAATGCAGCTTTTATTTATACATACAGTAGCATTTATTTTCGTATGCGCTGATAATACACATGTTTTGAGCTTCATGAAACCTGCCATCTACAGTTCTGGCAGTGGTAATTTTTATAATAGTAACGAGTAACTATGCAGCACAAAAAAAAAATATCAGAGTAGAAGTATTGAAATCATCAAAAAAATGTAGTGAAGTAAAAGTGGAAGTAGGAGAAAAAAATTCTACTCTAGGAAAGTACAGATACCGCCTTTCGGTACTTAAGTACAGTAGTGAAGTAGTTCTACTTAGTTACTATACATCTCTGTGTAAGGTTAAGCATATCACAAAAATGCAATAATATCACAGTCAAAACATTACATAAGCTAAGTTATTTTCTATGTTCTAGAAAATAATAGTACCCACCGTTGCACCTCTAAAGAAGGACTTCAAAACATGTTCGGTGTCCATGCATAGGTTCCTGGCAGCCAGCCTGATGGTTCACTACGGATGGGCGCAAATTTGCCATACTTCTGTTTTGTAATGGGTAGTTAGTTGTTTTATCTATATCTATTTTGTATATGGTTGTAATTAGGGTTGAGCGGACACCTAGATGTCCGTGTTCGACGGGTTCGGCCGAACTTTAAAAAAAAGTCCAGGTCCGTGTCCCGGACTTTTACCGAACTTTTCCCGGACACCGAACCCCATTGAAGTCAATGGGGACCCGAACTTTAAGGCACTAAAATGGCTCTAAAACACCAAAGGAAAGGGCTAGAGTGCTGCAAATGGCAGCAAAACGTAATTAAGAGCATGGCAAGTGCTCTGCAAACAAATGTGGATAGGGAAATAACTTAAAACAACAAAAAAAAACAGAAAAATAAAACAATGTTCTTCTTCATCTCTGAAGGACGAGGCCCATATGGAGTAGGAGGGAGGTTGAGGTGGTGGTGGATGTGGCGGTGACATAGGCGTGCGCACAGGGTGTGCTGGGTGTGCCTGGGCACACCCTAATCACCTAGGGCACATAGCATTGCCAGTGAGGAGATGGGAAAGATCTCCCTGGGACCTGCTCTGCTCTATTTCTCCTTGCCTACAGGTACATGGCCCCGATACATTACTCTCCCTGCTGGCAAACACATGCATGTGTATTTCAACTTTGGGGTGCACACCTTAATGCAATAGGCTGCGCACACCTATGGGCGGTGTAGGTGGAAGCGGCGGTGGAGGAGGACCAGGGCCGGATTAACAGCATCATGGGCTTGGTGCTGAGGATTTTGAAGGGCCTTAAGGGCCGTGCCTTGCCATGCACCCAGAGGAGGAAGGGTGCAGCCATGCATGCCTAATTCAACATGGGATGCTGTCTCTGAAGCCCATAAACACATCCATGCATCGCCAACTGTCCCTCCTTGTCCGGCCTTCACGCTGTGTGGGGAGGTTCTGAGGGTGCTGCCTGGGGAAGCGAGCATAGAAGCCAGACTTCTGTGTTTACAAGTGACAGAAGAGCGGTAACAGTGAATATGGCCAACCCGGGGCCTATATAAAAGGTAGGGGCCTGGAGCTGCAGCTCCAATAGCCCCTACATTAATCTGGCCCTGAGGAGGAGGACGAGGTAGCCAACACTGCTTCTTTTCAAAAATTTTAAATGAGGGTACACCCCAAAAGAGTGAGAAAGAGCAAAAATGGAACAATGGGTGGGTAAGGTCGGTATCCATTGCTATTCTGCATAAGGTACGGAAAAGTCCCGTGGGATCCATGCCTGGTTCATTTTAATGAACGTGAGCTTGTCCACATTGTCTCTGGACAGGCGGCTGCGCTTGTCTGTTATAACGCCCCCAGCCGTGCTAAATACCCGTTCAGATAATACACTGGCTGCAGGGCACGCCAGCACCTCCAAGGCGTAAAGGGCAAGCTCAGGCCATGTGCCCAATTTGGAGACCCAGAAGTTGAAGGGGGCAGACCCGTCATTCACTACATGTAGGCGTGTGCACACATACTGCTCCACCATGTTGGTAAAATGCTGCCTCCTGCTAAGACGTTCCATCTGAGCTGCTGGTGCTGCTGTTTGTTGTGGCGTGCTGACAAAGCTTTTCCACATTTCGGCCATGCTAACCCTGCCTTCTTAGGTGCTAGCGGTGCCCTGGTTGCGTTGGCGACCTCCTCCTCCTCCTCCTCTGCCTTGTGCTTCCACTGTGGCCCCGCTGTCAGATGGGAATGCCAGCAGCATGGCGTCTACCAGCGTGCGCTTGTACTCGCGCATCTTGCGATCGCGCTCCAGTGAGTGAATTAAGGACGGTACGTTGTCCTTGTAACGGGGATCCAGCAGCGTGGCCACCCAGTAATCAGCACAAGTTAGAATGTGGGCAACTCGGCGGTCGTTGTGGAGACACTGCAGCATGTAATCGCTCATGTGTGCCAGGCTGCCCAGAGGCAACGAAAGGCTGTCCTCTGTGGGAGGTGTATCGTCCGTGTCCTCTGTATCCCCCCAGCCACGCACCAGTGATGGCCATGAGCTGGCCTGGGTGCCACCCTGCTGTGAACATGGTTCCATCTCCTCCTCCAGCTCCTCCTCCTCCTCATCCTCCTCATCCTCCAGAACTGTGCCCCTGCTGGACAATTGCGTCCCTGGCGTTTGCGTGTGCAGGAACCCACCCTCGGAGCCCCTTGCGAATGACTGCCCTGAAAGCCTTGGAAATGTTACCTCTTCATCCTCCTCCTCCTCCTCATCCTGTGCCACATCCTCTTCCATCATCGCCCGAATTGTTTTTTCAAGGAGGCATAGAAGTGGGATAGTTAAGCTGAGAACGGCGTCATTGCCACTGGCCATGTTGGTGGAGTACTCAAAACAGCGCAACAAGGCACACAGGTCTCGCATGGAGGCCCAGTTATTGGTGGTGAAGTGGTGCTGTTCCGCAGAGCGACTCACGCGTGCGTGCTGCAGCTGAAACTCCACTATGGCCTGCTGCTGCTCGCACAGTCTTTCCAGCATGTGCAAGGTGGAGTTCCACCTTGTGGGCACGTCACATATGAGGCGGTGAGCGGGAAGGCCGAAGTTACGCTGCAGCGCTGCCAGGCGAGCAGCAGCAGGGTGAGAACGCCGAAAGTGCGCACAAACGGCCCGCACTTTCTGCAGCAGCTCTGACATATCGGGGTAGTTTTTAAGGAACCTCTGCACCACCAAATTCAGCACATGCGCCAGGCAAGGGATGTGCGTCAAACCGGCTAGGCCCAGAGCTGCTATGAGATTTCGCCCGTTATCGCACACCACCAGGCCGGGCTTGAGGCTCGCTGGCAGCAACCACTCATTTGTCTGCTGTTCCATGCTCCTCCACAACTCCTGCGCGGTGTGTGGTTTGTCCCCCAAACAGGCAAGTTGTAAAACTGCCTGCTGTCGTTTACCCCTGGCCGTGCTGAAGTTGGTGGTGAAGGTGTTACGCTGTCCGGATGAGGAGGCGGTAGAGGATGAGGAAGCGGAGTAGGAGGAGTTAGGAACAGGAGGCAAACTGAAGCGCCCTGCAATCCTCGGTGGTGGAAGGACATGCGCCAAATTGCTATCCGCCTCAGGCCCATCCGCCACTGCATTTACCCAGTGTGCCGTTAGGGAGATATAACGCCCCTGACCGTGCTTACTGGTCCACGTATCCGTAGTTAGGTGGACCTTGGCACAGATGGCGTTGCGCAGTGCACACCTGATATTTTCCCCCACTTGGTTGTGCAGGGAAGGGATGGCTTGCCTGGAAAAGTAGTGGCGGCTGGGCACGACGTACTGTGGGACAGCCACCGACATAAGGTTTTTAAAACTGTGCGTCTCCACCAGACGGAATGACAGCATTTCAAAGGCCAATAATTTTGAAATGCTGGCATTCAGGGCCAGGGATCGCGGGTGGGTAGGGGGGTACTTCCTCTTCCTCTCAAGTGTTTGGGAGATGGAAAGCTGAACGCTTCCACGGGACATTGTGGAGATGGTTGTTGGTGACCCAGGTGGTGGTGTTGCTGACAGATCGTCTGTTTGCGGGGTGGCAGGTGCCGGTATCACTACAGATGTGGCTGGAGCGGCCGAGACTGCAGCAGAAGAGGAAGCAGGATGAGCCAGAGACGTTTCTTGGTTTTGAAGGTGTGTACTCCACTGCAGCTCGTGCTTTGCACTTAGATGCCTGATCATGCAGGTTGTGCTCAGGTTGAGAAGGTTTATGCCTCGCTTCAAGCTCTGATTGCACAGGGTGCAAACCACTCGTGTCCTGTCATCAGCACATTTTCTAAAGAACTTCCACGCTAGAGAACTCCTTTGAGCTGACTTTGGTGCGCTCGTTCCCTTGCTGCGTTGGGCAGTAGCGGGCGTAGTGTCTAGGGCACGGCCGCTCCGCTTCTGCACCCTGCTCCCTCTTCTGCTGTGCTGGTGGCTCTGTGCGACCACCGCCTCTTCCTCCAAACTACTCAGGTCACCTGCATGACGTTCATTCCATGTGGGGTCGAGGACCTCATCGTCCTCCACATCATCTTCCACCCAGTCTTCACCCCTGCCCTCCTTGTCGGTCTCCACAATGCTGAACGCCGCAGCAGTTGGCACCTGCGTTTCGTCATCATCGGAGACGTGCTGCGATGATCCTTGCATGTACTCATCTTGAGAAATAAGTGGTTGGGCATCGCTGCACTCAATCTCTTCCACTTCTGGGGCAGGGCTAGGTGGATGGCCCTGGGAAACCCTGCTGACAGAGTCCTCAAAAAGAATAAGAGACTGCTGTATGGCTTGGGGCTCAGACTGCTGGCCTGATTTGCAAGGGGGTGAGGTGAAAGACGGTTGGACATTGGCTGCAGGTGCCAACTCTGACCTTTCTGCAGTAGACTGGGTGGGAGACAATGTGAAGGAACTGGAGGCACTGTCAGCAGCAAACCAATCTACTATCGCCTCAACTTGTTCTGGCCTCATCACTTCTAGGGGCGTTTGATGCCCTACCAAATACTGATGCAGGTTCTGTCGCCTACTCACACTTGAGGAAGGTGTTTCACTTGTGCGTGTAGCTGGCACAGATCGACCACGTCCTCTCCTTGCAACAGGAGCTCTACCAGCAGCACCACGACCCAGGCCACGGCCCTTATTTGACGGTCTCCTCATATTTCTGTAATTTAAGATCTTGCCCTAGAAAGGTTTTTATTGAATAGCGGAATAGGAAATATGATCCAAAAAAGTGTATGTATCTCGCACGTACAAAACCACACTAGGCCCCAATTACTATTGTTTCTACCCCTAAAAGGATGGATGAGGAGTAGGAGGAGTATGGAACAGACAGCACCCTCAAATCTTCAGAAGTATGAGATGAACCCCAAAAACTTGGAAAGGTGGATCTCACACGTACCGACACAGACTATCCCGCAATTCAATTGATCCTCAAAGGTTTTTATTGAATAGCGGAATAGGAAATATGATCAAAAAAAGTGTATGTATCTCGCACGTACACAACCACACTAGGCCCCAATTACTATTGTTTGTACCCCTAAAAGGATGGATGAGGAGTAGGAGGAGGAGTATGGAACAGGCAGCACCCTCAAATCTTCAGAAGTATGAGATGAACCCCAAAAACTTGGAAAGGTGGATCTCACACGTACCGACACAGACTATCCCGCAATTCAATTGATCCTCAAAGGTTTTTATTGAATAGCGGAATAGGAAATATGATCAAAAAAAGTGTATGTATCTCGCACGTACACAACCACACTAGGCCCCAATTACTATTGTTTGTACCCCTAAAAGGATGGTTGAGCAGTAGGAGCAGGAGTATGGAACAGGCAGCACCCTCAAATCTTCAGAAGTATGAGATGAGCCCCAACAACTTGGAAAGGTGGATCTCACACGTACCGACACAGACTATCTCGCAATTGAATTGATCCCCAAAGGTTTTAATTGAATAGCGGAATAGAAAATATGATCAAAAAGAAAGTGTATGTATCTCGCACGTACACCACCACACTAGGCCCCAACTACTATTGTTTGTACCCCTAAAAGGATGGTTGAGCAGTAGGAGGAGGAGTATGGAACAGGCAGCACCCTCAAATCTTCAGAAGTATGAGATGAACCCCAAAAACTTGGAAAGGTGGATCTCTCTCACACGTACCAACACAGACTATCCCCCAATTTAACTGATCCCCAAAGGTTTTTGATTAAATAGCGGAATAGAAAATATGATCCAAAAAAAGTGTATGTATATCACACGTACACAACCACACTAGGCCCCAATTACTATTGTTTGTACCCCTAAAAGGCTAGATGAGGAGTAGGGGGGGTATGGAACAGGCAGCACCCTCAAACCTTCAGAAGTATGAGATGAACCCCAACAACTTGGAAAGGTGGATCTCTCTCACACGTACCAACACAGACTATCCCCCAATTTAACTGATCCCCAAAGGTTTTTGATTAAATAGCGGAATAGAAAATATGATCCAAAAAAAGTGTATGTATATCACACGTACACAACCACACTAGGCCCCAATTACTATTGTTTGTACCCCTAAAAGGCTAGATGAGGAGTAGGGGGGGTATGGAACAGGCAGCACCCTCAAACCTTCATTCAGAAGTATGAGATGAACCCCAAAAACTTGGAAAGGTGGATCTCACACGTACCGACACAGACTATCCCGCAATTCAATTGATCCTCAAAGGTTTTTATTGAATAGCGGAATAGGAAATATGATCAAAAAAAGTGTATGTATCTCGCACGTACACAACCACACTAGGCCCCAATTACTATTGTTTGTACCCCTAAAAGGATGGTTGAGCAGTAGGAGCAGGAGTATGGAACAGGCAGCACCCTCAAATCTTCAGAAGTATGAGATGAACCCCAACAACTTGGAAAGGTGGATCTCACACGTACCGACACAGACTATCTCGCAATTGAATTGATCCCCAAAGGTTTTAATTGAATAGCGGAATAGAAAATATGATCAAAAAGAAAGTGTATGTATCTCGCACGTACACCACCACACTAGGCCCCAACTACTATTGTTTGTACCCCTAAAAGGATGGTTGAGCAGTAGGAGGAGGAGTATGGAACAGGCAGCACCCTCAAATCTTCAGAAGTATGAGATGAACCCCAAAACTTGAAAGGTGGATCTCTCTCACACGTACCAACACAGACTATCCCCAATTTAACTGATCCCCAAAGGTTTTGATTAAATAGCGGAATAGAAAATATGATCCAAAAAAAGTGTATGTATATCACACGTACACAACCACACTAGGCCCCAATTACTATTGTTTGTACCCCTAAAAGGCTAGATGAGGAGTAGGGGGGTATGGAACAGGCAGCACCCTCAAACTTCAGAAGTATGAGATGAACCCCAACAACTTGGAAAGGTGGATCTCTCTCACACGTACCAACACAGACTATCCCCCCATTTAAACTGATCCCCAAAGGTTTTTTGATTAAAATAGCGGAATAGAAAATATGATCCAAAAAAAGTGTATGTATATCACACGTACACAACCACACTAGGCCCCAATTACTATTGTTTGTACCCCTAAAAGGCTAGATGAGGAGTAGGGGGGGTATGGAACAGGCAGCACCCTCAAACCTTCAGAAGTATGAGATGAACCCCAACAACTTGGAAAGGTGGATCTCTCTCACACGTACCAACACAGACTATCCCCCAATTTAACTGATCCCCAAAGGTTTTTGATTAAATAGCGGAATAGAAAATATGATCCAAAAAAAAGTGTATGTATATCACACGTACACAACCACACTAGGCCCCAATTACTATTGTTTGTACCCCTAAAAGGCTAGGAGTAGGGGGAGTATGGAACAGGCAGCACCCTCAAACCTTCAGAAGTATGAGATGAACCCCAACAACTTGGAAAGGTGGATCTCTCTCACACGTACCAACACAGACTATCCCCCAATTTAACTGATCCCCAAAGGTTTTTGATTAAATAGCGGAATAGAAAATATGATCCAAAAAAAGTGTATGTATATCACACGTACACAACCACACTAGGCCCCAATTACTATTGTTTGTACCCCTAAAAGGCTAGATGAGGAGTAGGGGGAGTATGGAACAGGCAGCACCCTCAAACCTTCAGAAGTATGAGATGAACCCCAACAACTTGGGAAAGGTGGATCTCTCTCACACGTACCAACACAGACTATCCCCCAATTTAACTGATCCCCAAAGGTTTTTGATTAAATAGCGGAATAGAAAATATGATCCAAAAAAAGTGTATGTATATCACACGTACACAACCACACTAGGCCCCAATTACTATTGTTTGTACCCCTAAAAGGCTAGGAGTAGGGGGAGTATGGAACAGGCAGCACCCTCAAACCTTCAGAAGTATGAGATGAACCCCAACAACTTGGAAAGTGGATCTCTCTCACACGTACCAACACAGACTATCCCCCAATTTAACTGATCCCCAAAGGTTTTTGATTAAATAGCGGAATAGAAAATATGATCCAAAAAAAGTGTATGTATATCACACGTACACAACCACACTAGGCCCCAATTACTATTGTTTGTACCCCTAAAAGGCTAGATGAGGAGTAGGGGGGTATGGAACAGGCAGCACCCTCAAAACCTTCAGAAGTATGAGATGAACCCCAACAACTTGGAAAGGTGGATCTCTCTCACACGTACCAACACAGACTATCCCCCAATTTAACTGATCCCCAAAGGTTTTTGATTAAATAGCGGAATAGAAAATATGATCCAAAAAAAGTGTATGTATATCACACGTACACAACCACACTAGGCCCCAATTACTATTGTTTGTTACCCCTAAAAGGCTAGATGAGGAGTAGGGGGGGTATGGAACAGGCACACCCTCAAATCTTCAGAAGTATGAGATGAACCCCAAAAACTTGGAAAGGTGGATCTCTCTCACACGTACCAACCACAGACTATCCCCCAATTTAACTGATCCCCAAAGGTTTTTGATTAAATAGCGGAATAGAAAATATGATCCAAAAAAAGTGTATGTATATCACACGTACACAACCACACTAGGCCCCAATTACTATTGTTTGTACCCCTAAAAGGCTAGGAGTAGGGGGGAGTATGGAACAGGCAGCACCCTCAAATCTTCAGAAGTATGAGATGAACCCCAACAACTTGGAAAGGTGGATCTCTCTCACACGTACCAACACAGACTATCCCCCAATTTAACTGATCCCCAAAGGTTTTTGATTAAATAGCGGAATAGAAAATATGATCCAAAAAAAGTGTATGTATATCACACGTACACAACCACACTAGGCCCCAATTACTATTGTTTGTACCCCTAAAAGGCTAGATGAGGAGTAGGGGGGGTATGGAACAGGCAGCACCCTCAAACCTTCAGAAGTATGAGATGAACCCAACAACTTGGAAAGGTGGATCTCTCTCACACGTACCAACACAGACTATCCCCCAATTTAACTGATCCCCAAAGGTTTTTGATTAAATAGCGGAATAGAAAATATGATCCAAAAAAAGTGTATGTATATCACACGTACACAACCACACTAGGCCCCAATTACTATTGTTTGTACCCCTAAAAGGCTAGATGAGGAGTAGGGGGGGTATGGAACAGGCAGCACCCTCAAACCTTCAGAAGTATGAGATGAACCCCAACAACTTGGAAAGGTGGATCTCTCTCACACGTACCAACACAGACTATCCCCCAATTTAACTGATCCCCAAAGGTTTTTGATTAAATAGCGGAATAGAAAATATGATCCAAAAAAAGTGTATGTATATCACACGTACACAACCACACTAGGCCCCAATTACTATTGTTTGTACCCCTAAAAGTGGCTAAGGAGTGGGGGAGTATGGAACAGGCAGCACCCTCAAACCTTCAGAAGTATGAGATGAACCCCAACAACTTGGAAAGGTGGATCTCTCTCACACGTACCAACACAGACTATCCCCCAATTTAACTGATCCCCAAAGGTTTTTGATTAAATAGCGGAATAGAAAATATGATCCAAAAAAAGTGTATGTATATCACACGTACACAACCACACTAGGCCCCAATTACTATTGTTTGTACCCCCTAAAAGGCTAGATGAGGAGTAGGGGGGTATGGAAACAGGCAGCACCTCAAACCTTCAGAAGTATGAGATGAACCCCAACAACTTGGAAAGGTGGATCTCTCTCACACGTACCAACACAGACTATCCCCCAATTTAACTGATCCCCAAAGGTTTTTGATTAAATAGCGGAATAGAAAATATGATCCAAAAAAAGTGTATGTATATCACACGTACACAACCACACTAGGCCCCAATTACTATTGTTTGTACCCCTAAAAGGCTAGGAGTAGGGGGAGTATGGAACAGGCAGCACCCTCAAACCTTCAGAAGTATGAGATGAACCCCAACAACTTGGAAAGGTGGATCTCTCTCACACGTACCAACACAGACTATCCCCCAATTTAACTGATCCCCAAAGGTTTTTGATTAAATAGCGGAATAGAAAATATGATCCAAAAAAAGTGTATGTATATCACACGTACACAACCACACTAGGCCCCAATTACTATTGTTTGTACCCCTAAAAGGCTAGGAGTAGGGGGAGTATGGAACAGGCAGCACCCTCAAACCTTCAGAAGTATGAGATGAACCCCAACAACTTGGAAAGGTGGATCTCTCTCACACGTACCAACACAGACTATCCCCCAATTTAACTGATCCCCAAAGGTTTTTGATTAAATAGCGGAATAGAAAATATTATCCAAAAAAAGTGTATGTATATCACACGTACACAACCACACTAGGCCCCAATTACTATTGTTTGTACCCCTAAAAGGCTAGATGAGGAGTAGGGGGGGTATGGAACAGGCAGCACCCTCAAACCTTCAGAAGTATGAGATGAACCCCAACAACTTGGAAAGGTGGATCTCTCTCACACGTACCAACACAGACTATCCCCCAATTTAACTGATCCCCAAAGGTTTTTGATTAAATAGCGGAATAGAAAATATGATCCAAAAAAAGTGTATGTATATCACACGTACACAACCACACTAGGCCCCAATTACTATTGTTTGTACCCCTAAAAGGCTAGAGTAGGGGAGTATGGAACAGGCAGCACCCTCAAACCTTCAGAAGTATGAGATGAACCCCAACAACTTGGAAAGGTGGATCTCTCTCACACGTACCAACACAGACTATCCCCCAATTAACTGATCCCCAAAGGTTTTTGATTAAATAGCGGAATAGAAAATATGATCCAAAAAAAGTGTATGTATATCACACGTACACAACCACACTAGGCCCCAATTACTATTGTTTGTACCCCTAAAAGGCTAATGTAGGAGTAGGGGGGGTATGGAACAGGCAGCACCCTCAAACCTTCAGAAGTATGAGATGAACCCCAACAACTTGGAAAGGTGGATCTCTCTCACACGTACCAACACAGACTATCCCCAATTTAACTGATCCCCAAAGGTTTTTGATTAAATAGCGGAATAGAAAATATGATCCAAAAAAAGTGTATGTATATCACACGTACACAACCACACTAGGCCCAATTACTATTGTTTGTACCCCTAAAAGGCTAGGAGTAGGGGAGTATGGAACAGGCAGCACCCTCAAACCTTCAGAAGTATGAGATGAACCCCAACAACTTGGAAAGGTGGATCTCTCTCACACGTACCAACACAGACTATCCCCCAATTTAACTGATCCCCAAAGGTTTTTGATTAAATAGCGGAATAGAAAATATGATCCAAAAAAAGTGTATGTATATCACACGTACACAACCACACTAGGCCCCAATTACTATTGTTTGTACCCCTAAAAGGCTAGATGAGGAGTAGGGGGGGTATGGAACAGGCAGCACCCTCAAATCTTCAGAAGTATGAGATGAACCCCAAAAACTTGGAAAGGTGGATCTCTCTCACACGTACCAACACAGACTATCCCCCAATTTAACTGATCCCCAAAGGTTTTTGATTAAATAGCGGAATAGAAAATATGATCCAAAAAAAGTGTATGTATATCACACGTACACAACCACACTAGGCCCCAATTACTATTGTTTGTACCCCTAAAAGGCTAGATGAGGAGTAGGGGGGGTATGGAACAGGCAGCACCCTCAAACCTTCAGAAGTATGAGATGAACCCCAACAACTTGGAAAGGTGGATCTCTCTCACACGTACCAACACAGACTATCCCCCAATTTAACTGATCCCCAAAGGTTTTTGATTAAATAGCGGAATAGAAAATATGATCCAAAAAAAGTGTATGTATATCACACGTACACAACCACACTAGGCCCCAATTACTATTGTTTGTACCCCTAAAAGGCTAGGAGTAGGGGGAGTATGGAACAGGCAGCACCCTCAAACCTTCAGAAGTATGAGATGAACCCCAACAACTTGGAAAGGTGGATCTCTCTCACACGTACCAACACAGACTATCCCCCAATTTAACTGATCCCCAAAGGTTTTTGATTAAATAGCGGAATAGAAAATATGATCCAAAAAAAGTGTATGTATATCACACGTACACAACCACACTAGGCCCCAATTACTATTGTTTGTACCCCTAAAAGGCTAGATGAGGAGTAGGGGGGGTATGGAACAGGCAGCACCCTCAAATCTTCAGAAGTATGAGATGAACCCCAAAAACTTGGAAAGGTGGATCTCTCTCACACGTACCAACACAGACTATCTCCCAATTTAACTGATCCCCAAAGGTTTTTGATTAAATAGCGGAATAGAAAATATGATCCAAAAAAAGTGTATGTATATCACACGTACACAACCACACTAGGCCCCAATTACTATTGTTTGTACCCCTAAAAGGCTAGATGAGGAGTAGGGGGGGTATGGAACAGGCAGCACCCTCAAACCTTCAGAAGTATGAGATGAACCCCAACAACTTGGAAAGGTGGATCTCTCTCACACGTACCAACACAGACTATCCCCCAATTTAACTGATCCCCAAAGGTTTTTGATTAAATAGCGGAATAGAAAATATGATCCAAAAAAAGTGTATGTATATCACACGTACACAACCACACTGGGCCCCAATTACTATTGTTTGTACCCCTAAAAGGCTAGATGAGGAGTAGGGGGAGTATGGAACAGGCAGCACCCTCAAACCTTCAGAAGTATGAGATGAACCCCAACAACTTGGAAAGGTGGATCTCTCTCACACGTACCAACACAGACTATCCCCCAATTTAACTGATCCCCAAAGGTTTTTGATTAAATAGCGGAATAGAAAATATGATCCAAAAAAAGTGTATGTATATCACACGTACACAACCACACTAGGCCCCAATTACTATTGTTTGTACCCCTAAAAGGCTAGGAGTAGGGGGAGTATGGAACAGGCAGCACCTTCAAACCTTCAGAAGTATGAGATGAACCCCAACAACTTGGAAAGGTGGATCTCTCTCACACGTACCAACACAGACTATCCCCCAATTTAACTGATCCCCAAAGGTTTTTGATTAAATAGCGGAATAGAAAATATGATCCAAAAAAAGTGTATGTATATCACACGTACACAACCACACTAGGCCCCAATTACTATTGTTTGTACCCCTAAAAGGCTAGATGAGGAGTAGGGGGGGTATGGAACAGGCAGCACCCTCAAACCTTCAGAAGTATGAGATGAACCCCAACAACTTGGAAAGGTGGATCTCTCTCACACGTACCAACACAGACTATCCCCCAATTTAACTGATCCCCAAAGGTTTTTGATTAAATAGCGGAATAGAAAATATGATCCAAAAAAAGTGTATGTATATCACACGTACACAACCACACTAGGCCCCAATTACTATTGTTTGTACCCCTAAAAGGCTAGATGAGGAGTAGGGGGGGTATGGAACAGGCAGCACCCTCAAACCTTCAGAAGTATGAGATGAACCCCAACAACTTGGAAAGGTGGATCTCTCTCACACGTACCAACACAGACTATCCCCCAATTTAACTGATCCCCAAAGGTTTTTGATTAAATAGCGGAATAGAAAATATGATCCAAAAAAAGTGTATGTATATCACACGTACACAACCACACTAGGCCCCAATTACTATTGTTTGTACCCCTAAAAGGCTAGATGAGGAGTAGGGGGGGTATGGAACAGGCAGCACCCTCAAATCTTCAGAAGTATGAGATGAACCCCAAAAACTTGGAAAGGTGGATCTCTCTCACACGTACCAACACAGACTATCCCCCAATTTAACTGATCCCCAAAGGTTTTTGATTAAATAGCGGAATAGAAAATATGATCCAAAAAAAGTGTATGTATATCACACGTACACAACCACACTAGGCCCCAATTACTATTGTTTGTACCCCTAAAAGGCTAGGAGTAGGGGGAGTATGGAACAGGCAGCACCCTCAAACCTTCAGAAGTATGAGATGAACCCCAACAACTTGGAAAGGTGGATCTCTCTCACACGTACCAACACAGACTATCCCCCAATTTAACTGATCCCCAAAGGTTTTTGATTAAATAGCGGAATAGAAAATATGATCCAAAAAAAGTGTATGTATATCACACGTACACAACCACACTAGGCCCCAATTACTATTGTTTGTACCCCTAAAAGGCTAGATGAGGAGTAGGGGGGGTATGGAACAGGCAGCACCCTCAAACCTTCAGAAGTATGAGATGAACCCCAACAACTTGGAAAGGTGGATCTCTCTCACACGTACCAACACAGACTATCCCCCAATTTAACTGATCCCCAAAGGTTTTTGATTAAATAGCGGAATAGAAAATATGATCCAAAAAAAGTGTATGTATATCACACGTACACAACCACACTAGGCCCCAATTACTATTGTTTGTACCCCTAAAAGGCTAGATGAGGAGTAGGGGGGGTATGGAACAGGCAGCACCCTCAAACCTTCAGAAGTATGAGATGAACCCCAACAACTTGGAAAGGTGGATCTCTCTCACACGTACCAACACAGACTATCCCCCAATTTAACTGATCCCCAAAGGTTTTTGATTAAATAGCGGAATAGAAAATATGATCCAAAAAAAGTGTATGTATATCACACGTACACAACCACACTAGGCCCCAATTACTATTGTTTGTACCCCTAAAAGGCTAGATGAGGAGTAGGGGGGGTATGGAACAGGCAGCACCCTCAAACCTTCAGAAGTATGAGATGAACCCCAACAACTTGGAAAGGTGGATCTCTCTCACACGTACCAACACAGACTATCCCCCAATTTAACTGATCCCCAAAGGTTTTTGATTAAATAGCGGAATAGAAAATATGATCCAAAAAAAGTGTATGTATATCACACGTACACAACCACACTAGGCCCCAATTACTATTGTTTGTACCCCTAAAAGGCTAGATGAGGAGTAGGGGGGGTATGGAACAGGCAGCACCCTCAAACCTTCATTCAGAAGTATGAGATGAACCCCAAAAACTTGGAAAGGTGGATCTCACACGTACCGACACAGACTATCCCGCAATTCAATTGATCCTCAAAGGTTTTTATTGAATAGCGGAATAGGAAATATGATCAAAAAAAGTGTATGTATCTCGCACGTACACAACCACACTAGGCCCCAATTACTATTGTTTGTACCCCTAAAAGGATGGTTGAGCAGTAGGAGCAGGAGTATGGAACAGGCAGCACCCTCAAATCTTCAGAAGTATGAGATGAACCCCAACAACTTGGAAAGGTGGATCTCACACGTACCGACACAGACTATCTCGCAATTGAATTGATCCCCAAAGGTTTTAATTGAATAGCGGAATAGAAAATATGATCAAAAAGAAAGTGTATGTATCTCGCACGTACACCACCACACTAGGCCCCAACTACTATTGTTTGTACCCCTAAAAGGATGGTTGAGCAGTAGGAGGAGGAGTATGGAACAGGCAGCACCCTCAAATCTTCAGAAGTATGAGATGAACCCCAAAAACTTGGAAAGGTGGATCTCTCTCACACGTACCAACACAGACTATCCCCCAATTTAACTGATCCCCAAAGGTTTTTGATTAAATAGCGGAATAGAAAATATGATCCAAAAAAAGTGTATGTATATCACACGTACACAACCACACTAGGCCCCAATTACTATTGTTTGTACCCCTAAAAGGCTAGATGAGGAGTAGGGGGGGTATGGAACAGGCAGCACCCTCAAACCTTCAGAAGTATGAGATGAACCCCAACAACTTGGAAAGGTGGATCTCTCTCACACGTACCAACACAGACTATCCCCCAATTTAACTGATCCCCAAAGGTTTTTGATTAAATAGCGGAATAGAAAATATGATCCAAAAAAAGTGTATGTATATCACACGTACACAACCACACTAGGCCCCAATTACTATTGTTTGTACCCCTAAAAGGCTAGATGAGGAGTAGGGGGGGTATGGAACAGGCAGCACCCTCAAACCTTCAGAAGTATGAGATGAACCCCAACAACTTGGAAAGGTGGATCTCTCTCACACGTACCAACACAGACTATCCCCCAATTTAACTGATCCCCAAAGGTTTTTGATTAAATAGCGGAATAGAAAATATGATCCAAAAAAAGTGTATGTATATCACACGTACACAACCACACTAGGCCCCAATTACTATTGTTTGTACCCCTAAAAGGCTAGGAGTAGGGGGAGTATGGAACAGGCAGCACCCTCAAACCTTCAGAAGTATGAGATGAACCCCAACAACTTGGAAAGGTGGATCTCTCTCACACGTACCAACACAGACTATCCCCCAATTTAACTGATCCCCAAAGGTTTTTGATTAAATAGCGGAATAGAAAATATGATCCAAAAAAAGTGTATGTATATCACACGTACACAACCACACTAGGCCCCAATTACTATTGTTTGTACCCCTAAAAGGCTAGATGAGGAGTAGGGGGAGTATGGAACAGGCAGCACCCTCAAACCTTCAGAAGTATGAGATGAACCCCAACAACTTGGAAAGGTGGATCTCTCTCACACGTACCAACACAGACTATCCCCCAATTTAACTGATCCCCAAAGGTTTTTGATTAAATAGCGGAATAGAAAATATGATCCAAAAAAAGTGTATGTATATCACACGTACACAACCACACTAGGCCCCAATTACTATTGTTTGTACCCCTAAAAGGCTAGGAGTAGGGGGAGTATGGAACAGGCAGCACCCTCAAACCTTCAGAAGTATGAGATGAACCCCAACAACTTGGAAAGGTGGATCTCTCTCACACGTACCAACACAGACTATCCCCCAATTTAACTGATCCCCAAAGGTTTTTGATTAAATAGCGGAATAGAAAATATGATCCAAAAAAAGTGTATGTATATCACACGTACACAACCACACTAGGCCCCAATTACTATTGTTTGTACCCCTAAAAGGCTAGATGAGGAGTAGGGGGGGTATGGAACAGGCAGCACCCTCAAACCTTCAGAAGTATGAGATGAACCCCAACAACTTGGAAAGGTGGATCTCTCTCACACGTACCAACACAGACTATCCCCCAATTTAACTGATCCCCAAAGGTTTTTGATTAAATAGCGGAATAGAAAATATGATCCAAAAAAAGTGTATGTATATCACACGTACACAACCACACTAGGCCCCAATTACTATTGTTTGTACCCCTAAAAGGCTAGATGAGGAGTAGGGGGGGTATGGAACAGGCAGCACCCTCAAATCTTCAGAAGTATGAGATGAACCCCAAAAACTTGGAAAGGTGGATCTCTCTCACACGTACCAACACAGACTATCCCCCAATTTAACTGATCCCCAAAGGTTTTTGATTAAATAGCGGAATAGAAAATATGATCCAAAAAAAGTGTATGTATATCACACGTACACAACCACACTAGGCCCCAATTACTATTGTTTGTACCCCTAAAAGGCTAGGAGTAGGGGGAGTATGGAACAGGCAGCACCCTCAAACCTTCAGAAGTATGAGATGAACCCCAACAACTTGGAAAGGTGGATCTCTCTCACACGTACCAACACAGACTATCCCCCAATTTAACTGATCCCCAAAGGTTTTTGATTAAATAGCGGAATAGAAAATATGATCCAAAAAAAGTGTATGTATATCACACGTACACAACCACACTAGGCCCCAATTACTATTGTTTGTACCCCTAAAAGGCTAGATGAGGAGTAGGGGGGGTATGGAACAGGCAACACCCTCAAACCTTCAGAAGTATGAGATGAACCCCAACAACTTGGAAAGGTGGATCTCTCTCACACGTACCAACACAGACTATCCCCCAATTTAACTGATCCCCAAAGGTTTTTGATTAAATAGCGGAATAGAAAATATGATCCAAAAAAAGTGTATGTATATCACACGTACACAACCACACTAGGCCCCAATTACTATTGTTTGTACCCCTAAAAGGCTAGATGAGGAGTAGGGGGGGTATGGAACAGGCAGCACCCTCAAACCTTCAGAAGTATGAGATGAACCCCAACAACTTGGAAAGGTGGATCTCTCTCACACGTACCAACACAGACTATCCCCCAATTTAACTGATCCCCAAAGGTTTTTGATTAAATAGCGGAATAGAAAATATGATCCAAAAAAAGTGTATGTATATCACACGTACACAACCACACTAGGCCCCAATTACTATTGTTTGTACCCCTAAAAGGCTAGGAGTAGGGGGAGTATGGAACAGGCAGCACCCTCAAACCTTCAGAAGTATGAGATGAACCCCAACAACTTGGAAAGGTGGATCTCTCTCACACGTACCAACACAGACTATCCCCCAATTTAACTGATCCCCAAAGGTTTTTGATTAAATAGCGGAATAGAAAATATGATCCAAAAAAAGTGTATGTATATCACACGTACACAACCACACTAGGCCCCAATTACTATTGTTTGTACCCCTAAAAGGCTAGATGAGGAGTAGGGGGGGTATGGAACAGGCAGCACCCTCAAACCTTCAGAAGTATGAGATGAACCCCAACAACTTGGAAAGGTGGATCTCTCTCACACGTACCAACACAGACTATCCCCCAATTTAACTGATCCCCAAAGGTTTTTGATTAAATAGCGGAATAGAAAATATGATCCAAAAAAAGTGTATGTATATCACACGTACACAACCACACTAGGCCCCAATTACTATTGTTTGTACCCCTAAAAGGCTAGGAGTAGGGGGAGTATGGAACAGGCAGCACCCTCAAACCTTCAGAAGTATGAGATGAACCCCAACAACTTGGAAAGGTGGATCTCTCTCACACGTACCAACACAGACTATCCCCCAATTTAACTGATCCCCAAAGGTTTTTGATTAAATAGCGGAATAGAAAATATGATCCAAAAAAAGTGTATGTATATCACACGTACACAACCACACTAGGCCCCAATTACTATTGTTTGTACCCCTAAAAGGCTAGGAGTAGGGGGAGTATGGAACAGGCAGCACCCTCAAACCTTCAGAAGTATGAGATGAACCCCAACAACTTGGAAAGGTGGATCTCTCTCACACGTACCAACACAGACTATCCCCCAATTTAACTGATCCCCAAAGGTTTTTGATTAAATAGCGGAATAGAAAATATTATCCAAAAAAAGTGTATGTATATCACACGTACACAACCACACTAGGCCCCAATTACTATTGTTTGTACCCCTAAAAGGCTAGATGAGGAGTAGGGGGGGTATGGAACAGGCAGCACCCTCAAACCTTCAGAAGTATGAGATGAACCCCAACAACTTGGAAAGGTGGATCTCTCTCACACGTACCAACACAGACTATCCCCCAATTTAACTGATCCCCAAAGGTTTTTGATTAAATAGCGGAATAGAAAATATGATCCAAAAAAAGTGTATGTATATCACACGTACACAACCACACTAGGCCCCAATTACTATTGTTTGTACCCCTAAAAGGCTAGGAGTAGGGGGAGTATGGAACAGGCAGCACCCTCAAACCTTCAGAAGTATGAGATGAACCCCAACAACTTGGAAAGGTGGATCTCTCTCACACGTACCAACACAGACTATCCCCCAATTTAACTGATCCCCAAAGGTTTTTGATTAAATAGCGGAATAGAAAATATGATCCAAAAAAAGTGTATGTATATCACACGTACACAACCACACTAGGCCCCAATTACTATTGTTTGTACCCCTAAAAGGCTAGATGAGGAGTAGGGGGGGTATGGAACAGGCAGCACCCTCAAACCTTCAGAAGTATGAGATGAACCCCAACAACTTGGAAAGGTGGATCTCTCTCACACGTACCAACACAGACTATCCCCCAATTTAACTGATCCCCAAAGGTTTTTGATTAAATAGCGGAATAGAAAATATGATCCAAAAAAAGTGTATGTATATCACACGTACACAACCACACTAGGCCCCAATTACTATTGTTTGTACCCCTAAAAGGCTAGGAGTAGGGGGAGTATGGAACAGGCAGCACCCTCAAACCTTCAGAAGTATGAGATGAACCCCAACAACTTGGAAAGGTGGATCTCTCTCACACGTACCAACACAGACTATCCCCCAATTTAACTGATCCCCAAAGGTTTTTGATTAAATAGCGGAATAGAAAATATGATCCAAAAAAAGTGTATGTATATCACACGTACACAACCACACTAGGCCCCAATTACTATTGTTTGTACCCCTAAAAGGCTAGATGAGGAGTAGGGGGGGTATGGAACAGGCAGCACCCTCAAATCTTCAGAAGTATGAGATGAACCCCAAAAACTTGGAAAGGTGGATCTCTCTCACACGTACCAACACAGACTATCCCCCAATTTAACTGATCCCCAAAGGTTTTTGATTAAATAGCGGAATAGAAAATATGATCCAAAAAAAGTGTATGTATATCACACGTACACAACCACACTAGGCCCCAATTACTATTGTTTGTACCCCTAAAAGGCTAGATGAGGAGTAGGGGGGGTATGGAACAGGCAGCACCCTCAAACCTTCAGAAGTATGAGATGAACCCCAACAACTTGGAAAGGTGGATCTCTCTCACACGTACCAACACAGACTATCCCCCAATTTAACTGATCCCCAAAGGTTTTTGATTAAATAGCGGAATAGAAAATATGATCCAAAAAAAGTGTATGTATATCACACGTACACAACCACACTAGGCCCCAATTACTATTGTTTGTACCCCTAAAAGGCTAGGAGTAGGGGGAGTATGGAACAGGCAGCACCCTCAAACCTTCAGAAGTATGAGATGAACCCCAACAACTTGGAAAGGTGGATCTCTCTCACACGTACCAACACAGACTATCCCCCAATTTAACTGATCCCCAAAGGTTTTTGATTAAATAGCGGAATAGAAAATATGATCCAAAAAAAGTGTATGTATATCACACGTACACAACCACACTAGGCCCCAATTACTATTGTTTGTACCCCTAAAAGGCTAGATGAGGAGTAGGGGGGGTATGGAACAGGCAGCACCCTCAAATCTTCAGAAGTATGAGATGAACCCCAAAAACTTGGAAAGGTGGATCTCTCTCACACGTACCAACACAGACTATCTCCCAATTTAACTGATCCCCAAAGGTTTTTGATTAAATAGCGGAATAGAAAATATGATCCAAAAAAAGTGTATGTATATCACACGTACACAACCACACTAGGCCCCAATTACTATTGTTTGTACCCCTAAAAGGCTAGATGAGGAGTAGGGGGGGTATGGAACAGGCAGCACCCTCAAACCTTCAGAAGTATGAGATGAACCCCAACAACTTGGAAAGGTGGATCTCTCTCACACGTACCAACACAGACTATCCCCCAATTTAACTGATCCCCAAAGGTTTTTGATTAAATAGCGGAATAGAAAATATGATCCAAAAAAAGTGTATGTATATCACACGTACACAACCACACTGGGCCCCAATTACTATTGTTTGTACCCCTAAAAGGCTAGATGAGGAGTAGGGGGAGTATGGAACAGGCAGCACCCTCAAACCTTCAGAAGTATGAGATGAACCCCAACAACTTGGAAAGGTGGATCTCTCTCACACGTACCAACACAGACTATCCCCCAATTTAACTGATCCCCAAAGGTTTTTGATTAAATAGCGGAATAGAAAATATGATCCAAAAAAAGTGTATGTATATCACACGTACACAACCACACTAGGCCCCAATTACTATTGTTTGTACCCCTAAAAGGCTAGGAGTAGGGGGAGTATGGAACAGGCAGCACCTTCAAACCTTCAGAAGTATGAGATGAACCCCAACAACTTGGAAAGGTGGATCTCTCTCACACGTACCAACACAGACTATCCCCCAATTTAACTGATCCCCAAAGGTTTTTGATTAAATAGCGGAATAGAAAATATGATCCAAAAAAAGTGTATGTATATCACACGTACACAACCACACTAGGCCCCAATTACTATTGTTTGTACCCCTAAAAGGCTAGATGAGGAGTAGGGGGGGTATGGAACAGGCAGCACCCTCAAACCTTCAGAAGTATGAGATGAACCCCAACAACTTGGAAAGGTGGATCTCTCTCACACGTACCAACACAGACTATCCCCCAATTTAACTGATCCCCAAAGGTTTTTGATTAAATAGCGGAATAGAAAATATGATCCAAAAAAAGTGTATGTATATCACACGTACACAACCACACTAGGCCCCAATTACTATTGTTTGTACCCCTAAAAGGCTAGATGAGGAGTAGGGGGGGTATGGAACAGGCAGCACCCTCAAACCTTCAGAAGTATGAGATGAACCCCAACAACTTGGAAAGGTGGATCTCTCTCACACGTACCAACACAGACTATCCCCCAATTTAACTGATCCCCAAAGGTTTTTGATTAAATAGCGGAATAGAAAATATGATCCAAAAAAAGTGTATGTATATCACACGTACACAACCACACTAGGCCCCAATTACTATTGTTTGTACCCCTAAAAGGCTAGATGAGGAGTAGGGGGGGTATGGAACAGGCAGCACCCTCAAATCTTCAGAAGTATGAGATGACCCCCAAAAACTTGGAAAGGTGGATCTCTCTCACACGTACCAACACAGACTATCCCCCAATTTAACTGATCCCCAAAGGTTTTTGATTAAATAGCGGAATAGAAAATATGATCCAAAAAAAGTGTATGTATATCACACGTACACAACCACACTAGGCCCCAATTACTATTGTTTGTACCCCTAAAAGGCTAGGAGTAGGGGGAGTATGGAACAGGCAGCACCCTCAAACCTTCAGAAGTATGAGATGAACCCCAACAACTTGGAAAGGTGGATCTCTCTCACACGTACCAACACAGACTATCCCCCAATTTAACTGATCCCCAAAGGTTTTTGATTAAATAGCGGAATAGAAAATATGATCCAAAAAAAGTGTATGTATATCACACGTACACAACCACACTAGGCCCCAATTACTATTGTTTGTACCCCTAAAAGGCTAGATGAGGAGTAGGGGGGGTATGGAACAGGCAGCACCCTCAAACCTTCAGAAGTATGAGATGAACCCCAACAACTTGGAAAGGTGGATCTCTCTCACACGTACCAACACAGACTATCCCCCAATTTAACTGATCCCCAAAGGTTTTTGATTAAATAGCGGAATAGAAAATATGATCCAAAAAAAGTGTATGTATATCACACGTACACAACCACACTAGGCCCCAATTACTATTGTTTGTACCCCTAAAAGGCTAGATGAGGAGTAGGGGGGGTATGGAACAGGCAGCACCCTCAAACCTTCAGAAGTATGAGATGAACCCCAACAACTTGGAAAGGTGGATCTCTCTCACACGTACCAACACAGACTATCCCCCAATTTAACTGATCCCCAAAGGTTTTTGATTAAATAGCGGAATAGAAAATATGATCCAAAAAAAGTGTATGTATATCACACGTACACAACCACACTAGGCCCCAATTACTATTGTTTGTACCCCTAAAAGGCTAGGAGTAGGGGGAGTATGGAACAGGCAGCACCCTCAAACCTTCAGAAGTATGAGATGAACCCCAACAACTTGGAAAGGTGGATCTCTCTCACACGTACCAACACAGACTATCCCCCAATTTAACTGATCCCCAAAGGTTTTTGATTAAATAGCGGAATAGAAAATATGATCCAAAAAAAGTGTATGTATATCACACGTACACAACCACACTAGGCCCCAATTACTATTGTTTGTACCCCTAAAAGGCTAGATGAGGAGTAGGGGGAGTATGGAACAGGCAGCACCCTCAAATCTTCAGAAGTATGAGATTGTGTTCACTGTACCCCACAAAGATTGAGTTCACTGCATCCCACAATGATTGTGTTCACTGCACCCCACAAAGATTGTGTTCACTGCACCTCACAAAGATTGTGTTCACTGTACCCCCCAAAGATTGTGTTCACTGCACCCCACAAAGATTCTGTTCACTGTACCCCACAAAGATTGTGTTCACTGCACCCTAAAAGGATGTTGTTCACTGCACCCCACAAAGATTGTGTTCACTGCACCCTAAAAGGATGTTGTTCACTGCACCCCAAAAAGATTGTGTTCACTGTACCCCCCCAAAGATTGTGTTCACTGCACCCCACAAAGATTGTGTTCACTGCACCCCAAAAAGATTGTGTTCACTGTACCCCCCAAAGATTGTGTTCACTGCACCCCAAAAAGATTGTGTTCACTGTACCCCCCAAAGATTGTGTTCACTGCACCCCACAAAGATTCTGTTCACTGTACCCCACAAAGATTGTGTTCACTGCACCCCAAAAAGATTGTGTTCACTGTACCCCCCCAAAGATTGTGTTCACTGCACCCCACAAAGATTCTGTTCACTGCACCCCACAAAGGATTTTGTTCACTGCACCCCAAAAAGATTGTGTTCACTGCACCCCAAAAAGGATTTTGATCACTGCACCCCAAAAAGGATGTTGTTCACTGCACCCCAAAAATGATTTTGTTCACTCCACCCCAAAAAGATTGTGTTCACTGCACCCCACAAAGATTGTGTTCACTGCACCCCAAAAAGATTGTGTTCACTGTACCCCCCAAAGATTGTGTTCACTGCACCCCACAAAGATTCTGTTCACTGTACCCCACAAAGATTGTGTTCACTGCACCCCAAAAAGATTGTGTTCACTGCACCCCAAAAAGGATGTTGTTCACTGCACCCCAAAAAGGATGTTGTTCACTCCACCCCAAAAAGATTGTGTTCACTGCACCCCACAAAGATTGTGTTCACTGCACCCCAAAAAGATTGTGTTCACTGCACCCCAAAAATGATTTTGTTCACTGCACCCCAAAAAGGATTTTGTTCACTGCACCCCAAAAAGGATGTTGTTCACTCCACCCCAAAAAGATTGTGTTCACTGCACCCCAAAAAGATTTTGTTCACTGCACCCCACAAAGGATTTTGTTCACTGCACCCCAAAAAGATTGTGTTCACTGCACCCCAAAAAGGATGTTGTTCACTGCACCCCAAAAAGGATTTTGTTCACTGCACCCCAAAAAGATTGTGTTCACTGCACCCCACAAAGGATTTTGTTCACTGCACCCCACAAAGATTGTGTTCACTGCACACCAAAAAGGATTGTGTTCACTGCACCCCAAAAAGATTTTGTTCACTGCACCCCAAAAAGATTGTGTTCACTGCAGCCCAAAAAGATTGTGTTCACTGCAGCCCAAAAAGATTGTGTTCACCGCAGCCCAAAAAGATTGTGTTCACTGCAGCTCACACACAGAAAAATGGATGTGGATCACTGACACCTGCCTATCTCCAATCCCACACCACACAGCAATATCGATTGTAGTTTGTAGAACACAGTTTCCCTAAAATTCAGCAGACTCTGTCCCTAACAGGATTGAGAAGAGATCGTAGATCAGGATTGAGTGCAGATTCACCCCACCCCCCACACAGCAATATCGATTGTAGTTTGTAGAAGACACTGACCCTATAATTCAGCAGACTCTATCCCTAAAATGCCTACAACTCGCCCTGCCTAAACACTCCGACCTGTCCCTCAATTCTATCCGGACACAAATGGTTTTTTCCTGCCTATCTTTCCCTAATCAGCAGCCAGCACATTGATGTGTGCTCTGTCCCTTAGCTAAGCAGCAGAATGACGCTGCTGCGGCGGCTGCCTCGAACTTATAAAGACTTGGTCACATGCTTCAGACGGCCAATCACAGCTACTAAGACATTTGCAGGCATGGCTGGGATGGCTTAAGGCACACCAGTTAAACGATTGTTGATTGGCTGTTGAAAGCCCGCCATGAAAAGAGCGCCAAAGCATGCAAAACCCGGAAATAAAACGACCGAACACGGATTTTTACCCGAACATACAGTAAAGTGTCCGTGTCCGTGTTCGGGTAAAAAAAATCCAATTATTCGGTACGAACACGAATAATACAGTCCGTGTTCGCTCAACACTAGTTGTAATGTTTGTATGTTTTCTATATACAGTATCTATATTTTTAGAATCCAATATAACAATAAAAACAATTTTAACAATTTTGGCCTGTCTTTAAAAAGTCTATGAGGGGTTTTTGGTGCAATTCTGCATACACTTTTGGCTTTTCAAAGAGGTTTTCATAGTGAGAGCGCCCTTTTTAACCACTTCTGGACCAAGCCCATTTCTGACACATGTTGTTTACAAGTTAAAATCTGTATTTTTAGCTAGAAAATTACTTAGAACCCCCAAACATTGCATATATATTTTTAGCAAAGACTCTGGAGAATAAAATGGTGGTCGTCACAATATTTTTTGTCACGCGGTATTTGCGGTCTTTCAAACGCCATTTTTTTTTACAAAAAATACATTTCATTGCATTTAAAAAAACGAAACAGTAAAGGTAGCCCAGTTTTTTTGTATATTATGAAAGATGATGTCACACCAAGTAAATAGATACCTAACATGTTAGGGTTTAAAATTGCGCACACCTGCAGAATGGCGACAAACTACAGTCAATAAAAATCTCCATAGGGGACGCTTTAAAACATTTTTTTAACGGTTACCAGTTTAGAGTTACAGAGTAGCTCTTTTTTTCAAATTATAGTTCTTGCTCTGGTGATCGCAGCGATACCTCACATGTGGCATTTGAACAGCGCTTTCATTTGCAGGCGGGATTTCTGTATTGGTTATCTTTCGTGTGCGAGCTCATGGCGACGGGGGCGCTTTAAAAAAAACATTTTTCCTATTTATTTTATGTCATTTTTTCATTTTAGCACAGTTTTTAAAAAAATATATAAAAATCTGATCACTTTTATTGCTGTCACAAGCAATGTAAACATCTCTTGTGACAGCAATAGGCAGTGACAGGTACTCTTTATGGAGGGATCGGGGGTCTAAAAGACCCCAGACCCCTCCACTGCACTTCAATGTATTCAAAATCCTGAAATTGGCATTTTTGAATAGTGACAGTTTATTTAAATTCTGCGCCTTTAGCGGCCGAGTAACCCGGACGTGACGTCATCACGTCACTTCTGGGTTAATACATCAGAGACTCGATCAAAGCCAAATTCGGTGGGACGGGAAACACGGGCAGAACCGTGGAAGGCAGCGGGGGGGAGTCGTCCCCTCCCCCTTGCTGGGGTAGTTGCCGAGCAGTTACCAAGCCGCATCAGTCATTATCAGCTGAAAGCCGACCTCCAGCTCTAAAAAATGGTACCGGAATGATGCTTCTAGCTGCAGGCATCACTCCGGTACAACCACTTCTCCGAGCCAACGTTGAGCTACGTCGATTCACGGGAAGTGGTTAACCATAAATACGTTTTAAGGCATTACACCTTTTAATGGAGCAGCAACCTCACATATACCATTCACTATTTTACGTAGTTTATTTATTATTTCTTCCCACATCCATTAGCGTGGGTAAAAATACACGTATATCTATTTATTTACTGTTTCGAAGAAATGTTTACCTGTTTAGTTTTGAATAGTTGTCAGACATTTAGACACAATATTGACAGATTATTGAGTTCAAGGGTTTCCATTGAAGGGTACTATTCATTCTACAGCATACAAAGACATTTTAGACAATTGTTTGCTTCCAACCTTGTGGCAGCAGTTTGAGGAAGACCTTTTCTGTTCCAGCATTAATTACTGTGTCCCTTTGCACAAGGCACAGTTTCATTTAGACATGTATTGCCGAGTATGGTGTGGAGGAAGGTGAGCTTAACAAAACTCTGACTTCAACCCTACTTGACCCCCTAGGGATGAATAGGAGGGCCAGTTGTATCATCCAACATCAGTACCTGACCTCACAAATTCTGTTATGACTGAATGGGCACAAAGTCACACAGACACTGTGGAAGCTGGTATAGCCGCAAGGGGGGTACCAACTCCATATTGATGTACAGGGTTTTGAAATGAGATGTCCAACAAGCTCAAATTGGTGTAATGTCCAGGTGTTCACAAACTTTTGGCTATTAAGTATATGCATGTTCATGTGTGCGTATACACAGCTCACAGCTGCACTCCTGCCCACAGTTCACCTCTGCATCCCTATCCATAGATCGCCTTTGAACCCCCATCCACTTCTCACCCCTCTGCTAATCTGTGCACTCCCTCCAACCCTGTCCAAGCTTCAACACTATTCCACTGCAACCCCTGCACCCCTCACTCTCCTCGACTGCCTCCTCCCTTCTAGCAATTGGACCGGCTCTCTTACCACCATTAGCTTTTACACTTTGGTCCATGCCCCCACTTCTTGTCTATAAAGTGCAAAGAAAACTGCTCAGCGCATCTGACACAACTTCTGTCATCTGTCCAACAGTGACAGCAAAATAAATATGGGGGGAGGGTGGCAGTACCCTGTTTTCCTGGGACACCAGAAATGAGATGTGGGGCAAGTGTCTGCCACTAGTAATGCTTGTGTACGGATACACATACAACTATAGGCAGGGTTGCCAACCGTTCCGTAAAATACGGAATCGTCCCGTATTTTAAACAGACAAGTGCTGTTCCGTATTAAACTGATACGGAACCCACTTTGTTCCGTATTCTGCGGTACCTTATTGGTGTTCGTCACTTTCATCATGTAGTGACTGTGCGTCTCCTCCCCTCCGTCTTCTGACCAATTCTGCAATGCCGTGCCGATGATGTCGTGACGTCACGACGTAACCCCTCCCTGCATTCCTCGCCCCGGGGCCCACGGTACCAAGAAGAAGAAGAGAAGAAGAAAGAAAACTAGCTGCTCCTGCAAGAAAGCGAGCAGAGCACAAGAGAAAAAAAGTAAGCAGAAGAGAGAAAAGGGGAGAAGAGCAGAGGAAAGGGAAAGGTTGAGCAAAGAAAAGGGATATTAGGCAAAACAGCAGATAAGAGGAAGGAGATCATCCCATCAGGAGAGCAAATAAAATGGGAAGAAGAGACAACAAAATGGGACTGAGAGCAGAAAAATGGGGAAGAGGAGCAGAGGGAGGAGAGCAAAGGGAAGGAGAGCAGAGAAAAGGGAAGGAGATTTAAAAAAGGGGAAGAGGAGCAGAGAAAAGGGATAAGAGAGCAAAGAAAATGGCAGGACAGCAGAAGGAGCAAAGAAAAGGGGAAGGAGAGCAAAGAGAAAAGGGGAAGGAGAGCAAAGAAAATGGAAGGACAGCAGAAGGAGAGCAAAGAAAAGGGGAAGGAGAGCAGAGAAAAGGGGAATGAGAGCAGAGAAAAGGGAAATGAGAGCAGAGAAAAGAGAAGGATAGCAAAACATGGGGAAGAGGAGCAGAGAAAAGGGATAGGAGAGCAAAGAAAGGGGGAATAAGAGCAGAGAAAAGGGAAAGATAGCAATAAAAAGGGGAAGGAGAGCAATAAAAAGGGGAAGGAGAGCAAAGAAAATGGATGGACAGCAGTAGGAGAGCAAAGAAAAGGGGAAGGAGAGCAAAGACAGGGGAAGGAGAGCAAAGACAGGGGAAGGAGAGCAAAGAAAACAGAAGGAGAGCAAAGAAAAGGGAAAGTGCAAAGAAAAGGGAAGGATAGCAGAGAAAAGGGGAAGGAGAGCAGAAGGAGAGCAAAAAAAAAGGGGGGGGGGGGTAGCAGATAAAATGGTAAGGAAAGCAAAGAAAAAGTTATGGAAGTATAATTGTATAAAGATATTTGCACTACACTTCCTTAAAATGTTGTCTTATTTTTTGCACTGGAAAAAACATCCCCCGCCACGCCCCCGCCCTCTGTTCCTTATTTCCATTTCAGAAAGTTGGCAACCCTAACTATGGGACTAGTAGAGAGAGGTGTCTATAAAATATATATACACATTATACTGTATACATACACTATATTACCAAAAGGATTGGGACCCCTGCCTTTACACGCACATGAACTTTAATGGCATCCCAGTCTTTGTCTGTAGGGTTCAATTCTTGAGTTTGCCCACTCTTTGCAGCTATAACAGCTTCAACTCTTCTGGGAAAGCTGTACACAATGTTTAGTGGTATGTTAATGGGAATGTTTGACCATTCTTAAGGAAACACATTTGTGAGGTCAGGCACTGATGTTGGACAAGAGGGCCTGGCTTGCAGTCTCCTCTCTAATTCATCCCAAAGGTGTTGAGGGGTTGAGGTCAGGACTCTGTGCAGGTCAGTGAAGTTCCTCCACCCCAAACTCACTCATCCATGTCTTTATGAACCTTGCTTTGTGCACTGGTCCAAATCATTTGTTGGAATGGGGGATTATGGTGTGTGGTTGTTTTTCAGGGGTTGGGCTTTGCCCCTTAGTTCCAGTGAAGGGAACAATTAAGGTGGATGTAAACCCTCTCCTATACCCAATGAAGCGAACAGCCTCAGATGATACACAGAGATATAACTAATCCTCCTACATAAGTTTTGCATGTATATCTGCAGTCTTTCCCTTTCTACACTCTTTGGAAAGTGCACATTGTGCTAAAAATCATTCCTCCTGTTTTAGCAGCACATAGGGATGGATATTGAGTCTGGACATATACTGTGTAAGAACTGTTTGGAGAAAAGCCCTCCCCCCCCCCCCCCCATAGGCACAGGAACGAAGTTACATGCAGAGCTGTACTGTAAATACACAAGCTATCTGCTTATCCATCTCTAAGCACCCTCCCCAACACAAATTTCCAGCTGCTTTTAATCTAGTGTATCAGAGAACTTGTCAGAAGTTTTAATGCCGATAACAGAGGAACAGAGCAGCAGAAAGATACGGCACATAGGGATTTGGAGAGCGATAAGTAAACACTACAGATAGATGTTCCCAGGTCAGATTTCATGAATGGGGTTTACATCCACTTTAAGGTGCCAGCATACCAACACATTTTGGACAATTGCATGCTCCCAACTTTGTGGGAACAATTTGGGCATGGCCCCTTCCTGTTTCAACATGACTGCGCAGCAGTGTACAAATAAGGTCCATAAATACATGGATGAGCAAATTTGGAGTGGAGGAACTTGACTGGCCAGCAAAGAGTCCTGAAATTAACCCAATAGGACACCTTTGGGAAGAATTAGAGTGGAGACTACGAGCCAGGCCTTCTCGTCCACATCAGTACCTGACCTCACAAATGCGCTTCTGGAAGAATGGTCAAACCTTCCCATAGACACACTCCTAAACCTTGTGGTCAGCCTTCCCAGAAAAGTTGAAACTGTTATGCCTGCAAAGGTTGGGCCAACTCAATATTGAACCCTACACACTAAGGCTCCATGTACACGGGACGCTGGAAATGGCCGTTTAGGAGCAGTTGGGCATTTTTTTCAGAAGCCCCTGAACCCTCCTCCATGTTATCTTATCTGTCCATGTACACCAGGTCGTTTACAGTCATTTGCAGGCAGTTGCGTTCAGGGACTGTTTTTAGAACGCAATTATTTGCGTTCGAACGTGTGTTTCCCGGCGTTTCAAACGCACAAACGCGTCCGAACGCATCCAAACGCGTCCGTACGCGTCCGAACGCGATGACCCGCGTTTAGCGTTCGCGTTTTTCCATTTTAAAGGGGAATAATTTTTTTGACCTCTAGGAACGCTTCTAAACGCAAACGCCCCCAAACGCCGCTAAACGCGGGTACAAACGCAACCGAACGGACGTTTCAAACGTCCTAAAAATTCCAGCATTCAAAGGGACTTTTAACAACGTCCCGTGTACATGGAGCCTTAGACTGGGATGCCATTAAAGTTCATGTGCATGTAAAGGCAGGCGCCCAATACTTTTGGTAATATTGTATATACAGTATATCTATGTTGAACAATATATATGTTGAACAGAACAGTGCAACCAAGTGTTCTGATTTGTAACTTTATAGATGCCTCTCCATATCTGGTATTTTACTCCTCTCTTCGTATACACTAGTGCATGGGAGGTGAGAATTACTACAGAGCAGGCACCTGAGCAGTATACACATGGTTATGGGAGGTGAGCATAGCAGGAGATCATGCCCCTTGTTCATGAGGTGAGGGGTTCAGAGCCAGAGAGAAGTTAGCAGATGACTAAGTAACATATGACTGAACACATACTGGGCCAACAGGTAACCAACTGCCAACCAAGTGACCATGGCAACCAGCAGATAACCAACAAGACAGTAAGAAAAAAGCAAGAGATCAACCAACAGATCACTGACTATCGAGTGCTTTTCTTATATCTATTTTTTTCAAGATGTAGAACCCTACACGGTAGGTGCTAGGTAAAGTATAGTGGGCCTTGTCTGCCTAACAGAGGGGCCATGTTTCAGTTAGGTTGTCATGGTTCCCATGTGTGGCTGTTGAGACTGGGGAGTTGGGCAGTGGAGGAAACCCAGGCAATGGCACACTCAGGCTTGCATCTAACCCAGAAAGGCAGATTCTGCCACACAGCATTCTGGGAGTGGGTAAAATTTTGAGGGGAGGACATGATGCAGCGTCTTTGGCAGGAAGCAGAGTCACAGGAGGAAGAGTACGGCTGTCTCTCCTCCTGTCAGAGGAATCAGGTGTCCCAGGCGGCTTGCCTGAGGGGATAGAGGGCTGAGCTGAGCTGCAGAGAGGATCCAGTGTGCCAAAGACCAGCGGAGATGAGAGGGGTCGAGTTTCAGGAAAGCATTCCCAGTTCGTGAGTACTGCAAACTGCCCCTGGGGGTCTGCCAAGTGAGAGGGGACCACTCCGGAGAAGGTCAGAGAGATCCGGGAGCTAGCTAGCTGGAGCAGGAAGCAAGTGTACAAGGGGGTGCCAGTGTGTGGACCCTGAAGTGTAAAGGGGGTGCCAGTGTGTGGACCCCGAAGTGTAGAGGGGGTGCCAGTGTGTGGACCCTGAAGTGTAGAGGGGGTGGGCAGTTGGGCCCTGAAGTGTTCAGTGTACAGTGTGCAGTGTACAGTGTTGAGAGTTGCAGCAGCAGAAGCAGTTTACAGAAGCTACCTCAGTCAGGAAGGACTGGAGGGAGCAGTGTTTAGGACTTTTGAGCTAATCAGAGTGTCAGAAGCCAGTTCTCAGTACAGTCCAGGACTTTTGAGCTAACCAGAGTGTCAGAAGTCAAGTTTCAAGTACAGTACAGCAAGTAAGTGTTTTTCAAGCGCCAGCAAGCGTTAGTCGGCACCCAGCCGGCGTCGAGACATCGCTGAAAGGCATTTTTCTTCAAGTGTCCCATTTTGAACCTAGTTGAGCCAGAGGAGTATCCCACTCATTCCCTTCTTCCATCCCCAATATAAAATAAACAAAACAAACCAAAGATGACGGACTGGTCTTTGACTCAAATCTCACACTTGGGTATTCAGCTTAAATGGGCTGAAGGTGTCACCGGTGACCATGGCAGACCCATATCAGGCCCAATGCCTGGAAAATCTGCTACAAAAACAATAGTTGTATTTTTTCTAAAATTAAAAGAGGTTATTTGGCCATTTTAAACATTAACTATGATTAGTGGATGACCTGGTTGCAGATCTATGAGGCATCATGTCACCAGTAGTCCTGCATTGTGCATTCATTGAGGGCCCAACCACATCCAAGGAGTGTTGGAAAGCAGAGACAGAGCACTGGCTGCTGGAGACTTTTCCCTTTGCTCCTAAACAAAACGAGCGTGTAACCCTTGCAGCGTGGTGGGATGGGAGGCACTGCAAGGTTATATTTTTGATATTACTTAAAGCGGAGTTCCAGGCACAAAATTGACCTAATCGATTTTGTGCCCATCCGCTGGCTCTTCTTCACCTGAAAAGGAATTGGATAGTTAGGTATATATTTTTTTTTTACTCACCTTGTAATTGTAGATAGAAAATACTCACCTATTCTCCACTTCCTCCCTCTGTGCCGCGGCTCCGCCGTCACTTCCTCTTTGCGATGATTCCTGGGAGCTGAACGTCATCGCTCCCAGGAATCAATGCAATGGCACCGGCCCCGCTCATCACTTCCGGGGCCGTCGTGGAGGAATGCGGCGCCGCACCGGAAGTGACGAGCGGGGCCGGTGCAGGCGCATTCTGGGAGAAGAAGACACGGAAGAGGACGCAGAAGAGGATCGCGCCGGCTTCAGCTGCCCACAACAAAGATGGCAACGCTGTAGAAGAAATTTTATAAGTAAGTATTTCTTCTTGCAGGTAAGTGCGAACCGGGACAGATCAGAGACTAGCCATTGTGGAATGTACTAGCCCTGACTGTCCTGGGGGTATGTTTATTGCAAAACTGTTTTTGTACCCGGAACTTCGCTTTAAGTTCAGCTTTAACCGCTTGCCGACTGCTCACAGTATATTTACTGCGGCAGTCAGCCCCTCACAGGCAGAGCGACGTAGGTCTACGTCGCTAGCCTGTGAGGCTCTGGGGAGCGAGCGCGCGCCCGCGGAGGCGCGCTCCCGCTCCCGCGCGCTCCCGCTCCCGCGCGGTCACGGACCCCCCGCGCGTGTGACCGGCGGACCCGATGTCCACCGGTCACTCGGCGATCGGCGGGGGAGAGGGAGAAAGTCAGGCGGCTTGTGTAAACAAGCTGCCTGTCATTCTCCTCGGTGTAAAAACACTGATCACACGGTTCTACAATGTAGAACCGTTGATCAGTGTCCCTACAGCTCAACAGACAGCCAATCACAGTAAGAATCACGCCCCTAGGGACACACACAGCCCCTCCCTCTCAAATAAAGTTAACCCCTTCACTACCAGTGTATTTTTACAGTAACAGTGCATATGTATAGCACTGATTACTGTAGAAATGTCACTGGTAACCCCAAAAGTGTCAAAAATGTCAGTCAAGGGTCCGATCTGTCCGCCGCAATGTCGCAGTACCGCAAAAAAATCGCAGATCGCCGCCATTACGCGTTAAAAAAAAACTACAAAAATGACAAAAATCTTTCCCTTTGTTAGTAAACGCGATAACTTTTGCGCAAACCAATAAAAATACGCTTTTTGCGATTTTTTTTTACCAAACATATGTAGCATAAAACAAATTGGCCGAAAATGTTAAAAAATTTTGATTTTTACATTTTTTTTGGGGAATTTCATATAAAAAAAATGTGAAAAATATTGTTATTTTTGCAAAATTGACGCTCTTTTTTTGTTTATAGCGCGTGATCAAAAAATCGCACAGGTGATCAAATACCACCAAAAGAAAGCTCCGTTTGTGGGAAAAAAAGGACGTCAAATTCGTTTAGGTATAGCATCGCATGACCGCGCAATTGTCCGTTAAAGTCACCCAGTGCCGAATCGCAAAATACCCCCTGGTCGTTTAGCAGCCAAATCCTCCGGGGCTTAAGTGGTTAATAAAAAATCACTACCGAGGTTTTCAAACAACTAAAATTAAGCTTGGTTTCTGCCTAATATTGCATCTTAGTATCTTGCTTCACTTTTCTGTGTCCTTAGTAAACTTATGGCATGTCTATCCTTGTACTATTGATTAACACCATTGTATTAAATGTTCCATATCTGTATTTTATAGATGAAAGTTTATTTGACCAAAACATGATGCACATTAAGGTCAACCTCTCACAGCGGTTACCTCACAGGACTTCAAGTGTAAACGCATTACCTGCATACGGAATCGTTGTTGCTCAGCTACATCAATAACATTCCTGCAGTTGTATCAAAGCTCAAGAAGTGGAATGTGGAAAGGATATTTCTCCTCAAGCTTTATTAGAGGCAGCAGAAGGTGCAAATGTGAACAAACTTTGTTATCTTGATTCTTGACACAAATTCACAAAAACTGCAAAAGATGTTTGATGAAGAAAAAGACCTGCAATGTTTTCTTGTAAGCAATGTATTAGGAAATAAAGTCTATATATAACCAAAAACTAAAAGGAGATATATAGGCTTATCAGTCTTCCAATTTGAGGGCTGGTTTTGTAGTTTTTTTTCCCTATATTTTCATCTGGTGATCCTGTCAGTAACACAATTCCTGTCCTAGGGTGACGGTGCTCACTCACTGTACTCTATCTAGCATTATCATTATAGGACCACAGAACACCCCCCAACATTTCCATAATATAGGGAGTGGGTGTTGTGTAGTCCACATAGAGAACTCAGAAAGGGCTGATATACATATACAGTATCCCACAAAAGTAAGTACACCCCTCACATTTTTGTAAATATTTTATTATATATTTTCTTGTGATAACACTGAAGAAATTATACTTTGCTACCATGTAAAGTAGTGAGTGTACAGCTTGTATAACAGTGTAAATGTGCTGTCCCCTCAAAATAACTCAACACACAGCCATTAATGTCTAACCGCTGGCAAATAAAGTGGAAACACCCCTAAGAGGAAATGTCCAAATTGGGCCCAAGGTGTCAATATTTTGTGTGGTCACTACTATTTTCCTGCACTGCCTTACCCTCTTGGGCATGGAGTTCACCAGAGCTTCACAGGTTGCCACTGGAGTTCTCTTCCACTCCTCCATGATGACATCACGGAGCTGGTGAATGTTAGAGACCTTGGTTTTAGGTCTGCAGACATGCTTGGTCAGTCCATCACCTTTACCCTTAGCTTTTTTTAGCAAGGCAGTGGTCATCTTGGAGGTGAGTTTGGGATCATTATCATGTTGGAATACTGCCCTGCGGCCCAGTTTCCGAAGGAAGGGGATCATGCTTTGCTTCAGTATGTCACAGTACATGTTGGCATTCATGGTTCCCTCAATGAACTGTAGCTCCCCAGTGCCGTCAACACTCGTGCAGCCCCAGACCATGACACTCCCACCACCTTGCTTGACTGTAGGCAAGACACACTTGTCTTTGTACTCCTCACCTGGTTGCCGCCACACACGCTTTACACCATCTGAACCAAATACGTTTCTCTTGGTCTCATCAGACCACAGGACATGGTTCTGGTAATCCATGTCCTTAGTCTGCTTGTCTTCAGCAAATTATTTGCGGGCTTTCTTGTGCATCATCTTTAGAAGAGGCTTCCTTCTGGGATGACAGCCATGCAGACCAATTTGATGCAGTGTGCCTCATATGGTCTAAGCACTGACAGGCTGACCCCCCACCCCTTTAACCTCGGCAGCAATGCTGGCAGCACTCATACGTCTATTTCCCAAAGACAACCTCTGGATATGACGCTGAGCACGTGCACTCAATTTCTTTGATAGACCACAGCGAGGCCTGTTCTGAGTGGAACCTGTCCTGGCAAACCGCTGTATGATCTTAGCCACCATGCTGCAGCTCAGTTTCAGGGTCTTGGCTATCTTCTTATAGCCTAGGCCATCTTTATGTAGAGCAACAATTATTTTTCAGATCCTCAGAGAGTTCTTTGCCACGAGGTGCCATGTTGAACTTCCAGTGATAAGTATGAAAGAGCGAGAGCGATAACACCAAATTTAACACACCCGCTCCCCAGTCACACCTGAGACCTTGTAACACTAACAAGTCACATGACATAGGGGAGGGAAAATGGCTAATTGGGCCCAATTTGACATTTTCACTTAGAGGTGTACTCACTTTTGTTGCCAGCAGTTTAGACATTAATGGCTGAGTGTTGAGTTATTTTGAGGGAACAGCAAATTTACACTGTTATACAAGCTGTACACTCACTACTTTACATTGTAGAAAAGTGTCATTTCTTCAGTGTTGTCACATGAAAATATATAATAAAATATTTACAAAAATGTGAAGGGTGTACTCACTTTTGTGAGATACTCTATAATATGTATATACATATATATATATATATATATATACATATATATATATATATATATATATATATATATATACACGCACAGTATATACTTTTGGGGCCTTTAGTGCAGTATAATTCGCTCACCACAGAAGTTAGAAGCCTGGAGCTGTCTCCCCACCCCCACACTGTTTTTTTTTTTCCATAATCTTTCATTGCCGGCATATTTTCTTCCCATTCAGCTGTCAGTGAATTAAACATTTGCACAATTGTTTCCGCATGCGCTATTTTACTGCATTTTCTTTCAGTGTTATTTAACTCTTAGTGAATTGACCCCTATACTCTCAATCACGCAAATGGATTTCCAATAACCTTTTGGGCTTGGGGACTTTGGTCTCCAGGACCAAGAGAAGGTTGAATTTCCCCAATGGAAAATTATACAGTAATAAAACCAAACTGTGAATCTAACCCTATCCACCTTAAAAAAAAAGTTTGGGCTTTACATACACTGTAAAGGCTTGTGTTAATGGGAAAATGCAGGATGGTCTTAAGGCCCGTACACACGTACCGATCGTCGGCATACAAACGTCGGCGGACGAAAGATCTGCCGATTGTACGCGTGTTAGTATGGTGCCTCCGACAGATGTCTGCGCACAATCCGCGGACAAAAGTCTTTCGTGCAAACATGAAAATTTTTGTCTGCGGACACCAGAACAGACGATTGTTCGCCTGTCAGTACAGAATTCGGCCGACAGACCGCAGATTTGCAAGACTGGGCATGCTCAGAAAATTAAAAACACAGGGAAAGTTAACCATTACATGACATCACTTCTGCAGTCAGCTGAAGTCTGCAGACAAAATTCTTGTGCTGTCCTTGTGCTGTCTTTGCACTTTTCAACAGACACCGACATCCCGGGGAGAAAAGACGAACATTTGTATGCCGACGATCGGTACGTGTGTCCGGGGCTTTAGGCGCATTCAGTCTGCATTTAAGATCCATCTGGGATGCTTCTAAGATCATTTAGACTTTATTCACAGGAGCATTGGACCTACAGTTGACCTGTAGTTTACTGCCATATAAGCTGCATCAACCTGCTTAAATAATATGTAAACCAACATTTCATATTCCTGATATGTGCCTGCTGTACCATGTATGTATGAAAAATATCCTGTTCTCTTTGTATTGCTTCCTTTGTGTGAAATTTGTGTGAAAGTACAATGATCAGACTTGTCCTGACACCTCCTACCCTCCGCAGCAGCCATTTACTGGAAAGACCAGTGTACTGCTGTTTCTTCACCCCTAGCTTTTATGCAGCTGAGAACAACAGGTTTGGTATTTATAATTTTTTTTTGTTGTTTTTTTCTATATCTATATTCAAATGTTTTGCCTTTCATTTCTATTTTAAACCTAGTGGGTTGTTTTACAATGTTTTTTCTGGGATTCTTTTCTGCCCTCCACATGCTCAGACCAGAACACCTGGGGTAAAGCCCAGAAGTGTGCTTGGTCATGTGCCCTGGGAGAAGCGTAGCAGGAATGGGCAAAGTAACCAGCAGCTACGATGGAAATATGGGAGCTGCTTTGCTAACTTGTTCTAAAACTGTAGCCACTGAGACTGTTGTCTTCATCTTGACCTCACTATTCAAGTCAGTGACCTGAAATCAGCACAATTTAGGCGTTCGAGACTTCACTTATTACATTTTTTTGTTCTGGGTCAGGGGCTAACTAGGAAGTCAAGCCTGGATCAGTTTAGCCCTGGACCCATAGGTTTAAAGCTAAAGGACACAAAGGATATCTGTTTACTTTTTGTGCATTAAATGTCTTTGCAAACCCAGTTATAATCTTGTACATGTAGCGATGACATCATCACTGTACTGTACATAGCCTTTGCTGAGAACAGAGCTGTGTTGGGGGGGGGGGGGGGGTCAAACAGGCAACATGTACTACAGCTGCCTGCAGAAAACTACAGAAGGGGGCGCAGACAAGACCAGTCACCCTGCACACACAGTGACTGGTCTTTATTACAGAAAGCTCCTGCACAGAGGTAATGTTTCACACTGGATTACTGCACAGATTTTTGAAGAAATACACAAAGTACACAAAGATTCAGGGAAGAATACAAATGACTCTTGTATTTAGACATCATCTGCTTATCCCAGAGTTTAGCTTTAAGTCAGCAATGGCAGCTCCTATATTTATATGTTTACAGGTTTACATTAAGGTAAATGGAGGACCCTCCAAGGTATTCGATGGAGGACCCTCTTCCTCAGAGTGGCAACTTTGGCTCTGAGGAAGAGGGTCCTCCCTCGAAACGCGTAAGCTATACAAGGTTGTGGGGACGCCATCACGCTATCCAGCAGTAGAGAAGTGTCCTGGAAATGAGCAGTCCCTATCTCCTACATGCTTGTACATATCCTATGTTTGTGAGTATATTGTACGCTACCCTTCTTTGATTTTAATAAACTTTTTTAGGGGTAATGCACAAGGTAGGTGCGCCCTTCTCTTGTTGTTTTCTTGTAGTACTCCCTTTTGCCCCCCAATGCCACAACCCCAACAAAACACAGATACTCAAGAATGTTTCAAAACATTACACAAAATATAACACCCTGGGGGGGGGGGGGGGGGGAGCAGAGGAGTCCTTGTGTTGTAGATGTTCTGTATCTTCAGCTACCTTAGCCACCTCAATACTGGGCACTTTGACCCCCTTCCTTCCCAGGCCAATTTTCAGCCTTCAGCGCTCTTACAATTTGAATGACAATTACACGGTCATGCAACACTATACCCAAATGAAATTTTTATCATTTTGTTTTTCACACAAATAGAGCTTTCTTTTGGTGGTATTTATCCATCACTGGGGTCTTTTTCCGCTACAAATAAAAAAAAAGACAGAAATTTTGGGGAAAAAAAGGCATTTTTCTTTGTTTCTGTTATACAATTTTGCAAATAAGTAATTTTGACCAAAATTTATACTGCTACATTTCTTTGGTAAAAATAACCCAAATCAGGGTATATTATTTGGTCTGTGTGAAAGTTATAGCGTCTAGAAGCTATGGTACCAATCACTGAAAATTGATCACACCAGATGTACTGACGGCCTTTCTAATTTCTTAAGGCCCTAAGGCCCCTTTCACACAGGCGGGCTGTTCAGATCCACCTGTCCGTTTTTTTGGCGGATCTGAACGGTCCCCAAATGCATTCCTATGGGGCATCGGATGTCAGCAGAGACATGTCCGCTGACATCCGACCCGATCCGATCTGTCAAATCTGGACGGATGGAAACCCTATTTTCAATCCATCCAGCGGATCGGATCGGATGGCATCGGATGAGAACAGACCGACGGTCCGTTACCATCCGATTTCCCCCATAGAGATGCATGGGGAACTGACAGCTGTGTCTCCGCACACAGCACGGAGACACAGCTGTCCTCCTGCTGCTCAGCGGGGGATCGCCGGCTCGATCCCCCGCTGAGAAAAACGGACTCCGTCCAACGGACGGAGTGTGTAAAAGGAGCCTAACATGTCAAGACAGTACAAATACCCCCCAAATACCCCTTTTTGGCGGGTAGACAGTCCAGGATATATAGTAGGAGGCATAGCGAGTTTTTTGAAGTTGTAATATTTTCCCACAATTCTTTGGAAAGTTAAGAAATTATTATTATTATTTTTTTTTCCCACAAAAATGTCATATTAACAAGTTATTTCTCTCACACATGGCATTGCTATACTTGCAACTACCCCCCAAAACACATTTTGCTACTCCTCCTGAGTATGGCGATAACACATGTGTGAAACTTTTTCACAGCCTGGCCACAAAAATAAGCACAACATTCAAATAGCACCTTCAGCCATAATCCACTTTAAGACCAGGCCTTCTTCTGACCCTTTTTGTTTACAAGTAAAAACCTGTATTTTTGCTAGGAAATCACTTAGAACCCCCAAACATTATATATTTTTGTAGCAGAGGCTCTGGAGAATAAAATGGTGGGTTTTGCAAATTTTTATTTTGCGCAGCAGTTTTTTCAAACGCAATTTTACACACTAATGCATAAATACATTTTAATAAATTTCAATGCACACAGAAACAATATAACACCCAAATTTTCAGTAAAATTTAAAATTTGGTGTTGCGCTGGGCAAATAGATACGTTATGTCACAATGGTGCTCTATTTGAGATGTATTGGGGGACTGACAGATGTTTTGTGCACTGATACAGATGTGATTGGGGACTGACAGATGTTTTGTGCACTGGTACAGATGTGATGGGGGACTGACAAATGTTTTGTACATTGGTACAGAAGTGATCAGGGAATGACAGATGTTTTGTGCACTGGTACAGATGTGATGGGACAATGACATGTTTTGTGCACTGGTACAGATGTGATTGGGGACTGACAGATGTTTTGTGCACTGGTACAGATGTGATGGGGGACTGACAAATGTTTTGTACATTGGTACAGAAGTGATCAGGGAATGACAGATGTTTTGTGCACTGGTACAGATGTGATGGGGGAATGACAGATGTTTTGTGCACTGGTACAAATGTGATGGGGGACTGACAGATGTTTTGTGCACTGGTACAGGTGCTTTATGGGACACTAACAGATGTGTATGGGGACAGGGGTGACAGTGGTGCTTGGTGTAACGTTTGTGGGGGATCTGTGACAGCTCTGTGTGTAAAGTCATCCTTACACACAAAGCTGAGGGACATATGAGAACGTCCATTCAGAATGATGGAGCTCCCACCCGGCCCTTTATATGCAGTGGCCGGGTAGGAGGAAGTCAAACAAGGGCCCAGGAGAGTTCCTGCATAATGGCATCCAATATTGCAAGTAGTGAATTTAAAGTATCTCCTTATTAGAACTTTAGCAAGAGAAACAAGGTAAAGGTGTCTGCATGCAGTGTCTCTTGGGGTGTAAAGAGGATAGGCTTTTGCCTCCATATATTATATATTGGATACCAGGCTAAAAGGAATAGCGGGGAGATCCAGAAGTAGGCTCCTAAAGATTCTGTGATCAGGGAAAGAGTGCTCGACCGCACACCCGTGTCCACACACGCCTGTCACAGGCTCTCCCTTGCTGTCTAGGCTGAATCGCTGGCTCGTATTCCTCCGACTGCCTGGGTCTCTCCTCCCAGCTGCAGGCTGTGGTCCCAGGAGATTGACTCCTCCTCAACATAGGCTATTTATCAACTCTCCCAGAATTCTGTTCTCTCCCTCCAGTTGGCTGGAACTTGTAGTCCATGACAATCTTTCCTAACTGTAGATTTGGCTATTTGGACTACATGTCCCAAGATAATCTGCTCTTCTGTAGGTTCTCACTATGTGTTCAAGATATGACACTGTAAGGTCTAAGCTGAGCACTGGAGGGAACAGCATAACCGTAACTAATGTTGTAGAGTGTCCCCCTAATGACACAGGCAATTTAGCCGGCACCTAGCTACAGTACATAAATGCTGTAGGAGGGAGTGGGGCTGAGCTGCGCTTTGTGTGTCTGTGTATGCACACAGCATGGCTCAGGAGCGAGCCCACAGGTGCGCCACCATAGGAATACCGTTTTCAGTTTGTGGTGCTCATTTACAGTTTAGCTCTGATTTAAACTACTTTCATTACAGTAGTTGAAAACACATAAAATATTTTGATATGTATACTAATTCACATATATCACATTTCTCTAATAATACAGGCCATCCAAGACAGCCTCTAAGAGGCCGCACTGATTGAAGCTGGAGTACAGTAAAACCTTGGATTGCGAGCATAATTCGTTCCGGAAACATGCTTGTAATCCAAAGCACTCTTATATCAAAGCGAATTTTCCCATAAGAAATAATGGAAACTCAGATGATTTGTTCCACTACCATTTATTCATAAGTCTTTCAGTTTACAGTCTATATACAAAGATTATAGCAATGTGATAGGTTGTGTCATCATAAAATGTCCATCCACAAATGGAGCCTCCACAAGGGGATTAGAAGCAAAATCCAGCAGGAGCTACAGAGTATAAAAGAGAAGAGAGGCGCCTCTAAGTGTAGAAGTATGGGGACATTTAATGAAGGTACAACATTTAGCAACTCACATGGTTGATGATTAAGAGGCACATCTAAGTATGCAGGCATCCGGGGTAAAGCTGTCCACATAGACCATCTTCTGAACCACTGGCTCTCACCGATGTCAGTCTGCAATTGAGATTGGGAAGACTACCCTGCAGTAGAGTGATCTGAAAGCGAGACTTTGAATCGCTCGTGGAGCGCAGCGTGGAAGGGTGTGATGAAGATGGCAGTGCGGAGGATGGTCTATGTGGACAGCTTTACCCCTGGATGCCTGCATACTTAGATGTGCCTATTTTAATCTCCAACCATGTGAGCTGCTAAATATTGAACCTTCATTAAATGTAACAATATTGCTACACTTAGAGGCTCCTCTCTTCTCTTTTATACCCAGTTGTGACATGACGCTACTTATATATCAAGACATCGCTTGTATATCAAGTCAAAATGTATTTTAAAAATTTGCTTGTCTTGCAAAGCGCTCTCAAACCAAGTTACTCTCAAACCAAGGTTTTACTGTATTTTCTCCCACACCCGTTACATATAGACTTCTGTAAAGTTTACAAGTAGTTGTCCCTTGTTTGGCAGTGGTGTCAGGAGCGTTGTTTTGCACTGTGCTTGCCATAATAACTTGCTTGCACTTTTGGTGAAAGATCGCCACCTTGTGGTCATTAGTTATATTACTTACAGTGTCTATTGTTAAAGTAAATGCAAAGTTTTGTTTTAAAAAAATAAATAAATAACAAACATGATACTTACCTATTCTGTGCAGTTGGTTATTCACAGAGCAGCCCGGATCCTCCTCTTCTCAGGTCCCTTGTTCCTGCTCCTGGCCCATCCTTCTTATCGAGCGCCTCCACTGCAAGCGGCTTGCTATGGAGGCACCTGAGCCGAGCTGGAGGTCCGTGTGTCCATTCTCTCCTGATTGGCTCACTAACTCTGATTGACAGCCATGGGAACCGATAGCGCCATGGCTGTATCTCATTCAGAAAGGAGAGTCCCAGGACGGCCAAGGGATTTTGTGGACACTGCTGGGGTTCAGGTAAGTATTTAGGGGTGCTGGGGAGGCTGCTACACACAGAAGGCTTTTCATCTTAATGCATAGAATGCATTAGGATAAAAAAATCTTCCTGACTTTACAACTCCTTTAAGGAATGGGTCTGTGATTCTAGTACAGGGTTCTTCAAACTCTCTAAACAAACGGCCAGTTTACTTTCCTTCAGACTTTAGGGGGGTCTGACTGTAGTCATTAAGAGTACAGTCATGGCCAAAAATACTGACACCCCTGCATTTCTGTCAGATAATGCACCACCTTACCCAGAAAATTGTTATAATTATGAATGTTTATTGTTTAGACATTCTCATGTTTATTTACAGTATTTTGTTTGCATTGGTATGACACAAAAAGTGAAGAAACAAAAAGCCAAATCTGACACATTCCACGCAAAACTCTAAAAATGGTCTGGAAAAAATTATTGGCACTTTCTCAAAATTGTAAGAAAAAATTGTATTTCAAGTTGGTGATGCAGTCCCTACAGTCAAACATGGTGGAGGTTCACTGATGTTGTGGGGTTGCTTTGCTGCTTCAGGCACTAGATGTCTTGACTGTGCACACCATTTGGCTACAAAAGGATTCTGGGTGCAAAGTAGGGCTAAGTGTCAGAAAGTTAGGTCTCCATCACAGATCATGGGTCTTACAGCAGAACAATGACCCAAAGCACCCAGAAATGGTTTAAGACAAAGCGCTGGAGGGTACTGAATTGGCCAGCAACGAGTCCAGGTCTAAATCTCAGAGCACCTGTGGAAAGATCTCAAAAAAGCAGTTGGAAAAAGGAACCCTTCCAATCTGAGAGACCTGGAAAAGTTGGTGAAAAAGAGTGGTCCAAAATTCCAGTAGAGGGGTGTAAGAAACTCATTAATGGTTACAGGAAGCAATTGATTTCAGGTATTTTTTTTACCAAACATTACATTGAGGGTGCCAAAAATTTTGTCTAGTCCATTTTTGGAGTTTTGCATGGAATGTGTCAGATTTGGCTTTTTGTTTCTCAACTTTTTTGTGTCATACCAATACAAACAAAAAGAAATAAACATGAGAATGCCTAAACATTTGTAATTGCAACAATTTTCTACGCAAAGTGGTGCATTATCTGACTATGACTGTAGATAAAGCCTCAGGCTTGGTGGTCAGTGGGAGTTAAAAAATACATAGTACCCCTGTGGTCAGTAGGTGGAGGAATAATGCCCCATCGTTGGTATGAGCAGATGGAATAATGCCCCTATCAATGGTTTTAGTGGGAGGAATAGCACCCTATCATTTGTGTCAGTGGAAGGAATAGTGCCCTTATTGTTGGTGTCAGTGGGAGGAATAGTCCCCCATCATTGGTGACAGTAGAAGGAACAGTGCCACATCATTGGTGTCAGTGGAAGGAAAATTGCCCCATCATTGGTGTCTGAGAAAGAAGTTATGCACCATCATTGGTGTCAGAGGGAGGAATTTCACCCACCTGTTGGTGTCAGCGGGGGGAATAGGGCCTCATATCCGTGGAAGGAATAGTGTCTCAAGAGCCAGATAAAGGCAAGTAAAGGGCAACATCTGGCCCACGGGCCACAGTTTGGAAACCACTGTTCTAATACAATATGCAATATCCAGTATAGTAAATAATATTTGATGCATTTTTCCATTCTATGTATTTACACACATGTATGTGTTTGCATCTTAAGCAATATGTAAAAAATACACAAAGCGCAATGACCAATGAGAATTCATGGAAACCAATACATTGATCTTACTTGAGTAAATGTTCTAATATACAGTATAAAGCAAATTATAATTACTGACTATCGCTTCCCTGCCTACAGTATGTATCCACACATATGTATATATTTGCATATTAGGTGGCTGTTTACTGAGCACCAACACCTCTAGGCTTAATCAATATCTATGCCAAAGAATAATGCATAATGTGCAGAAACCAAAGATAACTCACAAAAATCAATACAAATTCATCTTGTATTAATCGGATCTTAGTCAACTTGCTATGGGTTGGACTTGAATATCATCATTGCTCCAAGCAGTGTGTTAAAGAATTACATCAACGGAAAATGTTTAATAGGCAGAGGTCCTTAACATTTCCAGTGTGAGCCAAATTAATTCATTACAAGTAGAGAGGAGGAGCCACACTAGGTATGATTAAAATACATGTGAACTAATCTTTTCACGGGATTGGAAGTCACAGGTTGTTCCTACATTGGGGGATTGATTCAAGGTCCTAAGCAAACTCATATAACAGGAACATTCGACTTCACAGGATACTAATAAATCTGAGCAATTCCAAAAAGTGTGGATTTCCTGGTGGATCTTTGACGAAACCCCCCTAGATTTGAACAATTTTTTTACCTAAGCCTTTTTTTTTTCATAAGACCAAAATGTATCTAAACAAGCTTTCGAACCAGAATTTTGCATCTAAGCTGTGCCCTTCCTTACTTCCCTCTGCTCCTTCCCCCGTGTGTTTTTTTTTTTTTCCTTTGTCTCTTTTCCTCTCATCTATTCATTCTTGCTTATTTCCTCTTGTTACTTGTTAAATATAATATAAAAGTTAATTAGGTAAACTTCAATGACAAGTTGGGTCTTCATGTTGTTGAGGACCTACTCTGCATTTTTCCATCTATGCTCCAAGTTATATCTTCTTTTGCTATATCTGTGTCCTAGGAAATTCTAACAGGCTGCACATCACTGACAAGGTTTTACCATTGCACCTGTGTGGCAGATGCAGTAACTTGGTAGGAAGCTCAGTGATGTGGTTTTACCAAGCTTGGCATTACTGACTGTACTCAATTATGATACCTAAACATGTCAACTAATCTGACCAGTATTTGTAACTATACCTTGCCTCTTCTAATAAACGCTGATTTGAATAGAAGACATGTTTACTACCTTATGAGTTTAAAGAGATGTAGATATAATATAAATGATAGCTGATTCTTTTTTTCTTATTTAAAGCGGAGTTCCAGCCATTTCACTCACCTGTCCAACGGTCCAGCGATGCGGCCGCCCGAAGCCTCGATCCTCTCCCTCGGGGCCGGCATCACTGCTGTGGGCACCCGGCTGTGAGAGTTTGCGGCTTCACAGCCAGATACCCACTGCGCATGCGCGAGTCGCGCTGCGCGTCTTGATTGGCCGGCAATTTTCTGGGACCTCTGACATGTCCCAGAAGATTGCAGGGAGGGAGGGGGAGAGGAGAACTTCCGTTCAGGGCGCTGCGGTGCTCCGAGGGGAAGTGGGAGCGGGTACCTGTCAAAACTAGGTACCCGCTCCCCCCCCAAACAAATGACATGCCAAATGTGGCATGTCAGGGGGTTAGAATACCTAAAGCGGAAGTTCCACTTTTGGGTGGAACTCCGCTTTAAAGTGTCATTAAACCCACCCACATCATTAAAAAAACGATCAATAAATGGTGTATTGCATACTGTTCATACTCAGTCACTGTGAAATTAATTTTCTATATTCTTCCAAATATCTGATTGATCCTGCTGCTCTCTATCTTTCCCTTCTGTCCATGTCCCCAGTTCAGCTGGGGATTTTGCAGAGCAGTGTTGGCAGCTCTGCACATGTTCAGTTTTCAGTAAGTTTCTATGCTGAGAATTTCCTTCATATCACATCTGAGCAGCCCATTTGATTATATAGTGTCACAGATCAGCTGCGGAGCCGATCTGTGTCTAACTGTTTGCATACATTTTTTACCTTTTGCTGCTGTAGGTCTGCTGGCACCTGTGGTTCCACAAGTCTGTGTTCTGCTCTTGCTGCACTGACTTAGCAGCTATGGGCGTCGCCCGCTCCACCTGATGGTTAATATACCTTCCTTCCTGCTACTTCCTGTCCAGCCTCCAATGTGTCTCCCTGTTTAAACCCCACTCAGACCAGTTTCTGGTTGCTTGAGCAACACTTTTTTCTGAGCTATCATTTCCGATCTAACTTCTTGTGGACTGATCTCTTGTGTAACGACTCGGCTAGTTCTCCTGATTACGTTTGTCTGCTGCCTGCCCTGACCTTGGCTTGTTATCCGGCTCTCCTTTGGCTCCATCCATCCATTGGTGCCTGCACTGGGTCTTTGGGAACTCTCCCCGCGAGCAGGGTGAACCTGGGGTTTGTGACCTGGTCCAAACATTCGTGAGGGGGTCCCTGGCCCTTAGATTCCAGACCCTGGGGGATCTCGCGTCACCTGCTCGCCTGTGGGCTCAAACCCAAAGAATCATGATAGTTTGCTCAAGCCATGAGCTCCTCGGAGAGTCCGTCACCGGCCGAAGACCAAATGCAACAAATAGCTTAGAGACTTAACTCCCAGCAGGCTAATCAAGAGCAAATAATGCTGTTTTTACAGGATTTTATCTCCCGCCTGGATCCTCTACAAGCTGCTGTATCCTCAACTTCTTCAGTTCCTGCTTCTGCCTCATCGGCTCCAGTGTTACCTGCAACACCTGGCAATACCTACCTTCCTCTACCACCACTACCTCGTTTTTCTGGTAACCATAAGGCTTGTCGCAGCTTCATTAATCAGTGTTCCATCCACTTTGGTGCGATCTGCTAGAAAATGGTGGCTGGAAAGTTCAAAGTGGAATATAAAATCTCCCTTCTTTCTGGTGATGCCCTTGTTTGGGCCTCCTCACTCTGGGAACGACAAGATCCTATTACCTCCCAACCTCCATGCATTTTTGCATGCATTTTCGAAAAACCTTTGACGAGCCCGGCAGAGGACCCTCCTTCGTCTACAAGGTATGACAGTCGGCCAATACGCAGTTCAATTCCATACGCTGGCTGCGGAACTCACGTGGAATAATGAGGCTCTTACCTCTACCTTCTGGCAAGGCCTGAGTGTGTGAAGGATGAACTCGCTGGACGCACCATTCCTACCACACTCGATGATTTGATCCCACTGAGCATTTAAATAGACATTTGCTTCCAGGAACGGTCCCTGGAAAAAACCAGATCCACTCGTCCTCCTTCTGGTTGTCCAACACAGATTTCCCAAATATGTATGGAATTCTCTACATCTCCAACCTCTCAAACCTTGGAAGAACCTATTCAGCTCGGGGGAACTTGCCTCACTCCAGAGGAACGCACCCGTCGCTTTGGTTTGGGCTTATGCCTTTACTGTGGCGTAAAAGAACCTCTTTTGAACTCCTGTGCAGCTCGTCCGGAAAACACCAAGGTCTAGGTCACACTGAGGGACGTGTAGCTGGCCAGCTAAGACCTGTCCTAGGTTGCTAATATGACTTACTTGTATATACAGCTAGACCTGCTAATAACCTTAATACAGTTCATATGTTTATATTTGAGGGACAAAAGCAGAGTTATTTACTGTCAAAAAGAGTCAACTGGGGACACTTGGGTATGTAGAGAAAAATAACTTTATTAGGTAATTAGAAAATCATTGACTCCAAAACCAAAGACACAGACTCACATAAAATACATTGTTAAAAACAGGAACTAGGGATCACTGTAATGACACAATGCAATGCAATGACACAACTCACCCACGTATAATAACAATAATAACAAAATATGGAGCACAATGGAAGCAAGTCAAAAGTGTCAGTGATAGACAGTGGAAAGTGCTCACAGTGTCACCAATGATCAAAAAAATTGTAGGACCTAGGCCCCTTATTACAGCTAGAAGGGCCACAAATTTAAAGGACAATTTGGTCCACTTAGAATTTCAAAGGACACAGGAGCGGAGTAATTGGTTAACATCTTTACCTCCTTTAAAGGGCATGTTTGCCTGTGGACATTGTTCCATATGGAGATATTAAATGGAAGGATTGGGAAACAAGGATTTTGGGCACATTAATTATATAAAATCACTTTTTATTTAAAGAATCAATTAAAATCATAGAAAAATACAGGCAGATAATTTGTATTGAGGACCAGACCCACGAGTGGTCTGTATTATAGCATGTCCTAATTCATGAGATGGTAGACATTGATTTACATACAATTCAAAGTACAGAACAATTTGCAGTTATGTTATTCTCAAAGCTATATACTTGGTATCAGGAAATTCCTGCCGACGGATACCCGAGAAATCAAGGTGCCGGTCAACAGGGTCAGCTGAAATCGTGATTTAGCTTTCACCATACAATATTTTGCCTTTTGCTCAACATGTTTCGCTTTATTATGAAAAGCTTTATCTGGAGCATATCATTTGACTTATCTGCATGATGTTTAAACAAATAGCATATAAACTGTGTCATTTATACATAATTGTACAACAGTTTTTCTCAGTTATTTTACATAAGTACATTGCATATATAAAGGTCCTTATGTTCTGTATCAACACAATATAACATTGAGTATTTAGTTACATCTAGAGTCCGGGGAGGTCGTGGGGAGCATGGAGCAGCCAATAGTGAACGTATGTGGGGACCCACACCGTATCCTCATTTCAACAATGATATATCTATATTAGAGATTTTGTAACAAAAGATACATACCTGCACATTGTGTACTAAGGCACATATCTCAAATTCCGTGATTTTTAACGAGGAGGACTGTTGTGCGTTTTAGAGAGCTCATATATTGGCACCTAAGTAGTTACATAAGAGTAAGGGTGGTCACTCTATGTTCAGTATCTGGGTAGAAAAATAATTTTTTATATTTAATTTCCCTTGGAACAGGGAGTATGGTTTTTTCAAATATGGGGACACCACGTGTTGGTACATTAAAGAGTGATACATGTACTGCATGCATATATATTAAGTAGAAATGTAAAGCACAATGAAGACCATTCCTATGCCCATACTGAATAAGAACCCATAAAGATGTTGGATAGTTCAGGTAAGGAGGAAGCAAAGGTTTGTCCTATAAAGGAGGCCGCAAATGTGCAAATATATGTTGCTCCATCAGACACCTCGGGATGCTCACACACCACATGCATATTCTATTAGATTGTATTTAATAGGTCATTAGAAGGGATATTGGTATTATTCCTTCCACTATATCTTCAAGCCCATAATTAGGATCCCACGATGATGTTAGATTTAGTATATGCATGTTTGCAGAGAAATATCCAGAGGTGAGTGTAAACAGAGTTAGTGCCCCATGATACCTAGTATTAGTGCATATCCAACAGATACCCAAAAATAATGGAGTGCCAAGGGGTATAGTGAGTGCATGCAAGGTAAGGATACTAGGAACGGTATACTTAAATGCTCACCGAACGTTATATAGGAGGGAGCCTATTGTGTAGAGCACATCTCCTAAGATCAAGTAAATTGAATGCTGTAGAAGAGGTAAGGTAGAGATATAAAGAAACGCCCATAAAAGATAGTCACTGAAGACCGCATGATAATGTGTGGTAAGCTTACCCCGTAATGAGCTTCTCTCGTGTCCATACAGTCTTCCCCAGATGGGGAACCGCCGCCATACAAGGGTGCGTATCCGGCGCCCTTAAATGGCGTGGATCCCGCGCGGTTCGTCAAATGACGTCGCCGCCCCGGCCACTCCCACCGGACGTCACGACCAGGCCAGTGCGGGGTGACCCCGCAATCGCTCGTCGCTGTTGTCACGGGGGTGATTGGACCACGGGAGCAGGAACTGCTCCCATAGTCCGCTCAGGTGCCGCAGGAAGTTCCGCCCTAACAGGGCGGAGCCGCACTGCGGCCTATCTGGCCGCACATACCTCACTGAACATGGCAAAACTCGCTCGCTACCCCACAGTGCCCCCACAGGCTCGATCAGCAACTGCATAGAAACCACATGCCTGTAATACAAAAAAAAAAACATAATGCAATAAATTCAACATTTAAAAAATACATATTTGTTCATATATAAACATCTCCTGGTGAACCAGGTAGTAGAAAACGATGGTACATATATTTCCAGAAATATTGGAGATATGTCTGGAAATCAGATACATTTACCAGCTGTGATGGCACTAAGGTATTTCATATTGACAATTTCATCGCCTGTTTCTTTTTGACAACCAGAGTGGTTTACCAATTAATCTGCCCGTGTGGAAAAACCTATATTGGCAAGACAAAACACCAACTTAGAATAAGAATAAATGAACATATAGCCAGTATTAAAAAGAAAGATGACAAGAAAACCCTATCATTGCACTATCTTGAGTACCATAATGCTGACCCCAAAGGTCTGAGAGTGAGGGGTATCTATGCACTTAAACTCCCAGTCCATAGAGGAGATTTCGATACAATCCTCCTCCAGAAAGAAAAAATCTGGATTTACAAAATGGGTTCTTTTACGCCAAAAGGTCTCAACAGTGAATTTTATTTGCAACCCTTCCTAGAGCAGTAATGTGGATTATCTCTATTGTAACCAAAAGGACGTTATATAGACTCAATTAATTAACAATTTTGAAACTAGTTAGTGTGTTTTCCCCTTTTTCCTTACCATTCTGTGATCTATCTTTGGGATTTGGGAACTCTAGATGTGAGTGGGATGATTTTATTAATAATGGGTAGAACGAAACAGGTACCCGGGGGATTATAACTATATATGATAAGTGTGATAGAATATGTACCCAATTTAAATAATGGATCCATGGATTCCCTGCCTTTCTCTTTATCCCATTAGTTTACTATGGCCTTTCTAGCGCCCGTATATGTAGTACCCACTTAATTCACCATTCATTCTCGGCATATTCACTTCATTTTTTCATATTTTTATTTTTGTCTTTTGACTTCGATTTTTCTAGTCTCCATATACCTGTTGAGTTAATACTGTCTACAAGATATGCACATTTACCTGAAAAGGAACAAAGGTGAAAAATAATCTTTCAGGCTGTAGGTTTATACTCTGGTATGCCCTTCTATACATCTAACTATACTTCAGTTGTCTAAGAAGTCATTGAATATAAAGTATCTGATTAAGACGTGGCCACAGAAATGTTATATCCTGGTTTCAATTTTAAGTAATTCAATATGTGGATTGTTGTGCTATGAATTGAACGCTGCTGGGGAATTTTTCCTGCTCTCTGAGGGCATCTTGTGGACGTTTGCTGGTAATGCACTGAGAATTAATTTGAAACCACAAACCTGTATCCTCAGGGCCGCTGATAGAAATCATGGGGCCCCAGGGGCAGACTGGCAACTTTCAGCCCAGGGGGCAGGTGCAAACCAGAGGCCCATGGTGCAGCAACTCGGCCCCCCTCCCGCTCTCCCTCTTCCCCTCCTCCTCCTGACCCGCATTCCAGGCTGAAGCTCCGCTCCAGGTACTCTCTACTCACCGGCTGAATCCGGGTTCCCAACCTGGCCAGCAGGGGCAGTTGGGGGAGCTGGGACAGCTCAGTTGGGGCTGGCCAGGGGAGAAGAGTCGCAAATGGGACATGGAACTGGCCTCTGCTCAGACACAGTTTACACCATCCATGCTGGGGAGGGAGGCCTGCACTCGGTCCTTGTCTTCATCCTGCACTCAGTAGGTCAGCAGCAGGTACTTATTACTTTTCTTCACCAGGGATCCTTTAGGTATGTCTGTGGCAGAAGCGGTGCAGTCTTTTTACAGGACATCAGAGCAGCCCAGGGGGCAATTGCCCCCCTGCCCCCTGGCCCAGTCCTCCCCTGTGGGGCCCCATACAACCTACCTGACGGGGCCCTCTTCAGATCAAATTGGGGGGCAGTCGGGTGTAAACGAACATCTGTTTTTTTACACCAGCTCTAGATAAGCTGAGTAGTCACAGACCTGTCATCTGCCCACTCCGCTCAGTGGACAGATCCCCCTCTGAACAAACAGATTCCACTCTGTGTGAAAGCCTTGATAACAAACATCAACACAGGGAGCTTAAGATCATCAGAATTTTAACACACAGGCAGCAGTCAGCAGGTGCTCTATCATGGCTGGCACTGTCGCAGTGTGTCACAGGGCATGGCTGTTGGGTGCTGACCTTGTTAACTTATGACCAATGAGTTAACAAAATCAGCACCCAACAGCCATGCTATGTGACACACTGTGACAGAGAACCAGAGGCGTAACTAGAACCTTCAGGGCCCCGGTGCAAGAAACCATGATGGGCCCCCCAGACCCATGGCCAGGGCCCTTCCCTTCAAGCCTGGGGCTCTTCCCACTGATCCAGGGGCCCTTTAATCTTGTTGCGGGGCCCTTTATTATGGTCCCACAGCGGGACCGTTTCATAAGTTCTGCAGTGAGCCCCCTTCCTGCCATCTCGGGGCCTCCCCACAGAGGTGGAATGCCAGGGCCCGGTCTCAAGTGTGACCTTTGCGATCCTGGAAGTTCACCCACTGGTGTCAGAAGTTTTCATTTTTTGGTATTTTAATTATATTATTTTCCATTTTATTTTTTTTTTTTTTACAATGTCACTGAAGCTGGAAATTACATATTTACCGACACCTTCCTGGTTCTCTATTGTGACACACCCCCTGCAGCAGCCGGCAGGAGAGGGAAGGGAGCACAGTTGGGGGGATGGGGCAGCACAGTGGGAGGGGGGGGACCAGGGGAGCACACAGGGGCCCAGAGACAGCAGAACACAAGTGAACTGGATAGGAGGAGTGGCGGGGCAGCATACAGAGGAACCAATCTCCTCCATTTTCCTCCTGCAGCTACAGGAGGAAAAAGGAGGACAGTGATTTCTCTACATGCTGCCCCCGCCGCCCCTCCTATCCAGGTGTACAGGGGCCCCCTGGAGCATGGGGCCCGGTTGCAATTGCAACCCCTGTAGTTACGCCCCTGCAGAGAACCTCTGCTTACTGCTGCCCGTGTGTTGTAGATGGTAATATGGATGGTGACATTATAGAAATGTACAGTGCACTGTAGTATATATGAGAGAATAAAAGCAGGACTGTTTTGTTCAATATCACAATATATGGCAGGAAAAAAATAAAAAATGCTTGGGAAAGATGTGTTATATGATATTGAGATAAACTGCTTTTAAACTGTGTGAAAAAGTTAAGTATAAAAAAAGATTTCAAGAAAAGCGTAAAACTCAAAAATACCCCCTGGAGTCTATTGCTGCCAGAAAGCCCATGTGCGCATGCTCCATACCAAAATATAGGCAAAAAATAAAGTTTTTGAAAACGTTAGTGGGCGGTATAGTGAATAGCGCTCGCGCGAATGCCTAATAGCGTGGTAAAACGGCGTTATTCAGGCGATAATGAGAGAAATGCACATATCTATGTATGTTATACATACATACATATACACACACACATTTTTTTATTGTTTTGCCTATATATATATATTTATATATATACAGTGGGTACGGAAAGTATTCAGACCCCCTTAAATTTTTCACTCTTTGTTATATTGCAGCCATTTTCTAAAATCATTTAAGTTCATTCTTCTTCCTCATGAATGTACACATAGCACCCCATACTGACAGAAAAACACAGAATTGTTGACATTGTTGCAGATTTATTAAAAAAGAAAAACTGAAATATCACATGGTCCTAAGTATTCAGACCCTTTGCTGTGACACTCATATATTTAACTCAGGTGCTTTCCATTTCTTCTGATCATCCTTGATATGGTTCTACACCTTCATTTGAGTCCAGCTGTGTTTGATTATACTGATTGGACTTGATTTGGAAAGCCACACACCTGTCTATATAAGACCTTCCAGATCACAATGCATGTCAGAGCAAATGAGAATCATGAGGTCAAAGGAACTGCCTGAAGAGCTCAGAGACAGAATTGTGGCAAGGCACAGATCTGGCCAAGGTTACAAAAAGATTTCTGCTGCACTTAAGGTTCCTAAGAGCACAGTGGCATCCATAATCCTCAAATGGAAGACGTTTGGGATGACCAGAACCCTTCATAGAGCTGGCCGTCTGGCCAAACTGAGCTATCGGGGGAGAAGAGCCTTGGTGAGAGAGGTAAAGAAGAACCCAAAGATCACTGTGGCTGAGCTCCAGAGATGCAGTCAGGAGATGGAAGAAAGTTGTAGAAAGTCAACCATCACTGCAGCCCTCCACCAGTCGGGGCTTTATGGCAGAGTGGCCCGACGGAAGCCTCTCCTCGGTGTAAGACACATGAAAGCCCGCATGGAGTTTGCTAAAAAACACCTGAAGGACTCCAAGATGGTGAGAAATAAGATTCTCCGGTCTGATGAGACCAAAATAGAACTTTTTGGCCTTAATTCTAAGCGGTATGTGTGGAGAAAACCAGGCACTGCTCATCACCTGTCCAATACAGTCCCAACAGTGAAGCATGGTGGTGGCAGCATCATGCTGTGGGGGTGTTTTTCAGCTGCAGGGACAGGACGACTGGTTGCAATCAAGGGAAAGATGAATGCGGCCAAGTACAGGGATATCCTGGACAAAAACCTTCTCCAGAGTGCTCTGGACCTCAGACTGGGCCGAAGGTTTACCTTCCAACAAGACAATGACCCTAAGCACACAGCTAAAATAACGAAGGAGTGGCTTCACAACAACTCCGTGACTGTTCTTGAATGGCCCAGCCAGAGCCCTGACTTAAACCCAATTGAGCATCTCTGGAGAGACCTAAAAATGGCTGTCCACCAACGTTTACCATCCAACCTGACAGAACTGGAGAGGATCTGCAAGGAGGAATGGCAGAGGATCCCCAAATCCAGGTGTGAAAGACTTGTTGCATCTTTCCCAAAAAGACTCCTGGCTGTATTAGATCAAAAGGGGGCTTCTACTAAATACTGAGCAAAGGGTCTGAATACTTAGGACCATGTGATATTTCAGTTTTTCTTTTTTAATAAATCTGCAACAATGTCAACAATTCTGTGTTTTTCTGTCAGTATGGGGTGCTATGTGTACATTCATGAGGAAGAAGAATGAACTTAAATGATTTTAGCAAATGGCTGCAATATAACAAAGAGTGAAACATTTAAGGGGGTCTGAATACTTTCCGTACCCACTGTATACACATATGCAAAAAACAATATATTATTGTTGTTCTTATATCTAACCAAGCCAAAAATATATTAATTTCACACATATACAATGTTTTTTTTTTTTTTTTTTGGGGGGGGGGCCATGTTATTGTTGCTTGTCATATAGAACAACAGAGACAGTTGTAGGTAGTTCAGGGATTCAAACACCCAAATACACTGTTGCACGGCAGATTTGCTAACCACTTCTTTTTTTTTAAAGCATCTGTGATTTGGGTAGACTTCTTTCTTAAAATTATATATATCTTGTTGTTTTTTTTTAGTTTTCTTTTCTATATATATATATATATATATATAGTTTTTCAAGAAAGAGTTCTGGGTTCATCTACGCTAAAACAGTTTGCAGTTTTTCAGAGTTTAATGTGGTTCTATATAGGAAACAACACTAATATGTCTCCCCACTCAACCAACAAATATATTTTCTCATTTCACCCTTCCAGGACAGCCTACATATGAGAGAGATTGTGGCTCCACCCTACAGGAAACACAACTAATTTGCCGCTGTTAAAAGGTCCCACCCATACCTTGGGCTTCAGTTCAGTTGTGTTTCCAACCTACACCGGAACGTTTGTTTTTTCTCTGACCTGAAGGCAATTGAATGTCTAATAGGTACCCCTGTAAGAGCAATACGGATGGCCTCGGTATGCCTCCCTATCTGCTGTCCTTGGGAAAAAGGAAACTTACAGGTCTCCAAAATGCTTACCAGGTAGTCGGCTTCCTTAAGTAAAGAAGGGCCCTCCATACCTGAAGTCCTGTTAGTCTCCACAGGAAAAGTCTCCTCCATAAGCTCTCCTATGCTTGGTAAACGCTAAAGGAAATTTAAATCTCCCGCCGAAAGAAGCACTGCAAGCCTCGTTCTGAATACCGGAAGTTCCGGTTAGGCGGGGAGGAGCGAGCTAATGCAGATATGGAGGAGACGCCGGACTCACGTGCTAAGCCGGCAGGAATGGCGGACAATCCGGCTGCTAAGGGGAAACACCCCAGGGAGACAAAGAGCACCGCATCGCGTCCCGTAGGGGAACAAGCGGTACCACAGGTGGCTGCAAGGAATGGCAGCAAGATACAAGGTAAGTGATTCTCCAGTCTGTTATATAGGATAGTGATGAGGAAAAGGGCAGCAGCCATTTTGTTTATCAAATATTTACTTATGATTATCAAACATGGATATATGATAAAGCAGATATATTGGATTTATGTTTTGTGAGAGGTCGTATTGTATGGCAGCTGTTGTGTTCAGGAGCCATTTGCAGCTCCAGCTGTTAAGATTGCTATCTCTGCCTCTGTAGACCTGTTTAGCCAACAAGTTTTGGAAGTGACACATTTATGTTAAATGTCCATTTTGCATATCAAAGAATGTAATCAAAGACTAAGATGGAACTTCAAAGGAACTTTAGATAGGTGCCACCCACTTCCGAATGTGTAAAATTGTAATACAAGTCTTTAGGAAGTTAGAGCAATGTTCATTAAGCCAACAGAATGTAATGTGATTGACTTGCTCTCCAAACATGTCATTTTATCTACATGTTTGTCTAAATAAATATAATTTTCATTCTGGCTTCAACAGTCAAAATGTTACTCAAACCCGTGAGTTTTGGGTTTACCCTTACAATAGCATGACTCTTTATTCCTTGCTGACAGCCTCTGTTAATTTTAACTGTGTCTGTGTGCTCATGTATTTGTTGTCAAGATGGTGATTCTCCCTCTCTCTGGTTATTACTACAGGTCTGTCTTCGGCCCAGGAGGCCCCTACAAGACCCCCCACCACATCAACCAGCACAAGCATGTCTAGGAAGTGTGGTGACTGTGGGGATAGACTGTCTAGGCATTACACTAAAGCTGTTTGTCCTACATGTTTAAACAGAGAGTCTGTCATCCCAGGAGAGTGCGGGACCTAGGACAGGTCCCTTTGCCCCCTATACAGCTTCCCAGGACATCCCCTCTGCACAGGCAAGGGATGAGGAAGATCCAGGAGAAGGGACTAGTCTGGCTGGGACTCAGGAGACAGAGCATTCATCTAGCTCTAGTGAAGTCTCTGACAGTGACAGTGAGGATAGGCTAAGCTCCAAAGGGAGCAAGAGCCTTTTTTCCCTGAATGATATGGAAGGATGGAAGGACTCCTTAGGGGAGTATATGCCACGGAAGGGATTCCTATGCCTGCTAAAGTATCCTCTGTTCAGGATAAGATGTATAAGGGCCTGGAGAAAACTCGCTCTAGGGTTATTCCAATTCACCAATCCTTAAAAAATATTATTCATCAGGAATGGAGCTCTCCTATGAGCGCTCCAATCAGGCCAAAGTCCTGGAAAAAGAAGTATCCTTTTGAGGAAAAGGAGCTAGAAGAGTTTACTAGAAACCCTAGATTGGACGCTCCCTTGGCTCAGCTTTCAAAAAAATCGGATCTGTCATTTGAAAATGCTGGGTTCATTAAGGATGTCATGGATCGGAAAACCGAATCCTTGTTGAAAAAGGCTTGGGTGGCCAATTCTGGTAATATGACTACTGCATTAGCAGATACCTGTGTAGCCAGAAATGCTGACTTCTGGGTTAAAGATCTCACTAAGCAGATTTTAGCTAGTGGATGGTCTCAAGACATCCTAGACTGCCTGTCTGTAATTGGGAAAGCAGTGTCTTACTTGGCGGACTCAGCAGAGGAAGCGGTTAAAGCCGCTGCAAAAACAGCAGCTTTGGTTAATTCTTCTAGGAGAACTGTCTGGGTGAAAGCCTGGGAAGGAGATGTTTCTTCCAAACTGAGCCTTTGTGCCTTGCCTTTTGAAGGGGCCTTAATGTTTGGCTCAGGTCTGGATGATGTGTTATCCAGATCCTCAGAAAGCGGAAAGAGGTTTCCCATTAAGAGGAAAGAGAAAGTAGGGAGATATTCCTTTCGGAACTCCCAAGACAAAGGACAACAAAGACCTTTTAGGGGGCAGGCCAAAAGATCAGGGTTGGCAAGAGGCAAGCAAAAGTCTAACATGCTGTTCCCTAAGCCCGGGGCCAACCCCAAAGAGACCAAATTACACCAGCGTCAGGGTGGGGGGCAGGTTGTCCCATTTTGCTCCCCAATGGGAAAACATCTCCACCAGCCCCTATGTGCTCCAGATTATCCGGGAAAGATACCGACTGGAGTTTTCCTCTCTGCCAGTGGCAGAAATAACACTAACATATCCATCAAAAGATGTACAAAAAAGTGAAGCCCTGTTAAAGGGGATTCAAGAACTAGCGGAGCAGAGGGTAATTACCCCCGTACCACTAAGTCAGGTCTTCCAAGGCTTTTACTCCCACATATTTGTGGTGCCAAAACCCTCAGGAAAATTCCGATTGGTTATAAACCTCAGGAAGTTAAACAAGTACCTAATATACAAAAAATTCTCAATGGAGAATATTTATGCGGTCAGAAAAAATCTGCTAAAAGACATTTTTATGACCACGATAGATCTAAGAGATGCCTACCTCCATATTACAATTCATCTGGAACATCAGGCATTCCTGAGATTCGCAGTGGTCACAGAGGAAGGCACTGCCCATTGGCAGTTCAGAGCCCTTCCCTTTGGCTTGGCAGCCAGTCCGAGGATTTTTACAAAAGTCCTATCGGAGGCAGTAGGCCATCTGAACTTACAGGGCCTAACACTAGTCCCTTATCTGGACGATATTTTGATCTTTGCTCGTACAGCAGAACAAGTGAGTGCAAACACCCAGAAAGTGTTAACTGTTTTACAGACACTAGGGTGGCTGATAAATGTGGAGAAATCCTCATTGAAGCCAGCACAGGCTCAAACCTATCTAGGCTATCAAATAGACTCCAAGTCTCAAAAACTTTTTCTCCCAGAATAAAAGGTGGAAAAAGTGGTCTCTGCAGTTAAAAGTGCATGTTCTCTTCCTCTGTGCTCCAGGAGACAGATCTTGAGAATACTGGGTCTGATGATGGCATGCATCCCAGCGGTAGAGTGGGCTCAGCTCCACTCACGAGATCTTCAGTTCTTCCACCTCTCTTCTTGGAACAAGAGACAGGATTCACTAGACGAGAAAGTGATTCTTTCCCCTCAGGTAATATCTTCCCTGAAGTGGTGGACAATTACTCAAAATTTGAAGAAAGGCAGACTCTGGGCGCAGTGGCGACCCTTAAAAATCACCACAGATGCAAGCACCTGCGGGTGGGGAGCCCTGTTAGAAGGAGCTCATGCTCAGGGCACTTGGGTGACCCAGGTGAGGCAGGCCTCGTCCAATTACAGAGAAATGAAAGCGGTAGGAAAAGCCTTGAGGGCATTCGAGAAAGACATATCGGGGAAAGAGATCCAGATATGCTCAGACAATGCTACAACAGTAGCTTACCTGAACCATCAGGGAGGGACCAGGTCCGACACCCTCAGTCGCCATTCCATCAAGCAAACAGAGTGGGAACTGAATCCCAGAGTGTTCCAGCTTCTGGTTCAAAAATTTGGTTATCCAAAAATAGATCTGTTTGCCACTCGGCAGAACAAAAAAGTAAGCCAGTTCTTTTCCCTATCACAACAGAGGGACATGTTGGGCCTGGATGCTCTAGCACAGCCATGGCAGTTCAGACTAGCATATGCCTTTCCTCCTCTAACTCTGATTCCGAGAGTTCTACAGAAACTCAGTGGATTTCCAGACCCAAGTCTCATTCTGATTGCGCCTTGGTGGCCCAAGAGGACTTGGTTCGCAACACTGACGTCCCTGTCAACATCAACCCCTTGGAAACTCCCAAAGATTCCAGACCTGTTACAGCAGGGACAATTTATTCACCCCAGACCTCAATTTTTTCAATTGACAGCCTGGTTAGTGAGCGCCAAATTCTAAAGAACAAAGGGTGTTCTGATAAAGTCATTGATACGCTCCTCCTTAGTAGGAAACCTGTCACAAGAAAAATTTATTCCAAAGTTTGGAAAAAATTCTGTACCTGGCGGAGTCAGAAGAAGGATTCCTCGGCCTCCATCCCTATGATCCTGGAGTTTTTACAGGATGGGGTAGATAAGGGTGTGGCGGTTAACACCCTTAGGGTACAGATAGCGGTGCTTTCTGTTTTTTCTAGATAAAGGACTTGCCAAAGAACCTTTAATTAAAATATTTCTATTAGCAAGGGAAAGAGTTACCCCGATGAACAAGATTAGTTTCCCAGCATGGGATTTAACTAGGGTACTAGAGGCATTATCTAGTGAACCCTTTGAACCTTTAGATAAGGTTCCCCTGAATGTGTTGTCTGTTAAATTAACTTTTCTGTTGGCAGTGACCACAGCCAGAAGAGTTGGGGACTTGTAAAGTTTGTCCATAAAGGAGCCCTTTATGTTAATCTTCCTAGACAGAGTGATCCCGAAATCAGATCCATTGTATCTGCCTAAAGTAGCTTCTTCCTTTCATAGAAAGCAAGAGATAGTGTTACCCTTGTTATGTGAGAAACCTAAGGAACAGAAATTTCATTGTATAGATGTGAGAAGGTGTCTTCTCACCTATTTAGAAAGGACCAGAACATTTAGGAGATCTAATCACCTGTTGGTTCTACATTCTGGATCAAGGAAAGGATTACAGGCCTCAAAGCCTTCAATTTCTAGGTGGATCAGGCAAGCCATTAACATGTCTTATAAGATCTCAGGTATTCCTGCCCCAGCAAAGCTGAAAGCACATTCTACAAGGGCCCTGGCAACATCCTGGGCCGAAAGAGCTGGAGCGTCCTGGGAACAGATCCACCATGCAGCCACCTGGTCCAGTCAAGATACCTTCCTAAAGCACTATCGTGTGGAAGTACTGTCTCAACAAGACCTTGCATTTGGCAGAAAGGTTTTACAGGCAGTAGTCCCGCCCTAAGGTAGGCCGGTATGGATTCCTTTATTATCCTCTCATATGTAGGCTGTCCTGGAAGGGTGAAATTCACCGGTAACAGTCTTTCTATGAACCCTTCCAGGACGGCCGGCCTACTTCCCGCCCTGATGTGGTGGTGGTGAGTTATAAGAAATGTGTATATATGTTTATATATATATATATATATGTATAGTAAAGATAAGTTATATGATATCTGTATCCCTAGGGTTTCGTAGATAGGGAAATGGAGTGTCACCACAAGATGGCCCTTGTGGACACTTGAGGGTAAATGTGCCACGTCCGAATTAGTCAATTATGAAAAAAAATAGCTATTGCTAGGGGAATGGACTTTCTCGGCACAGTAGTCAACACTAGTATTATAAAAATATATATTTATTGAAAATTCATTAAAATAGATTCATACGTGTACACATATCAAAAACTGATACAAATAGATACATTGTAGTTCATTTAAAAACAGATCACAACATTGAACTCATAATTCTAAAGGTATCCCTCAATCACCGCTGAGTAAAATGGTGATATTGTTTAAACCTGGTACTTGATCCTAGATCATAATAAATACAGGTATATATCTCCGGTGTTGAGGGATCCACTGTAGTAAAGATATCCTCTACATGTTTCGCGTTCGGATTAATGCTTCTTCGGGAGGATGTAGTACAAAGAAGGATAATTTAAAAAAAAAAAAATGAGATCTGAAGAGAACAAAGAAAAAAATGCATGATTACCATACAAAATATCATACATTTCACAGTGTATCATAGGGCGTAACAGTTAAGCCCATTAATTTGTAAATATTTGGTATTGAATATGTTTTAATGGTATATACAAAGGGATGTTATTTTTCTTACCAATATCTGGTGTGTAAATCCCAATGACAGCAAATCACAGGGTGTACTAGGGTTTTAGGTTATTCGCATCTGCAGTGCTGGATGATAACTCCCCAAAGCTATAGGCAAAATAGAGGTGGGAGGGCATTTAGAGATAGGTAGATTTGCTCTATTTACTCTATTTAACAATTCCAATAAATAAGCAAGGAAGATATTTTATATTTTTTAAGAATATTCATGTAACATATGATGAATATTCTCGTAAAATGTTGATATTCACATATAGATATTTGGAATTGTGTCCACAAAAGGTAATGGAATGTATGTATATATATATATATATATATATATATATATATATATATATATATATATATATATATATATATGTATATATATATATATATATATATATATATACATATATATATACAGGGATCATGACTATTTTCTGCTCACTTACCTACATATATTTTTTAGTTTGAAACTTTAATATGTGTAAATGGGTTAGTTGATTTTTGTCGGTAGGTCAGAAAATCAGGCTGTATGTAGCGTCCATAAATCCCATTCTAAAGAAAAGAAAGGGGGGTATATATATGGTGTGCTGTATATAAGAGGTATAGATAGTGGTGTCCAGTTAATAGGGCACCACTATAAGATGATGAAAGTTATATACTCATGATGTGTCTATCTAGACATATCGGGCACAGGAGTGTTTTTATTATTAGTTTCATAGGCGTGCGCACGGGTGTGCCGGGTGTGCCTGGGCACACCCTAATCACCCTGTGTCTGTTAGTGTAGGGCCAGCTGTCTCTGAAGATCTCCATCTTTGGCACTGAGGGTAGTGAGATACTTGGTGAAGAGGCGGCTGTGCTGTTGGCTCCAGCAGACAGTGAGGCTTGTCAGAGCCTCAGTTTGTGTGACACTGTCAGGTAATGTTACTGCTTGCAGGGAGAAAGACAAGCTGTCAAAACTCAGGGTGATGTCGGGGTGGGCGGGACCGAACAGCTATCAAACACCAGCCAATGGGATGGGGTCTGAGCGGCCGATTCGTTTATGTGGCTCCGCCCCTTTCTTAAGCAGCCCAATCATTGGCTGGTGTTTGACAGCTACTTGATCCCGCCCACCCCCGACATCACAGCTTTTTTTTACAGCTGGGCTTTCTCCCTGAAAGCAGCTACATTACATGACGGTGTCACACACACAGTGGGGTACCAATGGGGGGGGGGGCCACGCACTGGGGGGTGTCAGCCGGCGTTCTCTGAGATCCCACATCGCAGGGTGAAGGCAGCTGCAGCTCCTTCAGTCCGTGCTGCTAGCGGGGGGCAGAGCCAGGATGGGAAGAAGGGGGCGGGGGCTCGCGGGGAAGGGCGAAGCCTCGGTGGGAAGAAGGGGGCGGAGCCTCGGCTGGAAGAAGGTGAGTGCGTGCCCATTGCTCAAGTGTGTGTGCTGGATAGGAGGCGGATGGGGAAGCTGCATATAGAGGGATTCATCTTTCCCTATTCTTTCTGCAGCTGCTGAATAACTGATTCTCCTCCTTTCCCTCCTGCAGGAAGAATAGGGAAAGATCAACTCCTCTATATGCAGCTGCCCCATCCCCCTCCTATACAACTTCTTTTGCTAGCCCCCCGGTGCTCGTAATCCCCCCCCCTCTGCTCTTAGCCCCCCCAAAGGCACTAGACCCCCCTATTCTTTAGCACCCCCCCATGCTCTTCAGCCCCCCACAGTGCTTTTCATCTCCCTCCCCCAAGTGCTCCCTGTCCCCCCCAGTGCTCTCCACCCCCCTGGTTTTCCCTGCCGCCCCCCCAAGTGCTCTCCACCCCCCTGGTTTTCCCTGCCCGCCCACAAGTGCTCGCTGTCCCCCCCCCCCAGTGCTCTCCACCCCCCTGGTTTTCCCTGCTCGCCCCCCCCCCGGTGCTCTCCACCCCCTGCGCCTTCCAACCCCCCCTACAATGCTTTCCAAATCCCCTCTTTATTCTCTCCAGCCCCCCCCCCCCCACCGTGCCCTTCAGCTCCTCCAGTGCTCTCTGCTTGCCCTGTGCTCTCCGGCCCCCCTAGTGCTCTTCTATCTTCTATCATATCCTCAGTCTCTGACCATCTCCTGTATCATGTCTGCAGTCTCTGACCATCTCCTGTATCATGTTTGCAGTCTCTGACCATCTCCTGTATCATGTTTGCAGTCTCTGACCATCTCCTGTATCACGTCTGCAGTCTCTGACCATATCCTTTATCATGTCTGTAGTCTCTGACCATCTACTGTATCATGTCTGCAGTCTCTGACCATCTACTGTATATTAAAAAAGAATAGCGCAACCATGCAAAAGAAATGACTATTAAATATGGAGACAATCCATAAATAAAAATGGGGATTTGGTCCCACCATATGGCCATATCATGCTCAAGCCCACCACTGCGTCAAAGTACCCCATTATCAGTGGGTCCTACACTATCCATAAAAAAGGGGTGAATCCAGCCTCTCTAACCCTTGGAGACAACACTCCTTGCTGGGATGGATGTGCTAATGCACTACAAAGGACTCCTCCTGTATCTACTTGATGGTGGACTCTGATAGAGTACAGGTGTGTGTGGGGGGTGGGATGCTCAACCCCAGAAGTCTGGTCAGACCGAATACATAATAAACAAGCAAAAAATTGGGGGAGCAAACCCTGAACATGTATATCTAAAGCCGGTGCAGCTATGGACCAAGCAACATGTATATTAAAAAAGAATAGCGCAACCATGCAAAAGAAATGACTATCAAATATGGAGACAATCCATAAATAAAAATGGGGGTTTAGTCCCACCATATGGCCATATCGTGCTCATGTCTGCAGTCTCTGACCGTCTCCTGTATCATGTCTGCAGTCTCGGACCATCTCCTTTAGCAAGTCTCCAATCTCTTACTCAAACTTAAACACATTGCTAATAATATTAGCTATCTATTTATGCTGAAGGTAGGACTGTGCAGGGGAGGCAGAGAGTGCAAAAGGGGGAACTGTGATTAGAGAGACAGAGGGCAGACTGCAAGGGGCCCTGTAATGGGGGGGCTGTGAATTTTGTGCAATATTCCTGAAAACATTACAAATTTGTGTGGGTGTTTTTACATTTTAAAGTTGGGGGGGTGCCAGATATAGGATCCGCCCCGGGTGCCAAATGCTCTTGCGGCTCTTGCAAGTCTCACTGTCTGCTGAATGTGAAACTCCCCCTCTCCCCTGTTTGTGTCCATAAGTGGTGCCCAGTAGTGCCACCTATCAGTGCCCAGTAGTGCCACCTATCAGTGCCCACCAGTGCCACCTCATCAGTGCCCATCAGTGTCACCTAATAGTGCCTATCAGTGCCGCCTCATCAGTGCCACCTATCAGTGCCCACCAGTGCCGCCTCATCAGTGCCCATCAGACACATCTAACAGTGCCTATCAGTGCTTCCTATCAGTGCCACCAATCAGTGCCCACCAATGCCGCCTATCAGTAGCCATCAGTGATGCCTATTAGTGCCCAGCAGTGCTGCCAATCAGTGCTGCCTATCAGTACCCATCAGTGCTGCCAATAATTGCCACCTCTGTGCTGCCAATCAGTGCCCATCAGTGCAGCCTCATCAGTGCCAGTCAGTGCTGAGAACAAGTGCCTATTAGTGCTGCCTATCAGTCCATATCAGTGCCTAACATGTAATTTCACCTGTAATACACATCAAAAGGAAAATAAGGCATACATCTTTTTCAAAACTTAGCAGTGATGGTGGGACCCCTCTACAGATATTTGCCATACAATTTAACTTAAGTGCAAAAACCTTTTAGTGTCCCAATACTTTTGACAAGTGTTTATATATATATATATATATATATATATATATATATATATATATATATATATATATACATATATACACGCATGTGTGTTTGAGCTTTGGGGTGCACACCCTAATGCAATAGGCTGCGCACGCCTATGATTAGTTTCAAATACCTGTCAGATGTGAACTGCAGCTAATTCCATCATGTTCAGAATAAAGGATAGTATATGATCATTTGGAGGGTTATATCCCAATGTTCCTCTGAGTATAACGTGGTAACATAGGACCATCCACGGCACATGAACTGCGGCCACGACACTATAAAGGTGAATAGCAATATTGTCAGCATTTACATTTAAATGTTTGATATTGGCTTGTAATTATAGAGGCTAGGCAAAGGATAGAAACTACAATTGCTTCCTATCTCAAGCCACTAGGTGGCGAACTTCGCTTTGGCCAGTATCCATCTAGTTTAAGGATTATAGGCTAGCGCTGAGGATTACAATTCTTCTGATACCACTGTATGGTGGGCTGCTGCTGGTATAAAAGGTGGTGTACCTTTATAAAGTGTATAGTGCAAAAGTATACCTGCGCTGCTAACAAAGCAAACTCATACATAAATCTCAATAAATATAGTGTATAAATAATCTGTGTAAAGTGCTAGTGCTCAACTTGAAATACACATTCATATATCATAAATCCCAATCAATATATAAAAATATATCAATCAATATAAAAATTATAAATAAATACAAATTTTATACACGTGAAAATAATGAATGTGATTAAAGTCTTTCAATAAAAGACGTGCTTAAATAGTGACAGTCTTTGTGCAAAACATAAGTCCAAAGTGCTGCGTGCTCGTAAAACAAGTGCCGGTGCTCTCTCTACATGAGTAGGTGCTCCCCTCCTAGACCCCTACTCACCAGAAGCCAAATAATACACCGCTTTCAGAATATCCTTAGATGGGACGAGCCTTATTGGACCATCAACTCAATCAGCTTTACTGTAGATCATATCATCCAGGTATTGCTCAAAAAAATGGAAAGAGATGCTGGCATCGTGAAGTATGTAATCACTTTATTCGATGCACACAATACAAGATACACTTACAATATGGCAAAGGTTTCAAACGCCTAAAAAAATTATCCCACGGGTTGCCAATCCAAACGGCTGTACTCACTCCCCGTGTCCCCGTATGTCGGAAGGTGGATGTAGTGGGGCGTAGTACGTACTCGGACGAACGGCTTGACGCTTTTCGCTCCGCATACAGAGCGTTATCAAAAGCAACCCGTGGGATAATTTTTTTAGCTGCTATCAGCAAAGGTATCCATATATGCTGAGCGCAAACGCTGTTTGTGTCAGAATATATAAAATCAATGCGTGGTAGCCGACGAGTACCTGCAAGAGAAACAGGTCACAAAAGAATGAAAAAACAAAGTACATAAAAAAAGTACAGTAGGAAGAGTAGAAGGACATATAAAATGACTGACACAACAACAGTTTTTGGATCCTCATCATTAACCGCCCAAACAACCACCCACTGAATTTAATGATGGGTATACACGACACTATCCATGTATACCAAAATAGGATTTTAACTGCAGTGCTGAAATCAGAAAATCACCACAGCTGCTATCAGCAAAGGTATCCATATATGCTGAGCGCAAACGCTGTTTGTGTCAGAATATATAAAATCAATGCGTGGTAGCCGACGAGTACCTGCAAGAGAAACAGGTCACAAAAGAATGAAAAAACAAAGTACATTAAAAAAAGTACAGTAGGAAGTGTAGAAGGACATATAAAATGACTGACACAACAAAAGTTTTTGGATCCTCATCATTAACCGCCCAAACAACCACCCACTGAATTTAATGATGAGTATACACGACACTATCCATGTATACCAAAATAGGATTTTAACTGCAGTGCTGAAATCAGAAAATCACCACAGCTGCTATCAGCAAAGGTATCCATATATGCTGAGCGCAAACGCTGTTTGTGTCAGAATATATAAAATCAATGCGTGGTAGCCGACGAGTACCTGCAAGAGAAACAGGTCACAAAAGAATGAAAAAACAAAGTACATTTAAAAAAGTACAGTAGGAAGAGTAGAAGGACATATAAAATGACTGACACAACAACAGTTTTTGGATCCTCATCATTAACCGCCCAAACAACCACCCACTGAATTTAATGATGGGTATACACGACATTATCCATGTATACCAAAATAGGATTTTAACTGCAGTGCTGAAATCAGAAAATAACCACAGCTGCTATCAGCAAAGGTATCCATATATGCTGAGCGCAAACGCTGTTTGTGTCAGAATATATAAAATCAATGCGTGGTAGCCGACGAGTACCTGCAAGAGAAACAGGTCACAAAAGAATGAAAAAACAAAGTACATTAAAAAAAGTACAGTAGGAAGTGTAGAAGGACATATAAAATGACTGACACAACAAAAGTTTTTGGATCCTCATCATTAACCGCCCAAACAACCACCCACTGAATTTAATGATGGGTATACACGACACTATCCATGTATACCAAAATAGGATTTTAACTGCAGTGCTGAAATCAGAAAATCACCACAGCTGCTATCAGCAAAGGTATCCATATATGCTGAGCGAAAACGCTGTTTGTGTCAGAATATATAAAATCAATGCGTGGTAGCCGACGAGTACCTGAAAGAGAAACAGGTCACAAAAGAATGAAAAAACAAAGTACATTAAAAAGTATAGTAGGAAGAGTAGAAGGACATATAAAATGACTGACACAACAACAGTTTTTGGATCCTCATCATTAACCGCCCAAACAACCACCCACTGAATTTAATGATGGGTATACACGACACTATCCATGTATACCAAAATAGGATTTTACCTGCAGTGCTGAAATCAGAAAATCACCACAGCTGCTATCAGCAAAGGTATCCATATATGCTGAGCGCAAACGCTGTTTGTGTCAGAATATATAAAATCAATGCGTGGTAGCCGACGAGTACCTGCAAGAGAAACAGGTCACAAAAGAATGAAAAAACAAAGTACATTAAAAAAAGTACAGTAGGAAGTGTAGAAGGACATATAAAATGACTGACACAACAACAGTTTTTGGATCCTCATCATTAACCGCCCAAACAACCACCCACTGAATTTAATGATGGGTATACACGACACTATCCATGTATACCAAAATAGAATTTTAACTGCAGTGCTGAAATCAGAAAATCACCACAGCTGCTATCAGCAAAGGTATCCATATATGCTGAGCGCAAACGCTGTTTGTGTCAGAATATATAAAATCAATGCGTGGTAGCCGACGAGTACCTGCAAGAGAAACAGGTCACAAAAGAATGAAAAAACAAAGTACATTAAAAAAAGTACAGTAGGAAGAGTAGAAGGACATATAAAATGACTGACACAACAACAGTTTTTGGATCCTCATCATTAACCGCCCAAACAACCACCCACTGAATTTAATGATGGGTATACACGACATTATCCATGTATACCAAAATAGGATTTTAACTGCAGTGCTGAAATCAGAAAATAACCACAGCTGCTATCAGCAAAGGTATCCATATATGCTGAGCGCAAACGCTGTTTGTGTCAGAATATATAAAATCAATGCGTGGTAGCCGACGAGTACCTGCAAGAGAAACAGGTCACAAAAGAATGAAAAAACAAAGTACATTAAAAAAAGTACAGTAGGAAGTGTAGAAGGACATATAAAATGACTGACACAACAAAAGTTTTTGGATCCTCATCATTAACCGCCCAAACAACCACCCACTGAATTTAATGATGGGTATACACGACACTATCCATGTATACCAAAATAGGATTTTAACTGCAGTGCTGAAATCAGAAAATCACCACAGCTGCTATCAGCAAAGGTATCCATATATGCTGAGCGCAAACGCTGTTTGTGTCAGAATATATAAAATCAATGCGTGGTAGCTGACGAGTACCTGCAAGAGAAACAGGTCACAAAAGAATGAGAAAACAAAGTACATAAAAAAAGTACAGTAGGAAGAGTAGAAGGACATATAAAATGACTGACACAACAACAGTTTTTGGATCCTCATCATTAACCGCCCAAACAACCACCCACTGAATTTAATGATGGGTATACACGACACTATCCATGTATACCAAAATAGGATTTTAACTGCAGTGCTGAAATCAGAAAATCACCACAGCTGCTATCAGCAAAGGTATCCATATATGCTGAGCGCAAACGCTGTTTGTGTCAGAATATATAAAATCAATGCGTGGTAGCCGACGAGTACCTGCAAGAGAAACAGGTCACAAAAGAATGAAAAAACAAAGTACATAAAAAAGTACAGTAGGAAGAGTAGAAGGACATATAAAATGACTGACACAACAACAGTTTTTGGATCCTCGTCATTAACCGCCCAAACAACCAACCACTGAATTTAATGATGGGTATACAAGACACTATCCATGTATACCAAAATAGGATTTTAACTGCAGTGCTAAAATCAGAAAATCACCACAGCTGCTATCAGCAAAGGTATCCATATATGCTGAGCGCAAACGCTGTTTGTGTCAGAATATATAAAATCAATGCGTGGTAGCCGACGAGTACCTGCAAGAGAAACAGGTCACAAAAGAATGAAAAAACAAAGTACATTTAAAAAGTACAGTAGGAAGAGTAGAAGGACATATAAAATGACTGACACAACAACAGTTTTTGGATCCTCATCATTAACCGCTCAAACAACCACCCACTGAATTTAATGATGGGTATACACAACACTATCCATGTATACCAAAATAGGATTTTAACTGCAGTGCTGAAATCAGAAAATCACCACAGCTGCTATCAGCAAAGGTATCCATATATGCTGAGCGCAAACGCTGTTTGTGTCAGAATATATAAAATCAATGCGTGGTAGCCGACGAGTACCTGCAAGAGAAACAGGTCACAAAAGAATGAAAAAACAAAGTACATTACAAAAAGTACAGTAGGAAGTGTAGAAGGACATATAAAATGACTGACACAACAACAGTTTTTGGATCCTCATCATTAACCGCCCAAACAACCACCCACTGAATTTAATGATGGGTATACACGACACTATCCATGTATACCAAAATAGGATTTTAACTGCAGTGCTGAAATCAGAAAATCACCACAGCTGCTATCAGCAAAGGTATCCATATATGCTGAGCGCAAACGCTGTTTGTGTCAGAATATATAAAATCAATGCGTGGTAGCCGACGAGTACCTGCAAGAGAAACAGGTCACAAAAGAATGAAAAAACAAAGTACATTAAAAAAAGTACAGTAGGAAGAGTAGAAGGACATATAAAATGACTGACACAACAACAGTTTTTGGATCCTCATCATTAACCGCCCAAACAACCACCCACTGAATTTAATGATGGGTATACACGACACTATCCATGTATACCAAAATAGGATTTTAACTGCAGTGCTGAAATCAGAAAATTACCACAGCTGCTATCAGCAAAGGTATCCATATATGCTGAGCGCAAACGCTGTTTGTGTCAGAATATATAAAATCAATGCGTGGTAGCCGACGAATACCTGCAAGAGAAACAGGTCACAAAAGAATGAAAAAACAAAGTACATAAAAAAAGTACAGTAGGAAGAGTAGAAGGACATATAAAATGACTGACACAACAACAGTTTTTGGATCCTCATCATTAACCGCTCAAACAACCACCCACTGAATTTAATGATGGGTATACACAACACTATCCATGTATACCAAAATAGGATTTTAACTGCAGTGCTGAAATCAGAAAATCACCACAGCTGCTATCAGCAAAGGTATCCATATATGCTGAGCGCAAACGCTGTTTGTGTCAGAATATATAAAATCAATGCGTGGTAGCTGACGAGTACCTGCAAGAGAAACAGGTCACAAAAGAATGAAAAAGCAAAGTACATAAAAAAAGTACAGTAGGAAGAGTAGAAGGACATATAAAATGACTGACACAACAACAGTTTTTGGATCCTCATCATTAACCGCTCAAACAACCACCCACTGAATTTAATGATGGGTATACACAACACTATCCATGTATACCAAAATAGGATTTTAACTGCAGTGCTGAAATCAGAAAATCACCACAGCTGCTATCAGCAAAGGTATCCATATATGCTGAGCGCAAACGCTGTTTGTGTCAGAATATATAAAATCAATGCGTGGTTGCCGACGAGTACCTGCAAGAGAAACAGGTCACAAAAGAATGAAAAAACAAAGTACATAAAAAAGTACAGTAGGACGTGTAGAAGGACATATAAAATGACTGACACAACAAAAGTTTTTGGATCCTCATCATTAACCGCCCAAACAACCACCCACTGAATTTAATGATGGGTATACACGACACTATCCATGTATACCAAAATAGAATTTTAACTGCAGTGCTGAAATCAGAAAATCACCACAGCTGCTATCAGCAAAGGTATCCATATATGCTGAGCGCAAACGCTGTTTGTGTCAGAATATATAAAATCAATGCGTGGTAGCCGACGAGTACCTGCAAGAGAAACAGGTCACAAAAGAATGAAAAAACAAAGTACATTAAAAAAAGTACAGTAGGAAGAGTAGAAGGACATATAAAATGACTGACACAACAACAGTTTTTGGATCCTCATCATTAACCGCCCAAACAACCACCCACTGAATTTAATGATGGGTATACACGACACTATCCATGTATACCAAAATAGAATTTTAACTGCAGTGCTGAAATCAGAAAATCACCACAGCTGCTATCAGCAAAGGTATCCATATATGCTGAGCGCAAACGCTGTTTGTGTCAGAATATATAAAATCAATGCGTGGTAGCCGACGAGTACCTGCAAGAGAAACAGGTCACAAAAGAATGAAAAAACAAAGTACATTAAAAAAAGTACAGTAGGAAGAGTAGAAGGACATATAAAATGACTGACACAACAACAGTTTTTGGATCCTCATCATTAACCGCCCAAACAACCACCCACTGAATTTAATGATGGGTATACACGACACTATCCATGTATACCAAAATAGGATTTTAACTGCAGTGCTGAAATCAGAAAATCACCACAGCTGCTATCAGCAAAGGTATCCATATATGCTGAGCGCAAACGCTGTTTGTGTCAGAATATATAAAATCAATGCGTGGTAGCCGACGAGTACCTGCAAGAGAAACAGGTCACAAAAGAATGAAAAAACAAAGTACATAAAAAAGTACAGTAGGAAGAGTAGAAGGACATATAAAATGACTGACACAACAACAGTTTTTGGATCCTCGTCATTAACCGCCCAAACAACCAACCACTGAATTTAATGATGGGTATACAAGACACTATCCATGTATACCAAAATAGGATTTTAACTGCAGTGCTAAAATCAGAAAATCACCACAGCTGCTATCAGCAAAGGTATCCATATATGCTGAGCGCAAACGCTGTTTGTGTCAGAATATATAAAATCAATGCGTGGTAGCCGACGAGTACCTGCAAGAGAAACAGGTCACAAAAGAATGAAAAAACAAAGTACATTTAAAAAGTACAGTAGGAAGAGTAGAAGGACATATAAAATGACTGACACAACAACAGTTTTTGGATCCTCATCATTAACCGCTCAAACAACCACCCACTGAATTTAATGATGGGTATACACAACACTATCCATGTATACCAAAATAGGATTTTAACTGCAGTGCTGAAATCAGAAAATCACCACAGCTGCTATCAGCAAAGGTATCCATATATGCTGAGCGCAAACGCTGTTTGTGTCAGAATATATAAAATCAATGCGTGGTAGCCGACGAGTACCTGCAAGAGAAACAGGTCACAAAAGAAAGAAAAAACAAAGTACATTACAAAAAGTACAGTAGGAAGTGTAGAAGGACATATAAAATGACTGACACAACAACAGTTTTTGGATCCTCATCATTAACCGCCCAAACAACCACCCACTGAATTTAATGATGGGTATACACGACACTATCCATGTATACCAAAATAGGATTTTAACTGCAGTGCTGAAATCAGAAAATCACCACAGCTGCTATCAGCAAAGGTATCCATATATGCTGAGCGCAAACGCTGTTTGTGTCAGAATATATAAAATCAATGCGTGGTAGCCGACGAGTACCTGCAAGAGAAACAGGTCACAAAAGAATGAAAAAACAAAGTACATTAAAAAAAGTACAGTAGGAAGAGTAGAAGGACATATAAAATGACTGACACAACAACAGTTTTTGGATCCTCATCATTAACCGCCCAAACAACCACCCACTGAATTTAATGATGGGTATACACGACACTATCCATGTATACCAAAATAGGATTTTAACTGCAGTGCTGAAATCAGAAAATTACCACAGCTGCTATCAGCAAAGGTATCCATATATGCTGAGCGCAAACGCTGTTTGTGTCAGAATATATAAAATCAATGCGTGGTAGCCGACGAATACCTGCAAGAGAAACAGGTCACAAAAGAATGAAAAAACAAAGTACATAAAAAAAGTACAGTAGGAAGAGTAGAAGGACATATAAAATGACTGACACAACAACAGTTTTTGGATCCTCATCATTAACCGCTCAAACAACCACCCACTGAATTTAATGATGGGTATACACAACACTATCCATGTATACCAAAATAGGATTTTAACTGCAGTGCTGAAATCAGAAAATCACCACAGCTGCTATCAGCAAAGGTATCCATATATGCTGAGCGCAAACGCTGTTTGTGTCAGAATATATAAAATCAATGCGTGGTTGCCGACGAGTACCTGCAAGAGAAACAGGTCACAAAAGAATGAAAAAACAAAGTACATAAAAAAGTACAGTAGGACGTGTAGAAGGACATATAAAATGACTGACACAACAAAAGTTTTTGGATCCTCATCATTAACCGCCCAAACAACCACCCACTGAATTTAATGATGGGTATACACGACACTATCCATGTATACCAAAATAGAATTTTAACTGCAGTGCTGAAATCAGAAAATCACCACAGCTGCTATCAGCAAAGGTATCCATATATGCTGAGCGCAAACGCTGTTTGTGTCAGAATATATAAAATCAATGCGTGGTAGCCGACGAGTACCTGCAAGAGAAACAGGTCACAAAAGAATGAAAAAACAAAGTACATTAAAAAAAGTACAGTAGGAAGAGTAGAAGGACATATAAAATGACTGACACAACAACAGTTTTTGGATCCTCATCATTAACCGCCCAAACAACCACCCACTGAATTTAATGATGGGTATACACGACACTATCCATGTATACCAAAATAGAATTTTAACTGCAGTGCTGAAATCAGAAAATCACCACAGCTGCTATCAGCAAAGGTATCCATATATGCTGAGCGCAAACGCTGTTTGTGTCAGAATATATAAAATCAATGCGTGGTAGCCGACGAGTACCTGCAAGAGAAACAGGTCACAAAAGAATGAAAAAACAAAGTACATTAAAAAAAGTACAGTAGGAAGAGTAGAAGGACATATAAAATGACTGACACAACAACAGTTTTTGGATCCTCATCATTAACCGCCCAAACAACCACCCACTGAATTTAATGATGGGTATACACGACACTATCCATGTATACCAAAATAGGATTTTAACTGCAGTGCTGAAATCAGAAAATCACCACAGCTGCTATCAGCAAAGGTATCCATATATGCTGAGCGCAAACGCTGTTTGTGTCAGAATATATAAAATCAATGCGTGGTAGCCGACGAGTACCTGCAAGAGAAACAGGTCACAAAAGAATGAAAAAACAAAGTACATAAAAAAAAGTACAGTAGGAAGAGTAGAAGGACATATAAAATGACTGACACAACAACAGTTTTTGGATCCTCATCATTAACCGCCCAAACAACCACCCACTGAATTTAATGATGGGTATACACGACACTATCCATGTATACCAAAATAGAATTTTAACTGCAGTGCTGAAATCAGAAAATCACCACAGCTGCTATCAGCAAAGGTATCCATATATGCTGAGCGCAAACGCTGTTTGTGTCAGAATATATAAAATCAATGCGTGGTAGCCAACGAGTACCTGCAAGAGAAACAGGTCACAAAAGAATGAAAATACAAAGTACATTATAAAAAGTACAGTAGGAAGTGTAGAAGGACATATAAAATGACTGACACAACAAAAGTTTTTGGATCCTCATCATTAACCGCCCAAACAACCACCCACTGAATTTAATGATGGGTATACACGACACTATCCATGTATACCAAAATAGGATTTTAACTGCAGTGCTGAAATCAGAAAATCACCACAGCTGCTATCAGCAAAGGTATCCATATATGCTGAGCGCAAACGCTGTTTGTGTCAGAATATATAAAATCAATGCGTGGTAGCCGACGAGTACCTGCAAGAGAAACAGGTCACAAAAGAATGAAAAAACAAAGTACATTAAAAAAAGTACAGTAGGAAGAGTAGAAGGACATATAAAATGACTGACACAACAACAGTTTTTGGATCCTCATCATTAACCGCCCAAACAACCACCCACTGAATTTAATGATGGGTATACACGACACTATCCATGTATACCAAAATAGGATTTTAACTGCAGTGCTAAAATCAGAAAATCACCACAGCTGCTATCAGCAAAGGTATCCATATATGCTGAGCGCAAACGCTGTTTGTGTCAGAATATATAAAATCAATGCGTGGTAGCCGACGAGTACCTGCAAGAGAAACAGGTCACAAAAGAATGAAAAAACAAAGTACATTAAAAAAAGTACAGTAGGAAGAGTAGAAGGACATATAAAATGACTGACACAACAACAGTTTTTGGATCCTCATCATTAACCGCCCAAACAACCACCCACTGAATTTAATGATGGGTATACACGACACTATCCATGTATACCAAAATAGGATTTTAACTGCAGTGCTGAAATCAGAATATCACCACAGCTGCTATCAGCAAAGGTATCTATATATGCTGAGCGCAAACGCTGTTTGTGTCAGAATATATAAAATCAATGCGTGGTAGCCGACGGGTACCTGCAAGAGAAACAGGTCACAAAAGAATGAAAAACCAAGTACATTAAAAAAAGTACAGTAGGAAGAGTAGAAGGACATATAAAATGACTGACAAAACAACAGTTTTTGGATCCTCATCATTTAGGCTCCATGTACACGGGACGCTGGAAATGGCCGTTTAGGAGCAGTTGGGCGTTTTTTTCAGAAGTCCCTGAACGCAGCTCCATGTTATCTTATCTGTCAATTTACACATGGTCGTTTACAGTCATTTGCAGGCAGTTGCGTTCAGGGACTTTTTTTAGAACGCAATTATATTGCGTTCGAACTTGTGTTTCCCGACGTTTCAAACGCAGAAACGCGGCCGAACGTGACTAAACGTGACTGAACGTGATGAACCTACGTTCAGCCACGTTATACGTTTTTTTTCTTCCATTCAAAATCAATGGTTCCCTATGGGAGCCTATTGATTTGAATGGAAGTCACCGCAAGTCGGATCCGACTTGTGGCGCGACCTGCACTGTGAGAATTTTGAGGGGGAACTCCACACCAAAAATGGGAAAAAAATTGCGTGGGGTTCCCCCCCAGGTTCCAAACCAGGCCCTTCGGGTCCGGCATGGAATTTGAGGGTAGCCCCACGCCGAAAAAACGGCGTGGGGTCCCCCCCAGAATCCATGCCAGACCCTTATCCGAGCATGCAGCCCGGCAGGCCAGGAAAGGGAAGGGGACGAGCGAGCGGCCCCACCCCCCCTGGACCACACCAGGCCACATGCCCTCAACATGGGGGGGGGTGTTGGTGCTTTGGGGCAGGGGGAGCTCTGCACCCCCCACCTCAAAGCACCTTGCCCCCATGTTGATGAGTTCAAGGGCCTCATCCCCACAACCCTGGCCGGTGGTTGTGGGGATCTGCGGGCAGGGGACTCATCGGAATCTGGAAGCCCCCTTTAACAAGGGGCCCCCCAGATCCCGGACCCCCTCCCTATGTGAATGGGTATGGGGTACAATGTACCCCTACTCATTCACCACATAAAAGGCAGTGTATGGAAATAACGACAGGAGACGTTTTGGAAAGTTTTATTAAAAATCTTCATCCGGCTCTTCTTGTCTTCTCCTCTCCGGGGTCTTCTCCTCTCCGGGGTCTTCTGCTGTTTTGCTGTCCCCTCTCCGGGGTCTTCTGCTCTTTTGCTGTCCCCTCTTCTGCTTTCCTCTCTTCTTTTCTTCTCTACTCCGGGGTCTTCTGCTCTTTTGCTGTCCCTCTTCTGCTGTCCCTCTTCTGCTGTCCTCTCTTCTTTTCTTCTCCTCTCCGGGGTCTTCTCCTCTCCGGGGTCTTCTGCTGTCGGCTGTCGGCTCTTCTTCCTCCGGTCCTCCTCCGACGACGTCTCCTTGATTATGAAGATCTCCGGTCTCTGCAGCTTGTTATATAGCCATTAGGGCGTGGCCACGATGACGTCATCGGGATGCCCCGCCCCTCGCGTCACAGATGACATCATCTGTGACGCGAGGGGGCGGGGCCTCCCGATGACGTCATCGTGGCCACGCCCTAATGGCTATATAACAAGCTGCAGAGACCGGAGATCTTCATAATCAAGGAGACGTCGTCGTCGGAGGACCGGAGGAAGAAGAGCCGACAGCCGACAGCAGAAGACCCCGGAGAGGAGAAGACCCCGGAGAGGAGAAGAAAAGAAGAGAGGACAGCAGAAGAGGGACAGCAGAAGAGGGACAGCAAAAGAGCAGAAGACCCCGGAGTAGAGAATAAAAGAAGAGAGGACAGCAGAAGAGGGGACAGCAAAAGAGCAGAAGACCCCGGAGAGGAGACAGCAAAACAGCAGAAGATCCCGGAGAGGAGAAGACCCCGGAGAGGAGTAGACAAGAAGAGCCGGATGAAGATTTTTAATAAAACTTTCCAAAACGTCTCCTGTCGTTATTTCCATACACTGCCTTTTATGTGGTGAATGAGTAGGGGTACAGTGTACCCCATACCCATTCACATAGGGAGGGGGTCCAGGATCTGGGGGGCCCCTTGTTAAAGGGGGCTTCCAGATTCCGATGAGCCCCCTGCCCGCAGACCCCCACAACCACCGGCCAGGGTTGTGGGGATGAGGCCCTTGTCCTCATCAACATGGGGGCAAGGTGCTTTGAGGTGGGGGGTGCAGAGCTCCCCCTGCCCCAAAGCACCAACACCCCCCCCCATGTTGAGGGCATGTGGCCTGGTGTGGTCCAGGGGGGGTGGGGCCGCTCGCTCGTCCCCTCCCCTTTCCTGGCCTGCCGGGCTGCATGCTCGGATAAGGATCTGGTATGGATTTTGGGGGGACCCCACGCCGTTTTTTCGGCGTGGGGCTACCCTCAAATTCCATGCCGGACCCGAAGGGCCTGGTTTGGAACCTGGGGGGAACCCCACGCAATTTTTTTCCCATTTTTGGGTGGAGTTCCCCCTCAAGATTCTCACAGTGCAGGTCGTGCCGCAAGTCGGATCCGACTTGCGGTGCGACTTCCATTCAAATCAATAGGCTCCCATAGGGAACCATTGATTTTGAATGGAGGCAGAAAAACGCTGCTAAAAGCAACGTGGCCAAACGTGCAATAACGCAAATGGAAAAAGCTACTGAAAGCACGTTTAACAGCTGCTTTTTCCCGGCGTCAGAAATAGCTTTGCAGGACGTTTTTTCTAACGTCCCGTGTACATGGAGCCTAACCGCCCAAACAACCACCCACTGAATTTAATGATGGGTATACACGACACTATCCATGTATACCAAAATAGGATTTTAACTGCAGTGCTGAAATCAGAAAATCACCACAGCTGCTATCAGCAAAGGTATCCATATATGCTGAGCGCAAACGCTGTTTGTGTCAGAAAATATAAAATCAATGCGTGGTAGCCGACGAGTACCTGCAAGAGAAACAGGTCACAAAAGAATGAAAAAACAAAGTACATTAAAAAAAGTACAGTAGGAAGAGTAGAAGGACATATAAAATGACTGACACAACAACAGTTTTTGGATCCTCATCATTAACCGCCCAAACAACCACCCACTGAATTTAATGATGGGTATACACGACACTATCCATGTATACCAAAATAGGATTTTAACTGCAGTGCTGAAATCAGAAAATCACCACAGCTGCTATTAGCAAAGGTATCCATATATGCTGAGCGCAAACGCTGTTTGTGTCAGAATATATAAAATCAATGCGTGGTAGCCGACGAGTACCTGCAAGAGAAACAGGTCACAAAAGAATGAAAAAACAAAGTACATTAAAAAAGTACAGTAGGAAGAGTAGAAGGACATATAAAATGACTGACACAACAACAGTTTTTGGATCCTCATCATTAACCGCCCAAACAACCACCCACTGAATTTAATGATGGGTATACACAACACTATCCATGTATACCAAAATAGGATTTTAACTGCAGTGCTGAAATCAGAAAATCACCACAGCTGCTATCAGCAAAGGTATCCATATATGCTGAGCGCAAACGCTGTTTGTGTCAGAATATATAAAATCAATGCGTGGTAGCCGACGAGTACCTGCAAGAGAAACAGGTCACAAAAGAATGAAAAAACAAAGTACATTAAAAAAGTACAGTAGGAAGAGTAGAAGGACATATAAAATGACTGACACAACAACAGTTTTTGGATCCTCATCATTAACCGCCCAAACAACCACCCACTGAATTTAATGATGGGTATACACGACACTATCCATGTATACCAAAATAGGATTTTAACTGCAGTGCTGAAATCAGAAAATCACCACAGCTGCTATCAGCAAAGGTATCCATATATGCTGAGCGCAAACGCTGTTTGTGTCAGAATATATAAAATCAATGCGTGGTAGCCGACGAGTACCTGCAAGAGAAAAAGGTCAGGTCACAAAAGAATGAAAAAACAAAGTACATTAAAAAAGTACAGTAGGAAGAGTAGAAGGACATATAAAATGACTGACACAACAACAGTTTTTGGATCCTCATCATTAACCGCCCAAATAACCACCCACTGAATTTAATGATGGGTATACACAACACTATCCATGTATACCAAAATAGGATTTTAACTGCAGTGCTGAAATCAGAAAATCACCAGAGCTGCTATCAGCAAAGGTATCCATATATGCTGAGCGCAAACGCTGTTTGTGTCAGAATATATAAAATCAATGCATGGTAGCCGACGAGTACCTGCAAGAGAAACAGGTCACAAAAGAATGAAAAAACAAAGTACATTAAAAAACAGTACAGTAGGAAGAGTAGAAGGACATATAAAATGACTGACACAACAACAGTTTTTGGATCCTCATCATTAACCGCCCAAACAACCACCCACTGAATTTAATGATGGGTATACACGACACTATCCATGTATACAAAAATAGGATTTTAACTGCAGTGCTGAAATCAGAAAATCACCACAGCTGCTATCAGCAAAGGTATCCATATATGCTGAGCGCAAACGCTGTTTGTGTCAGAATATATAAAATCAATGCGTGGTAGCCGACGAGTACCTGCAAGAGAAACAGGTCACAAAAGAATGAAAAAACAAAGTACATTAAAAAAAGTACAGTAGGAAGAGTAGAAGGACATATAAAATGACTGACACAACAACAGTTTTTGGATCCTCATCATTAACCGCCCAAACAACCACCCACTGAATTTAATGATGGGTATACACAACACTATCCATGTATACCAAAATAGGATTTTAACTGCAGTGCTGAAATCAGAAAATCACCACAGCTGCTATCAGCAAAGGCATCCATATATGCTGAGCGCAAACGCTGTTTGTGTCAGAATATATAAAATCAATGCGTGGTAGCCGACGAGTACCTGCAAGAGAAACAGGTCACAAAAGAATGAAAAAACAAAGTACATTAAAGAAAAGTACAGTAGGAAGAGTAGAAGGACATATAAAATGACTGACACAACAACAGTTTTTGGATCTTCATCATTAACCGCCCAAACAACCACCCACTGAATTTAATGATGGGTATACACAACACTATCCATGTATACCAAAATAGGATTTTAACTGCAGTGCTGAAATCAGAAAATCACCACAGCTGCTATCAGCAAAGGTATCCATATATGCTGAGCGCAAACGCTGTTTGTGTCAGAATATATAAAATCAATACGTGGTAGCCGACGAGTACCTGCAAGAGAAACAGGTCATAAAAGAATGAAAAAACAAAGTACATTAAAAAAAAGTACAGTAGGAAGAGTAGAAGGACATATAAAATGACTGACACAACAACAGTTTTTGGATCCTCATCATTAACCGCCCAAACAACCACCCACTGAATTTAATGATGGGTATACACAACACTATCCATGTATACCAAAATAGGATTTTAACTGCAGTGCTGAAATCAGAAAATCACCACAGCTGCTATCAGCAAAGGTATCCATATATGCTGAGCGCAAACGCTGTTTGTGTCAGAATATATAAAATCAATACGTGGTAGCCGACGAGTACCTGCAAGAGAAACAGGTCACAAAAGAATGAAAAAACAAAGTACATTAAAAAAAAGTACAGTAGGAAGAGTAGAAGGACATATAAAATGACTGACACAACAACAGTTTTTGGATCCTCATCATTAACCGCCCAAACAACCACCCACTGAATTTAATGATGGGTATACACAACACTATCCATGTATACCAAAATAGGATTTTAACTGCAGTGCTGAAATCAGAAAATCACCACAGCTGCTATCAGCAAAGGTATCCATATATGCTGAGCGCAAACGCTGTTTGTGTCAGAATATATAAAATCAATGCGTGGTAGCCGACGAGTACCTGCAAGAGAAACAGGTCACAAAAGAATGAAAAAACAAAGTACATTAAAAAAGTACAGTAGGAAGAGTAGAAGGGCATATAACATGACTGACACAACAACAGTTTTTGGATCCTCATCATTAACCGCCCAAACAACCACCCACTGAATTTAATGATGGGTATACACGACACTATCCATGTATACCAAAATAGGATTTTAACTGCAGTGCTGAAATCAGAAAATCACCACAGCTGCTATCAGCAAAGGTATCCATATATGCTGAGCGCAAACGCTGTTTGTGTCAGAATATATAAAATCAATGCGTGGTAGCCGACGAGTACCTGCAAGAGAAACAGGTCACAAAAGAATGAAAAAACAAAGTACATTAAAAAAAGTACAGTAGGAAGAGTAGAAGGACATATAAAATGACTGACACAACAACAGTTTTTCTATCCTCATCATTAACCGCCCAAACAACCACCCACTGAATTTAATGATGGGTATACACGACACTATCCATGTATACCAAAATAGGATTTTAACTGCAGTGCTGAAATCAGAAAATCACCACAGCTGCTATCAGCAAAGGTATCCATGTATGCTAAGCGCAAACGCTGTTTGTGTCAGAATATATAAAATCAATGCGTGGTAGCCGACGAGTACCTGCAAGAGAAACAGGTCACAAAAGAATGAAAAAACAAAGTACATTAAAAAAGTACAGTAGGAAGTGTAGAAGGACATTTAAAATGACTGACACAACAACAGTTTTTTGATCCTCATCATTAACCGCCCAAACAACCACCCACTGAATTTAATGATGGGTATACACGACACTATCCATGTATACCAAAATAGGATTTTAACTGCAGTGCAGAAATCAGAAAATCACCACAGCTGCTATCAGCAAAGGTATCCATATATGCTGAGCGCAAACGCTGTTAGTGTCAGAATATATAAAATCAATGCGTGGTAGCCGACGAGTACCTGCAAGAGAAACAGGTCACAAAAGAATGAAAAAATAAAGTACATTAAAAAAAGTACAGTAGGAAGAGTAGAAGGACATATAAAATGACTGACACAACAACAGTTTTTGGATCCTCATCATTAACCGCCCAAACAACCACCCACTGAATTTAATGATGGGTATACACAACACTATCCATGTATCCCAAAATAGGATTTTAACTGCAGTGCTGAAATCAGAAAATCACCACAGCTGCTATCAGCAAAGGTATCCATATATGCTGAGCGCAAACGCTGTTTGTGTCAGAATATATAAAATCAATGCGTGGTAGCCGACGAGTACCTGCAAGAGAAACAGGTCACAAAAGAAAGAAAAAACAAAGTACATTAAAAAAAGTACAGTAGGAAGTGTAGAAGGACATATAAAATGACTGACACAACAAAAGTTTTTGGATCCTCATCATTAACCGCCCAAGCAACCACCCACTGAATTTAATGATGGGTATACACGACACTATCCATGTATACCAAAATAGGATTTTAACTGCAGTGCTGAAATCAGAAAATCACCACAGCTGCTATCAGTAAAGGTATCCATATATGCTGAGCGCAAACGCTGTTTGTGTCAGAATATATAAAATCAATGCGTGGTAGCCGACGAGTACCTGCAAGAGAAACAGGTCACAAAAGAATGAAAAAACAAAGTACATTAAAAACGTACAGTAGGAAGAGTAGAAGGACATATAAAATGACTGACACAACAACAGTTTTTGGATCCTCATCATTAACCGCCCAAACAACCACCCACTGAATTTAATGATGGGTATACACGACACTATCCATGTATACCAAAATAGGATTTTAACTGCAGTGCTGAAATCAGAAAATCACCACAGCTGCTATCAGCAAAGGTATCCATATATGCTGAGCGCAAACACTGTTTGTGTCAGAATATATAAAATCAATGCGTGGTAGCCGACGAGTACCTGCAAGAGAAACAGGTCACAAAAGAATGAAAAAACAAAGTACATTAAAAAAAGTACAGTAGGAAGAGTAGAAGGACATATAAAATGACTGACACAACAACAGTTTTTGGATCCTCATCATTAACCGCCCAAACAACCACCCACTGAATTTAATGATGGGTATACACGACACTATCCATGTATACCAAAATAGGATTTTAACTGCAGTGCTGAAATCAGAAAATCACCACAGCTGCTATCAGCAAAGGTATCCATATATGCTGAGCGCAAACGCTGTTTGTGTCAGAATATATAAAATCAATGCGTGGTAGCCGACGAGTACCTGCAAGAGAAACAGGTCACAAAAGAATGAAAAAACAAAGTACATTAAAAAAAGTACAGTAGGAAGAGTAGAAGGACATATAAAATGACTGACACAACAACAGTTTTTGGATCCTCATCATTAACCACCCAAACAACCACCCACTGAATTTAATGATGGGTATACACGACACTATCCATGTATACCAAAATAGGATTTTAACTGCAGTGCTGAAATCAGAAAATCACCACAGCTGCTATCAGCAAAGGTATCCATATATGCTGAGCGCAAACGCTGTTTGTGTCAGAATATATAAAATCAATGCGTGGTAGCCGACGAGTACCTGCAAGAGAAACAGGTCACAAAAGAATGAAAAAACAAAGTACATTAAAAAAAGTACAGTAGGAAGAGTAGAAGGACATATAAAATGACTCTCACTCCCTGTCACATCCCCACTACTCCCTGTCACCCCCCCCACTACTCCTTGTCACCCCCCCACTACTCCCTGTCACCCCCAACTACTCCCTGTCACCCCCCACTACTCCCTGTCACCCCAACTACTCCCATGTCACCCCCCTCACTCCTTGTCACCCCCCTCAATCCCTGAGAAACAGGTCACAAAAGAATGAAAAAACAAAGTACATTAAAAAAAAGTACAGTAGGAAGAGTAGAAGGACATATAAAATGACTCTCACTCCCTGTCACCCCCCCACTACTCCCTGTCACCCCCCCACTACTCCTTGTCACCCCCCCACTACTCCCTGTCACCCCCAACTACTCCCTGTCACCCCCCACTACTCCCTGTCACCCCCAACTACTCCCTGTCACCCCCAACTACTCCTTGTCACCCCCCTCACTCCTTGTCACCCCCCTCACTCCCTGTCACCCCAACTACTCCCTGTCACCCCCCCTCACTCCCTGTCACCCCCAACTACTCCCTGTCACCCCCCACACTCCCAGTCACCCCCCCACACACTCCCTGTCACCCCCCCCACTACTTCCAGTCACCCCTCCTCACTCCCTGTCACCCCCCACTACTCCATGTCAACCCCCCTCACTCCCTGTCACCCCCCTCACTCCCTGTCACCCCCCACTAATCCCTGTCACCCCCCACTACTCCCTGTCACCCGCCCTCACTCCCTTTCACCCCCCCTCACTTCCTGTCACCCCCCACTACTCCCTGTAACCCCCCATTACTCCCTGTCACCCCCCTCTCACTCCCTGTCGCCCCCTCTCACTCCCTGTCGCCCCCTCCCCTACTGTCACCCCCCTCTCACTCCCTGTCGCCCCCCTCTCACTCCCTGTCACCCCCTCCCCTACTGTCACCCCGCTCTCACTCCCTGTCACCCCCTCTCACCACCTCTCACTCCCTGTCAACTCCTCTCCCTCTCATTCCCTGTCACCCCCACCTTCACTCCCTGTCACCCCCCCTCACTCCCTGCCACCCCGTCCTCTCTCTCCCTTCTGGATGGCTCTCCATTTGTCGCTCACAAATGGAAAGCCATTGAAGAACTTCTGTTTCTTGGCTGGAATTCTTGTTTTCTGTCCTGTAAGCTCTTCCAGCTTTATTTTCTTAGTTGTCATTTTTCTGAGGCCCTGAAAAATTATAATAAAGAGAACAGTTAGACCTATAAATGAATACAAGAAATCCTTCTATGACCTCTGCGGACCATCTCACACTCTATGGGCCATCCAAGTCCATATGGTTGTGAGATGTCAAAAAACAGTGATCACTGAGGATAAACAAGAATATGGATCTTCACTATTAGAGTTGTGCACACTAACTTATGAAAAGTGTATACATTTGTCCCCTTTTTCCACTTTACTGGCTTCTCCTGAATCTTCAGACTGAGAGTTGAAGTGAGAGCTGACCTGCGGTCTGCCACTTAGTGCCCCCAACCCAGGCTCTCAAACTGATGAGACAGATTCAAAGTAAAGCTAAGGTAGGAAATAACAATGCTGCACAATTTTAGTAGGTGAAGAAGGAATCTTCAGATCCTTTAAGAAATCTGGTCAAAACTCTACTTACCATGCGAGGAACAGAAAGTGGAGGGCGTGTATTTCCTGCCTCCAGCTTCCTCCAATGTATTCCTTTGAAAAATGGGTCGTCGCGTATATTGGCAATGGCCTCCTTGCGTTTTTGCCGATCTGTGCACAGTAGCTATAGGGAAAACAGAAAATAGAGAAACATAAGATTACAGTAATGGCACCAAAATGCTAAGAGGCCTATTTAAAAAGACCTACGGCTTACACACACTTTAGGAAATACTCCACATTCCACATGGCGCCGGCAATTTATGTCCTATTAACAAATAGCAGCGTGCAATGTGGAGTCTGCGATGTGTTCTCTACATAATGTTGCAAATAATGTTTTCTCATAGGAGGAGAGGGCTGTCACATGCCATATGTCAAGGTCATGTGACTGGTTTCCTTCACCTCCTAGCACATTTTTTTACAATCATTAGAATGAATGGCGCTTCACTTCCTACCAGTGGCGGCTGGTGTACTGAGGGTGCAGGGGCGCTGCCCCCCCATCCATGCGTCCGGCCCCCTAATCTGCATGCAGGGGCGCCGGACGCATGGAGTTCAATGGGGAATTTTTTTCATTGGCATTACCTGATTAGAGCCAGAGGCTCTAATAGGGCGATGCAAAGGGTGGACCCGGGGCTCAGAGCAGTGCGTCCCGAGCCCACCCATCGTGTGACAATAGCGAATGAAAATTCGCTACTGTCACACCGATCCTCCTCATGGCCAATCAGGAAGCGCGTCCGATACGCGCTTCCTGATTGGCCGCAAGGCAAACCACATGCCATTGGCTGAGGAGGAGGCGGGAGCGGAAGGACTGGAGGAGACACGCCGCCGGTCACCGGGACTGAGGAGAAGCCGTCCGCCGCCGCTGCTGCTCCAGGTAAGTAAGGGGGCACGCACGCTGATCTCTGCATTGGGGGGCATGTATGCTGGTCACTGCATTGGGGGCATGTATGCTGGTCACTGCATTGGGGGCATGTATGCTGGTCACTACATTGGGGGCATGCACGCTGATCTCTGCATTGGGGGTATGTATGCTGGTCACTACATTGGGGGCACGCACGCTGATCTCTGCTTTGGGGCATGTATGCTGGTCACTACATTGGGGGCACGCACGCTGATCTCTGCGTTGGGGGCATGTATGCTGGTCACTGCATTGGGGGCACGCACGCTGATCTCTGCATTGGGGGCATGTATGCTGGTCACTACATTGGGGGCACGCACGCTGATCTCTGCATTGGAGGTATGTATGCTGGTCACTGCATTGGGGGCATGTACGCTGGTCACTGCATTGGGGGCATGTATGCTGGTCACTGCATTGGGGGCATGTATGCTGGTCACTGCATTGGGGGCATGTACGCTGGTCACTGCATTGGGGGCATGTACGCTGGTCACTGCATTGGGGGCATGTATGCTGGTCACTGCATTAGGGGCATGTATGCTGGTCACTGCATTGGGGGCATGTATGCTGGTCACTACATTGGGGGCACGCATGCTCATCACTGCATTGGGGGCATGTATGCTGGTCACTACATTGGGGGCACGCACGCTGATCTCTGCATTGGGGGCATGTATGCTGGTCACTGCATTGGGGGCACGCACGCTGATCTCTGCATTGGGGGCATATATGCTGGTCACTGCATTGGGGGCATGTATGCTGGTCACTGCATTGGGGGCATGTATTCTGGTCACTGCAGTGGGAGCATGTATGCTGGTCACTACATTGGGGGCACGCACGCTGATCTCTGCATTGGGGGCATGTATGCTGGTCACTACATTGGGGGCACGCACGCTGATCTCTGCATTGGGGGCATGTATGCTGGTCACTACATTGGGGGCACGCACGCTGATCTCTGCATTGGGGGCATGTATGCTAGTCACTACATTGGGGGCACGCACGCTGATCTCTGCATTGGGGGCATGTATGCTGGTCACTACATTGAGGGCACGCACGCTGATCTCTGCATTGGAGGCATGTATGCTGGTCACTGCATTGGGGGCATGTATGCTGGTCACTGCATTGGGGGCATGTGCGCTGGTCACTGCATTGGGGGCATGTATGCTGGTCACTGCATTGGGGGCATGTATGCTGGTCACTACATTGGGGGCACGCATGCTGATCTCTGCATTGGGGGCATGTATGCTGGTCACTACATTGGGGGCACGCACGCTGATCTCTGCATTGGGGGCATGTATGCTGGTCACTACATTGGGGGCACGCACGCTGATCTCTGCATTGGGGGCATATATGCTGGTCACTACATTGAGGGCACGCACGCTGATCTCTGCATTGGGGGCATGTATGCTGGTCACTGCATTGGGGGCACGCACGCTGATCTCTGCATTGGGGGCATGTATGCTGGTCACTACATTGGGGGCACGCACGCTGATCTCTGCATTGGGGGCATGTATGTTGGTCACTACATTGAGGGCACGCACGCTGATCTCTGCATTGGAGGCATGTATGCTGGTCACTGCATTGGGGGCATGTATGCTGGTCACTGCATTGGGGGCATGTGCGCTGGTCACTGCATTGGGGGCATGTATGCTGGTCACTGCATTAGGGGCATGTATGCTGGTCACTGCATTGGGGGCATGTATGCTGGTCACTACATTGGGGGCACGCATGCTGATCTCTGCATTGGGGGCATGTATGCTGGTCACTACATTGGGGGCACGCACGCTGATCTCTGCATTGGGGGCATGTATGCTGGTCACTACATTGGGGGCACGCACGCTGATCTCTGCATTGGGGGCATATATGCTGGTCACTACATTGAGGGCACGCACGCTGATCTCTGCATTGGGGGCATGTATGCTGGTCACTGCATTGGGGGCATGTATGCTGGTCACTGCATTGGGGGCATGTACGCTGGTCACTGCATTGGGGGCATGTATGCTGGTCACTACATTGGGGGCACGCATGCTGATCTCTGCATTGGGGGCATGTATGCTGGTCACTACATTGGGGGCACGCACGCTGATCTCTGTATTGGGGGCATATATGCTGGTCACTGCATTGGGGGCATGCACGCTGATCTCTGCATTGGGGGCATGTATGCTGGTCACTGCATTGGGGGCATGTATGCTGGTCACTGCATTGGGGGCATGTACGCTGGTCACTGCATTGGTGACATGTATGCTGGTCACTGCATTGGGGGCATGTACGCTGGTCACTGCATTGGGGGCATGTATGCTGGTCACTGCATTGGGGGCATGTACGCTGGTCGCTGCATTGGGGGCATTTACGCTGGTCACTGCATTGAAGGGGGCACGCACGCTGATCTCTGCATTGGGGGCATGTATGCTGGTCACTGCATTGGGGGCATGTACGCTGGTCACTGCATTGGGGGCATGTACGCTGGTCACTGCATTGGGGGAATGGTATGCTGGTCACTGCATTGGGGGCATGTACGCTGGTCACTGCATTGGGGGCATGTACGCTGGTCACTGCATTGGGGGCATGTATGCTGGTCACTGCATTGAAGGGGGCATGTACGCTGATCTCTGCATTGAAGGGGGCATGTACGCTGGTCACTGCATTGAAGGGGGCATGTACACTGGTCACTGCATTGAAAGGGGGCACGCTGGTCACTGTGCATTGAAAGGGGGCACGCTGGTCACTGTGCATTGAAATGGGGCATGCTGGTCACTCTGCATTGAAAGGGGGCACACTATACCTTAATTACTGAAGGCCCCTTTCACACTTTTGCGACCTCAAAGTCACGCAATTTTTTACAGCGTTTTTTGCCGTAAAGCGATGCCTATTACAATTTTCTGTTTGCGCCCCCCCCCCCCAAAAAAATTTTGAGCACCAGCCGCCACTGCTTCCTACAGAGTGCAAACCACATTCAAAACGTTCACTGGATCTTTGGCTGAGCCTATGTATCTACTTTCCTAGTTATGGAATCACCACTTACCTTATTTAAAAAGGCCACAAGATCAGGATCCGCATCCTCTGGGTAGTCTGGTAAATCTTGCCTTATGGAATTGTTCCCATCAGAGTCACGGAATGGGTAATAACCGAAGGCCATCTCGAATAAAACGATCCCCAGCGGGAAATAGTCCACGGTTTTCTCATATGGAATATTGGAAATTATCTGTGGGAAAATCAGAGAAAGAAGGATAAGGATAAATAGTCCAGTTGGAAATCAGCATTAACATTAACTACATTTCTTCACCCAAAAGTTTTCATCTTTTAACTTTTAAATCATTTAAAAGCATCCTAATTTTATGTGTAATAGACAATGGGGTTAAGTTGCTAAAACTGGGGGAGTGCAAAATCTGGTGCAGCTGTGCATCGTAACCAATCAGCTTCCAGGTTTCTTTTGTCAAAGCCTAAAGGAGTTGTAAAGGTAGAAGGTTTTTTTTATCTTAAAGTGGTTGTATCCCAGCGTCTGTGCTTTATTAAAAAAAAAGCTGATTTCTACCTGTTTTCATGACTCCTGTGTCTCTTCTCTCCCCGTCTGACATCTCCAGGGGGTGGAGCCGAAACCTTCTAAAGTCAGCAAGGGAGGCGGGGGGAAGGAGGAGAGAGCCAGGAGTCACGTGAGTGCCAAACTGTTTTTTTTTTTTTTAGCACAGGCACTAGGATGTAGATTGTAATCTAACAGAGGGGATGAGGTAAACATAACATAGTTTTTTAGCAGCTGGGAGGGGAGCAGAGCAGCACCAGTGAGAGCTGACAGGCAGGGAGGGGAGGAGGGGGGAGGAGGACAGTGCAGAGCTGCGGATGACGGAGACATATACGCTGACCACGGTGTCAGGGCTCAGCAGCCATTATACAATGTGGTCAGTGTACAAGGGGGAGGGTACAAACTGGCAGGATCAGCCAGGTATTTTAGGTGTTACAGGGGCCAAATGACACAGCACAAGCATTGCGCTGTATATCCTGCTTTAAGGGAACAGGATCAATTTTTTTTTTTTTTTTTTTTAGGGTAACAAATGCTTTAATGCATTCTTTGCATTAGGATAAAAAACCTTCTGTGTGCAGCAGCCCCCCCAGCACCCCCTCATACTTACCTGAACCCCATTTTTGACCAGCGATGTCCACGAGTCCCTTGGCCGTTCGGGACTCTCCCTCCTGATTGGCTGAGACACAGCAGCGGCACCATTGCCTCCCGCAGCTGTCAAACAAAGTTAGTCAGCCAAACAGGAGAGAGAGGGGGCAGGGCAGAACGGCAGCTCCATGCGTGAATGGACACACAGAGCTGCAGCTCAGCTCGGGTGCCTCCATAGGAAGCTGCTTGCTGAGGGGGCACTCGACTCAAGAGAGGGGCTAGGAGCAACAGAGAGGGACCCGAGATGAGGAGGATCCAGGCTGCCCTGTGCAAAACCACTTCACAGGGCAGGTAAGTATAACAGGTTTGGTATTTAAAAAAAATAAAAATAAATGAGACTTTACAATCACTTTAATAGAACAAGCTGAAGTTAGAAGCTGATTGGCTACCATGCACAGATGTACTAGATTTTCAACTCTCCAGTTTAAGTATATCAACCCCACTGTGAAATTAAGACAAACTACCCATTACACACTGTCCAAAACCCCCTGTGCACAGAGTGCAATTCTTGGCCCCTGCCAGGCTCAATAACAAAGAAGAAAAAACGATTTTATTCTGACACAGTCATGTTAAGACTGATTGTCAGGGATACATACTGCATGAATTTAAAACAATTATGAGTAAACCCAAAGTTGGATGGTAGATGGACAGGCTCCCCGGAACTGGACGGGACCCCTAGGACCATATGGTAGCTGGACAGGACCCCCAGGACTGCATGGAACCCCCAGGGCCATATGAAAGCTAGACTGGACCCCCAGGACTGGATGGGACCCCCTGGGCCATATGGTAGCTGGACAGGACCCCCAAGGGCCATATAGTAAGTGGACAGGACCTCCAAAACTGGATGGGACCCTCAGGACCATATATTAGCTGGTCAGGACCTCAGGACTGGACAGCTCCTGAGCTAAACTTCTAAAATCATGATACAATGGAATGTGGGATTTCCAGAGTCAAATCAGGGCATAGATCAGATTTCCTCAAATGTCACTCAGTTATGGGCACATTAACCACTTGCCGTCTGCTTACGTTGATAGTACTGCGGCAAAGTGGTCTGTTATCGTCTGACGACGTAGATCTACGTCGTCAGACACTCCCCTTTCTTGGCGGCGCGCGCTCGCCGCCGGAGGCTCGCTCCCGCTGTATTTAGTCACAGCGGGAGTCGGGCCAGGGGAGGAGCAGCGGCGATCGCCGCTGCTCTTCCCCGATCATCGGCGATCTAATGTGGAGATCCGCCTGCTTGTGTAAACACAAGCGGGCTGATCTCTGAAGTGACAGGCAGGGTCAGATTGCAGGGTTCAGCATAGCTGAACCCTGGATCTGTCCTTGTGTCACACAGTCACCTCCCCCCACACACGTCAGTAAGCACCAGGCATACATTAACCCCTCTCTCTCTCTCCAATAAAATTAACCCCTTCCCTGCCAGTGTAATTTTTACAGTAACAGTGCATATATATAGCACTGATTACTGCAGTAATGTCACTGGTACCCCCAAAAGTGTCAAAAATGTCAGTCAAGGGTCCGATCTGTCCGCCGCAATGTCGCAGTCCCGCAAAAAAAATCGCAGATCGCCACCATTACTTGTTTTAAAAAAAAACACCAAAAATGACAGAAATCTTTCCCTTAGTTAGTTAAACGCAATAACTTTTGCGCAAACCAATCAAAATACGCTTATTGTGAATTTTTTTACCAAACATAGGTAGCAGAAAACAAATTGGCCAAAAATTTAAAAAAATTTTGATTTTTACATTTTTTTGGGGGTATTTCATATAAAAAAATGTGAAAAATATTGTTGTTTTTTCAAAATTTACGCTCTTTTTTTGTTTATAGCGCAAAAAGTAAAAATCGCACAGGTGATCAAATACCACCAAAAGAAAGCTCTGTTTGTGGGAAAAAAAGGACGCAAATTTAGTTTGGGTATGGCGTCGCACTACCGCGCAATTGTCAGTTAAAGTTGCACAGCGCTGAATCGCAAAAAGTGGCCCAGATGTAAGACAGCAAAATCCTCTAGTGGTAAAGTGGTTAAAGAGAACCTGTTACCATGGCTAAAACCTGCCATAGCTGACACTTCCTTTTCCGTTCGACCTTGAAAATGGCACTAGTTCAAGAGCAGACCACCGCACCAAGGCAAGCCTCACCGCTCCTCAGGGTCACACACATAGGGACCTGCCAATCATAGAACTAGCACTACTTCTAGGAATCAATAGCTGCTGTCAGATCCAGATAGGACCCTTAGCTGAGAATGGTAAAGGCCAGACTGACAGGTTCTCTATAATCTAGGCCTAATCTGCTTGATAATTGTCTTTATATACAGGTTCTTTTTAATTCAGGCCTAATTTGGTTCTCTTTAAGGCATCTTGCACATTTAAAGTGAAACTTTACCTACAACAACTTGATAAAAAAGAATGTTCTTTAGCAAGGAACATACACTTTACATTCAAAATTAGGCTACCAAAATTAGCATGTGCTGTAAATGATCTCCAGCATTGCTTCTGTTTCTTCTTGTTGGAGGCTGCCATTTTGCTGAAGCCCAGATTCCCTGAGCATTAGTAAATGTTTAGGCTGTCAGCAAATCAGCCTCTACATTTTCTGTACAGTGTTGAAATATAGAAAGCAACTGAGCATGTGCACATCAGGGTGAGACAGTGTATTACTGGATTTTAAACGGTTTTACGTAGCTATACCTACAAATTGGTCAGCCAAGTGATCTAGCAGGACCTAATTTTAAGACTTTTTTTACTTATGCAAATGCAGCCTATTGTTTTTATGGTCCTATACACTCAGGCACGTAACCATGTGCTGGTATAGATCAGTAAATCTTCTGCCAGGAATTTGAAGTTCATACACCTGTACCGTGTACAAGTACGCTAATTCTGGACAGACCTCATTTGGTCTTTTATCGCCCCATGTATACATGTTCTATTACCTAACCTAGTGTATTTTTGCCCTATATACACACAGGTTTTCTTTAATTTAGGCCTAATCTGGTTCATAATTGCCCTGTATATGTGTAAATCAGCTGATGATTGGTCTTTAACTTACCTCTGGCGCCAGGTACCACTCTGTACCAACAAACTCTATCTCGGTCTTCGATCCAAACATGTCGGTTGCTGCCAAGCCAAAGTCGGCATATTTCACATGGCCATCATTATCCACTAGAATATTTTCAGGCTTCAGGTCCCTGTTGAGAAAAAGAGTGTCAGTTCTGTAGTTCAGACAATTATCCCCCAATATCCCATATTACTGATCTATAGAGGGATTAACATTCACAAGGCTCCCTTTCCTAGCGCTGCCCATACACAGAATGATATAATCCAGAATAAAATGGTATCTTTCATAAACTAATTGCACTACATTAGTGGTATGATCATTAACCCCTTAGATATCACGAATGGACAGCAGTACAGCCATTTATAAGCAACATAATAGAAATAGACATTAGGCAGCCATTGTGCCTGCTAACCACTGTGTACTGATCTATCCTTGGATGGTCTAGTACAAAGGGCTGATCTGAGCAGCTCTGTGTCTTGTGATCGTTGCGATGACGAATCACAGCAAATACATGTTTTGTCCCTCCCCTTCCTTCTTCAACAAAGGAGAATAATTGTTTTGAATGAATGAATAAATGCATGAATCTGCAGCAGCAGCTGATACATTCATTTTAATTTATTTTGTAATATATTTCCTTATTCCCAAAACAATGTGTAAAAAAAAAATCCCCTTGGGGTGTCTACTTTCTAAAAATGGGGCCAATATCATGGGGATAAAAAATTAATTTAAGTACAGTGCATGATAGAGTAATTGTCCATCAAAGTATCAAAGCACCTAAAAATGGCCTAGTAACGAATGGGTATTACCCTCCTCATGGACAATCTAAACAAATGTGACTCAATTGATAATTTTCTGTGCAAAGTAGACACTGGATGGAGGAGGCTGAACGGGTAAGTGTGCGCTCCCCATTGTCCCCTTAACAAATGGGATTTAATATTAGTTCAGGTGTTGGGCAGCGAGAGGGGTGGATTGAAATTTGATTGATATTTATATTAAAGTTACTTACCTATGAGCTACACCTCTAGAATGTAGGAACTGAAGACCGCACACGAGTTCCGCTGCCAGGAGTCTGAGGGAGTTAGGGTCACATGTACTGTTAGTGCATACCCACTTACATAGATCTCCTCCTCCCAGAAACTCCATTACGTAGAATAAATGATCCTAGAGAAGGGAAAAGAAAGACAGGTTAGAAGGTCCAAATGAAAGTCACATGTTATAATTCTCTACCAGGAAATGCTGCATAACATCTACCTTTATGTGCCTTTCTATCTATATACATCCATCCAAACATCTATCTACAGCTGCCTATTTATATCTATATCCATCCATACATACATACAAATATCTATCTATTGATCTAGCTATTATTCTATCTATATCCATCCAGCCAAATATCCATCTACAACTACCTATATCTATCTATATCCATCCATCTTTACCTATCTATCTACTGTATATCCATCCATTCAAATATCTATCTCTCTATAGGTATCAATATCTATATCCGTACATCCATCCATCCATATATCTATTTATATCTACCTAGCTATATGCATCCATCCAAACCTCTCACTATCTATATCTACCTATCTACATCCATCCATCTTTATCTACCTATCTATCGATATGTATCCATCTAAATTTCTACCTATCTATCTATCTTTTTCTACCTATCTATATCTATAGCCAGCCACCCATCCATCCATCCATCCAAAAGTCTACCTATACACATCAATCTATATCTAACTATATCTATATTCACAAATCCATACATACTGCATATCTATCTATATCTGCCTATCTATACACATCCTTCCTTCCTTCCATCCATCCATCAATCCATTAAAATATGTATCTATAGCTATCAATCTAGATCAATCTATATCTATTTCCATACATCCATATATATATCTACCTATCTATATCAATCCATCCAAACATCAATATCTATCTATCTATCTATCTATCTATCTATCTATCTATCTATCTATCTATCTATCTATCTATCTATCTATCTATCTATCTATCTATCTATCTATCTATCTATCTATCTATCTATCTATCTATCTATCTATCTATCTATCTATCTATCTATCTATCTATCTATATCAATCCATCCAAACATCAATATCTATCTATCTATCTATCTATCTATCTATCTATCTATCTATCTATCTATCTATCTATCTATCTATCTATCTATCTATCTATCTATCTATCTATCTATCTATCTATCTATCTATCTCTATCCTTGTACAGATATAAGATAAGGCGGTTGCTGCAAATGAAGGTGAAGTAATCAATTAATATGTGATTACCTATAGCGCTTGCCAAAAAATAAACCAGTGGTCTTACCACTATAAAATTCAGACTTATAAAAGTGCATACACAACCCCATGATCTATTATAAATATTAAATAAATAGGTACACTTTAAATATGAATAAATTAAATGCAGTATAAATTAATTTGTAAATTCATATATGGTGCAAAAAATTCATAAAAATGTGTCAAAGTTCATATACAAAAAAGTTCATTGTTTTAAAGTGACTTGACTTGATAGTGAATATTCAAACAAATAAATAATTAGATCTATTACAGCAGCACCAAGCACTTTTCACTGTGCACTTTTTATTTATTTATTTGAATATTCACTATCAAGAAGTCACGTCACTTTAAAACAATGAACTTTTTTGTATATGAACTTTGACACATTTTAAGAATTTTTTGCACCATATATGAATTTGCAAATGAATTTATACTGCATTTAATTTATTCATATTTAAAGTGTACCTATTTATTAATATTTATAATAGATCACGGGGTTGTGTATGCACTTTTATAAGTCTGACCACTGGTTTATTTTTTGGCAAGCGCTATAGGTAATCACATATTAATTGATTACTTCACCTTCATTGAGCACTCGCACTTTCACTATAGCAGCTGCATTTCACACATATTTATATATCATTTATTCAGAAACTCTAGGGTTCTCCATTACTCTGTATATTTTTTTCTATAGTTGCTGCAAATACTGGAGGGTTCCATGTAAAAAAGGATACATATACTAAACATATAAATCCTGTACATGTTTCCTGTGTCTTCCGTACAACTGATTAATCGAATCCAATGATCTATGAACTCCAGGCAGATATACTGTAAATCATTATGTGTTCCCAGTAATATATTTAGTAAATCTATTTCCTAAATACAGCTAGTAGAATTACCCAAAGCTGTTTCTGTATTAGTGTCCCCTTCCTTGCAACAGGATTCAGTATAGGAAAGGGACAGCAGTGAAAGTCAGTCAGTCTACCCTTCATTTTAGAGCGCTACCTAATGCAGTATGACAGTTATCATGTGGTCCAGCACTGTCCTATCAGGTGGTTAGGGATAGGGCAGGTGACCAAGCTCAATTGTTTGACTACAGCAGAGAAAAAGTGAAGTCACAGTTTGCCTTAATCACAAGAGTTTCTGTTTAAATGTGAACATGCAGATGTCATAAAGCAATGATGGGGCTGCTATATACTACTTTTTATAAATTATATTCATTTGATATTTCTGTATTTTTAACTTTTCCAAAAATACACTTACTTTTGTTTGGAACGTGGCGTAGGTGTGGGTGAAGAAACGGTTGGTCCCGACCATTTCCATGACTTGCCGTTCTATGAGGACGGAGGGCGGGTGGAGAAGCACAAAATCCTTTCTGACAATTTTAATTGCCACCACAGTGCCGGTATCACGATGAGTCGCTAACACCACCTATAGGAGAGACAAAATTAGTAAATAATCTTTTCCATGTGCACTTGCTTTAACATCAATACTTTCCTAACGTTCTGAATTATTTTTCCCTTTTTTTCTGTCCTGCTGGCTTTGCCATTTGTCAGTATATAAGTCAATATGTAACCAACTGCCTGAAGGCAGGCCATAGATTATGCAATTTTCTTTGCAAAAAAATTGCTGGATTCTTCCTATCAACACAATCAGTGTTGATGGGGGAATCCCTCCCACTGCGCTATTGTGTTCTGCTGACAGATAGCCTTCCGCATCGGCAGAACACAATGATTAGTGTTGCTGTCTACAGCTGGCGGCACTAACCATTCAGGAAAAATCCGAAAGGCTGGTTGTGCAAAAGTCAGTTGATAGATCGACTTATGTACCACCAGCCAGCCCATACATGGATTGAAATTCAGCTGGTCCCTCCTGAACTGGCTGAATTTCACACCATGTGTCGCTGGCTTAAGTGTCCTCTACATGTCAAAAAAAGCTACCCTCGGCCTTATTCAACACAGCAGTCTGATTCATAGGCACTATCACCCAGAGTAACCAATCAGAATTCACTTTATAGAAGCCAGTCTTTTAAAAGATGGATTCTAATTGGTTGCTGCATGGGCGGGCACAATCTTCATTAAAGGAGACGTATGGCCAAAGCTTTTTTGGCCATACTTTTCCTGTGGGTCACAAAAGTGCACTTAGTTCTGCACCCCTGTGACCCACCTTTAGCCGACAGTGGGCTAGAGCCTACTGTTGGCTGACATCACAGAGCCTGTCCAGACTCTGGAGGATTCCCATCTTTAATGTTGGGATCCACCTAGATGCCTGACTGGCAGCTGGCTCAGCCTCTCATCTGAGAGCCTGAGCTAGCCGTTTCCCTCTCATCTGAGAGCCTGAGCTAGCCATTTCCCTCTCATCTGAGAGCCTGAGCTAGCCATTCCCTCCCCCTGCACAGTCTGGCACTCCAGTGAGCACTGAAGGAGTCCAGAGCACAGAGAGGTGACTGTCAGTCGCCGCTCTGTGTTTAGACTGAGCCTGTGAACTTCGCGATAAGCAGTATTTTGTTGCTAAATTTTCCGTGAAGAGCCAACGGGGGGGGGGGGGGATCCAATGCTGCAGCCATCTAGGTGAGTATGCATATTTGTTATTTTTAATTCCCGCACTTCTCTTTTAAAGCTGAACAACACAATCCCCCTCCACGCTGCAAGGGTTACCTGCTCATTGTGCCTAGGTAATGATGAATACGGTAACATACTTACCCAATTCCTTACTACCCACAGGCTTTCTCCACACTGCATGACCTCTTCTCCCAAAGCCTCTTCCCTTCACTGCCTGACTGGTCATAGCTTTTCAGCATCATACCATATAGTGCAGAATCAGCACTCCTGCATTGTATGGGAGGATGCCAAGGGTCGCGGGACAGCGAAGGAGAGTGATGGCTGCCTAGGACAGGCTAGGGATATCTCCTGATTCATCATCACCCTCTAGAAATAATGAGTACCTAACCCAGCTAGTGCAGTGGAGGACCCACTACACATGTAAAGTTTGCAGAATTAAACTGTGAGTTGTATACAGGGTGTATAGCCCCACTGGCTCAGTACTTCATCCCCCCTTCCCCCAAAAGTTAAGCTGAGCTAAGTGTCATATAGTCTTCCTTAAGGATGTTTATCTTTGGTCACTTACCTTTCCAAATCCTCCTTCTCCAAGAACTTTATGGAAGATGAAGCTCTTTGGACTTAGGGGACCCAGTAAATCTTCTGTTTTGGTCGATACGTCTTCCTTTCTGTGAACTGATGTCGTCCAATTAACTTCTAGGGAGAGAAAAGGGAAAAAATGTTATTATCCCATCCCCTTACGAGTCATATTCATCTACCTATTTCTACTGGCAATGAAACCTCCAGAACAGAGAGAACTGCTAAACTGGAGTATGGTGGACATAACAAGGCTGACTCCACCTAGAACGGATCATTTGATTTTGTTTTTATACATTTAAACTTCAAAATAATCTGTTCTAATAAAAATTGCTGAAAAAAACTCCTTAAAAAGTCTACGGATTTCAGATAGAACAGACCTGATCCATGGCCTTGCCCTAAAGCTCACCACACATTTCAATCTGATCAATTAGGTCTACCAACTATAACACAGTATAGTGCCAGGGCCCCCCTGATTGGAGACAAATTATTTGGATAGATTAGGTAGTTCCTCATTTTACAGACTTTTAGTAAATTTTACAAGGATTGTAGGGTTAGAATGTAATGTGTGTGTGATGAAGTGACCCTTGGAGAGAGCAGAAATGAAGCTCCATGTAGATTAGTCTTTCTCAACCTTTTTACCCCAGAGGAACACCCAAAATAATCTTCAAATCTTGCACAACCCCTATTAAAACCTATTCATTGGGGTTTAATGGCAAATATTTCCTTCACGGTAATGGTCGCCCTTACAGACTGCTAAAAAAATAATTGGTGTCATGCTGCTGTCTTTGCCAAGTGGTGTTGGTCTTGCAACTATACAGGCTCCATCAAAGAGGAGATCAATTAATCATAACTCAAATAAGCCCTAGCAACCTCTGGGGGAACCCTGGTTGAGAATGGTTGATGTAGAGACAATCAAATTGACATATATGATCCCAAAAAAAGTAAACAAGACTCTATATGCCCTTAAAAATAAGGCCTGATTGAGAGCCAGGATCATGGTGACAGGTCTGGAGCATGCCCCTTTTGCCACCTGACGACCTATTTTTGTTTCCACAGGTTCCCTTTAAATGCTTCCAAATTCTCCTGCTGGCCCCTTATGAGATTCCCGTTCAGGAGGAATGGAGCATTGAAAGCTGTGCTCAGAATAAGACAAGCAGAGCACAAAGTATCAGTCATTCATACTGTCTGTGGTCTCCCTGCAGATATTCTTTCCCCCATTACTGACACACCATGCCTTGTTCTAGACTGTATCTCAATGTGGAGGTGACCATCTTGGTGTAGGCGAGTCTTCCCTACCTCATGTCAGAGCCACCAGCAGGGAGAACAGTGAGCAGCACAGAAAAGACATTACTAGATCTCCCTCCAATTCTGGCAAGATCAGCAGCTCAAGGCAGCAGTGCCTTAGATCTCACACTGCAGATGTACATCCATGAGGCCCTTTTTCCCCAGCTATGTTCTATATGATAATTCAGGATAATATTTCCTTACCTGCTTCATCTGTCTTTGGCTTCTTCTTCATACTGTCATCGTCACTCTCGTCAAAAAATCTGATCTTCCGTTTTTTCTTTTCTACTTTCTTTTCACTTCTTTCTTTTCTCTCCTCCTTACTCAGATGCTCTTCCATACTCCCTGAAGAATTCTCTGATTTTTCCTCTTCCTCCTCTTCTGGCATCTTCCTCATAATACTTAGTATCATACCTGCAAGGCTGTCTGATGACTCCTCTCTGCGTCTCTTCCTTGGAGCCTCATCACTGCTCTCTGCAGAATGATCTACTTCCTCCTCTCTACGCCTCTTGCTCAGCACCACTACTCTCTCTGGAGAGTTCATTGCGTGCTCCTCTCTGCTGCTCTTCCTCAGAACCTCTAGAGAGGTCATTGCTTCCTCCTCTTCCTCCACCTGCCTCATAATATTCAGTATTACCCCTGTGGGGCAGTCTGATAACTCCTCTCTGTTTCTCTTCCTTGGAATCTCTTCTTTCCTCTCTGCAGAGTTCTCCTCTTCCTCCTCTCTGCGTCTCTTCCTCAGAACCTCTCCTCTCTCTGGAGAGTTCATTGTGTGCTCCTCTCTGCTGCTCTTTCTCAGAACCTCTCCTATCTCTGAAGAGTTCATTGCGTCCTCCTCTCTGCGCCTCTTCCTTTGAACCTCTCCTCCCTCCGGAGAGTTCATTTTATCCACCTCTCTGCTCCTCTTCCTCAGAACCTTTCTTCTCTCTAGGGAGTTCATTGCTTCCTCCTCTCTACTGCTCTTCCTCAAGACCTCTCCTCTCTCTAGAGTGTTCATTGCGTCCTCCCCTCTGTGCCTCTTCCTCTGACCCTCTCTTCTCTCTAGAGAGTTCATTTCATCCTCCTCTCTGCTCCTCTTCCTCTGAACCTCTCCTCTATGTGGAGAGTTCATTTCATTCTCCTCTCTGCGCCTCTTTTGCAGAGGTTTGCGTCGCCTATGTGCAACCTCCTCTCTCCTCTTTTTCATTGTATTCATATTAATATATGTAATACAACAGAAAAGAAAACTCCAGAAAAGTTTGTAGTAAAACATCTTTGCTGAAAAGTTGTGTTCACTATCTATATTATTAATAATACAATCGTATCCTATTATATAGTGAAGAAACTGGGAGCTCAGAAATCTGTGTCTGCACTCTTCAAGCTTCTAGTGTACACGACTGAATGCCTGCTGTGCTCCAATATTTATAGGGGGGGAAAAAAAACGGCCAAAAAAAAACGGCCACTGTTGCCATGGAGACCAGTAGACTGGCAGAGTCTGATCACATGACTTATCTTCTAACTGCCGTTCTGCCTGATGTCATATGCTGCACCTCTGTACAAACAAAAACACTATTATTATACATCAGTTAACCTCTGACATATATTAGAATGAAAATATACATTGGATAAATAACTTTACAAATATTGTTTGAAAAAAAAAAATGTCAAGAGCCACTATTTTATTTTCCAGGGCGTTTTATTTCAGAAAATATATCACTTTTGTTGGTTCCTAGTCATATTAGCAAACACATGCTGATTTCTTAACCTATATGTGAGAAATGCCAACGAGAGTAAGTGCTTAATAACGGAGAAAACAAGACTTCTTCTTCAAGACTTGCTATAACGGCAGCTCTGAGGACGGCGGCTTAGTTTGGTAGGAATTGGCATTGGGTTTCCCCTAACGAAGATGGCCGGCCGGGCTTCAGCGGATCCGGGAGATTGCCCAGCAGGCTGTGCGCTCCCCGGAAGGTCGCGGGCTGTGTACAGTATGGCGGAGGCTGGAGCCGAGTGTGCAGGAAGGAGGAAGTGTCATTCATGATAGGAGAGCCGGGGTGTGTGTGGCCAGCGGGGGTCGGTGAGCGGGTCCCCGGCATCCCGTGTGCTAGAAGGAGGGAGCCGGGGCGCCCAGCAATGTGCTGACTGACTGCGACACGTCCGCCCGGCGCCATGTCCTTCTTCCGCAGGAAAGGTAAGCGGGACCCCCATCCCCGGGGACCGGGGCACTGCCCTGGAGGACCTGTCCCCGGTCTACTCCTTCTATATAGGTGTGGGCCCTACTCCTGTCACCACATCCTGGGGGGTGTCACCACAGCACCCCCCCCCTCCCCCATCCCAGCCTTCTCACCATGGCACACATATTAATTCAACTCCAAGTACTTCTATCTATATTCCTCAATAGTCACCATGGATATAAAATAATCACACTTATTTTTTATTTATTATTTTTTATATTTGTTGTTTTTTATTTGCTAATTTTTTATTTATTTTTTTTATGATCAACTCCAGGAATCTTTTATATACAAACATTCTCCAATAGTCACCATGGATAAAACATTAATAATAATCACGCTTATTTTTTTATTTATTATTTTCTGTATTTGTTGTTTTTTATTTGCTAATTTTTTTATTTATTTTTTTATTATTTAACTCTAGGAATCTTTTATATGCAAACATTCTTCAATATCTACCATGGATAAAACATTAATAATCACGCTTATTTTTTTATTATTTTCTATATTTGTTGTTTTTTATTTGCTCATTTTTTATTTATTTTTTTATGATCAACTCCAGGAATCTTTTATATGCAAACATTCTTCAATAGTCACCATGGATAAAACATTAATAATAATCACGCTTATTTTTTTATTTATTATTTTCTGTATTTGTTGTTTTTTATTTGATAATTTTTTATTTATTTTTTTATTATTTAACTCTAGGAATCTTTTATATGCAAACATTCTTCAATAGTCACCATGGATAAAACAATAATAATCACGCTTATTTTTTTATTTATTATTTTCTATATTTGTTTTTTATTTGCTAATTTTTTTTTTTTTTATGATCAACTCTAGGAATCTTTTGTATACAAACAATCTTTAATAGTCACCATGGATAAAACATTAATAATAATAATAATAATAATAATAATCACGCTTATTTTTTTATTTATTATTTTCTATATTTGTTGTTTTTTATTTGCTAATTATTTATTTATTTTTTTATTATTTAACTCCAGGAATCTTTTATATGCGAACAATCTTCAATAGTCACCATGGATAAAACATTTAATAATAATCACGCTTATTTTTTTTATTTATTATTTTTTATATTTTTTTGTATTTGTTTTTTTTTTTTTTTTTTTTTTTGCTAGTTTTATTTATTTTATATATATTTTTTTTATGATAAACTCCAGGTCCCTTTATATACAAATCTATTCCTCTGTAGTCACCGGGGAAATAAAATCAGGTTGGGGTCACACATATGTGATGTGGGTACCAGTGTGGGTTCTTGCATCGCATGTCTCTCGCAGGCAGTTCATACTGCCCTACGCCAACCTCTGCGGGTGTCAATACAAAGGTAAAAAGGTGAAATGGTGCAGGAATCGGATTGCAAACGGGTCAACACCCATTGCGATCCGATAACAATGCCGACCGAAAAAATGGTCCTGTTCCATTTTGGCCTCAATGCAATGCGAATTCAGCCATAAACATTGCATCGCACAGACATCGCATGTGATCTGAACAGCAATGCGGTGCGAATCACATGTGTTGTCTTTTTGTATGTGTGTGATTCTTGCGCTGTCTTGGGAGATTTCTATGTAATCCTACCCTTAATGCTGCTTGTATTGTTACTGGTCACCACACAGTTAAATCAAGATTTTATGGGGGGGGGGGGGGGGGGGAGTACCGCGCTTCAGGGGTTATTATTGTAATGTAGTGTCTAATCTTGTAAATATATGTATAAATATCAAAAAAAGTGCAAATATCTTCAATCGATGTGTCTAAATAAATTGATTAACCACTTTACCACCGGAGGATTTTGCTGTCTTACGTCTGGGCCACTTTTTGCGATTTGGCACTGTGCGACTTTAACTGACAATTGCGCGGTCATGCAACGCCGTATCCAAACGAAATTTATGTCCTTTTTTTCCTACAAACAGAGCTTTCTTTTGGTGGTATTTGATCCCCTGTGCGATTTTTACTTTTTGCGCTATAAACAAAAAAAGAGCGACAATTTTGAAAAAATAATATTTTTCACATATTTTTTATATGAAATCCCCCCCCCCCCCAAAAAAAAATCTAAAAATCAAAATTTTTTATCATTTTAGGCCAATTTGTTTTCTGCTACATATTTTTGGTAAAAAAAATCGCAATAAGCCTATTTTGATTGGTTTGCGCAAAAGTTATTGCTTTTACTAACTAAGGGAAAGATTTCTGTTGTTTTTGGTGTTTTTTTTTTTTTTAATGAGTAATGGTGGCGATCTGCATTTTTTTTTTTTTTTTTTGCGGGACTGCGACATTGGGGCGGACAGATCGGACCCCTGACTGACATTTTTGACACTTTTGGGGGTACCAGTGACATTACTACAGTAATCAGAGCTATAAATATGCACTGTTACTGTAAAAATGACACTGGCAGGGGAGGGGTTAATTTTATTGGTGATCAAGGGGTTAATGTATGCCTCGTGCTTACTGACGTGTGTGGGGGAAGGTGACTGTGTGACACAGGGACAGATCGCAGGTTCAGCTATGCTAAATCCTGCAATCTGACCCTGCCTGTCACTTAGGAGATCCGCCCGCTTGTGTTTACACAAGCATGCGGATCTCCACACTTGATTTCCAGACGAGCGGGGAAGAGCAGCGGCGATCGCCGCCGCTCCTCCCCTGGCCCGACTCCCGCTGTGACTGAATACATCGGGAGCGAGCCTCCGCCGAGAGAGGGGAATGTCTGGCGCCGTAGGTCTACGTCGCCAGACGTTATCGAGCCACTTTGCCGCAGTAGAGCTCTAGTGAGCAGCGGCAAAGTGGTTAAAATAGTGTAAAATAAATATGTGCCGGTTCACACTAATGCGGCACGACTTCGGGGGCGACCTGTGAAGTTGCGTGCACCGCGACTTCCACGGACTTCATATAATGAATGTCTATGCAAGTCGCTCCAGGTCGCCCAGAAGTAGTACAGGAACCTTTTTCTAAGTCGGAGCGACTTGTGTCGCTCCTATTAGAACGGTTCCTGTAGCACACAATGGACCGCGACTTGTCGGGCTGACCAGTCGACTGACAATTTGCGGTAGTGTGAATGGACACTTATAGATATTCAATTATATGAAAAAAAAAATATATATAAATATATGTTAATAGATACTTCAATAAACTAATTAAACACATTAATATTATGAAACTCAATCTAAGTCATGTGGATATTCAATAATGGGATGTCATACAGAATAATAAATCAATACGTATGTACATATATTCCTTAGATAAATATAAAGTGCTTGTGGTAAATGTGTGATATAAACAATTAATATAAGGTGACGAGTGATCAATAAAGTGCAACGTGCCAACTAATAAAATGTCCAACTCCTACTGCCATACAATAATTCTGTGGGATCACTCACAAACCAATAATCAAATAATTCGTAATTGTGCTTAAGTGTCCAAAAACAATATTCAAGCTTCCTCTTCTGCGCGTCAAAATAAACTTTCTTGCACCTTTTCACCTTGTGAAAAAACATTGCTTTTCAGTGCTCATCACTTATAGGTGTGCTACCTGCTCACCTTAATGTTGTAGGGAATGCGCTTTTTAGTATATTGAGAAGCCAGATCATCTATCCTCTCCTCTCATATCTCTGCTCAGTCAAGTATGGGGGATGTCAGTATAATTCCTCCTTTCCAGGGTATTGCTTCCTTATACTCCAATGCCTCCTCGTATCTCAAACAAATGGGGCCAACATAGTGTAGTAGTATCAAGTATTTATTTTAAAGAAAAAATTTAGCAACTCACAGTTAAAATCTCTACAATCAGCTTGTATGCCGCGGGACTTCTCTCTGTGTCCCGTAACATCACTACCGTTGCTGTCTGCCCTACGTGTTACATCACGCTACCACGTGACTTCTTCAGGGGTGTCTGACAGGGCAGTAGTGTGCACCCAGCCTCACTGCACAAACCCAGGTTATTGCTTTTTAAAAGTAGCAGTGTTCTGCATATATCCTGCGTGGTGAACAGCGCCATGGGAGGGACTCAGCAAACCCCGCCCACTACATAAAAATTACCAGAGGGGGCGGAGATGAGACCAGAGCGCTGAAGTGACCAGTCATTATTACAGGAGGCAAACAGGGAGATTTATTACAACTGAAGTACTAAGAATCTGGTGCAGCTGTGCATGGTAGCCAATCGGCTTCTAAAGCCCTGTACACACGATCAGATTATCGAAAGATCTGTCGTCCATTTTTTGTGTCTGATGTGGAAAGTAAAGAGGTTACTTTCATACGAATTTTCCCGTATGACAGAATTCTACTTAAGAAGTGATGTCATGTGCTGGATTGCTTTGTATGTGTTCTTTCCTCTCTGAGCATGCCTTGTCTTGCTCTTAAGATTTTTCCGTCAAACTGTACTAATGAGACGAAAATCGGACGTTGTGTTGACGGACGATAAAAATTTTATAGCCTGCATATCAGGATTTTTTCGGCTGAAAAGTTGGAGTCGGCTGTCGAAAGCACCATACTAACAATCCGAAAATCGACAGATTGGTTGTCAGACGAAATTTCCCTTCAGATTTTCTTATCGTGTGTACGGGCCTTTACTTCTGTTTGTTCAAAAAAGGTTTGACAATTTAAACCTGGAAGCTGATTGGTTTCTATGCAGAGCTGCAGCAGATTTTGCACTCCCAGTTTTAGTAAATCAGCCCCATAGTGTTCACATGGGATGACTGCACAGATTTGGGAGGAATACACAAAGCACATTGAGATTCAAGAAGATTACACATGGTGGATGGATTGAGAGAATATTTGCTGATTACAAAGGTCAGCTTTAAAGTGGAACTTCAACTGAAGGCTCGGATCACAGATACACTGTGTGGGAAATGCAGCAAATCCTGTGCGTTTCCCGCACCACATTGTAATCGCACAGCATTCTTTCCAACCGCAACGTTTGTCAATGTTATTGACACCCAAAACGGATCGTAAAATGCAGTGTGATTGACGGAATCGGATCGCATTTTCACACCCATGCGATCTGATTCCAGTGCGGGGGAATAAAAGCGTCTTGCACCTTTATGTGGATGCGGTGCGATTTGAGCCATACTAATGAATGCAATGTGCCGCACTGAATATACATTATATTACCAGACGTATCGGGACACCTGCCTTTTCATGCACATCAACTTTAATGGTGTCCCAGTCTTAGTCCGTAGGGTTCAATATTGAGTTGGCCCACCCTTTGCAGCTATAACAGCTTCAACTCTTCTGGGAAGGCTGTCCACAAGGTTTAGGGGTGTGTCTATGGGAATGTTTGACCTTTGTTCTAGAAGAGCATTTGTAAGGTCAGGCACTGATGTTGGAGAGAAGGCCTGGCTCGCAGTCTGCACTCTAATTCATCCCAAAGGTGTTCTATCGGGTTGAGTTCAGGACTCTGTGCAGGCCAGCCAAGTTCTTCCATCCCAAACTCACTCATCCATGTCTTTATGGACCTTGCTTTGTGCACTGGTGCACAGTGATGTTGGGAGCATAAAATTGTACAAGATGTCTTGGTATGCGGACGCCTTAAGAGTTTCCTTCTCTGGAACTAAGGGGCCAAGCCCAACCGCTGAAGAAACACCGAGCACCATAACCCCCCTCCACCAAATGATTTGGACCGGTGCACAAAGCAAGATCCATTAAGACATGGATGAGCGAGTTTGAGGTGGAGGAACTTGACTGGCCTGCACTCAACCCAACAGAACACCTTTGGGCTGAATAAGAGCGCAAATTGAGAGCCAGGCCTTCTCTCCAACATCAGTGCTTGGCCTCACAAATGCGCTTCTGGTAGAATCCATTCCCATAGACACACTCCTAAACCTTGTGGACAGCCTTCCCCGAAGAGTTGAAGCTATTATAGCTGCAAATGGTGGGCAAACTCAATATTGAAGCCTACGGAATAACACTGGGATGCCATTAAAGTCCATGTGTGTGTAAAGGCAGGCGTCCCAATACTTGTGGTAATATAGAATATGTGAACCGAGCCTAAAGAGATAAAGAGAAGTCCAGCTCATCATCATGCTCCTTTTTTTTTTTTTTTTTTAGGGAGTGGGTACTCATTTCTGGCAGGTACCCGCTGCCACATCTGCTTGAAGCGCCTAGGCTATCCCAGCAAACGTTCTAAAACTTGCCATCTCCCACCCTACAGCCACACAAATACACTCTTCTTGTACACATGTGGGGGTGGGGAATGCCCCCTAAGATTGGCATTGTGCAGTGACAGTTTCCTGCTGGGTTCTGACTAGAATCTGAATACGCCTGAGCTCAGTTGTCCTCCAAACTCCTCTCTTACCTAAACTCCAGACTCTTGCCTTTTATTTTGTGCTCCAATAATCTGCCGGCTGCTTTATCCCCCTCCCTGCAGCTCACACAATAAGTGACCCATCCCGCAGCTCATTGGAGTACAAGAAAACATGGTTCAGGTTAAGGATGAGTTAGGAGGATACTGGATATTATCTCTACTTCTCATATACCACATCATGCATCCCACGAGGCCTCAGGGTACTCTACTGCACGTGTCATTGCATGTCATCCAGGGCTGGCTGTATCTTACTGGTTCTTTCACAAATAATGTCATGCCATGGTACATACATCATCAGGGGGTCATCTGCGAGAACCAGGAAGAGACGGTCATCCCCCTGATAATGTAGGAGAGAAAGATGGTGGCAATGGGACCTGGCATCCAGCAGCAAGTACTGCAGAGCAACACTGGATTTGCTGAGTGTTTTATGAGGGAGAACCCAGTGAAAAGGGTAAAAGGGGATATAATAAAAGGGGGGGGGGGGGGGGGAGAGGTTCCTCTTTAAATCAGAAGATGTCAGGTAAAGATGACAGCAATGAAGATAAAACAAGAACACTGGGAAGTAGATTCTGAAGCGGTATTTACTAAAGTCCCATAGCCACATAAAAAGTTTCACCGCTGTTTCCAGAGCACGTGGACTGATCTTCCTGATATGGGCCTTCAATCCTGGGTAAGAATCTACTTCTTGGTGTACTGGTTTCCTTTTCAGTGCTGGACTCTGTGTGGTACCTACAAGTCATGCATCCACCCTTCATTAGGGTTACCTATGAAAGTCTGTGCGGTATGGCTTGATGAATTGTTACAGCTCAACTGTGGGATAAGCAAATATTGTATCTATAGATTTATAATTTGTAATCTTACCTGAGTCTTGGTGTCCTTTGTGTATTTCTTCCAGATCTGTGTAGTAACCCAGTGTGAAGGAGCTTCATGTAAAAAGGACCAGTCACTGCCATTCTCTTCTTGTGCAGGGTGACAGGTCTTGTCTCTGCCCCGTCCTGTAGCTTTCTGCAGGCATCCTATGGTGGCTGGGGCTGCTGGGTCCTTCCAACAGCTCTGCCGTCTGCACAAGCTATGTATAGAACACTGATGATGTTATGGCTACTTTTACATGGTAATATCTAGGTTTGCCGTTTGGTGCAGACAAAGTGGATTTATATCCTTTGTGGCTAATGAGGAATATATTTAAATTCAGTTTTTGTGCCCAGTGTTCAGCTTTAATGGTAAAGGTGTAAGGGATCTGACTCTCAGGTGAGTGAGTTGGGCAGCATGATGCCATGTTGTCTCAGAAGAGGCGATGGTGTGATTTTTGTTTCTATAATAAACATTGTTGATCAGCAAAAATATAATTTCATAGAAAACATATTAATGACATCTACCAGGTCATGGTTTTGTTACCAGCTTTTGGTATGGAGTTCCTACTTTCCTTTGGTCAGGTGGCAGCCTTTATATTGTCAGAGAAGGTGGGGGTGAGTGCTGGATAGTTCTTGTTACTTCTTGCCCACAGCAGACCTCCAATATCTACCCTAAGTGCACTCCACATATGGCTTAAAGTAGTGTTGAACCCCCAACTATTCTTTTGTTTCTCTCTAAATCAATTTTAATAGCTGCACTTTCAGTTTTTTTTATTGGCTGCTGTGTAACTTCTGGTCAGAGAGCCCTGTGCATATCACACAAAGCCTGCTGTCACTCCAAGAATTTGTGGGCAAAGCGTCACTTCAGTTTACAGGTGAGGCTAAATGTGTCTGTTAGCATTCACATACAGCTGTAGCCCTGAGAGCGTGCACATAGTTAGCTGCAGGGAGACCCTGCAAGATAATGGAGCCCCCCTACAGGCATAGCTATTAGGAAGATCTTCTAGTGATTTTTTAGACACCAGTTCACTGAAGTAAAATGAAACGGAAGTTGATTAAAGTGGTTCTAAAGGCTCAAGGTGTTTTACCTAAATGCATTGTATGCATTACAGCCCATTCAGACTGGCGCGACACAACTTTGTGGGGTGACCTGTGAAGTCGCGGTGCACAGCGTTCACCGCGACTTCGGCACGACTTGCACGGACTTCATATAATTGAAGTCAATGCAAGTCGCCTCCAGGTCACCCCAAAGTAGTACAGGACCCTTTTTCTAAGTCGGAGCGACTTGTGTCGCTCCTATTAGAACGGGTCCTGTACTACTCAATGGCGAGTGACCGACCGCGACTTGTCAGGCGACCAAGTCGCCTGACAAGTCGCGCTAGTCTGAATGGACTCTTAAGGTAAAAGAACCTTCTGGGTGCAGTTTCCCCTTCAGCCCCCCTTATACGTACCTGAGCCCCATCTTAATCCAGCAGCGTGTACGAGAGCAGCGGCTTTTCCAGTCTTTCTCTCCTTATTGGCTCACACAGCAATGGGAGCCATTGGCTGTCAATCACAGCCGTTTCAGAATTGATTCAAACTTACCTAGGTGGATGCAGCATCGGTCACCCGGCGCCTCTAACACTAAGACTCGAGCGATAGAACACCGCTGATCACTCAGTTCTCACAGCTTCGTGAGTAGAGAGCTGCTGAATGTCAATCAGATCTCTGTCTTGCCCCCTCCTCGCTCACTGGAGCGCTAAGCTGGGGAGGGGCGGGAGCGGCTGTCTCAGGCTCAGCGGTTTTCTGGTCCTGATTACCCCCGAGCCTGGACAAGCTCTGTGATGTCATCGGGGAGTGGAGCTCGAAGTGCTCCCTGCTGAAAACGAGTCACAGGAGTGCACAACGAACTGCACCCCTGTGATCCACAGAAAAATTACAGCCAAACAAGCTTTTGCTGTACTTCTCTGTTTTAAGTGATTACTTTTTTATAAATAATGCATTTACAAACCGGTTTATATTTACCTGCTCTATGAAGTGGAATTTCACAGAGCTGTTCCAAACGTCCTCCTCTCAGGTTCCCTGGTCATGCTTCTGGCTCCTCTTCTCTGGTGAATGCCCCCATAGGAAGCTGCTTACTGTGTGGGCACTCGTGCGGGCGCACTCTCGAGCCTCGCTGTCTGCGTCTATAGCTACAGACAGGGGGACTTAGCCCCACCCCCCTGCTTCCTCGTCACTAGCTTTGATTGACAGCTGCAAGAGCCAGTGGCTCCAACTGCCTCAGCAAAGCTGGGGAGACTAAGAAGTGAGGGGAAAGAGACACTACAGACAGGCACAGCACTGGATCGGATGAAGGCACAGGTAAGTATAAGGGGGGGGGGGGGTAATACTACTACCTAAACATTTTTTACTTTAATGCAAGGAATGCATCAAAGTATAACTAATAGCAAATCTTTTTTTTTTTTTTTTTTTTTTATAGTTTTGGGTAGAATGAAGAGGGATTAGTTGCTGTCTGTGCCCCCACTAAGGAGATTCACCCTCTTTTTTTGCCCTGCTACCATTATCATTGAAAGGGAAAGTAAAAGAAAATCCCAAATTTTGGGTTATCCCTAAAAAAGTAAGAGGGGAAATCTTCCAATGCAGGCACTAGTTCTGGTGACCTGGGGATCCCCAAGGAATTCCCTAATTTGCAGGGATTTCCTCTCACTTCCTCTTTAGCTATGGAACAGGAAGTGAAGGAAAATCTCTGCAATGGGACACAGATGGTGGATCTGACCGGTTATAACCCTGCCTTACTCCTATCTAAAATGAGTGGAAAAAAAACTATTCCTTTAGTTCTAGTTTGGCTTTATAACCACTTTAAATATAAACCCTTACTGGATAAAATGTAGTTTGCTAAACTACTGTGCATCATAAAATACTATTTTCTGTAATTTTTTTTCTTCTCATTGCTGCTGCTTTCCTTCAGATGCTGTCACATTTTTCCCATTCACGGTAAAGTGGCGGTTTTTGCAGATAGCCCACTCCCAATAGCGGTGAACCATCTGCAGACATTACTTAGCTCTTACTGAGCACAGAGCCTCCTCAATCACTTCCTGTCTACATGCAATCTTCAACACCGGGACTGCACTCCTGTGACTCAGATTCATCCGACAACAGGCTAAAGCTGCTATCACAGAGCTGTTCCAGGCTCCTCAGGGATCCCAACGATAATGTTGGGATCCGCCTAGATGCCTGACCAGCAGCTGGCTCAGCCTGTCAGCGTGGAGCTATTGCTCAAGGAACCCCCGGTAACCTCTGGAAACCCTGATCTAAAGAATAACTCAGTAGTTGGTTTTTATTAAATTGCCACTTTAATCATAACAGACAATCCTAGAAATAGAAATAAGGAGGGCCCAAACACCTATTGCATTACCTTATGCCTCGTTTCCACTGAGTGGTACGGTTCGGTTCAGTACGGTACGGTTCGGAACGGTACACCTTGCGTTTCCACTGTCAATAGTACCCATTCATGATAGGTGTGGTGTAGCAGGTAAGCTGTGATAGACGATTCTCTGTCAACCAATCAAACTTCTGCAGAGTGTAGCTCCACCCTCTTGGTACGGGACTAATGTGCTTGGTACCCCAACGAAAGGGTCCCAAAAAAGTGGTGCGATACGGTTCGGAATTTGGGTACCATTCACAATGGAAACGGCAAAAATAGCGTACCGTACCGCACAGTGGAAACGAGCCATTACACACCTTAAAATGTATTAAAAAACGTCAAAAGCATACTCAGACATAAAAGGATTAAACACATGTCATATACAACTCCATGCTTGAAAAGCTGAGCTGAGGATGAGAGCTTGCCTCCCGAAACGCGTCAGTTTCTAACTGTAGTGATGTCCTCTGTGATACTTTGAGTTGCATGTGACATGCATGTTATCCTTTATGTCTGTGAGTATGCTTTTGCCATTTTTAATGCTAAATTTTTTAGGTGTCTAAGGTAATGCACTAGGGCTAGGCAATTGTGCCCTCCTTTTTTTGTGTTTTGGAGTTTCCCCGCTCAAGGAGAGCATCAAAAATACCATCTTCAGTAGAATGAATGCTGAGGTTTGACAGTCTTTTAGAACAGATCCCTTCTACTCTGTCCTCATCTTCCAACCTAACCCACCCCACAACTAAGGAAGTCTCCAGATCTTCTTGCTGCATTCTCCATAGGGTGAAATATATGAAATCTCCGACAAGGAAAGTTGGACTTATTTGTTTCCAGCAGCTTGACATTTTAGTTTCAGACTCAAACCTGTCTGACTTCTTTGGCAGTTATTTGTGAATGTTAAGAACTCTTTTCTTAATGCAAATTAGCCATAGCTATGGCATCCCAACACCGTTTAAAATCAGAACAATAAGTTGTTTAGTAGTGCAGGTCTTTCCGTGTTTCAGAAATTTGATGCCTCAATGTTTTTCTTTCCATAGACTGACAGGAGAATAGGGTCACTGTGAGGGTTTCTGCAGTTTTCAGAAAGTGTTGACACAGCTGCCTGTAAATGGGTGTGAGCAGTTATAAGATACCAGTGTTACTGCTATTGTCAGACTTTGTATCTGTCCAATAGTTTATATAAACCTAAAGCCCATCTATTCACAAAAATGTTTTCCTCTGCCTTTTTAAAGGCAATATGGAATGCTCTATCCCCTAAAATCAATTTAATTGACCTCTTTGTATATAGTAAATCGGGGAAAAAAATCTGGATTGATAATGCTCTCTGCTAGATTGTATTGGAAGGGATGGTAGAGAGAGAGCAATGGCACATGGGATATTCACCAATAGGACCATCAATGGTGTCAATATCAAATCAGCTACATCAGCTACAGCAGCAGCAAGGATGATATTGCTGCAGTGACATTAGTCAGGCCATACATTATGCAATTTTCTTTTCTTCGGCCGCAGGTTCCTGGCGCCGCCAAGTCTACTTTGGGAAGCCAGCTGTGACTCCTTGTGGCTTCACACTGCGCATGCATGAGCTTTGCTGCGCTTTATGAATTGTCCCACAGCCACCCGTGACGTGTCCCAGAAGGCTGCTGGCAAAAGGAGGGGGGGGGGGCTAGGTAATCCAAGTGGAAGAGGGGGCAAGTACCTATTAACGACTTAAGCCCCGGAAGATTTTACCCCCTTCCTGACCAGGGCCTTTTTTGCAATTCGGCACTGCGTGACTTTAACGGACAATTGCGCGGTCATGCGATGCTGTACCTAAACATATTTGACGTCCTTTTTTCCCCACAAACAGAGCTTTCTTTTGGTGGTATTTGATCACCTGTGCGACTTTTTGATCATGCGCTATAAACAAAAAAAGAGCGTCAATTTTGCAAAAATAACAATATTTTTCACATTTTTTTTATATGAAATTTCCAAAAAAAATGTAAAAATCAAAATGTTTTAACAATTTCGGCCAATTTGTTTTATGCTACATATGTTTGGTAAAAAAAATCGCAAAAAGCGTATTTTGATTGGTTTGCGCAAAATTTATCGCATTTACTAACAAAGGGAAAGATTTTTTTTTTTTTTTTTTTACGAGTAATGGCGGTGATCTGCGATTTTTTTTTTTTTTTTTTTTTTTTTGCGGGACTGCGACATTGCGGCGGACAGATCGGACCCTTGACTGACATTTTTGACACTTTTGGGGTTACTAGTGACATTACTGCAGTAATCAGTGCTGTACATATGCACTGTTACTGTAAAAATTACACTGGCAGTGAAGGAGTTAACTGTATTGGAGAGGGAGGGGTTAAGTGTGTCCTAGGGGCGTGTTTCTAACTGTGATGGGACATGGCTACTACTGTAAGAACAGAGATCAACGGTCCTACATAGTAGAACCGTGTCATCTCCATTTTTACACAGGGGAGAATGACAGGCGGCTTGCTTACATTAGCCGCCTGCCTTTCTCCCTTCACGGGGCGAACAATCTCGAGTGACATTGGGTCCGCCTGTCACACGCACTGACTTGTTGGGTAACGAGCCGGGGCGGGCGCACGCTTGCCCGTTATTGGCTCACAAGCGAGTGACAGGCTAGTGACATACCGGTACGTCACTTTGCCTGGCCGGGGCTGAACGCCGCAGTATATGTACTTGCGGCGGTCGGCAAGTGGTTAAAGCTACCTGTTGCTCCCCCCCCCCCCCCCCCAAAAAAAAAAAAAGTGCCCAAAAATGGGAGAGGAGGTGGAAAAGCGGAATTTTCCTTATTGGGTGAAGTTTCACTTGAAGTTAAAGCTGTAGTATACAAATTTTTTGTGACTTTTACCTACAGGTAAGCCTATAATAAGGCATACCTGTAGGTACAATTAATATCTCCTAAACCGGCATGGTTTAGGAGATATGTGCCCTGCATGAAGCCGCTGACGCTAGTGGCGCATGCGCTCTGAAGGTCCGGCGGACCTTCAGAGTTCCTTGCCGGCTACTTGCTGGACAGTGACTCCCGCACGCGCATGCGTGGGCTCCGGTCACTAACAGCGCCGGAAGAGACGCCGAGGGAGCAGGTCAGCTCTCACAGCGGCGTCCGTGTCGGGGCTTCATTTTAAGGTAAGTATTTCATAATGAGCTAGTATGCGATGCATACTACCTCATTATGCCTTTGTCTTGCAGGGTTGTTTTGTTTTTTTTTCGGCAGTATACAACTGCTTTAAGATTTGCTACAATTTAAGATCTGCACAAGTATATGCACTTAGACCCCCGAAACGTGTTGGATACTTTTTAAATTGTACCCCTGACCTTTAATGGATTAAAGTTGTATCTGGATCTCTGAGCAGTGGTATGGCAGTTCGATTTCCCCCTTTTTACATCTTGCTACAAGCCAAGGAGACGGTGGAGATCCTCTGGTGTATAGAATCCACCTGCCCAGGAAACAGATCATTTACACCAACAGTAATACCTCAAGATAACAATACCAATAAAATAAAACTAGGGGTCCAGCACTATCGTTCCACGTTCCTCACCTTATCAATGTGTAACATTTATTCTCTGTTATGTAATTTATATACCTGAATCTGAGCGCAACCGTTTTTGCTCATTACATATGCAGACTTTGCTTCCTACTTAAATATCCTCCGATTGTTCTCTCTCTTGCTCAGAGTTCATAAGTTTTTAGTTTGACAGTGCATAAACGTTCTCGAAATTTCTCCTCCGATTTTTTTTTTTTTGGGACATTTGTTCCCAGACTTCCGTGTTGTCAGCAACTTCAGATCATGCGCGGTCTTTCGTATCCGATTTTTCACGGACGTACTGCATACACATTAAACGAAAATTGGTCATCTGGGGACAGACGATAAAAATTTTGGTGTTTGTCCCTCCGTTTTTTTTCGTTGAAAATGTCGGCATCGGCTGCTGAAAGTTGTGTACACACTAGCCGAAAATCGTAGGATTTTACCTCGGACGGGAATTTTCAGCAGATATTCTACTAGTGTGTACCCCACTTTAGTCTTAAAGAAGTTGTAAAGTCAGGTTTTTTATCTTAATGCATTAAGAAAAAAAGCCTTCTGTGTGCAGCAACCCCCCTTAGCCCCCTAACACTAATCTGAGGTCCCTCTCTGTCCAGCAATGCCCATGAGTGTGAGATTCTACCTCCTGATTAAGGCTGTGTCTCAGCCAGGCTGCTGCTGCTGTCAATCAAAGTCGGCTAGACAATCAGGAAAGAGGGGGCATTGCTCCTTGTCTGAATGGACACACGGAGCTGTGACTCGGCTTTGGTGCCCCCATAGCAAGCTGCTTGCTGTGGTGGCACTGAACAGGAGGGAGGAGCCACAGAACAGGGACCCGAGAAGAGGAGGATCCGGGCTGCTCTATGCAAATCCACTGCACAGAGGAGGTAAGTATAACATGTTTTGTTATTTTTAGAAGAAAAAGACGAGGCTTTACAATCCCTTTTAAGCTGGGCACACACTACTAGTTTGTTTCTGGTTGAACGAAAAAATTGTCAGCTCTGGTTGTAACAGCTGTACTAACCATTCGAGGTTAGTTCAGCGATCTCCCCCGCTGAGCTGTTGTGTTCTGATACGGGGAAGGCCCCTCCGCCAAAACACTACAATCAGTGCTCTCGGGAGTTGGTCGAATGCACCATCGACAGGTCGGACAGACTGACTTACACATGGGCCAACACAGTTTTTTTTTTTTTTTTTAACTGCCCGTTGTCTCCCAACATACGGTCCTTGTGTACCTGGCTTTAGGCTGGCCATAGATTTGTTTTTGGGTTTTTTGTTTTTGTTCTTTTATCCACACAAGTGGAGTGAATGGAGAAATCCCTCCCTGTGGGACATTGTGTTAAAGTTAAGAAAGCAGGACACCAGCAGGGAATTATAATTTTTAAGAGTGCCAGCAAAGGCAACCCCCATCATTTTCCAATGACCGAGTCAATTGAATTTTATATTAAAAGTTGTTTAGCATGAATGCTGTCTACATTCTTTAATATGAAGCTAGCTTCTATAGGAAGAACATTCATATCTGTATACATCATCCTAAAACATGGAATTGCAAGTTAAAAATGTTTATATATTTAAAATGGGAGTTTTCTTAAAGGAGAAATACAGCCAAAGTTCGTTTGGCTGTAATTCCCCCCTGGAAATCACAGGAGTGCAGTTTGTTCTTCAGCAGATAGCAGGTAGCAGGCTGAATCCCGCTGTCGGCTGACATCAGATAACCGGTACAGGCTCCAGCCAGATCCCGACAATGCAGTCGGGATCCGCCCACATGCCTAGAACGGCACCCGGCTCAGACTCTCAGCCAGTGTTCTATCAGATTTCCATACCCTGTCAGATTTTCCTACCTCGTCATTTCCGGTTGAGATCAGCTGTGGATTCGTCATGCAGCAGCTTGTAGCTGCGTCACACGTCCTATTGGGCATGCACAGAATAGGTAGGGAATTGTGATAACATCATAAGGGGTCAGGCAAAAGTCCTAGTGTGCATGCGCACCAACGGGTCGGGCAGCGGGATCTCTTATAACAAACATACATCCAATCTCCATGGCCCACACTGAGCTGACTCGACACTGCACCGACCCGACAATCCGATCTCCATGCCCCACACTGCGCTGGCCTGACAATGAGACAGTGGACGTGTGGGTTGGGAATAGGATTGTCTCATTGTTGGCTCGGCGCAGTGTGTGCCATGGAGATCGGATGTATGTTCTAAGAGATGCCGCTGCCTGATCCATTGGTGCGCATGCGCCCGCTCATGCGCAGTAGGACTTTTGCCTCACCCCTTACGATGTTAACAAAATTTCCTACCTAATCCGCGCAAGCGCAGTAGGACGTGTGACGCAAGTACAGCTAATGCACGACAAACCTGCACCGAAAATGACGTAGGTAGGGAAATCTTACGGGGTAGGGTTTTCTGATAGAACACCGGCCGCTCCCTCTACAGCCCAGTGCTCCAGTGCGCGCAGAGGGGTAGAGCAGGGAGTGGTGACTGACAGTCAGCAGCTCTCTGCCCAGGCAGCTGTGAGAACCGTGCGATTGGCTGTCTTCAATCGCTCTGCTCTCAGTGTTGGAGGCACCGGACGGACTGATGCGGCATCCACCTAGGCAAATATGATTCTGAAAAAAAAAAACTATACTGTACATCTGTTAAGTTTGTGTAAAATATTATGACCTATCTTAACAGCTGATAAGATTTACTGTAGTCCAGTGAAATATGAATTCTGATTGGTTGCTAAGGGTTACTGTACATTGCATCATCTTCACCCTTTTTTTCTGCTTTTTAAAAATGACTCCTGAGAGATTATTGAAGGCTGACATTGCTGAACTCTAGGGGGTCTGTTTATAGAAAATACGTTTTTTTTTTTTAAAAAATGCCTCAAGAATTTGCACCGCTGTCATGAATACTTACTATAATGTATCTTAATATGTATGTATGTTATGTATGATCATTAGCTCCATCTACTGTCTTTATTTTGTAATTATCGTGTGTTCCTGAAATACCTCAATCGGGAAAGTAATGAACTAAGGCCACTAGATGAAGCTGACCATTATAGGTAATAATCATGTCATACACCTTTATGGTAAATATTTATGGTGGCTGTTAAAATGCTTGAGGCAATCACTTTGTGATGAGTAGTTCTCTCACAAAATTACAGCATGCTTTTTATAGGCCTCTGACTGAAACATAATGACATCACACATGCCCAGGCATCTAGCATTTTCAGAGGGAGGCCATCAATGGCAGCCCCATATGCTGCTCTCATGACATGTCACTTTAAACAGGCTGTTTGTTTTAAACCAGTTCTTTACTTGTTGGATGAGTGTGGACTTCAGACTCCTGACAGAAGATTGTGTGTGCCTTCCAGATTTCATTACCCAGAACAATCGCTGGGAGCCAGGAAGGGTTTCACAAAGCACAGAACTGACTGATTTTGAAACCAGTCACACTAATCAGTTTTTCTCATTCGCAAATGAAAAAGCAATTTGTATGGCCAATAGCTCAGGCTGGCCATAGATAATGCAATTTTCTTCTACGGGTTGCAGGAAAGAAAATCTCTCAATTCTCCCACCAAGACAGCGAGTGTTCATGGGGCAATCCCTCCCAACGAGCCATTAAGGCCTATTTTACACATGTGGACCGTTTTTCCTTTTTTTTTTCCATCCATCTGTAGACAAATGAAAACTGGACATCAGTGCATCTTTTTGGAAAAACAGACGTAGACCGATGATCATCCATTTACATCCGCATGCCCTATTTTTGTTCCATTATAATAACTGATCGGTCAAAAAAACGGATGTAAATGGACAAACAGTCTGTTTTTGCATCCGTCTTTGCATTGGTAGTGGAGGTAAAAACTGATGTAAACTTCATCTGTTTTTTCTTTGAAAAAAACATGACTGTACTGATGAAATGAATGGTCCGCATATGTGAAAGGGACCGAAGTGTTCTTAGGGTAGGGGGGTGCTGGGAGCCATCCCATTTCGGGAGAACACAGTGATTATTGCTACAGCTAGAGCTGCTGGCAATAATCGTATGTAAAAATCCGACATGCTGGTTGTACCCAAGTCCATCGATGGATCAACTTGGGTACAATCAGCCTGCCCATACATGGTTCAAATCTTAGTCTCTGCTGAACCAGCCAAAATTCGAACCATCTATGGCTAGGTTTAGCATATAGACACCTTGTTGAATATGAATGAAATTTAGGTCCTCATAGCTATTGTAAGTCCTCATTCATGTACACTGCTGCTGATAAACGGACGTTTAGGAGCAGTTGGGATTTTTTTTGTCAGCAGCCCCTGAACTCTCCTCTATTATCTTATCTGTTCATGTACACTGAGATGTTTACAGGCAGTTAAGTTTAGTGGCATTTTTTGAAAGCAAAAAAATCAGTTCAGACGGAAGTTTATTGACATGTGAAATGCCAAATGCTTGTAACAGCGTGCAAATGTATCTAAACGTGGTAACTCGCATTTATAAGCATTTCCTTTATAGCTGTTTTCGATAGGGATACATTTCTGACTGCTTTACAATGTAAAAAAGCGCATAAACGTAAACGCGGCAAAACTGATGTTTTTAACCGTCGGTTACTAACAAGTTCCAGCGTTCAGGAGAGGTTTTCAAACGTCCCGGGCACATGAAGCTTAATTGTAACCCTGACGGTGAAAAAGATGTCAGAGGTGAACCTGTTAAAGAAGAGAGGATATTTACTGCTGCCCGCATCACCAAACACCCCCTCTGTTCAGGTGCCACATCAGTATAATGTATACATAGAAAGTACTCTCTAATTTGTGTACTTCCTTCAGCTGCTGAGTTTGATTTGCCCAGGTTTTGACAGTTTAAAGGACTATTAAAACCCTTCATGTTTCTCAGCTAAACACAATAAAATGAACCTTCCCCAGTACACTATTTGTTAGCTCCTTTCAGCCCAGGTCCAGCATCTCTTTAACTGGCCTATTATGCCCAGGGAAAGGGATAGTTTGCCTGATCATGAGACCACAATGATTGGCTGTCACATGATTAGGAGCCAGTCCCGTCAGCACCTGATTCATTACTAGAGACCAGGAGCTGTCTCTAACAATTTGACCTCTGTGCTATTAGTGTGCTCTGAGCACAGAAAGTTCGGCAGCCCATGATGCCTCATATGTGCTGTGTGTTGGTGTTAACCACTTAAGCCCCGGAAGATTTTACCCCCTTCCTGACCAGGGGGTATTTTGCGATTCGGCACTGCGTGACTTTAAGGGACAATTGTGCGGTCGTGCGACGCTGTACCTAAACTAATTTGACGTCCTTTTTTTCCCACAAACAGAGCTTTCTTTTGGTGGTATTTGGTCACCTGTGTGATTTTTTTGATCATGCGCTATAAACAAAAAATGAGCGTAAATTTTGCAAAAATAACAATATTTTTCACATTTTTTATATGAAATTCCCCCAAAAAAATGTAAAAAGCAAAATTTTTTAACATTTTCGGCCAATTTGTTTTATGCTACATTTGTTTGGTAAAAAAAATCGCAAAAAGCGTATTTTGATTGGTTTACGCAAAGGGAAAGATTTTGGTAATTTTTGTTGTTTTTTTTTTAACGCGTAATGGCGGCGATCTGCGACTTTTTTTTTTGCGGGACTGCGACATTGGGGCGGACAGATCGGGCCCTTGACTGACATTTTTGACACTTTTGGGGGTACCAGTGACATTTCTACAGTAATCAGTGCTATACATATGCACTGTTACTGTAAAATGACACTGGTAGTGAAGGGGTTAACTTTATTTGAGAGGGAGGGGTGGTGTGTGACCCTAGGGGCGTGATTCTTACTGTGATTGGCTGTGGCTTGAGGTGTAGGAACAGTGATCAACGGTCCTACAAAGTAGAACCGTATGATCGGCTTGTTTACATCAGCCGCCTGCCTTTCTCCCGCTGTCATTGACAATCATGAGTGCCCGGCGGACATGGGGTCTGCCGGGCACATGCGCGGGGGGGTCCGTGACTGCGCTCGCTCCCCAGAGCCTCACAGGCTAGTGACGTACCAGTACGTCACTTTGCCTGTGAGGGGCTGACCGCCGCAGTATATGTACTTGCGGCGGTTGGCAAGTGGTTAAAACCCAACCCTTGTTATGGTATATGGTACGTCACCCTACCTGCAATAGGTTAAAATTGGTACCCCGAGCACTTGCAGTTTATAACTTTAAAAGGTGCGGACTTGTACTTTATTTAAAGGCTAAGTTCACCTTTTGTTTACCTTTTTTTTTTCTAATCTCCAGCTCCCTATGTTCCAATATAGCATTAATGTACTTCTATAGAAAAAATAAAACTGCTTTCCATTAGTTCTACACAGGCTTACCTCACTCTCTCCAAAGGACAGAGGAAGGAGTTGACCAGCTGATCTCATTAGCCCCCTCCCTGCATTATCAACTCCTTCCTGTGTCACAACCTAAAGTCTGGCCAGGAAGTAAGGCAGAAGTAATCGAGCAATGTGTTCAAACAGCTATGAAGAGAGTGAGGTAAGCCTGTGTGGAATTAATAGAAAACATTTTTATTTTTTCAAAATAAGTACATTAATGCTATATTGGTACATGGGGGAACTGGAATTTAGAGGGGAAAAAAATTATAAAAAGGTGAACTTAGTCTCTAATGCTGCTTCCTTTAATGTTCAGTTTTCACAGGAAAGGGCTAACAGTGCTGTCTTCAGTTAGCTTGGAGGAGGGAAGAGCAGGGGAGTGCCTTTCCATCCTAGGCTATGGGGCTGTGTGTGTCTATTGATGCGCATAGTGTTGGAAGACACAACTCTAGTCCCTGCATGTAATGGTGATTACATAAGGGGCTGCAGGAGAAAGGAGCCACCCTTATACAGGAAACTTGGGGTAATGTTCACGGGACCAGTTAAGCCTGGAATATAGGCAAGGATTAAAAGATAAAGAAGCTGCTTACTCAGTAAGTGATTAAATCAGCTGCTGAAGTGCATTTAACACCTGAGGGTTTAATATCACATTAAGTTTACAAGAAGTGTGCAAGAGTACACAAGTTCTCATTTATAATGTGTAGGGCATAAAAAAACCCAGTGTACATGGACTTTGTTGAGAGGCAATAGGAAATCTCCTGTAACAAAGGTAAGGCTGTTTTTCATCTCTTCCGCATATACTGTACCGGTGTGTCAAACCACACCTAATGCATTGTCAGTCTAAATATAGCTAAGTGTCAGTTTAAACAACAACCTGCTTGTAAAAGGTGAAGAGTCCAGCCCCAGAAGCCATACATCGGATATAATCTCAGATTGTCAATTGTTAGGAGATAAGTCTTGTGATTTAATGTCACAGGGTATAGTTAAATGAAAATGGGATGAGACCCAGAATCTCCTGAATTAGTGATACAGAGAGAGAGAAATTGGTGTTATGAGATTTTAGTAGTTTTATTCAGCTACTAAGATTTACCCTTCAATGTAGCCCTAGGCTAATTTGTAAGTAATATGCTTATGAAGAGCATACAGTTGGGTGTGTTATGACCTGAACTGTGAAAGCCGTGCAGAAAAACAGAACAAAAAAAAAAGACAACCAACAAAGGAGTAGTCACCAGAATTCCCTGTTGGCTCTCTGGGAGCTAATCTGTTCCCTATTATTGACTTAAAATGCCTTGATCTACAAGTGTCCCTGTGTGTAAGGCTGTTTCTAAATTTAGGATGTGCCACCCCCCGCCAACACCCGCTGTGATTGTACACAGCGGGCATCTGTCAGTAGGTACTTGCCAATGATTCATGGCCAGTACCTGCTGACCTGCTGTGTCTAATCACAGCCCAGAACCCTGTGTTAGTAAAAAGCAGCACATATCGCACACATTGTTAGGCACAAAACCCTTTGATCACCCTAGATGTTAACCCCTTCCCAGTCAGTGTCATTATTAGTACAGTGACAGTGTATAGTATTAGCACTGATAACTGTATTTGTGTCCCTGGTGATGTCGGTGGCAGTTAGTTCCCACTCAGTGTCGGTGTCAGATTGTCCGCCGCACCATCACACTCCCATTATAGGTCGCTGGTCACTGCCATTAGTAGTATAAAATAAATTAATAAAAATTCCAGTATATATACCATCATTTGTAGGTGCTATAACTTTCATGCAAAGCAATTAATATATACTTATTAGGATTTTTTTTTTTAAACCAAAAACATGTAGCAGAATACATTTTGGCCTAAATTTATAAAGAAACTTGATATTTTTTTCATTGCAGAAAGTAAATAATATGTTTGTGTTTCAAATTATTTCAGTCTTTTTTCCTTTTATCTCATGATCTCAAGATCAAATAACACTAAAAGAAAGCTCTATTTGTGAGAAAATTTTATACTGTAAATTTAGTTTGGGTACAGTGTTGCATGACCGCACAATTACCAGTTAAAGTTGTGCTGAATAGCAAAAAATGGCCTGTTCATATATGCAGTAAAACCTTCTGGAGCTCAAGTGGTTAAGCCCAAAGCTGTTTTCTCTATTGTTCATTGACAGACACAGCTCCTTATCTTCAGAACTCATAGGGTTTTGCTCCTCCTTCCAGGAATAGGCACTAGGCAAGAAAAAAACGTAACCACGCCTATGGGGGCTGTCCCTGCAGGCCTAACTCCTCAGACTCTGCAATCATCAGTTTGTTCTGCCTAGTGTTAGGAATAGGACCTAGCGCCCTGCTGGGACTTCGGTCTTAGCTGTAACAGGGAAATTTGTAGTTTTTTTATTTTTAACTAGTTAGTTCCTGAGGACCAAGTTCCAGAGGAACTACAAGCAACAGCCGCTGCGGTTTCGCACTGGATAATCTAGATCCTTAAGGTCTCCCAGCCTGGCCAGCGAGCGTGAGCAGGTTATAGTCCAGAACTAGGCCTCACCACGATAGTGCCCCGATCGATAGGGACGAGCCTGCGAGTGGACAGTCTCGCTGGGATGCATCGGAACACCCTGAGTCGCAGCTTCCCCTTGGCTGACAGCACCCCCATCCCAGGTGGGAGGTGATCTGTTTCAGAATGGCGCCCACTTGGCACCGGGGTATGGTGAGTAAAATTGTCCACCAAACACCCTTGACGGGCGTGGGCCTCTCCCTGGAATGGTTGGACCTTGGGGACACCCTAAGGGGCTAATCTGGTGTACCCCTTGGCATTCCCCTACCCCTAGCAGATTTTACTTTGGGGGGCGGGGGCGGTAATAATGCGGCCGTTATGGTGCTTATTGAGGGGGGTGGATTGTCCTGGGTGGGTCCCTGGCTAGGGACCTTTTAGATGCCTATGGTTCTAGGACCCCTTTGGGGGGTCCTGGAGACCGCATGGCGCGGCGTGGGGGCCGCCATTTTGCTGAGGTTCATGATCTCTGGATTCCCATTAGTTTGCAAGGACAGCCATTTTCTATACTTCCCCATTGAGAATGTATGAGCGGCCATTTTCTTGAGGTCCGTGAGATGGACAGGCATGCGGCATGGCTTGTAATGATAGAGGCAGAGCTTCTTCTTCTTCCTGTGCAGACAGTGTTAGTTTCGTTTTTACACTGATCAGGCTGGATGCTTCTCTGTGGTCTGGTAATGTTTCTGGGTTTCCCTGTGGGTTTGTTCTTTTTCTGCTCTGCTATTTATACATAATAATGAGGGATTGTGAATCCGCAGTAATAGCGGTTGGACTGTGTTTTTTAGCGGTCTTAAAGGGACATTACACACTTTTTTTATTTGAGCAATGGAGTCCCAGGATAAAAATTCACCTGCAGACCCCCTGGAGCAACTGCAGGACCCTCGGGTTCACAGTTGCAGCCAGAAATTGCAGTTTTTGTTTTTTGCAAAGCCGGATGTCAAAAGTGGATTTTGTCATTTCTGGTGCTGCCAGCCAGAAACACCCTCTGCCCTCACCTCCATTGGCAGGGTCTTCGGACTCTGGGACAGATATGGTCGCCGCGGAAGCAGACCACCTTGAGGGGTCAATGTCTTTACATTCTGACGGGGGAAGAGGGACCTGTCCTCATCAGCCGTCACTAGAGAACACTCATTGGTGGAAGCTCTGATAGTTTGTGTGGGAAACACTGAAATTGGCTGATGAACCTACAGCGTCAGATACGCAGGTGTCTTTTGACTCCCGCAAATCCCGTAAATCGGGCAAGGTATTCCCTTGTCCAGAATTGTTTCATACTATTGTGGATGAACAATGGCGACGCATTAGGCTTGGGTTGGTGGTACCTGAGCGTTTTGCATGCTGTTATCCTTTTGCGGAGGCTGTGTCCAATAGGTGGACTGTACCACCGAAAGTGGATTTTCCAGTGGCCCTTTTGAAAAAAGCGACTCTGGTACCGGTGGGAGAGTTTCCAGCCTTTCCTGATCCCGTAGATAGACGGGTGGAATCCTTGTCCCGCTGTTTGCATGTGGTAGCAGGTCACATGTTAAAGGCTACCTTTTGTGAATGTTTTAGTAGCGCGGGCTGCTACTGAATGGGTGAAGTTACTGAAAAGTAACTTAGAAACGACATGGCTTCCCCCTGCGCTACTGGAACTAATAGACCAGTTGACCCAAGCCCTGGTGTTCATGCATATGTCCCTGGACTCAGCTTTGTTGGTCGCCAGGACATCAGCAGTGGGGATTCCTATTAGGCGCATGGTATGTCTAAAATGCTGGTCGGCTGACCAGGCTTCACAGAAGGCTGTGGCTGCTCTTCCATTTACTGGGGAGAGGCTGTTTGGATCCTCCCTGGACGAGTTGATCAAAGGTATCACGGGGGGTAAGAGCACTAATCTGCTCCAATCCTCTTAGGTCAAGGCGCCGCGTACTAGGCGGGGGGCCTTCCTTTTACTGCTCACAAATGTCTTTTTCGTTCCTCGGGGTCGCAAGAAAAAGGTAAACTGTTTAGGTCTTCTCGGGGTTCCAAGAAGCCGTGGTCAGGATCCAATTAGGATACAAGATCGAATTCCAGTCTCATCCGTCGGACAGGTTCTTCCCATCCAATCTTCAATTATCCTCAGTCCGGTTAAGGGACTTGTGGTGGGCGGTACACGACTTGCTGTCTCAAGGAGTGATTGTGCCGGTTCCCGCTCAGGAATGTTTTCAGGGGTTTTATTCAAACCTTTTCACCGTGCCCAGAAAAGAAAGCAAGGTGCGTCCCCTCCCATCAAGGCCCTGAACCACTTTGTGCGGGTACAGAGATTTCGGATGCAGTCCATCCGCACGGTAGTAGCGCCTCTGCGTCAAGGAGATTTCTTAGCCTCCATAGATATCAAGGACGCATATCCACACATCCCTATTTACGCTGGCCACCAGCGGTTTCTTCACTTTATGCTAGCAGAAGAGCATTATCAATTTGTGTTGTTACCCTTTGTTCTCGCCTCCGCTCCCAGAGTGTTTATTAAAGTACTAGCACTGGTTTAGCACTTCTGCAGCGGGGCGGGATTGCGGTACTGGGGTACCTGGACAATCTCCTGTTGAGAGCGGACTCTCATTCATCCTTGTTGGTAGATCTGATGATCATGGTCAGAACTCTGCAGGAGTTCGGTTGGAACATCAGTTTCAAGAAATCTGCGCTGACTCCGGTTCTGAGACTGGATTATCTAGGCTTGACTCTGGATTCAGTCTTGGCGAGGTTTTTTCCTCCCCCGGACAAGCTGCAAAAGTTGCAGGGGGTGATTCAGTTGTTGTTGGACAACAATTTGTCCTCTCTACGAGTTTGCATGCGAGCCTTGGGTCTGATGGTATCCACCTTCAAGGCGATTCTGTTTGCTCAGTTCCATACAAGGCCTTTGCAAAGGGAGATTCTTGTAAAATAGAACAAGGATTCAAAGTCCTTTGGATTCTGTGATTTGGTTGAGCCATAACACAAAATCTGCTCTGCTGTGGTGGATTCAGTCTCAAGCACTGTGCCAGGGCAAGTCCTTCCTTCCATTGTTTTGGACGGTGGTGACCACGGACGCCAGCCTGTTGGGCTCGGGCGGGTTCAGGGGAAGCTCTGTGCCCAGGGTACCTGGACGATGGAAGAGTCAAAACTTCAGATAAATGTTTTGGAGCTCAGAGCGATAAAGCTTTGTCTGAGTCATTGGACGACTTGTCTGTAAGGTTGTCTGGTTCGGATTCAATCAGACAACGCCATGGCTGTGGCTTACATCAATCACCAGGAGGGGCACCAAGAGTCTTTGGCGGCCAAGGAGGTGGCTGAGATTCTTGTCTGGGCAGAAAGCTTTGTTCTAGCCCTCTCTGCTGTACACATTCCAGGTGTGGAAAACTCAAGCGGATTACCTGAGTCATCAGGTTTTGGATCAAGGGGAGTGGTCCCTACACCCGGAGGTTTTCCGCCTCCTGTGTGTTCGGTGGGGGACTCCCGAGGTCGATCTGTTTGCCTCTCGCCTCAACAAGAAAGTGCAGAGATTCATAGCCAGGTCTCCAGATCCTCTGGCCGACGCCACAGAGCGCACTGGTGGCTCCTTGGGGTTGGTATTGGCTGATTTATGCATTTCCCCCATTGAAACTTTTGCAGAAGCTTCTGCATGGGATTGAGGTGGAAAACATTCCAGTCATTCTGTTGGCTCCAGACTGGCCTCGCCAGTCTTGGTACACAGACCTGATAATGCTGGTCGCCGATTCCCTTTGGGGACTTCCTCTCAGGGAAGATCTGCTGTCTCCAGGTCCAATCCTCCATTCTGCTTTACGGTCGCTGGCTTTAACGGCATGGCTGTTGAGAGATAGGGGTCTTTCTGACACTGTGATTTCTACACTCTTGAAGGCTAGGAAGTCAACTTCCAGGAAGATCTACCATCGTACGTGGAAATCAGACATTTCATTCCTATAAACATTTTGAACTCCTCCAAAGTCAAATCTCTCCACTCAAACGGATCGGCATAGGATGCTTGAGGGTTGTTTGCAATATACTGCTGGGCATAGAGATTGGGTCTGGTCCACAATCAATTACAGCAAAGTGTTGGGCAAAAAAAAAGAAAATACATTTCTGAGAAATTCGCAGGATTGGCCTGCACACCTGGCTGTGCGGTGAAATGGTGAATGCTTGCTGATCCTGAGTTGGAAGGCAGCCATGTTGGGTTGGCAAGAGCATCTTGGAGGTATGCAGTGGCCCTGACTCTTGGGATGTGACACTCCAGTGCTGGTAGTTGCGGGATTTGAAATTCCTGTACTGGTACTTGGGGGTGATGCTGCAGCGCAGGTGCTGTGCCTGGGCATTTGATCCTGCGGTGTATTTCGCTGGTGGCAGCCCTGGTGCTGGGCCTGGGCATTTGATCCTGGGGTGTATCGCTGTTGGCAGTGCTGCTACTGGGCCTGGGATTTGATCCTGGGGTCTAATGCTGGTGGCGGTACTGGGCCTGGGCATTTGATCCTGGGGTCTATTGCTGGCGCCTGCCTGGTTTCCAGAGCGTCGTGCCCTTTTAGGAGGGACCTATTCTTCCTCTGATTCCGATCTAATCAGAATTAGTCTGATAAGAATTTTCCGCTGCTCTCCTCAGTCACGGAGAGAATCTGAAATTCTTCCTCACTGCTGTACAGTTTTTTGGACATGATGGTGGCTGTGTGACGGGAATTTGGTGATGGGCTGTGTGACGGTTGACAGATGACTACTGATGGTCACTGATGGGTTGCAGGTGACAGTGACTGATCAGTGACAGGTGATGGTGTCTGATAGGTGACAGGCACACTGCTGACAGTACTGATGGCAGTCTCTGATGGGTGACAGTTGCACTTTATGGGCACTGATGTGGTGACTGTTGGGTGTCAGGTGCAATGGGGGTGGGTGCGGGGGCTGAAGACACGTACACGTCTAATGGGGACAGGTTCTCTTTATTTGTGTTTTGTGCAGAGTGAACTGAACTCACTGCTCCTGGCTCTTTTCTCCTCCCACTAGAAACGGTGTGTGAGGAGAGAAGAGCTGGTAACAGTCAATTACAGCTCTTTGTTTTTCATTTGTGTTCGGCTGTGAATTGATCACGGCCGATCACATGGTAAACAGCCATTGTCATTGACGAGCTGTGTTCCTGGGATGAGCTGTGTTCCTGGGAACACGCCGCCACCGACATGACTGTGCTTCCGATCGTGTGCATGCGCAGTCTACACAGGAGGCAGAGCTATGTGATTGGCTGTGATTGGATCACAGCCGAGGACGTGGTAAACAGCTGCTCTCATTGGCAGTTTACCCCCTGTCGGTGATGAGCTCTGTGTCGGGAACACGCCGCCACCGACAGTGCAGGACTGTGCGCATGCCCTGCTTGAATGGGCCAACGTCATATGACATCAGCCCAGAACGAGAGCCGCACTGCTCCGCTGTCATTTGACGGTGGGTAAGCGGCAACTGGTTAAAGTCTCTGGAACATATACACAGGTTGTTTAAATCTCAAAATCTACTAACATTGAAATATTATTTAAAATGGTGTAGCTGAGACTCCCATACTGTAAGTGGCTCTGTATTCTATTTCCTGATTTGGGAGAATGAGGACATTGGTGCTGTGTCTGTTACACTGTCCCCCAGCCCCCCCCCCCCCTCCCCCCAGGTTGTGCCCCTGTTCTTAGCCTGGTCCTGCACCTTTCCATCCATAATACTTTGCTTAACTGGAGCCATTTGCTGTCTGTGCATTTAATTTTCTGTGTGATTAGAATATCTTGTGTCTGATCTAGCAGTTTATAATGTAAAATGTAAAAAATGACATGTATTTTGTAGTTTTCTTGCTATGTTTATTACCCTGCAGGCATTTGTAGTATTTGGCCAATAATCTTTAGCTTGTGCACACAGAAGCTCTCTATTGTTTCTTGTGTGCCATTGAAGGATATAAGAAAGCTGGACTATTGGAAAAATGTTAGTTGCATGCTGAAACACAGATCCCTTTGTTAATGTGTTCACAATGCGTTGTTTCTTAATAGTGGGTTAGCCTTACATCAACATATCTGGTACTAAGACTCTGGGGACTAATAGCACAGAACGCTGAAAAAAATTGGGTCGACTCGATGGATCACTTGATATTTTTTTTTTTTCTGCCATCACTCTGTTTCTATAAAACTGGATTGTTATTAAATCTGATGTGTTCAGTTCAACAAAGGCGCCCTGCCTTCAGCTATAGTAAAGCGTGTATGAAGAGTACTTTGGAGGCTGCCATCGGTGACCTTCTACTGAGCTTATTAGTTACCTGGCAGTCTTTTTTTGTGTTCTGAATGAGTGACCTGTAACAATGCATTAAGTGAAGTGTAAACCCCTGATCTGCTCACTTCTTAAAGATGATTTAGAAAGTCACTACGATGGCATGACAGCCAAGCAAGAAACATTTTCAGGAGGAGAGGTCAACGATCGCATCCTATATACTTCTCTAGTTACATATTTTCTTTCCTTTAATAAATAAAAATTGTTCAATTTTGCTTGTTGTAAAGTCCTGTAAAATAAATCAAGTCGTTTAATGACCCATTTCATATTCTGAGGCCCAATAATGACGTGGTAAAAGGGATCGAAAATATTTTAGTGTAAATGGCATGTTTTGTGATGATTGCATAATTTGTTGTAATTTTAGATTGTTTGCTTTAACAGGCTTTGTATAAAACGTCATGGGCCTTCAGACGGAGGGGGGGGGGGGGGGAAGTTGGGACAGTTGGGTAAGCAGGTGTTCTGTGTATCCCCCTGAATGCAGAAACCAGGGATGTCTATTGGAACACATTTTTTGCACAGGGACAGGCACTGTCCCAGTATGGTTTATAAATGGTGAATATATTGCGCTCAACATATAACCTGAATCAATAAAGTGCTAGTGCAAATACAATAAATAGGAGTATAAAGGAGTATAAAAGTCTCTGAAATTGCTTATTATCAATAAAAAAGTCCCAACAATCAGCGACAACAATTTTGATAGAAGTGTTATAGAGCCTCCACCTCCAAACTTTCACCCAGTGCTCTTACAAGGTACTTCTTACCAGAAGTATATGACCCCTTCATTATAGGGGGTCACATAGGCATAATGATCCAATAAATAGAACGATCCTCCGCTCCAAATCCCCTCATCAACCGGGGTTAGCATTCAGACCAAATACAGGATCTCAATATGGACATATGGAAAAGCAAGAAAAGCTCTCATGGTGCAGTATGTTGATAACATCAAGCTTTTATTAAAGGTAATGCACTTACTACAATTCCAAGGAACTTTCGCTTTGTACAGTCATGGATAATCACGGTAGCTGGGTACTGAACACCGCTTCACGCCAGCGTTCCACCAACCCAGAAGTCTACGGTCTCACGCTCCCGACGCACGTTTCGTCAGCCCGTGCTGACGTCATCAGGGGATCATCTGACCGTATCTTTCCCCTTTGCTTATATCGAGGTTGTGACTGCTCGGCATCCAATTAAACTCCACCATTCCTAAACCGCCCATTTCTTAACCGATTGGTCAAGCAAGGCTTTCCACTACGGAAGCTTAATAGGGACATTATACTATAGGAAAACGCAGCACCACGGCCGCGCTCGGTTCCCACTGATGGAGCTAAATGCTCTCTGCTTATAGACTTACTTAAATCTGTATTGCATCGAGGCCAATTTATAAATACTGATAAGTAAATAATTAAATAAAAATTCCAGAGTTTAAAACAGGATGCTTTGCTTTAAAACAGAACGAATGAATCCAAAGTTAAAAATACAATAATTAATCTAAAATCTCTTCCTTAACTGGAAGGAAGAGCTAATTCTTTAATGAAATTGATTAAAAACTATTAATATTTGTTAAATGAACAGGTCAAGGATGAACCCTTCTACAACCAATAAAGCTGGTTACCAATGGCAACAATAAATACTAAAATATTAAAAGATCAAAAGATTGGGGCTAAAAATTAGATATAAAGCAATTTAAGTCTATCTCAATATTCATACCTGTGGGGTGCAGAGTATTCATTTTATATATCCATTGGGTCTGATTTTATAGATATGTCCCAGTATGACATCCTTGTGGGTTCAGATCCCTGAACTTACACTTGGGATGCAGCAGATGTGTCCCAATAGACATGAATCGGACTGCTTGCATAGAGATGCAGGGAATCATGGTCCTGCATGAGTGTGCGGTATTGCATGCCCTGTGTGAATGAGGCCAAAGAGAAGTGGTTGGGTGACACAGTTTTGGAAGCATCTATGTCCGTTAACTGGCTGTCATGTGTCCTGTATCAAAATGTAGTTGCGTGTCTACAATGCATCATGTGGTGCTGTGCTTCACATCAACATTGATGACTTTCCATCTGCCCAAAAACAAAATCGAGTCATCCTAATTGCTTTTCAGCCGTTCAACAGAAGCCTTGTATTTTTATCAGTGAATGCAATGCTTTCTCTAAACGTCTGAGTTGTAGGGGTAAGTGGATGATGTCATAATCTCCACCTCAGCCAATCAGAGTAAGCCTTATATTTATAGATAAAAATACGAGGCTTCTCGTGAATGGCTGAAATGTATTTTGGCCTACTCGATTTTATTTCGGTAGTAGACAGGAAGTCGCCTATTCTGCTGGGGAACACGGCACCAGTTACTGTGTGTAACGGACTCCACTACAGTATAACCACACACACAGTGACTAAATCACTTAGTAATAGAAGCAGTTCCTTTTTGCCAGCTTGGCTCAAACTATCTAAATTGACAGACGTGGAATTTATATTTAATGAAAACCTGAACTGTAAAAGCTGTGCCCTGTAAAGGCATTGCTGAGGGCAATGGGCTAGCCACCAGCAGTGCCTGCAGGCCTCCTGCAGCTAATTTCTTCCCTGTTACGGACTTACCAATACTTGCTCTACTTGGTGTACTTGTTTGGAGGCAGCCATCTTGGTAGTGGGGCAGGACTTTGCATCCCCATGTCAGAGCTGCTGCCTGATTTCTGATCTAATAACTGCCTAGGGAATGCACAAGAAGAAGCAGGAGAGATTCCAAAAACATAGATTCATGGATTGCATGAAGAATGAGCAATGGGACAGAGTGTGGTTTTCACGTCAGCTGGTAGCACAGTGGTGACATCACCAAATGTCATGAGACCTTAGATCTTACACTGCAGCTTTGAGACTCTAGGCATCCTCGCATACCAGGAAGTGCACAGCTATTTTTGGGGAAGAATTCCAGTCTTTCAGAGAACTGCTTAGGCCAAACTAATATTGCTAGATGTTTTCTATATAATATCAAATCTTCAGTTTGTGAGTTCCGATCCGCTTTAACTTTTATAGTATAATGCAACATAAGGGACAGAATTCATTTTGTAGGCCAGGGTTCTTCAAACTATGGCCCTCCAGTTGTTCAGGAACTACATTTCCCATCATGCCTAGTTATGTCTCTGAATGTCAGAGTTTTACAATGCCACATGGGATGTGTAGTCCTGTAACAGCTGGAGGACCATAATTTGAAGATCACTTGGGTAGGCCAAATTAGAAGTCTTGGTTCAGCAACCTACCGTAATAACTGATGTTCCAGAGAGAAGTAATAACATCCTTGATGTCTTCGGCTTCCACCTTTTAAATATTAGTATTGGGTGGAATTGTCTTGTAAATTATTCTGTATGGGGATTCTGGGCAAACCCACCCTACCTTAATCGTATTCTTTACTTTTATACAAATTTCCTAGTAGTTCTTTTTTTATAACTGTTATAAATAACAAATGCTTTTTTTTTTCTTCTTCTTTTTTAGTTAGAGGAAAAGACCCGGAGAAACCAGATGTCAAAGCAGTTAGAGGTTGTACTTTTTTTTATGAATGACTTTCACAGTTTTTGTTGTATGCAGTTTAAGGTTTGTTCACACAGGGCTTACTTAAGCATACTGTGTTAACAGTTGTTCTGTGCATCCCTGTGCCAGCAGTCCTATTAATGTCAGTTGGGATTCATGAAACATCATCTGTGCATCCCTGTGCGGGTAAAGGCATACATTTTAGTACGCCCTATGTGAACAAGGCCTAAAATTGATAACCTTAATGTAGCAAAATTTATTTTAGTGACAGCCCAAAAATAAAGGGTTTATTTTTTCAGTAAAAATACTGGGTTGGAAGCAAAAGGTGTTGGCTATCACTTTATACTAGTAAATGGTGAAGCTTCCTTGTTGCTTCTTTCCAACCCAATTCTAGTTACAAAATAAAAACTCAACAGCATTACAGCAGTTATACGTTGCATTCACGTAAAAGAAACCTGCCGTCCTACTGGCGGTCAAGTTTCAAATCTTTTCTTTAGAGCTGCGCAATTAATCGTTAAATCACAATCTCCATTAACACCCCCCCCCCCCCCAATCTTTAAACAGCATTTCCTCGATTCATACAGAGCTGTTCTCTGCTCACTCACAGCTGTCAAGAAAAAAAAAAAAAGAGAGCTTCTGGCAAATGTTTATCAACATTTCCAAGGCTGGGAGATGACTGTAAACACAATGTTTTACAATGTATCATTTTGTTCTTTTAGATCAAAGGAATGAACATCTGTAAGTGAGGGCAACCTCTTAAAGACTAAGGGCCCTTTCACACACGGAGTCCGTCAGACGGACTCCGTTTTTCTCAGCGTGGGATCGATCCACCGATTCCCCCGCTGAGCGGGCGTATGACAGCTGTGTCTCTGCGCTGTGCGTGGAGACACAGCTGTCAGGTCCCCATGCATCTCTACGGGGGAATCGGATGGGAACGGACCGTCTGTCCGTTCTCATCTGATCCCACCTGATCCGCTGGACGGATGGAAAATAGGGTTTCAATCCGTCCAGATTTGACGGATCGGATGTCAGCGGACATGTCTCCGCTGACATCCAATGCCCCATAGAGATGCATGGGGTGACCGTTAAGATCCGCCCAAAAAACTGACAGGCGGATCTGAATGGTCCGCCTTTGTGAAAGGAGCCTAAGCCTTTTTCTGACACTTGTTGCTTGCAAGTTAAAATCAGTATTTTTTGCTAGAAAATTACTTAGAAATCCCCAATATATATATATATATATATATATATATATATATATATATATATATATATATATATATATATATATATATATATATATATATATATATATATATATATATATATATATATATATATATAGTAAACCCCCCTCCATTGCGGGGGTTACGTTCCGGACCCAGCCGCGAAAAGTGAAATTCCGCGAAATAGAAAAACCCTATTAAAATGCATTGTAGGCATGATTTTTTCACTGTACGTGTAGAAGCATTTTAAGGTCTTTAAACACACTTTTAAAACAATAGAAACTCATTTAAACACATAAAAGATACTTAGAGACAGAGCAAGAGCTATGAAAAACACAAAAATCTTTCATTTTTAATGATTTATATAGTAAAATAACATTACAAAAAAAAACGCGAATTACCGGGACAGCAAAAACTGAACCGCGATGTAGCGGGGGATTACTGTGTATATATATATATAATTTTTTTTTTTTGTAGAGGCCCTAGAGAATAAAATTGCGATCAATGCAATATTTTATGTGGCACTGTATTTGCACAGCGGTCTTTCAAACGCAGTTTTTTGGAAAAAAAGTTACACTTTAATGCATAAAAAAAACTAAACCGTAAAGTTAGCCCAATTTTTTTGTATAATGTGAAAGAATGGCGATCATTATTCTAAGCAAAAAAATAGTGATTCTCATTTTATCCAGAATCGTGCAGCTCTACTATTCTTTTACACTTCGGAAGAGGTATAGCTCCTGCTGTACTTCCATGCCCACCTGGATGTAAGCGCTTCTGGTCATATGTCTGCCCCTTCTCCCTCTGGGCAATAAACAAAATGCATATTCCCAAGCTCCATTTTGGAGATGCAACTGTGGAGGTCTTTTTAAACCTGCAGAGCTTACATCCAATCAGCACAGAAGTTTAGCAAAAGCACTTGCACAAGGTCAAAAAGTAAAAAATACCTATATTACCCCCGGGTTTTAACAAGATATATGACACATAGGATGACACTTGCATGTACTGGGTTGGCCTGTATATACAATACAGACTGGCTAAATATGTTTTTATGTTCCAGATCCAGCGCCTATAGCAGTACATTCCCCATCAAGGAGTCCCAAAAACAATGCCTTACTGGAGGCAGCTGGACCAAGCCATGTGGCTATTAATGCCATATCGGCCAACATGGATTCCTACTCAAGTAGCAGAACGGCTGCACTTAAAAAGCAGCCAATCCATATGGAAGCAGAACACTTTGGAGACCTAGGTAAGAATAATCTGAGCCTTGTATGACCTTTTCACTAGCCTTTGTGTTCTGAATGTATCCCATTTTATTCTGTATTCATTGTATGGAAGACCACCAAATTGTGGTTTTTGTGATTTATTTTGATGTTTTTTGGCGCACACAGTCTTTACCTGTTGGTGCTGTCCACCCTCTTAAATTTTATATTACTCATTCCACCCAAAGCTGATCTATCATTTAGATACTTCTAAGCCTAATTGCTGATATATTATGTGTGTGTATGTATATTTAAAGTGGTTCTATAGTAAAGTTTTATTCTAAAGGTTGTAATTTAAAATCAAAAACAAATGTTATTTGAGCAACCCCGATCATCTTCTTTTCTCTAGCGCTCATCGACAGACGTAGTCCTCGGTGATACACCACCTTCGGGTTATGTTACCTCCGCAGGAGCAGGACTAGACAGGAAATTAAAAAGCTCTGGCCACACCCTAGGGGCAGTCCCAGAGGGTATATCCTCTCTCTCTCTGCCTCAGCAAATCAGTTATTTTCTGTCTAGTTAGGGGTAAGGACCTAGATACCTTGCTGGGATCTTAGGTCCTGGCAAGAATTTTTTTCTAAAAGGATTTTTAGACAGCTTTTTTTTTTTTCTCCAGTGTTCCTGTGAGATCTTCAAGCAAGAAAGCTGAACTGGGCGACGGGCTGGATGTTGAGATCCGGTGGTCACCCCAGTTCAGCCTACGAGCGCGTGCAGGCCATAGCTCCACGCTGAGTCGGCCGCGACAAAGTCCCATTAAAAGGACTGAACCCGCGAGTTAAACGTCTCGCTGAAACGCCAAAGACCATGAGTCACGGCGTCCGTATCGGTCGACAGCCCTCCCGCCCCGGTGGAGAGGGGTACTGTCAGGAGTTGGTGCCCGCCTGGTTCCGGTATGGTGAGTAGTATGTTCCCCCTTTTTCCCTGACGGGGTTTGTGGTGAACGCGGGCCCCTCTCTGTATGGTAAGAAAGAGTCCTTTCTATCCTATAACATGTCACAAATCCTCCTACTTTGAGTGTGATTTTATGTGTGCAAAAAGCCAGGAGGCTTGGTTTGGGAGCTAACAATCTATTGTATACATGTTTTAAAGATGTAATCTGTGGCATTCTGGGAATCTTATGGGTTAAGTATAAGCTACCTACCAGTCAGAAGCCACGGACATGTAGACTGCCTTCCAAATCAGATCTCCAGCTATTAGCAGGCCTCCCGAACGGCCATGCGGTCCGCCAGGGCCGGTACCGCCAACCACGCCATATCCCCATGCAGAGAGAGTGTTGTGTGCCCTGCAGCACACCGCTAGTCAGCACAGGCCGCCGCCATTTTTTTTGCTGGATCGCACGAGCCGCCATTTTGGCGTAGCCTCGTGTCTCCAGCATGGGGGCGGCCATGTTTGAGGTGATCCTACACCTCGTGGAGCTTGGGGGAGGCGCCGGAAGGCGTGCAGAGGGGCGGAGCCGCCTCCCTTCTTCCTGGGCAGCCAGCCAAAAGACTTCCTGTTTGTCAGGACAGCGCTGTAAGCTGTTGCAGTTTAACTCTGAGCATCAAGTGGTGAGCCTGGGGGTCTATCTCTCTCTCTCTCTCGATCGATAGGGATCCCTAGCAGGTAACACTAAGGGGCTTTTTGTGGCGCTGGGGGTCAGAAAAAAAAAAAAAAAAAAAGTTTTTTTCTTTTGATTTATATTATCCAGGAAGTAACTGGAGTTATCATGGACCCTGCCACACATATTCCCCCACCTGTTTCCCTCGAGGGGGCCTCGGGACCCGCCGGTGCACAGAGTATAGAATCATTTACAGCAATTTTGGAGTCTATGGTGGCTCGGGTGGAGGCGGCCTGTCAGGGACGGGGGTCAAGGAAGCGACCCCCGCCTACCCCTATACCATCTGACACCTCTGACTCAGATTCAGAGATGGTCACGGCAGTTGCAGGTTCCTCTGCAAGGGCTGTTATCCCAGGTAAAGCCCCCTCAGACAGTGAGGAGGACGCTTCTTCTCCTGCTATAATTCAGGAAGAAGCATTGGTGGACGCACTAGTTGTGGCAGTGCAAGAAACCTTAAAACTTGAGGCTTTACCGGCAGAGGCAACTGAAACAGAGAGGCCTTTCGGTACTAATAAGCCCATCAAGATGGCGAAGGCTTTTCCGGTACCTAAATGTTTTGGTAATCAGATTAAAGAAGAATGGGAGCATTCTAAACGTACCTTTACTATTTCCAAGCGTATTGCTAGACGCTATCCGTTGAGGAATCCATCATTAAGAAATGGACGGTACCACCAGTCGTGGATCCGCCTATTTCCAGGCTGAATAAAGCCACGGTTATTCCAGTGGAGGACACTTCGTCCTTTAAGGATCCGGTGGATCGAAAGATAGAAGCAGAGTCCCGCACTATCTTTTCTCTGATAGGGTCAGCTTTTAGACCAGTAATTGTTATTGGTCTAGTTTCCCAGACACTTACGGAATGGGCGGAAATGGTACGCCAAGATCTTAGGGGAAAAGATATTCCCCAGGAGACATCTGATTTGATGGAACAGATCATACAAGGGCTACGGTTTATCTGTGACGCAGCCTTGGACACAACTCCCTTATTAGGGCATGCATCTAAGTTAGCAGTAATCCTCAGACGTGTGCTGTGGTTAAAATGCTGGTCAGCTGACCTAGGTTCCAAGAAGACCTTGACCAATCTCCCTTTTCAGGGGAATCGTCTATTTGGGGCCAACCTAGATGAAATCATTAAGGATGCCACTGGGGGCAAGAGCACTTTCTTGCCACAGGCTGCAAAAGCTAAGGGACCTCGCAACAAGCGAGGACCTTTCTTTACCGCCCATAAAGGGCGCCCGGCTGGTACTAGCGGGAAAGGCAAGACTCCTCCAGGAGGATTCAAGAAGGGCTGGTCGGACAAGCAGAGGACCAACCCAGCCAAACCCGAAGCAAAGGAGTACACAGCCTGAAGGTGCGCCCCCACCCGGTTTCAGGGTGGGGGGACGTTTTCACCGGTATTCAGGACATCAGATCGAGCATCAACCACTACTACCGGTGCGATTCTTCCCTTCCAACATTTAAGTACCACAGGAAGCGGTAGTTACCGTTCCCTGAATAGATCTTTTCCTTTACCCTTTCCTAAGATTAGTCCCGATACCTCACAGGAATCGGATCTGGTTGACCAGATAGGCCAAGTAGCCTCTAGTCGGGTGACTTCGGTCCCTGAGGTTCAACCAGAAAAGATCACCCTTCCTGATAACTATCAGGTATCTGATAAATGTGTGGGAACAGAAAACGACCAGACTTTCTCGGATGGTCGGGGCCAGATAGCTCTAGGGACGCCTGGTTCAGATCCAATCAGCGCCAGTGGTCCTAGAAATTCTAGGCTGGCCTCCTCAAGCCGGCCTGGCCGACTTGGACATGCTAGTCGCAGACGTTCCGTGGGAACTTCGTCTCGGGGAGTGTCTGTGGTCTCTAGGACCAAGTTACCTTCGTGCTTTACAGTCGCTGGTTTTAATGGCCTGGCCATTGAGACCCAAGTACTGAAGGACAGAGGTTTGTCTACTTCTGTCATTCCTACCCTTATTAAAGCAAGGAAAGCGACTTCCAGCAAAGTCTATTATCACACATGGAAGACTTATATTGCGTGGTGCGAATCTTTAGGATTTCCTCCACGTACCTATTCGGTGTCTCGAATATTGGCCTTTTTGCAACAAGGGGTTGAGCAGAAGCTAGCCTTGAGCACCATCAAGGGTCAAGTTTCAGCATTAGCAATCTTCTTTCAGAAGCCGTTAGCTACCAAATCCTTGGTGCGGAATTTCATCCAGGGGGTGCGGCACCTGGCTCCTCCAGTCCGCGCGCCCTTACCGCCCTGGGATCTTAATTTGGTTTTGTCGGTTCTACAGAAACCTCCTTTTGAAAACATCAGGGAGATTCCCTTGCTTACTTTATCCCAGAAGGTGGCCTTCTATGTGGCTATCACTTCTGCTCGCAGGGTGTCAGAACTGGCTGCATTATCATGCCAGTCACCATACCTAGTGATTCATAGGGATAAGGTAGTACTTCATCCTAAGCCATCTTTTCTTCCTAAGGTGGTTTCAGATTTTCATCTGAATGAAGATATTGTACTACCTTCCTTGTGTCCTCAGCCCAAGCATCATCGGGAACATGCGTTGCATTCCTTAGATGTGGTTCGGGCAATCGGGGTATACCTGAAAGCTACGGAATCATCCCGTAAGACGGATTCACTTTTTGTGATCACGGATGGCCCCAGAAAGGGTTTGCCTGCATCTGCCGCAACCATTGCCAAATGGATTAGACAGACGGTGGTACAGGCTTATTCTATTAAGGGTCAGAGTCCTCCGTTCCCTGTTAGGGCGCACTCCACTCGAGCGCTCAGTACTTCCTGGGCCTTTCGCCATCAGGCGTCAGTGGTCCAGGTATGTAAGGCGGCCACCTGGTCGTCTGTACATACCTTTACAAAATTCTATAAAATTGATGTGACGGCATCGGCGGATGCCTCATTTGGCCGCAAGGTTTTGCAGGCCGCAATTTGAGGAGACCGGTGGTCTACCTCGAGGGTTTTTTTCTGTTTGAAAATTTTTTTGTTGAGTCTCATCATTAAGGATGAGCATTGTAAACTTCTAGTTGGCACCGGTTGGGCCTTCTAGATTGGGATTTGATTTCCATTTTCCCACCCCTCAGTTGTGATACTGCTCTGGGACGTCCCGAAGGTGGTGTATCACCGAGGACTACGTCTGTCGATGAGCGCTAGAGAAAAATGGATTTTTGTAAAATCTTACCGTAAAATCCTTTTCTCTTAGCTCATCGACAGACGTAGTCCCCGCCCCTCTGTTTTGGAGTTGGGTTGGGTTAAATTCTCTAAGCACTGCTTTTTCACATAACTGATTTGCTGAGGCAGAGAGAGAGAGGATATACCCTCTGGGACTGCCCCTAGGGTGTGGCCAGAGCTTTTTAATTTCCTGTCTAGTCCTGCTCCTGCGGAGGTAACATAACCCGAAGGTGGTGTATCACCGAGGACTACGTCTGTCGATGAGCTAAGAGAAAAGGATTTTACGGTAAGATTTTACAAAAATCCATTTTTTGGGTCCCCGTCCATTGTCCTGGCCCCTCCCCCCTGCTGAGTGCCCACAATAGCAAGTCTCTTCCTATGGGGGCACACGAGCAGGCTGGCTTCAGTGAATTTTCCATTCACACACAGAGCATGGTGTGGCTCAGCCTCATGCCCTACTCTCATATTGGTTCACTTTTTGTGATGAACAGCAGTAGGAGCCAATGGCTCCCACTGCTGTGTGAGACAGTGAGGAGACAGAGATCAGGGAGAGCTGTTGCTCTCATGCACATCGCTGGATCGAGATGGGGCTCAGGTAAATAAATGGGTGGGCTGGGTGGAGCTGCATCCAGAAGGTTTTTTACCCTAATGCATAGAATGCATTAAAGTAAAAAAACTTGCTATACCTTTAGTGATGCGGACCAATCACTCCTGGCTGCCCTGCAGGTCTTTGACACCTTTGGTGCCTTTTCAGGAATTAGGATCATTTGGTCCAAGTCCCTTATTTTCCCTATTGATGAAGGTGCAGTTAGGTCAGCATGTCCCTCTCTTCTGCGCTTGGGTGGATGATTTCAGATAACTGGGGGTTCAGGAACTAATCTATTGTACAAATATTTTGACAAGAACCTTCTTCCCCTGTTCTCAGCTTTGAAGATGCAGTGCTCCTCCTGGGCCAGACATCTTCTGAATCTCCTGGGAAGAATTACTCTCATTAAAATGATGATTCTACCTAAATTTTATTATATTTTCTGGAACTGCCCAAACTGGGTCTCAAACTTGTTTTTTCATGACATTGACAAGTGTGTGGGATCGTTCATTTGGAATGGTGCGCTCCCTCATTTGGCGAAATCCACCCATTGGCTTCCTACTAATCAGAGGGGGAAGGGTTGGCCCTTCCTAGTTTCTAGGTGTATTTTTGGGCAGCGGCGTTAGTCTGTCTATTGGTGGTTTGTAGGATCCAGATCTAATGCGACAACATGCTTGGAGGCGGCCTTTCTGGGATCCTTGGCTGACTTGCTTAACTGTAGTTTAAAGGGGGTAAAGCATACAAGGATTTTCCGTGTCCGGCGTGTGCTATGTGGAGGGTATGCATGGCTGCTCAGTGTTGTTTTTTGCACCCGAATCAATGATTGGTGGCTCAGCCTTTTTGGGGTAATCCCTTCCAACTGCAATTTTCTACTATTCCGGACCCTTAGGGTCTAGTCATGATATAGAATCAAGACTCTAGTAGATATTATGTCCTCGAGCGTCCTCCTATCATTCTCTCAACTCTCTCAAGTTTCACCTGCCTGCCTGCCTGCCTGGATGCAGTTTCAATATTTTAAACTGCATAATGCTGCCAAATGTTACCCTGGTTGCCACCCCTTCAGGCTGATCCCATTCAGAAGCTATTGTCTCCGGGAGATCTGGAAAAGCCCCTTTATATGGGACGCTTCTGGGTGCTGACTCTTCCAAGGTTGACCGATTGTGGGAATTATGGTCTCTAGACATTCCTTCCCTGGAAAAGGTTGGGTTAATTCAAGTAAAATTTAATTATTTATGTATACGATCACATATATGTGATCTTTTACATAAGTAGGGCCGCAATGCCCCATTCACCATTGCTGCCCAGGAAGACTGTTCCCAGTTCTCCTGGGCAGCAATGGTGGGTGGGGCATTGCGGCCCCACGTATGTATAAGATCACATGTATGAATAGGGGTTGTCCTTGGAAGTATGACAAGGTTTGGTCCTCCTGGACCTCTAGTTAAGGTGGCAGTCTGTGTTTTCCTACTGCTGTTCGGATGGGGTGCACTGGACAGAGTGACAGGCTGGCTATTTTTTTGCTCTTGTGTCTTTTTCTCCCTCCCCCCCCCCTCCCCCGTTTCCCCTTGATCACCCCTCTTCCCTCCCCTCCCTTTTCCCTTTTCACTGCACCTCAATCTCACTTCTGGGTACATAATAATGGGTTTTTGAAATCTTTATGCTATCTATACCTTTGGTATGATCATTGTGTTTTCATTGCAATTGTGTTTTCTTTCTGTTATCAATTGTTGGATATGTCAGATATTGTACCATGTCCTTGTGAACATTTGTATATATTGTTCTGAAATACCTTTTAAAAAAAGCACTCCTATTTTGTTAAAAACAAAAAATAAAAGTTATACCTTTTTAAATTATTGTGATTCCCACGCTATTTAGTGTGTGGAAAGCATTTACAAGACTGCTGTTGGGATATAAATTGTATATTCCTCTCGGGTGTTTTAATGTGTGTACCCAGCACTGGCTAACAATAAAGTGCTTAATATGTGTCTCTATACATTATTTTTGCAAAAACAATGTTTAAATCAAATTACATATGTGTAAAAAATTGAAGAGAGTATGCAAGCAAAATCTACATGAACAAGAAGTCCTTTAAAGTGCTGGTTATCTCATTCTTCCAATGCCAGTATGTTCCAACAAGTGCCTTTGTGCTCCCCTCCCTATGTGCCCTTACTTATCGACTATTGATGGGTTAAACGCATGTGTTTCAAACCTCATCCTCCAGTGGAAAATAATGATTTCTTTCTTTTGTGAATTCAAAAATCGTTCCGAAGTGCGGACGTGACGTAACCAAAGTATCCACCTACTTAATGCATTTCGCTCCACACAGGAAGCATCCTCAGAGGCTGGGTGATTCTGGTATCTAAGGAATGAAATGAATATTAAAAAAAAAAACTTTTCGCGGAAAAAGATCACATTAGTAACCAGGAAGAAACAGAGTATGTACACAGTGGTCTTGAAAACCAATCGACATATAACCCTAAAAAGAATAATAGTCGTCGTTTAGAGGTTTTCAAAATGATGATGGAAAAAGAAATAGAAGTCATAGATGTAAAACCAATGAAATGGGATAGAAACATTAGGAAAGGAATAGAACTGGAAAAAATAAAAATATAATTATTAGGCTGGCAGATAAAGGAGGAGGGAATGTGGTCCTCGGCAAAGAGGACTACATAAAAGAACTTAATCGACTAGTTTCAGACACAAAAATTAAAAGGAAACCTTACCAACAAACTGAAAGCCAAATTTAACAAAATTAGTGAAAAAAGCACAAAAGCAATAATAAATAAAGAGGCAAGCTATTTGATACCTGAGGTCCCAAAAATTCCTATAATATATCAGGTCCCCAGAATACATAAAAATGAAAAGAACCCACCCACGAGACCGATTAGTAGAATCAATTCCATATTTTCTAGGATAGGGGAGTATTTGAACCATTTTTTACAGCCGATAGCATAAAGCTATCCATCATACATCAAAGACGGTGGAGTTCTTTTTAACAAAACAAAAACTATTCCAATAAGTGAAAATTGCCTACTTGCTAGCATTGATGTCAACTCACTATACACTAATATAGACTAACAGGATGCACTTCAAGCTAAAGAATAGGATCAAAAGTAATTTATGATCAAAACACCTAAATAGGCCATGGGAGGAAATTTATTTTGCCATGACAAACTGTTTTTTGCCCAGAAAAGGGGCGCGGCAATGGGGGCAAACTATTCCCGAACAGTAGCCAATATTTTTATGAGCAGGGGGGAAAATTAAGAAATACATGGAAAAAAATAGACCAGAACTAAACGCATATTACAGATATGTTGATGATCTTTTTATAGTTTGGGCGGGGTCTGAGAATAATTTAAGGAATTTTTTGGAGGAAATTACTTAAAATAAGTATAACATATTTTTTACTGCCAACTATGACAAAGTTAAGCTACAATACCTATATTTGGAAATATTCCATTGGGAGAAAAAATTAGGTACAAAAACCTTTATCAAAAAAACTGGCCGGAATGGCTACATTCCGGTAGGAAGTGGCCACCGCCCTAGGTGGTTCAAAGCCATACCTAAAAGCAAGCTTATTAAAATTAACTGTGCAAAACAAAATGACTGAATCCCAAGCAGATATGATTTTAAATCGATTCATTGAGAAAGGATATAGTGATCGACTGATATCGTTTTTTTTTAATGCCGATACCGATATTTTGGTCATCAGATATTGGTATCGGCCGATATTTTCAGACATGTAAAAAGTATTATTTTTTATTTTTTCTAAAGGTTCTCCTTGTGGAGGGATCTGGGGGTTTAAAAGACCCCCAATCCCCTCCTCTGCACTGAAAAGCATTCAAAATGCCAAGTTTGGCTGTTTTAAATGCTGTCAGTTTTTTTTAATTCGGCGCAGAGTACCCGGAAGTAATTTCATGACATCACTTCTGGGTCTTTTAAATGGAGACCCGATCAGAGCCGAATGCGGCTTTGATTGGGTCTTCTCTTCGGCGGCGGTGGAGGTCGGAGGCCCGGGTCTCCTGGTGGGACGGGAGACACAGGCGAGCCGCGTAAGGCGACGGGGGGGGGGGCGGCGTTATCCCCTCCCGCTCCTTGTAATGACAGCTGATCGGCTTCTTAGCTGCATTGGTTGTCATTACAAGTCAGCCAGCCATCGGCTATGGACACCGGTACCGGGGTGATGCCTCTAGCTGCAGGCATCTCTCCGGTACATGCACTTTCCCTAAATGTCGGCAATATTGGTCACCTTAGGGGCCGATTTCGATATATCGGGGAAAGTGCATATTGGCCCTCGATATATCGGTGTTGCCTGAAAAGATATAATTAGGGATGCACCGAAATTTCGGCCACCGAAATTTTCGGCCGAAAATGGGCCTATCCCATTTCGGCCGATAATGGGTTAAAAATGCCGAAACTGCGATCTGTGCATTAATCAACTAACAGACCGGGCGAGCGGCCGCTAATAGCTGTAACTGTGCGCTTCACTTTACTTCCCTGTCAGCGGCAGATGTACATGAAGTTTCTTCCTCCGAAAACCATTGTGGTCGAGTAGACCCGCCCCTCCCTCACTTCATTGGTGGATTATTAAGTCTTTGCCAATCAGATTCATCCAGGCGGAAATCCCCCTCCTGTGATCTCATCACGGAGAAGCCTCCTTTGCATGAGACGCTCGAGAATTGTTTACTTTTTTTTTCTTGTCTTATCTCTCGGCAGCAGGAGAGGCTCGTGCAGGGGGGGGGGGACGCTCCGAGCGAGCGGAGCGGAGCAAGATACACTCTTCATGTGCTGGACATAGAGAGACATGTGCTGGACATAGAAAGAGCTCTGTCATCGATCAGGGAGCCAATCCGCTCAGTGTACTTCTCTATCATCCATCCGGACTCCATTATCTGACATAACACCCATCCACTTCCATTACCTGACATAACACCCATTCACTTCCACTGAGGCGAGCTTACCATTGGTATTAGTATTATTCAGCATGAGGGGGTTAATGTATTGTCACTGCTGGTCACTGATGCATTAGTGACCGACCAGTGGCAGTTAATTAACCCCCTTGTGGTGCCTTAGTGCAACCAGTATCAGTGCAACCAGTGTTAATTAACACTGATACTGGTTGCACTAATGCAGCACAAGGGGGTTAATTAACTGCCACTGGTCGGTCACTAATGCATCAGTGACCAGCAGTGACAATACATTAACCCCCTCATGCTGCATAATACTAATACCATTGGTAATTAAATTAACCACTTGCCAACCCATCACAGTACATATACTGTGACAGGGTGGCAGCGATAGGTGAACGTCGCTGCCTGTTTTTGGTGTATGCCCCTATTCTATCCAATTTAAAATTATTTGGGGGAAAAAGTCATTTTCGGTTTCGGTTTCGGTTTTCGGCCAAGGGCATCCTGCATTTCCGGTTTCGGTTTCGGCCCAAAATTTTCATTTCGGTGCATCCCTAGATATAATGCACAGAAATTGGAAAAGATAAAGCAACAAGTACAAAACATGAACAGAGAAAAAGTTACAACCCAAACAAAAACAACCAAAGGATGGTTTGGAGATGCATGGGGAAATGTGTGATGCCGCTCTGCAGCAGTTTACATACAAAGTAAGTGGGAAAAAGATAGGAAGGTAGAGCCATAGAAATCTAATAGTGACACAAAATCCATACCATGTAGTCACGCGGTGTGGGGAGGAAGTGACTGCAGATGGGAGGAAAATAATCGCGTAAACAGGAAGGAGTGTATGGGTGTAATAGGTAAAGGAGGAAGTAGTGATGGGTGTAGTAGGAGGTGCTAACCATATTAATCATGTTCTATATTGGAACATACTGGCACTGGAAGAATAGGATAACCAGCACTTTAAAGGACTTATTTATTATTCATGCACATTTTTTTCACTGATTGCACTTTCTTTTAATTTTTTACAAATATTATGAATTGATTAAAAAACATTGTTTCTGCACAAATGTATAATGATAGATTTTAAGCATGTTATGGTTACAGCGCTGGGTACACACATTTAAAAAAAACTTCTGCCTTTTGAACCACTTTAAAATCTTACATTTTTTTTTTCTTTTTTTTTTTTTGTAGGTCGATCGTGTCTGAATTATGAATCCCAGGATGCAAAGTCTAGCCTTTCAAAGACTCTGGCACAGGTGCTGCAAGACAATGTGGCTCTCCCTTATTTTATCCAATTTATGGAACTCCGCAGAATGGAACATTTAGTAAAGTTCTGGCTGGAGGCCAAGAGTTTTAATTCCACAACCTGGTCCCGAATAAGAGCATACAGTTTAAACACAGTCAAGCACAGCTCCCTGGCAGAACCAGTATCTCCGGCTCCAAAACGGCCAGACTTGTCTGCAGCTTCATCACTAGCATCAGCTAATCTGAAAGCTCAAGATTCCTCTAAAGTTCCACAGCACACATCTAGGTTAAAAGGACTGAATTCTCCTGCAAAGCAGAACAGCACTTCAAATCACTTGCAGGCAAAACAGAAGATTGGACAAGTGCCGGCCATCCAGCTTGAACTCTGCACAGATCAAACATTACCCTCGCATGAGCAGTCTTCCATGCTTAATGCATCAAACAGAGACAGCGCAACCGATGAAGGGCTGAAAGACCTGTCACAGAAACTGATGAAGAGTAAGTTATCTATTTACAGATTTGTAAATGGTTTCTCTAGGGAAATCCAAACATTACACCAACAGAGTTTTCTGAAGTGTTTGTGCCAAGACTAAAGCAGCCCATAGATGATTTGATGATTCGATTGATAATGCAATGCCTCCCACAGCGCTATTGTGTACTGCTGGGGGGACGGAATTATCAGCTGGCAGAACACAATTATAACTGCTAGAGACTAAGCTGCTAGCAAAAATCACATGTAAAAAATCCGACTTGCTCGTTGAACCCAAGTCAAACGAATCCTCTTTGGTACAACCAGCCTGCCCATAGATGGATTGAATCTCAGCTGGTCCCTGTTGAACTGGTTGAATTTCAGTCCATGTATGGGCCTGCTTTACTTCGGTAGTCTTTGGGGCTGATTTACCAAAGGCTTAGGGAATGTTGACTTTGCAGATTTAATGTTTAAGCTTAGGAAAAAAAAAAAAAAAAAAAGTTGCTGCCAAGTTTATTTATTTATTTTTTTTTAAATACCCAACCGTGCTCAGGGGAAGTTGGGAAAACAGGATTTGTTTTTTTGCATATTATTGATTGATTGAAGTGAACACCGCTTCACATTGTTTACTAAGCTCAGTGAACATTCACTTTGCAAAGTCAACAGTATTTCCTCTTTTAGCAGATCAATTCGTAAGTCTTCTTTTCCATCTCTGGTGTGGATTTTGGTAGGATTGAAGACCATGATGCTCTTTACAGGTAGCCTTGTCTTAGCCATAGACCCCAATCATTCCTACATGTTCAGTGGACATGCATAGAAACATATGTTTCTGTATGTATTCCCGGGATTCATGCAGAATGCGTGTGGCTCTTGCTAGCACCCTAAACACGGCTAGCAGACACGTGTTTTGTCATGCAACAAAATGCACTGAAGAAAAAAAAAAAAGCGTGCAGCTTATCTCCTGAAAAGGCACAGGAGTTTCTTTGTCACACATTGGACAGCCGATTCAAATAAAGGAAAAAAACGTGGGCAGGAATGCGAGTTCCGAGTTATGCTTTGTGTCAATGGTCCTTTACTCTTAGAAGGCTTCTCAGCTCTGACTACTCCCAAGGCCAGAGAGATGCATGCTCCTCCAGTTCTTCAGTGTGCATAGCTGAGCTGAGAGGAATGGAGGGCTAAGTGGGGATTCCAGAGATAACAACAGGGAAGAATTAATTATTGTATTAAGCTTAACAATTTTTCTTAAATAGATTTATATCTGCTGTAAAGCGGAACTTAACCCTCCTATCCTTTACAGCCAAGGAAGCCATAATCTTAGCCTCTTATTAATCTGCAGTTGCCATCATTAGCTATTTGATAGTTTGACAGTTCAGTTGAAAGTAGAAGCAGCTGTGACATTTATCATTCATGACTTGCTTTGACTATCATTTTGTTTGAGAAAACGTTAAATCTGATGGGTTTAGTTCTGCTTTAAATCTCCATAAATGGCATCTCTACCTAATATATGAAGTTAATAAAGTGTCAGTTCAGAAATATAATGTATGTCTTTAGGTGCGTTCAGTTATTGCAGAGCTCCCCAGAAATCACAAAACACAGAGCATCTTGTAAGTGAATATTAATTTTGAAGCAGTGGCTATTAGTCAACATGGTGAAGATTACTGGGAACCTTGAGATTGAGGCTGGATTCACATTTGTGCTATGCCGGACATCCTATGTGATTTTGCTGACATCCCAAAACGCCAAATATGATTGGAACCTTAAACCTCATACACACTATTATTTAGCTTCTGTCTGACCGACTGCAATAAACACGGGCTGAATTTTCGGCCGGTTTCTATCAGCTCGTGTGTACTGGGCTTTAGTCCCCATGTCCTTTCAAAGATTTGATGCTGAAGCCAATGGTTGTATTATCATTACAGCTGAGCTAGAAGTCACTGTTATGTTTGCCACATGTATTATAATCTGATATTACAATCTCTCATACATCTACCACAAGTATGTAGTGCAAGGGTCTGCCTGGCTGAATGTACATTGATTGGATAGATTAGGTAGTTCCTCATATTATTTTGGTAGAACTAAAATTGATTGTTCAGAGCTTTTACAGTGAGTTAGTAACATATATGGCGAGACCTAGGGACAGTGTTGCTGAAATTTTGTTTGCTTCAAGCAGGTTTAATTTTATCATACAAGCTGGTATTTCAAAAGCCAGTTGCATCAGGAAAAATGCAAAAGGAGATCAATTGCAGGTCGAAAGCACCTACCAGTGAATTCTGATTGATCCCAGATGTGTCTCAAACTGATGGTATTCACACGAGCACAAAGCATGTCAATATAGGCCCTAACAGTGTCTGACATTAGTAAGGGCTCGTTCACACTATTGTGTGTGCAGTTACTGGCGCTTTTCGGCAATGCATAAATGCCAAAGGCACAAAGAAAAAAATCGGTAGTCTTCTGGTTTGATGAATGCTGCATTTTTGCCATCACATGGGATGACACCGCATTGCTTTGCGATATACTGTTTATGCACTTCAAATAAAGTTTAAAAAAATATTCCTCTCTCTGCACGACAAAACTGACAGCTGCCCACACCCGAAAACTGCACACTTAAACATATGGCCAGAGTGAGCGAGCCCTACCTCTAAATATTAATTCTGCTGCTATTCACATTTTAGGACTTCCATATTGTTAACCACTCGCAAATCTTTGCAATTTAGTTTGAGCACACAATGAAAAAAATATGTAATACAATAAATGCCTAATTTGATTGTAAAGTCTTGTTTTTTTTTTTTCCCTATAAAAATAACAAACATGTTATACTTACCTGCTCTGAGGCAGTGGATTTGCACAGAGCAGCCCAGATCCTCTTCTTCTCAGGCCTCTCCTCTGTGTTCCTGCCCCTCCTTCCTGTTCAGTGCCTCCTCAGCAAGCAGCTTGCTGTGTGGGCACCTGAATCGAGTCGCAGATCCCTGTGTCTATTCAGGCACGGATCCCGCGCCGGCCCTGCCCCCTCTCTCTCCTTATTGACTAGCTGACTTTGAGAGCAGCGGCAGCCAATGGCGGAAAGGTGGGAAAAGTTCTGTAATTTATCTTTGTCCAATCTTTTTACATCACAGAAACCTGACATTTCACCAGACTTTTTATATCCACTGTACCAAAGCCCAATCTTGATCCAGTGCTGTGCACGAGAACAGCGGCTCCCTCACTGCCATTGGATCCTGCTGCTGTCAATCAAATTCTGAAACAATGGAGCCAGGGGTAGGGCGGAGCCACCCTGTCTGTATTAAGATCCAGACAGGGCAGCTCGGAAGCAAGCCTGCAAGAGTGTCCCGATAACGTATTTCTATGGGGAAACTCGCTGAAGAGGTGGAGCCAGGAGCGCAGACAGGAGACCCGAGAAGGACTAATCATGCAAGATAAAACAGTTCTTAAAGTATAATTACAGGAAAAACTTGTAGGTTTGGATGGAGTAGAAGGGGAATAGACTACCTGTCAGTTTATATTGCTGTCTGTGCCCCTGTTAGGGGGATTCACCCCCTCTATCTTTCCTGTTTACCCTTCTTTTTGAAAGCAAAAGTAAAAAAAAAAAACACAATTTTGGGCGGTTTTCAGAAAGGTAATAGAGGGAAAATCTTCCAATGAAGACCCTCGTTTTGTGGGTCCCCAAGGAATTCCCATAATCTTTTGCTGACCAGCCACCATAGTTTTACGGTGCAGGTCGGCTCTATTACATGAAAAGTTTGTGTAATTGACAGTGGGGGCACGCGCGCCAATTTGGCCAGAGGGGGAGCCGATCAGCGTGTCCGGCGCACGCGATATCTGCCGGCCACCAGCAATCGTGATATCAGCGATCACTTCCCATAGAGACAGAATGGCAGTCCATTTTCCCTGAGCTTCCTGTTTATCTGTATGGGCAACCATTTTTGTGTAGCTCTTGTGCTATGCTGAGCAGCGTGACCTTTCCTCAGGCAACATCACTTCTTGTGTGTATATTACATAGTTACATAGTAGGTGAGGTTGAATAAAGACCAATAGTCCATCCAGTTCAACCTCTGTAGGTGTGTGTGGCTGTAATCATCTCGCATAGCCCTGAATGTTCTGATCCTTGAGATGTACGTCTAAGAGTCTTTTGAAAGCCACCATACTTCCCGCAGAAACCACCTCTTGTGGAAGAGAATTCCACAATCTTGTAGCCCAATCTTGTAGCCCTAACAGTAAAGAACCCCCCACGTTGCCTGAGGTTAAAACGCTTCTCCTTTAATCGCTTTGTATGCCCTCTTGTCCTCATGCAATCCCTTTGACTGAACAGCTTTTTTTCTAGGCTGAGATCCCCATTGAGATATTTATAAATTGCTATCATGTCCCCCCTCAGGCGTCTCTTCTCCAGGGAGAATAAATTAAGCGATTGCAGACGCTCTTCATAATTAAGGTCCTCCAATCCCCTAATCAGTTTAGTTGCCCTTCTCTGGACTCTCTCCAGCTCCAACACATCCCTCCTGAGGACTGGCGACCAGAACTGGACAGAATACTCCAGATGCGGTCGGACCAGAGTTTTATAAAGTGAAGGATTATAGTCTTATCTCTGGAATACATCCCTTTCTTTATGCATGCTAATAATCTGCTGGCTTTGGCAGCTGCCGCTTGATATTGCATGCTGTTGCCTAATCTATCATCAACCAAGACTCCCAGATCCTTCTCCATTTTTGATTCCTCCAAGGGTTCCCCTCCTATATAAGGTTAGAAATTCCGCGCTAATGAAAAAATTAAATAAAAATGGCTGCTGCCTACCTCAAAATATAGTGTGAAGCTATATTCTAAAATATGGTAAATTGTGAAGGTAATATGGCGCTGCCAGGTGTGATGTCACAATCAATGAGAGGTAATAAATAAGATATGGTATGTGATATAAAGAATAAATATAGTAAACCAATGTCTAAAAACCATGTGTAGTACAATATATAAAAAACTCAATAATAAATATTAATAAATAAATATACATATAGTGGATAAGTGCAAATGCAAATAGGTGAAAGTGATCCCAGCACCTGCGTTTTTTTCAGACCACCTTGGGATTCACCCTTTTTTTTCCCTCCGGAATTTATTCACTTGAATATGGACTTTCACAAATTTTAAAAGGATGTTGCTTCACATTTAATATTTTTCTCATGAACTTTTTATCAATTTTTATGAATTCTATATATCACATGTGTATATTTACTATATAGCTCTATATATATTTATAATTTTTTCACTATTCACCTTTCACCAGGATATTCCTCCCCTGATGTCACATTAATATATAATTTATTAGTAATTTCAATTGCTATACCTAGCCAAGGGGCTAGTGCTTTCACGTCTATTTATTCACATTTTATTATATTCACCTACATATTTATATGGTCACACCTTTTACAGTATAATTTATATGGTCACATCCTTTATACTATAATCTATTCATATTTATATGGTCACTTTCACCTATTTGCACTTATCCACTATATTAATGTATATTTATGTATTTATTAATATTTATTTATTGAGTTTTGTATATATTGTACTACACATGGTTTTTAGACATTGGTTTACTATATTTATTCTTTATATCACATACCATATCTTATTTATTACCTCTCATTGATTGTGACATCACACCTGGCAGCGCCATATTACCTCCCCAATTTATCACTTCTTGTCTATCTGTTTTTTGCTGCTGGCCGAGGTCCCTTCTGTCTTTCTCTCCATGCTGCTGGAACGATCAGGAGGATGGTTTGTCTGTGGTAGTACAGTACTTGGGGTTCCTACGGACGTATCCTTGCACATTCTACTGTCAGTTTAGTTTAAGGGGTTCCCTGCAGATCGCTGTGTTCGGTGGTGGGTGCCGCGATCGGCACTCTTAAAGCGACAGTACTCCGGTTTTTGCAAATTGCAATATGGAGTCCCAAACTGTGATATCACCTCAGACCCAATCTGTGCGACTCCCGGACAGTCCAGATCAGTCGCTGGCCGTGATTTCAGCAGCTCTGGAAAGCCTGGCGACTAAAGTTGATTTAGTCATGAAAAAGGTTGATAGCCGCAAACTGCTGCTGCCTTCTCCTTCTATGGAGGTGTCCTCTGAGAGGCTGAAGAGATTGCCCGGACGCTCCCCTACCTGAGGGGTCGCTGTCCTCACAGTCAGATGGGGAAGAGGACCTGTTGCCTTCAGCTGCAGCGTGGGAACGCGCTTTAATGGAAGCCATGGTTATTTCAGTACGGGACACTTTAAAATTGGCTGATGAGCCCACGCCAGAAGGGACGCGGGTGGCTTTTGGCTCCCAGAAAGCTGGCAAGGTTTTCCCTTCTCCCGACACTTTTCAGGATATCGTGAATGACCAATGGCGGCGCGTTAAGCATGTGTAAGTTGTGCCAAACGCTTTAAATGTCTCCAACCGTACGGGCCCGGTGGACAGGCAGATGGAATCCCTTTCCCGCCATCTTCATGTGTTGGCGGGTTCCATTTTGAAACTGGTGTTTGTGTCTCTTTTAGTCTCACAGACGGTGACGGAGTGGATTAGGGGTTTGCGGGAGTCTTTGGACCCCAAGACTGTTCCTCCGGAACAGCTGGAACTGTTGGACCAGGTGATCCAGGCCCTGGTGTTCCTGTGTGATGCTTCTATGAATGCGGCTCCCCTGGTGGCCTGGGTTTCGGCCTGGGCATTGCCTTGAGATGCATGGTTTGGCTGAAGAGCTTGTTGGTTAACCAAACTTCTAAGAAGTTCCTTTCTGGGAGAGCATTTTTTTGGCGAGGTCAAGGGCTTGACTGACGGGAAGAGTATTCTTCTTTCTCAATTCGCGAAGACTCCCTGTACTAAGCGGGGTCCTTCCTTTTCTGCTCTCAAGCATTTTTTTTTCGTGCCTCCAGTGCGCAAGAAAAAGGTAAGCTGTTCAGAGCTTCTGGAGGGGCTAAAAAGCATTGGGGCAAGCCCAAGCCGGGTCAGTCTGGTACTGCTGACAAATCCTCTTCAGCATTAAGGGGTGCCCTCACCCGGCTCAGAAGTGGGGGGGGGGGGCGCCTGCGCTTCTTTCAGGAATCCTGGACTTCCTTCATTCAGGATGATTGGGTTTGTAAACTGATTTGTTCCGGGTAAAAGATCAAATTCTTGTCCCGGCCAGGGGACAGGTTTTTTCAGTCAAATCTTCACTTGTCTCCAGAGCTTTTGAAGGCTCTGTGGGAGGCTGTGCAAGATCTCCTGTCTCAAGGAGTGATTGTGCCGGTTCCTCAGCAGGAACGCTCTCAAGGTTTTCATTCAAACCTGTTCACGGTGCCCAGAAAAGAGGGGAAGGTGAGCCCAATTCTGGTCAGTGGTGGCATCATTGAATCGGGGATTTTCTGGCCTCCATCAATCTCAAAGATGTGTATCTTCACGTCCTCATTTTTGAGGGACACCTGCGATTCCTCCACTTTGCGGTGGCAGAGGAGCACTTTCAATTTGTGACGTTACCCTTTGGTCTCGCCTCGGCTCCCAGAGTATTTACCAAGGTCCTGGTCCCAGTGCTGGCCTTGTTACGTCAGAGAGATATCTCCATTGTGGGATATCTGGACGATCTCCTGTTGCGAGCAGACTCCCACTCAGATCTGCTGGGCAACGTCTCTATCACGATTCAGACCATTCAGGAATTCGGGTGGACGATCAATTTCAAGAAATCTGCTCTGACCCCTTCAATACGGGTCACTTATCTGGGGCTGACTCTCCTCTGGCCGAGGGTCTTTCTCCCCCTGGACAAACTTCAGTAGCTGCAAAAAGCAGTCAGGTTGCTGATGGAGACCAATTGGTCCTCCTTGCGGGCTTGCATGCGGGCCCTGGGTCTGATGGTTTCGACCTTTGAAGCAGTCCCGTTTTGCTCAGTCTAACTCGAGATCCTTGCAAAAGGAGATTCTGGCAAAATGGAACAGAGATTCTTGGTCGTTGGACCAGAAGATTTGCTTGAGCCATCTTACAAAGGTTGCTCTTTCTTGGTTGCTCCAGTCTCCTGTCCTGTGCCAGGGCAAGTTCTTCCTGCCGGTGTTTTGGACGGTGGTCACCACGGACGCCAGCCTGTCAGGTTGGGGAAGCTCTGTGCCCAGGGGATTTGGGCATCAAAGGAGTCTTTCTTGCGATCAATATTCTGTAGCTGAGAGCAATAAAGCTTTGCCTGCTTCACTGGACGAGTCGGCTACGCAGCTATCCGGTTTGAAAGCCGAACAATGCCATGGCTGTGACTTACATCAATCAAGGGGGCACCAGGAGTGCTCTGGTGGCCAAGGATGGGGCTTAGATTCTGATTTGGGCGGAAGCTAGTGTTCCGGCTCTTTCCGCAGTCCACATTCCGGATGTGGAGAATTGGCAGGCGGATTACCTGAGTCGTCAGGTGTTGGATCAAGGGGAATGGTCCCTTCATCTGGAGGTGTTTCATCTTCTGTGTGTCCGGTGGGGGAACTCGAACAAGGATCTGTTTGCGTCCCGCCTCAAAAGAAAAGTTCCGCGGTTTGTGGCCAGGTCTCGAGATCCTCGGGCCGGCGCCACAGACGCTCTGGTGGCTCCTTGGAGCCAGTATCGGCTGATTTATGCCTTTCCTCTGCTCGTACTCTTGCCAAGATAACTTCACCGGGTGGCGATGGAAGGCATTCCTGTCGTTCTGGTGGCACCAGACTGGCCTCGTCAGTCTTGGTATGCAGAACTGGTAAAAATGGTCGTTGATCCTCCATGGCGTCTTCTTCTGCGGGAAGATCTACTTTCCCAAGGACCAATCTTCCATCCTGCTTTATGGTCGCTGGCTTTAACGGCTTGGCTGTTGAAAGCAAGGTGTTAAAGGATAGAGGTCTCTCTCACTCGGTGATTCCACTCTTTTGAAGGCCAGGAAGTCGACCTCCAGGAAGATCTATCATCGTACGTGGAAATCGTACATTTCATGGTGTGAATCGCTGCAGCTGCACCCTCGCTTGTTTTCTATAGCTAGGGTTTTGCCCTTTACACAAAAAGGGGTTGAGCAGTGCTTGGTGTTGGGTACTATCAAGGGCCAGGTGTCGGCCTTGGCTATTTAATTCCAACAACCATTGGCTACTAATAGCTTGATTCGCACTTTCATCCAGGGGGTGCATCATCTGGCTCCTCCGAGGAGATCCCTCGTTACCACCGTGGGATCTCAATCTGGTTTTGTCTGTTCTTCGAAAGCCTCCCTTTGAGAATATTAGGGAGATTTCTCTGCTTTCCTTGTCACAGAAGGTTGCCTTCCTAGTGGCTATTACTTCTGCTCGCCGAGTCTCTTGAGTTGGCGGCGCTGTTCTGTCCGCCTTATTTGGTGGTCCACAGGGATAAAGTGGTCCTTCGGCCAAAGCCGTCTTTTCTCCCTAAGGTGGTGTCGGATTTTCATCTTAATGAAGACATTGTGTTGCCTTCCTTATGTCCTAAGCCTCAACATTCCAAGGAGATTGTCTTGCACTCTCTGAATGTGGTTCGGGCGATTAGGGTTTATCGGACGGTTACTAAGTGCTTTAGAAACTCGGACTCTCTCTTTGTTCTTATGGACGGTCCTCGCAAAGGTTTGGCTGCGTCCGCTGCGACCATTTCGAGATGGATCAGGAAGACGGTTGTTCAGGCTTATTCACTCAAGGGTCAGGTTCCTCCTTTGCCTTTGAAGGCTCATTCTACTGGAGCGCTGAGTGCTTCTTGGGCTCTTCTTGGGCTTTTCGCCATCGGGCCTCGGTTGTACAAGTTTGTAAGGCAGTGACTTGGTCGTCTGTACACACCTTTACCAAATTTTACAAGGTGAATTTGTTGGCTTCTTCGGATGCTTCTTTTGGCCGCAAGAGTTTGCAGGCTGCTATTTCATAAGAGACTGTTTTTTTCTTATTCTCTTAGGGGGCTTTTACCTGGGTGAGCTCATGTTGTTTTGGTTGAGCGTCATGTTACACATTTGGCTAGGTTTAGCCTTTGGTGTTTACGTTCCGTTCTGGTTGTGTTTTTTCCACCCCTCATGCCTATACTGCTTTGGGGCGTTCCACACAGCTCATGAAGATGAGGCTGCATCTGTCAATGGACGATAGAGAAAATTAGATTCTTTTTTAGGATCTTACCGTAAAATCTTTCTCTGATGTCCATTGACAGATGCTGCAGCCGCCCCTCTGAAATAGGGATGTTTTTTTGTCTTCACTGCTTGCAACCAAACTATTGTGCTGGGTTGTGTCTGTGAGGGTTATGTCTGGAGGGACATCCCCATAGGCGTGTATATGCTAAAACTTTGTACTAACGTACTGCCTAGACTACTCCTGCAGGTGGCAGCATAACACACACAGCTCATGGCAATGAGGCTGCGTCTTTCAATGGACAACCGAGAAAGATTTTACAGTAAGATCTTACAAAAATCGTATTTTTTAGCACTAATTACTGTAGTACAGTCACTGGTCCCCTCAAGTGTCAGTTGTCCAATCTGTCTGTCGCAATGTCGCAGTCCTGCTAGAAATCGTTGATTGCCGCCGTTACTAGTAAAAAAAATAAATTACAAATCTTTCCCCTAGTTTGTAGACATGATAACTTTTGCGCAAACCAATCAATATACACTTATTGGGATTTTTTTTTACCAAAAATATGTGGCAGAATACATATTGGCCTAAATTGATGAAAAAAAATTAGATTTTTTTATTTTTATTTTTTTATTGGATATGTTTTATAGCAGAAAGTAAAAAATATTGTTTTTTTTTTTGTTTGCTCTTAGCACAAAAAATAAAAACCGCAGAGGTGATCCAACTACCACCACAAGAAAGCTCCATTTGTGGGAAAAAAGGACATAAATTTTATTTGGATACAGCGTTACACAACCAGGCAATTGTCAGTTAAAGTAAAGCAATGCAGTATTGCAAAAAAATGGCCTGGTTATTAAGGGGGAAAAACCACCTGGTCCTTAAGTGGCTAATTAATTAAATTAATTTTCAGGGATTTCTTCTCACTTCTGTTTGAGTATAGAACAGAAAGTGAAGGGAAATCACCACAATGATACACAGATGGTGAAAAAAAAAAATCTGACGGGTTATAACCATCCCTTACGCTATCCAATATGAAAAGAAAAAGTTTTGCCTAAAGATCTACTTTATTATATATGGGTATGCATCTGTATGTGTTCTACTTTATCATTTAGACATTTGGATAACTTTTTAAACTTAAATTGAAATTGGTATTTTTATAACTACTTCTTCCCTTGCTCTTATTTAGAGTAACCTTAAGTTTTGTCTTTGATGTGCAGCTATTGCCTTGTGTGCATTTTTAGTGGAGATCTTCCCAGTGTAATGTTTAACAATGCTAGATTTTATAGTCTCTACATTTTTACATTAGGGGAAGGTGGAAAAAAAGTCACCCTTGTTTGTGAGGGCAGGTTCCTCTAATGTCTAGCCCCAGGGATGTTGGTAAAATGTGGTTTCTTCCTTTGGGGTGGCTAGTTGGCTTATTGTTACCCTGACCTGCTGGCTTCATTACTTTGAGTCACTGACCTGGAACAAGGATGCGAATTGGTAAAGTCAGAAGACCTTACATGCATACCTGTCCTGTTCCAAGTTAGCAGTTCAAATGTATTGAAACAAAAGGGTCACCAACAACTAGGCAACTAGCATAGTCCAAAAAGTTAGCAGGTACAGTCCTCATTTTCTTTTCATGGCAAGTTTCCTTTGTATACTAAAAAATATATATTTTTTAAATAAAAACTTGCCTATTCCCACCACCTATAACAAAAGTCCTGAAATACTTGCCTTCACTGGGGCTCCTGAACTGCAGCCGGCCATATAATCTCTATTAAAAAGCGAAGGATCAGAAACTTTCAATTCTATTGGTCTCCTGCTGCAGAGATCATGTGACCGAATACCATGCCATGGGATCCTGGAGAAGTGTTTTTTTTTTCCCAGTGAAGATGTTGCTACCTGCTCTATGTAGAATTTCAGACCGTCTAGGGCTGTAATTATGTGTGGTATTGGAAAAATCTGGTGAATTAATACTTTAAGACAATTTCATTTCGTCATCAATGTCTTTTTCTAGTAGCTAGGTCCCTTTTGATTTTATAATATGCTGACTCGCTAGTTTTAAACGTTTATGTTGGATATAAAGCTTTTCTTTTTTTCTTGTTAGGTATAGAGCGAGATGCTGTAAATACGTTCACCAAATACATTTCTCCGGATGCTGCTAAACCCATACCGATCAGTGAGGAGATCAGGAGTGATATTGTAGGTATGTCATTGAATACTGCTAATTCTGTGATCAAGGGATTACTTTAAAATATGTACTGTATATTGTGTGTGTGTTTCCAGCTATCTATATAGACTGTGATATACTAGTAGTATATCCCCTGCGCCAATGGATCTAGCTTATACTAATAAAATGGGAAGCAGCTGCTATAGTAAGGTGCAAGTGGGATGAGTGTGAAGTAACCTTCATAGGAAAAGTGTAATGTTCTGGTACCTTTGGGTACCCTAATTACTCTTTCATAAGTGTATGCGCCCCACCATTCTCTTTTGGTAAGGTGCGCATACACCTTTAAGACTGATGCTGTCATCACTGAGCGCCGGACTGGATGGCTATTTAGATCGCCGGCTCTCACTCACATGTGTTCGTTCAAACTGCTTTGTGCCTTGATGCTAACCTGTCTTGAAGCTCTCATGCTTGCAAGCATACCTCGCTGTCGGAACCACGCTGCGCTGATCCCTGTATCCCGCTACCGGATCATCCGCTCTTGCCGAACCTCTCCTCTGCTACATTGCTATTAGTGATAAGTACCCCACAGGGGAAACCTCTATAACCCTTATACTAAAGCTTACACTATCTAGCTCTGCATACTAAGGACTATTACTACATCTGCATTATCTAAGATTGCTAGCTCTTGAGACTACTACCACCTGTTCTTGCACTGGGTTGATCTCTCTTGTATGTCCACCTGCTACTCTGTCATCTGCTACCATACATGATTGCTAAACCTATCTGCATCCCATCTGCTACTATCTTACTTTCAAAAACATTTCCTTTCAAGTGTCTGTCATCTACCATCTCTACCCAATCTGTCTCTTCAGCCTATCATCACTGTGTTACTATATACATAAGTCACTCTAGGAAACATCTTACTGAGTGTGTGTATTTACTTGCTGAATTGAGATCATCCACACATGATGAGTCATTGGGAGTTGGGATTGGTGTCTCAGCGTTTCTCTACATGACTACTGAAGTGGAATATTTTTGCAGCTGAAAATCCACATCATACATAAAACGCAGGAGCGTTACAAAAAGCTACCGCTTGCTCAATAATAAAGTGCATGAATATTTAATGTATACAATATGCTTCAAAATAAATAAATAGTGCTTAAAGTAAAGTGCATAGATGTTGGTGCAAAATCAGTGCAAGCAAATTAAGATCAATTCCTATAGCATACATAAACAAAACATAATACCAATTCAGTAAATTGCACACTGTAAATAAATTATTTCATAAGTGCAAAGTTCCAAGTTCATATATAGTGCATGAGATGTATGGTAATCTCATAAATGTTCCACACAGTTCATAAATAGAAGTGACTTCTTGTGAATAATGTTAAAAAAAAATCATGTATTGCCTGACCCATTGGACTAATTGTCTGCAGGGGCACCTGGTCAGGATTTATTCGGACAATGCCATGGCTGTGGCATATGTCAATCACCAAGGGGTTACAAAAAGTGTCCTAGCGGCCCTGGAAGTTGCCGGCATTCTACAGTGGGCTGAACGCTTTGTACCAGCCCTCTGCTGTGCATATTTCAGGGGTAGAAAATTGGCAGGTGGACTTCCTCAGTCGGCAAGCGTTGGACCACGGAGAATGGTCTCTTCATCCGGAGGTGTTTCATCAACTCTGTCTCCGGTGGGGAACTCCGGAAGTGGACTTGTTGGCCTCTCGTCTCAGCAGGAAGGTACAGAGGTTTGTAGCAGGGTCTCGAGATCCCCTGGCCGACGCCACAGACCCTCTGGTGGTCCATTTGGGCCAGTATCGTCTGATACGTTTTTTCCTCCTCTGAAACGTCTGCCAAGCCCTGGTACTCAGATCTGGTACGACTGGTCGTTGACGTCCCTTGGAGCCTCCCTCTCAGAGAAGATCTTTTGGCTCAAGGGCTGATCTTCCATCCTGCTTTACAGTCGCTGGCTTTAATAGCATGGCTATTGAAAGCCAGGTGCTGAAGGATAGGGGGGTCGTCAGAATTGGTTATTCCCATGCTGTTAAAAGCTAAAAAAAATCTACTTCTAGGAAGATTTATCATCTTGTCTGGAGGGCATATATTGTGTGGTGTGAAGCTCTGATTTCCCCCTGTTCCTTTTTGGTGGCTAGAATTTTGAGTTCCTCTAAAAAGGGGTAGATCATCGCTTGGCCTTGGGAACCATCAAGGGCCAAGTTTTGACCTTGGCAATTTTCTTTCAACACCCTTTGGCTACGCACTCCTTGATTCATACTTTTATTCAGGGGGTCCGCCACTTGGCTCCCCCGGGGAGGTCTCTGTTGCCCCCATGGGACCTCAATTTGGTGCTGTCGGTTCCTCTGCTCACTTTGAAACAAAGTAGCCTTCTTGGTGGCTATTACTTCTGCAGGCAGGGTGTCGGAGTTGGCTTCGTTGTCTTGTCATTCCCCTTATCTGGTGGTTTACAGAGAAATTGTAGCACTTTGTCCCTGTCAGTCGTTCCTTCCAAAGGTTGTTTATGGTTTCCATTAACACTCTCTAAAGAGATTGCCTGTATGTGATTCGGGCAATTAGGGTGTATCTGGCGGTCATGGAGTCCTTCAGTAAATAGGACTCACTATTTGTCCTTATGGATGGACCTCGTAAAGGGCTGGCTGCATCTGCTGTGACCATTTTCCGGATGTATCAGGCAGATGGTGGTGCAGGCCTATTCTATTAATGGTCAGGATCCTACTTTCCCTGTTAATGCACATTCTACAAGAACGCTTAGCACCTCTTTGTCCTTTCGTCATCGGGCATCCATGGTGCAGGTATGCAAGGCGGCCATCTGGTCGTCTGTGCACACTTTCAGAAAATGTTATAAAGTGGATGTGTTGGCATCTGCGGACGCCTCTGCCTTTGGCCGCAAGGTTTTGAAGGCTGCTTTTTAAAGGTGTAATTTTTCAGGTGAACTCCAGTTCTTGGTTGAGCTCTTGTTACCTGGTTGGCTAGGTTTAGCCTTTTGGGGAATTTTTTCTTGCTATGTCTTTTCCCACCCCTCATGTTTGACACTGCTTTGGGACCTCCCAATGGTCAAGAAGATCTGGAACTGTGTCCGCCAATGAACGAAAGAGAAAATTGGATTTTTGTCATACCATAAAATCCTTTTCTCTGATGTGCATTGACAGACACAGCACCCACCCCTCTATTGATTTGGGTTATAAATTCTTCTGACACTGCTTGCAACAAAACTGAGTGCCTATAGCAGAAAGTGGGAGTATGCCCCCTTGGACTGCCCCATAGGCATGGTAATGTTTTTTCCTGCCTAGTGTCTTGCTCCTGTAGGAGGCAGCATAACCAAATGGTCAAGATCTGTAGCTGTGTCCGTCAATAAACATCAGAGAAAAGGATTGTGTGGTAAGACAAAAATCCAATTTGTTTAGAGCATTAATGCACACACATGGCTCTGGTGGCTTCTATATTTTTCTGTCAACGTCTTTCAAACTGTATACAGGAAAATCCAGAGTAGTAGTTGCTGAACTGCAATGCTTGTTTTATGGACTGCAATTGCATTACCCTATACATGATTTTACGTGGGAGCAGTAAAGACAATTTCCGGGACACTAAACAAATTCCTTACAATACCATATTGTGAATGCGGTTTCTTGTCAGTAACCTGTTGATCCCTGCTATATGAATTTCTAGATTTACATTAGGGCAGCTTTACATTAGGGCAGCTTACTCTTTCTTACAGATGATTGGCAGCTGTCTGAGCATGATGACAATTATTTCTCAAACTATTGTAATTTCTAACAGTGAAAGTCTTTTAAACAACGTTTGAATGTTCTAAGAATTTTTTGTATATTTTCTTAAGACTTAACCAAAACATTTTTGTAGAATTTTATCCATCTATAGCCAGCATTACTCTGCAGAATTTTTTGCTGTGTTTGCTGACCAAGTAGCATGTGAGCCCAGGGATAGTCTTCTATGAAAAGCTGTAATAGTGTAATAAGCACTAATGTGTGAAACACATCTGGCTGTCATGTTCATCTAAATCATCTTGTAGGTGTACAGTTAACATATGGCCAGATATGGGGGAGAAATCCTGACAAGAGAATCAGTGCAGCTTCTTCATGTGGATTTGTTCAGAGATTTTCCCTATTAATGTGAATACCACATGATTGTGTGTAATAGGGTTTCATGCCTCAGTCTTGTAAAAAATTTGGCTTTTGTTCATTTTTCTCCTCTGGGATGGATTTTAGAAAAAGGTTCTAAAGTCAGAATTATTTTAATCTTAATGCATTCTGTGCATTAGGCTAAACCTTCTGTTTTCCAGCAGCCCCCCTAATATTTACCTGAGCCCCATCTTGATTAAGTGATGTTGCATGAGAGTCTCGGCTGTCAGGGTCTCCTCCTAATTGGGGGGGGGGGGCACGCTAAGCCGCTGCTCTGTGTCTGAATGGACACACAGAGCAGCAGCTTGGCTTAGGTGCCCCCATGGCAATCTACTTGCTGTGGGGGCACTCTGCAGCAGGGAGGAGCCAGGAGCGCCAGCGAGGGACCCGAGAAGAGCAGGATCTGGGCTGCTCTATGCAAAACCACTGCACAGAGCAGGTTAGTATGACATGTTATTTTTAAACGAAACTCTAGTATCACTTTAAGAGCCGGTTCACACTACCACGACCAGAAAGTCGCCCCGTGACTTGAAGAGACTTGTTTAGAGACTTGTTTAGAGACTTGTTTAGAGACTTGTTTAGAGACTTGTTTAGAGACTTGTTTAGAGACTTGTTTAGAGACTTGTTTAGAGACTTGTTTAGAGACTTGTTTAGAGACTTGTTTAGAGACTTGTTTAGAGACTTGTTTAGAGACTTGTTTAGAGACTTGTTTAGAGACTTGTTTAGAGACTTGTTTAGAGACTTGTTTAGAGACTTGTTTAGAGACTTGTTTAGAGACTTGTTTAGAGACTTGTTTAGAGACTTGTTTAGAGACTTGTTTAGAGACTTGTTTAGAGACTTGTGCACTACTTTGAAGAGACGGGCGACTTTGTCTGTGGGGAATGCCTGGCTAATCTTTCTTCTTCCTGGAAAGTCTGATAACAAGTCGCTTAAATTAAGATAAGGAGGCGACTCCCATTGAAGTATATGGGACAGTTGGATCACAGGTCGCCTCAAAGTAGTACAGGACCCTTTTCTGAAGTCGGAGCGACTTCAGTAGTGCCAATTAAGACGGCACTGATTGATTAACATTGCTTTTGTTATGTCAAGCGACCTGGGGCTACACAAGTCGCCTCACAAGTCGTGCTAGTGTGAATGGGCTCTAACCCAAACATTGCATTCAAACATTTTATTTATTTATTTTTTATAAAGAGAAATATTCAGTGGACATATGCAAGTACTGCTGCCTATTAAACTGCTAGATCCAAGATATTCTTCCATCCGAAGTCTGCAAGGGATGTTTGGGTCCTTTCTGAATGAACAGTACGAATATGCAATGAATTTAAAGTGCATTACCACAATGCAATAGTGTGATTAGGCACTATATGTGTTTTGTTAATGAATATGCAGCTGCATTATTTTGTGTTGTATATCTGCCTGGAGTTTGTCTCTGTATAAAAAAATGTTGCTTGCCATTTTTTGCTATAAACTGTCTAGCTCTTTAAGCCCTGCTGTAGTTCTTTACATACATTCCACTGTAAAACATCAGAGCTCTTGTAAATTTTGTGGTCCAAAACAAAAGTTTTTAGCACTTATAGAAACTAATAACAATTGCCATCATTGTCTAAAATACAAGGAAGAATACAAGGAAGAGTGTAAATAAGCCAGTAAGCCTTGGCACATCATGGCCTTATCTATAGTATTTCTAAAATTTTGGTTGACGCTATAAGTGATTTAGCTTCTATTCAATGGCACCTGTTCAAATCTGTATGGCTTAAAGTTGCTGTGACTTTGAAAAGGTGCCTGCATTACTTTGATGAGACTTTGGTCCAGAAAATGTAGAGTCGGATCAGAGTCGCACCAAAAGCCGCACTTAAAACTGAAAAACTTGTGACTTTGGAGATGCGCTAATGTGAACAGAACCCAAGTTCAGTCTTGGTTACATGGAATGCATCCTTAATGCAAAAAAATGTGATAGTTATTATCTTAAGCACCAACTTTTCAACACAGTTACACAGAGCAGGAAACAGGTGTTTGCAGCTCTGCCTGTTGGGAATGATCTGATTGCATGTTTTTTTTTATTATTTGTAGCAAAGATCTGTGGCGAAGATGGGCAAGTGGACCCCAACTGCTTTGTTACAGCACAGGCCATAGTATTTAATGCCATGGAACAAGAGTAAGTTTTTACAACCGTAGGTATGGGGCATCTTTACACTTACATAAAATAAAGTTTAGAATACATACAAGAATCAGGGCAAACAAAATATTAAAAATATCTTAATATCAAAAGTTAGACATACTCCATCTTTATAAACATGTTTCAATCATGTTATACCCAATTTTAGGATGTGACGTGAAACATGGTTTGCTTTCCCCCAACACCCAACCCTCAAACTGTCCCCCCCCCCCCCCACACACCCTTCCTTACCTGAAGAAATGTTTTATGGGCCTAATGGCTAAAACTAGAAGAAGGGTAAGGGTCAACCCAAATAAAAAACAAAAGTAACATTTTGGTAGTGTGACATGTATTGTATTTTGAAGCAATTGCCAATAACCAGTTAGTGCCTGTTCACACTATTAAGATGGCAGACATCGCATATGATTCGGAGCGCACTGCTTCTAAAATCGCATGCGATGTCTGTGCGGTGCAAATTCAGCCATACAGTTTGTATGGCTGAATTCACACCGCAATCGCAGTGAACTCGCACAGGACCCCTTTTTTGGTCCGCAGCAGAATCGGATCGCATGGTGGTTCACACTAGTGCTATCCGATTCTGCGCGAACTGTCAGACCGCACTGCGATATGTGATCTGATTTGGGGATGTCGTTAACTTTGAATTGACACCCCCAGCGTATCGCATATGGCAGTGTGAACTGCCTGTTCTGCGGATGCGATGCAGGAACACGCAGTATATTCGCAGTGTTCCCGCATCGCAATAGTGTGAACCGGGACTTAAGGGGTTGCTGTAGTTTTTTAACCAATACTGTAGAATTGCAGCATCCAAATATCTTTGATGGATAAAGAAAATTGTGCTTTTTGATAAAAAAAAAAAATCTAGACTAATTAGCTATGTTTGTTAATGATCAATTTCAGAGCATTACTAATTGTTTCCTCCCTGTTGTACAGGCACTTTCCTGAATTTTTGCGCAGTCAGCATTTCTGTAAATATCAGATTGAAGTGTTGACCAGTGGAATAGTTTACCTGTCAGATATATTGTTCTGCGAATCGGCACTCTTTTACTTTTCAGAGGTAAGACTACTCAATTTGTTTCTGGTTTCATCACTCATTATCATTAATGTTGCTCATTGCCAATTACAGTTGTGCTCATAAGTTTACATACCCTCGCAGAATTTATGATTTCTTGGCCATTTTTCAGAGAATATAAATGATAACACAAAATCTTTTCTTTCATCATGGTTAGTGTTTGGCTGAAGCCATTTATTATCAATCAACTGTGTTTACTCTTTTGAAATCATAATGAAAGAAACTACCCAAATGACCCTAATCAAATTTTACATACCCTGGTGATTCTGGCCTGATAACATGCTCACAAGTTGACACAAAGGGGTTTGAATGGCTATTAAAGGTAACCATCCTCACCTGTGATCTGTTTGCTTGTAATTAGTGTATGTGTATAAACGTTTCTGGACTCCTGACAGACCCTTGCATCTTTCATCCAGTGCTGTTCTGACGTTTCTGGATTCTGAGTCTTTGGGGAAAGCAAAATAATTGTCAAAGGATCTGCGGGAAAAAGTAGTTGAACTGTATAAAACAGAAAAGGTATATAAAAAGATTGATAATGCCAATCAGCAGTGCTCAAACTCTAATCAAGAAGTGGAAAATGAGGGGTTCTGTTGAAAGGTAGACCAACTAAAATTTCAGCCACAAATGCCAGGAAAATTGTCTGGGATGCAAAGAAAAACCCACAAATAACTTCAGGTGAAATACAGGACTCTGAAAACATGTGGTGTGGCGGTTTCAAGATGCACAATATGGAGGCACTTTAAGAAAGATGGGCTGCATGGTCGAGTCGCCAGAAGAAAGCCTTTACTACACAAATGCCACAAAGTATCCCGCTTCCAATACGCCAAACAGCACAGAGACCAGCCTCAAACCTTCAGGCACAGTCATTTGGAGTGATAAGACAAAAGCTGAGCTTTTTGGCCACAACCATAAATGCTATTTTTGGTGAGTCAACAAGGCCTATGATGAAAGGTACACCATTCCTACTGTGAAACACGGAGGTGGATCGCTGATGTTTTGGGGATGTGCGAGCTACAAAGGCACAGGAAATTTGGTCACAATTGATGGCACGATGAATGCAGTATGTTATCAAAAAATACTGAAGGAAAATGTACATTCATCAGCCGAAAGCTGCGCATGGGATGTACTTGGACATTCCAACATGACAAGGATCCTAAACACAAGGCCAAGTCGACCTGCCATTGGATACAGGAGAATAAATTGAAGGTTCTGGAGTGGCCATCTCAGTCTCCTGACCTCAATATCATTGAGTCACTCTGGGGAGATCTTAAATGTGCAATTCATGAAAGACAGCCCAAGAATTTACAGGAACTGGAGGCTTTTTGCCATGAAGAATGGGCAGCTTTACCATCTGAGAAGATAAAGAGCCTCATCCACAAATACCACAAAAGACTTCAAGCTGTCATTGATGTTAAAGAGGGCAATACACGGTATTAACAACTGGGGTATGTAAACCTTTGATCAGGGTCATTTGGGTAGTTTCTGTTGTCATTATGATTTGACCAGTTGCCGACCGCCCGCCGTATTACTGCGGCAGGGCGGCTCAGCTGCGTCAAGTCACGTAGTACTACGTGACTGCAGTGCACTTGGTTTTGGCGCCACGCGGGCGGAGCGGCGGTGATTCCCACTGCCCTCCTGTGATCGTCGGCGAAACCGAGAGAAGAGCTGCCTGCTTATGTAAACAAAGCAGGCAGATTTTCTGTCAGACAGGCAGGGAGAGATCAGCAGTTTCAGCTAAGCTGAAACTGCGATCTCTCTGTGCCTGTCACAGAACCATCCCCCCCTCCAGTGAGTAAGCACTTTAGGCATACATTTAACCCCTTTGATCACCCCAGTATTAACTCCTTCCCTGCCAGTGTCATTTATACAGTAACCGTGCATAATATTTAGCACTGATTATTGCATTAGTGTCACTGGTCCCCAAAAAGCATTAAAAATATCAGTCAGGGGTCCTATCTGTCTGTTGCAATGTTGCAGTCCTGCTAAAAATCGCTGATCGCCGCCATTACGAATAAAAAATTAAAATAAATAGTCCAAAAATCTATCCCATGGTTTGTAAACGCTATAACTTTTGCGCATACCAATTAAAATACGCGTTTTGCGATTTTTTTTTTTTTTATACCAAAAATATGTAGCAGAATACAAATTGGCCTAAACCGGTAAAAAAATAAAAAAAAATTATTGGGAATATTTTATAGCAGAAAGTAAAAAAATGTTTTTTTTTTTTTTTCAAAATTGTCGCTCTTTTTTTGTTTATAGCGCAAAATCTAAAAGCCGCAGAGGTGATCAAATCCCACCAAAAGAAAGCTCTATTTGTGGGGAAAATAAGGACATCAATATGTATTTGGGTACAGCGTCGCACGACCGTGTATGTAATGTTACGTTAAATTAACTCGGTGCCGAATCTCAAAAAAATGGCCTGGTCAATAAGGGAGTAAACCTTCCGAGGCTGAAGTGGTTAAAAAGAGTAAACACAGTTGATTGATAATAAATGGCTTCAGCCAAACACTAACCATGAGTGAAAGAAAAGTTTTTGGGTTATCATTCATATTCTCTGAAAAATGACCAAGAAATCATAAATTCTGCCAGTGTATGTAAACTTATGACCACAGCTGTATGTAAAGAAAAGAGTTTTAATTTGGCCATGTATGTTTTCATCTTTTTAGTTTGTTAGATGAAGTGTGACAGATTAAATGTAGCGCAAGCAGCCTGTGTATATACAGTGTGCTTGTTTTTGATATCACCAGGCACACACACCCACCTGGGACGGTCCACCCCCCAGGGTTCTACCTCCATGGAATAATTTAGGTTGTATAAATTTAGAGGTTGTGTCTCAGTGCAGCAGGCTCTGAGGAAGAGGGAGGTCCTCGAAACACGTTAGCCAGTCGCTGCAGAGGAATTCATCACTGTGATGTAACAACCCAGATCCTGCAAAAAATATTGTTGATATGCCTTATAGTTATCTTCGTTTGTGAGTATGTTTTTTAACTTTATTAAAGCCATTTTATCTGAGGTAATGCGCTAGGCCGGTGAACCCTCTTTTTTTTCTTGTCCTCAGCCTATCCGCATATCGCCTTGGGAGGGCAACAAGGCAAGCGCTATTCTGGATGACTTGCATCTAAGCCTTGGAGCCTCTTTGAGAGCTGGTTCACACTGCTGCGACCATAAGTTGCCCCATGTCGGAGCGACTTTTTACCACGATTTTACCGCGACTTTACCGCGACTTCAGCGCGACTTGTGAATTATTTTGCGCGACTTATATGACAGACAACTTTGTGTTTGGCCAATCAGAATATGATGTGTTGTGACCTAATTCCCCTTTTCTGTTTTTTTTTTTTTTTTTTTTTACTCATTTCCTCATTGCCCACCAGTGCCACGTATCACTGCCCACCAGTGCCACATATGTGTCCACCAGTGCCACTGCCCACCAGTGCCACGAATCATCGATGTCCACCAGTGCCACGAATCATCGATGTCCACCAGTGCCACGAATCAGTGTCCACCAGTGCCACGAATCAGTGTCCACCAGTGCCACGAATCAGTGTCCACCAGTGCCACGAATCAGTGTCCACCAGTGCCACGAATCAGTGTCCACCAGTGCCACGAATCAGTGTCCACCAGTGCCACGAATCAGTGTCCACCAGTGCCACGTATCAGTGCCATGAATCAGTGTCCACCAGTGCCACGTATCAGTGCCATGTATCAGTGCCACGAATCAGTGTCCACCCGTGCCACGAATCAGTGCCATGAATCAGTGTCCACCAGTGCCACGTATCAGTGCCATGTATCAGTGCCACGAATCGGTGTCCACCAGTGCCACGTATCAGTGCCACGAATCAGTGTCCACCAGTGCCACTCACACAGACCAAGCAGATATAATGGAATATATACACCATTATATATATATATATATATATATATACATACATACACACCATATAGGCATGGCTGCAATGTGGGGAATGCCTGGCTAATCTCTTTATTCTTCTGCAAAGTCTGATAACAAGTCGCTTCAATTAAGATAAGGAGGCGACTCCCATTGAAGTATATGGGACAAGTCGGATCACAAGTCGCCTCAAAGTAGTACAGGACCCTTTTCTGAAGTCGGAGCGACTTCAGTAGTGCCAATTAAGACAGCACTGATTGATTAACATTGCTTTTGTTATGTCAAGCGACCTGGGGCTACACAAGTCTCCTCACAAGTCGTGCTAGTGTGAATGGGCTCTGAGTGAGGCCCACCTTCCAGCGCAGGAGAGTGAAGCGTTGGTTTGGCAATATGGGTTTTGTTTTGGACCCCACAAAACAAGCCTTTATGCTCATTAGCCACTTGAGTACCAACCTCTATTACCCCTTTTTTTAACCAGGCCATTTTTCAGTTACCAGTGCTTTGATAATTTGACAGTTACTCCATCATGCACCACTGTACCTAAATTGATTTATATCACTTTCCTTAAGATGGAGTTTTGGATTTCTGTTTCAATAAAAATGTTAGGACCGTGCAAACACCACAAAATAACGCCACTTTGGAAATTATGAAACCTACTGATATTATTAAAAGGAGTTAAACATGGAACTTGGTAATGGTGCACTAGATGCAACAATACAGGTCCTACAAGTGAGAGGAGGTGATGAAGGGGTTGATGTACAGGTCACATACATTAGGATGATCAAGATAATGGGGTTGATGTGCAGGGTAAGGCAGATCAAGGGTTAATATACAGGTCAAGAGACAGGAGATGAGATGAAGAGGAGTGGGGGGTTAAACTTGAATTATGATCTGCTGCTGTGATTTATACAGAGATTGGGAACTAATGAATGATTCATTCATTGGTTCCCCCTTTTGCCCCTTTTTTCCAGACTACACAGCTTACATCTATGATTGCTATGTCTGTGACCAGTAACAGCAATCCCAAGGTACAGAGCTGCTTGGATCAGCTCTGTACACATTGTCTTTGAACCCCTCACAAGCATTAATGAATTTACTGGCCGCCTGATGGTTATTTTTGTATTGGTGTTTATAAATATCATGCCCACCACTTTGCCATTCAAAGATGTATGGCAGTAGGTAATTTATTTAAATAATTTTACAGGGGTAGGAAATACCGGATTAGTACCTTCTCTTTAGGCTTCTGTCCCCTCCCGGTGTTACCACACATCTCCCCCCCCCCCCCCCCACACTTTTCTCAGATTACAAAATACAGTACCCAGGGTCTAAATGACCTATTGACACCCAGCACTGCTGTGGGATGGTGGTGTGCTAGTTTGGTAGGGCTGTAGGCAATATTGGGAAAGCTGAAGAGAAATTACACATGTTTTATTATTTTATGCATTATGCTGATCCCAGGGCTTTGTTGTAAAAGGTTTGTTTCCATTCTCACTTGTGCAATTTATGTGACTTTGGATATCAAAGCCGCATGACAAGATGCAGCCTATTCTTTTCAGTGGCACCTGTTAAAATTTGCGTGACTTTAACCACTTACGGACCGCTCGCCTCAGTTTTACTTCGGTACTTAGACATTAAATTCCAGGGTTATGGCAGCAGATAGCTGCCATAACCCAGGTATTTTTTTAAACTGCCGGCTGTCTGCTTTAACATAAGGGTGGTCCCAGAGGCGGATTCACCATGGGATCACCTTTATGGGTGGCAGGAGAGGTGCCCCCTCACTTACTGGACCCGTTGGTAGCAGGGAAAACTATCTGGTCTGCTGTACCCTCAGGCAGGAAGTCGAGTGAGGGCAAGATAGCTCTCACTCAACTCTATGGCCTTGGAGGACCGGAGCGACATCATACGTCACTTCCTAGTAACGGAATTAAAGAGCCTATTTTTTTTTCATCATGAAAATTTTTTTTTTCTTTTTCAGTGTAGATGTGAGATTGTGTGATAGTGTAGTTGTGTTTTTTTGACCCCAGATCTCAGATTAAAGTGGTCCTGGCATGCCTATTTCTATTAAAAGGGATATTTACATTCCTTGTAATAGGAATAAAAGTGATCAAAACTTTTTTTTTAAGAAGAGTGTAAAAATAAATGCTAAAATAAATAGGAAAAAAACTAAGTGCCCCGCCCATGTTTGCTCGCGCACAGAAGTCAACTCATACGCAAGTCACGGCCACATATGTAAACGGTGTTCAAGCCACACATGTGAGGTATTGCTTCGATCGTTAGAGCAAGGGCAATGATTTGAGCCCTAGACCTCCTCTGTAACTTTAAATTGGTAACCTGTAGAAATGTTTAAAAGTTGCCTATGGGGATTTTTAACTACCAGTGTTTGTTGCCATTCCACAAGCATGTGCAATGTTGAAGCAATACATGTTGGGTATCTATTTACTTGGCGTAACATTATTTTTCACATTCTAGAAAAAATTGGGCTGTTTTATTATTTTTCAAAAAAGTGAATTTTTTTTCCAAAAAAAAAAAAAAAAATGCGTTTGTAAGACCGCTGTGCAAATATGGTGTGATAAAAAATATTCCATCTCCATTTTATTTTCTAGGGTCTCTGCTAAAAAAAAATATATAAAGTTTAGGGGTTAGAAGTCATTTTCTAGCAAAAAAACAAACAAACTGATTTTAACTTGTAAACAAGTGTCAGAAAAAGGCCTGGTCCTGAAGTGGTTAAAATGTTCCTGCACTACTTTGGTGTGATACTTGATGCCACTTTAAATCAATTGAGTGGAAAGTTGCATCAAAGTCGCACTGGAAACTGTGAAACTTTGGAGACGCACTAAGGTAATGGAGCAGAATGATCAAAGCTGGTTCTGCTATTTATCACACACTGCTTAGTTTTTGGTGCCATTATACACTGTATAAAACGTAATACGGACAGCAGAATCCCATAATGCATTTGTACTGCTTAAATGCTTGGTAAAGTGGATATCCAGACAGAACTGTGGAGAGGGTCTACAATCTCTGTTCGGATTCTAGTGCTTTCTTTGTCCCCATGAGAGAGATTTTTTTCCTTATCAAGGTACACAACTAGTGATGAGAGGAAATCACACACAAGTAGGGATCGACCGATTATCGGCAACACCGATATATCAAGGGGCGATATGCACTTTCCCCGATGTATCGAAATCGGCCCCGGAAGTTGCCGATATTGTGCGTGGCGCACTTGTGACGTCATTCTCCTGCGCGCTACACGCGTTCTACCTTCTAAGACTGCCTCCCACACCTCAGACAGCCTCGTGTGCAGCCAGCTGCAGTCTGGCCACGGTGCCTGCCAGCCACCCACAGGCCCTGGCCTCAGCCACCCACCAGGGTGCCAGCCAGCCACAGCAGGGTGCCAGCCGCCAGCTATTGACCCACAAACTGATTCCAGCAAGCCAGCCATCCACAGGGTGACACCAAGCCAGCCACCCACCACAGTGTTCCAGCAAGCCAAGTATTTAAAGGTATGGTTCTTGCGCTAACACAGAGGGACTAAAACTGATACTAAGTAAACAGCTACTATGAAATATGTGTAGGGGGTTATAATGCGCTTTAGGGTGTTTTTAAACCAATTCCTCTTTTATTTATATATACAGTGGGTACGGAAAGTATTCAGACCCCCTTAAATTTTTCACTCTTTGTTATATTGCAGCCATTTGCTAAAATCATTTAGGTTCATTCTTCTTCCTCATGAATGTACACATAGCACCCCATACTGACAGAAAAACACAGAATTGTTGACATTGTTGCAGATTTATTAAAAAAGAAAAACTGAAATATCACATGATCCTAAGTATTCAGACCCTTTGCTGTGACACTCATATATTTAACTCAGGTGCTTTCCATTTCTTCTGATCATCCTTGAGATGGTTCTACACCTTCATTTGAGTCCAGCTGTGTTTGATTATACTGATTGGACTTGATTAGGAAAGCCACACACCTGTCTATATAAGACCTTCCAGATCACAATGCATGTCAGAGCAAATGAGAATCATGAGGTCAAAGGAACTGCCTGAAGAGCTCAGAGACAGAATTGTGGCAAGGCACAGATCTGACCAAGGTTACAAAAAGATTTCTGCTGCACTTAAGGTTCCTAAGAGCACAGTGGCCTCCATAATCCTCAAATGGAAGACGTTTGGGACGACCAGAACCCTTCCTAGAGCTGGCCGTCCGGCCAAACTGAGCTATCGGGGGAGAAGAGCCTTGGTGAGAGAGGTAAAGAAGAACCCAAAGATCACTGTGGCTGAGCTCCAGAGATGCAGTCAGGAGATGGGAGAAAGTTGTAGAAAGTCAACTATCACTGCAGCCCTCCACCAGTCGGGGCTTTATGGCAGAGTGGCCCGACGGAAGCCTCTCCTCAGTGTAAGACACATGAAAGCCCGCATGGAGTTTGCTAAAAAACACCCGAAGGACTCCAAGATGGTGAGAAATAAGATTCTCTGGTCTGATGAGACCAAAATAGAACTTTTTGGCCTTAATTCTAAGCGGTATGTGTGGAGAAAACCAGGCACTGCTCATCACCTGTCCAATACAGTCCCAACAGTGAAGCATGGTGGTGGCAGCATCATGCTGTGGGGGTGTTTTTAAGCTGCAGGGACAGGACGACTGGTTGCAATCGAGGGAAAAATGAATGCGGCCAAGTACAGGGATATCCTGGACAAAAACCTTCTCCAGAGTGCTCTGGACCTCAGACTGGGCCGAAGGTTTACCTTCCAACAAGACAATGACCCTAAGCACACAGCTAAAATAACGAAGGAGTGGCTTCACAACAACTCCGTGACTGTTCTTGAATGGCCCAGCCAGAGCCCTGACTTAAACCCAATTGAGCATCTCTGGAGAGACCTAAAAATGGCTGTCCACCAACGTTTACCATCCAACCTGACAGAACTGGAGAGGATCTGCAAGGAGGAATGGCAGAGGATCCCCAAATCCAGATGTGAAAGACTTGTTGCATCTTTCCCAAAAAGACTCCTGGCTGTATTAGATCAAAAGGGGGCTTCTACTAAATACTGAGCAAAGGGTCTGAATACTTAGGACCATGCGATATTTCAGTTTTTCTTTTTTAATAAATCTGCAACAATGTCAACAATTCTGTGTTTTTCTGTCAGTATGGGGTGCTATGTGTACATTCATGAGGAAGAAGAATGAACCTAAATGATTTTAGCAAATGGCTGCAATATAACAAAGAGTGAAAAATTTAAGGGGGTCTGAATACTTTCCGTACCCACTGTATATATATATATATATATATACATATATATATATACACACACACACACACACACACACACACACACTTTTCTTCCAATAACAATTCACATAAAAATAATAATCCTGTATCACTCTGTTAATTTTTTTTTTTTTTTTTTTTATAAAAATATAGTAAAATAAAGTGCTTGTGTGCTTCAAGTAACGGTGACGAGGGTAAATTAAACCTCCAGTGCTTTTGTGCATAACATATATTGAAATCCGTGCTAATAAATAATCAATAAATATGGAGTGCCTTTCATCCAAATTAATATATAAAGTGCTTAATATCTAAAGTGACCAGGTGCGCCAGTATCTGAATATACCATACAAAGTGCTTCTATATAAATTAGTACATCAAACGATTCGCTCCTTTTGGTGCTAAATATTATGTAAGTGTCCGAAAAAAAAAAAAAAACTAAAATCAAATAAATTCAAAGTGATCCGTAGTGTTTTCTATCTTCCTCCACCTTTATTTCCTGTGTCTTGGATTTCTTCAGTGCATACACTTCTAGGTGTCCTAAATTCTCACCTTAATTAGGTAAGTAATACGCCTGTATCACTTAGCCCTCAGTGCCTCTGGTTCCTTTTATTTCAGCGTCGTTCGTCTCCTTATATGGTGGTTCCTCTCCTGGAGCGGTATCCGGCAGACGTTTGAGCGCAATTTTAAATGAGAGTTGGCTATTTTGTTTGGAATAAATAGTTTGAACTACTACACTATGTTGGCCCCTATTATTTACATGAGCCCTAAGGAGCAAGAGAAACATTAAGGAATCAAGAATGGGAGGATTATAGAAAACCCCCACAAGAAGGATAGAGATATCCAGGAGAAGGTACCTAACACTGTCTAGAAGAGAAGGAACCACCATATAAGGAGACGAAGGACGCTGAGATAATAGGAACCAAAAGGAACCAGAGGCACTGAGGGCTAAGTGATAAAGGCGTATTACTTACCTAATTAAGGTGAGCATTTAGGACACCTAGAAGTGTATGCACTGAAGAAATCCAAGACACGGGAAATAAAGGTGGAGGAAGATAGAAAACATTACGGATCACTTTGAATTTATTTGATTTTAGTTTTTGTTTTTCGGGAACACTTACATAATATTTAGCACCAAAAGGAGCGAATTGTTTGATGTACTAATTTATATAGAAGCACTTTGTATGGTATATTCAGATACTGGCGCACCTGGTCACTTTAGATATTAAGCACTTTATATATTAATTTGGATGAAAGGCACTCCATATTTATTATTTATTAGCATATAAAAAAAATAAAAAATTAACAGAGTCATACATGATTATTTTTTTTTATATGAATTGTGATTGGAAGAAAAGTGTGTGTGTGTGTGTGTGTATATGTGTATATATATATATATATATATATATATATATATATATATATATATATATATATATATATATATATATGTGTGTGTATGTATATATATATATATATATATATATATATATATATATTTATTAAGAAGAATTGGTTTAAAAACACCCTAAAGCGCATTACAACCCCCTACACATAGTTCCAGCAAGCCAGCCACCCACAACAGGCCAGGGTGAGTGACACCAAGCCTGCCAATCACAACAGGTTGACACCAAGCCAGCCACCCACTGACTTCAGTCCAATCCACTTTCCAACTGTTGTCTAGCTTTTTTTTTAGCAGTTTTGCACTGACTGCAGTAGTGATTTAAAATCATTGCAGTGAGTGCACTTTTGCAGCGGAAGTCCACTGTCTAGCTGTTTGTCTAGCTTTTTCTTCTAGCAGTTTTGCACTGACTGCACTGCAGTAGTGATTTAAAATTATTGTAGTGAGTGAGTGCACTACTGCAGCAGTTTATGCATCATTCACAATCAGATGATGTGAATTTCTGATGTCCCTGCAAGTGCAGTTTTCCTATCAGTTTTCAACTTTTCATGCAGTTAAGGTGTGAAGAACGAGCCCTAAGCCTCCATTCACACTACCGCGATTTGTCAGGCGACTTGTCAGTCTGACAAGTCGCGGTCCATGCAGTGCTACAGGACCCGTTCTAATAGGAGCGACACAAGTCGCTCCGACTTAGAAAAAGGGTCCTGTACTACTTTGGAGCGACCTCGGAGCGACTTGCATAGACATTCATTATATGAAGTCTGTGCAAGTTGCGCCGAAGTCTCGGTGCACGGGACTTCACAGGTCGCCCCCGAAGTCGTAGCGACCTAGTGTGAACCAGCACTTAATGTTAAAAATGTTAATAAACAAACTTTAACATGTTCAGTAAGACCCGGTCCACACTAGCGCGACTGGTCAGGCGACTTGTCAGCCTGACCAGTCGCGCTCCCTTGCAGTCCATTAACTGCTACAGGACCCGTTCTAATAGGAGCGTCAGGAGTCGCTCCGACTTAGAAAAGGGTCCTGTACTACTTTGGGGCGACCTCGGAGCGACTTGCATAGACTTCCATTATGTGAAGTCCATGCAAGTCGCTCCGAAGTCGTGATGCATGGGAATGCACAAGTCGCCCCCGAAGTAGTACAGAGTCGTGCCGCCCCAGTGTGAACCGACTGTAAAAGATTTGTGTCGAAATTTGTGTTTATTTTGCGAAACTTTAAATGTTCAAAATATCGGCGCATATCGGCCGATACCGATATGCATTGGCCAAAATATGGAAAAACTGATATTGGTCGATCACTACTCCAAAGTGGGGGTATATTCCACATTTTACAATTTTATGTGACTTTATCATTTGCAAAATAGTTGCTGAAATTTGCTATAAGCTTGAACTGAGGGTTCTCGTTTGGGATCTTTTAATGTATTTGTTTACTTTTATTAAGTACAAAGGATGATTGCATCAAATCAGATATCATCTCTTTACTAATTTGTTGCCATTCTCAAAGCTTATTATTGGTTTCTACACTTTGCTCAACCTCTCTGCAGTTTTGCCTGGTCTGATTGTAAAATTTCACTTGACTTCAGAAATGATGCCCCACCAATGACCAGTCACGAACACTATATAAAGTATTTCACAATTGCTGATTGTTTGGAGGTTCCCATGCATCAATAAGTGGTTACTTTCTGTAACTCTTGATCTTCCTCAAGTATTTGAAAAATGGCCCCTGCCCCCACCTCTAACTGGCCTTCGTAGCAAAGAGCACATTGAAGGGTAACGCATGCGAGACAACTACAGAAAAAATTCCCAGCTCAATTCACCAACCAGTTTGCTTATCAACCGAATTAACCTAACAGTATGCATTAAAAACAGGGGTTTAGTTAGCATACATTTGCAAACACATGTAGGCTGCATGGCCACTTCACGGCACCCTGTATTACCTGCAGTCCTAACTCCTGTAAATTTATGACAGTCTCAACAGTGGAAGCACATGCACTCTAATAGATGGATAGGGGGCAGATGAGCCTGGAGGCAAACTGGTTGGTGAATTGAGCTGGGAATTGTTTCTGTTTTTGTTCCTCAAGTATTGGTTTGCATTTTGTTTTCCCCTCAAGTATTGGTTTGAATTTTCATTTTTTTTATTTTATCAATAACTTTTTATTAAGGATTGGTTTGTATTTTTTAATATAAATTCTAAAATAATTAGGTTCAGTAATAAAGTATTTTTTTTTCACAGTACATGGAGAAGGAGGATGCAGTAAACATATTGCAGTTCTGGTTGGCTGCTGACAACTTCCAGTCTCAACTTGCAGCAAAGAATGGCCAGTATGATGGGCAGGAGGCACAGAATGATGCCATGATCCTCTATGATAAGTAAGTGTTTAAGAAGCCGTTCTCATATTCTAGAATACATTTTTGTCTATTATTCTATATCCTATCCGTATGTACATGAAACCTTTTACAAGCTAAAGGTCTCTAAATCTGAGTGATTTGAAGTTTTTTATACTCTTTAGGTATTTTTCTCTGCAAGCAACACACCCTTTAGGCTTTGATGACTTTGTGCGTCTGGAAATCGAGTCCAACATCTGCCGGGAGGGTGGCCCACTCCCAAACTGCTTCACCACTCCCTTGCGTCAGGCTTGGACCACTATGGAGAAGGTGAGATCATGACATGCTGACAAACTTTTGTTTGCTCAGTGGAGCAGATCTCTCTGCCTATATAAAAAGAAGTCTGGCTTCATTGTGAATGCACATGTATTCTATGACCAACACAAGTAATCTGATTATGTTGTGTTCAAGATTGATTTATCGGAGGTTTATAAAAAAAGGTGTTCTCTTCAGTAAAAGGAAGAAAAAATATTGAGGTGACCAAAAATTTAATCCGTTCTTGAAAACTGGCGCAGAAAGAAGCAATGCTGAATTTAGCTGTATCTTTCATCTTTTGTGTTTGTTTTTTTTCCCCAGCCATGGCAGGTCAGACATCCAATTCTAACAGAATTACTATGTGCTCATTTTTCATATCTAAAGATATAGTATAAACTGTTTATCACTGAAACAGTGAGAGGACTTTTTTGTATTTATTACCAACCATCTCTTAACTGATATGTGACAGAAGGGCCCCCACCCCCTAGAAGGCAAAGTACTAAGAAGCTCAAAACCTCTTCTTTCCTATCTCTGTAAATCCACATGATTTTTAGTTTCTTACTAGAAGAAAGGGTAGAATTTTGTCTCCTGGCGATTTGTGCAGCAGAATTTCTGGTAGTTAAACTAAACCTTAAGTTTTGGCTGCATAGGGGAACTTTCTGTGTGGAACATGGCTGCAGCTTCTCCCAGTTCATTCACAGTGTAGTCTTAACAGGGCTGCCCCCTACACTCAATCCACTGCAAAAAATGAACATTGTGAGACCAAAACAAGAAGGTGGATTTCTCTTTCGTTCACTGGCAGACACAGCTCCATGTCTTCTAGATCATTCGGCTTATGTTGCTCTCTCTTCAGGAGTAGGCCTAGGCGGAAACCTTTTTGGTTACGCCCCTGAGGCAGTCCCAGATGGTTCACTTCCTGCTATAGGACTTTCGTTTTTTTTCTGCCTAGTCAGGAGTAAGGACCTGGCTCTCTGCTGGGATCTGCGGTCCTGGCATTCTTTCCTTTTTATATGGAATTTTTTACTTTTTCTTTATTGTTTTTGTTCCTGTGTGAACTACAATCAACCTGTTCCTGTGTGAACTACAATCAACCTGTTCCTGTGTGAACTACAATCAACAGCCGTACTGGGCGACGAACTGGATATCCTAGATTCTTATGGTCTTCCCAGTCTGGCCTGCGAGCACAACCCAACTATTAGCTCCGCGCTAGGTTGGCCACGACATAGCCCCACTGGACAGGGGCTGGCCGGTGAGTGAAACCCTAAAAAAAAAAAAAAAAAATTTACTGCACGGCTCTGATTAACCCCTTGTTGGCAACGAAGCCTCTGGAGCGTGTATCACCACCTGACCCACTCCTGGAAGCTGCGGGACCCTCTGTCTCGGTCTGCTCTGGCGGCCGTGACTGCAGCCCTGCAGTCACTGGTATCCAAGGTATCCTCCCTGCAAAGGAGGCCTAACGAGAAACGCCCCCCACCTTCACCTGGTGTCCTCTGCCTCCTCAGGGTCTGAGGTGGGTTTCCCCGCCGTGGATGAGAGTCAGCTCACTGGGTCTGTGTCCACGCATGCTGAGTGCTCTAACAGTGAGGACGAGGCCTCCTTCGCAGCCACTCATGAAAAAGCGCTGGTGGAGGCCCTAATTGTGTCAGTGCGGGAAACTTAAAAGTTGGAGGTCCCAGCTGATGCTGAGTCGGCGTCAACGTTTGGCACCCGCAAATCTTCCAAAGTGACAAAGGTGTTTCCCTCTTCTGCCTATTTTTGATGAGATTGTCCTTAGTCAGTGGGGTTCTCCAAAACGCATGGTTGGAATACCTAAGCACTTCGCTAGGAGGTATCCCTTTCCCTCTCCTGAAGAAACTTACGGTTCCACCGTCAGTGGACTCTCAGGTTTCCAGGCTACATAAGGCTACGCTTTTGCCAGTGGAGGATTCTCCATCCTTTAAGGATCCCGTGGACAAGAGAGCTGAGGCTCTGGTCCAGTATCTTTTCACTGTGGCTGGTTCAATGTTGAGGCCGGTATTTGCTATCAACTTGGTACCCCAGACCTTAACCGAATGGGCAAAAGTTTTACGCCAGGATCTGGAAAGGGAGTCAACACTCTCTCATGAGCTGTTGGATCAGTCGATCCAGAGGTTACAGTACAATTGTGATGCATCCCTGGATGCGGCCCCCTTGGCCGGCAGTGTATCTGTGATGGCGGTGATTCTTCGCAGCATGATATGGTTGAAGTACTGGTCGGCTGACCAGGCTTCTAAAAAGGTGCTGACTGATCTACCTTTTGTAGGTGATTGTTTGTTAGGTGCCTCTATGGAAGAGATCATTTAGGGCCTTACGGGAGGTTAAGAGTACATTACTTCTGCGGGGTTGCTAAGGGCAAGGAACATTGTTGTAAATGTGGTCCTCTTAGCTCACAAGCTTCCCTTCCGTCCGTCTGGATCACAGGAAAAGGGTTCGACATCCACCCGTAACTTTGTGGAAGGCTCCAAGAGACCCTGGAATGGTAAATCATAAGCGGGCACTTCTGATTACTCAGACAAGCCTTCCCCAGCCTGAAGGGGTGCCCTCACCCACATCTGGGGTAGGGGGATGTCTTCGCCTTTTTCCGGATCCGTAAACCTTGCTCATATAGGAGAGATGGGTCCACGAGTTGATTTGGTTCAGTTACAAGATCGAGTTTCGGTCCTTGCCTCCAGCAAGGTTCTTCTACCTTGCGCCTGTCATAATCAGCTATAGGGCCTCTACGGGACAGTGCAGGACCTGTTAGCACAAGGAGTCATTGTGCTGGTTCCAGAGTCTGAAGTTTTCAAGGTTTTTATGCAAATCGGTTTACAGTTCCCAGGGTGGAAGGCAAGGTTCCTCCGATTTTGGATCTCATGGCTCTAAACCACTTTCTGCGGTTCAGAAATTTCAGATTGAGTCCAACCACACGGCAGTAGCTTTACTTCATCAAGGGGATCTTCTATCGATCTCAAGGACGCTTACCTTCATATTCCAATGTATGTTGGGCATCAGTGTCTTCTTTGCTTTGCCATTGGCAAGGAGCTCTATCAATTTTTGGTGTTACCTTTTGGTCTCACCTCAGCCATCTCGGTGTTCACAAAGTTTTGAACCCAGTTCTGGCCTAGCTACATCAGAAAGGGATCGCGGTACTGGGTTACCTGGATAATCTACTTCTGCATGCAGTCTTCCTCTGCTCTAGAAGCTAACTTGGACATTACTGTGTGAACTCTACAGGAGTTTGGATGGACACAAAATTTTTCAGAAATTGACGTAGACTCCATCCACCAACCTGGACTCCTTGGGTCTGAAGCTGGACTCCTTGGGTCTGAAGCTGGACTAAGCATCGGCCTGGATGTTTCTTCCTAAGGCGAAACTTCTAAGGCTACAGGATGCGGTTCAGCTTCTGTTGTCCAACCGTTGGTCGTCGCTCAGTACTTGCATGCAAGTGCTGGGCCTGATGGTTTCCACCTTCAAGGTGGTTCCATTTGCCCAGTTCTATACCAGACCTCTGCAACAGGAGATTATGTCCAAATGGAACAAGGATCTGCTGTCACTGGACAATCTCATCCTGTAATGTCGGGGTTCAAGGGAGTCTCTGTTACAGTGGCTCCACTCCCTGATGCTTCATCTGGGAAAATAATTTCTTCCCCTGTATTGGACTTTAATCAACACGGATGCCAGTGTATCTGGGTCTGGAGGTGTATTGGGACTGTACTCGGCCCAAGGTGTCTGGACTCGGGAAGAGTCCAGGTTGCCGATCAACATCCTGGACATTCGGGTGATGAGACTTTCTCAATGGATGGATCGTCTGCAAGGACACCCTGTGCAGATACAATCGGACAATGCTAAGGCTGTGGCATATGTCAATCATCAAGGCGGCACAAAGAATGTCCTGGTGGCCCGTGAAGTGGCTGGTATCTTGAGGTGGGCATATTATGTTCCAGCCCTCTCTGCTGTGCACATTTCCGGGGTAGAGAATTGGCAAGCAGACTATCTCAGTCGGCAGACGATGGATCCGGCAGAATGGTCTCTTCACCCGGAGGTGTTTCATTAATTGTGCCTTCGGTGGGGGTTCCTCGATGTGAATCTGTTGGCCTCCCATCTCAACAGGAAGGTGCAGAGGTTCGTGTCAAGGTCTCGGGACCTTTTTGCAGAAGCCCTGGTGGCCCTTTGGGGTCAATATTGTCTGAGTTATTCCTTTTCACCAACACAACTTCTGTCGAGACTGCTACGCAGAATCGAGGTAGAAGGGATTCCAGTCATTCTGGTGGCACGAGACTGGCCTCGCAGGTCTTGGTACGCAGGCCTGATAAGGCTGGTGGCAGACGTCCCTTGGAAACTTCCTCTCAGGGAAGATCTTCTGTCTCAGGGACCAATCTTCCATCCTGCTTTACAATCGATGGCTTTAACGGCTTGGCTATTGAAAGCCAGGTGCTGAAGGACAGGAGACTGTCGGAGTCGATGATTCCTACACCGTTAAAAGCTAGGAATCTACTTCCAGGAAGGTTTATCATTACGTATGTAAGGCGTACGTAACTTGGTGTGAGTCTTGGGGGGGGGGGGGGGGTTGGTTCTCCCTGTTCCTTTTCCTTTTTCTGTGCCTTGCCTGTGGGGAGTTTCTACAACTGGGTGTAGATTAATGCTTGGCTGTGGGCACTATCGAGGGCCAGATTTCTGCTTTGGCTATATTTTTCCAAAGGCCGTTTGTGGCAAAGTCCTTGGTTCACACTCTTGTGCAGGGAGTTCGCCATCTGGCTTCTCCGGTGCAATCCCTGGTGCCTCTGTGGGATCTCAATTTGGTACGGTCAGTGCTTCAAAAGCCTCCCTTTGAAAATATTCGAGAACTTCCTCTGCTCACTCCGAGGCCGAAGGTGGCCTTTTTAGTCGCTATTACTTTCGCATGTAGGGTGTCAGGGTTGGCTGCATTGTCCTGTCGGTCGCCTTACCTGGTGATTCATAGGGACAAAGTGGTGTTGTGCCCCGGTCAGGCGTTCCTCCCTAAGGTTGTCTCGGGGTTTAATTCGAATGAAGATATTGTGTTGCTGTCCTTATGTCCTAAACCGAAACATCCTAAGGAAATTGCTTTACGTTCCTTGGATGTGGTCAGGGCGATTCGGGTGTACCTGGTGGTGACTGACCTGATTCGGAAATCCAATTCTTTGTTCTTATGGATGGACCTAGTAAGGGGCAGGCCGCATCTGCTGCAACCATTTCCAAGTGGATCAGGCATATGGTGGTGCAGGCCTGTTCTATTAAGGGTCAGGTTCCTCCTTTCTCTGCTAAGGTGCTTGGTGCCTCCTGTGCCTTCCGTCATCCGGTGTCAGTGGTTCAGGTGTGCAAGGCGGCTACTTGGGTCGTCTGTACACACATTCACAAAATTTTATAAGATGAATGTACTTGCATCTTCGGATGTGGCGTTTGGCTGCAAAGTTTTGCAGGCTGCAGTTGCAGAGGCTTCTGCTTCTTGAGGGTGTAATTTATTACTGGTGGTGAGCTCCAGTTGTTCCTGGTTGATCTCCTGCTAGCTGGTTTGCTATCTTTAGCCTTGTTGGGAATTCTGTGTATTGCTGTGTTTTTTTCCCACCCCTCAAGTTGACACTGCTTTGGGACATCCCAATGGTCTAGAAAACATGGACCTGTGTCCGTCAGTGAACAAAAGAGAAAACTAGATTTTTGTCTTAACGTAAAATCCTTTTTTCTGAGGTTCACTGACGGACACAGCACCAGCCCCTCTATTGGGTTGAGTTATGTGTTCTTCTGACACTGCTTGTTACAAACTGAAGTCCTATAGCAGGAAGTGATAGTATACCCCCTTGGACTGCCTCAGGGACGTAACCAAAAAGGTTTCCACCTAGTCCTACTCCTGAAGAGAGAGAAGCATAAGCCCAATGGTCTAGAAGACATGGAGCTGTTTCCGTCAGTGAACCTCAGAGAAAAGGATTTTACGGTGAGACAAAAATCCAGTTTTTTCAGGTGTTCAGCTTCTTGGTACTTTTTGCTTTTTTGCAGATCAGTATTAAAGTGGTTGTAAACCTCAGACATGAAAAATTAACAAAGCCAATGGATCCTCTCTAGTTACTTCCCCTTTCTGCCGTCTGCATGAATCACTTCTGACAGTTTTCCTGACATAACAGCTTCCTGTAAGATGCCCCCCCCCCCCTCCTCCAGCACACAGCAGGTCATTCATAGCCCTAGCTCTGAGCATTTTTCTACAAGCCTGTGTAGATGGGGGGTGTGTCGCTTTCCTTCTGTAAAATATCAGTGAACTCTGCTCTAGCTCTGCAGTGTTTGACATCAGATCCCCATCCCCTATTGCTTAAGCTGGGAAAAAAAATCCTTTGATCTGTGTGTTTTTTTTAGAAGGATCTGCAGAAGAAATGGCTGCTGACATGTACGACTTATTTAGGAGGATTTGTTTCATTTCTGTGTATCAGCTGAGGCCAGTCACTTCACTGGGTATATGTAATGGTTTACAGGATATGTGTAATGGTTTGCAACTGCTTCAGTGGCAATATGCCAGGTGTTGGGTGTCTTTTTATCAGAACGCTGTTGAAAATGGCAGATTGAAACGGCTCTCTCCAAGTTACATATATGCTTCTTTTTCTGCATATGAATACAACTAACTTACAGTATTATTATTTGATATTAGTATCATTATTACAAACTAATATACATTCTTTATTTCAGGTCTTCTTGCCTGGTTTTCTCTCCAGCAATCTATATTACAAATACTTGAATGATCTCATCCACTCAGTTCGAGGGGAAGACTACAGTTGGAGTGCAGCAGGCAATGCTGGTCAAGGGAGTCAAGGCACACCCAACCATGAGCTGTATTCTGGCTCTTCTGAGAACTCCAGCTCTCAGGTGCTGCTTAACAGTAGTAATATCGTTTTCTGTTTAATGCAGGGGGCTCCAAGCTTGCTGTCAGTGGGGGAGGCATAGCGTCCTGCCTTTGGTTTCAGTGGAAGGTATAATGCCCCAAGAGCAAGATAAAACCAAGCAAAGGGCCACATTCGGCCCGCAGGTTGCATTTTGGAGACCCCTGGTTTACTGCAATCCTCCAATGTCTTTATACCAGTGTTTCTCAACCTTTTTTCTGTCAAGGCACCCTTTAAAATTTTGCACAATCTCGAGGCACACCATTCTAAAATGTAAAAACCTAAATTGACAGTTTTACAAATTGCAGCAGCATGCACAAAATGCAAAAATGCATTGTACCTTTGCACACTGGTGCTGACTAGCATGCCAGCTTTTCTCTCCTGCCCTAGTTTCTCTACCTCAATCAACTAACGTGACCACAGTGGTGGCAGAGAGGGGCAGGTAAGGGGCAAACAAGGATGTTGTCAGGCGACTGACATCCTTCTGATCAACCTATGCCATCATTAGTTGTTGGGCCACTAACAGCTTTCCAACACAATTCCCAAACTTGTAATGCTACACATTAAAACACTGTGGCTTTGTGTAACAAAGGCAGCATTGATCCACCCTCTGGTTTGTTGACAATTCATGAGCAATTTTTAGGCATTTTGCCAAGGCACCCCTGAAGAGACTAGAAGGCACCCCAGAGTGCCACGTCACCCTGGTTGAAAAAGACATGCATTTAGAACCAATACAGTTTGAGAAGTAAACACAAATGGCCACCTCTGTCTGCTTTATAGCTGGGTCGCCTAATCAGCTGGGTCCACTTTATAGGAAACTTTTTTTTTTTTTTTTTTTTTTAATTTATAGGAGCTGTTATATTAATAATTCTCTATGTGAGTGGGAACTCCACCATGTCCCTGCAATCCCATAAATCCCATTGCAGGGCTACTTCAATGCATTGAAGGGGATTTGTTTAGTAAGGAAGACATTGACCGGAAGATTGTGTTTTGCTACTATATTCTGTTGTTACTTATAGGATATGTTAGCACGATGCAGAAAACTGTGTCAACCAACTATCAACGTTCATTCGTTTCACTGATTTCAGTGTTTGAGTTTCTGTTCAGCTGCTGCGGGTATCTGGTATGACGTTTACTACCTCTTATGGAGGCATACATTATCTGACTTTGCAGATGGTGATCTGTTTGAGGTAGGGGGACAGAGAAGATGTCCTTCAGAGATGTCAGTTGTTTAGAATTGTGACCAATACCATTTAAAGTCCATATTACAGTATGTAAGTATTGACTTGCCTCAAAAGGAAACAGCTTATTTCAAGGAAACTTGTACTGAGAGAAACACGCTAAGTACCATTGCTGACCTCTTAAAAATACAATGCACCTGACTGTCTCTGGCATCTCAACTCTCTGAAATACTGAAAAGTTGTGCAGGCATTGAAGTAAAGGTGAAATAAGAATACTCTGTTTTAAGTCAGTGACTTCGAAATGATTAAAGCCTTTGGATCAACATAGCAACCAGCGGCTTCCATTTTCAAAAGGAGAGGTTAACAGTGACAGCTTGCGGTATTTCTCTTAGCACAGGTTTCCTTTAACCACTTGCCTTCTTGCCACTTTTACCCCTTTCTGCCCAGGCCAATTTTCAGCTTTCCCTTTTGAATGCCAATTGCGTGGTCAAGCAGCACTGTACCCATATGATATTATTTTTTTTTTCTTTTTCTTCACACAATTAGAGCTTTCTTTTGGTGGTATTTAATCGCCACTGGTTTTTTATTTTTTGCTAAACAAACTAGGGGCCGTGCGGTGACGATCAATACCGTGATTATCAGTGCAGAAGTCACCTTTCACACTAACCATTTTTTTGGCGCTCTCCTCTTGCTGTGACAGCTTGAGTAAACGAATGCCCTTAACCGGTAAGTTTGTTTACACCATGATCAGCTGTGATTGGACACAGCTGATCATGTAGTAAAATGCTGCTGTGATTGGCTCTTTACCCCATCTGTGATCAGCTGTGTTCGAAGGACACCGCGATCGCAAGGTGCCACAGTGGACATGCGGGAGGCACAATCATGGAAGGACGTCATGAGGCGCCTTCCCAGAACTGGCCAACCATGCTGTAGCCGTCATTTTGCTATAGTGCGGTCGGTAAAATAGCACTTTCTCTTTCGTTCATTGACTGACACAGATCTACACCTTCTTTGACCCTTGGGTTATGCTGCTCTCCTGAGGAGTAGGACACTAGGTGGAAAAAATGGACTATGCCCATAGGGAAGTCCCAGGGTGTATACTTCCACTTCCTTCCATAGGACTTCAGTTTTTTTTCTTCTGCTTAGTCAGGTGTAAGGACCTAGCTTCCCTGCTATGATCTTTGGTCCAAACATTTTTTCCTTTTTAAACTGAACTTTTGTTCCTTTCGTTTGTTTTCTTTCTACAATCAAGTCTGTTCCAGTAAGAACTACAATCAACTGCCGGACTGGGTGACGGACTGGATATCCTAGATCCTTACGGTCTCCCTAGTCTGGCCAGCAAGCGCGTGCAGACCACAGCTCCGCGCTAGGTCAAGTGCGACATAGCTCCACTGGACAGTGGCTGGCCTGCCAGTGAAACACCTCGCGAGGACGCACATGACCTGGTCGCGGCCTGAGTCGTAGCGTACCTCTGGCCCGCAACACCCCCTGTTCCAAGATGGGGAGTTGATCTGCCCGGAGTGTTGCCTGCCGGTCCCAAGGTGTGTTTAGTGTCCCACCCCCCTCCCCTTTGGGAAATTTCAGGGTGGATGTAGGCCCCTCATTTGTCCTTCCTATCCTAAGGTCACCCCCTTTTCACTAGAAGGGTTCCCCTGCGCTGACACCCCACCCCCCCTTCTGAGCGGCTGTGCTGTCCTGGGTGGTGTGAGGTGAGCTGGGGGGGGCCTCATGCTGGGCTTAAGTTCCTGGTCCCTGGGGTCCCGGAGTTGAGTGACCGCCGCATGGCGCCACCATTTTCCTGTGGTTGAATGCATTGGCGTTCGGTGGCCATGTTTGTGTAGTCTGGCGCCATTTTTTTAAGTGGTTTCCCATATAAATCAATTTGGCGGCCGTCTTCCTGTAGCCCGATGGAGCGGTGCACAGCGGTGGGCCTCTAGTGGCGGTATTTGTTTCCTCTTCCTTTCTGATCGGCGTGCAGCAGGCAGTTTGGCGCTCTCTGTCCTCTTAAGTCGGTGGTGGTGAGTCCCTGGGGCTGTACATACTCTCCCTTCTGCTATAGCAGCGCTGCTTGGGGCGCTGGGACCTATGGTGTCATCGGTGCAGCGGTGGGGGGGGGGGGGTTAATAGTGGTTTTACAGCCTTTTATGTTCAGCTATTGCTGGCAGTCCCCAGGTTACTATGGAGTCCCTAGAACACATGTCACCACCTGATCAACTCTCTGAACCTGCGGGGACCCACTGGATCTCACTCCGCCCTGGCGGTCCTGCAGTCTCTGGTGTCCAAAGTGTTTTTGGCTCTTCAAAAAAGACCTAGCAAAAAGCTCCCCCCACCTTCACCTGCATCCTCAGATTCTGAGGCTGGTTTGGCTGCCGCGAGTCACCACCACGGGTCTAGGGTACCTGGACGATCTCCTTCTGCAAGCAGAGTCTCCTACAGGAAGATTTGGACATCACTGTGCAAACCCTGGAGGAGTTCAGTTGGATCCTGAATTTTAAAAAATCAACTCTGACTCCATTCAGCAAATTGGACTACCTTGACCTGACTCTGGATTCAGTCTCGGCTCGGGTGTTTAAGCAAAACTGCTTAAGTTGCAGCATGCAATTCGGCTCCTGTTATCCAACCATCGGTCATCTCTCAGGACTTGCATGCTGGGTCTGATGGTCTCCACCTTCGAGGTTGTTCTGTTTGCTCAGTTTCATACCAGACCTCTGCAAAAATAGATTTTGGCCAAATGGGACAAGAACCCTCGGCCCCTGGACAATCTGATCCTGTTGTACCAGAGTACGAGGGGATCCTTGCTGTGGTGGCTCTGTTCCACTCTGCTCCGGTAGGGAAACCTTCTTCCTGTACGGAACGGTGGTTTCCATGGACGTCAGCTTGTCCGAGTGGGGAGGTGTCTTGGACACAGAATCATTTCAGGGAGTTTGGTCTCTGGAGGAGTCCAGTCTGCCGATCAATACCCTGGAAATTCGGGCAATCAGGCTTTGTCTGTCTGAGTGGACAGATCGTCTGCAGGGGTGTCTGGTAAGGATTCAATGGGACAACCCAACAGCTGTGGCATATGTCAATCATCAAGGGGGCACCAAGAGTCCCCTAGCAGCTAAAAAAGTGGCCGGCATTCTAAGGTGGGCAGATCGCTTTGTTCCAGCCCTTTCTGTTGTGCACATTCCAGGGGTGGAAAATTGGCAGACGGACTACCTCAGGCTGCAGATTGTGAGTCCGGGCAAATAGTCCCTTCACCCGGAGGTATTTGAACAAATGTGTCTCCGGTGGGGGACCCTGATGTGGGCCTGTTGGCCTCTCGCCTCAACCGAAAGGTTCCGAAGTTTGTGGCAAGGTCTTGGGATCCTCTGGCAGATGCTCTGGGGGCCTCTTGGGGCCAGTATCATCTAATGTATGCCTTTTCTCTGCTACAGCTTCTGCCGAGACTTCTGCGCAGAATTGAGGCAGAAGGGATTCCAGTCATTCTGATGGCCCCAGAATGGCCTCGGCAGTCTTGGTATGCAGGCCTGGTAAGACTGGTAGTCGATGCCCCCTTGGCATCTCCCTCTCGGAGATCTTTTGTCCTCCGTCCTGCTTTATGGTCACTGGCTTTATTGGCCTGGCTATTGAAAGCCAGGTACTAAAGAACAGAGGGTTGTCGGATTTGGTAATTCCTACTGTGTAGGAAATCTATTTCTAGGAAGATTTATCATCGCATTTGGAAGGTGTACATTACTTGGTGTGAGAGTCGGGGGGTTTCCCCTGTTCCTTTTTGCGTCTGCTGGAGTTTCTACAAAAAGGTGTAGATCAGCGTTTTTGGCTCTGGGCACCAACAAGGGTCAGATTTCAGCTTTGGCAATTTTTTTCCAGCGTCCGTTGGCCACAAATTCCATGGTTCATACCTTTTTGTGCAGGGGGTTTGCCATCTGGCTCCTCCGGTAAGGTCCCCGGTGCCTCTGTGGGATCTTAATCTAGGGCTGGCTGGTCTTCAAAAACCGCCTTTTGAAAATATTTGTGAACTTCCTCTGCTTTCTCTGTCACAGAGGTGGCATTCTTGGTAGCAATTACGTCTGCACGCAGGGTCTCAGAGCTGGCTGCGTTGTCCTGTCAGTCACCTTACCTGGTGGTTCACAGGGACAAAGTGGTACTACATCCCTGCCAATCCTTCCTTCCTAAGGTCGTCTTGGGGTTCCACTTAAATTAAGACATTGTGTTGCCTTCATTATGTCCTAAACTAAAACATCCAAAAGAAATTGCCTTGCATTCCCTGGATGTGGTTCGGGCCATCAGGGTGTACCTGGCGACAACTGAGTCGATTCGCAAATCGGATTCCTTGTTTGACCATTCCCAGATGGATCAGGCAGGCGGTGGTGGCCTATGCCATCATGGGTCAGGTTCCTCCTTACCCTGTTCAGGCACATTCTACAAGGGCGCTTAGTGCCTCCTGGACCTTCCGTCAGGCGTCAGTGGGTCCAGGTTTGCAAGGCGGCCACCTAGTCGTCTGTACACACACATTCATAAAGTTTTACAAGGTGGATGTACTAGCATCTGTGAATGCTGCGTTCGGCCGCAAAGTTTTGCAGGCGGCTGTTGCAGAGGCTCCTGCCTCTTGAGGGTGTGTATTTTCCTGGTAGGTGAGCTCCAGTTCCAGGTTGAGCTCCAGGTTTACCTGGTTGGCTAAGTTTAGCCCTTTTGGGAAATATGTTTGTTGTGTTTTTTCCCACGCCTCATGTTGACACTGCTTTGGGACGTCCCAAGGGTCAAAGAAGATATGAAGCTGTGTCCGTCAATGAACGAAAGAAAAAACTGGATTTTTGTCTTACCATAAAATCCTTTTCTCTGATGTTCATTGACGGACACAGCACCCACCCCTCTGTTGAGTTGGGTTATTTATTCTTCTGGCACTGCTTGTTACAAAACTGAAGTCCTATAGCAGAAAGTGGGAGCATACACCCTGGGACTGCCCTATAGGCGTAGTCATTTCGTTTCCACCTAGTGTCCTACTCCCAAGGAGAGCAGCATAACCCAAGGGTCAAAGAAGATATGGAGCTGTGTCCTTCAATGAATAACAGAGAAAAAGATTTTACGATAAGACAAAAATCCAGTTTTTGCTAGCTTGTGCACCATAGCTTATGCGACTACTTTTGCTTAAATTTTTAACTCTTTTTACATGCTTACTGGCATTTATACTTCATTCAGATGGTACACAAAGATTTACAGAATATTTGCAGTGTCTGTGTTTCAGTCCTTTTAGTGGAGAATAAATAAGAAGCAAACTTGTAATATTGTAAAACATGAAATGAGCGAGCAAGTAAAAAGTAACATATGGCTGAAAGGAATTGTGTTAAAACTTAGTTTAATACATTACTTCTTCCCAAACAGAAAACTTTATATTTTATGCTTTACTGCACAAAGATGGAATCTCTAAATGCCAGAAGTTTTACATATCATACCTGCGACTAAGACTAGAGAGAATTTTTCTTTTCCAGCGCATTTATTGAAGTTTTGCAGTTTAGGCTTACTGATGAGTGTAACTAGTAAATTACGGAGTTAACAAGGAGTAGAGCATAAAGAAAATGGCACTTTCAGGCCCAAAAATGATACAAAAAGACTTAATTCACATGGTTATTATGAAGGGAGAGTGAAGTATGATGGGTGTCCCATTAGTATCTAAATGAGTATCTCTAGCTGATGTAGTTAAGCCCAAGGCATGCCTTTGGGTGTTAAAGTTTGGAAGGCTAGAGAGACTTTTAGCACATACTGCAGGTACAGGGTTAGCGTTTCTGGAAATAGGTCACAGCCTCTGGTCTGTATTCTGTGGTGATCCTTATCAATTACTGATGTCTGAAATTAAGAGCGAACAGTGTTTGGTATTTTGTGACATACTACCTCTGGGTCTGATTAAAGAGAGTGCCTTGACTGCTCTGTTTATACAGTTGGGTGGAGTGGCTTCTTCAGTATAGCTATACTTGGAAATCTTTCAGCTGCTCAGGAGCAAGATTCAAGAGAACTTCAGTTCATTTGAATCATATAGGTTCCTTCAGGTCTTTGCAGTCCAATAATGTACAATACTTTTCAATATTATGCATGATAACATGTAGTGCATTAAACACCGTGGCGGTAATCCCGAGTGTGGCTCGGGGGTTAATTTTCAGCACCAAAAGCGGTAACCCCGAGCCACGCTCAGGATTACCCTGTAGTGATACTTGCCTTGTCCCTACGATCTCCCGGAAAAACAAACTGCGCATGCGCCATGCGTACCAACATGGGCACTATGCGTTTCAATAGCTTTCCTAATGTAACAGAACACAAAGCAGCAGCAGATATGTTCTTGCAGCCAAGCAACTCTTGACTTTCAGACTTATTTTTGCAGTAATACTGAAATAGACTATTTCACCGCCACCGAGTGAAATAGTCTGTTTCACTATAATAATCAGTTTGTCGCTGAGCTGTGCAGGGTGTACCAAGATGGACGTCGCCACCTTGTACCCGAAGGGTACTTGCTATATTTACTATATTGCAATAATGTTATTCAGTCTATAAGGTCTAAATTTCAAGACTTGCGTGGGTGTAAGAAGATGTCCACAGCTGCTTTGTTTTCTGTCACATCAGGAAAGCTATTGGAATGGATAGTGGCCATGTTGGAAAGCATGGCGCATGCGCAGTCATTTTTTTTTTTTTTTCTTTCCTAACATCACTTCCGGTTGCAGAATCTGATAGGTAGAAGTATTCTGATAGAACGCTGGCATCCGTCTTCCATATTCCCTTCCCTGCGAGCGCCGCGACGCAGGGGGGGGCGTAACCGTGTGGAAAATTTGAAGAAAAAGAAGTACGCAAAATATGATATGGTACATTGTAATCTGTTAGGATTACTATCAAACTATTTCACCTCAGTTTTGTCTCTAGCCTGTACTTTTACAGTTTTATTCCTTTTATATTTATATTTATTAATATTTTTTTTAAGTCATTTAATTTATTAATACATTTTATTCACTTTTTCTGTTTTATTCCTAAGAATTATAGGCCTCCAATATAAAACAACAGATTTCCATCCAAAACAATGTACCGCTTTGACTTTAAAAAATACTGACATAATCAAACTTTCAGGGAGGTTAATGCAATAACTTAAGGCATTGGCCAAAAACTCAATTCACCTTTTTTTAGGCAGAGCATGCTGTATACATTGTGGTGTGCTTCAGCATGGGTGTGGTGAAACCTATAGTGACTGCGTATTGGGATGGTATGAAAGGGGCACTGAGGGTATTTTCACATCTATACACAGTAGTAATGTTCATTTCTCTTTCATTCATTGACAGACACAGCTCCATATTTTCTTTGACCTGTGGGTTTTGCTATTCTCCATAGGAGTAGTTCACTAGGCAGAAAAAAAATTGACTACTCCCATAGGGCCGTCCTAGGGGGTATACTCCCACTTCCTGCTTTAGGACTCCAGTTGTTTTCTGCCTAGTCAGGAGTAACGACCTAGTTCCTTGCTGGGATCTCTGGTCCTAGCATTATTCTTTTTTAAACGGAAATTTTTTATTTTATTATTTTCTAAACTACAATCAAGTGTGTTCCAGTGAGAATTACAATCAACTGCTAGATTCTTAGTCTTTCCAGTCCAGGCCAGCGAGCGAGACCCGACTGCAGCTCTGCACTAGGTTGGCTGCGACATAGCCCCACTGGACGGGGGGGTGACTGGCGAGTTTCTTGGGGACGCATAGCCCTGGTCACGACCTGAGTCGCAACGTATCTCTGGCCCGCAGCACCCCCATTCCAAGCTGTTATGGTGATCTGCCCAGAGTGTTGCTTGCCCAGTTCCAAGGTGTGGCGAGTAGTGTCCCCCTCCCCTTCCCTCTGGTAAATGCTCAGGGTGGACGCAGGTTCCTCCTCGGGTTGGTAGACCCCCCATGTGTCCTTCCCGCCCAAATGGCGCTTGGGATGTCCCAAGGGTCAAAGAAGATATGGAGCTGTTTCCATCAATGAACAAAAGAGAAACCTGGATTTTTGTCTTACTGAAAATCCCTTTCTCTGATATTCATTGGCTGACACAGCACCCACCCCTCTGTTGAGTTGGGTTATGTATTCTTCTGACACTGCTTGTTACAAAACTGAAGTCCTATGACAGGAAGTGGGAGTATACCCCCTATGACGGCCCTATGGGCGTAGTCAATTTTTTTCCCGCCTAGTGTCCTACTCCTATGGAGAGCAGCATAACCCAAGGTTCAAAGAAGATAGGGAGCTGTTTCCATCAATGAACATCAGAGAAAAGGATTTTACAGTAGGACAAAAATCCAGTTTTTAAGTGAATGTTGCCTTGTGCTTAAAGTGCTTTTTTTTATTTATTTTTTTTGTTGATGCATTAACCAAATTAGGTGTGAACCATTAAGAATAGATATTTTCCCTATCGTTTTCCCCTCTCTAAAATGTAACCTTCAAACTTTTTTTTTTTTTTTTCACAATTTTATTTCAATGAACCAGCCTAATGTTTGTAACTGCCCAAGAAGGTAGCTACAGTGCCTTGCGAAAGTATTCGGCCCCCTTGAACTTTGCGACCTTTTGCCACATTTCAGGTTTCAAACCTAAAGATATTAAACTGTAATTTTTTGTGAAGAATCAACAAGTGGGACACAATCATGAAGTGGAACGAAATGTATTGCATATTTCAAAAATTTTTTACAAATAAAAAACTGAAAAATTGGGCGTGCAAAATTATTCATCCCCCTTAAGTTAATACTTTGTAGCGCCACCTTTTGCTGTGATTACAGCTGTAAGTCGCTTGGGGTATGTCTCAGTTTTGCACATGGAGAGACTGAAATTTTTGCCCATTCCTCCTTGCAAAACAGCTTGAGCTCAGTGAGGTTGGATGGAGAGCGTTTGTGAACAGCAGTTTTCAGTTCTTTCCACAGATTCTCGATTGGATTCAGGTCTGGACTTTGACTTGGCCATTCTAACACCTGGATATGTTTATTTGTGAACCATTCCATTGTAGATTTTGTTTTATGTTTTGGATCATTGTCTTGTTGGAAGACAAATCTCTGTCCCAGTCTCAGGTCTTTTGCAGACTCCATCAGGTTTTCTTCCATAATGGTCCTGTATTTGGCTCCATCCATCTTCCCATCAATTTTAACCATATTCCCTGTCCCTGCTGAAGAATACCCAAACCATGATGCTGCCACCACCATGTTTGACAGTGCGGATGGTGTGTTCAGGGTGATGAGCTGTGTTGCTTTTACGCCAAACATAACGTTTTGCATTGTTTCCAAAAAGTTTGATTTTGGTTTCATCTGACCAGAGCACCTTCTTCCACATGTTTGGTATGTCTCCAGGTGGCTTGTGGCAAAATTTAAATGACGCTTTTTATGGATATCTTTAAGAAATGGCTTTCTTCTTGCCACTCTTCCATAAAGGTCAGATTTGTGCAGTATACGACTGATTGTTGTCCTATGGACAGAGTCTCCCACCTCAGCTGTAGATCTCTGCAGTTCATCCAGAGTGATCATGGGCCTCTTGGCTGTATCTCTGATCAGTCTTCTCCTTGTATGAGCTGAAAGTTTAGAGGGACGGCCAGGTCTTCGTAGATTTGCAGTGGTCTGATTCTCCTTCCATTTCAATATTATCGCTTGCACAGTGCTCCTTGGGATGTTTAAAGCTTGGGAAATCTTTTTGTATCCAAATCTGGCTTTAAACTTCTCCACAACAGTATATCGGACCTGCCTGGTGTGTTCCTTGTTCTTCATGATGCTCTCTGTGCTTTAAACTGACTTCTGAGACTATCACAGTACAGGTGCATTTATACGGAGACTTGATTACACACAGGTGGATTCTATTTATCATCATTATTATATAGGTCAACATTGGATCATTCAGAGATCCTCACTGAACTTCTGGAGAGAGTTTGCTGCACTGAAAGTAAAGGGGCTGAATAATTTTGCACGCCCAATTTTTCAGTCTTTTATTTGTTAAAGTTTGAAATATCCAATAAATTTCGTTCCACTTCATGATTGTGTCCCACTTGTTGTTGATTCTTCACAAAAAATTACAGTTTTATTTCTTTATGTTTGAAGTCTGAAATGTGGCAAAAGGTCGCAAAGTTCAAGGGGGCCAAATACTTTTGCAAGGCACTGTATACTCCTTCATATAATCTAGCATAAGATTTCTACAAAAAGCATTCTTATGGCATGAAGGGCCTTTGTCATCTACATCTAAACAAATGTGAAAGAACCATACTTTTAGTCAGTTCTTTTTATGAATGATACTAACATATTTACTGTCATTTCAGGTCGCTGTCAAAAAAAGCAATGTAAAAATTTTGAAAAATTTTGATGAAGCAATAACTGTTGATGCTGCAAGCCTGGATCCCGAGTCACTTTATCAACGGGCATATGCAGGGTAAGAATACTGAACTGCAGTATTGGAAGAAAAAAAAAAAAAAAAGAGCTCTTCCTGGTAAACTGATTATATTGCATATAGATTGGCAATCCAGATGGTGTTGCTTATTTTTTTTAATTTTTTTTTGTTCATTCTTTCTATGGGTCTTTTTACTTGCAGGAAAATGACTTTTGGTACAGTTAGTGACCTGGGTCAGTTCATCAGAGAGTCTGAACCGGAGCCTGATGTGAAAAAATCTAAAGGTAAATGTCTGCCACTTTCGCAACTACGTTACCAAACTCTGCAACATCTCATTGAATCATTAGTGTTTCCTTTATAAGTGTAGCAGGATTCTCAGCCGTTTTGCTGGATATGGGTCCGCCAGGGTTACCGCTAGCAACAGCCGCACAATTAGGCATATTCTCCAATTGTGAGCACCGAGACAAGAATCAGTCCAGTATCTTTGTGGTTTTAGGTTTATTGAGAACTTGGATAGGAGAAGGGATGAGTGGGATACTCTTCTGGCTCAACTATGCACAATATTAGGGGGACAACTGAAAAAGTGCCTGCTGACGCTGACTTGAGGCTGGCTGAATGCCAGTCAACGCCAGTTGGCGCTAATGAACGCTGACTTGCGGTCTGTTAAAACTGAACTGACTCCTGTCACTTTCCTGTGGCACAAAGTCCTTGTAGAAGCTCCCTTAACACTTTCCTTTGAGGTAGCTACTTGTACATCTGCTGCAACGCCTAACACTTTAGGGCCCGCACCGGCGCCCTCTTTACACACACTTCTCTTCAGGGCTTAGACTCTGGCACCCCCTTTCTAAGCCTCCTCCTGGTTAGCTGGCTCCTGGATCCCCTCTGACCTGGAGTGGTCCCCTATCCTAGGCAGACCCCTGGGCAGTTTACAGTACTCACGACACTGCTTTTCTGGAAACTTCTGCCCCAGCAGCTCCACTGGGTCCACAGCACACTGGATCCCTCTCTGCAGCTCAGTTCAACCTTCTGTCCTCTAGGCCAACCGCCAAGGACACCTTTGCTGATGCTGACAGGAGGAGAGACAGCCATCACCCTCCTCCTGGGACTCTGCTTCCCGCCAAAGACGCCCTGTCATGTGCTCCCCTCAGACTTATATCCCCTCCCAGGATGCACTGCGGCAGATTCTGCCCTCTGGGGTAAATACAAGCTCTGGTGTGCTATTGGCCAGATTTCCTCCACTGTCCAATGAGAGCCCTCATTGGACACAGTGGGGAGACTCCCCAAGCTCAACAGGCACACCTGGAAACACATGACAGCCTAGCTGAACAATTAGGCCCCCCTGATAAGCAGACAGGGCCTCCCTTATGGTTTTGCTAGCACCTAGGAGGGTGCTACATAAGCAAAAGTCATTGTCAATTGAGATAACAGTTGTGTTTAAAACAAAAGTGATCCATTATCCTTGCAAAGCATGTTGCTTCTTGGTTCTCTTTTTTGATGTGGAATTTGTATTGCAAAATCTAAACAATAGTGGCAACCGTTTCAATTCATAACAAGCTTTTAATAGTAGGTGCACATTGAAAGGTATTTCCACAGAACAAACAAAACAAACATTTCCCAGCACACCAGCTAGCCCAACAACAAGAAAAATGTTAAACTTAATACAGTGGTTTTGGTTGCATGGATTTGCAAATACATATGGATGCCACACTGTCAAGGTCCCTCTGTGTAGTGTGGTCCCTATCCCAAATTTGAAGCCCCCATTTTGGAGCATATACTGGTGCATTTTAGAAAATTAGAATATCTTAGTTTCTCTATCGCTCATTGACAGACGTAGTCCTCGGTGATACAGCACCTTCGGGTTATGTTGCCTCCACAGGAGTAGGACTAGACAGGAAATGAAAAATGCTCTGGCCACACCCCAGGGGCAGTCCCCGAGGGTATATCCTCTCTCTCTCTGCCACAGCAAATCAGTTTTTTTCTGTCTAGTCAGGAGTAAGGACCTAGATACCTTGCTGGGATCTTCGGTCCTGGCAGGATTTTTTTCTTAGAAAATAATTTTTTAAGACAGCTTTTTTTCTCCAGTGTTCCTGTGAGATCTTCAAGCAAGAAAGCTGAACTGGGCGACGGGCGGGATGTTGAGATCCAGTGGTCACCCCAGTTCAGCCTACGAGCGCGTGCAGGCCATAGCTCCGCGCTGGGTCGGCCGCGACATAGTCCCACTGGACGGGGACTGACCCTGCGAGTTAAACGTCTCGCTGAAACGCCAAAGACCATGAGTCACGGCGCCCGTATTGGTCGACAGCCCTCCTACCTCGGTGGAGAGGGGTACTGTCAGGAGTTGGCGCCCGCCTGGTTCCGGTATGGTGAGTAGTATGATCCCCCTTTCCCCCTGACGGGTCTTGTGGTGAACGCGGGCCCCTCTCTGTAATGGTAAGGATGGGTTCCCCTCTATCCTACAACATGTCACAGATCCCCCTAATTGAGTGTGATTTTTGTGTACAAGAAGCCAGGAGGCTTGGTTTGGGAGCTGACAATCTAATTGTAAAAATGTGTAAATGATTGTAGTCAGTGGCAGTACTAGAACTTTACTGTGATAGTATAAGGTATCCTACCTGTCAGTAGCCACAGGGCGATGTCTATACATGTATACTGCATTCCAGATCATTCCTCCAGCTAAGCAGATGCCTCCCGACGGCCACGGACCGCATACGGCCCGCTAGGGTCCGGTACCTCCGACCACGCTGACCACCATGAGGGTGAAGGGTTGTGAGGCCAAGATCCTTCTGCAGACATGTAGATCGCACGAGGCCGCCATTTTGGTGTAGCCTCGTGTCTCCAGCATGGGGGCGGCCATGTTTGAGGTGACTCAAACACCTCATGGAGCCAGGGGGAGGAGCCGGCAGGCGTGTTAAGGGGCGGAGCCGCCTCTTTTACCCAGGAAATAGGGCCAAAGACTTCCTGTCTGTAACAAGACAAGCACTGAGCAAGCTGATGAAAACTTCTGTGCATCAGGGATGAGCCTTGGGGTCTGTCTCTCTCGCTGTGGGGTCCAAAAAGGCAGGTAACACTGAGGGGCGCTGTTGCGACTGGGGGACACAAAAAAAAAAAAAAAAAGTTTTTTTTTTTTACTTTGTCATTTTTTGTCGCTGGCAAGTGTCTTGTATAATCATTGACCCTGCCGCATAGGTATCCCCACCTAATCCCCTCAAGGTGGCCGCAGGACCCTTCAGTACCCCACTTGTTTTTAATGCATTATCGGCAGTTTTGGAGTCTTTGGTATCCCGGGTGGAGGTGGCCTGTCAGGGACGGGGATCAAGAAGCGACCCCCGCCTACCCCTATTGTTTATCAGATACTTCAGATACGGATTCAGAACTGGTCAATGCAGTTGCAGGTCCCTCTTAGGGGGCTGTTGTCTCAGGTAATATCTCCTCAGCAGTGAGGAGCACGTTTCTGCCTCCGCCATAGCACAAGAGTGGTGGATGCACTAGTTGTGTCCGTCCGGGAAACCTTTAGTCTTGAGGTTACACCGGCAGAGGTAGCTGAAACTGAGATTCCTTTTTTGGTACTTGTTAGCCTACCAAAAGGGCGAAGGATTTTCCTTTACCCAAATGGGGTCGTTTAGAAACGAACCCCTGTTATTTCCAAACGCATGGCTAGGTGCTATCCGTTTGAGGAATTCCTCTTTATAGGATAGACGGTACCACCTGCTGTCTTGCCACAGACTGTTAGGATAAAAAGACCTCGTAACTAACGAGGACCTTCCTTTTCTGCTCATATAGAGTTGTTCGTTCCGCGAGGGCGGGCGATAAGGCGAAACCCTCCAAAGCCCCTTTAGAGGGGTTTCAAAGGGCGCTGGTCGGGTAAACAAAGAGTCCGGCTCAGCCAAGCCTGAAGAATATAGCCTGATGCGCCCCTGGGGTGGGGGGGGGATGTTTTCACCGGTTTCTGGAGGACACAGGATCGAGTTTCGATCACTTCCACCGGTGCGATTCTTCCCTTCTAACATTGAACGGTTTCAGGGGTTCTATTCGAACCTATTCACAATGCCCAGGAAAGAGGGCAAGGTGCGTCCAAATCTGGACTTGGGAAGAAATAGAGTCCATCCGTACAGTGGTGGCCTCCCTGCATCAAAGAGATTTCCTGGCGTCCATAGACATATAGGATGCCTATCTTTATATCCCCATCATCGCAGGACATCAGCGTTTTTTCGCTTTCCCAAAGATCATCCCTGGTTCCCACCAGGAGACTGAACTATCTGGGCCTAAGGTTGGATACATCCTGGGCAAGAGACTTTCTCCTTGCTGAGAAACTCCAGAAGGTTCAGTCAACGATTCGGATGTTGCTGACCGTCAATTGGCTGGGACTGATGGTGGCCTTCTTAGAGGCAGTACCGTATACCCAGTCTCATACCCGAATTCTCCTGAAGGAGATTCTTAATGGAATCAGAATTCCGATTCCCTGGACAATCGAATCCGGTTGAGCGAGCGGACCAGGAAGTCTCCGATGCTCAACCAGGGGAAGTCATTTCTTCCGATAGTATCCAGATTACCAATAAGGGTATCGGAACTGAGAGCGATCAGATTTTGTCTAATTTACTGGATCGAGCAGCTCTAGAGCAGCCCGATTCGGATCCAATCGCATATGGCCTCTTCATCCAGAGGTTTTTCCCTAGCTGTCCCTTCATTGGGACATCCCGGATGTGGATCTGTTGGCACCTTGGCCTAACAGGAAGGTGCGGAGGTTTGTAGCTCGCGCCACAATCCTCTAGCGGACGCAGCAGAAACGCTGATCGCCCCGTGGGGGCAGTATCAGCTACGGCATGCCTTCCATCCTCTCAAGTTGCTGCGGGAACTTCTTCGCAGGATAGAGGTGGAGGGAATTCCAGTTATTCTGGAAATTCCGGATTGACCTCGTCGAGCCTGGTACGCCGACTTGGCGAGGCTAGTCGCGGACACTCCTTGGAGACTTCCTCTCAGGGAGGATTTGCGGTCTCAGGGACCGATCTTCCATCTTGCTTTACAGTCGCTGGCTTAATGGCCTGGCCATTGAGACCCAGGTACTGAAGGACAAGGGAGTGTCAGCTTCAGTTATTCCTACCTCCAGTTAAAGCAAGGAAAGCGACTTCCAGCACATGGAAGTCTTATATTGCATGGTGTGAATCTATTGGATTTCCCCCACAGACCTATTCGGTGACCCGAATTTTGGTCTGTCTGCAACAAGGGGTTGAGCAGAAACTATCCTTGAGCACGATCAAGGGTCAGGTTTTCGGCGTTAGCAATCTTCTTTCAAGAAACCTTTGGCTAATCATTCCTTGGTGCGGAATTTCATCCAGGGGGTGCGACATCTGGCTCCGCCAGTGTGCGCACCCTTACCGCCTGGTATCTTAATTTAGTGTGGTCGGTTCTTCAGAAACTTCTCTTTGAAGATATTAGGGAGATTCCCTTGCTTACATTCCCAGAAGGTGGCCTTCTTGGTGGCCATTACTTCTGTACGCAGGGTGTCAGAACTGGCCGCATTATCCTGTCGTTCCCCAGATCTGGTGGTTCATAGGGATAAGGTGGTTCTTCTTCCGAATCCATCCTTCCTTCCTAAAGTGGTTTTCGTAAGACGGACTCACTTTTTGTGATCACGGATAGCCCTTGAAGGGGGTTGCCTGTGTCTGCCGCGACCATATCTACATGGATCAGTCAGACGGTGGTACAGGCTTATTCTATTAAGGGTCGGAATCCTCCGTTCCCTGTTAGGGCGCACTTCACTCGAGCGCTCAGTACTTCCTGGGCCTTTCGCCATCAGGCGTCAGTGGTCCAGGTATGTAAAGCGGCCACCTGGTCGTCGGTACATACCTTTACAAAATTTTATAAAATTGATGTGATGGCATCGGCGGATGCCTCATTTGGCCGCAAGGTTTTGCAGGCCGCAATTTGAGGAGACCGGTGGTCTACCTCGAGGGTTTTTTTCTGTTTGAGAATTTTTTTGTTGAGTCTCATCATTAAGGATGAGCATTGTAAACTTCTAGTTGGCACCGGTTGGCCCTTCTAGATTTGGATTTGATTTCCATTTTCCCACCCCTCATTTGTGATACTGCTCTGGGACTTCCCGAAGGTGCTGTATCACCGAGGACTACGTCTGTCAATGAGCGATAGAGAAAAATGGATTTTTGTAAAATCTTACCGTAAAATCCTTTTCTCTTAGCTCATTGACAGACGTAGTACCCGCCCCTCTGTTTTTGAGTTGGGTTGGGTTAAATTCTCTAAGCACTGCTTTTGTGACATAACTGATTTGCTGTGGCAGAGAGAGAGAGGATATACCCTCGGGGACTGCCCCTGGGGTGTGGCCGGAGCATTTTTCATTTCCTGTCTATTCCTACTCCTGTGGAGGCAACATAACCCGAAGGTGCTGTATCACTGAGGACTACGTCTGTCAATGAGCTAAGAGAAAAGGATTTTACGGTAAGATTTTACAAAAATCCATTTTTATTTCAGTAATTCAATTCAAAAAGTGAGACTCATATTAGAATGTATATGTGTGTGTTATAGATTCATTACACACAGAGTGATATATTTCAAGCATTTCTTTCTTTTTATTTTGATGAATATGGCTCACAGCTAGTAAAAACCCGAAATTCAGTTTCTCAGAAAATCAGAATATCACATGAGGATTTTTAATTCTGAAATGTTGCCTTACTGAAAAGTTTGTCCTTGTACAGTATAGTATGCACTCAATAGTTGGTTGGGGCTCCTTTTGCACGAATTACTGCGTCAATGCAGCGTGGCATGGAAGTGATGAGTCTGTGGCACTGCTAAGGTGTTATGGAATCCCAGGTTGCTTTTGATTGTGGCTTTTAGCTTATCTGCTTTGTTGGGTCTGGTGTCTCTCACTGTTCTCTTGACAATAGCCCACAGATTCTCTATGGGGTTTAGGTCAGGCAAGTTTGCTGTCCCATTAAGCACAGTGATACCATGTTCATTAAACCAGATATTGGTACTTTTGGCAATGTGGGCAGGTGCCAAGTCCTGCTGGAAAATGAAATCAGCATCTCCATAAGGCTGGTCAGTAGAGAGAAGCATGAAGTGCTCTAGGATTTTCTGATAGAGGCCTGCGCTGACTTTGGACTTGATAAAACACAGCGGACCAACACCAAGAGAAAACATGGCTACACAAATCCTCAGATTGTGAGAACTTTACACTAGACTTCATGCAACATAGATTCTGGGCCTCTCCAGTCTTCCTCCAGACTCCAGGACCTTGATTTCCAAATGAAATGGGACCGCTGAGCATCAGTCCAGTCCTTTTTCCCTTTAGCCCAGGTAAAACGCTTCTGAGGTTGTCTCTGGTTCAAGAGTGGATTGATACAAGGCATGCAACAGTTATAGCCCATGTCCTGGCAACATCTGAGTGTGGTGGCCCTTGCAGCACTGACACCAGCCCTAGCCCACTCCTTGTGAGTCTCTTCAAATTCTTAAATGGCATTTGCTTCACAATACTCTCAAGGCTGTGGTTATCCCTGTTGCTTGTGCACCTTTTTCTACCACACTTTTTCCTTCCACTAAACATTCTAATAATATGCTTGGGTACAGCACTCTGTGAACAGCCAGCTTCTTTAGCAATGACCTTTTGTGACTTTTCCCTCTTTGTGGAAGGTGTCAATGACTGTCTTCTGGACATCTGTCAAGTCAGCAGTCTTTCCCATGATTGTGTAACCTACTTAACCAGACTGGGAGATCATTTAAAGGCTCAGGAAACCTTTACAGGTGTTTTTAGTTAATTGGCTGCCCAGAGTGTGACATCATAAGTCTACAATATTGAACTTTTTCACAATAGTATAATTTTCTGAGATACTGAATTCTGGGTTTTCACTAGCTGTAAGCCATAATCATCAAAATTAAAATAAAGGAGTGCTTGAAACCTATCACCATGTGTGTAATGAATCTATATATTATTAGTTTCACTTTTTGAATTGAATTACTGAAATATTTTTACTTTTTAATGATACACTAATTTTTCTCCTTCCAAGAAGTTTGATTTTCAAAAAAGACATGTAACAGGATTAACAGTGGCAGTCGCAGCCGCTTAATACATGAAGTACAGCATGGTTTAACAGAACCAGAAGAGATGTTCAAATACTGTATGTAGATATCTTGTGTGCTGTGGCATATGTATATAAAAAGGCCAATAATCCAAGCATATGTCAACTAAAGAAAACAACGAAATCTCTGTGTAACAAAAACTGAATGCAAACCTTGCTTTTTTGAACAAGTACCTGGAGAAATCCTCAGAATCCACGAAATTCATACAACAAGCCCAAGTTTTGTAAAATTTAGATGGGGCTTCTCTGGTCTGGTGGACAAGGTCCTCCTTCTCTGCTATTTTCTGAACTCTCAGAATCCATTTATCAATGGTTGGGGGATTTCTTTTTTTCCAGTGTAATAATAAAATTTTGGCTGCGTTCATTAGGTATAGGGGAATTGGCCAGGGGTGTAGTCGTCTAGGAGTATAGATTGTGAAGCTAGAAATAAGTTGATGAACCTCAGTCCAGAAAGGCTGCATATCTGAACATCCATCCTAGCATAAGGAACAAACTTTTCAGAAACATAGAATGTGTCGGCAGAGAAAGGGAATACAATAAGACACGTGGCCACTCGCTAAAACTTGAGGAAAAACTGTTTAACCTTAAAATACGTAGAGGGTTCTTCACTGTCAGCAGTAAGGATGTGGAATTCTCTTCCACAAGCAGTCGTATCAGCAGGGAGCATCGATAGTTTCAAAAAACTATTAGATGGGCACCTTAAAGACCACAACATACAGGGGTATACAATGTACGGTTAACAGCAAACACACACACACATCATAGGTTGAACTGGATGGACTGGTGTCTTTTTTTCGACCTTACAAACTATGTAACTATGAAGAGTGAGCCAGGTTCTTTTTTACAGCGCCAACATAGGTGTGAAATGTTAGGGTAGATATTGTGTAGTTTATCAGGTGTTCTGTACCAATTTGGATAGATTTTCAACCCGTTCTCCTGAGCGAATACGTTAATCGAGCCTTTGTGAATGTGGGAGTAGATACGTTCCCACTCCTCTATGGTCAGGTCCAACGAGAGTTTACCCTCCCATTGTTGGCTAGCTTTATTCTTTTTAGGGTCACAAGAGGGGAACATTATTGTATGTAAGTCAGAGCTTAGGAGACTTTAGGGTTCTGTCTTGGTGCATATTGCTTCAAACTGGGTATGCACCCTGTGCAAAACTGAGAAAGGTTTGGTGCTAGTTAAAAAGTGCCTAATTTGTAAATAGATCAGCCATGGTAGTTGAGAGGATAAGGGCATAATAAGTTAAGAAGGACCCTTTATCAAAAAAGTTTTCAGTGCGATTGGGAATGTCAGGTCCGAGTTTGGAGAGAAATGAATCTGCGAGGCCAGGGGAGAAATCAAGATTTTGCTTAAAAGGGGTGAAGGGAAAGAGGACAGATTTAATTTCTTACAGGCAGCCTGAAAAATATTGCGTGTGAGGCCTATTAAGGGATGTTCTGCCTTGTCTTGTGGGTAATGATGAGACCCAATCCATGGGAGAGACCTCAATGAGTTCTATGATGAACATGCCAATCAATTATCCTGGTTAGCTTGCAGGCCCAGTAGTACCTATGTATGTCAGGGAGGCCTATACCTCCCTTTAGTTTACAGTTTGAGTTTGTCATAGCTAAGCTTTGAATGTTTTTAGTGCCATATAAATTGGGTATAAACATGCTTGTAAGAGGAGAAAAAGGTTGATGATAGTTTGATGGGGATTGTTTGGAGGAGGTACAGAACTCTAGGAAGGATATTCATCTTAATTATGGAGGCTCTGCTAAATTATGAGAAGGGACCTGTGTACCATTTCTGCAGGTCTTGTTGGATTTGGATTTCAAAAGTGGTTGGAAATTGCTAGGGTAAAGTTTTGATCATTTTGATGGGAGTTTAATGCCAAAGTAAGTTATGGCATGAGGTTCCCAGCCAAAGGGGAAAATATTCCGACAGTGTGAAACTGTGTTTAGCGGAAGGGAGATGTTAAGTGCCCGGGATTTGGTGAAGTTGATCTGCAACTTTAATAAGGATTTAATAGGAAGAAGTTTGTCAATAGTTTGGGAAAGATATTCTAATTTTTTTGAGATGCACCTGTATAGAAAAAAAGAAAAATTGAGGGCAGGTATGCCTGAAGGTAGCTCATGCCTTTTTACAGGCACAGGTTCACACCAGAAGCACAGCACCACACAATAGCAGGTGAGGACTAGTGTTTCCCTGTCCTAAATCCAGCAAGCTAAACGGTAATAGCAACTGTTCCTCCTAAGTTATAGTATGACTAGCTTTTTATAGGTGAACTTGGATTGCAAAGGCCTTAGATGATATGGGATATAAAACGTGGAGAAAATGTAGATCCTGAAAAATGTAAACCTTCTATAGGTTTCTCATTTTTTTTGTATTCCTTTATAATATATTTGTTTTACTTTTTAAATTATTTTTTTATTTTAATTACTATTGCATTAGAAGCAGAAAATCTCCAGGGTGGGTGGGGAATCTTGTCTTTGTAGTTCCTGGGAAATACAAGAAGTTGGCAGGTGGCTCAGCCTACCATTGAAATATCACTTTTTGGGTTGACTGACCCTCAAGTTTTGTACAACTAAAGGATGCCCATACTGGAGGCTGACATTTTTCAAATTATGCTAGTTGCTGCCACCATGGATTCAATTATGTTTGTTTACTGAGCTTGAACAAGCATGCTAATCAGAACATGCAAAATTGAAATGACTGGGTCAATGTAACAGCCAGGAAGCGTTTTAGCATGAAATGATGATAAAGTTAACGTATTTCTTTTTTGTCTAGGTTCAATGTTCTCACAAGCTATGAAGAAATGGGTACAGGGAAGTACAGATGAGGTGAATATTCTCATGCATGGAACACAGGCTTGATATGTATTTTTGTGCAGGTATTTGTACAAGTAGTTGAACCATCAGCTTTCTACGTTGAAGTTATTTTTGTCTCCTCAAAGCAGCCAGAGTATTTTGGGAATGGGAGGGGGTGCTGTCACATTTAGTCACTATTCATTCTTGTTATCTTGTTTTTAAATACTGCAGTTTCCCACATGGCATTAACATTTTTTCCCTGCAATTCTGACAAAGCAGTGAGGGGTTTGTCAAATGACAGATTGATGTTTCTCACATGGCTTGAAGACTTCAAAGTGGTTGTAATTACTGTGATGCTCTCGGTTATAGATCCATATTTAGTGCAGAGTGTGTATTTTCTTTAGCATTATCATTTTAAAATTCTGTGCACAGTGCTGCTGTGCAGTCATGTGTCCTCCCTCTATTTCCTTTACCGATCTAAGAGACTATAGTGGGAGGGGCTGAGATTCTCTTCTGATGTTTGGCAGATGGAAAACACGTGACTGCACGGAAGCCCTGTGCAAAGATGTAGTATTATAATTTTAAGAAAACACACACAGGTGCGTAAAACATAGACCTAAAACTGTGGATCAAATAGATGTTTTTTACAAGCACTGGAGCAGCTGCAGAGAATAGTATTACTCAAGGCAGGAGGGGAGGGGCGTGGAAGAGATTAATTTAACAGTTCACACAGAGACTACGGAAGAGGGGGAGGGGGAGATGCAGAGACGCTGGGGAGAGAACTGGATGACAGAGGCACATAATCTGACCATGCTGTCATGGATCAACAGCCATGATATGGTCAATACACACAGATGAGCACAGGAACAGGCAAGATCAACCAGATATTGCACAACATAGAAAGAGCCAACTGACATTTTAAAAGCTCTTTGCTTTATATCATGCTTTAAAGGGACAGATATTTTTTTTATTTTTATTTATTTATTTATTTTTTTAGGTTTACAAACTTTTTAACGCCTTGTTCACACCTTACGTGCATAAAAACTGATGGGAAAAAATGCACAGATTTGATTTGTATGCGTTTGTTCACACCATGTTCAAAGACTCACATATTTATTATGTGGGTCTGCAAGAACACAAAGAAAAAAAATATTTTCTATGTGCCCTATTCACTCCACAATGTTGATGTTGCGTAATTTTTATTTTTTTTTTTCTGTGAGGCAAACTGCATACATGTTGCAGATTTCTGCGCTTTAAAAAAAAAAACTGCACATGATAGTAGTGTTGTGATGTGAACAGGGCACATAGAGAACGCTTGTGTGTTTTTTTTGGTCTTGCAGAACACGTGCAGAAAAACGCACATCTGCACATGGGGTGAATGAGGCCCAAATGGAGTACACTCCAATCAAACATGGACATTCTTTTTTTTTAAATTCTTTGTTTATTTAATAAAACATGAAAACAGGAAGGCATACAGTAAAACACCAATGGACATGAATATAAAAAGTACAATCACGAGAAAGATAGCAGTGGTCCATTTTCACAGCAGATACCGTATCTCTAACATTGAGCAATGGTGCAAAAATAGGATTGCATTGAAAACCCTGTCAGATACATATTTTATCCGGGGACTCCAATGGTAGAAGGTGCGATGACTAACGGTTGACATAGGAGCTCGTCGGGCATATCTAGGGAAGTCCACCCGCCCCACCGGCATCCAACTGTGGGCCGGTATCAGGGGGACGGGACGTACCACCCCAGAGTCCCAGAGCCCAGGATAGGTACCAAGGGGTCTGGCACAGGCATGCCCTCTTGGGGAGAGAACTGAATGCAGACCCAGACAACCGAATACCCGTGATATGAAGGTGTCGTCTGGCCAGTCGCTAATATCCAGGTCAAAATACACATGGGAGTGCAGAAAGTGAACACCAGACACAGTATTAAACACAAAAAGAAAGGTAGACAAGAGGAGATAGCAGAGGGGCAGGTTGAATAAAGCAGAAGAAAGGCGGGGGGGGGAAGGGAAGGGAAGGGGCGGGGAGGCTCGACCAACCTCCACGGTCACTGCTTAGGCAAGCAGGTCTTTGTATTCCGTCGTAAACGTGAAGTCATGCCAGTAATACCAGCGTTTCATAAATTTGTCCCTGGTACCGTGCTCAGTGGCAACCAGATCCTCCATTTCATTGAGACAGGCAACCTTGCGGAGCCACATCGCCACCGTAGGAGGCTGACTCTGTTTCCAGAGCGGGGGAATGCAACTCTTCGCCGCCGTAAACAGGAGCGGAAGTAATGATTTGCGATAGGATGCCCGTGGAAATTCATGATGGTGGAGGAGAAAGAGGGCTGGGTCTAACGAGAGGGTATGGTCTGTAAATTTTTGAGCGATACGAAGAACAGATGAACATGGACATTCTTAATGGAAGTGTATACAGCATGCAGTGTCTGCCTGTCATAGGCGTTTTCTTCTCCCACATTGCTTCGGCTTGAGCCTAACACAAGATCTGTCCTTAAGCGTCCGAAAAAAATTACAATATGATAGGTCACTTTTACTGAAGACAAGTCCTGCATGGCTTTGCTTTGTATTTACATCCTGTTTGGCTGTTACTAATCTGTTGTCAGGCGAACACTAGAGAGTGGCATTTAGGGCTAATTCACACCACATGCAGTCCAGTGCAATTCTTTTCTGCATCAACAACACATGGATAGTAGGTTATATAGTTTCTGGTGCATGCCAGTTCCAGAAAAAAAAAAGTAGAACATGCTTAATTTTTCCTGCACTGGATTGTACTGTAGCAGATAAACGCATCAAAAACGCACTAGACCTCAGAGTGAAAAAAACAGGAATAAAGCATCTGGAAACCCCAAAAAAAACTATTCTGGAAATCATCACAATAAAAATGTGCATGCTTCCAGAGCGGATCTGAAGTGTGTTTTTGTGGAGTGAACTGGCCTCTAAAGATGTTAAGAAACTGCACACCTCAATTTTCATTCAGTTCCGTAGCTCCATTACTTTTTCAATGCCAGTCATTAAAAATGAATAGAGCTTTGCCTGCTCCAGAGTCCAAAAGCAAGTACATCACATTGTGATGCATTTTTTTTTTTTTTTTAAATGCAGCTGCATGGCCATGTTTGGGGTCGGATTTAAGAGACCCTGCCACCCAACCATTTTGTATTTAATCAATACATTTATTACAACATCATAGTGTATTATAAAGTATATCACTGTTCTTTATCTGTACCAAAAAATATCCTTTGTCTAAACCAGTGTTTCTCAACCTTATTTCAGTTTAGGCACCCTTTAACCACTTTAAGACCGGAGGATTTTCCTGCTTAATGACCAGGCCACTTTTTTCAACTTGGCACTGCGTGACTTTAACTGACAATTGCGCGGTCATGCAATGCTGTACCCAAACAAAATTTACGTCCTTTTTTTCCCACAAACAGAGCTTTCTTTTGGTGGTATTTGATCACCTCTGCGCTTTTTATTTTTTGCGATATTAATAAAAAAAGCGATAATTTTGCGAAAAATTAACATTTTCTACTTTGACACTTAAAAAATATCCAATATATTCAATTTTGTCATATATTTAGGCCAAAATGTATTTAGCTACATGTCTGACAAAAAAATTCTCATTGAGCATATTTTTAACGACTTTAAGACCAGGAGATTTTACCCCCTTCCTGAGCAGGCCATATTTTGCGATTCGGCACTGCATTACTTTACGGACAATTGCGCGGTTGTGCGACGCTGTACCCAAATTAAATTTGCATCCTTTTTTTCCCCACAAATGGAGCTTGCTTTTGGTGGTATTTGATCACCTGTGCGATTTTTTTAATTTTTAAAAAAGAGAGCGACAATTTTGAAAAAAAAAAAATAACAATTTTTCACATTCTGATATAGAACATTCCCCCCAAAAAATTTACAAATCAAAATTTTTTAACATTTTTAGGCCAATTTGTTTTCTGCTCCATATTTTTGGTAAAAAAATCTCAATAACCGTATTTTGATTGGTTTGCGCAAAAGTTACTAACTACGGGAAAGATTTGTCTTTTTTTTTTTTTTTCTAGTAATGGCGGCGATCTGCGTTTTTATGCGGGACTGTGACATTGCGGGGGACAGATTAGACCCCTAAATGACATTTTTGACACTTTTGGGGGGACCAGTGACATTACTACAGTAATCAGTGCTAAAAATATGCACTGTTACTGTAATGACACTGGCAGGGAAGGGGTTAACACTGTTGGTGATCAAGGGGTTAAATGTGTGCCTCATGCTTACTAACGTGTATGGGGGGAGGGAGTTCTGTGACAGAGACAGAGATCGCAGGTCCAGCTATCCTGAATCCTGCAAACTGTCCCTGTCTGTCACAGAGAAGATCCGCCCGCTTTGTTTACACAAGCGGGCGGATTTTTTCACTCTTTCCCCGACGATCGGGGAAGAGAGACGGTGATTGCCGTCTCTCCTCCTCCGGCCCGACTCCCGCTGTTGTCTGTACACAGTGGGAGCGAGCCTGTGGTGGCGCGTGCGCGCCACCGAGGCAGGAAGGAATCCAGCGACGTAGGTGTGAGCAGTCCAGAAGTGGTTAAAATTATGGACCGTCTCTAGGAACCACATTCTAAAATGTAAAAAACTTTTCTAATAGCTATTAACAATGCAGCAACATCCACAGGTAGGACACTTTTGCACACTGGTACTGACTAGTATTCCAGTGTTTTTCTTCTCCCTCAGTTTCTCTCCATCAGTCAGGTAATGTCACCCTAGTGCTGAGGAAAAGGGGTACAGGAGGGTCAAACAAGGATGGAGGCAACAGACATCATTCTTATTAACTGATGATGTAATTGGTTGTTAAGATGCCAGTGTTGAGAAAGTTGAAATGGTGCATAATGAAAACCTGTAGCTTTGTGTAACTAAAAGGCAGGCTTGATGAACCTGTTGGCTTGTATATAATTTTTAGGCATTTTGCCAAGGCACCCCTGAATAAACCTCAAGGCACCCCGGTTGAAAAATGCTGGTCTAGACATCCAAAAACTGAGACTGCTGTGCGCTGCTATCTTGGATGTGACGTCGGCACATCCAGCAGATAAAGAATGGTCACTCGAGTGTCGTATTGCATTGTAACCATGTTTTTTTTTTTAATTGCTTTTACAAACACTTGAATACTGAAAAAACATTATATATTTTGTGAAAGTAGGGACCTTGAGTTGTAATTTTTTTTATGTCATAATAACAATAAATTATTAAACCTGTATTTTCTGTAAAAAGTACTCTAAATTTAATTTTGGCGCACACAAAACAATGCCCAATTATTTTGTAAAAAATTTAACAGGTAAGGTTGTGTTGAGTAAATAGATGTGACAATACAAATTATTGTTTAAATTTAAAATTTTAAAATATAATACTAAAGAATCCTTGTGATTTTTTGCACAGCAGCACTTTGAGTTACACTCTAGCACCACCATAGCGCAGCATTAATTTAATTTCTCACTTGAGTAAATAGATACCAAACATGTCAAGCCTTAAAACTGTGCACGCCCAAAGTATGGGTACCCTAAATTGTCCATAGCCGATGCTTTAAAAGCTTTTACAAGTCATAAATTTAGAGTTAAACCTGAGTTACAACCTCGGAAAAGTTTTTTTTTTTTAGAAAAAAATACCCCCTGGACAATCAGGGCTAGTGCATTCCACAATGGATAGCCTCTGAACTGTCCAAGGTCGCACTTACCTTTTAGAAGAAATGCTTACCTTGAAAATTTCTTGTCCAGCGCTGCCATCTCAGGTGTGGGCAGCTGAAGCCAGGGCGTCCTCTTCGGTGTCCTCTTCCGTGTCTTCTTCGTCCCAGAATGCCCTGCATCGGCCCCGCTCGTCACCTTCGGGGCAGGCGTGTCATCCCTACAAACTTCTGGGCATGCCCAGAAGCTGTTTAGCAGGGAATGACACACCTGCACCGGAACTGACGAGCGGGGCCGGTGCAGGCGTATTGACTCCTGGGAGCGATGATGTTCAGCTCCCAGGAGTCATCGCAAGCAGGAAGTGACGTCGTGGGCCACGGCCGCAGAGGCAGACCACAACTGAAGTTGGGAAAGAACTTGCTGAAAATTACTAGACAAGATGGTGCAGTCATGTCCAGAGGCGCCATAAATGTTTCATTCTGGCCAAAATGTCCTATAGTAAGGACTTGAGTAAATATAGTTCTTTAATGCAGGAGTGGTGTTTTTCTGTCCCTGATGGGGATTGTTACAGTGGGTTTTCTAATAGTTTTTTTTTTAAATTAGGGCATACATGTACCAGTGTTACTTGCCTATTTTCTCTTTCTAGGCCCAAGAAGAAATGGCCTGGAAAATAGCAAAAATGATTGTTAATGATGTCATGCAGCAGGCACAGTGGAATCTACCACCTGACAAATATACTAAGGTCAGTACAGTTCAGTTTTTTTTTTTTGCAGACTTGGATAGATTGCAGAAGTAACTGTTTGTGTCAACTTTTGGGAGATTTCACTTTTTTTTTTTTTCTATGACCACTGTCATTGGAACTGACAGACATTCCAATACACGCTTCACTTTATCCAAAACATAAAAAAACATAAAAAAATGCTCAGTTTCATGATGGTATTTGGAGACTACTAACCTCGTTTAACGAATATGATTTTAAGTTTGACAGTGACATTTCAGTGTGTTGGGAGGGGAAATCAGGGCACAGGAAGTGAGTAAGAGTTAAACCAAAACTACAAAATGCAAAATTATTTTTGGACTATGGAATGAAAAAAAAAGAGAAAAATCTCTTGAGATGTATGTCACCCCCTAAGTATGCTCATTACTTTCTCTAGTATTTACACTTTCATTCAGGCCTATTAGTATAGCTCTCCCTGTGCTGCCGGCCTGCTGCAACTTTCATATATGAGAATTTGGTGCTGCAATTCTGGCGAATCGATTGGTATTTTTCTGTACCTGCAGGGTTTTTAATGGATAAACATAGCAAAATGTTTATTGCAAAAAATGTAATTCATATTTCTTTTTCGTTCATTGATGGACACCTCTCCTGATTCTTGTTAACGATTGGGTTATACTGCCCCCTACAGTAGTAGGACACTAGGCAGGAAAAAGCTTGACTAAGCCTATGGGCAGTTCCAGGGGGTATACACCCACTCTCAGCTATAGGCACTCAGTTTTTTTCTGCCTAGTCAGGAGTGAGGACCTAGTTCCTTGCTGGGATCTCTGGTCCTGGCTTTTTTTTTTTTTTTTTCATTTTAAATGGAATTTTTTTTCCTCCCATTATTTTGTTCCTGTGAGAACTACAATCAAGTGCTGGACTGGGTGACAAACTGGATAATCTAGATCCTTACGGTCCGGCCAGTGAGCGCATGCAGACCGCAGCTCGGCCTGCGACATAGCCCCACTGGACGGGGGCTGGCCTGCGAGTTAAACGTCTCACGAGGACGCATAAGAACTGGCTTTGGCCTGAGTCGCAGCGTTTCCTTCTGGCCGACAGAGCACCCACATTATGATGGAGCGGTGTCCTGTCTGGAGCGATGCCCACCCTGTTCCTGGTGTGATAAGTAGCTGTCCCCCCACTACCCCTTGAGGGTTTTGGGGTGGATGTGGACTCCTCCTTGGGATGGTTGGACCCCCGAATTCCCCTCTTTCAGCCCCTCTAAAATTTTGGTCACTGTTGGTCTTTCGGCCCACTCCCCCCTCGGGTGAGGTGATGAGGTGGCTTTGCCACATGCTCTTAAGGGAGCTGGTTGGAGTTGCTGCTGACCGGATTTCCCGGTGCGCAACTGGGGGTCGAGCAGGGTTCCCTGCCATCCTGGGTGTTGGTGACTAGGGCAGGGATGTCTTCTGGGCGCCCTGTGGTGGTTGTTGGGCTGGGGGAGCAATCCATCTCAAGATTAGGGATCAAAAGTCAGGGCCTCCACCAGAGGTTCCAAGAGGACCTGGTCTGGCAAGCCACAAGCTGGCTCTTCTAGACCTGCAGACAAAGGCTGCCTCTGCATGAAGGGGCGCCCTCACTCGTATCTGGGGAGGGGGGACGTCTTAGCTGGTTTCGGGATCCATGGACCTCCATGGTACAGGTCAAGTGGGTCCACTGTGTTTTTCGGTCAGGCTACGAGATCGAGTTCGGTCTTGTCCTCTGGAAAGGTTTTTTCCCTCCCAACCTGAACTTGTCCCCAGATCACTTACTGGGTCTCTTTGGGGCAGTGCAAGACTTGTTTCAAAGGGTAATTGTTCCGGTTCCGACTTCGAAAAATTTTCAAGGTTTTTTTTTTTTTACTGAAACCTCTTTACAGTCCGCAGGAAGGAAGGCAAGGTACGTCCAATTCTGAAACTCAAGGCACTAAGCTGCTTTGTGCGAGTACAGAAGTTCTGCAAGGAGTCCATTCACATGGTAGTGGCGTCCCTACATCGGGGGGTTTCTTCTCGCTTCTTTCGACATCAAGGACACCTACCTGCACATTCTAATATGTGCTGGTCACACCAGTGCTTCCTCTGTTTTACCATAGACGGGGAGCATTATCAGTTTGTGGCACTGACCTTTGGTCTCGCCTCCGCACCTTGGGTCTTCACAGGAGCGTTAGCCCCGGTGCTGGAATTTATTGAGTCAGCAGGGCATCACGGTACTGGGGTACCTGGACCATCTGCGAGCGGAGTCTACAACTGCTCTGATGGACTACTGGTGATTACTCTGCGAACTCTAAGGGAGTTTGGTGGAATCCTGAACATTTAGGAGTCTTCTTTGGTTCTGTCCACAAAAATGGCCTATCTGGGTCTGTCTCTGGACTCCGCCTCAGCCGGAGTGTTCCTTTCTCTGGAAAAGCTCCAGACATTGCGGGAGGCAATTCAGCTTCTGTTGTTCAGCAGACAGTCATCCCTCCGGGCTTGCTTGCGAGTGCTGGGCCTCATGGTGTCCACCCTTGAGGTGGTCTGTTTGCACAGTTCCACACAAGATCTCTGCTAAAGGGATTCTGGTGAAATGGGTCCACGGTCTCTAGAGGTGGCTTTGCTTTCTGGCACTTCAACAGTGAAAATCCTTCTCCTCCTTTACTGGACGGTTGTCTCCATGGATGCCAGCGTGTCTGGGTGGGGAGGCATCCTCAGCACAGACGTGCTCAGGGGGTCTGGACTCTGGAAGAACCCAGACTGCCAATTTAGTGTACTGGAACTCCGAGCGATCAGACTTTGTTTGGCTCATTTGACAATCGTCTTCAGGGTTGTCCGGTACAAATTAATTTGGACAATGCCACGGCCGTAGTCTGTCAGTTAACAAGGGGGCACAAGAAGTGTCCTAGCAGCTCGGTAAGTAGCCGGCGTTCTAAGGTGGGCTGACTGATTTGGTTCAGCCCTCATAAACTGCTACGACTCCTGTGCAGGATTCAGGCAGAAGGGATTCCAGTCTTTCCAGTGGCTCTAGACTGGTCTCGCTGGTCTTGGTAGTCCGATCTGGTATGGCTGATCGCCAATGCCCCTTGGTGACGTCCTCTCAGGGAGGATCTGCTGTCCTAAGGACCAATCTAATCAAAATATCGGTATCGGCGATGAAAAAACGATATTGGTCGATCCCTTCTTCTAAACGTTCAAAAATGTTCTTTTGTACCTTATTTCTTTCATATATTGCGCCGGTCATGTGATTCTCTCTCTCTCTCTCTCTTTCTCTCTTTCTCTCTCTCAGGAGAAGCTGTAAGCCTAAACGAGGCTATGAAGACAGAAATTGTGTACTGTAGAGGATAGGAGGGATGGGGATGGGCAGGTCTAGAATTTGTGTCTAAGAAAGACCAACAACCTATTCAGGAAGTGAAATACAGCTTAGCAAATTCAGATAACAGGAAATAAAGTTGTCATGAAGAACAGAAGGAAGCTGATTGTCTAGTTTAGATAAGACTTTTTAAGCTACACAAGCAGCTAGATCAAAGATAAAGATATTTCTCTAGCGCTCATCGACAGACGTAGTCCTCGGTGATACACCACCTTCGGGTTATGTTACCTCCGCAGGAGCAGGACTAGACAGGAAATTAAAAAGCTCTGGCCACACCCTAGGGGCAGTCCCAGAGGGTATATCCTCTCTCTCTCTGCCTCAGCAAATCAGTTATTTTCTGTCTAGTTAGGAGTAAGGACCTAGATACCTTGCTGGGATCTTAGGTCCTGGCAAGAATTTTTTTCTAAAAGGATTTTTAGACAGCTTTTTTTCTCCAGTGTTCCTGTGAGATCTTCAAGCAAGAAAGCTGAACTGGGCGACGGGCTGGATGTTGAGATCCGGTGGTCACCCCAGTTCAGCCTACGAGCCCGTGCAGGCCATAGCTCCGCGCTGGGTCGGCCGCGACAAAGTCCCATTAAAAGGACTGAACCCGCGAGTTAAACGTCTCGCTGAAACGCCAAAGACCATGAGTCACGGCGTCCGTATCGGTCGACAGCCCTCCCGCCCCGGTGGAGAGGGGTACTGTCAGGAGTTGGTGCCCGCCTGGTTCCGGTATGGTGAGTAGTATGTTCCCCCTTTTTCCCTGACGGGTTTTGTGGTGAACGCGGGCCCCTCTCTGTATGGTAAGAAAGAGTTCTTTCTATCCTATAACATGTCACAAATCCTCCTACTTTGAGTGTGATTTTATGTGTGCAAAAAGCCAGGAGGCTTGGTTTGGGAGCTAACAATCTATTGTATACATGTTTTAAAGATGTAATCTGTGGCATTCTGGGAATCTTATGGGTTAAGTATAAGCTACCTACCAGTCGGAAGCCACGGACATGTAGACTGCCTTCCAAATCAGATCTCCAGCTATTAGCAGGCCTCCCGAACGGCCATGCGGTCCGCCAGGGCCGGTACCGCCATATCCCCATGCAGAGAGAGTGTTGTGTGCCCTGCAGCACACCGCTAGTCAGCACAGGCCGCCGCCATTTTTTTTTGCTGGATCGCACGAGCCGCCATTTTGGCGTAGCCTCGTGTCTCCAGCATGGGGGGCGGCCATGTTTGAGGTGATCCTACACCTCGTGGAGCTTGGGGGAGGCGCCGGAAGGCGTGCAGAGGGGCGGAGCCGCCTCCCTTCTTCCTGGGCAGCCAGCCAAAAGACTTCCTGTTTGTCAAGACAGCGCTGTAAGCTGTTGCAGTTTAACTCTGAGCATCAAGTGGTGAGCCTGGGGGTCTATCTCTCTCTCTCTCGATCGATAGGGATCCCTAGCAGGTAACACTAAGGGGCTTTTTGTGGCGCTGGGGGTCAGAAAAAAAAAAAAAAAAAAGTTTTTTTCTTTTGAATTATATTATCCAGGAAGTAACTGGAGTTATCATGGACCCTGCCACACATATTCCCCCACCTGTTTCCCTCGAGGGGGCCTCGGGACCCGCCGGTGCACAGAGTATAGAATCATTTACAGCAATTTTGGAGTCTATGGTGGCTCGGGTGGAGGCGGCCTGTCAGGGACGGGGGTCAAGGAAGCGACCCCCGCCTACCCCTATACTATCTGACACCTCTGACTCTGATTCAGAGATGGTCACTGCAGTTGCAGGTTCCTCTGCAAGGGCTGTTATCCCAGGTAAAGCCCCCTCAGACAGTGAGGAGGACGCTTCTTCTCCTGCTATAATTCAGGAAGAAGCATTGGTGGACGCACTAGTTGTGGCAGTGCAAGAAACCTTAAAACTTGAGGCTTTACCGGCAGAGGCAACTGAAACAGAGAGGCCTTTCGGTACTAATAAGCCCATCAAGATGGCGAAGGCTTTTCCGGTACCTAAATGTTTTGGTAATCAGATTAAAGTAGAATGGGAGCATTCTAAACGTACCTTTACTATTTCCAAGCGTATTGCTAGACGCTATCCGTTTGAGGAATCCATCATTAAGAAATGGACGGTACCACCAGTGGTGGATCCGCCTATTTCCAGGCTGAATAAAGCCACGGTTATTCCAGTGGAGGACACTTCGTCCTTTAAGGATCCGGTGGATCGAAAGATAGAAGCAGAGTCCCGCACTATCTTTTCTCTGATAGGGTCAGCATTTAGACCAGTAATTGTTATTGGTCTAGTTTCCCAGACACTTACGGAATGGGCGAAAATGGTACGCCAAGATCTTAGGGGAAAAGATATTCCCCAGGAGACATCTGATTTGATGGAACAGATCATACAAGGGCTACGGTTTATCTGTGACGCAGCCTTGGACACAACTCCCTTATTAGGGCATGCATCTAAGTTAGCAGTGATCCTCAGACGTGTGCTGTGGTTAAAATGCTGGTCAGCTGACCTAGGTTCCAAAAAGACCTTGACCAATCTCCCTTTTCAGGGAAATCGTCTATTTGGGGCCAACCTAGATGAAATCATTAAGGATGCCACTGGGGGCAAGAGCACTTTCTTGCCACAGGCTGCAAAAGCTAAGGGACCTCGCAACAAGCGAGGACCTTTCTTTACCGCCCATAAAGGGCGCCCGGCTGGTACTAGCGGGAAAGGCAAGACTCCTCCAGGAGGATTCAAGAAGGGCTGGTCGGACAAGCAGAGGACCAACCCAGCCAAACCCGAAGCAAAGGAGTACACAGCCTGAAGGTGCGCCCCCACCCGGTTTCAGGGTGGGGGGACGTTTTCACCGGTATTCAGGACATCAGATCGAGCATCAACCACTACTACCGGTGCGATTCTTCCCTTCCAACATTTAAGTACCACAGGAAGCGGTAGTTACCGTTCCCTGAATAGATCTTTTCCTTTACCCTTTCCTAAGATTAGTCCCGATACCTCACAGGAATCGGATCTGGTTGACCAGATAGGCCAAGTAGCCTCTAGTCGGGTGACTTCGGTCCCTGAGGTTCAACCAGAAAAGATCACCCTTCCTGATAACTATCAGGTATCTGATAAATGTGTGGAAACAGAAAACGACCAGACTTTCTCGGATGGTCGGGGCCAGATAGCTCTAGGGACGCCTGGTTCAGATCCAATCAGCGCCAGTGGTCCTAGAAATTCTAGGCTGGCCTCCTCAAGCCGGCCTGGCCGACTTGGACATGCTAGTCGCAGACGTTCCGTGGGAACTTCGTCTCAGGGAGTGTCTGTGGTCTCTAGGACCAAGTTACCTTCGTGCTTTACAGTCGCTGGTTTTAATGGCCTGGCCATTGAGACCCAAGTACTGAAGGACAGAGGTTTGTCTACTTCTGTCATTCCTACCCTTATTAAAGCAAGGAAAGCGACTTCCAGCAAAGTCTATTATCACACATGGAAGACTTATATTGCGTGGTGCGAATCTTTAGGATTTCCTCCACGTACCTATTCGGTGTCTCGAATATTGGCCTTTTTGCAACAAGGGGTTGAGCAGAAGCTAGCCTTGAGCACCATCAAGGGTCAAGTTTCAGCATTAGCAATCTTCTTTCAGAAGCCGTTAGCTACCAAATCCTTGGTGCGGAATTTCATCCAGGGGGTGCGGCACCTGGCTCCTCCAGTCCGCGCGCCCTTACCGCCCTGGGATCTTAATTTGGTTTTGTCGGTTCTACAGAAACCTCCTTTTGAAAACATCAGGGAGATTCCCTTGCTTACTTTATCCCAGAAGGTGGCCTTCTTGGTGGCTATTACTTCTGCTCGCAGGGTGTCAGAACTGGCTGCATTATCATGCCAGTCCCCATACCTAGTGATTCATAGGGATAAGGTAGTACTTCATCCTAAGCCATCTTTTCTTCCTAAGGTGGTTTCAGATTTTCATCTGAATGAAGATATTGTACTACCTTCCTTGTGTCCTCAGCCCAAGCATCATCGGGAACATGCGTTGCATTCCTTAGATGTGGTTCGGGCAATCAGGGTATACCTGAAAGCTACGGAATCATTCCGTAAGACGGATTCACTTTTTGTGATCACGGATGGCCCCAGAAAGGGTTTGCCTGCATCTGCCGCAACCATTGCCAAATGGATTAGACAGACGGTGGTACAGGCTTATTCTATTAAGGGTCAGAGTCCTCCGTTCCCTGTTAGGGCGCACTCCACTCGAGCGCTCAGTACTTCCTGGGCCTTTCGCCATCAGGCGTCAGTGGTCCAGGTATGTAAGGCGGCCACCTGGTCGTCGGTACATACCTTTACAAAATTCTATAAAATTGATGTGACGGCATCGGCGGATGCCTCATTTGGCCGCAAGGTTTTGCAGGCCGCAATTTGAGGAGACCGGTGGTCTACCTCGAGGGTTTTTTTCTGATTGAAAATTTTTTTGTTGAGTCTCATCATTAAGGATGAGCATTGTAAACTTCTAGTTGGCACCGGTTGGGCCTTCTAGATTGGGATTTGATTTCCATTTTCCCACCCCTCATTTGTGATACTGCTCTGGGACGTCCCGAAGGTGGTGTATCACCGAGGACTACGTCTGTCGATGAGCGCTAGAGAAAAATGGATTTTTGTAAAATCTTACCGTAAAATCCTTTTCTCTTAGCTCATCGACAGACGTAGTCCCCGCCCCTCTGTTTTGGAGTTGGGTTGGGTTAAATTCTCTAAGCACTGCTTTTTCACATAACTGATTTGCTGAGGCAGAGAGAGAGAGGATATACCCTCTGGGACTGCCCCTAGGGTGTGGCCAGAGCTTTTTAATTTCCTGTCTAGTCCTGCTCCTGCGGAGGTAACATAACCCGAAGGTGGTGTATCACCGAGGACTACGTCTGTCGATGAGCTAAGAGAAAAGGATTTTACGGTAAGATTTTACAAAAATCCATTTTTAACATACTATTAATAGGAAAATTTTTGACTGGAGTTTCCCATTACTGGAATTTCTAAATGTTTGATTAGAAACCATTGTCTAATCCAGACTTTGAGCAATCTTTTTTTGCTTCACTGACAGCCTTTGCAGCCAAATGTGACTGCTCATAGGCACTTGCTGGTACAGTTGATAATGTCTGTGCAAGCAGCACAGCCTCGCCCCTGTATCACTCACTCGCATCCCACCCCATTCATGATGTCATGTTTTCTCATAAATTAGGAAACACACGTTTTAATACTGGGGAGAATCCGTTGTCTGAAAGTTAGGTTTTAATGTGTTCTAAGTCGCTGACCTGGAAGAAGTATAAAAATAATTTTGACATAGCATGCTTATTTCAGGTTTGTGACCCAAAAATACTTGTTGAAAACATAACAGCAAGGCAATAGCATTTTCGGTAGGCGGCCATTGATGACAGGTGCTTACATCATACATAAAGGTTTCACTTCAATCATATCTGTTTATTATTACTGCACAGTTAATATATAAAATAGGAGGTGAACATCTGTAAAAGCACAAGCAATAGAGTTCCTGACAAAAAGGGAATGGGTGCTATAATTTTGGGCTTTCTTTACAAGGCCCCAAAACTGTAACGTCGTATATGGTCAACAAGTCGGCACACCAGAAGGTTATAGGTCATTTCACATGTAATATTTTATTTTTAACATTAAAATATTAATTTAAAGCCATTCCAAAAATTTTCTTTACACAGGTGTGTAAACAAAGCATACAAATTTCAGCACCATATGGAATCTAAGTTAACCAAGATAAAGTTAAACCGGACAGCTAGGCAAAGCCTATTCAAACATGGCAAGATGCAGAGAATGTATTGTGCAATAAATGCCAAACAAGTATAGTGAAATACAAAAAGCTAAATATACAGTCACCGAGTAAATGATGGTAGACACCTGACAGCAGAAAGTGGTGTTGGTTACAGACAACATTTTGGGGTAAAAACCCCTTAGCCAAGTTCAGGTGGAAATCTAGATTTAATAAAGGGTTTTCATCCCAAAACTTTTAGTAACTTTTGCCATATTTTTCTTTTTGTATTTCACTATACTTGTTTGGCATTTATATCACAATAATGTCTCGGCACCTTGCTATATTTTGAATATGCTCTGACTAGCTGTGTTAGGTTTACCTCAGTGCTGACTAGATTAGGTTCCTGGAGAACTGGGCCGACTTCTCAGTCGGTCACCGGCTCTTTGGTAGGGACGGATTGCACCTAAATGGGGTGGGTGCAGCCGTACTGGGTGAGAGGATGGCCAAAAAGTTAGAGGGGCTTTTAAACTAGGGAATGGGGGGGAGGGTACAGATGTAGAATTAGCCAGTGGAAAGCAAGTTTCAGAGGGCAGAAATGGGGGCATTAGCGGTAGGGTGTTCGGAGCTCCTATACCCAGGGTGGGTATGGGGAAAATTCAAGAGAGCAGCCTAAAAACATCAAATGAGGATATTTGTAACCGATCAAAATTAAGAGGTTTGTATACCAATGCCAGAAGCCTGGCCAACAAGATGGGAGAGCTGGAGCTACTGATGTTTGAGGAGGACTTAGATTTTGTGGGGATAACTGAGACTTGGTTTGACAGCTCTCATGACTGGATGGCGACCATTCAGGGGTATTCCCTTTATCGCAGAGATAGAGAGGGTAAAAAAGGGGGAGGGGTATGTCTGTATATTAAGAACAGCATACAGGTAAATATGAGGGATGATATTAATAATGGAACTAAGGACGAGGCAGAATCCCTATGGGTAGAGCTTCAAAGGGATGGCACGGCGGGGAAGGTAATATTGGGCGTATGCTATAGGCCCCCCAACCAGAGGGAGGAGGGTGAGGCGGACCTCCTTTTACAGATAGGATTGGCAGCAAGGATGGGAAATGTCATTATAATGGGGGACTTTAATTATCCAGATATAGACTGGGCAGAAGGAACCGCGCACTCAGCCAAGGCTAAGCAGTTCCTAAATGTTTTGCAGGACAATTTCATGGGTCAGATAGTGAATGCACCGACAAGAAACAATGCGGTACTTGACCTACTGATTACCAATGATACAGACCTGATCACGGATATAGAAATACTGGACAACTTGGGAAACAGTGACCATAGGTCAATAAGTTTCAGTATTACAGTAATAGGAAGCAGAGGGGTAATATAAGGACACTGAATTTCAAAAGAGCCAATTTCCCTAAACTGCGCTCACTGCTAGAAAATATCAATTGGGATAGAACCCTGGGAACAAAGAACACGGAGGAAAAATGGGAGTGCTTCAAGAGTATACTAAACAGGGGGATTGACCAGTGCATTCCAAAGGGAAATAAATTTAAAAGAGCAAAAATAAACCCTGGATGGCTAAACTCCAACATAAAAATGCATATTAGTGCTAAGGAAAAGGCCTTCAAAAAATACAAGACTGAGGGGTCATTGGCAGCATTTAAGCACTACAAAGAGTGTAATAAGAAATGTAAAGACGAAATCAGGGCGGCTAAAATAGAACACGAGAGACATATAGCGGAGGAGAGCAAAAAGAACCCCAAGAAGTTTTTTAAGTATATAAACAGTAAGAAAGCGAGGCCAGAACACATTGGCCCCATAAAAGATGATAAAGGAAATATGGTCACTGAGGACAGAGAAAAGGCGGAAGTGTTAAATCATTTCTTCTCTTCAGTCTTCACAAAAGAATCGGGGGGCTACACGAACCCAGCTTGTAAGCCCGAACTAAATAATACACCTCAGGAAGTGCCACCATGGCTAACAGAAGATAGACTTAGAGCCAAACTAGAGAAACTTAACATAAATAAATCCCCGGGACCGGATGGCTTGCACCCGAGGGTTCTTAATGAGCTCAGCCAGGTGATTGCCAGACCATTATTCTTGATCTTTAAGAATAGTTTACAGACGGGTATGGTGCCAGCTGATTGGAAAAAAGCCAACGTGGTACCAATATTTAAGAAGGGGCCGAGATATATCCCGGGTAACTATAGGCCGGTCAGCCTAACATCTGTAGTCTGCAAAATTTTGGAGGGGATGTTAAGGGACCACATACAAGACTTTAGTAATGAAAACGGTATTATAAGTAGTAATCAGCATGGATTCATGAAAAATCGTTCGTGCCAAACCAATCTATTAACCTTCTACGATGAAGTGAGCAGCCACCTAGATAAAGGTAAGCCTGTGGATGTGGTGTATCTGGACTTTGCAAAGGCCTTTGACACCGTTCCCCACAAACGATTACTGTACAAACTAAGGAAGGTAGGTATGGATCAGAAGGTGAGTACCTGGATAGAGAACTGGCTCCAGGGGAGAGTACAGAGGGTGGTGATTAATGGGGAGTACTCGGATTGGGCGGGTGTGGAAAGTGGGGTCCCCCAGGGTTCTGTCCTGGGACCAATCCTGTTTAATTTGTTCATAAATGATCTAGAGGAAGGGATATCTAGCACAATCTCAGTATTTGCAGATGATACTAAACTAGGCATGCCAATATCTTCTATGCAGGATGTGGAAACCTTGCAAGCAGACCTGAACAAAATAACGGGGTGGGCAACTACATGGCAGATGAGGTTTAATGTTGATAAATGTAAAGTAATGCACTTGGGGGCCAGAAACCAGAAAGCAAGCTACTCACTAGGGGGGGAACCTCTGGGTGAGTCTAGGATGGAAAAGGACTTGGGGGTACTGGTAGACAACAAGCTTGGCAGTGGCATGCAATGCCAAGCCGCCGCAAGCAAAGCCAACAGAATACTGGGATGTATAAAAAAGGGGATTCACTCCAGAAATAAAGAGATTATTCTCCCACTCTACAAGACTCTGGTCCGGCCACATCTGGAGTATGCTGTCCAGTTCTGGGCACCGGTCCTCAGGAAGGATGTGCTGGAACTGGAGAAAGTCCAGAGAAGGGCAACAAAAATAATTAGGGGAATGGAGGACATCAGCTATGAGGAAAGACTACAAGCCCTGAACCTTTTCTCTCTGGAGAAAAGACGATTGAGGGGGGATATGATATCAATGTACAAATACTGTACTGGTGACCCGAGCATAAGGAACAAACTATTCAGAGAAAGGAGATACAATAAGACACGTGGCCACTCACTAAAACTAGAGGAAAGGCGGTTTAACCTTAAAGTGCGTAAGGGGTTCTTCACTGTAAACGGTAAGGATGTGGAATTCTCTTCCACAAGCAGTCATATCAGCAGGGAGCATTGATAGTTTCAAAAAACTATTAGATGGACACCTTAAAGACCACAACATACAGGGGTATACAATGTACGGTTAAAAGCAAACACACACACGCATCATAGGTTGAACTGGATGGACTGATGTCTTTTTTCAACCTCACTAACTATGTAACTATGTAACTATTAGTTTATCATGGTGCTGTGATCCTTTATACAAACATTTTCATGTTGAAAATGAAATCTTACGTGTGAATTAAACTAGATTTTTCTGTTGTTCAGACTCTCTCATTATATACACTGTTACCGCTGTGCAGGCCTGCTCTCACTTGTATAAATGTGTCACAGATTTATTTGATTTTGAGACCAGTTGCGATTCTTGCTGTATGTACTTTTTTTTTTTTGTTTCCCCTTTCAAAATTTTCCTTTTTTCTTTTTTTTATTCCTCAGCTCTGAGATCGATTACCTGGCATTTCCTGAGTTCCTCACTGTAGTGAATCTATTTCCTGCACTTAAAGACACTGTATTCTACTTGCGGAAATCATACAAAGCAATGAAACAAATATCGGAGAAGATGCAGCCTTCTGGAGCAAGACGGATATGAAATGTGAAGGCAGATGTCCTAGTAACCTGACCATAGTGGAAAGAAATCTGCTGCACTTTAAAGTTATGGGTGGAGCACTTACCGATATGAAGGCGAGACACACGTGTGACTACTGACCTCCCTGCCTTTTAGTCGATGCAGACACAGGGCAAATTGAAGATTTGTGTGGTCCTATTCAGGATTTAACATGGAATATCAGTCTGTTACTTCTGTTAGTTAATTTTTCATAATCACAGTAGTACTCCTCCAAACGCAGTGAAGATGTCCCCTACAGCAGTGGTCCTCAACCCTGGCCTACAGGGCCCACTAACAGGCCAGATTTGCAAGATAACTGAAATACATCCCAGGTGATATCATTTGCTGCTCAGTGATTGCAGTACTCTATAGACTGCATCTCCCCAAGGTAATACCTAAAATCTGGCCTGTCAGTGGGCCCTGTAGGCCAGGGTTGAGGACCACTGCCCTACAGTAACTGTTCAGATTCCATCTGTTTTACTGTGGAAGGTTTACACACTCACACTTTCATTTTATAAGGGTTTGTTCACACCACATTAGTTAGAGCTATGCTGGCAGCTATTTCCAGTGCAGATCCAGCCCATATACAAAGCAAAATACAGGGTTGCTGTATGTGAACTGCATGCAATACTTTTTTTTTAGTCTAGTGTGTTGCTATAAGAACTACCACATCGCAACACTGTTGTGGTAAAAAGAACTGTGTAGAAATGTCACTTTTAAATGAAATGAAAGAAAAACTCTAAACCATACATTGCTCCAGGTTTGGTGCATCAGCTCTGTGTTTCCCAGCACACCAGCATTTGTATGATGTGTGCGGCTCGCTAGTGTAGACAGACCCTAAAAGTATCTGAAATGAAATATCTGTATTGTCAATGACATTAACTCCATTCACATTAGTGTGTCTTTGGTGCGACTTTGATCTGACTTTACATCTTCTGGACCAAAGTCGCACCATAGTAGTACAGGCACCTTTTCTAAGTCGCTGAGGCTTTAGGATTCACCGACTTGAAAGGATGCCATTGATGGAATCGGCTATGATTTGTCATGCAACTTTGATGTCCAAGGTTGCATGACAAGTCGTACAAGTGTGAATGGAGCCTAAGATGCTATATGTCCTTTTCATAATATGCGTTCGAAAAGGAAAGAAGAATGGAAAAGGTTACACACAGACTTGCCTTCCAGATATTTTCAAAAACTTTTAAGACCCAATCTTTACTTTTCATTGAACTAAGAACTGTCTGATTCCAAAGAGAAATTAAATATTTGTATATTACTGTTCTGTGCGGTATATGAAGAACAGTTAACCGCATATTATAAGATCAACTCCACACAGAAAATAGGTTTTGTGTGGTCTGGCACTCTATCAGTGAAGGCTGCTTTACCAAGTCTGTTTGGCAGAGCAGTCTGTGACATTTTATTTTAACCTGTTTTACACAACCCAAAAAAAAAATATATATATATATATATATGCACACGCGCACACACACCTTGGTACCCTGTTGATGTCTCCTAACTTACTAAGGCAACCGCGATCTCTATGGGATTTACTAAAACTGTAGAGTGCAAAATCTGGTGCAGCTTTGCATAGAAACCAGTCAGCTACCAGGTTTGTTTTCTCAAAGCTTAATTAAACAAACTATTTTTTGTCCAACGCTGCCAGGACGGACCAGATGGAATCTAATTGTCAGTGCTATGTGGCTGCGAGGGCCTGACAGCTGAGGATCGCCAGCGAGAAGTACAGCAGAGATTGGGTGGGGAGGGGGTTTGGTGTTGGGTCACCTTTACAATTTTTCTGTAAAGGTGAACTAACCCTTTAACCTACATATAATGAAGAAATGTTATACGTTTTTCTAATTTGGTGGTAACTGCTTGCACTTATCAGCCATCTACCTTTACCCTACATTAGTGCTAACCGATACATCACAGGTCATAGATTATGCTAACCAGTCTTTCTGCATGCCAGTTCTATGTAGATTCACCCAAGACATGCAGTTACTTAGCGGCAGTATTTTATGGTATGCTCTGCCCCTCTATTCTCTCCCATTCAATTTCCCATGTTAAAGGATTTACCTGGTTTTATCAACCCCTTGCCTTTCAAGAGTCTCTGGCATCCCAAACTGTTTAGTACTCATTGATGTTTCTGGGTTAGTGATGTTGAACTTGACAGCTGTTTTCAACTTTCAACTGTAAAGGTTCAGTCAGCTGGTCCCACAAGGTGTCTATTATCTTTATTAGCCAGGAAATCCTGCTTTGTGTGCATCTCTTCTTTAGTTTAATTTTGTTAGTAGAGGCTTGACTTCCTTTATGCCTGGTACACCCCAAAAAAAAAACAAAGTAAAAATATTGAAAAGATGTCGGACTTTACCGGTACCAAGAAGGACTGTAAACAATTATACATATAAAAGTATCAAATTTATTACAAAACAACTTAGTTTTCTCAAAAAGATTTAAAACCAAAAAGGAAAATAGCCATAGCTCTCATACAGTATACCAAATAGTCTAACAATTGCTGTTACTATGCTGACTGTTCCAAGAGGTTGATGCGTTTCACATTCAGTTGCTTCACCAGGACCTGATGTACTATGGTACATGGTTACTATGCTGACCTGAGGACCTGATATAACTTGGCAGCTCAGAAAATTGTCAATACACTTGGGAGCTCCAGCAGTAACAGCTGGGTGGTAATACACGAGATAGTCTCGGACGCTTTAATGGATATTTACGTTTGTGTTTCCTGTTCTGGAATTGAGGATATACCCTTGACATTAGCTTTAATTTTTTTGAGCCAGATCATGGTCATCGGCCCACCAGGGTATGGGTAACAGTCCTCTCTTCAATGTTGTCACAACATATAGTAGATGTCCTAGGCCCCTAAGTTTGATGCAACCACCATCCAGATAGATCATTTTTATGTCAAGCCAATAATTTTTTTTATTTTTTATTATAGCATTAAGATTTCTCCAAATAAGCACCAGAGACACTGCATAGACACTCATCCACCATCAGCTTATGATTATCAGCTGATGGTGGATGAGTGTCTATGTATTGTCTCTGGCGCTTATATGGAGGACTCTTAAAGCTTTAATAAAAAAAAAAAAATTTACTGGCTGGACATAAAAAATATCTATCCCGATGGTGGTTGCATCAAGCTTAGGGGCCTAGGACATCCACTAGGTTGTGACAACATTGAAGGGAGGACTGTCACCCATACCCTGGTGGGCCGATTAGCTTTACATTTTTTGAGCTAGATTATGTTGATGTCAATGGTATAACCTCAACAATTCCAGAATGGGAAACACACGTAAATATCCATAAAAGCGTCGGAGACTATCTTGTGTATTACCACCCAGCTGTTACTGCTGGAGCTCCCAAGTATATTGACAATTGTCGGGGCTGCCAAGTTATATAGGTCCTGATGAAGCAACTGAATGCGAAACACGTTGACCTCTTGGAACAATCAGCATAGTAATAGCAATTGTTAGACTATTTGGTATACTGTATGAGAGCTATGGCTCTTTTCCTTTTTGGTTTTGAATCTTTTTAACAAAACAAAGTTGTTGTGTAATAAATTTGATACTTTCATATGTATGACTGTGTACAGTCCTCCTTGGTAACGGTAAAGGACATCTTATCAGTATTTTTTATTTTTATTTTTTCTTTGGTTTTTTGGTTGTTAATAAAGATGAGGTATCCAGTAGGCCCCTTTCAGCAATCTCCCCTGCTGTGCTATTGTGTTCTGACATGGGGATCCCCACCACCTCAACACACTGGTCAGCCGATCATTGGATACCTATGGAGTACCTTTTTTGATCATGTCTCTCGGACCCTCTTAGGCTAATCTGACAACCCCCCTTACCACTGATACTGTACTAAGTGACCACTAAAGTGGAGTTGGCAAGGTTTTTACTTATTAAATGTTTAGATGGGTGCTCTTACAATCTAAGCTTGGGAGGTAGGTATGTATTAAAATGCAGCAACAACTGATATGCATTAGACTCTTCTACATCTGTATTGTACTCCTGATGATGCAGTTAGCTGCATGAAGGCTACAGTAAGATGCAGAAGGTGAAGGGTCCCCTAAAAATGCTATTAGTGAGGCATTCCATAAAGTAATCCATACCAGTCATTTTCATAACTGACACAGAGCTTTCAAGTTTAGGCAGACTTGGCCTAATAATGACATCTTTCATTCATTCATCTCATTGTGCAAAATATTCCCTTGTCCTAAGTATCCCAGGTGTAGGTAAAATTACTTTTGTGGTCTGCAAACAGGATCTAGTCCTTCCAACAACTTTTTATTTGCATTGTTTTTACCAACTTCTGGCAATCTTTTTTTCTTTGGATAAAACCTAATGAACAGGGTGGACCTACAGTACAGCCCTGGGTTGGCACAATTCATTGTATCTGTTTTACAGCATTTTTCTCTTTTTGAAAAAACATTCATAGCAATCACCGATGGTGAGGTGGTATATACTTTAAACTTCTTTGAAGGTATTGTCTAGGGTGGATATGTGATGTCTGCACATACTCAGATTGTTTGAGAAATCTAGTAATAAAACATTGAAGGTTGCTTAAGGATTTAATTGTTTATAGGTATTTTTATATTTAAATTGCAATTCCATTTTTTGGAAAATTGATTGCTTTTCGGAGGAGGAGCTTGTAATGCTCTTATGAACTTTTGTGGATGCACACTGACCCAAATGGCTTGAACTCCGTTGTTGGACATCTTAAGGATAAAAGTGCTATAAAGGACATCTTCAAAGTACGTAGAGAGCACGGCACACCAAAAGACTCCATACTGATTCAGGACATGAGCAATGCTCTTGATGCAACACTCCGTTATATGCTGTAGTTTTAGTAGTGAGAATATACTCTCCAGAGAAGAAGCACCTTGGGGAGCTTATTTCTTGTTTGTATGTTTTTTTTTTTTATATGCTTTCTTTTTCCCCTTTTTCCCTATGAATCACTTTATGTAATATTATTAAATGTTTCCAGAAATTGGAGACTATATTGATTATCTAGATAACATCCTCGAGCTGCGATTGTTAAAAACTACCTTATGTATTGTCTGGTAATATACAAAACAAGAAGGCTGTGTGATAGCTGTTTTGGTACTATGTACCTCTTCCATGACCTTCTCACGCCCAAGTATTCCTGTACTTAATCATTCATCTATTTAAATGTGTTAAATTGAGAATATATAAGAGAAAAATATTAAAAGTGTTGTCTATCATTTGTGTTTGTTTGTGTGCTCTCCAAGACCATTATCTAATACAGTTTCAGGCCAAGCCACTTCAATTGAAAGTGTATCAAAATCCAAAAGCAGAACTGCATAAGAGCCGGTTCACATAGGCGTGACCCGACTTGCCTGGGCGACCTGTGAAGTCGCGGTGCACAGCTCGCACCATGACCTTGGAGCGGCATGCACGGACTTCATATCATTGAAGTCAATGCAGGTCGCTCCAAAGAAGCTCAGGACCCTTTTTCTAAGTCGGAGCGACTTTACGTCGCTCCTATTAGAACGGGTCCTGTGCTACTCTATGGCAGGCGACCCACGGCAACTTGTCAGGCGACCAGGTAGGTGATCTGCATTTCACAGAGCTGAACTAGACAGGGCTAATAAAGCTTGATCTAAGTGCACTAGGCATCTGTTAGGATCAACAGTTTTTTTTTTTTTTTCACTTATTGTACACATACAGTACAATGAAGCATTTTCAATTGTATAGTTAACATACTTAAAGTGTTACTAAACTCAGAACCCTGCATTCACTATGTCTGGTCTCCCAAAGTACACAGGATTGGAAATGCAATAGTTTTAGTAAGTATAAAGTGCTAAATACCTTCAGCAGTATATAGCAGTCTTGTGACTTCTATCAGTGTCTGGTTAAAGCTTGTACGAGGAGTTTTCATTCTACTCTGACTGTCCTATCAGGCTGCAGGACCCCTGTGCTTCTCCTATTCTTTATTATGGCACCATTTTCTTGTGGCTCAGGGGGTGTTCGGCCTCTAGTGATCTGAGGCATTTTTCAGACACATTTAGCTTTTGTCACTGGGTCTGCTTGCTAAAGGGGAACTCCAGCAATAGCGCTATTTGGCGGTGTGGACCTCTATCGCGGATTTAAAGGGCCAGTGTACCTTTTTTTGGTCAATTTACCAAAATGGAGTCCCAGAGGGAAAATTTCCCCACTGATCTTGTGTGTGCATCTGGGTCATCCGGATCTCCTTCCCTAGCATCCCTGTCTGCAGCCATTGAAGCTCTGGCGTCCACAGTTGATCTTGTCATGTCACACGTTCCTATCAAGAAACGGCCGATGCCCTCTCAATCTTCTGATTCTGAGCCTGCAGTGAGGGATCCCTGTCCTCACACTCAGACGGCGAGGAGGATGAGTCCTCCTCAGCTGCAGCGTGGGCCCGCGCTTTTGTAGAGGCACTGGTTCGCTCCATCAGGGAGACTTTGCATATTGATGTGCCCACACAGTCAGGAAAGCGGGTTGTCTTCGGCTCCCGCAAAGCCCAGAAGTTGGGTCAGGTTTTCCCTTGCCCCGAGGAGTTTCATGAGACTGTGAACGAGCAATGGCTATCCTTTTGCAGACTCAGTTTCCAATCGCTGAACGGTGTCACCTAAAGTGGACCACACTGTGTCCCGGCTGAATAAATCTATGGGGGTTCCCGTGGAGGACTCCCCGGTGTTTAAGGACCTGGTGGACAGGTGCCTGGAATCTCTTTCCTGCCTCCAGCACTTGGTGGCGGGCTCGCTCCTTAAGCCAGTGTTCGCTTCCCTTCTGGTCTCTCAGACGGTCATGGAATTAAGGTACTTAAGAGCAACCTGCTGGCTGAGTCAGTTCCCCTGACTCATCAAGCTCACGGATAAAATGGCCCAGGCAATGGTATATCTGTGTGATGCGGCCCTGGATGAGGTTCCCCTGGTCGCAAGATTGTCCACGGTGGGGATTGCAATTTGCCGCATGATCTGACTGAATAGCTGGTCGGCAGACCAAGCCTCTAAGAAGACTGTGTCTGATCTCCACTTTTTGGGGGACTGCCTTTATGGTGACTCCTTGGATGAAATGAGCAAGGGTCTCACAGGGGGTAAGAAGGGAAAGGCACCCCGAGGTAAGCGGGGTCCCTCCAAGGCTCACCGGGGGCTTTTTCGTGCCTCGGGTGCAGGAAAAAGGTACGCCGTTCAGAGCCTATAGAGAGGACAAGAAGGCTTGTTCGGATGAGCCTAGACTAGCCAGTCTGGTTCAGCGCACAATTCCTCCTCTGCATGAAGGGACGCCCTCACCTGATTCGCGGGTGGGGGGACGTCTACGTTGCCTTCCGGAACTCTGGGTGTCCTGGTTCAGGACTCATGGGTTCACAAACTGATTCGTTCAGGGTTCAAGGCCGTATTTTGGTCTCGCCCAGCAGACAGGTTCCTTCCACCATGTATTCGTTTCTCTGCGGATACCATGTATTCTCTACGAATACCGTGTATTCGTTTCTCTGCGGATCGTTTGTGGGATCCCAGGGAGGTGGTGCGGGCTCCGCTTGCACAGGGAGTGGTGGTGCCGGTTTCTCAGCAGGAAAGGTTTTGTTTTTTTTTTCACCCCTGTTCCTGGTGCTCGGGAACCCAGAGTCTTCACTGAGGTTTTGACCGGGGTGTTGGCCTTGTTTCCTGCACAAAGGGATTGCGACCCTCAGGTATCTGAAAGATTTCCTGTTGAGAGTGGGTTATCACCCGACCCTGTTGGGCGATCTGTCGATCGTTTCCTTACTGCTAATGTCCTGGAGCACGGGGTGATCATACTCTGCCTGCTCCATTGGACGCCTCGGCTGCACGGTCTCCCGGTTCAGGTGTTGTCCGACAATGCCACGGCTGTGGCTTGCGTTGATCACCAAGGGGGCACCAGGAGTGCCTGGGCGGCCAGGGAAGTGGCCGAGATGTTGACTTGGGCTAAGGTGCTTGCTCCAGCTCTCTCCGCTGTTTACATTCCTGGAGTGGAGAACTGGCAGGCGAACTGTCTGAGTTGTCAGTCCTTGGATCAGGGGGTATGGTCCCTGCATCCGGAGGAGTTTTGTCCCCTGTGTGCCCGGTGGGGGACACCGGAAGTGGATATGTTTGCGTCTTGTCTCTACAGGACGGTGGACAGGTTTGTGGCCAGGACTCGAGATCCTCTGGCAGACGCAACAGACGCGTTGGTGGTGCCTTGGCACCGGTATTGGCTGATTTTATACATTTCCCCCGATTCAGCTGTTGTCCAAGTTCCTCTGCAGATTGGCGTTGGACAAGGTGCAGGTGATTCTGGTGGTCCCAGACTGGCCTCGCGGGTCATGGTCCACAGACCTCGTGTGGTTGGTCGTCGTGCCTCCCTGGCGGCTGCCTCTGAGGTATGATCTGCTGTCTCATGGGCCGAGGGCTGAGAGCTCGGCAGGCTACCTCCAGACAGATTTACCACGTACCTGGCAGACGTGCATTGCCTGGTGTGAGTCGCACGGGTTGCATCCTCGCTCTTTTTCAGTGGCGAGGGTCTTAGCTTTCTTGCAGAAAAGTTTTCGTTTGGCTTTGGGCACAATTAGAGGTCAGGTGTTGGCCATGGCCATTTGCTTCCAGCGTCCCTTGGCGACTATTTCCCTAATTCGCACCTTTATTCTAGGGGTGCGTCCTCTGGCTCCTCCAAGGAGATCCCCTTTGCCTCCATGGGATCGGAGTTTGGCTTTGTCAGGTTTGCAACGACCCCCCTTTGAGAATATCAGAGAAGTCTCTCTGCCTGTGTTGTCCCAGAAGGTTGCCTTTCTGGTGACTATCGCCTCTGCTCGCAGGGTGTCTGAGTTGGCCATGCTGTCTTGCCGTTCGCCTTATCTGGTCGTTCATAGGGATAAGGTTGTTCTGGGACCCAACCGATCTTTTCTCCCTAAGGTGGTTTCTGCTTTCCACCTCAATAAAGTTTTTTGTGTTGCCTTCGCTTTGTGCGAAGCCCAAGCATCCCAAGGAATTTGCTCTGCATTCACTGGCTGTGGTCCGGGCGATCAGGGTTTACCTGTCGGCCATGGAATCTTTTCGGACGTCTGATTCCCTGTTTGTCGTTCCTGGGGACCTCGCAAGGGTTCGGCTGCAACCGTTTCCAAATGGATCAGACAGACAGTTGTTCAGGCCTATTCACTATAGGGTCAGGTTCCTCCTTTCCCTGTGAGGGCACATTCTACTAGAGCCATGAGTGCCTCTTGGGCTTTTCGCCATCAGACTTCTGTGGCTCAGGTGCGTAAGGCGGGCGACCTGGTCGTCCGTACAAGCTTTTACAAAATTCTACAAGATTGATTACGTGGCATCCTCGGATGCTTCCTTTGGCCACAAGGTTTTGCAGGCTGCTGTTTGCTGAAGAGACTTGGTTTTCTCTTCCTGGGGTGAATTTTTATTTTAGGGTTAGCTCTTGTTGGTTGAGCTTATGTTGCCCTGTTGGCTACGTTTTTTTTACTCGCCTGGATGAATCGTTGCCGTTTAGTTGGATGCATTTCTTCCCACCCCATCATGTCTACACTGCTTTGGGACATCCCATTTGTGAGGAAACTATGAAGTGGCTGCATCTGTCAGAGGACGTAAGAGAATTAAAATTTTTGTAAGAACTTACCGTAAAATTCTTTTCTCTGAGTCCTCTGACAGACGCAGCCCCCGCCCCTCTTTTTTTGGGGTTGGTTGTCTTTTTTTTTTTTTCCTTCACTGCTTGCTATGTAACTGATCAGTAAGCTGGATGTGTCTGGGGTAATGTCTGAGGGGACAGCCCCTAAAGGGTGTGTCTAGTGAAAAGTTTTTTCTTAATAGTTTCACTGCCTAGTCTACTCCTGTAGGTGGTGCATTACCCATTTGTGAGGAAACTATGAAGTGGCTGCGTCTGTCATAGGACTCAGAGAAAATAATTTTACGGTAAGTTCTTACAAATATTATATTTTTACACTATGCAGATAATTAACCCCTTAAGTTCCACTGAATATAACAAGCATGCTTTTCTGCACATACATACGGATTTTACTGTTGTGGGTTTAGTAACACTTTAAGCCTAGGTTCACATCTCTACGGGTGGGGAATGCAGATGTTCCAGACCTGCAGAGAACTGCACTGTAGCAGACATATGTGGGTGCTAATATTTTTGAATGGTACCGGTGGTGCGTTTCGGCGTATGCCAAACTACATGGTGGCGCAGCACAATGTGGCTTGATGCAGCGCAATTTAAAAAAAAAAAAATTGTCAGGGAGGACTTTTTCCACATTTCTCACAGGTAGGCCAGCACATTAAAATGAAATGTCCTACCCGTGGCGTGCTCTGAACCTAGCCTTAAAGTGGTTGTAAACCCACTTTAGAGACTTTTACCTATAGGTGCTATAAATATCTCCTAAACATGCACCGTTTAGGAGATATTTACAGTGCATGCAGCCGATGACGTCATCGGCGCATGCGCTCTGAAGGAACGGCCACCCGGCTCCCGCACACATTTGCGGGAGTGATGTAATTGCACCTCCGGCCAATCAGATAGCCAGAGGACGCGAACCAGGAAGCAGGACGGCCAAACATGTCGGCTATCTTGTCACTGAGCGGGTGGCACCGTGGGGGCTTTGTTTTAAGGTAAGTATTTCATAATGAGCTAGCATGTGGTGCATACTAGCTCATTATGCCTTTGTCTTTACAGGTTTTTTTTTTTCTAATTTTTTTTTTTTTTTCAGACGGTCTACTTCCTCTTTAGAGAAAGCAAATAAGGAAAATTTATTGCTAGGGTTTGCATACACTTTAAGACTCCATTCACACTGCCGCGACTTGTCAGGTGACTTGTGTGCCCTCAAGTCGCCTCAAGTCGCTTGACATAACAAATCCAATGTAAATCAATGAGAGCCGTCTTAATTGGCACTACTGAAGTCGCTCCGACTTCAGAAAAGGGTCCTGTACTACTTTGAGGCGACTTGTATCCAACTTGTGCAAATAGACTTCAATGGGAGTCGTCTCCAAGTCGGATCCTTATCTTATTTGAAGCGACTTGTGATCCGACTTTCCAGGAAGAAGGAAAATTAACCAGGCATTCCCCACATTGCAGCCATGCCTACAGTTCCTATATACCATTATCTCTGTCTGGTCTGTGTGAGTGGAACTGGTGGGCAATGGCACTGGTGGCCACTGATTCGTGGCACTGGTGGACACTGATTCGTGGCACTGATGCACACTGATTTGTGGCACTGGTGGACACTGATTTGTGGCACTGATACGTGACACTGGTGGACACTGATTTGTGGCACTGATACGTGCCACTGGTGGACACTTATTGTGAGGAAAGGGATATGCAGTGTAGTTAGGGTACTATATACCACTATAGTTAGATTCAATAATCTAGTTTCTGTAGGGAAAGTGTTAAGTGTCAGGGTGACTGTAGTGTAGTTTAGGGTGAACTGACTCTGACTGCTATGCCAGGGTGACAGAACTCATCCATGTCAGGGTGACCGCCATAAGAAAAAGATAATTTTTCTTAGAATTATTAGTAGAGCAGGGATGGGGATCCGCTCCATTTACACCTCGGTGTTTTTGTTTCAGGCGTTTATTGGGCTTTTTTGTGGACGTCTTTGGAGGCAGGCATGACATCTGAACTTCTGTGTAGGGGTATATATATATATATATATATATATATATATATATATATATATACGCACACACACACACACAGACATATGTGTGTGTATATATATATGTATATATATACACACACACACACACACACACACACACAGGTGTGAAAGGAGCAGAACCCTATCCCTGCGCTCCTGAAATTATTTGCAGGGATGGTGTTACCCTCCTTTCACATGTATATATGTGTGTGTGTTATTTTTATATATATATATATATATATATATATACACATACACACCCCTATACAGAAGTTCAGATGTCATGCCTTCCTCCAAAGATGCCCAGAAAAATGCCCAATAAACGCCTGAAACACACCTGGGCGTTTTTGTTTCAGGTGTTTATTGGGCATTTTTTGGGTGTCTTTGGAGGCAGGCATGACATCTGAACTTCTGTGTAGAGGTACACACACACACCACACACACGCACCCCATCCCCGCCAAATAATTTCAGTAGCGCAGGGAAAGGAGTTCCGCTCCTTTCACACCTATGTGTGTGTGTGTGTGTGTGTGTGTATATATATATATATATTATATACACATACAGTGCCTTGCGAAAGTATTCGGCCCTCTTGAACTTTACGAACTTTTGCCACATTTCAGGCTTTAAACATAAAGATATAAAACTAATTTTTTGTGAAGAATCACCAACAAGTGGGACACAATCATGAAGTGGAACAAAATTTATTGGATATTTCAAACTTTGTTAACAAATAAAAAACTGAAAAATTGGGCGTGCAAAATTATTCAGCCCCTTTACTTTCAGTGCAGCAAACTCTCTCCAGAAGTTCAGTGAGGATCTCGGAATGATCCAATGTTGACCTAAATGACTAATGATGATAAATAGAATCCACCTGTGTGTAATCAAGTCTCTGTATAAATGCACCTGCACTGTGATAGTCTCAGAGGTCCGTTTAAAGCGCAGAGAGCATCATGAAGAACAAGGAACACACCAGGCAGGTCCGAGATACTGTTTTGGAGAAGTTTAAAGCCAGATTTGAATAAAAAAAAGATTTCCCAAGCTTTAAACATCACAAGGAGCACTGTGCAAGCAATAATATTGAAATGGAAGGAGTATCAGACCACTGCAAATCTACGAAAACCTGGCTGTCCCTCTAAACTTTCAGCTCATACAAGGAGAAGACTGATCAGAGACGCAGCCAAGAGGCCTATGATCACTCTGGATGAACTACAGAGATCTATAGCTGAGGTGGGAGACTATGTCCTTAGGACAACAATCAGTTGTATACTGCACAAGTCTGGCCTTTATGGAAGAGTGGCAAGAAGAAAGCCATTTCTTAAAGATATACATAAAAAGTTGTGTTTAAAGCTTGCCACAAGCCACCTGGGAGACACACCAAACATGTGGAACAAGGTGCTCTGGTCAGATGAATCCAAAATCAAAGTTTTTGGCAACAATGCAAAACGTTATGTTTGGCGTAAAAGCAACACAGCTCATCACCCTGAACACACCATCCCCACTGTCAAACATGGTGGCAGCATCATGGTTTGGGCCTGCTTTTCTTCAGCAGGGACAGGGAAGATGGTTAAAATTGATTGGAAGATGGATGGAGCCAAATACAGGACCATTCTGGAAGAAAACCTGATGGAGTCTGCAAAAGACCTGAGACTGGGATGGAGATTTGTCTTCCAACAAGACAATGATCCAAAACATAAAGCAAAATCTACAATAAAATGGTTCACAAATAAACATATCCGGGTGTTAGAATGGCCAAGTGAAAGTCCAGACCTGAATCCAATCGAGACATACCCCAAGCGACTTACAGCTGTAATTGCAGCAAAAGGTGGCGCTACAAAGTATTAACTTATGGGGGCTGAATAATTTTGCACGCCCAATTTTTCAGTTTTTTATTTGTTAAAAAAGTTTGAAATATCCAGTAAATTTTGTTCCACTTCATGATTGTGTCCCACTTGTTGATTCTTCACAAAAAATTACAGTTTTATATCTTTGTTTGAAGCCTGAAATGTGGCAAAAGGTCGCAAAGTTCAAGGGGGGTGAATACTTTTGCAAGGCACTGTATATACACACATAGGTGTGAAAGGAGCAGAACCCTATCCCTGCGCTTCTGAAATTATTTGCAGGGATGGTGTTACCCTCCTTTCACACCTATATGTGTGTGTGTGTGTATGTATATATGTATATATATATATATATATATATATATACAATGTGTGTGTGTGTATATGTATATATATATACCCTTATACAGAAGTTCAGATGTCATGCCTGCCTCCAAAGACCCCCAAAAAATGCCCAATAAACGCCTGAAACAAAAACGCCCAGGTGTGACAGGAGCGGAACCCCATCCCTGCGCTAATAAAAATTCTAAGAAAAATTATATTTTTTTTTCTGGTTCTGGACATGCTACAGAGCTGAAACTTCACAGGTACACTTTTTAGATCCCCCAGACACTAAATCCAAAGAAATCTCTTTTTTTTTTTTTTTTTTTTTTTCAATAATTGGCTCTCTATCAAAAACGACAATTTTTAAGAACTTTTTTTTGGTGGGTAATGAGGAAATGAGTAAAAAAAAAAAACAGAAAAGGGGAATTAGGTCACAACACATCATATTCTGATTGGCCAAATACAAAGTTGTCTATCATATGTCGCTTAAAATAATTCACAAGTCACGCTGAAGTCGCACTAAGTTTCGCTGAAGTCGCGCTGAAAGTTGCGCTAACAAGTCGCCCTTTCTGGTCGCGGTAGTGTGAACCGGCTCTAAAGGATAACAGCGGTTTTAAATTCATGATAACATTATTTATCTGTACGGGGATCCTTAAGAAGTTGTCATTATTTTCCCTGTAAGTGGGATTAATGACATCCTTTACTGTGTCCCCATCTCCTCCCCAGCACCATTGAGCTTGCCTATGTAAAGTTAAGGTTTGGAGAGGTCATTGGTTCTCCATGTAGAGTAAAGCTGTCTATTCACTGTTTGAATTTTGGTTGGTTCACTTTAAAAAAAATAAAAAATCTAAGGATCCACGGTTAAAATTGTTGACTGAACAACAGCTACATTCAATCGAATGAAGACACTTAAATGAGTATTCTGGTGACTGTCAGAACGTAGTGTAACAGGGGAACTCCTGCTTTCCACTCTAAAGCATGGAAGGATAAATCTTGTAGTGTTTTATTTTGTTTGGCTTTCAGGCTGATTTGAAAAAATAAAATCTGTGTATAGCTAGCCTAAAGCTAATGTCACATGAGCAATCTTGTTGCTAACAGACCTTTCTCTTGCTACAGAGTTTCTTCCTAGTTAGCCAGACCCAGCAGTATATTGCACCTTTGCAAGTGTTTAAAATTTAGCAGTGTATCAGGGCAAGAAGGGAGCATTTCTATTAGTGTACACTAAGTGAAAGTCTCTTCTCTGATTCTCCCACTGCAAATGTGTCTCTAGCAGCAGAATTGCCTGTCTGACATTGAACTAAGTGGCCTTAAAGGGAAAAAAAATTATTTTGTTAAGGCGCTAATCATGAGAATATTATAAAACATAACCTTAGCCAATTGCCACTATTCAAAAGTTTACTTTCTCTATCGTCCATTGACAGACGCGGCTCTTATGCTTCTTAGACCATTGGGTTATGCTGCCCCCTACAGGAGTAGTACTAGGCCGGAAAAAAACGTTTACCATGCCTACGGGGGCTGTTCCTGTAGGCATAACCCCACACACTCTGCTCCAGCATACCAGTTTGTTTCTGCCTAGTGAAGGAGTAGGACCTAGGTTTCCTGATGGGACTTCGGTGTCTGTCTTTTTTATTCTTTTAAGAATATTTTATTTTCTTTACTCACTGTTCAGGGGGATTCTTCCTGGTGAACTACAAGCAATAGCCGGCTGAGGTTTCGCACTGGATAATCTAGATCCTTAAGGTCTCCCAGCCTGGCCTGTGAGCGTGAGCAGTATATAGTCCCGCACTAGGCCTTGCCACAACAGTGCCCCGTTTTGGATGAGGATGAGCCTGCGAGTCTGTCTCACTGGGACGCGATGACCTGGAATGCCCTGAGTTGCAGTGTACCTCTCGGCTGGCAGCACCCCCACTCCAGGTGGGAGGTTGTCTGTCCGGAGCAGAGCCCACCCTGTCTCTGGTATGGTGAGTAAATGCAGCCCCCCCATATACCTTAGTGGTCTTGGGGGGAGGGGGGGGGAACGTGGGCGCACTCCTTGGAATGAAAGGACCTAGTACTTCCTAAAAGATTCCCCTGGCCCTGTGCCCTGCCCCCCTCACCCGCCCCTGCCTTTTTATTTTGGTTTTCACCTGGGGGGGTGAAAATGGTACCTTTTCCTGCTGGGTCTTGTAGATCCTCTGTGGCCTCCAATTTGGGGTTCCCTGACTGCATGGCGAGCTGTGTGGGCATAAGGAGGATTTCTCTCTATTGACCTGCATGGTGCAGCCATTTTTCCTGTGCTTCCCATTGACTTGCATTAGTAGCCCTGTGGAGCTAAACAGGCAGCGTGACCTTTTACATTCTATCCAAGCTGATGTCTTATCCTGTGACTTTCACTTCTTGCTGCAAAGATCGGCTCTGGAGTTTTCTCAACGAGGTGGTAAAGTACTGGGGTCTCTGTGGGCATATCCCTGCGCACTCTTCTATCCATATATATGTAAGTGGGACTCCGCATGCTGCGGTGATCGCCGGTGGGGACCGCACTCAGCGTTCTTAAAGAGACAGTACACCTGTTTTCTTTTGAAAAAATGATGGAGTCCCAGGCATTGGTTTCACCCTCAGTCCCCCTTAGTGCGACCACTGGACCTTCCGGATAGCAGTCGCTGGCCGCGATTTCAGCAGCACTGGAAAGCCTGGCAACCAAGGTCGATTTTGTGATGAAAAAGGTTAATAGCTGAAAACTGCCGCTGCCTTCACCGTCATCTGTGGGGGTCCTCTGATTCAGAGACTGATATGGTTGCCATGGACACCCTCCTCCTTGAGGGTTCGCTGTCCTCGCAATTGGATGGTGAAGAGGACCTGTCCTCTTTAGCTGCAGCGCGGGAACGCACTTTGGTGGAAGCTCTGATTGTTTCAGTAAGGGAAACTTTAAAAATGGCAGATGAGCCCACACCGGCAGGGACACAGGTGTCCTTTAGGCTCCCGCAAAACCCAAAAATCGGGCAAGGTTTTCCCTTGTCCCAAGACTTTTTTATGATATTGCTAAAGAACAATGGCGGCGCATAAAGCACGTGCTAGTAGTGCCTAAATGGTTTAAACGCCGTTATCCCTTTTGCAGGGACGGTTTCGAACCGTTGGATGGTACCGCCTAAGGTGGATCACCCTGTATCCAGGTTGCACAAATCTACTATAGTGCCTGTGGAAAATTCCCCGGTGTTTTCGGAGACCCGGTGGACGGGCGGGTGGAGTCCCTTTCCTGCCATATGTTGGCGGGTTAAATCCTGAAACCGATTTTTGTGTCTGTTCTGACATCATGGACGGTTACGGAATGGGTAAAGGTTTTTAAGGGGAACCTAGATGCTGACTTAGTTTCCCCGGAGCTGATGGAATTTAGGGACCAGATGGCCCAGGCCCTGGTGTTCCTTTGTGATGCGTCTTTAAATGCGGCTCCCCTGGTGGCCAGAGTGTCGGCTGTGGGAATTGCCATAAGATGCATGGTTGGGATTGCCATAAGACGCATTGTTTGGCTGAAGAGCTGGTCGGCAGACCAGGCTTCCAAGAAGGCCTTAACAGATCTCCCTTTCTTGGGAAAGCGATTATTTGGCGACTCGCTGGATGAGTTGATCAAAGGTCTAACTGGTGGGAAGAGTACTCTTCTTACTCAATCCACCAAAGGCAAGGCACCCTGTAGTAAACGGGGGCCTTCTTTCACAGCTTAAAGACTATTTTTTTTTTCATGCCTCAGGGGTGCAAGAAAAATGTAAGCCATTCCGGGTTTCTGGAGGGGCTAAAAAGCCATTTCAGGAACCCTGGACTTCCTTCATTCAAGACAAATGGGTTCACAAACTGATTTGTTTCCGGTAAAAGATCGAATTTCGGTCCCGGCCAGTGGACAGATTCTTTCAGTCAAATCTTCCCCTGTCTTCGGATCGTTTGAAGGATCTCTGAGACGCAGTGCAGGATCTCCTTGATCAAGGAGTGATTGTGCCGGTTCCTCCGCAGGAACGTTTTCAAGGTTTCTATTCAAACCTGTTCACGGTGCCCAGAAAAGAGGGCGAGGTACGTCCAATCCTGGACCTCAAGGCTTTGAACCGCTTTATGCGGGTGTAAAAACTTTGAATGGAATCCATTCAGTCGGTGGTAGTGTCTTTAAATCAGGGGGATTTTCTGGCCCCCATTGATATGAAAGATGCATATCTACACATCCCCATCTACGGGGGACACCAGCGGGTTTGCCGCTTTGCGGTGCCAGAGGAGCATTTTCAATTTGTGGTGTTACCCTTTGGTCTCGCCTCTGCTCCCTAGTCTCGCCGCTTACCAAGGTACTGGCCCCGGTATTGGCTTTGTTGTGCCAAAAAGGGATTGCGATCCTGGGATATATGGACAATCTTCTATTGAGAGCGGACTCTCACTCGGCTCTGTTGGGCGATCTGTCGATTACAGTCAGACCCTTAAGGAATTCGGGTGGACTATCAATTTAAAAAAATCTGCTCTAACCCCTTCAGTGAGGTTGGATTATCTGGGGCTGATTTTAGATTCCCTTTGGCAAGGGTTTTTCTTCCCCTGGAACAACTTCAGAAGTTGCAGGAAGCGATCCGGTTGCTGTTGGAAACCAATCCGTCCTCACTACAGACTTGCACGAGAGCCCTGTGTCTGATGGTATCACCCTTGGGGGCGGTTCAGTTTGCTCAGTCTCACTCAAGACCTCTGCAAAAAGATTCTTGTCAAATGATACATGGATCCACAGTCTAGGCAAAATGATACGCTTGAGCCGACTCACAAGGTCTGCTCTATCCTGGTGGATCTAGTCGCCAGCATTGTGTCAGGGCAAGTCCTTCCTACTGCTGTTTTGGACGGTGGTCACCACCGACGCCAGCCTGTAAGGCTGGGGTTGAGTGCTGGGGAAGCTTTGTGCCCAGGGGACCTGGTCAACAGAGCAGTTTTCTTTACTGGAGGCACCAAGAGTGTCCTTGTGGCCAAGGAGGTGGCCGAGATTCTGGTATGGTCGGAAGACAATGTTCCGGCTCTTTCCGCAGTCCACATTCCGGGTGTGGAGAATTAGCAAGCGAGTCGTCAGATGCTGGATCAAGGGAAATGGTCCCTTCATCCTAAGGTGTTTCAGTGTTACAGTGGGGAACTCTGGAGGTAGACCTATTTTGCATTTCACTTCAACAAAAAAAAGTCCACAGAGTTGTGGCCAGGTCTTGGGATCCTCTGGCCGACGCCACAGATGCCTTGGTGGCTCCTTGGAGCCAGTATTGGTGGCTCTATGCCTTCCCTCCTATAAAACTCTTTCCAAGGCTTCTTCGCAGGGTGATGGTGGAAGGAATTCCGGTCGTTCTGGTGGCCCCAGACTGGCCTCGTCAGTCTTGGTACGCAGACCTAGTAAAATTGGTCACCGATCCTCCGTGGAAACTTCCTCTGAGGGAGGATCTGCTGTCCCAGGGACTGATCTTCCATCCTGCTTTATGGTCGCTGGCTTTAACGGCATGGCTTTTGAAGGGCAGGTATTGAGAGATAGGGGTCTCTCTGAATCTGATTTCTCTCCTGTTGACAGCTAGGAAGGCGACTTCTTGGAAGATTTATCATCGTACTTGGAAATTGTACATTACAGGGTGTGAATAGCTGAAGCTGCACCCTCGCTTGTTTTCTATAGCCAGGGTTTTGGCCTTTTTACAAAAAAGGGGTTGAGCAGCGGTTGGCCTTGGGCACTATCAAGGGCCAAGTGTCGGCTTTGGCTATTTACTTCCAACGTCTGTTGGCTGCTAATGTCTTGATTCGCATTTTTATTCAGGGGCTGCGTCATCTAGCTTCCCCAAGAATATCCCCGTTGCCTCCGTGGGATCTCAATCTGGTTTTGTCTGTTCTTCAAACGCCTGCCTTTGAGAACATTAGGGAGATTTCTCTGCTTTCTTTATCTTTAGAAGGTTGCTTTTCTGGTGGCAATTGCTTCTGCCCGCAGTGTCTGAGATGGCGGCGCTGTCCTGTCGTTCGCCTTATTTGGTGGTCCACAGAGATAAAGTGGTACTCCGACCTAATCTGATTTTTCTCCCTAAGGTGGTGTCTGATTTCCATCTAAATGAAGACATTGTGTTGCCTTCACTCTGTCCTAAGCCTAAGCATCCCAAAGAAAATGCTTTGCACTCTCTCTGGATGTGGTTTGGGCGATCAGGGTTTACCTGACGGTCACTGTGTCTTTTAGGAAATCGGATGCTCTTTTTGTCCTTACTGAGGGATCTCGTAAAGGTTTGGCTGTGTCTGCTGCGACTATATCCTGATGGATTAGGCAGATGGTTGTTCAGGCTTATTCATTAAATGGTCAGGTTCCTCCTTTCCCTGTGAAGATGAATTCTACTAGAGCGCTGAGAGCCTTGTGGGCTTTTCGCCATCAGGCCTCAGTAGTGCAAGTTTGTAAGGCGGCGACTTGGTCGTCTGTGCACACATTTACAAAATTCTACAAGGTAGATTTATAGGCATCTTCGGATGCATCCTTTGGCCGCAAGGTTTTTGCAGGCCGCTGTTTAAAGAGACTCATTTGTTTCTCATTAGGGGTTTTTTTCTTTCATGGGTAAGCTCCTGTTTCTGGTTGAGCTTCATGTTACCCAGTTGGCTAAGTTTAGCCTTTGGAGTTTACGCTATTTGGTTTTCATTCTTCCCACCCCTCATGCCTACATTACTTTGTGACATCCCAATGCTCTAAGAAGCATAACAGATGCATCTGTCAATGGACGATAGAGAAAACTGGATTTTTGTAAGAACTTTCCCTAAAATCCTTTTCTCTGAAGTCCATTGACAGATGCAGGATTCACGCCTCTGATATGGGGATGGTTTGTGTCGTCTTATTACTGCTTGCAACAAAACTGGTATGCTGAAGCAGGGTGTGTGGGGTTATGCCTTTAGAGACAGCCCCCGTAGGTGTGGTAAACTGTTTTTTTTTCCTGCCTAGTACTACTCCTGTAGGGGGCAGCATAGCCCAATGGTCTAAGAAGCATAAGAACTGTGTCTGTTAATGGATATCAGAGAAAAGGATTTTATGGTAAGTTCTTACAAAAATCCAGTTTTTCACAAGTTTGGATAATTAAATTGAATCTTCACTCATTTTATTGAGTAAAAATGCCCACTTCTTTTAGTAAAGACGCCTTATTCTAAGGCTGTAGGTACTGTACAATATGCATTATGCTGGATTTATCTGCCGAAAGTACCCCTCCAGCAATGTGACAACTATGATTTTCCTCAGTCACTGCCCCTGGCATGTTCACTTGATTATCTGGCACAGGTTCATGTAACTCGTGTTAGTGTGGCCAATTGTACAATCATTATAAATATTGCTGATAGGCAGAGGAGCTTTTTTTTTTTACCGAATAGACGATCCAGAACCTTTTCTGCAATGCAAGACTGCCTGCCAGCAATGCTTAGTTAAAGCAGGTGAACCATTTATTTATTTATTTTTTTAATACAGTACTTAACCTGCAATACCATTGCACAGAGCAGCGCCGAACCTCCTTTTCTGGGGTCACCCAGCTGCGCTCCTGGCTCCTCTTCTTCAATGTCTGTCACCAGAGCAAGCTGTTTGTGATGGGGGCATACTTGTGGGCTTGCTCCTGAGCTGGGCTGTGTGTGTAACATTAATGCACATACAGTGAGGCCCAGCCTGCACTCCTCTCCTGCACATACTACCCACCTCCATGCACTCCGCACTCCTCTCCTGCACATACTACCCACCTCCATGCACTCCGCACTCCTCTCCTGCACATACTACCCACCTCCATGCACTCCGCACTCCTCTCCTGCACATACTACCCACCTCCATGCACTCCGCACTCCTCTCCTGCACATACTACCCACCTCCATGCACTCCGCACTCCTCTCCTGCACATAATACATATTACCCTACACTCCATATTCCTCTCCAGCACATGCTACCCACTTCCATACACTCTGCACTCTCAGGGCTGGACTGGCCTATCGGAATATGGTGAAATTTCACCAGAAGGCCAGCAAGTCCCCCTGCCCTGGGTCTGCTTGAAGGGCAGTAGCGCCCGTAAAAAAATGGCTGTGGCCAACTTGACATGTCAACTGCACATTCGCTGCTCTGGAAAGCCCGCCCATTATTGGGCAGACAATGCATAAGCAGTGATGTGATGGCGCCGGGTGGCGCCATTTTGGAAAGTAAGGCGACTCACAGCCTCTACCTCTCCTGTACCATTACCCACAGCCTCTGCCTCTCCTGTACCATTACCCACAGCCTCTGCCTCTCCTGTACCATGTCCCCAGCATCTGCCATCTCCTGTCCCATGCCCACAGTCTCTGCCATCTCCTGTCCCATGCCCACACCCTCTGACCTCTCTTGTACCATGCCTGCAGCCTTTGACATCTCCTTTACCATGCCTGCTGCCTCTGCATCTCTTGTACCATGTTCACACAGCCTAAGACATCTCCTTTACCATGCCTGCAGCCTCTGCATCTCCTGTTACATGCCCGCAGCCTCTGACATCTCCTGTTACATGCCCGCAGCCTCTGACATCTCCTGTACCATGCCCGCAGCCCCTGCATCTCCTGTACCATGCCCGCAGCCTCTGCATCCCCTGTACCATGCCCGCAGCCCCTGACATCTCCTGTATCATGCCCGCAGCCCCTGCATCTCCTGTACCATGCCCGCAGCCTCTGCATCTCCTGTACCATGCCCGCAGCCTCTGCATCTCCTGTACCATGTCTGCAGCCCCTGCATTTCCTGTACCATGCCTACAGCCCCTGCATTTCCTGTACCATGCCTGCAGCCTCTGCATTGCCTGTACCATGTCCACAGCCGATGACATCTCTTGTACCATGTCTGCAGCCTCTGCATCTTCTGTACCATGTCTGCAGCCTCTGCATCTTCTGTACCATGCCTGCAGCCTCTGCATCTCCTGTACCATGTCTGCAGCCTCTTTATCTCCTCTACAATGTCTGCAGCCTCTGCATCTTCTGTACCATGTCTGCAGCCTCTGCATCTTCTGTACCATGCCTGCAGCCTCTGCATCTCTTGTACCATGTCTGCAGCCTCTGCATCTCCTTTACCATGTCCACAGCCTATGACATCTCTTGTACCATGTCTGCAGCCTCTGCATCTCCTGTACTAAGCCCGCACAGCATCTGACACCTCCTGTACCATGCCCGCAGCCCCTGCATTTCCTGTACCATGCCCGCAGCCCCTGCATCTCCTGTACCATTACTGAGTTTACTAACAGTATGGACCATAAACTGGTACACCTGAAGGGTCGATTTAGTAGAAGAAAAGAAAACAATGTATCTTGGAAGTGAAAAACGTTATTCTATTTCTATGCCTTGGATTGCTTCACAACAGTTGTACTGTTCTCATAGCAATAAAGCTCTTGCAGGGGAAAAAAAAAACCCTCCTGAGTAGGGGGCGTGCTCCATGTGCTGTAATATGTTTATACTTTTGCTATGGAGTGTGGCGCCACCTGGTGGCCGTCTGCAGCTGTCAGTTGCTTCTCATGCTGTCTATGCAGCGTGTGTGCAGTGAAGGAGATTCGGGCCCCGCACTGTACACTCAGCACAAGGGCCACGCCAGGACGAGCTGACTGGGCTGGAACCTACTGCACGGGGGACACACACTGAGATCCGGCCTCTCCCCTGTAATGGTCACACTTTGCTGCCTCCAGGTATAATTCTCATTCTTGTCGTATCTGTAGGACATCGGTGGGGGGTGATCAGCAGGACTGGAACTGTCTCTTTCTGCAAGGTTCCTGGCAGTGCAGGGGTTAAGGGTTGTTGACAGTAAGGGGCAGGAGGGGGAGGGGCCATGCAGTTATTTTGGCAACTGATTGCTGTGTGTAGCAAACTGTCATTGTGATCAGGACTTCCAGTGACCTTCCAGGTAAGATTGGGAGCTGCTTCCTTCCAGGGACATGAGGCTTCTACACCAGGGGGAAGTGGCAGCACTGCCTCCCAATACCACCATCCTATCTGAGGGCATTACCAGCAGATCTCTGACAGATCATAGAGATCCATTCTTAGTGATGTACGCCAGTGTTGCCAACCTATCAGATTCAAATTTACTGACACCACACTCAAAGTTTACTGACACAGCCAAGCTTTTACTGGCGTTTCCAAAAGTTATAAAATTACAGTTTTAGGTGCGAATTTCAGCATTTAGGCTACAAACAAATACAACATGCAACTAGCAATGTGATTGAAGGTAGATATTAACCAGTTCTGGACCAGAAGGATTTTACCCCCTTCCTGACCAGGCCCTATTTTGCGATTCGGCACTGCGTTACTTTAACGGACAATTGCGCGGTCGTGGGACGCTGTACCCAAACAGTAGTTTTTTCCCCCCCACAAATAGAGCTTTCTTTTGGTGGTATTTGATCACCTGTGCGATTTTTGTTTTGCGTTATAAACAAAAAAAGAGCGACAATTTTGGAAAAAAAACAATATTTTCACATTCTGCTATAGGACATTCCCAAAAAAAATTTTAAAATCTAAATTTTTTAACATTTTAGGCCAATTTGTTTTCTGCTACATATTTTTTGGTAAGAAAAATCGCAATAAGCGTATTTTGATTGGTTTGCGCAAAAGTTATCTACTAACTACGGGAAAGATTTATGTCATTTTTTTTTATTGTTTTTTTTTTTTTTTACTAGTAATGGCGGCGATCTGCGATTTTTTGTGGAGACTGCAACATTGCAGCAGACAGATTGGACCCCCTGACTGACATTTTTGACACTTTTGGGGGGGACCAGTGACATTACTACAGTAATCAGTGCTAAAAATATGCACTGTTACTGTAATAATGAGACTGACAGGGAAGGGGTTAACAGTATAGGTGATCAAGGGGTTAAATGTGACCCTAGGGGAGTGATTCTAACTGGGGGGGGGGGGGCTTCTGTGATGACCATAGAGACATGTGATCCTATATAGAAGGATCACAGGCGCTCTGCGATCATCTCAGGGAGGACGTCGGCTGTGTTTACGTCCTTCTCTCTCAGCGGGGAACGATCAAGAGTGTCAGACGGCAATTGGAGCCACCTGACCCACACATCGGCTTCCCCGCTGATGATCGGGGGGCAGGAGTGCACCGCTGGGGGGACGCGCGCTTCCCCCCAGTTCCTCTCAGGCGAGCGAAGTAGGTGTACGTCGTTCTGCCTGTACGAGCCACCCTGCTGCAGTAAAAAGGCGGCGGGTGGTCGGGTACTGGTTAACCACTTCAATACTGGGCACTTTCACCCCTTTCCTGCCCAGGCCAGTTTTCAGCTTTCCTCACTGTCACACTTTGAATGACAATTGTGCAGTCATGCAACACTGTATTTATATGAAACTTTTAGGATCCCCCCCCCCCCCCCCACAAATCGAGCTTCCTTTTGGTGGTATTTAATCGCCGCTGGGTTTTTTATTTTTTGCCAAACAATTTAAAAAAGACTAAAAATTTTGAAAAAAAAGTTTTTCTTCGTTTCTGCTATAAAATGTTGTAAATAGGTAAGTTTTCTCCTTCACTTACGGGCACTGATGATCACTGATAGACGGCACTAATAGGCAGCGCTGACGGGCACTGATAGATGGTACTGATAGGTAGCACTGATGAGGAGGCACTGACAGGCATTACTGATGGGCACTGATTGGCATCCCTAATGGGCACAGGTTGACACTTAAGGTGGGCACTTGTGGACATCCTTGATAGGTCTGCACTGATAATTGATGCGCTGATTATCAGCGCAGACCCCCCCTGTCAGAAGAGCCACTGATCGGCTCTCCTCTACCTGCACCTTGTCAGTGCGAATAGAGAAAAAGCCTATAAACAGCACTTCCTGGTAACAACGTGACCAGCTGTGATTGGACACAGCTGATCACATGGTAAAGAGCCTACGTCATAGGCTTTCTTTCCTCTTAAAAACTGACCACACTAAGCAGGAGAGCACATCATGGTCTATTCTCTGGCTGTGCTGGAAAATAAGCCTGCTCTCCTCAATGATCAGACTTGTCCATACACCCCCCCCCCCCCCTGTGGAAGCTCAGCTTGCTGCTGCTTCTCCTCCCCCCAGCTCTTATGCAGATGAGAACTGAGGGAATGTGAGCGCTTTTAAAAAAAGGGATGAAGGTGTTTATAATGTTTTTATATCTATATACAAATGGTTTGCCTTTCATTTCTGTTTTAAACTGAGTGAGTTGTTTTATAAGGTGATTGTTTACAATCACTTTAGGGCAAAAGACATATTCTATTTTATTTTGGATATAGTAAGTAGCCCAGGGACAGGACTCAGGAAGGAAAGACATTAGAATGGTCAGTGACACTGACAGCAGGGGGCAGCAGCACAGACGATGACACCTCACTGACACGACACGCCCCCTCCTGGGTCACAGTGACAGTCTCTCTCCATGCCAGGGGGTCCCTTCAGTCCACTCCATCCAATCAGCACTGACAGTCCCGCTCCCGGCTTGTCTTTCTCCCCTCCCACAGACCCGGACGTGTGGCCCCGGCCGCTCCACTCAGATTTCTTGCACCATGACATCACACAACATGCTCAAGCTCTGCCCCTGCCAGACCCGCCCCCCTGCCAGTGCCACCTTTACACACTGTAGCAGGCACTCAGATGGTCTCGGCCAGCTGACCAGAGCTGCGCCTGCATAGTTCTAAGCCTTGCATTACAGCCATATTTCTTACTGGCAATCTTTTCCTATTATTGGAATTTACTGCCAGTAAAAATACTGATGGTTGGCAACACTGGTGCAGTGTGATCTCCTATAGAATACCCATTGTCTGCATTTACAGCATAACACAGGGCAAAACTTTTTTTAGTAGAGAGGGATTAGACTCCCTGTCAGGTTTTTATTGCTGTCTGCGTCCCTGTTAGGAATATTCACTCTGTTTGTTCTGTTTATCACGGACACTAAAAGTTAGAGAATCCCAAATTTTGGGTTGTCCCCAGCACAGGAAGAGAGGGGAAATCCTCCAATGGGGACACTAGTTTTGCTGAGAACCAGGGATTACCTCACTATGGAGGGATCTGCGCTCACTTCCTGTTGCAAATACAGAACAGGAAGTGAGGAGAAATCTCCCCAATGGAACACAGATGGCAAAAAAAAAAAAATCTTACAGGGTTATAACCCTCTTTATGGCTTCTTGCACATGCACAAAAAAAAAACCTGAATGACACTTGGTGGCCAATATTTCACATGCATATATGTGCAAATATACACATAAAACGCAACCTATGAAATACTAGAAGAATTTTTACATGCGTGTATACGTATACAGAAAAACTTGCAAATACATGCCTTCATTATACAGCCCATCCTTGCGTTCTTATGCAGATATCTTCTGCCACAAATCTGATGTACATACTTCAGTACAGAGTGTAAGTACCCTAAGGCTTCCTTCACACATGTGGCTGGGGGTCGTACAAACAGGCTGTTGAGTGGTGGTTTTACCACCCCCCAACAACCTGCTTGAACATGGGCATGCTGCCAGGCAGGGCTGTACTGTACACATGCCATTGCCATGATGCTGAGCTTTGCGGCTTGCAGCAAGAATTAAACTGCATGTCACAGTAGGCGGGTGGTACTGCCGCGGAATGCTACTAATGCAAGTCTGTGTTGCAACATCACAAATGCCCTGCAACTGCATACAACACGTGCCATTGGGGCTTGGTAGTGCAGCATTTACACATCTAACGCCTCTTAGATGCCTCTGAAGAGCAATCCATATCAGATTCAGTTCCCGCAAATCACCGTACCTGTACAGCTGTCCGCAGGAGCGATCCTGGGGGCGCGTGCGAGCGCCACCTCGCCAGCGAGTAAGCCGATCCACAGGGCCAGTGGCGGCGATTGCCGCAGGGCACCCGCGATCGCTCCTCGTAAAGCGAGAACGACAGTCTGCTGTTGTAAACACAGCAGACCGTTGTTCTCTCAGCAATCAATGCAGAGCTCCTGTGATCCTTCTATTTAGGAACACAGGTCTCTGCATTGGTTTTACAAGACCATCCCCCTTACAGTTAGAAAACACTCCCCTAGGCTCACACTTAACCCTTTGATCACCCCTGGGTTAACCCCTTCCCTGCCAGTGTCATTATTACAGTAACAGTGCATATTTTTAGCACTGATTACTGTAGTAATGTCACCGGTCCCCCAAAAGGGTCAAAAATGTCAGTTAGGGGTCCGATCTGTGTCTGCCGCAATGTCGCAGTCCCGCTAAAAATCGCAGATCGCCGTCAATACTAGTAAAAAAAATAAAATAAAAATGACATAAATCTTCCCCCTAGTTTGTAGACACGATAAATTTTGCGCAAACCAATATACGTTATTGGGATTTTTTTACTAAAAATATGTAGCAGAATACAAATTAGCCTAAAATGATAAAAAAAATTCGATTTTTAATTTTTTTTTTTATTGGAAACGTTATTTAGCAGAAAGTGAAAAATATTCTTTTTTTTTTTCAGAATCGTAGGTCTTTTTTTGTTTACAGCGCAAAAAATAAAAATTGCAAAGGTGAACAAATACCACCAAAATAAAGCTCTGTTTGTGGGACAAAAGGACATCAATTTTATTTGGGTACAGCGTCGTATGACCATGCAATTGTCAGTTAAAGCAACGCAGTGCTGTATCACAAAAAATGGCCTGGTCATTAAGGGGGAAAACCTTTCCGGTCCAGAAGTGGTTAAAGTCAGATTTTTTTTTTTTTTTTTATAAATAACACATGCTTGACGAAGGGTCCTGCGTGACTTTGAAATGTTGCACTAACCTTTTTTTTTTTTTCATGCTTCAATAAAAACCGTTTGGACTCTACTAAATGATCCGTGGCGTGCTGGCAAATATCCTCGTAACCAGGAGCCAAACACTTGGCTTGCAGTTGCGAATCGGTCCATCAATGCAGAATTGTTGTTAAACAGAAAAAAAAAAGTTAAACCCCCCTCCACCAAATACTAGTTATAAAATATGAAGCAAAGGTGTCCATTGCCAATTCTTGCAAAGAAAAGAGAGTTTTATCAGAAGCTAAAAAAATGACTGAAATTAAATTATTAGTAACTGCCCTATGTGGTTCCTTTTATGTTTGGAAAACTTACTTTTGTTTTTTTTTTTTACAGTGAAGAGATCCGTCAATGATTGGAAGGAAAGTTGTGAATTATTTTACATGTGGAAAAAGGTAATATGTCCGGTCAAAATGATTCTCACATTTACTTATCTCTCTCTTTCTTAAAGTGGAATTCCAGGCTTTTACTAACTAAGATTAAGACCCCGTTCACACTGGGGCGGCCCTACTTTCGGAGGCGACCTGTGAAGTCGTGGTGCGCAGCTCGCACCGCGACCTCGGAGCGGCCGGCACGGACTTCATATCATTGAAGTCAATGCAGGTTGCTCCAGGTCGCCCCAAAGAAGCTCCGGACCCTTTTTCTAAGTCGGAGTGACTTGTGTCGCTCCTATTAGAACGGGTCCACAGCTACTCTATGGCAGGCGACCTGTCAGGCGACCAGGTCGCCTGACAGGTCGCCCCAGTGTGAACGGGGTCTAAAACTTCTCCCTCTAACATCTATTTAAAATACAAAAATTTGAGACATGATCTCAATATACTGATGCCATATCCCAAAAATAGATATTTGAAAACTGGAAGGGGGGGAGAAAAAGATTATATTTTCATCCCCTTATAGAGAATAGGACTTTGAAGGCATCCACTGATTGATCTCAGAAAAGATAAACAATTTTAAGAAATATGTATAAAAACAATTTATTGTATAAAAGATTCATAAAAAACCATCATGCAAACCTACATAGATAGCCATGTAACAGTATACTCCTCATTTAAAAGAACCCGTGTGCATAACAAGCATAACATGTTTGATTATTTTCGGACCATATAAATGGTCAAACTTATCAGTTTAAGATATGCAGGGTTCAGTTGTAGTGGAAACGTATCCAAAAAATTGCTACACGTTTCGCTACGCAGCTTCTTCAGGCAGGTCCGTGGAGTTATGGCAGCAGGCGCATTAGACATCTTGTGTTCTCCCCATATGTAAAATCAAAGGGTTGCCGAGATCATATGGTTGTTTCAAGAGGCTATTACATATGTGTCTCCTTTTTATATTGTGAAAGCGTCTCCCGGAGAGGCTGGTGGCAGTATACCCGGATCGGCACTCTGCATGTAATGCCGGGTCTGTGTCCACTCCTCTTATGCAGAGTGGACACAGACACAGCCCACTCTCCTCTATGGGCAGTCGGATGGAAACTGACCGCCTGTCCATTCACAGCTGACTGTCATCTAATCCAATCCACCAGACCGCCTGTTTTTAGTGGATAGAATCAGATGTCGGCGTGTGTCAAAGGCCAACATCTGCCACTCCAAAGAAGTGAAAGGGGCCTTACCTCATAGTTTGCACTGATATCTAAAATAAACGTAAAAAAATGGATTTGTGTGTCCTTTTCTTGTCATTAACTCCTTCCCACCCAGTCCTGGCATCCCTTTAATTTGATCTTTACCCTTGGGGGGGGGGGGGGGCAAGATAGACTTCCTAATCATTTGGCTACTGTGATTGGCTGTCACAGGGGTCACATGATCATCATTAGAGATCAAGAGCTGTCTATGACAGCTCAGTAACTGAACTAGGGGCTCAGAAACGTTGGCCATCCATGGGTTTATGTGTGTGGGCATTACATTTCACCCACTTTGCAGCTGCACATATGCATTACACGGGTGGCAGGAGGTTAATGATTACCATCTTACATTTTACTGTAGTAAGGTCTCTTTCTGACATTCACTGCTGCTACTTGAACTCACCGTAGAGGAGAAAACCTATCTGCAATCCATTGTTTACTTAAGATGTCACCTTTCAAACAGATATACATTATTATCCAAGCAGCAGCATGGTGTCATTGTTTTACAGCAGTAATGAGGTGAGATTGTGATCTAGGGAGTACAAGGATGGAGTCTGTATCTTGGAAGAAGTATAGGATCTGCTGCTCTCAAGCCTTGAATAAGATAACCTACATGGAAGATCAGGTGTTAAATGCCAGCAGGGTTCATCTTATGCCCCACAGATTGCACAAATGTAAAGGAAACAACTTGCTACACTCCAAAGAAAACTCATAGCCTGGTTACTTTATCTATCTAGACAACATAAGGAGACAGTCCCTGTCTTGGACCTCCTCCTTTGACACGTCACCCACAAGGCTGGGTTTCATTGTAGAGGTCTACGACTGGACTTCTATGAATATGCCTTGTGGGTGAAACATGTCTGAGGCGGAGGTTTTTAGGTGGGGACTCTTTGTTCATGTTGACCGAATGAATGAAGTTACCAGCATTTGAATTTAGAAAAGATTTGATCTCTATTATCCTATTCATAGTAGGGTTTGCCGTCGTCCCTGGGTAAATATTGTGTAAAGTTGTTGGTACCTCAAACCAATGTTGGGTGGGACTTTGAAGGCAAGTATAGAAAGATTCAACGAAAATGTGTAAAGAAAATAAATAAAGTTTAATGATAAGAAAACATGTACAGGGTAAGTACGAAAGTGATGGGGTTATAGACCCTTGTGAAGGGGTGATGTAGATAGAAAGTTGTGACACGTGGTAAAGGTGACTATTAGGATATCTCTCTGTTATTCCAGGCCTTCTGCTTGGACTTTCAGAGAGTGTCTCCTATGTTCCCAACGCGTTTCGGCTCATATAGGGCCTTTCTCAAGGGTGTCAGTCACCAGTTCTGTAGGTTTAATACAGATAGGGTGTTAGATAACTCATATTTACACCACCTGATTTTATTCAATGTGGTGAATGCTTTAGGAGATTATACATACATATTTGTTTTTAAGTCCTTATGTGTTGGGGTGGTTCCCTTCTTAGCACAACGAGAATCAATGCGGCTTTCTGAAAATATATATTGTAAGAACATTGGTTTGAGGTACCAACAACTTTACACAACCAACATTTGAATTTTCTTCCGGGTGCTGCTGGCATTTTCTTTCGAATTTGTGCAGTGTTGATCTTTATATTCAAATTTAAAATATAACTGTCATTACACAATTATCTAGGCTGCCATTGTTAACCTCTTCTTATGATATTGTTTGTTTCCTTGCTGTCATACTGATGGAATAGCTTCCATTCATTCCACATCCCTGACCTGATACAGGTATAAAGGTAATGAATTCGTCCACTCATTTACAGTATACACCGATCAGCCATAACTTTATGACCACCCACCATAATATGACTACCCACCTAATATTGAGTAGGTCCCCCTTTTGCTGCCAAAACAGCCCTGACCCGTTAAGGCATCAACTCCACTAGACCTCTGAAGGTATGCTGTGGTATCGGCACAAAGCCTTCAGTAGAAGATCCTTTAGGTTTTGTACGTTGGGAGGTGTAGCCTCTATGGATCAAATTTCTTTTTCAAGCACATCCCACAGATGCTCAATTGGATTGAGATCTGTAGAATTTGGAAGCCATGTTAACACCTCAAAGACACCTTCTTCCATTGCTCCATTGTAGGTGCTTTTGGCTGTGGACACAGGTCATCCTGACTGATCTACCGCTACACGACATCTTTCTATTGGAAACTGGATTATCTTTTTCAGCAATTTGAGCTTCAGTAACTCTTCTATTGTATTGGATTACACTTCGCTCCCCACATGCATCAATGAGCCCTGGCTGCCCATGGCCCTGTTACTGGTTTGCATGTTTGCCTTTCTTGGACCACTTTTGGTAGGTCCTGACCACTGGAAACATCCAACAAGAGCTGCAGTTTTGGAGATGCTCTGACCCAGTGGTCTAGCCATTTCAATTTGGCCCTTGTCAAAATCACTTAAATCCTTACACTTGCCCATTTTTTCTGATTTTAACACATTACCTTCATGGATAACATGTTCACTTGCTGCCTAATATATCCCGAAAAGAAATGAAAACTCATACAGCGCTACAATGAGCAAAATGGAATAAAAGCTGCTGGACACCGATAAAGGTCAAATCTATCAAAACCCAGAGAAAGCATAAAATACAAAAGGGGTGCAGCGCTACAATAGAAAATAAAAAATATATAATGTGAAATATAAACTCAGACTGTATAATTGTGAAAAAGTCCTAACTGAACAATTATATCACAAATACTGTGCAAGCTTAAAATAAAGATATAGAAGAGTCCTTTAAATGCCACAAATCCAAGCCATAAGGTCAAGGGAAACCCGTGCTGTGAAGGATGAAACTAATGCACCTCTTGATAAGTGACTCCATCACCAGAGTATGTGCTAGCCTCTCACCTCAATTCCCAGACCTCTAGGGTCATAGCGCAGTGTGTTTTCAAACACCTGATGGGCTCCCAATCTGCTCAGCTTTGCCTCCAACCTCCAACCTCAGACCGATCATAGAGTAAGAATTCCATCATAGAGGAGGGAACAAAAGGACATCTAGTGCTCTCCGTATATTCAACAGTTTATTAAATAATAAAAGGTATTGCACTTACAAACATGGCACTATCCCAGTGCAAAACGAACAGCATATGTGTAAAACAGCACAGCCAGCTGGCCGCTCGGTGTGCGATCCCTTCGGAGCGTCGCGGGTGACGTCACAGCTCCTCCCCCGTACGCGTTGCTTCAGTGGGCGTGACTTCTTCAGCGGGGTACGTGGAGGGCGGCACCCGCACGCTATTTATTGATGCTGCTAAGCAACCGGACCAATCGTCCCAGGGCGGAACAGGAAACTCTCAGGTTTCCATTTTAGAATAGGGAAAGAGAGCAAGCCCTACTTCCTGGTGACTCCGGAGCTAACAAAAACTCTTGTTTACAGACCGGAAACTGGGGAAAAGACACGGATCAGTTCCTCTCTGCCTCTGTCGATGTAATTAAGAGCTAATAAATATACTATTGCACTTCGTGAATGCTAGGGGCACAGAACCTTTAACAGGACATAAAGTGACAATGCATAGTGCATAATATAATTACCTAAAAGTTTTCAAAAAAATCTTTTTTTAAAAAACTCTTTTTTTCTTTAAAAGTCTTTTTGAAAAAATGACAAATGTCAAGTAAGATAGTAAATACAATTCTAAAATCTTCTCATAAAAGCTAAAAAAGACGTGTAACCGCGATGCTCCGTATGGATCTTACAAACACATGTATATATAAAAAACATAACAGAAAAAACATCTAAAAATCAGCAATTATCATCTATTGGAAATAAAACAATTAAGATCAAATTCTACATTTAACCCCCCTGGTACTAAAACTTTAGTCTGGTAAATCCAGAATGATTCTCTTCGACTTAGTTGCCTAATGAAGTTACCTCCCCTCCAATGTCTGGTAGTTTTCTCAATCCCCCAAAACTTTAATCCAGTAGGGTCACAGTGATGGTATCTTTTAAAGTGTTTGGGGACATTGTGCTTATCCTTTCCCTGTCTAATTCTGTTCTCCTACTCGAACATGCAATGCCCTCGTGGTTCTGCCCACGTATTGATATCCGCATTTACATTCGAGCATATAAACTACACCTTTGGTCTCACATGTAATGAAATCCCTCAAAACATGCACTTCCTGTGTGGCTGTAGCTAAAAATTCCTTCCTTCTTTTGGTGTTACCTTTTGAGGTTTTGCATGCAGCACACCTTCCACAGGCGTAAAAACCTTTCATAGATGGAAAGAGCCTATTATCAGATTTAATGTTTCCCTTGACCTTATGGCTTGGATTTGTGGCATTTAAAGGACTATTCTATATCTTTATTTTAAGCTTGCACAGTATTTGTGATATAATTGTTCAGTTAGGACTTTTTCACAATTATACAGTCTGAGTTTATATTTCACATTATATATTTTTTATTTTCTATTGTAGCGATGCACCCCTTTTGTATTTTATGCCTAATATATCCCACCCAGGTGGCATTGTAACAAGATAATCAATGTTACTCACTTTATCTGTCAGTGGTCATAATGTTTTTGCTGATCAGATGAAATGTTCTGATTCCATGATGTAAAAAAGTATTGAACACAGAGAGGGACAGTTAACGGGCATTTTAAGGACACCAGCAATGGCAGTTCTTCTCTCATGACAGATGTATATTAAAGTGTATGTAAATATCCACACCTCCTCCTACCTAACATCTGCAAGGTCCCTCACCTACGTCAGCATCTACCATCTACTTAGCGTCTTCGTTCGGAATCTTCAGCTATCTTGGTTGGCTGTCCGGGTAGTTCATTCATCCTAGCACTCAGCAGATGCCGGGATTGTACATTGTGCTGCTTATGTGAGACAAAATCAGAGAAAATTCCCAGCTCAATTCACCAACCAGTTTGCTTACCAAACGAATTACCCTGTCTAAGTGCTGGTTCACATTAGTGCGATCACAGAGATCGCATGTAATTCGGAGCGCATTGCTCCTGAAATTACATGCGATCTCTGTGCGGTGCAAATTTCAGCCATACAGTTTGTATGGCTGAATTCGCACCGCAATCGCACTAAACATGCACATGACCCTTTTTTTTATCCGCAGCAGAATCGGATCACATGGTGGTTCACACTAGTGCGATCCGATTCTGTGCGAACTCTCAGATCGCACTGCGATATGCGATCTCAACTGGGGGTGTCGTTAACTTTTAATTGACACCCCCTGCGTATTGCATATGGCAGTGTGAACTGCCAGGGGTGCGGATGCGATGCGGGAACACGCTGTATATTCGCAGCGTTCCCGCATCGCAGAAATGTGAACCGGGACTTACAGTATGCATTTAAAATGGGTTTAAAAGCATTGTTCTGCTCATGCACAGCTCTATGTACACAGAAAAGAAGAACGTGAGTAGGAAGGTAAGAAGCCTTTATTGCAGAGGAGACCTAGTGGGGTCTATTGATAAAATAAATGTGTTGGCTAAATGTGACAAGCACTTGTCTATTGCCCAGCACTGACTAATTCTGACTATTTTTTGTTAATGCAGTTATTTCCTATGATCATCCACTCCATCTAGTAGCCAAAATGTGGTCTTTTTTCTGATTGAGGTATTTCAGAAAAAAATGCAGCATTATGGCCACTAGATGGAGTTAAGGCTCATGGGAAATCACTGAATTGAGCTAAATACAGTCAAATGTTGTCAGGGCTGGGCGAATGCTTGTCACATTTGTTCCAACTATTTTTTTTTTTTTTTTTATCAACAGACCCCACTATGTCTCTTTTACAATTGAAAAACGCTTCCTGTTTGCAGTTTTTTGGAAAACATCTATAGTTTAACTTTAAGTAAGCTTTTTCTGTGATTTTATGTATAGATATGATAAAGACCAATAAGTATAAATCTGTGTTGATAAAGGAGCATGGATAAGTTTTCACATTTGTATATTATCTCTTCTAATGTAATATTTATTTTCTTTTTTTACATTCCAGATTTCTTTTTCAACGTTTCTACACGGTACATAGAGAACCAATGAAGTACATACTGGTAACTGGTGGTGTCATATCTGGCATTGGAAAAGGCATCATTGCAAGTAGCATTGGCACAATCCTGAAATCCTGTGGGCTGAGAGTAACCGCCATTAAAATCGACCCATACATTAATATTGATGCTGGGACCTTTTCACCTTATGAGCATGGTATATACTCACTAATAAATATTAATATAGAAACACATTATATTTTATATATATTTAAACAATGTATTTAAATATTTATAAAATGTATTTATATAAAAAGGAGTTATTTAATCAGAAATAAATATAAAGCAGGTCCACGCTAACCTTATATGTCGTTTCTCAAAATGAACAAAGAGTGATGCCTGGCAAGTCCTGATGCCACTATATAGTTCTTTAGTTATCACTATAGAGTTAACCAGTCAGAGGAATGAGGTCCTGATTCATTATTCCCAGCATGTCAAGCTATAAAATTGTGCGTTTCTGTAAAACAACAACAAACCTCGGCGCCCTACATTTTCCATAGGCAACACTTTAAAAGCTCCTACATGTTATTACTTTAGTGTTAACTATGAATAGTGGCCCTAGAATTACTGTGGCCCTGATGTGTGTGTTTACATTTGTATATGCGTGTACGAGGGGTGGGTTTAAAATCTTTTTAGGAAAGTTTTAAGGAGTAATTTCTTTTTTGTTGAGAAAAAAACATTCCCCTCTGGGTGATATATATACATCGTAACGATTTTACCTTCCTTTTGCTATTCTGAAGATATAGCTGTTTGTTTGTCAGGGTCCATGTGCAAAGTAAATGTGAATGGGATTGATTTTATAATTATCAATCAGCTGCTGAACTTGCAGGGCTCTAACGAATAAAGTTTCAGGGCCTGAATCCCTTTAGAAGTGATTTCCTATTGGAAGTATCTCACCAAAAGGGACATTTTTGTTGCAGGGGATGCCCAAGATCTGACTTATATCTTAGTGCAGACTTCTTGGAAAATCAGTAAGCCATTCACACAAGCAGCAAATTACATTTCTGGGGGGTGTTCCGTACACCACCATTTTTTTTTTTTTTTGGTTAAACGATTTTATTTATCCAATGGAAAAACAAGACAATAATACAAAACAGTATACAGCTTTCAATATATATACAATTTTCATGTCCGGTTTTTGTTGCAAAACAAAGTTTATGGGAGAGTGATAAATGTGAGGGATGATGTATGCAGCAAGATTATTCACATGTGGCAGACTCTTTGAGCCAGCGGTCCCAAATCTTATTGTATTTTGTAGGGATACCTCTGTGAGTGTATATAAATTTTTTATAAGGAAGGGTATTATTCACATTAGTCATCCAATCAGTTAGTTTTGGGGGAGCTTGTCACATCCACACTTTGGCTATCGTCTTTCTGGCCAGGAATAATGTTTCATGTAGGAATGTCTTGAAATATTTATCCATGTTAATTTCAGGGAGGATTCCAAGTAGCTAGGGCTTTGGATCTAGAGGCAGGGAATCTATCACTCCATACATCACCATTTTTAATAAAATTCAGTTAAAATATGACTTATGTAGTATTGTATATGCTATATAATTTTTTTGTTTGTTGCTTTTTTTTTTAACCATGAAAGTAGAGTTACCCTTAAAGCAGTTGTAAACCTGCTGAAAAAAAACCCCTTCAGGATGAAGGCATAATTTGCTAGTATGCATCACATACTAGCACATTATGAAATACTCAACTTAGAACAAAGCTCTCTCAGTAGCAACCGGTCACCGCTAAGACGGCTGACATCTTCTCCCGTCCTTTCTTTCGGGATTGTGGGGTCCGACGCTGTGAGTGGCCGGATCCGCAATGACGTCATGCGCGGGAGCCCTCGGTTCCGGCAAGAAGCTCTGAAGTTCATTCACTGTATGCCAGACCTTCAGAGCCCATGCGCCGCTGACGTCAGCGGCTGCTTGCAGGGTGAATATCCTATCCTTTTACCTACAAGTAAGCGAGGTATACCACCGCTTTAAATGCTTGGGTATAACTTTATTATTTGACACTTTTTTCCACTAAAACTTTATTTGTATCACATAGGGAACCAAAACTCCCCTATGTGATATAATATCTTTTGTGGCACATTCTCTCTAATCAGACATCAGGGGTCTATTAAACCCCTAAAGTTTTATCTGCCGTTCACTGAAGCTATTAGAGTGCAGATCACAAGTTCTCAGCTTCTTCACTGGCCAGGAAAAGTGACACCTGAAACCTGGAAGTGATGTTTTACACGCCAGTTCTGGGTTCTTTGCAGCTAGGGGGATCAGCAAACAGACGCTCGCTGGTCTCCTTCCTCTCCACCTGCCGATACCTGCCATGTGGGTCCCAAGCCTGCAGGTCCCAGGCAAAATGGTGGGAGCAAGGGGGGGCACATTTCTAGGGATCAGTGAAAGCGTAAAAGGATTAAATCCCATTTAAAGGGCGACCAGTAAGGACATATCTCACTCTAGGTAGAGGTCATATCTAACCTGAACTTGCCTGACCTATGCTTCTTTCTGTATGAATTCTTACAAGCCCATACATGGAGTGAATCAGAGAACATTGTCTTTCCAAATGCGGAGTCTTAAAGGATATATGAAGCCCTATTGCTATGTACATACTTAGGGGTTAATTTATTTCACACTGCCATGGTATAAACACCAAAGTCTATCTCATTCATTAAAATTGGACTGCCAGAGCCCCAATTAGTTCGTTCTCTTTACCAAAGCAGAGAGCACTGTGATTGGAGGAGAGTCAGCTCATGTGACTGGGCTCTTTTCCATTGTTTTTTTTTGTCAGTTCTGTTGTGCTCTGCTGGTGTTCCGTGAGAATTACCTACCCGTGAGAAAAACCTACCCCTCGTCACTTCCGGTGTACGAAAGTGTCTGTAACGCGGCGGTTTACATTAAAACAGCTCGCCAGAAATATGAGTCATCTCCGCTGCTATCCCTGACACTTCCCTGGTCTTGGCTACTAAAAATAAAACCGGCGGCGGCTGTATGACAACATTAATCACGGAGCCAAGAGCCGCTTTTATATTTAGTAGACAAGATCAGGGAAGTGACAGGGACAGGAGCGGAGCTTACTCATATTGCAGGCCAGCTGTTTTAACGTACCCGCCGCGATGGTAGGATTTTTTCACGGAACAATCAGCATGCGCACTAGGGGCTGTGAGCATGCGCACTGCCAGGGTAGGTTTTTCTCACGGGGTAGGTAATTCTCACGTTACACCGGCTGTGGAGACCAGAAGCCAGTGGAGCATGGAGCACATTTGTAAAACATCTTGTGTTTTTTTTTTTTTTCCTACTGGCGAGGCTATTAATGAGTTTGTTAGTGTAGTAGTGCATAGGGGACTGCTTGTGCTCACTTTGACTCTACAGCACCCATTCTTGTCAGGCTTCTACAGATGGCCTGTTATATATAATAAAAATGTACACTATGCTATCTTCATATTTTCTGCCATGTTGTTTTCTTGCTTTCCAGGAGAGGTCTTTGTGCTGGATGACGGTGGAGAGGTGGATTTGGATTTGGGGAATTACGAGAGATTCTTGGATATCAGCCTTTACAAGGACAACAATATCACCACAGGGAAGATTTATCAGCATGTAATCAACAAAGAGCGGAGAGGAGATTACCTGGGGAAGACTGTTCAAGGTGAGCTGTACTATGAGTATCTTAAGCCTCGTACACACTAGTAGGTTTTTTAGTTTAACCCTGCAGGGCTGAATGACAAAAAAAATGACAGCTCAGGTTGGAGCCCCTGTACTAACTATACGAAATTAGTTCAGTGATCTCTCCTGTTGTGCTATTGTGTTTTGACAGGGGGACAGCCCGTCCGCCAGAACACTCCGGTTGGCGCTCTTAGCCATTGGCTGAGAGCACTGATCAGGAGCCGATCGGCAGACCTTTTTCGGTCATGCACCTTTGACAGAAGCCAGCCTGACTTTAGTACACATGGACCGAACGTTTCTATTGAACCCGCTGATGCAGCCCAATAGTCGGTCCGTGTGTACTCGGCATTACCTGTGTGCAATAATGGGATACTTGCTGCAGCTAAACAAATTACCAAATCCAATATGAAGAAAGTCATCTTTTAAAAGTTTTATTTAAGCTCTTTTAGATCTATCAATGTAGTATAAGGGACTCGGATTGAAAGCACAAATCCAAACTGGAGACCACCACCTTGAACACCACCACTCACTGCTTCTTACCAGATAATGTTGACCCCCCTATTACGGAGGGTCAAACAGTCTTAAAAGAAATCCTCAAGTAAGCTCCAAACATGGCTGTCCTCATCTGGTGTCCCTTCAGTAAGGATTCAATTCCTAGCCCCACGTCAATGAAGGCTCTCCAGTGAGCAACTTGGATCCACAATTAGATTCTCACAATAAAGCAGAAATGCTTCTCATAGCATAATATGTCAAAATAGCATTTATTAGAAGTTTAAAAAGCCACATGGTAGATGATTCAAGCAAACGTTGCAACTGGGTATAGTCTGTTTCCAACCCAAAAGATGGCCGTGCTTCACTCAGTTTTTGGTATTGTGGTGATGTCAGACGTCAGGCTCCACCCTACCTGTTTCGCCACACACAGGACGTCGTCAGGGGCGTGGCTAGCCGACTGCATAAACACAGTCATTAACTGTGATGGTTAAGGTGATTGGAAACAGACCTGAAGCCAGAAATCTGCTGCAAGTTTGATCCTTTCAGAATTTATATCCTGCTGACATTGAGCAACTCTCCAATGGCACTATATACCACTTGGTATAGTGCTTTTCCCCATCCTGCTGTGATGACTTTTAGCCTGCCATAGACTTTGACATGTTGTATGCAGCAGGGCTGGATGCTGCACCTGTGCCTGCCAGGAACTTTAAAACCCTGGGATTAGACACACACAGGCTAAACACATTGTGTGTATGTGACCTTATACTTTATAAGTGAAAACTTCTGATTGGGAATGGTTTGTTTTATAGCCTAAATACAAATGAGGACATTGCTGCGTGGTGTACAGTAAAAAGCGAACCTGTACTCCAGGTTTTGAACAGCATACTTGAACTTTATGGCAGATTTCTAGATTGCCCTCCTCCAGGTTGGACTATATTTGCACTGTACACCAGCAGTTCTGGATTTACATCTGTCCAGTGCGGCGTAAACCAGTGATTTGCATGGATCTGCCCACTGTCCTGAAATGAGGAATAATGCTCTTTATTTTTGGGATATGTGATGAAATGAAAAGTGAATGCCTTCTGTTTTAAGAAGGCTTCTGTTAGGTACCTGTGAGGTAAAGTCCGAAGTGGAACTTGAGTGCTGAGGATTCAGGCGAAAAGGAAGTCAGAGAGATCAGGCCGGCAACAGATCGGGCAAAGCAGTATCCAAACAAAATCCAAAGAATGGTCAGGCAGGCAGAAGTCATACACAGGCTGGCGGTGAAGTACAGATTCGGCAGGCTGAAGAGGGGTCACGAATACAGGCAAAAGTTCATACACGAAAGTCTATCAAAGAGCAAGCAGCACACCCAGGAACATATTCCAAAACAAACGGGCACTAAGTAGCAGGAAGTGCTATTTAAAGGCTGGGTAAATTGTACATTGCATCAGGCTGGAAAAATCACTGCCAAAACTCCAGAGCTTCTCTGTGACACAACAGGTAAGGCTGCAAGCTGCGAAACAAGGAACCTTTCGGTTCAAGGACACCCAGGTACATGACAGCGTCACTGTCCTACTCCTGGCTATAATAAAAAGAGGTATGTATAAAACAACTTAACATTCCCTCTGAACAATGGTAACAGATCCATGAAGAGATAACTTCTGAGCTACTGTAGTGTAAATAAAATTACCCTTGCACTTCTTGCCTTGGCTAGACCTTCAGCCACAGCTTCTATACCAGGCAGAACAAACACTAGAAGCTCCATCTCTCTTTGATTAACCACTGCCGACCCTGCAAACAGCTTGAGAAGTGTTACGTCTTATACCCATATTCAGAGTCACCTCACGATTGTTTGATTGACATGTGTCACCTAGCTTAGGCAGTCACTAAGCCATATATATTCCGTGTATTGAGGTGCTAGCTTTAATTTACTAGTGTATAAATGTTCCAGTTCTATTAGAAAAACATCAGAAAGCAAAAAACAGGAGGACTTCCCGATGATGCCTTTCCAGTGAAAAGCAATGAGGTCTTAGCAGTGGCAGAACTTCCAGATCTCCTTGATCATGTCTGGCACAAGTGGAAGGCACGCCAGCTCATAGAGACGAGGTGCGAGGATTGTATTTTGCAGATGATTACAGCTGGTGCCGCTTTATGGCACATGGAAATGTAAGTGCATTGGCATATGTTTTTAATAAGCATTTAAAAAAACAAGCAAACAACGTATTGCACGATTATTGCGCTATTGTGTTTATTCTGGGATTCCCCCGCTGGTGACATTGAATGTAAGAGCAAAGGAGGTGGACATAAAGTATATATCATCCATAAGGTCCTGGTGGCCCAAAGGTATCTGATGAGTGCCCCCCTTATATTAGGTGGTGGAACACACAAGTATAGTGGCGCACTACTGAGTGTGAAGAGCATGTATCACATTTTTGCATGTGGTGAAGGAAAGATGGCATAATAGTCGATTGTCTCTTGTTTTATATCATAACATGACTTTCACAAGTTAATAGTTTTTATTGCAAGGATTTGTTTTTTTCTTTCTTATGTTTTTCTAATAGCATTGGAATATTTATACACTAGTAATTTAAGATATAACCTAGCACCTCAATACACGGAGTATATATGTTTTTGGGGTTCACACCAAAATTATATGCAGCAGCTTACTAAATAGAACTTAATAGTAATTGAACTTGAGAGGCACCATTTTGCATATATCTAAGTCACTAAGCCATAGCTGACTATGCTGGTCATTTCAGAAGCTTACAACATCTGTTGGTTTGTCACTTAGCCAAAGTTTATTGTTGTGTTCCAGGCTAGACAGACAGTGATCTATACCACTATCAATTGTTGATGATTGACTGCTGCATATGTAAGCTATCTCGAAAGCTTTAAAGTAGATTTTAGAATCTCAAAAAAGATTTACAATGGTAATGTGTGTGTTAATAAATTATATATCAAGTTGCGCGAAAACAGTGAAAATGGAACAACTCAAGTCCATATAAAGTCCATAAAAAAGTGGTTTAATCTGTGATTCTCAAACCAGGCTCCTCATGGATATATGCTTACAAGAAAGGTAAAATTTGAATGCAGGTTCTCTGTAGGGGAATCTTATCCACTTGATGGAAGACCAGAACCAGTAGACTCGTAATGATTAAATGGTCGTTGTGTCATGAAAAAATTAGAAAAAATGCAATAGCGTAAAACCCAACAAAAAGGTGATATAATGTGACTTTTGACACCAATGTGATCAGTCAATGGTTAACACAAAAAAAAGTGCTCAAAAATATATTATAATGGTGTGACCACCACCAGTATTTGATGCTCACAAAACAAAATTTGGAAAAATCAAAAAAACATAAGTGCACTAAAATTGATAAAGGAAAGTGAATCCCATGCAGAAAGACTCCTTAAGGTACTCCTTACCAGAGTGAATCAGGACAATCACATGTAACACTCAAATTAAAGTGCTATCCTTCATCAGATGAAATCGCCTCTTACCAAATAAAGATAATGTAAACGCCTGCAGGTACATCAAACTCCATAGATGGAAACACTTGTATTAAGGCAGGTTCCGACCCAGATGTCTCCAAGAAATGAACTCAAAATAGTCTTCGCCATAAAAAAAGAAGAGGTTCCATAGTGTAAAACCGCATAGACTTTATTTAAAATAAAGGGAATAAAACTCACAATTTTCAGGAAGTACAAAGCATTAGTAGTAAAGCCGCCGGCCGGACGACTCCGCTCATCCGCACTTCCTTGTCGCAGTAAGATGTTGTCATTACGCCGTGTCCTCCATGTGTGTTTAATGTTTTTTTGAATTAACCGCTTTCATTAAAAGAATATCTGATAACTCTGCCATGACTGTCCTTGTTCAGACACTTCTTGACAACTGTCTCCAAATTGTGCTCATACATCGTCACCCAACTTAGTAGAGTTTGAACTTGCTTTAGGTCTCTTTTATACAGGCAATCCGATCAGGTCTACCTGTCAGTTTTTCAGGCAGATCTGATCGGATGTATTCCTATGGACCGGCGAGTGTATACACCGGCCTACCTCCAATCCAATCTTGTTTGCTAAACCAATTGGAAGGGGATTCGTTCCCTTCTGTCTAGGTGGATTGGATCACAGGGCAGTCAGATGTAAACAGAGAGCCAGTCCGTCTACACCTGACCACCCATAGAGCAGAACGGGCTATGTCTGTGTTCGCTCTGCATGAATGGAGCAGACACAGACCTGTCATTTGGCCGCTCAGCTCTGCTCAGAATGAGATCAGCAGACAGATTTCCTGCTGAGCAAACGGATTCTGCCCTGCATGAAAGGGGCCTGCGTCCAAACTGAAATTCAGTTATTATTACTGTAGCACTGCCCCCTAGAGAACTGCTGAGAATTACACTTCTTGGATTCCCCTGGGTTACCCTTAGCAACTGGCAGCAGATGAACAGAAATGAAAGTTCTTGGCCAGTCAATAATAAATCCAGGGGATGTTGGTTTTGTGGTTTTATTGAGAACTTGGATAGGAGAAGGGATGAGGGGAATGCTCCAACTGATAACTATTCACAATGGTGAGGACTAGGGATCGAAGGATTATCGGCAAAGCCGATATATCGAGGGCCGATATGCACTTTCCCCGATATATCGGAATTGGCCACCAAGGTGACCGATATTGCTGATATTTCCAGAAAGTGCTTGTACCGGAGTGATGCCTGCAGCTAGAGGCATCACCCTGATACCGGCGTCCATAGCCGACGGTCGGCTGTCTTGTAATGGCAACCAATGCGACTGAGAAGCCGCTCGGCTATCATTACAAGGAGAGGGAGGGGACTTCACCCCCCCTTCCGCAGCTCGCTTGGGTCTCCCATCCCACCGGCAGAGGAGGGGTTTCGGGTCAGATCTCTCCACAAGAGTACCTGTCAAATGATAAAAAATTAAATGTACGAAAATATCAGCCAATATCGGCCGATACTGATATGCAATGGCCAAATTATCGGTAACGAAAAACCGATATCGGTCGATCGCTAGTGAGGACAACTGACTTTAGAATGCGGCAAGGTGGCTGCTTCACCCTGCCACTGAAGTGAAGATAGACAAAGTGTTCCTGCTTGAATTACTCTTCAGGGTTCTATCTTGGCACCCCCTTTCTCATTTGCTGTGTGTGCTGACACCCGTCCACTGACTCTCCACTGGAGTGGTCCCCTTCCTGGGCAGACCCCCGGCAAGCTTCCCAGTACTCATGGACACTTTTTTTCCCAAGGTTGCTCTGCCTCCAACTCCATCAGTCAGATTTCATGGACCTCCTGGCTCACCTCCACACTCCTGGCTCACAAGGCCGACCACCTGTGACCACCATTCACAGCAGCAGAAAGAGAGACTAATGTCACCCTCCTTCTGGGACCTGGCTTCCCGCCCAAAGACACCCTGCCACATGTGTCCTTGGCTTTTATAGCATATCCCAGGATACACCATCTGTCTGTGACAACCCACTGAGATAGCTACAAAAGCCTGTGTGTCACTGGCTGGGTTTCCTCCACTGTCCAAGCCTCCCCATTGGACACAGCGGGGGCACTCCCTCAGCCCAGATGAATCACACATGGAACCATGCAACAGGCCTAACTAATGATCAGGCTCCCCTGATAAGCTGAAGGAGATACTAGGCTTTACCTACCTAGCACCTACCTAGGAGGGTGCTACATCACTACAGGATTTATATAGCACCAACTGTCTGTGTAGCACTGACAAGAGGCTAAAGTTTCTTAAGAAATTTGCACTTACAAGGGTGTCATTCTTCTAGTCTCCCCCAACACACAGTGGTTACTCCCTGTAGCAGTAATGATAATTGTTTTGTGTCATGGGACCATTGCTTTTTTAGCTGTCTTTGCTGTAAATAATGTTTAATATAGCAAAAAAAGGATTGCTAAAGCTAAGTGAACTCAAGCTGAAGCTCAGGTGTGATAATTTTTACATACAGTAGTTACAGCTGTCCAACTTGTACCAATGTAAATATAAATGTGTCATACCTGTGGGATCCCCATGGACTCTGGAAATCACTGTAGTGGGAACCACTACTCCTGTGACTGCAGCTAGATTCCGGGTCCCGTGTTGAGTGGCTGCCCTGTTGCCTATTTAACAGAGGAGGTCACGCTTTCGCTATGGGTACCATTAAGAGAATACTTTGCATTTTCTCTATCGTTCATTGACAGACGCAGCTCCTTATCTTCTTGACTCATAGGGTTATGTTCCTCCTTTCAGGAATAGGCACTATGCACGAAAACAAATTAACCATGCCTATGGGGGCTGTCCCTGCAGGCATAACCCCTCAGACTCTGCTATCATCAAACAGTTTGTTCTGCCTAGCGTTAGGAATAGGACCTAGCTCCCTGCTGGGACTTCTGTCTTAGCTGTAACAGGGAAAGTTTGTGATTTTTTTATTTTTTTCTAGTTAGTTCCTGAGGACCAAGATCCAAAGGAACTACAAGCAACAACCCGCTGCAGTTTCGCACTGGATAATCTAGATCCTTTAGGTCTCCAAGCCTGGTCAGCGAGCGTGAGCAGGTTATAGTCCAGAACTACAGTGCCCCGATGGATGGGGACTAGCTTGCGAGTGGACAGTCTCTCTGGGACGCATCGACCTGGAACGCAGCTTCCCCTTGGCTGACCGCACCCCCATCCCGGGTGGGAGGTGATCTGTTTCAGAGTGGCGCCCACCTGGTACTGTGGTATGGTGAGTAAAATTGTCTCTCTAAACACTCTTGGTGGTCGCGGGGCGGATGTGGGCCCCTCCCTGGAATGGTCAGGCCTTAGGGGCTCCCTCGGTTCCCTGGTACTCCAGAGGACTAATCTGGTGTACCCCTTAGCATTCCTCTACCCCTAGCAGGTGGGGGGTGGTAATAATGCGGCTGTTATGGCGCTTATTTGAGGGGGGTATATTGCCTTGGGTGGGTCCCTTGCTAGGGACCTTTAGATGCCTATTTTTCTGGAACCCATTTGGGGGGTCCTGGAGAACGCATGGTGTGCCGTGGGGGCCGCCATTTTGCTGTTTTTCATGATCTCTGTGTTGCCATTAGTTTGCATGGGCAGCCTTTTTTCTTTACTTCCTCATTGAAAATGTATGAGCGGCTATTTTCTTGAGGTCCGTGGGATGGACAGGCATGCGGCATGGCTTGTAATGATAGAGGCAGAACTTCTTCCTCTTCCTGTGCAGACAGTGTTTGTTTTCGTTTTTCCACTGATCAGGCTGGATGCTTCTATGTGGTCTGGTAATGTTTCTGGGTTTTCCTGTGGGTTTTTTCCTCTTCTGCTCTGCTATTATTACATAATCAGGGATTGTGAATCCGCAATAATAGCGGTGGGACCGTGTTTTTCGCAGTCTTAACCACTTTACGCCCGCCCGCTGCAGTTATACTGCGGCAGGCAGCCGCTCCTGCGCAAACCGCCGTAGGTATACGTCGGTCGCCTGCAGGCAGCTAGGGGGCGAGTGCCCCCCGGCGCGCTCCCACCCCGGCTCCGATTGCCGCCTGCCACATGCAATCGTTCCCCGTTGAGAGAGAAGAACGGTCAGCTGTTGTAAACATAGCTGACCGTTCTTCTCCCTGGAATGAATACAGAGATCCTGTGATCCTTCTATATAGGATTACAGGTCTCTATGATCATTTCAAAAGCCACGCCCCCCCACAGTTAGAAACACGCCCCTAGGTACACATTTAACCCCTTGATAACCCCTTCCCTGCCAGTGTCATTATTACAGTAACAGTGCATATTTTTAGCACTGATTACTGTAGTAATGTCACTGGTCCCACCAAAAGTGTAAAAAAAAAAAAAAAAAAGTCAGTTAGGTGTCCTGATATGTCCGCTGCAATGTCGCAGTCCCGCAAACAACCGCAGATCACCGCCATTACTAATAAAAAAAAATAAAAATTACATAAATCTTTCCTGTAGTTAGTAGACGCGATAACTTTTGCGCAAACCAATCAAAGTACGCTTATTGCAATTATTTTTTTACCAAAAATATGTAGCAGAAAACAAATTGGTCTAAAATGTTAAAACATTTTGATTTCTGTAAGGCTCCTTTCACACGGCCGCTCCGTGTGAAAGGTCCGCTGCGGGACTTTTTTTTTTTTTTTACCACGGAGCGGATGACATTTCTGTCATCCGCTCCGTGTGCCCGCATATCATCCCATCCGTTTGCGGATGATATGCGGACATAATGTAAGTATATGGCACTGCGGATGTCAGCGGATGACACCGCTGACATCCGATTTTCCTTCCTTTCCGTGTTTTACACGGAAGAAAAAATGGGTTCTGTTCCATTTGTAAAAACGGAACAGAACTGAATGGAGGAAAATCGGGTGTCAGCGGGTGGTATTCCGCTGACACCCGCAGTGCCATTCACTTACATTATGTCCGCAAATCATCCGCAAACGGATTGGATGATTTGCGGACACACGGAGCGGCCGTGTGAAAGGAGCCTTATATAGCAGAATGTGAAAAATATTGTTTTTTTTTTTTTTTTTTCAGAATTGTCGCTCTTTTTTTGTTAATAGCAAAAAAAATAAAAATCGCACAGGTGATCAAATACCACTAAAAGAAAGCTCTATTTGTAGGAAAAAAAGGACATCAATTTTATTTAGGTACAGCGTCGCACGACTGCGCAATTGTCTGTTAAAATAACGTAGTGCCGAATCGCAAAATATGGCCTGGTCATTAAGGGGGCAAATCCTTCCGATCCAGAAGTGGTTAAAGGGACATTACACAAAATTTTTTTTTTTTATTTGAGCAATGGAGTTTCAGTATAAAACTTCATCTGCAGACCCCCTGGAAGTGACTGCGGGACCCCCTGGTTCACAGTTAAAGCTAGAAATTGCAGTTTTATTGCAATAATTTGCCTGATGTCAAAAGTGGATTTTGTCATTTCTATTGCTGCCAGCTGCCAACTCCCTCTGCCCTCACCTCCATCGGCGGGGTCTTCAGATTCTGAGACAGATATGGTCACCGTGGACGCAGACCACCTTGAGGGGTCTGTGTCTTCACATTCTGACGGTGAAGATGACCTGCCCTCATCAGCGCTGCGTGGGAACCTACAGCGTCATATATGCAGGTGTCTTTTGGCTCCCGCTAATCCCGTAAATCGGGCAAGGTATTCCCTTGTCCAGAATCGTTTCATACTATTGTGGATGAACAATGGCGACGCATTAAGCATATGTTGGTGGTGCCTAAGCGTTTTGCACACTGTTTTCCTTTTGCGGAGGCGGTGTCCAATAGGTGGACTGCACCACAGAAAGTGATAGCAGGTCACATGTTAAAGGCAACCTTTGTGAGTGTTTTAGTAGCGCAGACTGCTACTGAATGGGTGAAGTTACTGAAAAGTAACTTGGAAACGGCCCGGCTTCCCCCTGTGATAATGGAACTAATAGAACAGTTGACCAAAGCTCTGGTGTTCATGTTTGATACGTCCCTGGACTCAGCTTTGTTGGTGGCCAGGACGTCAGCAGTGGGGATTGCTATTAGGTGCATGGTATGGCTAAAATGCTGGTCGGCTGACCAGGCTTCTAAGAAGGCCTTGACTGATCTTCCTTTTACAGGGGAGAGGTTAGCTGGATCCTCCCTGGACGAGTTGATCAAAGGTATCACGGGGGGGTAAGAGCACTAATCTGCCCCAATCCTCTAAGGGCAAGGCGCCGTGTACTAGGCGGGGGGCCTTCCTTTACTGCTCACAAATGTCTTTTTTGTGCCTCCGGGTCGCAAGAAAAAGGTAAACCGTTTAGGTCTTCTGGGGGTTCCAAAAAGCCATGGTCGGGAAAATCTAAGTCCGGCCAATCTGGACCTGCAGACAAGTCCTCGGCTGCATGAAGGAGTGCCCTCACCCGAGTCTGAGGTGGGGGGGGGGGGTGCGTCTTCGATTCTTTCAGGAACCCTGGACCTCCTTGATTCAGGACAAATGGGATTAGGATACAAGATCAAATTCCGGTCTCGTCCGTCAGACAGGTTCTTCCCGTCCAAAACTTCAATTATCCCCAGTCCGGTTAAGGGACTTGCGAGTGGCGGTACACTACTTGCTGTCACAAAGGAGTGATTGTGCCAGTTCCCACTCAGGAACGTTTTCAGGGGTTTTATTCAAGCCTATTCACTGTGCCCAGAAAAGAAGGCAAGGTGCGTCCCATCCTTGATCTCAAGGCCTTTTAAACGCTTTATGCGGGTACAGAGGTTTCAGATGGAGTCCATCCACACGGTAGTAGTGTCTCTGCATCAGAAGATTTCTTAGCCTCCATAGATATCAAGGATGTATATCTACACATCCCTATCTATTCAGGAAACCAGCAGTTTCTTTACTTTGCGGTAGCAGGGGAGCATTATGAATTTATGGCGTTACCCTTTGGTCTCGCCTCCGCTGCCAGAGAGTTTACCAAGCTACTAGCACCGTTATTAGGACTGCTGCGCCAGCGGGGGATTGCAGTACTGGTGTACCTGGACGATCTCCTGTTGAGAGCAGACTCTCATTCAGCCTTGTTGGGGGATCTGACGATCAAGGTCAGAACTCTGCAGGAGTTCAGTTGGAACATCAATTTCAACAAATCCGCGCTGATTCCGGTTCTGAGACTGGATTATCTGGGCTTGGCTCTAGATTCAGCCTTGGCGAGGGTTTTTCTTCCCCCGGACAAGCTGCAAAAGTTGCAGGGGGTGATTCAGTTGTTATTGGACTACAATCTGTCCTCTCTACGAGCCTTGGGTCTGATGGTATCGACCTTCGAGGCAGTTCCGTTTCCTCAGTTCCATACAAGGCCTTTGCAAAGGGAGTTTCTTGTAAAATGGAACAAGGATCCAAAGTCCTTGGATTCTGTGATTCAGTTGAGCCACAACACAAAATCTGCTCTCCTGTGGTGGATTCAGTCTCCAGCACTCTGCCAGGACATGTCCTTCCTTCCGTTTTTTTGGATGGTGGTAACTATGAACGCCACCCTGTCGGGCTGGGGCGGGGTGCTGGGGAAGCTCTGTGCCCAGGGTACTTGGATGATAGAGTCAAAACTTCCGATAAATGTATTGGAGCTCAGAGCGATAAAGCTTTGTCTTGGATGACTCGTCTGCAAGGTTGTGCGGTTCAGATTCAATCAGACAACGCCACGGCTGTGGCTTACATCAATCGCCAGGAGGGCACCAAGAGTTTCTTGGCGGCCAAGGAGGTGGCCAAAATTCTGGCCTGGGTGGAAAGCTTTCTTCCAGCCCTCTCTGCTGTACACATTCCAGGTGTGGAAAACTGGCAGGCGGATTACCTGAGTCGTCAGGTTTTGGATCAAGGGGAGTGGTCCCTACACCCGGAGGTGTTCTGCCTCCTGTGTGTTCGGTGGGGGACTCCTGAGATCGATCTGTTTGCCTTTAGCCTCAACAAGAAGGTGCAGGGATTCATAGCCAGGTCTCAAGATCCTCTTGCCGACACCACAGACACACTGGTGGCTCCTTGGGTTCGGTATCAGCTGATTTATGTATTTCCCCCATTGAAACGCCTGCCGAGGATTCTGTGCAGGATAGAGGTGGAAAACATTCTGGTCATTCTGGTGGCTCCAGACTCGCCTCGCTGGTCTTGGTATGCAGACCTGATAAGGCTGGTCGCCGATTCCCTTGGAGACTTTGTCTCAGGGAAGATCTGCTGTCTCAAGGTCCGATCTTCCATCCTTCTTTACAGTCGCTGGCTTTAATGGCATGGCTGTTGAAAGTCAGGTGTTGAGAGATAGGGGTCTTTCTGACTCTGTGATTCCTACACTCTTGAAAGCTAGGAAGTCAACTTCCAAGAAGATCTACCATCGTACGTGGAAATCCTACATTTCATGGTGTGAATCGCTGAAGGTGCACTATTGCTCGTTTACGATCGCTAGGGTTTTGGCCTTTTTGCAGAAAGGGGTTGAACAGCAGTTGGCTTTGGGTACTTTCAAAGGCCAAGTTTCAGCTTTGGCTATACATTTTTAACGCCCGTTAGCCACGCATATCCTAATCTGGAATTTTATCCAGGGAGTGCGCCATATGGCTCCTCCGAGGCGATCCCTGTTACCTTCGTGGGATCTAAGTCTGGTGTTATCTTTTCTTCAAAAGCCTCCTTTTGAAAACATTCAGGAGATTTCGCTGCTTTCTTTGTCTCAGAAGGTTGCCTTCTTAGTGGCGATCCCTTCTGCCCACAAGGTATCTAAATTGGCGGCGTTGTATTACCGCTCACCTTATCTGGTGGTACACAGGGATAAGGTGGTACTTCGACCTAGTTAGTTGTTCCTTCCTAAGGTGGTCTGTGATTTTCATCTGAATGAAGACATTGTGTTGCCTTCACTTTGCCCTAAACCTCAGCATTCTACAGAGTATGCCTTGCATTTTTTGGATGTGGTTCGGGCGATCAGGGTTTATTTAGAGACCACTGAGTCCTTTAGAAAATCAGACACTCTTTTTGTCCTTACTGATGGACCTCGTAAGGGATTGGCTGCGTCTGCTGCAACCATTTCCAGATGGATTAGGCAGACGATGGCACAGGCCTATTCACAGAGGGGTCAGGTTCCTCCTTTCCCATTGAAGGCTCATTCTACGAGAGCGCTGAGTGCCTCCTTGGGCATTTTGCCATCAGACGTCGATGCTACAAGTTAGAAAAGCGGCAACTTGGTCGTCTGTGCATATGTTCACAAAATGTAGATGTGTTGGCTTCCGCGGATGCTTCTTTTGGCCGCAGGCTGCAGTTTAAAAGAGAACTCTGTTTAGTTTCTCTTTGAGGGTTCAATTTTTTCCGGATGAGCTCCAGTTGTTCCTGGTTGAGCTCCATGTTACCTGGTTGGCTAAGTTTAACCATTGGGGACTTACATTTTGTTTCTGCGTTGTTTCCCATCCCTCATGATTATACTGCTTTGGGACATCCCTATGAGTCATGAAAATAAGGAGCTGCGTCTGTCAATGAATGATAGAAAAAACTGGATTTTTGTAGGAACTTACTATAAAATCCTTTTCTCTGAAGTTCATCGGCAGACAGAGCAGCCACCGCTCTACTTCTGAGGTATGGGGTATTTTGTCTTCTAAACACTGCTTGCAACTAAACTTTTTGATGATAACAGAGTCTGAGGGGTTATACCTGCAGGGAAAGCACCCATAGGCGTGGTTACGTTTTTTTTCCTGCCTAGTGCCTATTCCTAGAAGGAGGAGCATAACCCTATGAGTCATGAAAATAAGGAGCTCTGTCTTCAGAGAAAAGGATTTTACGGTAAGTTCTTACAAAAATCCAGTTTTTTCAATTAATGCAAAGTGTTCTTTGATTGGTTCAGGTGAAGATTGTGACATTAGCTCCTTGCCTCTCCTCATCCAATCAGAAAATGCTTTTGCATTCACTGAGAATGGCACCTGTACTGAGCGTGAGACCTCCTGTGTTCCCAATGCAGCAGGGCAGCTGCTCAGCACGGGTCCTGGAAGAAAGTGTAGATAATTGGAGTAGAAGTGCTTACTACAGTGATTTCCAGCTGCCACGGGGTTCCCATTGGTAGTTATCACTGGGATCTCATAGGTAGTTATCATGGGGATACCGTAGGTAGTTACATTAGTCCAAGTGGTAAAAATGCCATAGCTAAACTTCATCTTTAAGCATTGTGGCTTTTATATATTTCACATACACAGATGTCTTCTATTACATTCTTACATTCTATAACACTGCATGCTTGTTTCCTTCTTTACATGTCCTTAGCTTGCAGGGTCATAAGGTCTCCTTTCAAAGCTAAAATATCTAAACATGTTTTTTTTTTTTTTTTAAGATTTTTTTTAGATTAATACATTTATTTCTTAGTAATGTGTTAACTTTTTGTTTTTTAATTTATTTGACTTAGTTTATAGTTTCATTTTCAGGTGTTGTTTTTTTTAAATGAAAAACAGTTCACTGAAGTAAGGTGTGTCTCTCCCGGATTTAGTTTGACTATGGTAATAGCTAGCTCTATGCTCTTATCTGTTCCTACAGGATCTCTAGCCTAGCAATGTAAATGTTTGTTTTCAGTTCATATCAGTTCATGCAGTTGACTGCTTAAAACTCTTTTTTTTTTTCTTCAGTGACCCTTTTAAGTTATTGTATATCATATTGGAAACTATGGCTAGTCTTTTTTTAAAGGATAAGTCCAGGTAAAACCTAACTAATGCTAAACCTGCTCTGTGCCACATTCTAACCCTGTAAAGCAAAAATTTGCTGTACCTCCCTATTCTGCACCCGATCTGGTCCGGTCCTAGGCTGAGTTGTCAGAGGCACCTGCAGCATGGAGGTGGGTGCAGGAGATGCACTCGACAATGGAAGCCCCATAGTAAGTGTTTGGGTGAAGTCACTTCCTATTTATTTCACAGCTGTTGTCGGTCCTCTCCTGCACACAGCTTCCATCGCTGGAGACCGGACCGGTTCGGGTGCAGAAAAGGTAAGGACAATGATTTTTGCTTCACAGGGTTAGATAGATTAGGTTTAGAATGTGGCACAGAGCAGGTTTAGTGGTTTTGACTGGATTAATCCTTTAAACACTGTGTTAAATTCTGCTTGTTCCATACAAATAGTATTTGCTACTAGCTGTATATATTGACCAACCATTCTCAACCATGGTTCTGTGGAACTCTAGGGTTCCTCCAGAGGTTGGTAGAGGTTCCTTCAGCTGTGGCTGATTGGCTCCCCATTTTTTGGTGCCTGCCTAGTTGAAGGGCCAATGCTACTTGACAAAGCTAGCTGCATGATACCAATGATCTTTTTAGCTGTCTGTGGCAATCTTACCACCACTGTACGTGGGGCATTCTTGCCACTGGCCATCAGAGTAAAGCCTCGTACACACTAGTAGTTTTTTTTCTCATTCAACCCAGCAGGGCTGGACAAAAAAAAAAAAAACTTACAGCCCTGGAGGAGCCACTGTATGATCTGATGTTAGTACAGCGATTTCTGCTACTGTTCTATTGTGTTCTGACAGGGGGAAGGCCCCCCACCAGAACACTCTGGTTAGCACTCTTAACCAGGTGCCTGGTGAGGTACTACCAAAAGGAACACGTCTAAAGGGATGCAGAGCCAGCAGTTTTCCTCATTAGTGCTCTGCAACTGCTCGGCTGATGGATAATTATGAAACCACTCCCATTAGACCCACTCAGCACAGAGGAGCAAACAGGGATTTCTTCAGAATAAGAAAAGGTAGGAATCTGCAACAAAATTTGGTATAATCCTTACAATGTACAGAGATCACCCAGAGGGGAGTGTTGTTTTCTCAACAAAAGTGGAGTTAGGCTTTAATTCTGAACACAGCTACATCCCAATTTATAAGAGGGTGTTCACACTTATGCAACCACATTATTTTATTTTTTTTTTATTTTTACTTCTCCCCCCTAAACATTTTCAGATTTCAGAGTTGTATAGTTTATAGATCACATAAGGAAAAAGTTCTGAAATGATTTATCTTTGTCTCATTTTTTTACATCACAGAAACCTGACATTTTAACAGGGGGTTTGTAGACTTTTTTTTTTATATCCACTGTATATTACTTCACTAGGTATATGTGAGGCTAGTATCTTTACTAGGTACAGTGCATTGCGAAAGTTTTCGGCCCCCTTGAACTTTTAGACCTTTTGCCACATTTTAGGCTTCAAATATAAAGATATAAAACTGTAATTTTTTGTGAAGAATCAACAACAAGTGGGACACAATCATGAAGTGGAATGAAATTTATTGGATATTTCAAACTTTGTTAACAAATAAAAAACTGAAAAATTGGGCGTGCAAAATTATTCAGCCCCTTCACTTTCAGTGCAGCAAACTCTCTCCAGAAGTTCAGTGAGGATCTCTGAATGATCCAATGTTGACCTAAATGATTAATGATGATAAATAGAATCCACCTGTGTGTAATCAAGTCTCCGTATAAATGCACCTGCACTGTGATAGTCTCAGAGGTCCGTTTAAAGCGCAGAGAGCATCATGAAGAACAAGGAACACACCAGGCGGGTCCGAGATACTGTTGTGGAGAAGTTTAAAGCCGGATTTGGATACAAAAAGATTTCCCAAGCTTTAAAAATCCCAAGGAGCAAGTGATAATATTGAAATGGAAGGAGTATCAGACCACTGCAAATCTACGAAGACCTGGCTGTCCCTCTAAACTTTCAGGTCATACAAGGAGAAGACTGATCAGAGATACAGCCAAGAGGCCTATGATCACTCTGGATGAACTGCAGAGATCTACAGCTGAGGTGGGAGACTCTGTCCATAGGACAACAATCAGTCGTATACTGCACAAATCTGGCCTTTATGGAAGAGTGGCAAGAAGAAAGCCATTTCTTAAAGATATCCATAAAAAGTGTTGTTTAAAGTTCGCCACAAGCCACCTGGGAGACTCACCAAACATGTGGAAGAAGGTGCTCTGGTCAGATGAAACCAAAATCAAACTTTTTGGCAACAATGCAAAACGTTATGTTTGGCGTAAAAGCAACACAGTTCATTACCATCCCCACTGTCAAACATGGTGGTGGCAACATCATGGTTTGGGCCTGCTTTTCTTCAGCAGGGACAGGGAAGATGGTTAAAATTGATGGGAAGATGGATGGAGCCAAATACAGGACCATTCTGGAAGAAAACCTGATGGAGTCTGCAAAAGACCTGAGACTGGGACGGAGATTTGTCTTCCAACAAGACAATGATCCAAAACATAAAGCAAAATCTACAATGGAATGGTTCACAAATAAACATATCCAGGTGTTAGAATGGCAAAGTCAAAGTCCAGACCTGAATCCAATCGAGAATCTGTGGAAAGAACTGAAAACTGCTGTTCACAAACGCTCTCCATCCAACCTCACTGAGCTCGAGCTGTTTTGCAAGGAGGAATGGGCAAAAATTTCAGTCTCTCGATGTGCAAAACTGATAGAGACTTACCCCAAGCGACTTACAGCTGTAATCGCAGCAAAAGGTGGCGAAAGTATTAACTGAAGGGGGGCTGAATAATTTTGCGCACCCAATTTTTCAGTTTTTTTGTTTGTTAAAAAAGTTTGAAATATCCAATAAATTTCTTTCCACTTCATGATTGTGTCCCACTTGTTGTTGATTCTTCACAAAAAATTACTTTTATATCTTTATGTTTGAAGCCTGAAATGTGGCAAAAGGTCAAAAAGTTCAAGGGGGCCGAATACTTTCGCAATGCACTGTATATGTGAGACTAGTCACTTTACTAGGTATATGTGAGGCTAGTCACTCTACTAGGTATATGTGAGGCTAGTCACTTTACTAGGTATATGTGAGGCTAGTCACTCTACTAGGTATATGTGAGGCTAGTCACTTTACTAGGTATATGTGAGGCTAGTCACTTTACTAGGTATATGTGAGGCTAGTCACTTTACTAGGTATATGTGAGGCTAGTCACTTTACTAGGTATATGTGAGGCTAGTCAGTTTGCTAGGTATATGTGAGGCTAGTATCTTTACTAGGTATATGTGAGGCTAGTATCTTTACTAGGTATATGTGAGGCTAGTCACTTTACTAGGTATATGTGAGGCTAGTCACTTTACTAGGTATATGTGAGGCTAGTCACTTTAATAGGTATATGTGAGGCTAGTCACTTTACTAGGTATATGTGAGGCTAGTCACTTTACTAGGTATATGTGAGGCTAGTCACTTTACTAGGTATATGTGAGGCTAGTATCTTTACAAGGTATATGTGAGGGTTTACAACCACTTAAATTTGAACTCCAGCCAAACAGATACATACAAAGATTAACTGATCTTTTTCTGCTGCTGTTTTAGTTTCACTTATCTGTCTCTTTTCCACCCCCACTGTGACTGGACAGTGAAAGGAGAAGCAGCAGACTGATGAGCTCATCTTTCTGTCACTCTGCTCTCTTCTAATAACTTGCTCATTGCACTGCAGCATTCATGATTGACTCCTTGTGCTTCTTCCCCCTTCCCCTCTCTAAGCTCTCCTGTACAATAGACAGAAAATGGCTGATACCAAGTCAAAATCAAGTACCGTATATACTCGAGTATAAGCCGAGTTTTCCAGCACATTTTTTTGTGTTGAAAACGTCCCCCTCGGCTTATACTCGAGTCAAGGAAAAAAAAAAAAAAAAGTCCCTGGCCGCTCCGACGTGCGGCGCCATTTTTAAAGCTTAAGCACGTCGGAGCGGCCAGGGAATAGCCGAATAGCCATACATGTCACCGGCGGCGCGTGCGCAATGACGTGTCGGCGCCGGGCGGCGCCATTTTTAAAATGAAGGCGCCTCTGGAACAGGTAAGTGAAACAGCTTCACTACCTGCCATTATGCAGGGCTGCGGGCACACTACAAGGGATGCAGTGCTGCGAGCATGGTCCACCTGTACCATGCCCACAGCACTGCATCTCCTGTAGTATGCCCACAACCCCGGATCCTCTTGTACCATGCCAGTACCCTGCATTCTCCTGTACCATGCCAGTACCCTGCATTCTCTTGTACCATGCCAGTACCCTGCATTCTCCTGTACCATGCCAGTACCCTGCATTCTCCTGTACCATGCCAGTACCCTGCATTCTCCTGCACCATGCCAGTACCCTGCATTCTCCTGCACCATGCCAGTACCCTGCATTCTCCTGTACCATGCCAGTACCCTGCATTCTCCTGTACCATGCCAGTACCCTGCATTCTCCTGCACCATGCCAGTACCCTGCATTCTCCTGTACCATGCCAGTACCCTGCATTCTCCTGTACCATGCCAGTACCCTGCATTCTCCTGCACCATGCCAGTCACCCTGCATTCTCCTGTACCATGCCCACCGCCCTGCATTCTCACCCTAGGCTTATACTCGAGTCAATGATTTTTCCCATCTTTTTGTGGTAAAAGTAGGGGCCTCGGCTTATACTCGAGTCGGCTTATACTCGAGTATTTACGGTACTTACCCTGCCAAAAAAAAAAAAAATGCATTTAACTATGTATTAAAGAAGAATTCCAGGCTTATGGAAATGTAACCATGTATATTTGATATCTGAAATATAGAGCGGATTTAAAAGGCACACATTAATGCAGCTCTGTAATCTGTAAAGATGAAGCTTGGACCAATGTAACTATGCAGATACCATGCCTGTAGGGTCAGGCAAGAAATCACTGTATTAGACACCACTATTCCAGTGGTCTCTGCTGGTTTCCGGGTCTCGTCTTGAGCGACTGCTCTGTTGCAATGTGAACACAGTCAGCTGCTGTGCATTTGTGCCATTCAGAGAATGCTTTGCATTTTATCAATAATGTAATGCATTCTGTGATTGAATATCCCTTCCACTCCACCTCATCCAAATAGGGAAAGCTTTGCATCCTTTGAGAAAATGCAAAGCATTCTGTGAATGGCACTCGTGCCCAGTGGCTGACCTCCTGTGATCAGAATTCAGCAAGGCAGCTGCTCAGCATGGGACCTGAAGCAAGTGGAGAAAACTATAGTAGTGGTGTCTACAGTGAACTATTCATCTTTATTGATTATACAGCTGCATTAATGTGTGCCTTTTATATCTGCCTGGAGTTGAGCTTTAGCTGGTAATCATTTTTACAGAATTTTAGTTACATTACCCCAGGGCTCGACAAACCCCAGGCGCAAGTTTTGACCTGGCGCCTGAGCTGCGGCTCAAATGCTCCCCACACCCCATGTGCAGCCCCCCTGCTCTGCTTGCCCATCTGCGGACCCTGCACCATCATAGCGAGTGCCAATGGGTAGAGGGAGCGGGGGAGGGAGGAGACCGGACACATATCTGCTCTCTTCCATTTCTAGTTGACCCAGAAGTGTAATTTCATTGTAGGTGTAGGTCCCCGTTGACTGTTTCCCTGGCCATCCCTCGGGAAAAATGTAATGCAGTGCGATGTGCATTGCATTCTATTCAGTTGATCACAGGGGGGATACAGGCAGGGTCTTTTAGACCCTGGATGTCTCGTGAAAGAGAACTTGTCACCAACAAAAATCATCACATAGGAGACACACAGTCCCCTAGGTGATGGAAAAAAAAGTTATTAAATTAAATTTTTTTTTTACTTTGTAAAAAGTTAAACCCAAGCCCATAAAATCCCCCTCCACTTTTAATGTGGTTTTTTTTTTACTGAAATTTTGTGTTTCCTAAACCTTTGCGGTAATATTGTGTGACATAAAAAATTGGAACTACCACTATTTTTTTCTCCAGGGTGTCTGCTTTCAGAAAATATATCATGTTTGGGAGTTTTATGTAATCTTCAGGCCTAAAATGTTTTTTTTTAACATGTGCCAAAATGCAAAAACGTCTCGACCCGTAAGATTTGTTACTTAAAAAAAAATGGCTCCTAACTTTTTTAGCTGGCTCCTAGATTCAAAGCAAATTTGTCAAGCCCTGCATTAACCACCTCAATACTGGGCACTTAAACCCCCTTCCTTCCCAGACCAATTTTCAGCTTTTAGCGCTGTTGCAATTTGAATGACAATTGCGCGGTCATGCAACACTGTACCTAAACCAAATTTGTGTAATTTTTTCCCCACAAATAGAGCTTTCTTTTGGTGGTATTTGATCACCGTCAGGTTTTTTCTTTTTTGGTGCACAAATAAAAAAAGACTGAAAAGTTTGAAAAAAAAAAATAAGTTTTTTTGTTTAGGTTATAAAATTTTGTAAATAGATACGTTTTTTCCTGCACTGATGAGCACTGATGATGCCGCATTGACAGGCACTGATGAGGAGACACTGATGGGGTGGCACTGATGGGGTGGCACTGATGGGCACTGATAGGTAGCACTGATATGCGGCACTGATATGTGGCACTGATAGATAGCACTGATATGCAGCATAGGCAGCGCTGATGGGCACTGATAGGCAGCACTGATGGGCACTGATTGGCGGCACTGATGGGCACTGATAGGTGGCACTGTTGGGCGGCAATGATCGGCACTGATGGGCGACACTGATCGGCACTGATGGGGGGCACTGATGGGCACTGATAGGCAGCACTGGTGGGCAATAATGGACACTGGTGGGTGGCATTGATAGATGGCAATAACGGCACTGGTGGGCAGCACTGATAGATGGCATTGGTGGGCAGCACTGATAGGGAGGGCACTGGGGGGCTCTCTGAGCCCTGTTTGCCATCCCTGGTGGCCATGGTGGGCATCCCTGGTGGTCATGGGTGGGCATCCCTGGTGGCTCTAGTGGCACCCCTCCCCCCCCCAGGGCTGCACTGGTAATCAATGTTCTGATTACCAGCACAGACCCCCCCTGTGATCAGTGAGTAATTAGAAATACTCACTGATCACCCCCGCTGCAGCACAGATCATCCCTCTTCTCCTCACTGACAGGATCTGTCAGGAGGAGAAGAGATCGAAGCTGTTACAACGGCTCTATTTACATTACATGACGGCTGCGATTGGACACAGCCGTCATGTGATCAGGAGGGCCAATCACAGGGCCCTCCTGCCGAATGATGTTGCTCTGTGTCCGAGGGACACAGGCACATCGAGATTGCGCCGCTGCGCGTGCCCGCGGCAGCGCGATCTCTCTCCTTCTGAAGGACGTTCCGGAAAGAGGAAGTAAACCCTCCCCTGACACTTTTACCTATAGGTAAGCCTATGATAAGGCTTACCTATAGGTACTGTAAATATCTCCTAAACATTTACCGTTTAGGAGCTATTTACCTTTCATGCAGCCAGTGACGTCACTGGCGCATGCGCTCTGAAGGAACGGCTGCTGGTGCCGTTTCTTCAGAGACCCGTGCCGTGTGCGCGGGAGTGACGTCACCGCGGCTCCGGCCAATCAGATGGCCGGATGCCGCGATCCCGGAAGACGGGCGACTGGACATGTCGGCAGTCATACAGGTAAGCGGGCTGCACGGCGGGGGCTCGTTCTAAGGTAAGTATTGCATAGTGAGCTAGTATGCGATGCATACGAGCTCATTATGTGTTTCTCTTACAGGTTGCCAAAGAAAAAATAAATAAAAATACGGGTTTACAACCTCTTTAACCCAGAGGTGACAGTTTCAAGAGGTTTCAACAATGTTACATAGACATAAACACAGTAAAGAGCTGTTAGCTGGGTGCAGTCTATGAGAGACTAAGTGGGTGCTTGAAGACTTCAAAATGCTGCCAAGCTCTCATGGACAGTTCCCAGGAAGAGTGAATTCTGTTTATTTGGGCAGCAGTTGGTTGAATTACCCTCTGAAGTTATATTATACAGAATGATATTATTATACTAATAATATTTTATATTATTATATTATTATAGATAATGATATTATCTATAATATATCATTATAGAATGATATATATTATACAGAATGATGCAAAAAAAAACAAAAAAAAAACCCATTTACAATAAAATGAGATGTGTACAAATAGCTGTACAAAGTCAGATCTGGCTGAAGATCAGGAGGGCTATAATAGAACCAGTGGAGTACTAGCTCCCAGACAGCCTCTGTGGCTTACTAGCTATACTATCTGTATAATAAGTCGCGCTAACTTGAATGATGGAAAATAAAGTCCATAAAAGTCCATATATATGAGGATCACAGAATTCAGACAGGCTCCCTATGGACATACGCTTACCAGAAATGGTAAATAAAAAGGCAGGTTCTCTAAGATGAATCTCGTCCCCTTGATAGCAGACTGGAATCAATAATCTCGCGTTGATTCAAGGGTAATTGGATAAAAAATAAAAACGCAATAGCGTAAAACCCAACACAAATAGTAAAGTGACTTGAACACCAATGTGAGTGATAAAAACTGGATATAAATGTGTGAAACTCCACCAGTGTAAAAAACTCAAAGCAATCAAAAAAAAGAAAAGAAAAAATTCCTCTTAGGTGGGACACCAATAGGTACCCCTTACCCGAAATAAGTGGAAATATGTGCAAATACATATAGGTGAAGTGCAATCCTAAATCAGCTGATGTCGCCTCTTACCAAACGAAGGAAAGAAAAACGCCAAAGTGAATGGGAAATCCTAAATAGGTATCCTCTGTGTAGAAAAACTTCCACCAATAAAGCTCGCCTCTTACCAGATAATAATAAGATTAGGCCAGGTTAAAATATATCAAGGAATCAAGCAAGATGAGTTGCCAGCCTTCACCAGTGAGATTTGCCTCTTACCCAATGGGAATGATCAAATTGCCTGTAAAGATGATGAACCTCAAGGGGACCTGCAGTGGAATCCTAATCGAATAACTGTATCAGCTATACTATATCATCAAAAGTATTGGGACACCTGCCTTTACACGCACATGAACTTTAATGGCATCCCAGTCTTAGTTCCATAGGGTTCATTATTTAGTTGGCCCTCCCTTTGCCGCTACAACAGCTTCAATTCTTCTGGGAAGGCTGTCCACAAGGTTTAGGAGTGTGTCTATGGGAATGTTTGACCATTCTTCCAGAAGCGCATTTGTGAGGTCAGGCACTGATGTGGACGAGAAGGCATTGCTCGCATTCTGCACTCTAATTCATCCCAAAGGTGTTCTTTTGGGTTGAGGTCAGGCCAGTCAGGTTCCCCCACCCCAAACTCGCTCATCCATTTTTTTATGAACCTTACGTTGTGCACTGGTGCACAGTTATGTTGGAACAAGTAGGGGCCAACCCCAAACTGTTCCCACAAAGTTGGGAGCATGAAATTGTCCAAAACGTCTTGGTATGCTGACGCCTTAAGAGCTCCCCTCACTGGAACTAAGGGGCCAGGCCCAACACCTGAAAAACAACCCCAGCCTATAACCCCCCCTCCTATCAAATGATATGGACCAGTGCACAAAGCAATGTGCGTGTAAAGGCAGGCGTCCCAATACTTTTGGTAATATAGCGTATGTATGGGACTGCTGGCAGTACAGAGTCTCTGATATATTAGGGAGCTATACATTACTTTCTACCTGTAACACAGCTACTCACATATCCCTTTGAATACAGTACAACCTGACTTGTAATTACATGCTGCTTCATCCAATCAGGAGTTAGTATCCCGCTGCCATAACTTTGGTTTTGTGATCCGTGGGATATGTGAGCAGCGCCAGTGCAGGGAGAGGATTAAGTGCAGCAATTCAGAGACTTGCGGATACAGTGAGGTAAGTCATAAATAAATAAGTGCTTGGTCTGCTCAAGAGGAGAGTGCAGAGCTGTAAGATATTATGTAGCATAGACTGTTACAGGGTGGCCACAGGTAAAATGTGCCTGAAACTAGCCCTGAGGCTGCTAAACTGTGCTAATCTGTTACCACTTATATGTTCAATTCCTATTTAATAAAGTCCTCCATGTCTGATGAAAGTTTTTTTCTTTATTGCAGTGGTCCCACATGTCACTGATGCCATTCAGGAATGGGTGATGAATCAAGCAAAGGTCCCTGTGGACAAAGACCGCCAGGAGCCACAAATATGTGTTATTGAGGCAAGTGCAGTTAACCTTTAGCTAGAAACCGCCAGTGTCTTTTATTCAAAATTTTTTCACCAAGTCTTGCATACTGACACACATAAGGCAGCTACAGTACATACAGTACCTTACAAAAGTGAGTACACCCCTCACATTTTTGTAAATATTTTATTGTATCTTTTCATGTGACAACACTGAAGAAATTATACTTTGCTATAATGTAAAGTAGTGAGTGTACACCTTGTATAACAGTGTACATTTGCTTTCCCCTCAAAATAACTCAACACACAGCCATTAATGTCTAAACTGCTTGCAACAAAAGTGAGTACACCCTAAGTGAAAATGTCCAAATTGGGCCCAATTAGCCATTTTCCCTCCCCGGTGTCATTTGACTCATTAGTGCTACAAGATCTCAGGTGTGTTAAATTTAGTGTTATCGCTCTCACTCTCTCATACTGGTCACTGGAAGTTCAAAATGGCACCTCATGGCAAAGAACTCTCTGAGGATCTGAAAAAAAAAGAATTGTTGCTTTACATAAAGATGGCCTAGGCTATAAGAAGATTGGCAAGACTCTGAGACTGAACTGCAGCACGGTGGCCAATACCATACAGCGGTTTAACAGGACAGGTCCCACTCAGAACAGGCCTCACCGTGGCGGACCAAAGAAGTTGAGCGCACATTCTCCGCTTCATATCCAGAGATTTTCTTTGGGAAATAGATGTATGAGTGCTGCCAGCAAGGTTGAAGGGGTGGGGGGGGGGTCAGTCTGTCAGTGCTCAGACCATATGCCACACACTGCATCAAATTGGCCTGCATGCCTGTCTTCCGAGAAGGAAGCCTCTTCTAAAGATGATGCACAAGAAAGCCCGCAAACCGTTTACTGAAGACAAGCAGACTAAGGACATAGATTACTGGAACCATGTCCTGTGGTCTAAAGAGACCAAGATAAACCTATTTGGTTCAGATGGTGTCAAGTGTGTGTGGCAGCAACCTACAGTCAAGCATGGTGGTGAGAGTGTCATGGTCTGGGGCTGCATGAGTGCTGCTGACCCTGGAGAACTACAGTTTGTTGAGGGAACCATGAATGCCAACATGTATTGTGGCATACTGAAGCAGAGCATGATCCCCTCCCTTCGGAGACTGGGCCGCAGGGCAGTATTCCAACATGATAATGACCCAAAACACGCCTCCAATACGACCACTGCCTTGCTAAAGAAGCTGAGGGTAAAGGTGATGTGCTGGCCAAGCGTGTCCCCAGACCTAAACCTTATTGAGCATCTGTGGGGCATCCTCAAATGGAAGGTGGAAGAGTGCAAGGTACTGTATCTACCATCCACCAGCTCCGTGATGTCATCATGGAGGAGTGGAAGAGGACTCCAGTTGCAACCTGTGAAGCTCCGGTGAACTTCATGCCCACGAGGGTTAAGGCAGTGCTGGAAAATAATGGTTGCCACACAAAATATTGACACTTTGGGCCCAATTTGGACATTTCCACGTAGGGGTGTACTTACTTTTGTTGCCAGAGGTTTAGACATTAATGGCTGTGTGTTGAGTTATTTTGAGGGGACAGCAAATTTACACTGTTATACAAGCTGTACACTCACTACTTTACATTGTAGCAAAGTGTCATTTCTTCAGTGTTGTCACATGAAACGATATAATAAAATATTTACAAAAATGTGAGGGGTGTACTCACTTTTGTGAGATACTGTATATCCCAAAATACTATCAATATCACTTTTTTACTACATTTTGTATTTGACAATGAAGACACTGACGCCATTTTTACTTCTCTAATTAATATGGTCATAAGAAAGGTCCTTAAACGGTTTCTTTATCCATATGGACAAACTGTGACTGTACAGATAAGTATGTGTTGTTCAATAATGGTAGGCATAGCTGGTTATAAAAGGACAATGTACCGCACACTTTGTGATTGCCAGACATTGGCGAAACTCAGAACCTTCCTCTCTTGCTGAATGGGCTTGTAAAGTGAATAACATTGATCATATGGAACGCATGATTGCCTGGGACGATGATGAAACTGAATCCTATAACCTCATGTGTACTGTGTGGTCCTATTTCCATTACTCTTCAAATTTTGAACTTTTCATCTCCTAAAAAGTTTAATGGGATGACTGCCATAAAAGGGTTAAAAAAAATGCGCTTTAAACTTCAACAAATCCTATAAGCAGCGACTCTGCTGTGAGATATACACAGTAAAGAAATCTATGGTAGATAGAGCTACGTTCTCACACAAACATAAATTGTAATAAACTATGTTAAACTAAACATCATAATTGTTTAATAGTGAAAAAAACAGTCCTTGGTAGGTTTGTATGGATTAGCAAACAAGGGTGTACTAAAGTCAAACAGAAATTGTGTAAACCAATATGGAAAAAAAGAGATGACAAAGGGAAGTCCCAATGGTGGGAAAAAACGAAAAATGATGATGTCCTTAATAAATATCATGGATAAATGTCACACAACCCGTGCAGGCAGAAAATGGAAGGGATGTGTATCGCTTCAAAAGGATCCTCCTCGTGATGACATCTCACACCACAACACAAAGTGTAACCTCCACCACATGAAATGCCCGCTTATCAGCTTGTAAAAGCCAAATCGCTTGTAGCTAATACCCAGCCGGGGCCTTTATCCTTAGAAAGGGCGAACAGATAGCAGCTCAAATCGAATAGGACATTCCAAACCAAACCACGGCAGAGCTGGTGGTCATGACCATTTACAGGGCTCAAGAGAAAGGAGATCCTCCCTCAGATGGTGTTAGATTGGTAGAGCTGTATGCACGTCTAGCGGGCGTCGATCTTCCCAGTGAAGGAGATGGTGGGGACGGTCATGTTCAGTTCATGAATGATGCGACCATCGATAGTCCTCATCACCCGGCGAATTTCCTGAAACTCCGTTAAATCCTCACGGAGGACGTGATGACTACCCTGGAGATTGCTCATGTTGTAACCCCCTTCCCTTCTACCCCACCCCCTCCCTTTCTTTTCCCCCCTTTTTTTTTTCATCTCTTTTTCTGTTCATATTCTACAATGGTTATTACCATTGCTGGTCTGTTTTTGCTAGAATTGTGGTTTGTTTACTGATACTTTCATTCCTGTATATGGGGACATATTCTGCCCCTTGTCAAGTGCCCGGTAATCAGGTTTTTCTACTATGGATATGATTTTTATTGTTATGACCAAGTTTTGTATTAGGACAATGCATTTATCTATCTTATATGTTCTACTATGTACACTTTATCACCGAATATGTGATCTTGTATTCTTTATCGCGTTAAAATTTGTAGAATATGCATTTTAACAGATCTCTTTACAGTATTGTTACTGTATGACATTGATGCTGTCTTCTTATTACGATTTTGTATTCCTTTGTACTTCTTGAACAGAAAACTTTAATAAAAAGGGATTAAACATAAAAGGACAATGTAAACACATGCAGAGGAGATAGCTTAGGGTTAACTTTATATCCAGTGATGTGGGTTTCATTCATTAGTGTTCATGTTTCCAGCCTGTTCATTCTGAGCTGAGTGCAAAAATAAATTTATATAGAATAGAATATAAGTAGATCTACAATTCAGTTTGCTGCATATCTTCATGAGAAATCCAGCTGTAATACCAGTCTGTTGCCACTAGATGGTGCTCTATATTCTTCTTTGGCACAAAATAATAGCAGCATTTACAGGTGCATCTCATAAAATTAAAATATCATCAAAAAGTTCATTCATTTTAGTAATTCAATTCAAAAAGTGAAACTCATATATTTTATATAGATGCATTAGACACAGAATATTATTTTTTAAGCATTTCTTTTTTTTTGGTGATTTTGTTTACAGCTAGTAAAAACCCAAAATTCAGTATCTCAGAAAATTAGAATATTACATAAGACAATGCAGATGATCTACAGGCCAATATCAAAGCAGCCTGGGCTTCCATAACACCTTAGCAGTGCCACAGGCTGATCGCCTCCATGCCACACTGCATTGAAGCAGTAATACATGCAAAAGGACTCCCGACCAAGTATTGAGTGCATACTATACTGTACATGGACATACTTTTCAGTTAGCCAACATTTCTGTATTAAAAATCCTTTTTTCTATTGGTCTTATGTCATATTCTAATTTTCTAAGATACTGCATTTTGGGTTTTTACTAGCTGTAAGGCATAATCATCAAAAAAAAAAAAAAAAAAAAGAAATGCTTGAAATATACCGTATCTAATAAAATTGAGTACACCCCTCACATTTTTGTAAATATTTTATTATATCTTTTCATGTGACGACACTGAAGAAATGACACTTTGCTACAATGTAAAGTAGTGAGTGTACAGCTTGTATGACAGTGTACATTTGCTGTCCACCCAAAATAACTCAACACACAGCCATTAATGTCTAAACCGCTTGCAACAAAAGTGATGTTAGAGACCTTGCACTCCTCCACCTTCCATTTGAGGATGCCCCACAGATGCTCAATAGGGTTTAGGTCTGGAGACATACTTGGCCAGTCCATCACCTTTACCCTCAGCTTCTTTAGCAAGGCAGTGGCCCTCTTGGAGATGTGGTTGGGGTCGTTATCATGTTGGAATACTGCCCTGCGGCCCAGTCTCCAAAGTAAGGGGATCATGCTCTGCTTCAGTATGTCACAGTATATGTTGGCATTCATGATTCCCTCAATGAACTGTAGCCCTCAGTGCCGGCAGCACTCATGCAGCCCCAGACCATGACACTCCCAACACCATGCTTGACTGTAGGCAAGGCACACTTGTCTTTGTACTCCTCACCTGGTTGCTGCCACACACGCTCGACACATCTGAACCAAATAAATTTATCTTGGTCTCATCGGACCACAGGACATGGTTCCAGTAATACATATCCTTAGTCTGCTTGTCTTCAGCAAACTGTTTGCGGGCTTTCTTGTGCATCATCTTTAGAAGAGGCTTTCTTCTGGAAAGACAGCCATGCAGACCAATTTGATGCAGTGTGCTGCGTATGGTCTGAGCACTGACAGGCTGACCCCCCACCCCTTCAACCTCAGCAGCAATGCTGGCAGCACTCATGCATCTATTTCCCAAAGACAACCTTTGGATATGACGCGGAGCATGTGCACTCAACTTCTTTGGTCGGCCATGGCAAGGCCTGTTCTGAGTGGAACCTGTCCTGGTAAACCACTGTATGGTCTTGGCCACTGTTGTGTAGCTCAGTTTTAGGGTCTTGCCAATCTTCTTATAGTCTAGGACATCTAGGACTTTATGTAGAGCAACAATTCTTTTTTTGTCAGGTCCTCAGAGAGTTCTTTGCCGTGAGGTGCCATGTTGAACTTCCAGTGACCAGTATGAGAAAGTGGGAGAGATAACACCAAATTTAACACACCTGCTGCCCCATTCACAACTGAGACCTTGTACCACTAACAAGTCACATGACACCGGGAGGGAAAATGGCTAATTGGGCCCTATTTGGACATTTTCACTTAGGGGTGTACTCACTTTTGTTGCCAGCGGTTTAGACATTAATGGCTGTGTGTTGAGTTATTTTGAGAGGACAGCAAATTTACACTGTTATACAAGCTGTACACTCACTACTTTACATTGTAGCAAAGATTCATTTCTTCAGTGTTGTCACATGAAAAGATAGAATAAAATATTTACAAAAATGTAAGGGGTGTACACACTTTTATGAGATACTGTATCATTCTGTATGTAATGCATCGATCTAAAATATGAGTTTCACTTTTTTAATTGAATTACTGAAATAAATTAACTTTTCGATGATTTTTTATTCTAATTTTATGAGACGCACCTGTAGTATGTATAGAGAATTCAGTTCCATCTTTGTAGTATGATTAGTATATACAATGTACTTTAATTGTATGAGTATAAACTTTTTTTTGTACTTTTGGGGCATGTATAGTTTTTGGAAGAACTAGGCTGCAAACAACTGCCCTAGGCAATAAGAAAGAGGCAATAAAACCTAAGCTTAGTAAAAAAATAAATAAAAAAATAAAAAAATAAATAAATATATATATATTTACAAAAATGTGAAGGGTGTCCCCACTTTTTTGAGATACTGTGTGTGTGTGTGGGTATATATATATATATATATATATATATATATATATATATATATATATATATAAAATGTTTAGGGGTTCTAAGTGATTCTCTAGTAAAAAAATAAATGCAGATTTTACCTGTAATTAGAGAAATGTCAGAATTAGCCAGGACTGAAAGTGGTTAACAAACAAACAAGCTAAAGTAGCTTATTTTCCCTCATTGTTGTCCTTGTTAATCTCTTTTTCTCATCATATTATCCTGCGTTTAAGCAATTAATGGAAGTTTTGAATACTTTTTGGACTAACACATCTATATATTTTATGTTGTGTGTAGAGTATTTCTCCTTACTATGTTTATATGGATCTCACAAGAGATGAAAATTTTGGGGTTGATTTAGTAAAGGCAATTAGATTGTTTACTGTGCAAGTGATTTTTTTCCCTAAAGCTTAGTAAATGAGGGGGAGCTTGGCTGGCATAAATCATCCTATCATGTGTAAACAAAAATGCTGTTTTTTTTTTTTTTAATGTATTGTAAATTGTACATAAATTGCTTTTCTAAACTTTCCCACCTATGTGCCTTTAGAAAATCAGCCTTTTTATTTGTCAGCCAAATGTAGTTTAGTTATAATGATCATTAATATATTTACCACTAGATGGCACACTTACCTAAATAAATATAATCCTTGTCAGCCTGTTGCACTTTGCTTTGGATGCTTCTTGGCTTTTACCTAATTGCATTCATATCAACATATCTCTACTGACTAACCTAACTGTATGCTTGTAATGTTACAAACTGTCATCTGGTTTCTGGTTCATTGCTCACAGTACCGTTTCTGCTGGTAATATATTATTATTATTCTGTCTTTCAAAGACAGAAAGAACTATTAAAATAGATGATGGGATTGACTTGGCAATGACTTAGTAATTTAAAACGAAGCCTACCTGCCCTCTGATGTTTTATGTGTTAAAAACTAAAATTAAAATTTGTGGATGGAGCTGGGCCAAAGCCATGTTTAATGAACCTGCATTTGGGCTGTGCAGCAGTTTGATTTCGTTTTTCCTATGTGTCACCCCTAGTTTGGGTTGTATTTGCAGCAGTATTATTTTCACCTCTAAGTATGTACAAGCAGGTGTTTAAGGTACAAAAATGGACCAGTACTTTTATCCCCCCCCCCCCCAAACATTTACCTTCCGTCCTCGTCACCGCCGCCAGGTGTGGAATTAATCACCGCCATTCCCCTAACTTCCTGAATCCACAGCAGACACCGAGGACTGTGCTGTGATAGGCTCCTGCTGCCATCAGTCAAATTTCTGTGAGGAAGGAGCAAGAGCATAGCTCGCCTTGTGCTGTGTTTGTCAATGGATGCACACAGCTCAGGGGGATGATATCTAACCCTAAGGTATGGAGGGTAGGGAACTCCGCGCTTATGGAGTATTGGATGTAAAGGTAATCTAGACTGCTGCCTCCCTATATTATAGTCCAAGGACTATATAATATGATGAAAAAGGGGGGGGTAGGGGATGGCGCTGTCTGTTAGCTAGGAAAGGTATTGAAGTGCCAAGTATGAGATGACTAACTACATGTGATAAATAATATAAATAAATAGGTAGAATCAATATGTAAATACTGATAGGAAAAAATGTGCATCAAAGTGACATGTGCATATAGTTCACCGTATAGGTGACGTGTGTTATGTAGGTAAAATTGATGATTGTTGGAATAAATATTAGTATATATACACTTATGCGAATAATATGAAAAGTGATGTAATCAATAAACAATCACAAACAAATATAAGTGCAACAGTGCGTAAAATGATCCAGGTGACAGCCGCCAATATAAAGTGACATATGCTAAAATAAATACTACTTTTGAAGATCCACACAGATGCAGATGAGGTGTGATCACCAATTGGTATATAAAGTTGATAGACATAAAATTATTATTACCACGAATTAATGAACATAGATAAATATAACTGCAACCGTGCTTAAAGTGACTTGAGTGACCCTCTATTTTAAAGTGACATGTGTTAAATAATGCTAATGCTGTATTTATTCCAACAATCATCAATTTTACCTACATAACACACGTCACCTATACGGTGAACTATATGCACATGTCACTTTGATGCACATTTTTTCCTATCAGTATTTACATATTGATTCTACCTATTTATTTACAGTATATTATTTATCACATGTAGTTAGTCATCTCATACTTGGCACTTCAATACCTTTCCTAGCTAACAGACAGCGCCATCCCCTACCCCCCCCCCTTTTTAACCCTACGGTATGATCCTAACCAAACGCTGACATATAAAAGGAACAGACTACCGTTTCAGCCTTGTAGGTGTGCGCTTTACTAAACCACACTCATCACTTCAGCCTCACCTTGTAACAAAACGCCTAATCCCATTTAAAATGAATTCTGGACTATCAGGGCTTTCATTTGTATACCTCTCTATAGAATAAAAAACACCTCATGATGTTGATTGCCTTGGCAGGTTTAGACTGGTGGTACAGGTCTGGTGTCTCCCATTTCTCTCTCTTATGTCTTTCTAAAACATTCGGATTCTTTCAGCAACTATAGATGGAGTTTTCTTTCTAAAGGTCTTTGTTCTTTTTTAGATATATACAACTCTGCCATGCCCTTAATACTCAACAGAAATGACTGCCCTAATACTACACAAAGGGGAACTGATTTCACCTATAGCTCTCTTCTTGTGTGGGAAAGGGTCTCATCTTTAAAATATTTACTGCGGGACTTACGGTTCCGGCGCTCATGGGGTAGGAGTGAACGAACCAGGCTCCTGCGAAAACGCCTGCGTGTAAAGCCGCTTGCAGAGCCATCCCGGTGGACGACAGCGGGGACGGCAGCTGGAGACAGCCGGAGACAGCCTGTGTCTGTGTCGGTGTTGTATCGGAGACAGCCGACAACCAATAGCCGCCAGTCGCCGCCAGTTGCTCGTGCCTGCTTGTGCCTGCCCATACCGTCCATACCGCCGCAACACCTGTGAGCCTGTGAGCAGGGGAGAGCGGAGCAGTGCAGAGCTAAATTGACACCGGAGTCGGCATAGCTGACAGCACGATGGATCGGTTTGTGGAGCGGGGTCGCTCCCATGGCTCCCAAGGTTCCCATGGCTCTCAAGAGTAATGCCGCCCCAGAAGCACCTTGTACAGGCAAAACATCTGAAGGACCCACCAACGTGCGGACTACATCAGCCACAACTATTATATCCACCATATCTGCTACATCCGCTATATCAGCAATATCTGCTGCATCCATGCCTGCTGCATCTACCACCACCCGCCTGATCGGGGTCCCTAAAATGGTCATCTCGGAATCTACAACCTACCCTTTGGAGGGGGATTTTAATACGGCTGCCGAACTTCAAGCAAGTACTAGGACACAGGAGGAGGTGAGAGAACATTTGGCAATGAATATTCATGCTCAGCCCAGTACTTCTGAAATCCTCCCAGAGAATCCTTCCTGTGGTCGGATAGCAGAAGCTGTGGCAGCATTATTGGCAACCACGATTAAACACACAGTGGAAACAGCTATAATGCAGGGGCTTACACAGATACAAAGAGACTTGCAAATGCACAAACAGCAAATACAGGAAGCAGAGATGAGAATCTCCTCTTTGGAAGATGAAATGATAGACAACAGTAGAGAGTTATCTGCACATGACAGTGCTCGGCAGATGCTGCAAGAAAAGATAGAGGACCTAGAAAACCGTTCTAGACGGAACAATCTCCGCATTATTGGGGTCCCAGAAACTTTTCAACCTGAGGCGCTCACTCATTTCTGCTCTGTAAAAATACCGAATGCACTAAGAATCCCAGCTACCTGTGTAGTAGAACGAGCACATAGGATCGGCAGCATTAAGGAAGACAGGAACAACACTTGGCCTGTCATAGCAAGGTACCTGAATTACACGGATAAAAACCTCATCTTCCAGCAATTTAAGCAACAGCATAAACTGCAGATTTGAAAGTCATTCTATATTAATTTTTGCAGATTATTCAGCGGAGGTATCAAGGAAGCGTAAAGCTTTTTCTACCATATGTACAACTCTGTATCATCATAAGATAAAATTTACTCTGGCTTACCCTGCGTTATTGTACCTCACCTCGTCAAAGGGTGAACGTTTGTCTTTTAAAAACCCTGCAGATGCGGAGAAGTATCTCACTTCTATCAATATTAATTACCTGTAGAAAAAGCTCATATTAAGTCAGAAAGGCAGCTCTATCTAGGAAAGCCCAGATTGACCTTTCAAAAGAAATTTAAAAAAAGGCCAAAATAGTGCACGCTGATAAGTAAGAAGGAGAGGACATGCCGCCCACTAATGCGGGGCGACCGATTGGAGCACTTGTGCTGGATATATAGAATTGGCTTTCAGTAACTGGAAGATGGATTTAAAAGGTTTAAAGACCTTGCCTTAACCCAATTAACTCAATTTAATAGAAGTCTAATGCTGAGTATGCACGAGTGGACACTTTTTTTTTTTTTTTTTATATTTAATTTCTTTTTTCTATTTGTAGAGCTGGCACAGTTGAAAGGCCCTAAAATGGGTATATAATGGGTAATAAATGTTGGCCATACTTCCCCTAAAGGTGGATGACCCTTTTACTGTTTGATCTGCTATATTTTACCTAAAATGTGGATGACACTTTCACTGTTTGATCTGTTATATTCCCCTTAAATGTGAATGACACTTTCACTGTTTGATCTTATGGGCTAGGAGCCGTTAGAGTTAGCACTCCTTCACATGTAGAGAAAAAGGTGAAGTCAGATACATTTTTAGTATTCAGGAGTACCCCTCTTAAGGGACCTCCTGTTCCTTTTTCTTTTTTTCTTTTATTCTTTCTTTTGCTTTTTTCTTTTTCTTTTTTTTTTTGTCTTACTTGATATTTCTCACATCGCATAGACAATATTTGAGAGAGAGATGGCAGATGCTCGACTGGGACACTTACAGTTTAATTCTCCTATGATCTATGATATTGAACTATACTGTCAGACATTATGGCCTCCTTAAATATTATTTATTGGAACGTGAAGGGTCTGCGCCCCCCAAACAAACGCATGCGTATCCTCAGACATTTAAAACGACTGAAAGCTGATATAGCGCTTTTGCAAGAAACGCACCTAAGGGCAGATACATTTCACTATATGAAAAAACTATGGGTTGGGGAAGTGGTAGGCTCACCTGCGGTACATCGTAAGGCAGGCACATTAATCCTCATAAGCAAGACTTTGTCTTGCACTATACATTCCGTACATATAGATTCAATGGGTAGGAAGGTATCGGCAGTTATTCAATTACCTGAACACTCTCTTCAAATCTCGAACATCTATGCACCTAATTCCCCCACTAAGGCTTTTTTTGAGGAGACAGTAGCATGGCTCTGTCAGGATCAAGCCACACATTATATAGTAGGAGGAGATTTTAATTCAGTTATGTATCCGCGAGAAGATTGCAAAACAGCTTTTCCTCCCCATACTCCCGCAGCTCATCCCATTTGCGAACGCACTACGGCCCTTTCTGATATGATGGACTCCCTGAAGCTAATTGATTATTGGCGTATTAGCCATCCCATCGAAAGAGAGTACACTTTCTTTTCATACCCTCATAATTCCATGGCCCGATTGGACTATCTGTTCTGTACACAAAATCTGGTTTCATTCATAACTTCATCAAATATATATGATATAGTAATTTCTACCACGCCCCAATATCGTTATCTTTAACTTTAACATACAATCAGAACCTACCTAGAATGTGGAGATTTCCAAATTACCTGGCGTACAATGAGGAGTTTGTTCTACTGTGGGTGGTGAGTAAAACGGTTTTGCGGGGCAATATTATATCATATACTACAAGATATAAAAAGACTTTAATGTCTACCTATACACAACTTAGTGAGCAATTACGAACAACCCAACAGAACATGACACAGTCTAATACCCTAGAAAATATTAATCAGTGGCATAACGCTAAACAAAATTTTGATCTATGGGCCGAAAGGGTGGAACAAATAAAGCGCTCACACATAGAGGCCAAACTCCATCGGTTTGGCAATAAACCTAGCAAGCTAATGTCGAGACTAATAAAGGGGGCACACATTCCGACACAAATAACATCTCTTTGTGACCAGCAAGGACAGGTTACTCACTCCCCTGTAGTCATCAAAGCCATTTTGGAGAAATATTATACAGAATTATATGCTAAGGACTCAGAGGCAGAGGTGAAATTATTAAACACCATAAATCTTCCCTCCCCCCTTTCAGAGGCCCAAATAGATATGATTAATGCACCGATATCCCAAGATGAAATAAATAATATTATTAAAACTTCAGTGAATGAAAAAGCTCCGGGACCCGACGGTTATACGAATGAATTTTATAAGAGAATGGTAGACAGTTTGTTACCTCATCTTACATCGCTGTTTAATGAAGTATGGACAAAAGGTACCTACCTACCAACGGGGTATGAATCATATATTAAACTCATCCCTAAAAAAGGGTAAGGATACCTTACAGCCTGGCTCGTTCCATCCAATTTCGTTATTAAACATTGATGCAAAGATATTGGCTGGGTTGATAGCCACTAGACTAGCCGTGATTTTACCATCTCTCATACATGAGACACAATCAGGTTTTGTCAAAGGTCGATTAGCCACTTTAAATATCCGGAAGGTCATATCGGCCTTGGAATATGCAAGGGCAAACCTGTTGAAGTCCATGGCTTTCGTTTCTCTCAATGCAGAAAAAGCCTTTGATAACATTTTGGAGTGGCTATTTCTGAGTTTGGGGAGAATGGGCTTCACGGGACATGCCTTAGGCTTTTTCCGAGCAATGTACGCTAGACCAACAACTAAAATTGTATCTTCGGCAGGGATGTCTGCCTCAATACCCCTATACGAGGGTATGAGGCAGGGATGCCCGCTTTCCCCGATCCTTTTCAAACTTGCCTTGGAGCCCTTATCCAGATTTTTTCTGGAACATGCTCCTATGCAGGGTATTCAAATAGGGAATGAAGAAATACGAACAGCATTATTTGCAAACGAAATGCTGCTTTTTACGTCTAATCCTCGGGCTGACTTAAAAATTATACAACATATCTTAAACGATTTTGAAAAACTTATAGGCTTTAAAGTAAATTATGACAAGAGTGAGGTTCTCCCGCTTACTTCATCTACCATACTTCAATGGGATACAGCTTGCCCTTTTCCTCTTGCACAGTCATATATTACATATTAGGAATCAAAATTAGTAGGGATTAGTAGGGATTTGTCTTCTTTGTATTCGTTAAACTTTACCCCATTGCTCGAAAAGATTAGGAAAGAATTGTATATGTGGCAGAATTAACCCCTGTCATTCTTCGGGAGATGCCACTTAATTAAAATGATTAGCTTCCCACGCCTATTATATCAGTTACAAACCATACCGCTCCTATTGAGGCATAAAGATGTCCAACTTTTGAATAGGGCTTTTTCAAAATTTATTTGGCAGGGAAAACGCTTGCGAATTTCGCTGGCTAAGTTCCATCTCCCGAAGAACACAGGGGGGGCTGGTCGTCCAGACGTTAGACTGTACAATCTTGTATGTTTAATGAGGTATGGGCTGGACTGGCTTGTGGAAGGAAATCGTTACACTAACAACCTTGCCCTGGAGGAACAAATAGCTTACCCTCTGAGCTTGGCGGGCATCCTGCATAGTACATTTTCATCATTACCAAAAAATATACAACAACATGCTCTGTTAAGAGATACCTTTATAGCCTGGAGAGAAATTCGCAAGAAATTACATTTACCACTTGGCATCTCAAAATATCTTCCATTGGTGGGAAATCCAATGTTTCCTCATGCAAGGGATCAACCAGCCTTTGAATATTGGAAATCTAAGGGCTTGGTGAAAGCGTTTTCTTTAATTCAAACGGAAGGTGGTACCTCCAGACTTAAACCTAAATCTTTTCTGGCTCTTGCTGCAGAATATGATCTTCCTAAATCACATTTTTTTGCCTATTATCAAGCAATCTCATCTTCATGTGTATCAAGTCTGTCAGAAGGTTTTCAACATACAGTGATGGACACTTTAATGCAACAACGGTCTTATTAAATATCAACTATATTTAAAACTCTACAAGGTGAGCTGCTTCCCCCTTCTACAGATAGACTTTTTGAAAAGTGGCATACAGATTTTCCTGGACCAGAACTCTCACATCATATTCTTCAGGGCTATAGGCATATTAGGACACTTACTGCAAGTGAGATATGGAGAGAGACCCAATTTAAATTTATACACAAAGCTTACATCCCTGCACTTTTTACTAGGGATAATAAAACAAAAGCAGTATGTCCCCTTTGTATGTCAATAAGGCCTACATTGGCCCATAGATTTTGGTCCTGTCCCAGAGTGATTCCATTTTGGGATAAGGTGGTCCATTATGCCAATACAGTAATGAACATCAGTTTACGGAAGTCTCCGCACCTTATGCTATTTGGAATCAATCAGCCGAATACTTCTGCCCATGCGAGCCCATTAGCCACGGTCCCTTTGTGGTCACATCTATGTTTCTTGGTGGCCAAAATGACTATCTTAAAATCATGGATTCAACCTAACCCTCCTACTTTATCAGCTCTTAAAATGGAGCTCAGGTCGCTAATGTATAAGGAACGCATGGATACAGTCCTACAACATTATACCCCTAAAAAAGTTTTTTTGACAAATGGAAACTCTTTATAGAGCAGGAATTTGTGGACGAGGACATTCAACATTTTATGAAGCCCTTTAGATATACGGATTGGTACTTGGAGGCGGAAGTAGCACAAACTTTGGGTAAATTAAAAATAATGGAACAGCCTATGTTAGGATGTTGAGAAATTATATTTTATATATTTTCTTTACTTCTTTTTTCTTTTTTTTCTTTCTTTCTTTTCTCTTCTATTATACAGTATGGACTTTGATATTGTGATTGTTTTCTATTCTTGTATGACTTGATGGTTGTAAAATTTAATAAAAAGAGATTTAAAAAAAATATATATATATTTACTGCTTGCCAGGTTGTATGACCCTTGATTATTACTAAGCAAAGAAAAATGGCTACAAGACCTTGGTCAACTTACAAATGAGCAGTGTCTCGAAAAACTTAAAAGATTACATCAGACAGTGGCGTATCCACAGTGGGTGCACTATGTGCAGGAGCGGGGGGGGGGGGGTGAATCCCCAGATGGGGCCCACTGTGCTCTCACACACTGCATGTTCATGTCAGCTGCCTGTGCTCTTTGCTTCTTCCCTCCTCTCCCCCCCCCCCCCCCCACTGCTGCCGCCGCCGTCATCATCTTTGCAATCGTCGGCTGCTAGGATCACCTGCGTCCTAGTAACTGGTAACACACTTACCTAACATGCACAGGAGGATGAAACTTCCTCCATGCATAGCTGCTCCATCTCCTAACTCCATATCCCACCCTATAATGTAATATGATTCTGATCTAAGGGCGAAATCTAATCCAAGGGAGGGCTCCTGATCTACGGGGCATTCTGATCTCGTGGGCACTCTAATATAAGGGGGCAAGCTGATCTAAGGAGGCACTCTAATCTCCCCTTAGATCTAAGAAGGTTGCTGATCTAAGTTGACACTCTAATCTAAGGGAAGGTGCTGATCTAAGGAGTAGGGATCGACCGATTATCGGCAAAGCTGATATATCGAGGGCCGATCTGCACTTTCCGCGATATATCGGAATCGGCCATTAAGGTGACCGATATTGCTGATATTTCAGGAAAGTGCTTGTACCAGAGTGATGCCTGCAGCTAGAGGCATCACCCCGGTACCGGCGTCCATAGCCGACGGTCGGCTGTCTTGTAATGACAACCGATGTGGCTGGAAGGCGCTCGGCTGTCATTACAAGGAGCGGGAGGGGACCTCCCGCCGCCTTCCGCGGCTTGTCCGGGTCTCCCATCCCACCTGGAGACCCGGGCATCCAGCCTGCACAGGGGCCGAAGACCCAATCAAAGCCGCACTCGACTCTGATCGGATCTCTATGCAAAACCCATAAGTGATGTCATGGCATCACTTCCGGGTATTCTGTGCCAGTTTAAAAAAAATGACAGCATTCAAAACAGCCAAACTTTCAAAACGGCGTTTTGAATGCTTTTAAGTGCAGAGGAGGGGTTTGAGGTCTTTTAGACCCCCAGATCCTTCCACAAGAGTACCCGTCAAGTTAAAAAAATGTAAAAAAAAACATTTTTCTTTTAAATGTAAAAAAAACATTTTTCTTTTAAATATAAAAAAACATCTTTTTTTTAAATGTACGAAAATATCGTCCGATACCGATACGCGATGACCAAAGTATCGGTATCGGCAATGAAAAAACGATATTGGTCGATCTAAGGAGGCACTCTAATCTAAGGGAGGGTGCTGATCTAAGGAGGCATTCTAATCTAAGGGAGGTTGCTTATCTAAGGAAGCACTCTAATCTAAGGGAGGGTGCTGATCTATGGAGGCACTCTAATCTAAGGGAGGGTGCTGATCTAAGGAGGCACTCTAATCTAAGGGAGGGTGCTTATCTAAGGAGGCACTCTAATCTAAGGGAGGGTGCTGATCTATGGAGGCACTCTAATCTAAGGGGGGGGGGGTGCTGATCTATGGAGGCACTCTAATCTAAGGGAGGGTGCTGATCTAGGGAGGCACTCTAATTTTAGGGAGGGTGCTGATCTAAGAGAGCACTCTAATCTAAGGGGGGGGGGGGGGTTCTGATCTAAGGAAGTGTACTCCAAGCTAAGGGAGGTTGCAGATTTAAGGAGTTACTCTAATCTGACATGGGTTGCTGATGTAAGGAGGTACTCTAATCTTACATGAGGCCCTTTAATCTATGTGGGGAATCCTGATCTAAGGGTGGATTCTGATCTAAAGAGGCATGCTAATCTAAGAGGGTATGCTGATCTAAAGGGGACCCTGATTTAAGTTGGGATTCTGGTCTAAGGGGGGTCTCTCAATCTAAGGGGTATTTCTGGTCTAAAAGAGGACTCTGATCTAAGGTGGGGCTCCTGAACTAAGGGGGGACACTGATGTAGCAGGTGACTGATCTCATGGGGGAATCCGTTGTGAAAGAGAACTAATTTAAGAAAGGACTTTGATCTAAGGGAGGACTCCTATGTGATTCGTTGGTTCAAATTCCAACCACGGTACTACCTGAATGGTGTTTGCATGTTCTCCCTGTGTGGGTTTCCTCCCACACTCCAAAGACCTACTAATTAGACATGTACAGAACAAAAAAATTTGCTTCATTTCATTTCGAATCGTTATTTGCATAAATTTGTTTAGTTAAATTAGTTGAATCTGTTTACTTTGTTTTCGGAAATTCTTTTCATATTCGAATCAATTCAAATTTTATGAATTCAAATAGTTTTCAAAATAATTTTGAATAGTTTTCAAATTCGAAAAGTTTTCAATTTGTTTTCCGAAGACAATAAAATAGAAAAGAAGATAAAGGAAAAGAATAGAAAAAAATAGAATAGAAAATAATATAACAGAAAATAAGAGTAGAATATAGTAGAAAAGAAAAGAACAAATGGAATAGCAAATAAAAGAACAGAATAGAAAAGAATATAATTAAAAAACAATAGAATAGAAATAATGTAACCATTTCCCAAAATTCAAATAGAATCAATTTGAATAGAATGGAAAATAATAGATTAGAATAGAAAATAACAGAATAGTATAGAAAAAAACAGAATAGAATAGAAATAATAAAACCATTTCTATTTAAGTTTGAATTGATTATATTTGGATTTTGGAAAATGGTTATATTCTTTCAATTCTTATATATGCTATTGTTTTCTTTTTTTATTCTATTTTTTATTCTATTATATTCTATTCTATGTTGGGTCGCCCTGACACCGCTGAGGCAGCTGACATCTTCCTTCAGCAATCTCTTCCGGGTTCGGTGGCTCCGGAGTTGTGAGTGCCCGGAGCCGCGATGACGTCACTCCCCTGTATGCGCGCGGGAGTTCACTTTCCGGCAAGGAGCTCTGAAGGTCTGCTGGACTTTCAGAGCGCATGCTCCGCTGGTGTCAGTGGCTTGCATGCAGGGCGAATATCTCCTTAACCGTGCAGGTTTAAGAGATTTTAATTTTATAATAAGGCTTACCTGTAGGTAAAAGTTAAAAAGCGGAGTATACTACCGCTTTAATGGAAAAAGTTAAAATTCTCTTAAATGATTGTGCTGAGTGTTGTAAATGTCTGTCAAACTCAGGTTTCATGTAACCATGCACCTTTAAGATCCTCCTGAGCATTCTGTGCATCACGCGCTTAGCTTTGTTACTGATGGTTGTTTGTTGAGATGGGGAGATGGTAAGAGATGTAGGACGTGGTTGCAGTGTGGCATTGCTCTGCCTTTTTGCAGGTCCATACCAGGGCCCAACCTATGTTCTTACACACAGGACCACTGCATTCAAAACATGCCCCTGACCTCAGATGTTGCTTTCTTAAGACCTACCTAGTTCTTCCTATCGCAAGGAGTATACTGGACTCCCAGATGTATCACTTTTCTCATAGAGATTCCCTGTTGTGCTCTAGATCCACATGAGGACAAGGGGAGATATATATATATATATATATATATATATATATATGTTTTGGAGATGGCCAAAAGTGGTTCAATACTGGCAAGGCGTGTTCGATATTGCTAAAGAAGTTCCATTTACAATGCTCTCCTGAGCCAATAATGGGTTTCCTATGAATTTTGTAACTCCCTGTGATGACCCTTATTTGAAATTATTAGTAACCAGAACCCTGTACCCAGCTAGGAAAACAAAAGCAAAGTATTGACTACTATCTCGACCAATTATTGCTTGACTTTAAACAGATAAGTTGAATTCTATCCTATCCTTTGTGCCCTGACCCTTGCACCACCTACACCTACTGAAGTTTAGAAGACTATGACCCCCTAGGATGGCAACTGAACTGACCTCTTTACCATTCTCGATTTGTATTTACTATTATATACACTATATTGTCAAAAGTATTGGGGGGCTTGACTTTACATGCACATTATTTTAATGGCATTCCAGTCTTATGCCCCGTACACACGTGCAGATTATCTGAAGACTTACCTTTTCTATGTAGTGCAAGGGCCTGCCGGATTGCATACAAATTGAAAGTGTTTAGGTTTGACCTCATATTATATGGTTTTGGTAAGTCTGCAGACAAAAGTCTTCAGATAATCTGCACGTGTGTACGGGGCATTAGTCCGTAGGGTTCAATATTGAGTTGGCCCACTCTTAGCAGCTATAACAACTTCAACTCTTCTGGGAAGTCTGTCCACAAGGCTTAGGAGTGTGTCTATGGGAATCTTTGTCCATTCTTCCAGAAGTGCATTTGTGAGGTCAGGCACTGATGTTGAACGAGAAAGCCTGGCTCGCAGTCTCTGCTCTTATTCATCCCAAAGGTTGAGGTCAGGACTCCATGCAGGCCAGTCAAGTTTCTCCACACCAAACTTGCTCATCCATGTTTTTATGGACCTTGCTGGGGGGGGGGGGGTCCTCTGGCATAGAATGCATTAAGGTAAAAACTAAGGCTTTAGAATCACTTTAATACATCTTCAAAAAAGATTAACATGTAATTCACAAAAAAGTTTTAAAATGTGAATATTCCCAAATTTGCAAAATTCTACACTTTCAATGCGATCTGATGTGCTCCGGAGAAGAAACCTCCACCATCCAGCCAAAAGGCAAACACTCACCTTCACAGACCCTCAACCCTTACTACTAAAGTTAAAAATTCATATTTGGCAAGCACTATTACCCAGAAAACGCTTGGGATAAAAACAAGGAATTGTCATCTACAATCTGATCCAGCCTATATGTATAGTCAAATGTTGCTCTGAGGAACCACAAAGCCCAGCTTCACATATACATTAAATGTTTAGACAATCCATTGACGTCTTTCATCTTTCAAGCTGCAGCCCCCCCATCCTCCTCTTGCTCCTCGGACTTTCAGCCAAGCTCCTGCATCTCCTACTCTTTGGCAAAATAATGAGAGCTCAAGCCACGACTCCTGTATATGCATTAAAACATACTTTATTGCTTGCATTTCCTTGTTATTTATAATTTTCTTTTGTTCATAATTATAGCACTTTTATCTGTAACCTCATGATATATTAACATGATGTGCTCTCTAGTTGTGTTTGAAGTCTCTCTGCAATTAGTAGATGGAAGGTTGCACTTCAAGTCTCCGGAAGTGTAGGCTTTGTTGTTTTTCTTCTTGTTTTGTCTGTTCTTCTCTTTTTCTGTAACTAGAAAACTGCAAACATTGAAGTTTTCTCTTCTTCAATAAAAAATCTTCTGATGAAAAAAAACTCTTTGGCCAAGTCACACATATCTCTTCTAAAAAAAGCACCAAAATGGCAGCCTTCTTGGGTGCAATCCTCATCGGACAGTCACATCAGGATTTATGAGCACACTATATCCCTTCCTTCTTTTTATACACATTTTAATTAGTAGTGTAACTATGGCTGTTGTTATGGTAGTGTAACTTTCACTTATTTTTCTTTTTTTTTATATTACTGTTTTTTAGTTGGGTGGCACAATTGGAGACATTGAGGGAATGGCATTCATCGAAGCTTTCAGGCAATTCCAGTTCAAGGCAAAAAGAGAGAACTTCTGTAACATACATGTCAGCCTTGTTCCCCAGGTAGGTAAACAATTGTTTTTGTATTGAAATAATTCAAAGATGATGCTTGTTATCCACCAGAAAAAAAAAAATCCTCATTATTAGAATTATTATATCACAATAGAAAGGCAATTACCTGCATTGTACATGTTGAATGCCCCTTCTTTTTGTTAGCAAAATTAGCACACACAGCCCAAAGATTTAACGCAATTGCTTTTGGCCTCAAGATTAAGTGGAACTTTAGTCAGAAAATTTGGTCCTGCTAGATCGTTTTATGCTGGCCCCTTTTGTGGGTATAGCTACAGTATCTCACAAAAGTGAGTACACCCCTCACATTTTCGTAATTTCCCGGGGTGGAAAACTGCCAGGCGGATTACCTCAGTCGGAAGGCGTTGGACCAAGGGGAGTGGTCCCTTTATCCGGAGGTGTTTCATCAGTTGTGTCTCCCATGGGGCAACCCCAAGGTGGATCTGTTGGCGTCCCGGGTCAACAGAAAGGTGCAGAGGTTTGTGGCTTGGTCACAGGATCCTCTGGCAGGTTGCCACAGACGTGCTGGTGGCCCCGTGGGGTCAGTATTGTCTAATTTACGCCATCCCTCCTCTCAAGCCTCTGCCAAGACTTCTACGCAGCATTGAGGCAGAAGGGATTCCGGAGTGGCTCTTCGTCGGGCTTAGTACGCTGATCTGGTGCGGCTGGTTGCCGACATTTCTTGGAAGCTTCCTCTCAGGGAGGATCTGCTGTCCCAAGGACCGATCTTCCATCCTGCTTTACAGTCGCTGGCTTTGACGGCTTGGCTGTTGAACGCCAGGTGCTGAAGAATAGAGGTTTATCTGGATCAGTGATTCCTACACTGTTAAAAGCTAGGAAATCTACTTCTAAGAAGATCTTTTTTTCAGGTAGGCTCCAATTGTTTTGGTTGAGCTCCTGTTGCCTGGTTGGCTACTGTTTAGCCTTGGGAATTTTTTTGCTGTTCCCACCCCTAGTTCGTGGAAGACATGCATTGACTGGTGTTAGTCTCTTGGGGTTCATCCTCGCTTCTTCTCGGTGGCTCAGATCTTGACCTTCCTTTCAATGGGGGGTTGAACAGAAATTGGCCTTGGTTTTAGCTTTGGCGGTGTTCTTCCAACGACCTTTGGCCACACACTTCCTGGTGTGTACCTTTCTTCAGGGTGTCCGACATTTGGTTCCCCCAGTGCGGTCTTCGTTGCTGCCTTAGGACCTCAATTTAGTGCTCAACCTTTGGCCACACACTTCCTGGTGTGTACCTTTCTTCAGGGTGTCCGACATTTGGTTCCCCCAGTGCTGTCTTCGTTGCTGCCTTAGGACCTCAATTTAGTGCTTTCGGCCCTCCAGAAGCCTTTCTTTGAGAATCTTCAGGAGATTCCCCTGCTTACACTGTCCCAGAAGGTGGCCTTTTTGGTTGCTATCACCTCTGCCCGCAGGGTGTTGGAACTTGGCGGCTTTATCTTGTCGTTCACCTTACCTGGTGATTCACAGAGATAAGGTGGTTCTTCGCCCCTGTCCATCATTCTTTCCAAAGGTTATTTCTGATTTTCATTTGAATGAAGACATTGTTTTGCCTTCCTTGTGTCCCAGGCCTAAACATCTGAGGGACATTGCCTTGCATGCCTTGGATGTGGTCTGGGCAATTTGGGTGTACCTGGCAGCTCCGGGATTTTTCAGGAAGTCAGACTCACTATTTGTGCTTGCGGATGGGCCTCGTAATGGGTTGTCTGCTTCCTCTGCGACCATTTCCAGATGGATCAGACAGATAGTGTAGATTCTATCAAGGGTCAGGTTCCTCCTTTCTCTGTTAAGGCACGCGCTACTAGGGCGCTAGTGCCTCCTGGGCCTTCTGTCATCAGGCGTCAGTGACGCAGGTTTGCAAGGTGACCTCCTGGTCATCGGCGCACACTGTCACAAAGTTTTATAAAGTGGACGTATTTGCATCTGCGGATGCTTCTTTTGGCCACATGGTTTTGCAGGTTGCTGTTGAGAGGACCTGATCCTCTTCAATGGTGTATTGTTTTTTTCAGGTGTGCTCCTGTTGCCTGGTTGGCTACTGTTTTTCCTTGGAAATTTTTATACTGTTCCCACCCCTCATGTTTAACACTGCTTTGGGACGTCCCAACGGTTATGAACATATGAAGTTGTGTCCGTCAATGAACGAAAGAGAAAATGGGATTTTTGACTTACCGTAAAATCCATTTCTCTGATGTTCATTGACAGACACAGCACCCACCCCTCTGTGGAGTTGTAATTCTTCTGCCACTGCTTGTAACTAAACTGAGTGCATATAGCAGAAAGGGGGAGTATACCCCCTGGGACTGCCCATGGGCGTAGCCAGACTTTTTTTCTGCCTAGTGTCCTACTCCTGTATGGGGCAGTATACCCCAATGGTTATGAAGGTCCGAAGCTGTGTCCGTCAATGGACATCAGAAAAATGGATTTTATGGTAAGTCAAAAATCCCATTTTTATATTCGCACATATTTGTATGGAGTGCACCTTAAGTCGGTGGTGAATATTATTGTTGTTAATTTATGATTTACAATTTATTATTGATATTCTTAATTCATTATTGATTTATTATTCATAATATTTCATGCTCCTTCATTTCAATTATTAAATTTATTCCATACATACTCTTTTACATACTGCTTACCAGTCGATCATATAGAATTTATATTTCTCACATTCTATGCATATTTTATTGTATTTATTTTGATGATAAATTTAAGATTTATAACCAATCATTTTACTAATTATGCTCTTTCAAGTAATAAATGGCGACTGATAAGTGTATCCACAGGTATAATAATTAATTTCTTAATATCAGGCATCATTTATTATTATCTTATATAATTATTTTTTATCAATTTTCTAAAAATTGTAGCGTGATGGACATCCATTAAAAACTAGAAGCTTTTAGGTTTTTTTTTTTGTTTTTTTTTACAAGCTCTTTATTTGCTCATTTTCTCAAAGTACATTTTTAATGCTCTTTTGTTTGATCCTTAGCATTTCGATTTTGTAACATCCTTAGCCGCCCATCTAAGGGTTAACTCCAATCAGTTCAAGCCCCTATTTATTTCCCGGAGGTAAAGCTGACCTTAGTGGCTCTGGCACATCCAGCAGTTCTAGTCTCAATGGCATCCGGCTTCCTGGTGAGTCCAGCGGCTCTCTGCTACTGACGAGCTCCTAAAGGCCCGTACACACGATAAGGAAATCTGTAGGGAAAATTCATCCGGCGACCGATCTGTCGATTTTAGGATTGTTAGTATGGTGCTTTCGACAGCTGACTCCAACTTTTCAAATGACAAAATCTTGATGTGCAGGCTATATAATTTTTGTCGTCCGTCAAAACAAAGTCTGATTTTCGTCTCATTAGTACAGATTTCGATGGAAAAAAATCTTAAGAGCAAGACTAGGCATGCTCAGAGACGAAAGAACACATACAAAACAATCCAGCACATGACATCACTTCTGAAGTAGAATTCTGTCGTACGGGAAAATTCGTATGAAAATAACCTCTTCACTTTCCACATCAGACTAGCATGCCACAAAAAATGGACGACAGATCGTTCGATAATCTGATCGTGTATATGGGGCTTTACTCCTTGCAGACTTAGCCAATCCATGTACCCATCCATCCATGTTCTGGACTACACCAATCTATGATATGACCTGACAAAGTGCATCAGCGTTGTTTTTATTTATACTCCAAAAATCTACTTACTGCACTATAGGGGCACCTGGTGCCATTCTCTGTTTATTTACCCAAAAGAGCTTTGGCCATACGGCATGGTAAAGTAGTAATGGGGAAAAGACCGGCACCATGTAGACTATAAAAAATAAGGCCTAAAGTAATAACACTATTGCTGATCTGGTAAAGTGGTTGTAAACCCTTTTATACACTCCAAAGTGACAAGCCTCAGATGGTATACAGAATGGTAACAAATCCTCTCACCTATGTTGTACTTGTTTATCTGCAGTCTTCTCTTCTGTACAGCTGTTCAAAGTGCAGAGTTTAGACAGCATATCTGAGCTGCAGGTGGCAGGGATCTGATGTCACACACTGCACAGCATACATCAGGACAGCAGAGAGATGGGTGTAGTTTGTGACCTGAGTAGAGGGAATGGACACACCCCCCTTCTACACAGTTGCATTGGAAAACATTCACAGCTGAAGCTGTCACTCACCTTCTGTGTTCTGGAGGGGGAGGTGAGGCCATCTACCAGAATTCTATGGTGTGGGCATAGACGAGTGACTCCTGCAGATATCATTGGGAAAGAGATTAGACTGAAATCACACTAGGTGCTTTGGGTTGAGTACACACTATAGAGGAATTTTGTTCCTTTTTAATTTCAGAGGTTTACAACAGCTCTAAAGTACTTGGTAGATGCAATATATTACCAAAAGTATTGGGACACCTGCCTTTACACGCACATGAACTTTAATTGCATCCCTTAGTCCGTAGGGTTCAATATTGAGTTGGCCCACCCTTTGCAGCTATAACAGCTTCAACTCCTCTGGGAAGGCTGTCCCCAAGGTTTAGGAGTGTGTCTATGGGAATGTTTGACTATTCTTCCAGAAGGGCATTTGTGAGGTCAGGCACTGATGTGGACAGGAAAGCCTGACTTGCAGTCTCCGCTCTAATTCATTCCAAATGTGTTCTATTGGGTTCAGGTCTTCCATGTTTTTTTGGACTTTGTTTGTGCACTGGTGCGCACTCATGTTGGAACAGGAAGGGGCCATCCCCAGAATGTTCCCACAAAGTTGAGAGCATAAAATTGTCCAAAATATCTTGGTATGCTGACGCCTTAAGAGTTCCTTTCACTGGAACTAAGGGGTCTAGCCCAACCTCTGAAAAACAACCCCACACCATAATCCCCCCCTCCACCAAATGATTTGGACCAGTGCATAAAGCAAGGTCCATAAAGACAAGGATGAGTGATTTTGGGGTTGGGGAACTTTACTAGCCTGGTCTCAACCCAAGAGAACACCTTTGGGATGATTTAGAGTGGAGACTGCAAGCCAGGCCTTCTCATCCACATCAATGCCTGACCTCACAAATGGGCTTCTGGAAGAATGGTCAAACATTCCCATAGGCACACTCTTAAACCTTGTGGACAGCCTTCCCAGAAGACTTGAGGCTGTTATAGCTGCAAAGGGTGGGCTGACTTATTATTGGACCCTATGGACTAAGACTGGGATGCCATTAAAGTTCATGTGCGTGTAAAGGCAGCTGCTCCAATACTTTTGGTAATATAGTGTTGTGACAGGTCAAGACTCTGTCACGGTGAAAGTGGTAATTTAAAGGACACAGAGTGTGCACATTGGCTCTGTCCATGACTACAGAGTGTAGATGTGCAGTGGAGAAAACTGCTTTTTCAGCTTTCTCCAGGTTTTGGTATTCCTGGATGGGGCTCTGTAGTTTCGAGATTTCATAGTGTCTTGGGAGGGACGGAATCACCAACCCTGTGTTCATGTTTTGTGGATGACCAGCAGGGTGTGTGCTCAGGTGCACACAGCCCTTATAATGAAGGTCTAGGAAGACCTCAGGGCTCCCAGTTGGAGACTACTTCATCCAACAGACTGGAGATCTGTTCATGGGGAGTCAGGAGGGCTCCAATACACTCTGGGAGTCAGTGGCTGCAGGTGGCATCCAGAACATGTGTGTGTGTCTGAAGAGACAGGAGACGGCCTGAGGACCAAGGCCACAGTGAAGCTGTCAGCTTCAGAGAGTCCATGGTCTGTCGACCAGCATAAACTGCAGAGGTACTGCCACTGAAAAACTGCACGAGAGCGAGAGAGCCAGGTGGGCTGGTATTTACAGTTTTGTATTTACTGGAGAAGAACCCCTGCGTGGGAAAACCTATGTTACGTACTGTTTATTTTTGCCTTTAAAAAAAATGGGCTACCAGGCCCTTAAAATCTAGTACCTGACTACAGTGAAACACTGGAAAAACACACCTGCCACTGAGCTAATGGTCCCCCATGTTACAGTGTACATATAGCTAGTTCAAAACATTACTACTATGAAACAAACAAGAAAGGAAGTGGTACTAATGGAAAAAGCTATAATGTAGCAAAACTTTTCACAAGATCTATTAATGTATCACAAAGTGCAAATTTATGTCCTGTATATGTCCCTCAATAAACCCACAGTGCTAAAATATAAAAGTTGACAATGTTTTCATAAATAATAAACTTTAGGATCCTGAAACTATATCCCAAGTCAGCAAAACGCCCCTTTCACACAGGCTTTCTGATCCGATCCACCTGTCAGTTTTTCAGGGGTACCTGATCGGATGCTCCATGCACCCTGTGGGGCAGCGGATGTCAGCGGTGACATGTCTGCTGACACCCGCTGCTATCCGATCCAATCCTATCTGTGAAACCAGACGGATGGAGACCCTATTCTCCATCCGTCTGGAGGATCGGATAGGATCAGATGAAAACGGACAGGCGGTCCGTTTTCATCTGATCTCCCATAGAGGAGAATGGGGATCTGACAGGTCCATCTCTGCACAGTAAGCGGAGACAAACCTGTCATCCTCCTGCTCAGCGGGGATTGGTGGATTGATCCCTGTTGAGCAAAACGGAGTCCGCCGGGTGGAAAGCCCATGTGAAAGGACCCTTATTTTAAAACACCGTGGTAGATAAACACAACATTCATGTCCTATTAGGCTTGATGATTTCAACTAATATATGAATCATAAGGTTTTGTCAGCTCCGTGAGATTGCTAAGGACAACCTAAGTTATAAGGAATTTTTGATTCAATAAATGTGCATCCCCTCCCTCCCCTAGTCTAAAGCCTCGTACACACGCAACGATTATCGGCCGACCGATCGGCCGTCTTTTGTCCAGTGTTGTTGTGTTGGTTGAAATGTGCCTAGACTGCACACGAATTTTGTCGGCCAACAAAAACCAACTTAAGAAGTGATGTCATGTGCTGGTTAACTTTCTGTGTGTTTTTTCTTCTCTGAGCATGCCCAGTCTTGTTCATCTGATTTTTGTCTGCCGAAATCTGTACTGACTGACGGAAAATCGGCCATTCTGTTGACGGCCAACAAAAATTTTTATAGCATGCACACCAGATTTTGTTCGGCCGAAGAGTCGGAGTCGGTTGTCGGAAGCATCATACTAACAAGCCGACAATCGGCCGATCGGACATTGGCCGAAAATTCACGGTCAACAATCGTTGCGTGTGTACGAGGCATAAGTCTTGCTTTACAGAGGGTTACAGAAGGGTCAAGATATCAGGACAGACTCAAGAACAAATGCTTATTGTACTTTATATAAAATATATTTCTCAATTTTAATGAATACATAGCTGTATTTATTGGCATATTTTCCATTATTTGCATGAAGTTGGCTTTAAGTGGCACATATTGTAAACACATTAATATTGCCACACTGCCTATTTAATGAAAGGGGAAATGTGCTGTACATTTTTCAGCATTTGAAACACTTGAACAGACTCTCAGCAACCATTTTCTGATGTCAAATTCAATTTACTTTAATGCTAGGTGTTGAGGGAACTAATCTACTCTTGGGAGACCATTAGTCAACAGCATACTTTGAAAAGATTTCAGATTTAAAATCCTGAAGTATAACATAAGCCGTAAAATGAAAATGAAAATTCTCAGTGCTAGTGTCTGAGTCCCTCTGCATAGCTTCTTTCATATTAATGGAAGGGAATATTTTAGGAAAGAGACAGGTAGAAAAATAGTTCCATCATTGATTTGTTGTAGAATGACAATTAGTTCTGGTGACCAAAGCACACATATCGAAACATACTGCAGGGAATTTGGGATGGTAATGATCTTGTGTGCACTTCATCCATTGCATATGGAGATATGTACAGTATAAGGTTTGTCACCACCTATTCTTGTTCTTGTAGAGCCCCTTGAAGCAGTAATAAACGCAAACATTTATTATATTGTAGCTTACCAATTCATAGATGTGATGGCTGCATTTGTTTTATTTTTAGGATTTCTTTCTTCTATTTTCATCTGGTGATCCAGATGCCTCTGCATTCAATTATTACTGATTTTAGTAAACTTAAAGTGAATGAAAAATATCAAAGATGTTATACTTACCTGCTCTGTACAGTGGTTTTGCACAGAGTGCCCTGGATCTTCCTCTTCTCGGGTCCCCTCTTCTGTGCTCCTGGCTCCTCCCTCCTGTTCAGTGCCCCCACAGCAAGCAGCTTGCTATGGGGGAACCCGAGCTGAGTTACATCTCCCTGCATCCATTCAGACACAGAGCCGTGACCTGGCCCCACTTCCTCTCTCTCCTGATTGGCTGACTGACTTTGACAGCAGCAGGAGCCAATGAGGGGAGTCCAGGGCAGCTGAGACACTCCTGCAGCATTGCTGGATAAAGATGGGCTCAGGTAAGTATTAGGGGTCTAAGGAGGCTGCTTGTGTTTGCACAGTACATTAAGGTGCCATTCAAAATGAATGGCACATCGCATGGCCAATTATTTGTTAGAGTAGCGCACGGATGTTAGCCAGCCTAACACTGACTCACACAATGGCATGGTGCTATTGATTTTGAATTTATAATAATTTCTGAAGGTTACAGCCCTATAGAGCCTGGGTGTTTGCTCAGCTCTTCTAAGCGCTTTTCTCCTGGCAGGCGTCAAAAACGTGCCAAAAGCTGCATTTTTACAAAAGCGTTTAGGCTCTTTGGCATTCATTTATTTAATTGGCCAGAACATTAATTTATTCTGGCCACTAAAATGAATGAACGCTTCACTCAAGTGCTTGATGCACCTAGCGTTAATGCACGATTAGATGCGTTTACACACGTTTAGGTGCGTCAGGCATTTTATAGCGACAAAACGTTTCTATCCTGAATGCACTGGTTCTGTTTTTTTTCTGCCTCTAAGCTGTAAACACCAATGTGTACATGACCACATAGGCTAACATGGAGGGGTGTTTAGAGGCAGAAGAAAAAAGTCAGATGCCCTTAACATTGCCATTTTTGACACCCAGTGTGCACGAGGCCTAAAAAAGGGTAATTTCCCCACATTTTTTTTTACAATTTAGCCAGTTCAAAAAGCTTTTTGAAGATCATATCCTTATTTCCATTCAGTAGTTAGATTCATGGGTGTCCACAGAACTTTTTTCAGGAGGAGGCATAAATTTAAGGTCACCCATGCTCCGCCCCTACAGATCCCCCTTTAGAGCAGGCCAGGCCAGGGTCCTCCATATATCCCCCTTTAGAGCATGCCAGGGTCCCCATAGATCCCTCTTTAGTCTTACCTTTTCACCTATATTCCCTGTGCTGCCAGGTTTATCAACACCACCAGGAACTCCAGGCTCTCCCTTCAAAGAAAATATATATATTTAGCCAATATGACCCCCTTTATAGCAGGTCATGATCCTCATAGATCCCCTTTAGAGCAGAACAGGGTCCCCATAGATCCCCCTTTAGAGCAGATTAGGCCAGGGTCCCCCATAGATCGCCTTTAGAGCAGGGTCCCCGTACCTTTATGGCACTTTTCCACTGCAAGTACCGGCTCGGCTCTACTCGGCCCTGCTTGGCCCGGTTTGCTTTTCCACTGCTGGTACTGCCTGGTATAGTGTCGGAACGGTTCGGTACGGTACGGTATAGGTTTGCTTTTCCACTAAAGTAGTACTAAAGTTAAGTGGGTGGGATAACAACGGGGTGGGTGGGATTCTCTGACCAATCAGTGGCTAGTAGTGACTGCATGCAAAGGATTGTGGGATATGGTACCAGTTTGGTACCTGTTGGAACCACAATCGAGTAGGTACTGTTTTTTCAGAGCGGTACTGTTCCATGCAGTGGAAAAGCAAACCTATACCGTTCCGTACCAAACCGATCTGACCCTATACCATGCGGTACCAGCAGTGGAAAAGCACAAAAGCGTGCCGAACCGGTACGGTTCCATGCAGTGGAAAAGCGCCATTAGAGCAGGCCAGGGAAGAGTCCCCCATAGATCCCCTTTAGAGCAGGGTCCCCATAGATCTCCCTTTAGAGCAGTCCAGGCCAGGGTCCCCCATAGATCCCCCTTTAGAGCAGGGTCCCCATAGATCTCCCTTTAGAGCAGTCCAGGCCAGGGTCCCCCATAGATCCCACTTTAGAGCAGGGTTCCCATAGATTCCCCTTTTAGAGCAGGCCAGGAAATTCCCTTGCGGATGCTCATGGTTAGATTCCACTTGTATTAAAACCATGATAAATCTGTAAAATTGGTCTTTGCAAAAAAAAAAAAAAAAAAAACATTTATTGGGATGGCGGTGTGGGGAGAAGCATTACTGTCTTTCACACATGTGCGGTGTGTTCCTGCATACAGGTTTTTGTGTGATTTTTCTGTAGTTAGATTCCACAATTTTTGTATTAAAACTATGATTAATAAAATTAGTTGCATGCACAGTTGCTATAATAGTATTTAGAGCTAATACAAGTTTATCTGTGGATTTTGTTGGGGTTTGCTACTTTGCGTCTGTTGCATTGATTTTGTTTGCATGGATTTTCCAAAAGTAACAGTTTTCTAGTTCACTGGTCTGTAGATTGATGCTTTCGCTGAATGATCAGTGAATATTGTCAGTGAACCGGCAAAGTAAGAAGTCAAAAATATGATTCAGTTCACAGTTTCTTTATAAGTGGCAAATATTGATGATACACTAAACTCTGACTTGATATCCAAAAAATAAAAACTAAATAACATCTATTTTCTGATATTTCCAAGATTTAGTTTGTGTACATTCATAAATCTTTAGGAAAATATTAGATATGGATATAAACATATGGGAAAGCCTTATCCAATGTGGCTGTGACTTATCTATAGAAACAATCACACTGGTTAAATATAAACTGTTTATTTACTTCATTATACTCAACTAAATATGATGTTTTTCACCTAAATATTTCATATTTATTACTTGTAAGCAGCAGGTGGGGAGTGTGACTGGCTAGTTTTAGAAAGCTGATTTACTACTGCGCTGCTAATAGACCCGTATAGCCTGCATCTGAACAGCAGGAACTCAGATTATACGCACAACTGATTGAAAGGCGGGATACCTCTCTCCCTCACTGTTCAAAAAAGAAAACTGTGAATTTTTCTATCTGCAGCAGCCGTCAAATGCAGAACTAATGCTGGGCTTGTTATTAGAAAACAGAGTAATGTGAATGCATTTCATAAATTGGCAAGAAAAAGTATGCACACCCCTTGGAATTAAAGCAGTTGTAATCTTTTTTTTTTTTAAATAAAATTATGAACATGGTACACTTACCTGCGCTGTGCAATGTTACCCTGACCCCCCCACTCTGGCCTTGCTTTGCTGCCTCAGAGCCTGAACCACTTGCCATCATGGAGGGTAAAATGTATTCCCAAGTTTACCAAGATATCCTCCAGGATAATGTCAGGCTGGCTGGCTGCTAGCTGATGCTTAGTAGAAGTTGGGTGATGCAGCTGGACAATCACCCTAAGCATCAAAGTAAATCCACCACAGAATGGCTTCAGAAAAAGAAAATGTGCCTTTTGGAGTGGCCCAGTCAGAGGCCTGACCTTAACCCCGTAGAGATGCTGTGGAATGACCTCAAAAGAGCCATTCACACCAGACATCCTACAAACGTGTCTGAGCTGAAGCAGTTTTGTCAAAAGCTCAAGCTCTCCAGCAGAATGTCAAGCTCTCCAGCAGAATGTATCAATTTCAATGAATGAGACAAACCACTTAACACTGGCAAGGGTGAATAAAATCATCAGCTTTTAGTTAAATAACGCAAAACCTTTATCCCAAACGGAAAAAAAAAACTGTTTGCTATAACTGATTGTAAAGTGTGAGCTGAATTTTAGCTTCAATCTGTTAGCACAGGGATTCCAAAACTTCGGCCCTCTAGTTGTTCAGGAACTACAATTCCCATCATGCCTAGTCATGTATGTGAATTTCAGAGTTTTACAATGCCTCATGGGATGTGTAGTTCTGCAACAGCTGCATTGCCGTAGTTTGGGAATCCCTGTGTTAGCATATTTATATCTGCTAGTATTTTTAACACTGCTCTCCCCTCAGACTGACAATGTTACTGTCTGCTGTGTCTCCTTTTCTCCCTCATCCAGAGTGGGGGCACTCAGGCAATGTGTTATTGTCTAGATCACCAGGTGAAAACAGATGGGATAAAGCCTTAGAAAAAAAACACTGATGCAGCCACCACATCTAATTATTAGTAAGCTGATATATGATACATTTTTGGTTTTGGGTTTAATACCACTTTAATGCAGTGTGCCTTAAAGGGGATGTAAACTCGATTCATGAAATTTGACCTGGCTCTGATTTTCTGCTGCTCAGTTCTTTTGTTATCAGCATGATAACTTCTGACAAGATCTCCAACACTGGGAAGAGAAGCAGCTGAAAATTTGTGTTGGGGTGGGTGCTATAGATAGAGTAGCAGAGAGCTGGTCTATTCACAGCACAGCTCTGCAAGTATCTTTGTTGTTCTGCCTATGTGGAGGGGGGTGCCTTTCCTCCAATCGGCTGTCACACAGTGTATGCCAGGGCTCCACTCCCACGGCTGAAACAGGAAGAACAAATTCTAACATGATATACAATTTCTAAAGATTATAGCAAGCTGAAGACAGCACATATACATGTAAAAACTTATGTAGAGAGATTTGTTTCATCCCTGTGTATCATCTGAGGCTGTTCACTTCTCTGGGTATATGTGAGGGTTTACCTCCACTTTAACATAAGTACATAGTGTAAATGGGCCCTAAGTGTGAGCTCCTCTAAGGACTCGTACACACTGCAGCTCAAAGAAGCCGCTCCTACAGGCTTTTGAGCTTCATTTTTTTTCTGCCAGGAAACTCCCCTCCATGTTAGCCAATGTATCCATGCACACTGTGGCTTTTTCTTTTTTTTTTTTTTTTTTTTAATCAAGAGAAAAAGCTTTATTGAGAATGGCAGAGGTTATTAAAACATTGCACTAAAGGTACATGGGTCACTGTGAACAAAAGGTACAGCCACACGTGGTCTCAGAATACAATGCTTTCCAATACAAAGTAAACATAGTAAAAAAAAAGCAATAAAGCCATTCCATACAGAACTCATAACTAAACATAAGAAAACAATTAAACCAAACCAAACAGAGCTTGCTGCTATCGTCTCAGCTGCCATAAGCTCACCGCCACCTATAGAAGCAAGCGATTTAAGACAAGTTGGGGAGGAGCCACCGCAGGGGAAGCTAACCAGCAACCCCAGATGCCCTCGAATTTCAATTTTCCTGTGATAGTAAGGGTCCTTTCACGTATCAGAATAGAATTAACAGAATGGATCCACTGTGCACTAGTGGGGGGACACTGTGGCATTTTCAGTTTACAGGCATATATGCTGTTACAGGCAGAAAAAAAACCCCACCAAACTCGCGCTTTTGAGAGGAGCTTTTGAGCAAAAAAAATGCTTAAGTGCCCAAAAATGCACGAAAAAAGCATAAAAAAATCTTGAAAATGCAGAACAAAATAGGAAAAATTAGCCGAAGGAAGGGTTTGTGGGAAAAAAAAAAAAAAAAAACCATGCCAAAGAGCACAAAAAAGCACAAGGCTTCTTCAAGCTTTTTGGCAGAGAAACAAAATCTCAAATGCCTGTAAAAGCAGTTTTTTTTTTATTTTTGAGCTACAAGTGTGCATGAGCCCTAAGGCTGGCCATACATGTTCAATATTCTTGTACAATTTTCTGTTAGATTTACCAAAAAACATATAATATGAGATCAAAACTAAACAACACTTTCAATTGTATTCAGTTAGGCAGGCCTTTGTACTACGTAGTTGAAGGTAAAGCCCTCGTACACACGTAACGATTATCGGCTGACCGATCGGCCGTCTTTTGTCCAGTGTTGTTGTGTTGGTTGGAATGTGCCTAGACTGCACACGAATTTTCTCGGCCAACAAAAATCTACTTCAGAAGTGATGTCATGTGCTGGTTTACTTTCCGTGTGTTTTTTCTTCTCTGAGCATGCCCAGTCTTGCTCATCAGATTTTTGTCTGCCGAAATCTGTACTGACTGACGGAAAATCGGCCCTTGTATTGACGGCCAACAAAAATTTTATAGCCTGCACACCAGATTTTATTCGGCCGAAAAGTCGGAGTCGGTTGTCGAAAGCATCATACTAACAAGCCGAAAATCGGCCGATCGGACGTTGGCCGATAATTCACGGCCAATAATCGATGCGTGTGTACGAGGCATCAATCTAAAGAAAATTGTACAGAGAATTGTAAGAAAATTGTATAATGTATGGCCAGCCTAACACTATTGTTAAGAATTTGTGTTGTGTGTGTAATTGTAGAACGTGTTTGGAGTATTTAATCTGTAATGCACACATAGAATGCCCAATAGATGGCTCTCCCACTCTTTATTTCTTCTCAGTGAGATGCTTGGCTCCCTTTATATATACATTTTAAACTGTAATCTCCCCAGCGTCACAATCACATTTAAATGAAACAAAATACTACATGTACTGAAGGCAATTTCATATCACTGTAAAATCAAGCAGTATTGTTTGAGAAACGTACAATGCTTATTTTGTAGGGCAAAGTACATAAACGGATGGCAGCCAATTACAATATACGTTTTAATTGCTCTGACAGTTACATCTTGAAGCGGAAATTAACTGTACCTGACCACCACAAACTGAAAGCGCTATTTAAATCATTTTTTAAATTTAAAGCAAACTTGTTTATCAATCCATGTCTCCACGCTTTTTTTTAATAGTTTGAACAACACCCCCCCAGGGCAGACGGGGTGGTGGTGGATGTGCTTAGCTGAGAAAGCCCCCCCCTCTCCCTTCCTCCAGATAGCAGGATAAAAAAGGCCCCTTAACCACTTTAAGACCGGAAGAATTGCCCCCTTAATGACCAGGCCCTATTTTGCGATTCAACAGTGCATTATTTTAACAGACAATTGTGCGGTCATGCAACGCTGTACCCAAATAGAATTGATGTCCTTTTTTTGCCCACAAATAGAGCTTTCTTTTGGTGGTATTTGATCACCTCTGCGATTTTTATTTTTTGCGCTTTAAACAAAAAAAGAGCGACATTTTTGAAAAAAAAAAAAAAAAAACAATATTTTTCACATTCTGCTATATGACATTCTCAAAATAAAAAAAAATCTAAATTTTTTAACATTTTAGGCCAATTTGTTTTCTGCTACATATTTTTGGTAAAAAAAAATCGCAATAAGCGTATTTTGATTGGTTTGCGCAAAAGTTATCGCGTCTACTAACTATGGGAAAGATTTCTATGTCATTTTTATTGTTTTTTTTTTTTTTTTAATAGTAATGGCGGCGGTCTGCGATTTTCTTTTGCAGGACTGCGACATTGCGGCGGACAGATCGGATCCCTGGCTGACATTTTCGACACTTTTGGGGTACCAGTGACATTACTACAGTAATCAGTGCTATAAGTATCCACTGTTACTGTAATATGACACTGGCAGGGAATGGGGTTAACAGTATAGGTGATCAAGGGGTTAAATGTGACCCTAGGGGAGTGATTCTAACTGTGGGGGGGCGTGGCTTGTGAAATGATCACAGAGATATGCAATGCTATATAGAAGGATCACGGGCACTCTGTGATCATTGCAGGGAGAAGGATGGGTGGCTGTGTTTACAACAGCTGCCCGTCCTTCTCCCTCAGCGGGGAGCGGTCAAGAGTGTCAGGCGGCAATCGGAGCCGCCAGACACGCGCCGGCTTCCCAGCTGACGAGCAGGGGGCGGGAGCGCGGCGACGTGCGCTCGTCCCCTAGCTCCTCCCAGGCAAATCACGTATGCATACGTAGTTTTGCCTGGGAGAGCCACTCTGCCGCCGTATATATACAGTATGCAGTGGGCAAGTGGTTAATGACTCTTAGGATGTATGACATCATTTTGGCCTAGACCAGAAACCAAGAAGCAACTAAAGAAATGTAGAAAAAATAAACTAAAACGCATAAATGGAATATAACTTCCTATCTATTTACTAATGCTTGCAGCATAAGGATTAAAAATAGTTAATGTTGATTGAGAGAGTTTAGTTCTTTTTTTGTGTTGTTACTGGACTCTGTATGTTAATATTTCTTTTTCTGCTGTCTTATTAGATGAACACATTAAAGTTAAAAATGTATTTATTATGCAATACTTCAACTTTTGTATTTTTTTGTGGCAAGTACAAAATTTAAAGGACATTGAACTCAATAATGCTGCTTGAAACTAACAGTAATGCTGCATAGAGAACACTGTAGGATGTATGAGTGTACCTTCAACATTAATGTAAAACTGTAAACCGATAATCAATGCAAATACTGACTTTTGAAATCTCATTACTTGTATAGGATTAAGCACATAACCCCCACCTATGAATTTAAAAAGCAGCAATTGGCTATACCCCAGAAGTCGCGGTGTTTGGAGGTCTACAGCCTTGCTTTGCAAAAGGTTTACATTAATGCTGAAGGTGCACCCCTGCTTCTGATGGTGCCAACTATGCAGCCTAGCTAATATTTTCAATCGGTTTCTGAATTATAGGTTTGTTTAAAGTGAATCACGCTGTTGTGAGAGCATTTATTAATAAAAACGAATGCAGGATGAGTAAGTGTGAAAAATGATGAGTTGAAAGTCAGTATAGTGGGCAATTTGTTGTAAATTGTCATCACTTCATGCATTAAAAGGTGTATGTTCAACAGACTCACTCCATGTTGATAATTCATCTAACTATGTAAAGGATATTTCTAGAATGCCATCAATAAACAAGTATCATTGGAGGCTAGAGTGCTCTGCAAAATCACATTTTAGGCTGCAAAGGTATATAGTACAGGCATCTAAAGACCTGGATATTCCAATTCAGTACCGCATCAATATCAAAGCTTGCCTGTCCACCTTACTCATCAGTGCCCTCCTATGGGCCAGATGGGCAGCCTATCATAGTGATGGACCAATAAGAATGTGTGGGGGGGAGATGAGAAGCCTCAGTAATGCTTGTTAGAGTCAAAGATTTGTCTTTTCAGATTAGCAAAGCATTTGGGAGGAGCAAGGGATCTGAAAGCAGTCACAGGTACACTATATTGTCAAAAGAAATGGGACGCCTGCCTCACATGCACATGAACTTTTATGGCATCCCAGTCTTAGTCTGTAGGGTTCAACTCTTCTGGAAAGACTGTCCACAAGGTTTAGAAGTGTGTCTATGGGAATTTTTGACCATTCTTACAGAAGCGCATTTGTGAGGTCAGGCGCCGATGTTGGATGAGAAGCCCTGACTCGCAGTCTCCGCTCTAATCCCAATGATGTTCTACTGGGTTGGAGTCAGGACTCTGTGCAGGCCAGTCAAGTTCCTCCACCCCAAACTCACTCATCCATGTCTTTATGGACCTTGCTATGTGCACTGGTGTGCAGTCCACTGATGCGATGTTGGAACAGGAAGGGACCATCCCCAAACTGTTCTCACAAAGTTGGGACCATGAAATTGCCCACAATGTCTTTGTTTGCTGCTGTGCCTTAAGAGTTCCCTTCACTGGAACTAAGAGGCCAAGGCCAAGCCCAACCCCTGAAAAACAACCCCACGCCATAATCCCCTCTCCACCAAATGATTTGGACAAGTGCACAAAGCAAGGTCCATAAAGACATGGATGAGCGAGTTTGGGGTGGAGGAACTTGACTGGCCTGTGCAGAGTCCTGACCTCAACTTGATAGAACACCTTGAGTTGAAGCTGTTATAGCTGCAAAGGGTGGGCCAACTTAATATTGAACCCTACGAGCTAAGACTGGGATGCAGTGGCGGAGCTAGACTTTTAAAACAGGGGTGGCAAGGTATTATTTTGGGGGTCAATATACAAAGTGTCATTTAGTGTCAGATTTGTCCACCGCAATGTCGCAGTCCCTCTAATAATCGCTGATCGCTGCCATTACTAGTAAAAACAATTCAAAAATAAAAAGTTCCATAGTTTGTAGATGTAATAACTTTTTTGCAAACCAATCAAAATACACTTAGGATTTTTTACAAAAAATATGTGTCAGAATACATATTAGCCTTACAGGTGGCGGACAGAGCATGCAGACAGGGTACAGGTGGCGGACAGAGCATGCGGACAGGATACAGGTGGCGAACAGAGCATGCGGACAGGATACAGGTGGCGGTCAGAGCATGCAGACAGGGTACAGGTGGCGGTCAGAGCATGCGGACAGGATACAGGTGGCGGACAGAGCATGCGGACAGGATACAGGTGGCGGACAGAGCATGCAGACAGGATACATGTGGCGGTCAGAGCATGCGGACAGGACACAGGTGGCGGTCAGGGCATGCAGACAGGGTAAAGGTGGCGGTCAGAGCATGCAGACAGGGTACAGGTGGCGGTCAGAGCATGCGGACAGGATACAGGTGGCGGACAGAGCATGCAGACAGGATACAGGTGATGGACAGAGCATGCGGACAGGATACAGGTGGCGGTCAGAGCATGCAGACAGGATACAGGTGGTGGACAGAGCATGCGGACAGGATACAGGTGGCGGAAAGAGCATGCAGACAGGATACAGGTGGTGGACAGAACATGCGGACAGGATACAGGTGGCGGTCAGAGCATGAAGACAGGATACAGGTGGTGGACAGAGCATGCGGACAGGATACAGGTGGCGGACAGAGCATGCGGACAGGGTACAGGTGGTGGTGGTCAAAGGATACAGACAGGATATAGGTGGCGATCAGAGGATGCGGACAGGATACAGGAGATAGCAAGACAAAGATTGTGAACATCTGTGATTCTGTACATTCTCACCACTGCCATTCTTGTATGATAACTGCTGCCTGTGCCTTCCAGTGGACATCACATCGATAGCAGCCAGCCAAGCAATGGATGCATGTTGCAGGCCAGGTGGTGGGACTCATTCTAAGTTAAAACTAGCATGCATGCTTACACTCTGAGTCCTGATGCCACTCACTCACTTACCAGGGGGCTGCAGCCAGGGCAGGGTGTGCTCAGTGTCGGCTAGTGGCACTGGTCAGGGCTTTGTGTGTCATATCCATTTGGGGTGGTCGGGTCCGCGCTGTCTGTCTTTCTTGCTGGTGCTGCCACAGTCCTTCGGCTCCCCCCTGCACTGTTCACACCACAACAAGTCAAGTCTCCGACTCCTCCCATCCGCCCGCCGCGGCTTGGCGCCTCCTGGCATTTTAAATTTTTTAGGCCGGCGCCCGTGCAGCATGACATCATCAGTGGGCGGCGCGGTTGGCAACACTGCTCATGACAGGACGATTGTCCGGTCTTCCTGTCTTGGTCTGGGATGGATTGGCGCTCCCCTGTGTGATTACTCCGCTCCTCCCTCCCTCTGCCTACCAGCTCTCCATCCGCCTCCCTCCGCAGCTTCCGTACGGCGATCCATTCCCCTGTGATTCCTCCGCTGCCATGCACCCACTTAGGATCGGGTTAGCTACAAGGGTGGCAAGGACTTCTTCTGGGGTGGCAATTGCCACCCCAGCTAACCCTCTGGCTCCGCCACTGCTGGGATGCCATTACGTTTTTGTGCATGTAAAGGCAGGTGTCCCAAAACTTTAGTCAATATAGTATATGTGCCTGTATATCATAGCTGTTTTCAGACTTTTTTCAAACTAAGTCCTTTAAACTTGCTTTTTACTGCATTCTGTTCTCCAAAGAGAGGTATATATTGATAACATTATAAGACTGTACTTGTTCATTTTTCAAAGCAATTTATCAAGCCTTTGAACAGTTTCTGTGGGCCCATAAACCTTTAAGATTGACATTCTGCAAAGATAAGGGAGAAATTGCATTACCTGATATCTCTCTATACTATTCAGCCTGTCCTCTCACGATAGTGGTTGATTGGTTCCGACATGGTGACATGAAACAATGGGTACTTCTGTGCCAAGATAAAGTCCCCATCTCTGTAAAAACTCACCCTGTGATTGATACCAGATGGGTTTATGTAGAAAACTACGCAGAATATTTCCCTAACCCCCTTCTCTCTCTTCTCAGAAACCCTGCTCTTCTACCAGGGGTTGAAGACCTACTACTTCCTATAAAGGAACTGATACCGAGCACACTTCTTCCAGACAACACAACACTGACCCTCACTGGGGCAATTGACATCAGATCCCTGTATCTCATATCTAGAGGCTTTCACAATTATCCCACTTTTTCCATTCCCCTCCAACAATTTCCTCATTCTCTAGACCACTCACACAATTTGAAAGAGTGTGTAACTCAAGAGCCACTTGGACATACAGTTTCAATCATGTAAAACATTTTGACCCCCCCCCCCACCCCCACCTAATGAAATGGGAATCATATCTTAATCTCCAGTTGACTCCAGAACAAGGGGACAAAACGCTATATTATGCCCATACAACATCTATAGAGATGAAGTACCAAGGATCGAGTTTTAAAATCCTCACCCGATGTTATAAGAACTCGTATTTTACATGCTATATTCCCAATACTCCCTAACATTTGTTGGAGGTCCAGTTCAGATTCTGGCAATATCTTGCATATCTTCTAATCTTGCCTTGTTCTCTATTCCTTTTGGACCACTGTTCACACCACTTTACAGAGATTTACTGACTATCCTCTTCCACACAAACCAGCTTTTTTTCCTGTCGCATCATAACAATATCCTCCAACACACAACAGATCAGTTCTCCAACACTTTATTATTGCTGCCAAAAGTTGCCTTTCGAGATGTTGGGAACAACCACAGGCACCTCCCATAGCTATGTGGGTAACAAAAGTGAATGAGACAGAAAAAATGGAAAATTGAATTGCCCCTGACAGAGTCACACAAGACAAATGTAAAAAAAATCTGGTTCTACTGCAATGAGTTTACTTTCACAACCAAATACTTTCCTTTCTTTCAGCCCAGCTACAAGATAACCCTACCAGAGACAGATCCCCCCATGCCGGTCATGAGAGGGTAGGGGAAAGAACTCACCAAATACAAAGAGATTTCCAAGCGCAAACCTACCAACCAGCCAGCGACCAACCGAATTGACCTGTCCAGGGCTTTTCTTCCCATAAAATAGTTGCAGGAACTCAATCACGACCCCCCACAACCTTCCTTCCCCCACCTACAAACACACCCTTCAAACCGCATCAAAAAGTGGGTGTGGACAACTTTCACTAAGGGTGGAAGGGTCTTAAAGGGGCATTAAATACCAGGAAGGCATAGTAAGTACAGAGTGCAGAGTTGGGGGGGGGGGGGGGGGGCAGTTGGGGATGTTACACACAAAATGCAGAGTTAAGTCTTTTTCCATAGATGCACATCTCACTTTAACCCTTCTTCTTCTCTAATACCTCCCCACACACTGTAGGTGTCTCTGCCTCTTTCACATTCAGGGAGATCATCCACTGGGGGTGTCAGCAAACACAATGGCACCCCGGCACCTGCATCTCCTTTGTCCCCATCATGCACTCAGTGGGAGCCACTCAGGAGATCAGATCTGTGGGAGCCATTGGGAGACAAGCTGTCATTAGTGAACACAGAAGCCGGACAAGTGGAGCCAAGTTCCAGCTGAAAAAAAGCCCTGGACCTGTCTAACAATATGCCTTAAGAACAGGGGTTTAGTCTACCTCATTTGCAAATACATGCTTTACATGCTTTAAATGCACATACTCCCATTGTGGAGACTCTCAGAAGTTCCTTAGGAACTATAGAAAACAGGGCGCCTTGACGGGGCCTGTAGCTTACACATGTATTTGCAAACGTGTGCAGACTAAACCCCTCTTCTTAACGCCTTTTGTTAGAAAGGTCAATTCAGTTGGTCGCTGACTGATTGGTAAGTTTGAGCTTGGAAATCTCTTTGTATTTGTTTGACACATGTCACCCTTCCAGTGCTCCTTGCTGCAAGGAGCAGTTATAGGTGGGGGCATTGGCCACTTGTTTGTATTTTGATTATATTGGTCAGCACTGACATCTTTGCTGCCATAGGGCTATGTGCTTGGTGTTCAGTGTGCCCCTTTACCTTTAGAAGGGGTGAGCTCCTTCCAAGTTCACCTGCTCTCTGCTTATCCATTAAAATGCATGTCCTCTCAGTGTGGAGACTCTCAGAAGTTAGAGTTAGGGACTACAGAAAACAGGGTGCCTTGATGGGGCCTGTAGCTTACATTTGCAAATGTGCGCAGACTAAACCCCTGTTCTTAACGCATATTGTTAGACCGGTAAATTCGGTTGGTTGCTGGCTGGTTGGTAAGTTTGAGCTTGGAAATCTCTCTGTATTTGTTTGACATACGTCGCCCTTCCAGTGCCCCTTGCTGCAAAGACCAGTTATAGGTGGGGGCAGTGGCCACCAGTATATGCCTCCATCCCTCATTCTTTCCTATTTCTCCTCAACCCCTTCCTCTATGAATCTCTTTTCTTCTGTCTTTCTAACTTTCCAGTTCCTTAGTAAAACTGATTTATATAGTGACTTTCCTCTACCAGATCAGCTTAAAGTAAGTATGAATATGAATGACTACCTGGAATCTAGCAGTTAGGATTATTATAAGCGATGACATTGTCTCGCTGATGTGAAGCGCCGATGTACTGTATATGTATTAGTAAACAGACTGCACTAATATCGGATGTTCGCATTTGGCTTATAGCTATCATTAATATCTGTAACCACTGTGTGACGTCCTGCATAAATAAAACATGTAAAAAAAAAAAACGGTACTTCTTACAGATAGAATATCAGCATAAAATGGGGAACTCTCTTGGTACATACACTTGTTTTGAAAATTGGTGTGGAGTCAAGCTGTGATACAAAGCGAAGTAAATATCATAATAACACATATTTCCAAACATTCTACATTTTAGAGTAGGTATTGCATTTGGGAAAATCTGTAAATTGGTGTCTCATTTCTGAAGACTACATTTGTACAAAAGGTCTGCAAAGGGAACAGAACAGCATGAAATCACATTTTGCATATAACTAGAAGTTTTCTGATTCTTTTCTGTTTAATAACTGTTGTGTTCTGAAGAATGATGATCATAGGTGTGGGCAGATTCAGTCTTTTTTACTATTTCAGCTCCAGGCCATTTTTTGCGATACGGCACTGCGTTATTTTAACTGACAATTGTGTGATCGTACGACACTGTACCCAAATAAAATATTTGTCTTTTTTTCCCCCACATGTAGAGCTTTATTTTGGTAGTATTTGATCACTTCTGCGCATTTTTTGTTTTTGCGCTATAAGCAAAAAAATAACTGACAATTAAAAAAAATATATATATATATATTTTTTATTTTCTGCTAAAAAACATATCCCGTAAAAAATCAAATTTCTTCATCAATTTAGGCCATTATGTATTGTAAATATACATATTTTTGGTTAAAAAAAAATCCCAATAGGCGTATATTGATTGGTTTGCGCAAAAGTTATAGCGTCTACAAACTATGGGATATATTTATGATTTTTTTTTTTTTTTTACTGGTAATGGCGGCGATCAGCGACTTATAGCAGAACTGCGATATTGGGGTGGACAAATTAGACACTTACACTTTTGACACTGTTTTGGAGACAAGCGGCACTAATATAGTGATCAGTGCTAAAATATGTACTGTCACTGTACTAATGACACTGGTTGGGAAAGGGTTAACTGTGTGCCCGGCCTGTGTTTTACTGTAGTGGGGGAAGTGCTTGTATTAGGGTAAGGCATGCATCGGTGTCCCTGTTTTTGCAGGAACACAGGATCAATGCCTTCCGTACTGACAGAACGGCGATCTGCCTTGTTTACATAGGCAGATCACCGTTCTATCTGTGTCCTAAGTGATCAGCGGGTTCTGATAGACATTGGGTCGGCAGGATCTGCTAATCAGCTCCCGCTGTGTAGAATCACAGTGGGAGCAAGCCTCTGGCGATGCGCACTTATGTCCAATACCCAGAAGTGCATGATCACCTATATATAGGTGATCCTGCTCTGCGGGGCTGCCCTGTAGCCGTAAAACTGCAAAAAGGTGGTCGGCAAGTGCTTAAAGAAATGATGCTGTTATGATTTGAAGAGAATTAAAAAAAAAAAATGTGCATCAAAAGTCCAAAAGGTCACATTCTAAAGCATACTGACGCTAATCCCAAGACAAAAAATATAAGATGTTGCACCTTACCAATTCTTAGATGTGGTAGATAGGTTTTTTTTTTTCCTTTAATCTTCAGTTGACCAATAACATGCCTCCTGTTGTAGGGTGGCTACACTCATTCCTCCTCTGTATACTGGTATATGGAGGAGCAGTGTAGACATTCTTGGACAGTAGCATTGGCAACCAGTGGAGAGGGTAGTGTCAGACTAGTTGATTTTTGCATATATGGCTAACAAATTAAAGCCTAACTCAATCTAACACTCTTTAAGCAGTTCGTTTTTTTTATTTTGTGATAGATTTTTTAACTAAATAAATAAAAGCAGCACTAGGGTCATTGGTTTAAATCTCACCCACGACACTACCTGCCTGGCGTTTGCATGTTCTCTTTTTTCCTGCGTGCATTTCCTCTGGGTATTTCAGTTTCTTCCCACACTTTCTGAGGTAATGGATATTTCAGGCCTCTGAGGTAGTGGATAATTCAGGCCTCTGAGGTAATGGATGTTCCAGGCTGAGGCATAGCCTTTTTTGATGGGGCAAAAAGGGTGTTCTTTCTCTTAGTGATGAATTTGATAAATTTGTCCAGGGATTTGCCATACAGCCACTTTCTATCAAAGGATTAAAGCTAAAAGTGCTTCTTGCACAGATGTTCCACAAAACAACATTTGAGGGCAGCACAGTGGCTAAGTGGTTAGCACTTCCATCTAGCGGTACTTGGGTTGTTGGTTCGAATAACAATTACAGCACAACCTGCCTGGTGTTTGCATGTTTTCCCCATGTCTGTTTGGGTTTCCTACGGATACTCCTGTTTCCTCCCACACTCTAAAGATATGCTGGTATGTTAATTGGCTCCTTTCTAAATTTGCTCTAGTATGTGTATGTATGAATGCGAGTCAGGGATCTTTGATTGTAAGCTCCTTGAGAGCAGGGACTGATGTGAATGTACAATGTACAGCAGACGTCCTCTGACGAAACGCATAGGGTGGAGTCTAATACGTCATACTTCACTTCCGGTCTTTGGAGCCTGAGCCGTGGAACGCGGAAGCTTCCCGGCTAGCACACTGATCTCGGACAGCTTACACCGTGAGTCACTACTTGTTCTTGTCATTGGATTACATGTGTATACTGCTTCATGGGGTATCCTCTCTTTTTGAGCATACAGACAGCCTGAACTCTGCTCATCAGGACTGGGGGTAACCCCGGAAAGTTTACCTGCTTTTACAACACTGCTAATCACAAAAACAGGTGGTATAAAGGGTGAGACACCTAGTAGTCACACAGGTGGATGCCCCTTCTTTTCTCATTTTCATTGGAATTTATTTTGTCTATATTTTACCAATAAGTTCCTTTATTATTTTTGCACACCGCACTTTTAGGAGAAAGTTCTCCATTTATTTTTTTATTTGTCCCTTTTTCTATTCACATATCTATTACATATTTATTTACTTAAGATTCGGTGAGCACCATATCCTCACTGGAATTTGCACTGTATAGTATTTTGTGATTTGAAATAAATTTATCACTGTCTCTCCACTTTCTGTTTGTTTATTTATTGCACATAGCACTTCACTTGGCTTACGGCATTTTGTTTGTTTCAGAACAAAAGTTGGGTATTTCCCCCAGACCATTGGGGCAACATTGTCACTTGTGCACTTTATATTTATATTTCAATATCTGTTTGGTACACCATTCTATCCAGCACTTTGTTATTCACAGGTAGCGCCTTTTTCAACCTCCTTGCACTTTATTTTCCCCGTGTCTGTGTGGGTTTCCTACGGATACTCCTGTTTCCTCCCACACTCCAAAGATATGCTGGTATGTTAATTGGCTCCTTTCTAAATTGACCCTAGTATGTGTATGTATGAATGTGAGTCAGGGATCTTTGATTGTAAGCTCCTTGACGGCAGGGACTGATGTGAATGTACAATGTACAGCGGGTAAAATAAGTATTGAACACGTCATAATTTTTATAGGTAAATATATTTCTAAAGGTTCTATTCATAATTAACATTTTCACCACATGTTGGTAGCAGCACATGCAATTCATACATACAAAGAAACCAAAACAAATAAGCTCAGGAATTAGTTTATCTGTAATAAAATGGAATTGCACAGGGTGAAAAGTATTGAATACGCTAACTGAAATGTGTTTATTACTTTGTATAAAATCTTTTGTTGGTAATGAAAGCATCAATATGCCTCCTGTATGGAGAAACTAGTCACATGCTCAGGTGTGATTTTGGCCCATTCTTCCACACAAAGTCTTCAAATCTTGAAGATTCCGTGGGCCTCTTCTATGAACTCTGATCTTTAGTTTCTTTCAAGTCAGGTGATTGCCTGGGCCATTCCAGCTGCTTTATTTTCTTTCTTTGAAACCAATGGTAAGTTTCCTTGGCTTTGTGTTTGGAATCATTGTCTTGCTGAAATGTCCACCCTTGTTGCATCTTCATCATCCTGGTAGATGGCAGCATATTTTTATTAAGAATATATTGGTGCATTTTTCTATTCATCCTTCCTTTAGTGATATGAAGTTTGCCAGTACCATTTGCTGAAAATAGCCCCACACAGCGTGCATACAGGCCATGGCAGTTGAGTGCATTACTTATTGTTTTCTTCCAAACAATTGTACCTGCTAATTCCAGGTCTTTCTGAAGCTCTCCAAAAGTGGTCCTTGGCTTTTGGACAACTCTTCTAATAATTCTTTTCACTCCTTTCTCAGAAATCTTGCAAGGAGCACCTGGTCATTGCAGGTTTATGGTGAAATTATGTTCTTTCCACTTCCGAATTATGGCCCCATCAGTGCTCACTGGAACATTCAGAAGTTTAGAAATTCTTCTGTAACCAATGCCATCAGTATGTTTTACAAGGTCTTGAGAGAGCTCTTTGCTTTTACCCATCATGAGATATTTCTTAAGTGACACCTTGGTAATGAGACACCTTTTTATAGGCGGTCAGCTGAGACTGAACCAGCTGAAATTAATTTGCACTGACCCGGGGCAGGATTGGTTTCTAATTACCGATATATTTCCGCTGGTGTCTTGGCTTTCCATGCCTTATTGCACCTCCCTTAAAGGAAGTTGGAAAAAAAATGATTTGCTGTCAGGAACAACAGGTAATACAAATGTGTTACAGGGGGCTGAGATAAAAAAAACATAGACTGCTGTGTTAATGCTACTGACAGCCTGAATCCTATATGTCATTTTTGATTCTGCCTATAGTTCCTTTTGAAGTACAAAGTTTTTATTGTATTCAATTTCAAAATCCTTTCTTCAAAGTATTCAGACACCATCAAAGCTGGCATTTGAATTTTTATTCTAGGTTTCTTGCAAAAAAAGATGCACGATATATCTTTTGGAAATTTCCATCAGAGAACAAATCATTTATCTTTCAAGTGAACAACTTGAATAAAACAGCCTTACACTTAACCCCTTTATTACTGTTTTTGTGTCTCCATAAGTAGAGTGATTCTGGTTTGAAGGCTTTAGCTTTTTTTATTTATTTATTTTTTTTTTTTATTTCTTTCTTTTTCTAATATACCACAAGGTGCTTGGACATATTTGATTGGTTTGTGTTCCTGGCTCTGCTTGTTGACACTAATCAGAGGCAGAGATGAATTTTGAGACAACACACTATTTGGGCAACACTCTTTGTTAGGTGATCAATGAGAAATGACCGAGTTCTCCAGCCAAGAGTCAGGCCGGCCATACACTGTTTGAATCTCAGCTGGTTGAGATTGGAATCCTTAATGGGCAGGCTGAATGTACCAAGTAGATTGATTCAGCTTGCCGGATTCTCTTGCGGTTGTTGTTAGTGGCTGCTATAGCTGCTAGCAATAATCACTATCTTCTCCCGGCGGGGGCGGCTTCATCCACCCCGCCTCCCTCGCCCCCCCTGGCCCTCCCTCGTCCCGTCACCCCCTGCCGGGAGAAGACACTTCAGGAGGGATTCCCACATCAACACTATCTGTGTTGATGGGGAAACTGTATGTATTTTTTTCCTGCAACCCCTATATGGCCAGCCTCAGTGCGCTCAGCACTCTCCTTTGCAGTGACCCTAGCAATAAATAACAGAAAACTAACAGCAGGCATACAGTTCATATGAATGTAAAGTGAAACTTAAGACCCACTGTGAAAAAGTGCAAGGAGCTAGAGTTTTTTGGCACAAGAGATATGCAAAGTCTCTTTTCCAATAAATCCTTTGCAATTCTTCTTTTTTGTATGTACAATGCACAGCACATGCACCATGCAGTGTACATCCCAGCTCATGTGTAACATGCCTGGTATAAGCCAGGTGCTGGGGGTGATGTAACTCCTGTGTGCAATACCTGTGGCCATCCATTAGCCAAAGATAGGCAATACGGGACTCAGGATAAGCAACGAGCAGATGGCATTGGCATTGGATAGAGCAGCAACTAGTGCCTGGACCTCTCTCAACTTGATTAGCGCATATTAAGAGGTAAATGTTCCATAATGTGCAAATAGACTGCATACCCTATCACATTATGGCAGGAGCCCACCCCCACCCCCACCCAGTGACATTTCGTTTTAATTTAGCTCCTGCAGTCGTGAATACTTCCATGGATAGAAGTGCAGTTATCTTCTTCCTTTAAACTGAACTCTGTACAAACAGATAAATACACATTTGAAATACATATATGAGAGCCGTTTAACCTGCCGATGGGTTTTCATGACACGTTCATCTATTGCTGGGATTTACATAGTCAGACCAGGCAGCACAGCCCTTGTTGGTGATCCTTCTTTTCTCTATTGAAGGATAATGAAAAAAATTGTTGTCACTTCCCAGGCCTAACTTGGCAGCGAAGTGTTAAGCTCATCTATCATACTATGTTTAGTCCTGGGGTCAGCCTGTTCCTTGTCAGCACATGTTCATGTAGCAGAATCTGATTGGCTTCTAGTGCTGCACTCCTTCTTCCAGACTGAGTGCTGCTGTATAGGGGATTGTACAGTTTAGCATTATGGGGCTAAGTTACAAGTTGGTTTACCTTAAAGGGCTTTTATTAACAATTAAAAGGCTGCAGGACCTTCTTTACAACCTTAATCTAGTGAGTATTCAAGTGACTGCAGAATGTACAGCTATTTCTTGGCTTGTGGGTTTACAGGGCTTATCCATGACTTCTCTTCCCCACGTTATTTACCAGCTGTGCGCTCACTTTATAGTCTATATGATGTACAGTGCATTGCGAAAGTATTCGGCCCCCTTGAACTTTTCGACCTTTTGCCACATTTCAGGCTTCAAACATAAAGATATAAAACTGTAATTTTTTGTGAAGAATCAACAAGTGGGACACAATCATGAAGTGGAACAAAATTTATTGGATATTTCAAACTTTGTTAACAAATAAAAAACTGAAAAATTGGGCGTGCAAAATTATTCAGCCCCCTTAAGTTAATACTTTTGTAGCGCCACCTTTTGCTGCGATTACAGCTGTAAGTCGCTTGGGGTATGTCTCTATCAGTTTTGCACATCGAGAGACTGAAATTATTGCCCATTCCTCCTTGCAAAACAGCTCAAGCTCAGTGAGGTTGGATGGAGAGCGTTTGTGAACAGCAGTTTTCAGTTCTTTCCACAGATTCTCGATTGAATTCAGGTCTGGACTTTGACTTGGCCATTCTAACACCTGGATATGTTTATTTGTGAACCATTCCATTGTAGATTTTGCTTTATGTTTTGGATCATTGTCTTGTTGGAAGACAAATCTCCTTCCCAGTCTCAGGTCTTTTGCAGACTCCATCAGGTTTTCTTCCAGAATGGTCCTGTATTTGGCTCCATCCATCTTCCCATCAATTTTAACCATCTTCCCTGTCCCTGCTAAAGAAAAGAAGGCCCAAACCATGATGCTGCCACCACCATGTTTCACAGTGGGGATGGTGTGTTCAGGGTGATGAGCTGTGTTGCTTTTACGCCAAACATAACGTTTTGCATTGTTGCCAAAAAGTTAGATTTTGGTTTCATCTGACCAGAGCACCTTCTTCCACATTTTTGGTGTGTCTCCCAGGTGACTTGTGGCAAACTTTAAACGACACTTTTTATGGATATCCTTAAGAAATGGCTTTCTTCTTGCCACTCTTCCATAAAGGCCAGATTTGTGCAGTATACGACTGATTGTTGTCCTATGGACAGAGTCTCCCACCTCAGCTGTAGATCTCTGCAGTTCATCCAGAGTGATCATGGGCCTCTTGGCTGCATCTCTGATCAGTCTTCTTCTTGTATGAGCTGAAAGTTTAGAGGGACGGCCAGGTCTTCGTAGATTTGTAGTGGTCTGATACTCCTTCCATTTCAGTATTATCGCTTGCACAGTGCTCCTTGGGATGTTTAAAGCTTGGGAAATCTTTTTGTATCCAAATCCGGCTTTAAACTTCTCCACAACAGTATCTCGGACTTGCCTGGTGTGTTCCTTGTTCTTCATGATGCTCTCTGCGCTTTAAACAGACCTCTGAGACTATCACAGTGCAGGTGCATTTATACGGAGACTACACACACAAGTGGATTCTATTTATCATCATTAGTCATTTAGGTCAACATTGGATCATTCAGAGATCCTCACTGAACTTCTGGAGAGAGTTTGCTGCACTGAAAGTAAAGGGGCTGAATAATTTTGCACGCCCAATTTTTCAGTTTTTAATTTGTTAACAAAGTTTGAAATATCCAATAAATTTCGTTCCACTTCATGATTGTGTCCCACTTGTTGTTGATTCTTCACAAAAAATTACAGTTTTATATCTTTATGTTTGAAGCCTGAAATGTGGCAAAAGGTCGAAAAGTACAAGGGGGCCGAATACTTTCGCAATGCACTGTATATCTCTTTCCTTCCATGCTGTCTACAGCCATACAGCTAATTTTTTTCTTTTTCAATAAACTTCTAGCAGTGAACAGTAAAACAGAAAAAAGTATTATTATGACTAATTTGTAGCCAAAAGGTTGAACCTTCAAACGTGTTTGTTTGTTCAGATTCTTGTGTTTTAATGGTTCTGACCTTACTTTGTGTTTTTTTTTTTTTTTTTTAGCCAACAGCTACAGGAGAACAAAAAACAAAACCAACACAGAACAGTGTCCGTGCTCTCAGAGGCCTTGGCCTATCTCCAGATTTGGTAGGTTGAAAAAAATATCCTTTATATATAATATCTTTAATAAATATCCTTTTCTGTAAACACTCATTACTTACTGATGGTATAATACTTTTATTTCTTTATATGATCTGCCCATAGAGTGAATCAATATGAGCCAATTGGACTTTATTGCATTACTTTTAATGTTAATAAATAAAATTGCTGCTCAAAAATATAATGTAACCGTCATGTGATCAATATCCCATCAGTTTGTACTCAGTTTTTTTGCACATTATGAATTTTGCATTTATTTATCAGTATTAGTTTTGTCAGCACCTTTAACACTTTATAAAAGGTTACTATATATTGGCACTTCTTGGAGGATTCGGATCCATCTATTTGCACTGATTGAACAGGAACTGTTTTCTGCACATTATGAACTTTGCAATTATTTATCAGTATTAGTTTAGTCAGCACCATTGGTACTTTACAAGAGGTCACTATATATTGGCACTTGTCTAGATTTATTTTGGCACCAAACTTCATTTTTATATATGTGATTTCTACACATTATTTATCGTTTATTAGTTTTTACCTATATCTGAGTACAAACTGACGGGATATTGATCACATGACGGTTAAATGATATTTTTGCGCAGCAATTTTATTTATATTAGTTACGCTGTATGAGATAGTGGATTGCTTGCAGCAATTATATTGTTAATTGGTTGCTCGTAGGATTTATCGTTTTAATTACTTTTATTGTTATTCATTTGGGATTTAGACATTACCCACTTGACCTCTGGAAGATTTACGCATCTTCATGACCAGGCCATTTTTTGTGATACGGCACTGCTTTTACTTTAACTGACAATTGCGCGGTCATCCAATGCTATACCCAAATTGATGTCCTTTTTTTTGTTGGTATTTAATCACCACTTTGCTTTTTATTTTTTATAAACCAAAAAAAGACTCTTATTTTGAAAATGAACCCCAATATTTTTTACTTTCTGCTATAAAACACATCCAATAAAAAATAGAAAAAATCAAGTTTCTTCATAAATGTAGGCCAATATGTATTCCGCTACATATTTTTGGTAAAAAATCCCAATAAGTGCATATTGATTTAGTGTCTACAAACTATGTAATTTTTTATTTATTTATTTTTTACTAGTAATGGCAACGATCAGCAACTTATAGCAGGACTGCGATATTGCGTCAGACATTCTGACACTAACTGATGCTTTTGTCACTAATACAGTGATCATTGCTCAAAATGTCACTGTACTAATGATTCTGGCTGGGAAGGGGATAACATCAGAGGCAATCAAAGGGTTAACTGTGTGCCTAGCCAGTGTTACTATACTGTGTGAAGTGCTTTTACTAAGGGAAGAGATGGAATTTATTCCCTGCTTTGCAGGGAGAAATAATCTATCCCTTCCCTCCTGTCAGAACGGCGATCTGCCTTGTTTATATAGACAGATCACAGTTTTGTCTCTCTGCCTGATGATCAGCGGATGGCGGAGGGCATCAAGTACCCTATAAACACTGATTGGCTTCCACTGTGTGTAATCGAGCCGCCAGCAGCGTGTATGCGCACCCCCTACCCAGAAGTGTCTGGTCATATATATATATATATATATATATATATATATATATATATATATATATATATATACGCGTGTGTGTGATCCCGCGCACAGGTGCCGCCCTGTAGCAGTAAATCTGCTACAAGGCGGATCTAAAGTGGTTAAAGAGTAATTGCCATTAAGAACCACTTCTCACGTAAATAAAATGTTTTCAACAAACTGATGTTGGCCTTGCTATATCAATTTAATATGCTTTTTATCAGTAATAGTTCTTGTAGGTATCTTCAATCTCTGACAATAAGGAAAAGATTAACTGCACTCCTAAAAATATTCAAATGCTGGTAAATGTATTCATCTTGACTACATGATCGGAGAGTCACCGCCTGGTCTTTTCCTTCGGATTTGTGTGGTCTGCGAAGCATTGGACAATCCCCCGCTGGTGTTTAGCACCCAAACTTTCATAAGGTGACCCGATCTAGGGATTACAAGCAGCCTTCCCCCCCCTCCTGGCCCACACAATGGTGTCCAGCAGCTGCCCGAGAAGCCTCAGTGACAGCAGGAAGAAAGTGAAGTTTTCTTTGTCTGAGTGGACTCATTACTGTCACTGATAATGTACAGACCTTCTCCCACATAAAGATTTAGGTGTGGGTAAGCTTTACAGATAGCAGCCAGTAGATTTGGTGATGTAAGGACTAGCACAGGACCTACAACAGAAAACCTCTGATCCTCCTAAAAGTGTAAGAGGGTGAAGAAAACGTCAGGGCTATTCCTGGCAAAAGGCATACTGATTTGATTTGAAGGGCAGCCTTAGTAAGTGCAAATTTAATTTTTTTGAAGTATGTAAGCAGCCAGAAAAGTGTTACCTGATAACAAGGTCTCTTTAAAGTGGTTGTATCCCCAAAAAAACAAAAACAAACCCTGCAGGACAATGGCATAATGTGCAAGAATGCATCACATACTAGCACATTATGAAATACTTACCTTTAAAATGAAGCCCCGACACGGTCGCCCGGACACCGCTGAGGCAGCTGACATGTTCCCTCGGCGTCTCTTCCAGGTTTGGCGGCTCCGGCGCTGTGAGTGGCTGGAGCCGCGATGCCATTGCTCCCGCACATGCGTGGGAGTTCACTTTCCGGCAAGGAGCTCTGAACGTCCGGCAAGATACGCTAGACCTTCAGAGTGCATGCTGCATGAATATCTCCTAAACCGTGTAGGTTTAGGAGATATTAATTTACCTACAGGTAAGCCTTATTATAGGCTTACCTGTAGGTAAAAGTTAAAAAGCGGAGTATACTACCACTTTAAGAGCTTGATTGGCAGGACACAGGTGGCAGGCATTATGGTGACAAAAGAAGCCGCAGAGCTGCTGGCTCCATGTAGTGTTTCCGTCCCAACAATATTGTTCTGAACCTTATGGGATAGGTCATGTTAGAAGGATGTGACCGCCCACCATTCTCCTCCTCCCAGCTGCCACAGCAGGGGATTATCAACCAATCGGCGCTCTGAAATTAGGTATACAGCGGCAGATTTTTTATAAATAACATACACTGGGTCACATACTGCAATCTAACACTATGGATTATAGCAAGAAATAAAGTGGCTTTACAACCACTTTAAACATTGACAAAAAAACCCCCTGGAAGCTGATTGGTTTCTATGCAGAGCTGCACCAGATTTTGCACTCTTCAATTTTAGTAAATCAACCCCTATATCTTTCCCAACTATATCATTCTATATGGACAGAAGATACTACCTTTTTGGACACTTGTCTTATGAACTAGGAGTCTTAAGTGATATTAAAGGCTCAGCTTTTTTTAAAATAATAAACGTTATACTTATCTGCTCTGTATAATGATTTTGCACAGAGCAGCCCCGATCCTCTTCTTCTTCCTGCCAGTGCTCCAGGATCCCTCCCCTTGATCAGTACCCCAATAGCAAGTCACTTGCTATGGGGGCACGTGTGTGTGCTTGCTCCCGAGCCCTACTCTATGCTTCCATAAGACACATAGAGCTATGGCTCGGCCCCACCTCCTGCTCTCTCCTCATTGGCTCACTGGCTGGGATTGACAGCAGTAGAAGCCAGTGGCTCCTGCTGCAGTCTGAGCCAATGAGGTGAGGGAGTCCCAGGATAGCCAAGGCTCTCGTGCACATTGCTAGATCAAGAGGGGGCTCAGGTGAGTTTTAGGGGGGGGGCTGTGGGGGGAGCAGCAAACAGAAGATTTTTTTACCTTCATGCATGGAATGTATGAAGGTAAAAACCTTCAGCCGTTACAACCACTTTAAAGTGACTTTGTGCTTTGCCCATGCAGGACACATCAAAGGATTTACTCTACTGCAAACCTCCACTGGGAGCAAAACATTTTACCTTACACAGGCTATGAGTCTTAAAGTGTAAGTTACATGCTCCTTTATTAGAGTAAGCCTTTTGTAATCTGCACTGAGTGTAGCAATGTAGGAGTAAAGAAAAGGTAAGTATATGCTGCTGGGGGTATGGGAAACCAATTGCTTTATACTCACTGATTAAAGCACAGGTTTACTTTGAGCATCATATCCTTGTGGATTACAAGTGCAGAATATTTTCGTGGTATTAAAGTGCAAGTACAGGCAAAACCTAACTAACCATCAACCTGCTCTCTGCCACATTCTTACCCTTATCTATCTAACCCTGTAAAGCAAAATTGCTAAACTTACCTATTCTGCAGCCGATCTGGTCCGGTCTCCAGTGGTGGAAGGTCTGTGCAGGAGATGACCGACAACGGCTGTGAAATGGCTAGGAAGTGCGGTCATCCATTGAGTTACTATGGGGCTTCCGTTGTTGGCGGCCTCTCATGCACCCACCTCCACGCTTAAGCCACCCCTGACAGCTGATGCTAATTAGGGGATTGGAGGACCTTAATTATGAAGAGTGTCTGCAATTGCTTGATTTATTCTCCCTGGAGAAGAGACGCCTGAGAGGGGACATGATAGCAATTTATGAATATCTCAATGGTGATCTTGGCATAGAAAAAAAGCTATTCAGTCGAAGGGATTGCATGAGAACTCGAGGGCATACAATGCGATTCGAGGAGAAGTGTTTTAACCTAAGGCAACGTGGGGGAATCTTTACTGTTAGGGCTACAAGATTGTGGAATTCTCTACCACAAGAGGTGGTTTCTGCGGGAAGTATGGTGGCTTTCAAAAGACTCTTAGACGTACATCTCAAGGATCAGAACATTCAGGGGTATGTGAGATGATTACGGCCACACACACCTACATAGGTTGAACTGGATGTACTATTGTCTTTATTCAACCTCACCTACTATGTAACTATGTAACATTTTATCTATCCTATTTAGTATTTTTTGGGATTACCATCACCAAGGAACCATTATTGCTTTTGCTTTCTTAGTTCGAATGGGCTTCAAATGGCAGCTGCTATTATAACTATTGATTTATTCTAATTTATAAATAATGGATATGTTTTGATCTTGGTATTTATGTGATGTGTAAATATGAGCGTTGATGCATATACAATGTGCATGTTGTGTGGTCCTGCTGAGTATTGTAATTGGTGTTTCGTGATTTATTAAAGTTATTTTAAGCTATGGTAATTTGTCTACTTAGCTATATCGTTCTTTGGTGGAAAATCACAATTATAGTGGGTTTCCCTATAAATGGTCTTCTATATCCATCATGTCCTATAATATGTTTTACTGCCTATAACTACAATAAAATAAACTTAGTGTTCTAGTTCTTGTTAGTCCTATAGAGCAAAAAAAACGAATTCTCCTGATCAGCTGACAGTTATATTTATTTAAAACCACACCTTTTTCAAATTAGAGTGGGGAAAAAGTTATTATTTGGTTGCCTGTATAAGGCCCCTCTCACACATACGGTCCGTTTGTCCGTTTTTCATCCATCCGTTGACAGATGAAAAACGGACATCAATGCATCTCTATGTAAAAAACGGATGACAACGGATGATCATCAGTTAACATCCGTTTTCATCCGCTTCCGTCAATGTCTGTTTTTTTGAACGGATGAATGTCCTATTTTTCATCTGTCAAAAAAACGGATTGGACGAAAAACATATGTCAGTTTTTCATCCGTTTTTGCATTGGTAGTGGATGTAAAAAAAAACTGATGAAAAATCAATGAAAAATCAATGAAAAATGGATGAAAAACGGATGAAAAACCGATACATTTTGACGTGACTGAACTGATGAACTGAACGGACCGTATGTGTGCCTTACACTGGGGAGATTTTTCTTCACTTTCTGTAATCAGGATGCAACAGAAAATGAGAGGAAATTTCTTCAAAGTAAAGTGAATTTCCTTCTTAAAGAGATGACACAGGATCAGGTATCCCCATTTGAGGATTTTTCCTTACTTGTTGCTCTGGTGACAACTTAAAATGTTTTATTGTTGCCCTAATTTTTGTCTGGGTGACAGTAGTCACCAAGGCAAATAGAGAGGGCGAATTTCCATAGTCAGGACACAGACAGCAATAAAAAAAAAAGAAACCTTCCCTACTTTAAAAAAAAAAAGGTTTTAACCCTATGCACAGTGATGCTTCGACTGCCCTTTAAAACAGGGCTTGACAAATTTGGTTTGAACCTAGGAGCCAGCTAAAGAAAGGAGCCAGTTTTTTTTTTAACTAACAAATCTTACGGGTGGAACATGTAACATGTTCCTGAAGGTAAACTTATCTTGTAACCCTTTCACAGCCAGAGCCGTTTTTGCATTTTTTGCACACATTTAAAAAATAATGCATGGCCTAAGAAAATACAAAAACCCCCAAACAATTATATATTTTCTGAAAACAGACACCCTAGAGAATAAAATGGTGGTAGTACCAATTTTTTATGTCACATGATATTACCGTGAAGATAAAAAAACTCATTAAAAGTTCATTTTAGGAGGCACAAAAATGCACTAAATTACCCAAGTTTTTGGTAAAATATAAAAGTCGAGGTTGCACCAAGTAAATAGATACCCAACATATCAAACCTTAAACATGACAATCCCCTATATTTTCAATAGGCGACACTTTAAAAGCCCCCCTATAGGTAATTAATTTAGCTCTACAAAGAAGGTCTGGTGCTAGAATTATTGTTCTCATTCTGGTGTGCACGGCAATATGTAACATGTATTGCAATCAATGTTTTCAGGTGTAGGCACCCCCCCCCAACATGCATTTAAGTTTGTACGTGGGGGTGGGGCTCAATTTATTAACTTTTTTTTTCCATTACATAGGGGACAGAAAGACCCCTTTGTGATGATTTAATTGCTGACAGGTTCTCTTTAATGAGACATAAAAGACCCTGCATGTCTCCTCTGTGCTCCAGTGAATGTAATGCAATGCACCTCGCAAAGCATTACATTCTTTTCTGGCCTTGGTGGACTGGGAAACCTTTAATGGGGACCCAGAAGTCACGTCACACATCACTTCCGGGTCAACAACTAGTATGGGAGGAGAGTGGTCGTGTGTCCGCTCTTCTCCCTCCCCTCTACCTGGTGGCACCCACTATGCTGTTCCTGGGCCGGCAGATGGGCAAGCGGTGCCTGGGATACATAGTGGGGGGGGGGGGGGGGTACACGCAGTGTGTGGGGAGCATTCGGATGGCAGCCTAGGCGCCAGGACGAAACTTCTTGTCGCCATGGCAACCTGGTGCCTGGGCTTTGTCGAGCCCTGCTTTAGATCATCCTTCAGACCTCAAAATCCTGTTGTGATATCTCCTTTTATTACCCAGCTAACAACTGGGGCAGCTGCTAAATTTAACAGAACTAATACATTATAGCCAATTGGCATGGCACCTCTTAATATGCTTTCATATTCAGGTCCTCTGCTGTGTAAACATATGCAATGCTAGTGAGAACGAACATACACACAAGTTATATTGTATACATTAGTTTGACTGATTTTGGGAACAAATATGCAGGATTACAATGTTTTATAAATATAAGAGATTATGCTTAGCATTCCATATACGTAAGGATTTGTTGTATGCATATGCAGCTGCTTTTAAAAACAAATCTGCACAGAAATTAGATAAACGTCTTTAATTGATGAATATGCACGAAATCTATGCTTTATTATGATCATCCCACCTAATAAAACCATCAACCTCCTAATCCTACCCAACTGTTGCAAAGAAAAAGTTTTTTTTTCGCTTTGTGTCTCCTTACATACCACACCTATCGCTGCCCATAAACTTCACATGACTCTCGGGCCTCTTGCACACAGACACTGTGGGTCCTTACAACGTAAGTTCCAGCATATTTCCCCCCCCGTCTGGGAAGCCCATGCTCTGCGTACAATTTCCCAATATCAATGACTGTCTTCAGCTGTACTTAGGAATACACTAGTACCAGCGTAAACACTTGTGTAGTGTACGGGCATAGTCCAAGAGCAGAAATTGATTTATTCTTGTAGTACGCCCATATGCTGTAAGAGTGTTTACATGAGTACTGGTTTATACCTGATACAGCTGTGCACACTCATCCATGTCTATTGGTACCTGTGTACAGCATCTGGGCTTCCCTGATGGGGAAAATATGACAGATCTTTCGATGCACGAGCTCAGGGCTGCTGTGTGCAACAGGCCTTACACAGCTGGCAGTGACAACTGCATGCTGGGCATAGGAATTTTAGGAGTAGGAATAATCTTCCTCATGTTAGGCCTACTCCTGTGATAATTGGGGAATATGTGACTGATTGAAGGAATAAGCAGCAAGAGATCCGTAGAAAGCAGAAGAGCGTGTTGAATGAGGAACAGATGTACAGAATACAGTGTCTTCTCCAGCAGGCCCTCAGAAGAACAAGGGACAAAACAATAATAACATGAAAAAATGTCACTCCATATCTTCTGTAGATGACCAAAATCAGATGCAGTAATGGATAGGATTGGCCTTAGATGATCTCACATTACAGTGTTATCAGGAAAAGGGGTGTCTAGGCACACCCAGATGTCAGGAAGGGCACTGCAACTTTTGGAGTAAAGAAGAGATGTCTCGATGGCCACACTCCAATAAAAGGGAGCAAGCGAGGGAATAAGATACAGCAGGCAACACTGTAATACTGCAATAATGTACTTCCTCCTGTATCTTTTTCCCTCGCTTGCTGTATGGACTGTCCTTTTTATGCTTTTTTTTTATACAAATAAAGGTGATTTTATTGGATTGTGGCAATTCAGACATCTCAGACTTTCTGCTACGCGCAGGGCCAGCACCCTTTGGTTGTGCAGTAGAGGTGAAACTTCAAGGGTGATTACCTTGAGCGCTGTACTGCTGCGCTGCAACTTTTCATGAGAAATCCAAGACAGTTCTCATCCACACATACGGTCGTTCTAAACACACCTCAGAAAAGCATCTGTGGTGATACTGTCGCTCCTGAATGCTGCATTTTTATGATGCAAAGTGGGATTTTTTAGGGTACTGCTTAGCCACAATTAACCTTACTACATAGCTTTGTTCACACATCCGGTGGTTCTGAACACAATTCTTAAAGTCTATCCATGGTCCATCGCTTTTCAGAGGTGGTTCAGATCTTTTATATAGGTGTTCAGGAGGTAGAACTGTTGTCTTCTGAATGCCTGTTTTTTTTCTGATCTAAAGGAGAATTTTCCATTGTAGTTGTTGGCATGTGATCACGCTGCGGTCACGTTGATTTAAGAGGGCGTGCTTGGCAAAGGGCACCACCTGCCAAATGTAACATGATGAGGACAATTTTGCTATAGCACAATACAACAAATCTTCACTGCTTGCTTAAAGGTCCTCTTTAAAATTGTGGTTCCTATGAACACTATGAATACAGAGTCGGGGCCAAAACTACCCTTGGGCCAATATTACAGAAAACTTTGAAGTTGGAGGGATTTATACAAGAGAGCTGGTACTGCTGTTTTAGGCTGGGTTCACATATGTGCAAATTGGATGCGGTTTTCACAGGAAGGCCCCAGACCCCAGGCTGGAAACCGCAGCTGCACATATGTGAACCCAGAACCCTCCAAGACATGGAACTTTCTTTTATGTAACTTTTAAGATCCAACACAACAATTGCAATATGGCACTGCCACTGTTTAAGTAGGGATTTTTACAAATACAGTAAAACCTTGGATTGCGAGCATAATTATTTCCGGAAATATGCTTATAATCCAAAACACTTGTATATCAAAGCTAATTTCCGCATAAGAAATAATGGAAACTCAGATGATTCGTTCTACAACCATTTATTCGTAAGTCCTTCAGTTTAGAGTCCATATAAAAAGACTATAGCAATGTGATAGGTTGTGTAACCATAAAATGTCCATCCACAAATGGCGCCTCCACCAGGGGATTAGAAGCAAAATCCAGCAGGAACTACAGAGTATAAAAGAGAAGAGAGGCGCCTCTAAGTGTAGCAACCACCGGCTCTCACCGCTATCAGTCTGCAATCGTGACCGGTAAGACTACCCTGCAGTAGAGTGATCTGAAAGCGAGGCTCGAAGCGCTAGTGGAGCGCAGTGTGGAAGGGATGACCTTGATGGTGGGGAGGAGGAAGGTCGATGTGGACAGCTTTACCCCAGATGCCTGCATACTTAGATGTGCCTGTTTTATCATCAGCCACGTGAGTTGCTAAATGTTTCACCTTCATTAAATGTAACCATATTGCTACACTTAGAGGCGCCTCTCTTCTCTTTTATACTCAGTTGTGACGTGATGCTACTTGTATATAATGACATCACTTGTTTATCAAGTAAAAATGTATTAAAAAATGTTGTTTGTCTTGCAAAGCGCTTTCAAACCAATTTACTCTCAATCCAAAGTTTTACTTGATCTATTTTACATTGAGATGTTACATGCATTGGCCAGGAAATGTATGGGTTAATAAAGTGTTTAGAAATGATGAATAGACCTGGTTGCATACATTTCTCAGTGGAGATGTACATATGTTCTTACTATCCCTCCTAATAATCTAGCATTTTCCACTGAACAGCTCCTCATTTCAATAAAAATATTTTATTTCAATTTGACCATAGATCTTTATGCAGCTTCATAACCATCTCAGTACAAGGATTGTCAAACAGTCAATGCTTTTAACAATTTTAAAGATACAAAATTATTATTTCTCAATGTTTATATTTTTTCTTTACAGATTGTGTGCAGAAGTACCAAACCTATTGAGATGGCTGTAAAACAGAAGATCTCTATGTTCTGTCATGTTGAACCAGAACAGGTAAGTTACAGTGGCAATAAAAAAGAATGTGAATCCCAGCATTGTTTTTTTTTTGGACAGCAGAGGCTTCCTCAGTTGGGTTTTGCCATGGACACCTTGCCTGTTCAAAGGCTCACGTATTGTAGACTCATGAACAGGGATGTTTGCTGTTTTTTAGTGATGTCTTCCAGCCTTTAGCTGTTACTTGTTGGTTCTTTTTTTACCTCATTGAGGATTCTGCACCTTGAGAGTCACCTTGGCTGGGCACCCACTTCTAGGAAGAAATGCCACTGTACAAAATTGTAGTCTGTCTAATGATAGATACCTAAACACTAGGAGATTGCTTTGTATCCCTTACCAGCCTTGGGCCGCCCATACGTGGGAGGAAAGAAATTTACAGACAGTGTTGGTGGGGGAATTTTTCCCGCCGAGCCGTTGTGTTCTCCCGGCGGGGGGGGGGGGGGTTAAGGGGGAGCCGTCCCCATCAGGAGAACACAGTGATTATTGCTAGCGGCTTAACAACAGGTAGCGATAGTTGCATGTAAAATCAGGCAGGCTGGTTGTACCCAAATCGATCGTGGGTACATTTAGCCTGCCCATACATAGTTCGAATCTTGGCCGGTTAAGGGGGAGCCGTCCCCACCAGGAGAACACAGTGATTATTGCTAGCGGCTTAACAACAGGTAGCGATAGTTGCATGTAAAATCAGGCAGGCTGGTTGTACCCAAATCGATCGTGGGTACATTTAGCCTGCCCATACATAGTTCGAATCTTGGCCGGTTAAGGGGGAGCCGTCCCCACCAGGAGAACACAGTGATTATTGCTAGCGGCTTAACAACAGCTAGCGATAGTCGCATGTAAAATCAGGCAGGCTGGTTGTACCCAAATCGATCTTGGGTACATTTAGTCTGACCATACATAGTTCGAATCTTGGCCGGTTAAGGGGGAGCCGTCCCCACCAGGAGAACACAGTGATTATTGCTAGCGGCTTAACAACAGCTAGCGATAGTCGCATGTAAAATCAGGCAGGCTTGTTGTACCCTAATTGATCTTGGGTACATTTAGCCTGCCCATGCATAGTTCGAATCTTGGCCGGTTCCTGCTAAACTGGCTGAGATTCAAATAGTTTGAGACCGGCTTTAAATGTCCTGGAGGAAAATCTCCCCAATAGGTACATAAATAGCAATAAAAACCAAGAGAGGCTCAACCCCTCTTACCCTCCTTGTCCCAAACTAACTAAAAAAGTTTGCTTGATTGGGGCTTTAAAATATGTCTATATCAAATATCTTCAAATTCTGATTCAAAAGTTTATTTTGGACCAACTGAATGGCATGCAGTATATTGTACACTGCAGTATACTTGTAAAGCCTGGCTGATTCATCAATGTACATTTCTACTTTTCCTGCTTGGAGTAAGTAGTCCCTTGCCATAACATATTTGCTTTAAGGTCTGGGGAGAATTAAAAAAAGAAAAAAAAAATCATCTGCCCAGTACATGTACATCTTCCTATGTTTTGTCTATTTAAAGGGGTTCTAAAGGCACGTTTTTTTTTACCTTAATGCATTCTCTGCATTAACCTGAGTGCAGCCGCCACCCCAAAACCTTCCCTGTATGGTGATAGTACTGAGAGATCAACCCCCTGTGGTTAATATGCAGAAGTACAAGCCAGTGTGCACTGGACCTGAACGACTGCTGCAATCACTGTAGTAGTAATTCATACCTAAATGTCAGCTTTCAAGTGAGTCTTTCCTCCTGGCTCCATCTCCCCTGCCACATTCTAAATCACCCCAACTTTATTTTTTCATTTTTGTTTTTTCATTTTTTGTCGGCTCCACCTCCTGTGGTGCCATTCTAGCCTAGGCAAGAATGACATGTCCTGCTCTTGCAGCCTTCTGCGATACATTACATATCCCAGGAGGCTGCAGATGTAGGACAAACAGAGGATGGTGGGCATCATCGTGGGCTGGCTGCCTGAACCCAGAAGAGGCAGAAGGCTCACAATGACAAAGGTAGACTAAGATGGTGGCAGGGGACCCAGGCCAAGATACCTGAACAGCAGATCGCAGCAGGACAACACTAAATCTGGTCGGGTGAGTATATGAATGGAGGACAAATCTGAATGATGGGAAAGAGGGGATATAAAAATGCAGGTGGGAGTGAAGTTTCATGTTAACCCTTAAAGTGGTTGTAAAGCCTTAAGGTTGGCTGCAAAGCGTGGGCCAACACAACATTGATCCCTATGGACTAAGACTGGGATGCCATTAAAGTTTCTGTGCATGTATATTACCAAATGCTTTTGGTAATATAGTGTATCAGTTAATCAATCTTCTGTCATAAAGCAAACTGTTCTTTAAATTCAAATCTTCATTGTGAATTCCATGTGCTTTAAACCTTTTTCCCATTCACCCCTGTGTTCACAATGTGCTCACCTTATTGTCTTGACCTACAATGTCCTGTATGTAAGGTCAAAAAATGTGTTATTCCCAAACGGCAACTCTCTGGTCACTAGGTGCTTTCTGTGTATTTGTAGTAAGGTATCACACTCCTGTCCACTAGGATACCTCATTCCAGAGAGAAAGTGATTTTGGTCCCTGTAAGGCTGAATTTATATACAAACTGCCATACTGTTATACTTTAGTGACGTTTTAAGAAAAATGGGGGGGGGGGGGGCAGCCTCCAATGGTAGTGAAAGCCAATGCACTTTATTATTAAAAACCACACTCACATACTCTACAAAAAACACGAGTATATCAAGAAAATACATGGAGATACCACTACTTCTGGTCCGCAGGTGTACAGGCTCCACCCTATGTGTTATGTCACGTGTCACTTGACTTCATCAGGGGAAAGAGCCTTGTGGATTTTCCAATGAAAAAGGCAGAATGCTGAACGTGTTGAAAAAAACAAAACCCAAGTATTCACAGCGTTTCACTTTTTCCATATTTTGTAATGTGTAGCCTTATTCCAAAATGGATTAAATAAAATATTTTCCTCAAAATTCTGCAAACAATACCCCATAATGACAATGTGAAAGAAGTTTGTTTGAAATCTTTGCAAACCTATTAAAAAAAAAAAAAAAACACATGTGCATAAGTATTCAGAGCCTTTGCCATGACACTCAAATTTGAGCTTAGGCGCCTCCTGTTTCCACTGATCATCCTTAAGATGCTTCTACAACTTGATTGGAGTCCACCTGTGGTAAATTTAGTTGTTTGTACATGATTTGGAAAGGCACACTCCTGTCTATATAAGGTGTCACAGTTAACAGTGCATGTAAGAGCACAAACCAAGCCATGAAGTCCAAGGAATTGTCTGTAGATCTCTGAGACAGGATTGTATTGAGGCACAGATTTGGGGAAGGGTACAGAAAAAGGTCCCAATGAGCACAGTGGCCTCCATTATCCATAAATGGAAAAAGTTTGGAACCAGAGCCAAACTGAGCGAACAGAGGGGAAGGGCCTTAGTCAGGGAGGTGCCTAAAAACCCGACAGAGCTCCAACGTTTCTCTGTGGAGAGAGGAGAACCTTCCAGACGAACAACCATCTCTGCAACACTCCACCAATCAGGCCTGTATGGTAGAGTGGACAGATTGAAGCCACTCCTCAGTAAAAGGAACATGACATCCCATCTGGAGTTTTCCAAAAAGCACCTGAAGGACTCTCAGACCATAAGAAACAAAATTCTCTGGTTTGATGAAACAAAGATTAAACTCTTTGGCCTGAATGGCAAGCGTCATTTCTGGAGGAAACTAGTTTTCGCTCGTGACCTGGCCTATACCATCCCTACAGTGAAGCATGGTGGTGGCAGTATCATGCTATGGGGATGTTTTTCAGTGGCAGGAACTGGGAGACTGGTCAGGATCATGGGAAAGATGAATGCAGTAATGTACATGAAAACCTGCTCTAGAGCACTCTGGACCACAGACTGAGGCGAAGGTTCATCTTCCAACAGGACAACGACCCTAAGCACACAGCCAAGATAACAAAGGAGTGGCTATGGGACAACTCTGTGAATATCCTTGAGTGGCCCAGCCAGAGCCCAGACTTGAACCCGATTGAACATCTCTGGAGAGATCTATAAATGGCTGTGCATGGGCATCCATCCAACCTAAAGAAGCTTGAGAGATCCTGCAAAAAGAATGAGAGAGAGAAACTGCCTAAAAATAGGTGTGCCATGCTTGTAGCATCATACTCAAAAAGACTTGAGGCTGTAATTGGTGCCAAAGGAGCTTCAACAAAGTATTGAGCAAAGGTTGTGAATACTTATGTACATGTGATTTTTTTGTTTTAATAAATTTACAAAGATTTCAAACACACTTTTTTCACTTTGCCATTATGGGGTATTGTTTGTAGAATTTTGAGGAAAATAATGCATTTTATCAATTTTGGAATAAGGCTGTAACATAACAAAATGTGGAAAATGTTAAGCGACGTGAATAATTTCCAAATGCACGGTAGATGAGTATCATTGAGACCTACGTACCACTGAAACGCATATTCTGATGCATTTCTAGGGGCAAGCCCTCTTTGTCAGAAGGTAGATGTACCCCACTTGCATTAACCGCACTATGTCCAGGTTAAGTCATTGTCATTCATTAGATGTCGTGGCTGCATTAGTTTTCTTTTCTTTGGCTTTTTTACCTCAGTTTTAACTTGGCGATCTGTTCAATAACACACCTTGATGATGTTGATATGTATCAATTGTAAATGCTAAATTGTTTTTTAGGGCAATTTGTTCCCTACGAAATAGTTATCCTTTAATGATAAAACTACATAGTGTAAGGAGTGATTGCCATGACTATGAAACAAATAAATAAGATTCCAAGATAAATCCAATAGAAATGCAACTCATCAATAGATATAGGTTATTTAACATCATTTGGCAAACTTGTTTGTATGTTGGAAAAACATGCCCAGTAGTTTTTATGTGCGTTTTTTTTCTTCTGTGGTTCACTTTATTAGATGACTTATATAGACAGCTCCAGGAAAAGGTCACACAAGACTTATACCTGATATATGCTGTTAGTTAAAAGAAGTCATTAAATGAGAATGTCAGAGGCTCTGCCAGACAGATGCATCAAACGCAACAGCTAATTAATTAGTCTACTGGTAAATAATGCTGAGATATAAAGATGAAGTTTAAAAGATAAATCCAGTTTAATGCTGACTGCACTTAAACCCCTAGTTAGACATTGTTTCCCAAGAGAGCCATTGTTAAAAAAGAGTGCATGTCTGACACTGCGAGCACCACTACCACAAGTACACAGCAAATAATTTGGTTCGCTAAAAACGTCTGTTTTTTTAGCCATTTAGCTATGAATTCATCTTTGAGGAAGCACTCAGCCACCTTGTATGGACTGAACTTAACCACTTGACCTCCGGAAGATTTACCCCCATTCCTGACCAGGCCATTTTTTGCGATATGGCACTGCGTCAGTTTAACTGACAATTGCACAATTGTGCGACGCTGTACCCAGATAAAATGTATGTCCTTTTCCCCCCATAAATACTGTAGAGCTTTCTTTTGGGGGTATTTGATCACCTCTGCGTTTTTTATTTTTTGCGCTAAAAACAAAAAAAGCCCTACAATTTTGATAAAAAAACAAAAACAATATTTTTTACTTTCTGCTATAAAACATATCCAATAAAAAAATTGAAAAATGTAATTTCTCTTATGTCTTCTGACAGTCACCGCTCACTCATTCAGTCTCCTGCCTAGCTTGCTCCTATGGATAAGAGGTCAATACCCATTGGTGAAGACTGAATGAGTGGACGGAATGAGTGTCAGAGGACTCAAGGAATTTTACGGTAAGATTTTTCAAAAATTAAGTTTTCTCTTACGTCCTCTGACAGTCGCCGCCCACTCATTCAGTCTTCACCAATGGGTATTGAACTCTTATCCATAGGAGCAAGCTAGGCAGGAGACTGAATGAGTGGGCGGCGACTGTCAGAGGACTCAGAGAAAGGAATTTTACGGTAAGATTTTACAAAAATTCTGTTTTTTTCATTAATTTAGACCTATATGTATTCCGCTACAATCTTTTGGTAAAAAAAAATCCCAATAAGTGTATTTTGATTGGTTTGCGCAAAAGTTATAGTGTCTACAAACTATGGGATATTTTTTTTCTTTTACTTGTAATGGCGGCGATTAGTGACTTATAGCAGGATAGCAATATTGTGGCGGACAATTTGGACACTAACTGACACTTTTTGGGGACCAGTGACTTTAATATAGTGATCAGTGCTAAAATATGCACTGTCACTGTACTAATGACATTGGATGGGAAGGGGTTAACATCAGGGGCAAACAAAGGGTTAAATGTGTTCCTAGCCAGTGCTTGTGTACTGTGGGCGAGGTGCTTTTACTAAGAGAAGACATAGATTTGTGTCCTTGCCATGCAGGAACACAGGATCAATGCCTTCCCTACTGACAGAACGGCAATCTGCCTTGTTTAAATAGGCAGATCGCCGTTCTGCCTGTGTACTGAACATTCAGCAGTGACGGTGAATATCGAGTCCATGGTTTCCGCTGCTGGGCTCCTGTTATGTGTGATCACAGCAGAAGCGAGCTGCCGGCTGCACGCATGTGAGTGCCCTAACCCAGAGGAGCCGGATCACATATATACACATGATCTGGAGCATAGGTGCCACCCTGTAGCAGTAAAACTGCTATGGGGTGGACCTGAAGTGGTTCTAAAGGCTTAACGAGCCAATGAGGAGAGAGAGAGGGGCGGGGCCAAGCTGCGGCTCTGTGTCTGAATGGACAAGCAGAGCAGCAGCTTGGGAGCGTGCCTGCTCGGGTTCACCTATTGCAAGCTGCTTACTCTGGGGGCACTCAACAGGAGGCAGGGGCCAGGAGCACTGGCGAAGGACTCGAGAAGAGGAGGATCGGGGCTGTGCTTTTTTGCCCTTAATGTCACTTTAAGCAGAAATTTCTATGGTTTTTAACTCCAATATTTTTTTATTGAAGTTTAAAGAGGTTGTACATAAGTGAAAATGTACAGAAGAGACCAAACAAAGAAGTAAAAAATTGCTCAAATCTTATACGTTAGTTGAAGGCACGGTGCTTTCAACAAGTGAATGCAAGAATTGAGATAAGGAGTTTTTTCAAAACATACTGTATACTAAACATCTGGACTATACGTTTAACAGGGAAACAAAAGAACCACCCAGTTTTTGGTACCGGTTGAAGGATAAGATAAAAGTTAGGAAATCAGTTATGTCTGTAGAGTATTAATAGTGAGGGCTATAGGTGAGTCTAACAAGTAACTCCGCTTTTGTTGAGAAGAAAACATTCCCCCCCCCCCTGGGTGATCTATGTACAGTACAAGAATTTTACCAAACTTTGTTGCAGATTCCTACCTTTTGATAATATGAAGAAATCACTGGGCGTTTGTGTCAATGTGGAAAGTGAGTCTAATGGGAGTGGTTTCCTAATTATCAATCAGCTGCTGCACTTGCAGGGCTCTAATGAGGAAAATTGCAGGGTCTGCAACCCCTTAGATAGAGCTGCATGATTAATCGTTAAAAAATCGCAATCTTGATTCACCCCCCCCTATACGATCCTAAAATCTCATGTCTTCAATTCTTACAGAGCTGTTCTCTGCTCACTCACAGCTGTCAAAAAAAAAAAAGAGCCTCCATCAAATGTTTCTTAGCATTGTTAAGGGTCCTTTCACACAGAAAAATTAGCCTAATTTTTTTGTAGAATGTAAAAGATGATGTTATGCCGCGAATTGTGAGAGATTTGTGATCTTTATTCTAAGCAAAAAAAATGTGATTCTCATTTTAATCAGAATCGTGCAGCTCTGCCTTTTAGACGTGTTCCTATTGGGAGTATCTCACCAAAAATGACATTTTTGTTGCAGGGGATATCTGAAATCTGACTTGTATCTTAGTGTAGACTTCTGGGAAAATCAGTGAGCCAATCATACAAGCAGAATATTATGTTTCTGGGGGGCGTTCTTCATACAATCTGTGTACTGAACACCTATATAGAATTGCATTTTACAGAAAATTACAGAGCTGCAGATTAAAAAGTCAAGGTCATTTTTTAATAACATTCAATTGCAATATGACTTGAGTCGCAATTGTATATGCCATATTGTTTTGTTTTTTTATTTGCTTTTTTAATTTTTTTTCCTACAAAGTGGAGTTACCCTTTAAGGCACAATACGTGTAATCAAACCTTGTATAGCCAGGAAGAGGTCCAAGGGTGCCAGGAGAAATTTACATTTGGACAAGTCATTTTTCAAAGCAAATAGGCATTCAAGTGAACAATTATGGTTCAGATCTCTAGGTTTTTCAGACAGATTGGGTATATCTATATATCTCCAATGTCTCGTGAGATTAAGTTTGGCTGAAAGGAGAATATGTATGATGAGCGTTCTGAAATTTCTATGGTTTTTAATGACAGAGCTTTTTTTGTCCTTAACCACTTTCCGACCACGCTATAGCAAAATAATGGCTACAGTGCATTTGGCCAGTTCTTAAATCACGCCCCCCATGCGCATGCAGCGGCGCACACCCGGCGCATTCTGTGAGTGCAGTGTCCTTCAGACAGAGCTTATCACAGATAAGGGTAAAGAGCCAATCACAGCTGCTCTATACCATGTGATTAGCTGTGTCCAATCACAGCTGATTATGATGTAAACACTTGCTGGTTATCGGCATTCCTTTCCTCATCCTGTCATAGCTTGAGGAGAGGAGAGAGCTGGTGAATGGATAGTGTGTACGGGGACATCTGTATTGATAATCAGTGCCTATCAGTGCCCATCAGTGCCGCCTATCAGTTTCAGGTATCAGTGCCCATCAATGCAGCATATCAGTGCAGCCTCATCAGTGTTTCCCCATCAGTGCCCACCAGTGCTGCCCCATCAGTGCCAAACAGTGCAGTCTCATCAGCGCACATCAGTGAAGGAGAAAAATTACCTGTTTGCTAAATTTTATTACAGAAACACATTTTTTTTTTCAAAATTTTTGGTCTTTATTTTTGTTTAACAACAAATAAAAAACCAGCGGTCATTAAATACCACCAAAAGAAAGCTCTATTTGTGTGAAAAAAATGTTCAAAAAATTTCATATGGGTACAATGCTGCATGAGCTCGCAATTGTCATTCAAAGTGCAACAGTGCTGAAAGCTTAAAATTGGCCTGGTGCAGGAAGGGGTGAAAGTGCCCACTAGGCAAGTGGGCAATCTCAGTGATATTCTATGACTTGACACCCTCAGGCTCGATTCACACGAATGCCTTTTTTCATGCTTTTTGCTTTTGTGTGAAACGAGCCTCAATCCTAATCTAAGCTGTTAAAAAAAATAAGGCGACTCTGCACGAACGATCATCACGCTATGTATACCGCAGTTCTCTGATTTTTGCTATGCTCCTAAACTTTCGCAAGATTGTTCTTTGGTGATATGTTGGAGATACTGTGAATATTTCCTGTGGCATATCCTTTCTCTGGTTGAGCTGATTGGGAATTTTACATCGCCTATATATGATCACCATCTGGTAAGCAGTTAGTGTGCTCATCACGACTGGGTGTATATTCCATCTGATTTCACCATTGGTATTTGGGATCTTGCTCCTACTCTTCCTCCTCCATATTATTGCATTGGACACTTTGGACTGCAAGTGGACGTTTTTTATTCATTTTTATCTAGTTTTATTTTATTTTTGGCGCTGCTTTTATCTCTTTTTTATGTCTACAAGTTTGTAATCCACTTTTTAGCTGGCTGCCTTAATCAACAATTTGATGTACTGATTTATATATTTATATATTTATTTGTCTAAAGCGCAGATATCACTCCCCTTTTTTTAAAAAAAAATATGAGCCTGTCTTGTAGCTCTATAAGCCAACCTCTAGATAAAGCTACATGTTGTTACATTTTAAAGATCAGTCTACAGCCTCTTCCATCTGCTGGATGATATTTAGTACTTCAAAGTAGTCACTCTGCAGGTGCACACCTGGCCAAGTCTGAAGTGCTTAAATGGAGTGCAGAAAAATCAAATGGTGTCTTATCAAAGTCTTACTACCTGTTTGGCTATTTTAAACTTGTAAATTACTTTTTCTTATTGAATTTGACTTTCTAATTTTGCTTGCTGCCTGCATTTGTATCTGCTTGTTTCTTGACTACACTTGCCTGACACGTTTTGACCTCCAGTCTGTCTAACTAGTTCCGACCTTCTGTACTGTGTTCGACCAGGATCTGTACAATTGACTATCACCCTTTAACAACTCAGAGGGTACACCACATTTTGTAAAATATATAGAGCAGGGAAGGATTTTAACCTCCATCAGGTTTTCTCTGCTTTGTCCTTGTTGGGTAGATTTTTCCCTACTTCCTGCCTTGGTCCCTTTAATGACTCCAAAAGTCAGCATTGTAGCCAGGCATCTTACATTTTCAGAAGAACGTATATTATGGCAGCCTCCATATTTTTACCCTGATGCGCTTCCATTCTATTGTATCTTTGAAAGTACAAAAATGGAAAGACAAACTGATTAGAGCTATCTTTGAGGCACTGTAAACACTTAAACTATGAACAAATTACTTACCAGATTCATTTCTTTTCACTTTTCAGGTCATTTTCGTTCATGATGTCTCTTCCACATATCGAGTTCCCATCTTGTTAGAGGAACAGGGGATAATCAAGTATTTTAAACACAGACTGAACCTTCCTATTGATGGTCACCAAAGCACGCAGCTTCTCAAGTGGAAAAGAATGGCTGACAGGTGTGATATGTCACTTTGTTGTCTGATAATACAAATCACGGACAAAGGAATATCTCTTCTCTATCTCTCTTTATATATAGTTAGGATCCTTGTTTCATAAAACAAAAACCTTCAGTTAAAATCACCATGTAGTTAAATGCAAGTGTACATCTTTTTTCTCTTTCGTTCATTGACGGACACAGCTTCATATCTTCATTAGATGGATGGGTTATGCTGCTCTTCCTAGGAGTAGGACACTAGGCGGAAAAAGGCATGTGGTTTCGGCGATGTCTAAACACAGCGGGAGGCCGGCCTGCGGGAGGAGCGTGACGATCGTCCGGGAAACCTAGAGAAGACCCGCCTGCTTTGTTTACATAACGTCTGTGAGACAGGCAGGAACAGATCAGCAGTTTCAGCTAAGCTGAAACTGCGAGCTGTCTGTGTCTGTCACAGAACCCCCCCCCCCACACACACAGTCAGTAAGCATATTAGGCATACATTTAACCCCTTTGATCAACCACAGGGTTAACCCCTTCCCTGCCAATGGCATTATTACAGAAACAGTGCATATTTTTAGCACTGATTACTGTAGTAATGTCAGTTAGGGTTCCGATCTGTCCGCCGCAGTATTGCAGTCCCACTAAAAACCGCAGATCGCCGCCATTACTAGTAGACGCGATAACTTTTGCGCAAACCAATCAAAATACGCTTATTGCAATTTTTTTGTGAAAAAAGGAGAGAGAATCCGCACTAAGGAAATAGAATTAAGGATCAGGCTGCGGCCCACTTCAAAATATAGCCCTAATAGGGATATATAGAAAATCGTTAAAGGGGTGTGTGAAGGGATTGGCGCTGCCTATGTTATATCAATGAAGGTGTAATATGTAAATAAAGTGTTATCCAAATCCTGCTACCACATATTATTCACAAGTAACATTAAATAAATAGTATCACATGTAACATATATACAAAGAACATATATATCCTGTGCAAATGGTGCAATAAAGTGGCAAGTGGTAAACAGGTAGATGCTGTTAATAAATATATCAAAGTGGCTCAAATAAATAAAGTGCTGAGTGGTGGTGCAAAATTAGCTGGATAGGATTAAATAGATATTCTAATTATAATATAGGCAAGTATTCCAAAAATATATAAATATATAAATTAAATATAGACAAATAAAGTGCAAATGCTACAAATTTCTGGTGTTAAGGTGACAAGTGTAAAAAAATGACAGAAACCACAAATTGTTGTGCAACAGTATAAAGGAACAAAATATTGAGGTGACAGTTGTGAAGATTCACTGTATCCACAAACGTGTGGCTCAGCAAGAAAATATCAAGAAAAGATTGGACAGTGAAAATTGATGATAAATCAATAGGTGATTAAATGAATGTTTAAAATTTAAAAACGTCCATTAATAGTTGATAAGTGCAAAGTCCAAAAAATATATGTATTATAAGATGCTTTCTTGAGGTGATCCGGAGTGGGTGTGCGGGTGAGGAATCTTGTGCTCCCCTCTCAATACAGCCCCCACTTACCAGAGCTAAGTACCCCTACAGGGATGGCCAGCTTGTAGCTAATATTGGGGTTCACTCCCGTATGGCAGGGGTCCTGGACCCTGATAACCTTAGCTGTGGTCCTTCTCTCAGATCATTTCTCAGGGGTGCAATATAGGCTCATAAACATCAATGGACATCAGTATCCCAAGGGTAATAGAGGGTAATCCCAGGTCATATATAAAGGAAGAATGCTTCATATAGTGAAGTATTGCTATTAAAAATTCCTTTATTAACCACTTGCCGACCGCCGCACGACTATCTACGTCGGCGGTCAGCCCCTCACAGGCAAACTAACGTAGGGCTACGTTGCTTGCTTGTGAGGGTCTAGGGAGCGAGCGCGCGCCCCCCGGGGCGCGCTCCCGCTCCCGCGTGGTCACGGACCCCCCCGCGCGTGTGACCAGCGGACCCGATGTCCGCCGGTCACTCGGCGATCGGCGGGGGAGAGGGAGAATGTCAGGCAGCTTGTGTAAACAAACTGCCTGTCATTCTCCTCGCTGCAAAGACACTGATAAAACGGATCTGGTATGTAGATCCGTTGATCAGTGTCCTTACAGCTAGAGCCACAGCCAATCACAGTAGAAACCACGCCCCTAGGGACACACACAGCCCCTCCCTTCCAAATAAAGTTAACCCCTTCACTACCAGTGTATTTTTACAGTAACAGTGCATATGTATAGCACTGATTACTGTAGAAATGTCACTGGTAACCCCAAAAGTGTCAAAAATGTCAGTCAAGGGTCCGATCTGTCCGCCGCAATGTCGCAGTACCGCAAAAAAAATCGCAGATCGCCGCCATTACGCGTTAAAAAAAAAACAACAAAAATGACAAAAATCTTTCCCTTTGTTAGTAAACGCGATAACTTTTGCGCAAACCAATCAAAATACGCTTTTTGCGATTTTTTTTACCAAACATAGGTAGCATAAAATAAATTGGCCGAAAATTTTTAAAAATTTTGATTTTTACATTTTTTTTGGGGGAATTTCATATAAAAAAATGTGAAAAATATTGTTATTTTTGCAAAATTGACGCTCTTTTTTTGTTTATAGCGCGTGATCAAAAAATCGCACAGGTGATCAAATACCACCAAAAGAAAGCTCTGTTTGTGGGAAAAAAAGGACGTCAAATTCGTTTAGGTACAGCGTCGCACGACCGCGCAATTGTGCGTTAAATTCACGCAGTGCCGAATCGCAAAATACCCCCTGGTCGGAATGGGGGTAAAATCTTCCGGGGCTTAAGTGGTTAAGTATAAAAACCAGGTACTCACATTAAAAGGAGATCAACATGCATGTATGCAATATGTTGTGCGTTTTGGTATAAAATTTGACTATTTTTAATTTATTACTAAAAGGCGGTGTCTGAACTATCAATGAAATTATGACGCAGTGCCTCCAGCCGATTACGGCAAATAATTTAATAACTAAAAACAAAACCCAATCAATTTTGTTCAGACACTCATAGTATACCACGCAATTTTCCCGAGTTCTTTTTTTTTTATCAGTTAATTTCTTTTTAAAAGCATATACCAATCTTAGTGAAACAGTCTACAGTAGGGAATATATATATAAGAATATTTATTCGCAAGACATATTTTCACCATAAATGATCATACTTGAATGACACAAAGAGATAACCTTACACAAAATACCAACTTAAAACAATAAATGCAATGTGATATTTAGCTAAACGATGAAAGTAAAATAAAGCAAGATTATGTTTTTCCCAGGTGTAGTATGAACCATAAATTAATATTCTATATAATCAGACCACAATAGTCTGCGAATCACATGGCCGAAAGTCATTCCACTGCAGATGAAGTGAGAATAAGCCATGCAAAACGGAAGACTTAAAATCGCAAATAATGCGCTTAATCTGATATTAATAAAAATGTTATAAAAACAAAAATCATCTCTTTAGAGAAAAATCTACATATGGTTTATACGGCTGGGATTGTACTTTCGTTACCCTTTAAATACGAAATGTAAAACATTTAAGGAAGTACATAAACAATATTGAATAATAATCAAATAACAGCAAGGCATAATTACCATATTTAAAATGGCCGCTTAGCTTAGAATAGTAGTTACCAGGTTCCTTAAGATGGCTGCTTTTCCAAGATGGTGGCCAATTAGGGAGGAGCTTCTTTTGGCGTCCCTCAAAGGTTCAGATACATGGTGGACCAAGATGGCGTCTGTATAGATGAGTCTATGCATGGTTGTGGTAGTGTGTATGTTGTAAGTGTGATGTATCTTGTGTCTTGTGTCTGTTGTTTGTCCTATTACATCTCTGGTTTCTTTTTATTTTGTGTTGAACAAAAGGGCAGTAAAAATTATCATAAGCCAAACCCAGTGGGAGGAACATTATTCCTATTGGTTGGAACATCTTATTCATTAACTGGTGATGTCATAGGGTGACCCCTCTTGGTTAACCAGTATATTAAAATTAAATAAAGATTTCTCCATTTAAGACTATTATAAAAAACATAAAATGTAATCATGCTCTCATCTATGACGTCCATTTAATCCACCAGGTATCTGAATAAAGATTAATCTGGATACCACCATTCTCATATTTAATATCTCTTATGTAATACATATATATTGGATTTTACTTTTTAACCCAAGACTTCAATTAGTAGCAGTAAGAATTATATAGATAAATATACAGTTATATATATATATTGATACACAACAGCTTGTATATGTAACTTTTTCTACACATGGTTTGTTTCCAATTAGAGTATTATCCATTTAAGGGATTATTATGTTAACAACAGTACATTCATGATTTTGGGACTGGATGATAAAATATGGGCGAAATTTCTGACCATTTGACACTACTATATGATAGAATATAATGTACTTCTCAGTAGGAGGTTGTCATAACAACATAGTTCCATAACACCTTTTGTATATGATGGGGCAAAGATGTTGTATCAGTTTATGATTTTATGAAATTCATTTTGAGATTTGCAGTTCTCGTCATTCTAAGTGACAATGTTTATTTGACTCCATGTAGATTCCAACAACCCTACCCCCCTGTTGGTTTATAGGTAAATGAATGATAGATTCTAGCCTTTGTCCGTTTCCGTTTGTTTGTCTCCTCATGATATAGACAATAGCTTATCCTGCTTGTGGATGGGTGAACACAGGTGTTATCCTGAAATTGAGTTTCGGCCATTGTGTGATAAAATGTCTCATGGCCCGAACATAGTTTTATGATCTTTCTGGTTTTTCGTGTTTCAAGACCAGGGGAAGGATGTCTTATGTAAACCTTTTCCCCCAAAGGCCGTTCCACCTGTGATAAGCGATTTATTTATCTGTCTTTCTGAGTATTGTGTTTAAAAGTTTGTCAAACACAGTTTCCTTTCGGGGCAGATGACACAGCTTCTCATCTCAAAGTACAGGCAAACAAAACCATCTCAAACAATGGACGCAATGTGTGTTTCAAACTGAAAGAGTTTTGACTCAATATGTAGCAAGGCCAATGGAGGCCTCAAAGTTCACAATTCTTGACCTGTAATAATAAAAAATGTATTTCTATTTTGCACTGAAAGTTTAACTTATAGGAGCCGCAACTTTCTCGTATGGCGGTGTATTTCCGGAACGCCATGCGCTCCAACCGCCGGATGTGCATTCCAGACCAACAAGCGGAAGTGACGCGGTTACGCTCTCTACGCGTTTTGTCAGAATGACGTCATCAGGAGTAGTGTTTTGACGAGATTGTAACTAGTCAGTGGGGGTCTCCAAAATGCATGGCTGGGATACCTAAGTGTTTTGCTAGGAGGGATCCTTTTGAAGAAAATGACAGTACCACCGGTGGTGGACTCCCAGGTTTCTAGGCTGAATAAAGTCAAGGTACTACCAGTGGAGGATGCTCCGTCCTTTAAGGATCCCGCGGATAGAAAGGCTGAATTCTTGGTCCGCCATATTTTTACCTTGGCATGTTCAATCCTAAGACCAGTGTTTGCCATAACCTTGGTCTCTCAGACCTTGACGAAGTGGGCAAAACTTTTACGCCAGGATTTGAAGGCGGGTCAGCACCCTCATGAAATGCCCGAGCTGGTGGACCAGTTTATACAGGGGTTTCAATACATTTGTGATGCCTCTTTGGATGCAGCTCCATTGGCCTGCAGGGCGTCGGTGACGGCGGTGACTTTTCGCCACATGATCTGGTTGAAATGTTGCTCTGTGGACCAAGCCTCCAAAAAGGTTCTGAGGAGCCTTCCTTTTGTAGGGGACCGCCTGTTTGGAGCCTCCATGGAAGAGATCATTAAGGGCTCACGGGAGACAAAAGCACCTTGCTTCCACAGGTTTCTAAGAGCAGAGAGCCTCGCTGCAAACGTGGTCCTATTTTTTGCGGCTCACAAGTGCCCCTTTCGTCCTTCAGGGTTGCAGGACAAGGGGCCTAAATCTTCTCGCTCCTGCACAGGGGGTTCCAAGAGACCCTTGGTTGGTAAGTCCAAGGCGGGCTCTTCTGGCCCCATGGACAAGCCCTTCTCTGTTATAGGGGTGGGGGGAAGTCTTTGTTTCTATCCGGACCCATGGACCTCGTTTATCCAGGGCAAATGGGTACCCAAGTTGATTTGGTCCGGTTACAAGACTGAATTTCAATCCTTGCTCCCGGCAAGGTTCTTCCCTTCCAATTTGGGTCTGTCTGCTGATTGGCTTCACAGCCTTCTAGGAGCGGTACAGGATTTGCTGTCACAAGGGGTAATAGTCTCAGTTCCACAGTCAGAATGTTTTCAGGGGTTTTATTCAAACCTCTTCATGGTACCCAGGAAGGAGAGGAAGGTTTGTCTAATCCTGGATCTCAAGGCCCTAAACCGATTTGTGCGGGTTCCAAAATTCAGAATGGAATCTATTCACACAGTTGTGGCTTCCCTTCATCAAGGGGACTGTCTAGCCTGCATCGACATCAAGGACACTTTCCTTTATGTCCCGATCTCCATTGGGTATCAGCGCTTTCTCCGCTTTGCCATAGGCGCAGAGCACTATCAATTTGTGGTGTTGCCCTTTGGTCTCGCCTCGGCTCCTCGGGTATTCACAAAGGTGTTGGCTTCGGTGTTAACCTTGCTCAGACAGCAGAGGATTTCGGTACTTGGGTACCTGGACAATCTTCTTCTGAGAGCGAAATTGTCATCTGTCCTGCAGGAGGATCTGGACATCACAGTGAGAACTCTGCAGGAGTTCGGCTGGACTCTGAATTTTCAAAAGTCAGCCTTGACTCCGTCCACCATGTTGGACTTTCTGGGGCTGACTCTGGATTCAGCCTCAGCCCGGGTGTTCCTTTCGAAAAACAAAGATCAAAAAATCGCAGCATGCAGTTGTCTCTCAGAATTTGCATGCAGGTCCTGGGCCTGATAGTTTCCACCTTCAAAGCAGTTCCATTCGCCCAGTTCCATACCAGACTTTTGCAAAAGGAAATCCTAACCAAATTGGACAAGGTTCCACAGTCTCTGGACAATTTGACCCTGTTGAGTCGGGGCGCGAGAGGATCTCTGCTTTGGTGGCTCTGCTCCCCAGTGCTTTGAGAAGGGAAATAGTTTCTTCCCCTGTCCCAGACAGTGGTTACCATGGACGCCAGCCTGTCTGGGTGGGGAGGGGTCCTGGGCATGACATCAGCCCAGGGGTTTTGGTCCAGGGAGGAGTCAAGTCTATCAATCACATCCTGGAAATTCGTGCGATCGGGTTTTGCCTGTCCCAGTGGATGGATAATCTGCAGGGGTGTCCAGTGAGGATTCAATCGGACAACGCCAAGGCCGTGGCATATATCACCAAGGGGGCACAAGAAGTGCCCTAGCGGCCAAAGAAGTGACCGGTATTCTAAGGTGGGCAGAACGCTTTATTCCAGCGCTCTCTGCTGTGCACATTCCAGGAGTGGAAAATTGGCAGGCGGACTACCTCAGTCGTCAGGCACTGTGTCCGGGTGAATGGTCCCTTCTCCCGGAAGTGTTTCAACAACTATGTCTCCGGTGAGGGACCCCCGATGTGGACCTGTTGGCCTCTCGTCTTAACCAGAAGGTTTCGAGATTTGTAGCAAGGTCTCGGGATCCTCTGGCAGATGCCACAGACGTGCTGGTGGCCCCCTGGGGTCGGTATTGTCTGATTTATGCCTTCCCTCCAATACAACTTCTGCCGAGACTTCTGCGCAGAATCAAAGCAGAAGGGATTCTAGTGATTCTGGTGGCCCCAGACTGGCCACGTCGGTTCAGGTACGCGGACCTGGTAAGACTGATAGCAGATGCCTGTTGGCGGCCTCCTCTCACAGAGGATCTGTCTCAATGACCGATCTTTCATCCTGCTTTACGGTCGCTGGCTTTAACGGCCTGGCTATTGAAAGCCAGGTGTTGAAGGATAGGGGGTTGTTGGAATCGGTGATCCCTACTCTGTTGAAAGCTAGGAAATCTACTTCTCAGAAGATTTACCATCGAGTTTGGAAATCATATATTACTTGGTGTGAGTCTAAGGGGGTTTTCCTGCGTTCCTTTTTGGTACCACGTCTATTAGAGTTTCTCCAAAGAGGTGTAGATCAGCGTTTGTCTCTGGGCACCATTAAGGGCCACATTTCAGCTTTGGCAATTTTCTTCCAAAGAACGTTTGGCTGCGAATGACTTGGTTGAAACTTTTGTGCAGGGAGTTCGCCACTTGGCACCGCTGGTGCAGTCCCTGGTGCCTCTGTGGGACCTTAACCTGGTACTGTCTGTCCTTCAAAGACCACCCTTTGAGAAAATTTGTGAAATTCCTTTACTTACCTTGTCACAGAAAGTGGCTTTCTTGGTGGTTATTACTTCTGTACTCGGGGTCTCTGAGTTGGCTGCGTTGTCCTGCCGGTCACCTTATCTGGTGGTTCTTAGGGACAAAGTGGTACTCCACCCATGTCAATCGTTCCTTCCGAAGGTAGTTTTGGGGTTTCACTTGAATGAGGGCATTGTGTTGCCTTCTTATGTCCTAATCCAAAGCATCTGAAAGAGGTTGCTTTGCATTCTTTGGATGTGGTCTGGGCCATCAGGGTGTACTTGATGACGACTGAGTCTATTCGGAAATCGGATACCTTGTTTATCCTTACGGATGGTCCTCATAAGGGGCAGGCTGCATCTACTGCGACCATTTACAGATGGGACAGGCAAACGGTGGTGCAGGCCTATTCAATTAAGGGTCCGGTTCCTCCATTCCTGTTAGGGCGCATTAGTGCCTCCTGGGCCTTCCGTCATCAGTGGTCCAGGTTTGCAAAGCGGCAACCTGGGCGTCTGTACACACATTGACCAAGTTCTACAAGGTGGATGTTTTTGCACCTGCAGATGCTGTCTTTGGCCGCAAAGTTTTGCAGGCCACTGTGGCAGAGACTTCTACCTCTTGAGGGTGTTTTTTTCTGGTAGGTGAACTCCAGTTGTTCCAGGTTGAGCTCCTGGTTTACCTGGTATGCTATGTTTGGCCCTTCTTTTTGGGAATATGTTTTTTGCTGTGTTTTTTTCCCCACCCCCTCATGCTGATACTGCTTTGGAACGTCCCATCCGTCCAATGAAGATATGAAGCTGTGTCCATCAATGAACGAAAGAGAAAACTGGATTTTTGTCTTACCGTAAAATCCTTTTCTCTAATGGTCATTGACAGACACAGCACCCATCCTCTGTGGAGTTGGGTTATATATTCTTCTGACACTGCTTGTTACAAAACTGAGATCCTAGAGCAGGAAGTGGGAGTGTACCTCCTGGGACTGCCCCATGAGTGTAGTTAAGATTTGTTCTACTCCTAGGAAGAGTAGCATAACCCATCCGTCTAATGAAGGTTTGAAGCTGTGTCCGTCAATGAACATCAGAGAAAGTGTTTGCAGTGTAAATTGTTCTAAATTAAATACGTAGTTTTTACAATGTAACTCTATACCCCTCCCTCTGAAGAGCACTTCTGACATTTGGAAGAAAACTTGCCTGTTCAGAAAATTCAGTTGTTTAGGAATATGTATACTGTATATGACAGGTTAATAAGGCAATGCTGGTTTGTGGTTGAAAATTAATCCTGACCGTGCAGAAGTCAATGTAGCACAGTCATGTGATTCTGTGCCAAAGTAGTTTACTGCACCTTGCCAACATTGAATGATGACAAATAATGATATATATAAAACAACTCACCTGCACCTGATCCTGCAGATCTTGGTTATCATCAAGAGGGATAGCAGGGGGCAGGGCAAGATAGATTGTGTGTTGGTGTGTGGGTATGTGTATATACAGTATATGTGTGTATGTATATATACTGTGTATATATATATATATATATATATACTGTATATATAGTACTGTGTAAAGGTTTTATGCTGTACATTAAGAATGCTTTCAGAAATAGAAGTGTTAATAGTTTATTTTTTTCAAGAGAAATCCAAAACAGCATCCATCTTCAATTCTTCTAGGTACACTTGCACAAAGTTTTTGAAGAAATTCAGCAGGTAATTTATTCCAAACATTTTGGAGAACTAGCCACAGATCTTCTGTGGATGTTGGCTGCCGCAAATCCTTCTGTCTCTCCATGTAATCCCATACAGACTTGATGATGTTGAGATCAGGGCTCTGTGGGAGCCAAACCATCACCTCCAGGACTGCTTGTTCTTTACACTGAAGATAGTTCTTAATGACATTGGCTGTATATTTGGGATTGTGGTCCTGCTGTAGAACAAAATTGGGGCCAGTCACGCGCGTCCCTGATGGTGTGGCATGATGGATAAGAATCTGTCTGTATTTCTCAGCATTGAGGACACCATTGATCCTGACCAAATCTCCAAATCAATTTGCAGAAATGCAGCCCCAAACTTGCAAGGAACCTCCACCATGCTCCACTGTTGCCTGCAGACACTCACTGTTGTACCACTGTGCACGCCTTAGCGAACAAACTGCCTCCTGCTACAGCCAAATATTTAAAACTTTGACTCATCAGTCCAGAGCACTTGCTGCCATTTTTCTGCACTCCAGTTCCTATGTTTTTGTGCATATTTGAATTGCTTAGCCTTGTTTCCATGACCTATGCAGGAAGACAACATTGCAAAAGATGGCTAACAGTGACCCCCATTCTTTGTCATGACATGAATCATTTTAAAAAGTAGCTTCACTTTTGTTGAGAAAACCACATTCCCCTTTGTGTGTACATTGCAAGGATTTTAACAAACTTTGTTGCAGATTCTTACCTGTTTGTTGCACTTTGCGGGAGATTTGCCAAAGCTGGAGTGTGCAAAATCTGGTGCGGTTCTGCATAGAAATCAATCAACTTCCAGGTTTTAGCGCTCCTTCACATTGGAGGTGGGTTTGAAATTGTGCAAGTTCAGCTGAATTTGCACGATTTCAAACCCACAATATTATTGCGAGTTCGGGGACAATTTGACAGACATCGGTGCAGGTTCATGCACTTATGTCTATTGAAATTGCCTCCAAAGTCGCCAAAAGTAGTGCAGAAACTACTTTTGAAAATCAATGCAGTGCCGCAAACGGAAGCAACTAATTTATTTTAATCAGATAATGCACTTTGAGTGTTATGATGAGAAAAGATGCACGGTAGGTATCCCTTAAAACGTGATTTCCCCTTAGAATCCCCATGAGTATCTCGCCAAAAATTTAATTTTTCTCTGTAGAGGAAGCCTAAAGCCTGGCTTGTATCTTAGTTGAGATTTCTTTATCCAGGCAGGAAATTATATATCTGGAGATGTTTTGTACACCAATTGTGTACAGAACGCCTCCAAGATGCCATATTGCATTGAGTTTTACAGAAAATTACAGCACAGCAGTTTGAAAAGGAAAAGTAATTTTTTATAACATTAAATTACAATATGACTTGTGTAGCAGTTGTTTATGCTATTATACTTTTTTTATTTGCTTTATATTTTTCCATTGGAAACTTAAGCTATAGAAAAATGTAAATTAAATGGGCCATTAAACAGCTCAGGTTGATGTGTCCAGAAACCCTGCCTCAAGACTGTTACACCTGTCGGAAAAGCCCATCAAGAAATACAAGGCCTCCCATACCATTTAGTTGCTGAATGTGGCTAAGAGGATAAAAGAGAGCAGAGCCATCTAAGTGCAGCAGAACAATTTGTTTATTGCAAGTGTAAAATGAGCAACTCACAGTGTATCAAGTTCATCAGCACGTGAAAAGATTACATTTAATTTGCTCAGAGGGAGGCCATGGTGCGCTGTTGGTGTGGACAACCGTGGGTTTCGGCTGTGCTGGTGGCCTCCAGCATTTGCTGGACGCTCAGGTACACATGGAGATGCTGCTGATGTCAAATCCGGGTCAGGAGTGGAGCGGGCAGTGCGTGCGTTCGGAGCATGCGTGCTTCTTCATTAGGCAATCAGTGGGGTAAAGGGGTAAGAATAGGAGCTAGTGGGCGTGCCTCAGCAGCGCCATGGTAACAGCTCAACATAAGAACTCCACATGATTATGCTAAAAATGCATAGTTGCCAACATTTGAAAAAAATTTCCAGGGACACTTTGCAGCACAGCTATCAATTACTTACCACACCCACTTCCCTGAAGCTCCGCCCACTCTGCATAATTAATCTCCGCCTACTTATCAGATTATAGGGTCTACTTCATAAAGAGAAAATTACAGGAAATTGAAAAGGGAATTGAAAACTTGAGGCCAAAGTAGCAGAGTTGGAATAATTCTCCCATTCAGCTGCACTACTTCTGCCTAAAGTTTAAAATTCTCATCACAATTCCCTGCAATTCTAAAGTGTCAGCTTGTCGGAAGGTGTTCTGCCTCCCCCTGCTGGCGGATTTCGGAAAGTGCACCATGCTGACACCCTGGCTCCGGTGACACGTTAAATTTGAGACAGACGGGAAGAGTGAGCGGGCACCGAGAGAGAGACAACCTGCTGCCAGAACAACAACACATAGCTGGGGTGAAAGCGACACTGTGTGGAACAAAATTAAAAAAAAAAAAAAAAAAAAATGTTTTTTTTTTTAATGATTTACATTGTCCCTGATTAACAGGGACAGTTTAAATTACCCGGGACAGGCTCCTATTTGCCGGGATTGTCCCGGGTAAAATGGGACAGTTGGCAATTATGAAAATGCTGGGGAGCTAGACAAGGACTAATGAGTAAAAATCATAGAAAAAATGAAATATGAAAAGCAATGATAGATGGCGCTGCTCTTTCTTCTCTCCCCATGTCCTTGTAGAGTATCTTCTAGCTCTTTTTAGAGCAAGCAGCTTTCCAACTTCACTTTCTGACCCTATGATTATTAGATTTTGACAATTTTGGGTTTTCATGGAAACAAGGATTGGTGATAAAGCTTCAGTGCAGATACCTTTTTCCCATGATAACTCTTACAGGAATGAATTTCCCTTCCTAGGGGTGGATTTCCTCTCACTTCCTGTTGTCTCCCTCCGTTAGTAAGTCGGAGTCATTTGTAAGTCAGATATTTATATTCCGGGGACTGCCTGTGCTAAGTCCAGTTGATAACATGAGGTACTTGCTTTATTCCTGCTGTTGTAACCCTGGATCTAGTTACTTCTGCGGTATAGAATGCACCCTTTCTTTAGGTTTATTTTAAAAATCTATCTCTCTGAATTATATTACTTGTTCATGTTTGTGTTACCATCTTTTCTACATAACCTTCATGGCAGCTTTGTATAGCATACCTGCTTCTTCGTCAGATGACGTGCACAAATCGTATATTTTGTTCTCCCTATCAGTATATACCATATACTGCTACATTGTCTACTTGGCTTATCTTGTATCCACTGCCAAATGTCCTGTATGTTTTTTGACTGCCTAATAAAGGAAGGAATTACAAAAAAAAAAAAGAAAAAATTAAATGGGCCCAACATCATATAGTTTCCCTTTAATAGCACAATTAAACAGCCGCCAGCCCAACCTGTTTTTTTTTTACATACGTTCTTTGGAAATAGCAACTCATTGATTTTATCTGAGGTCTTTCTTTTGCTTCCTGGGAAGAAATCTTTGCAATCTCTTCTACTCTACACATTTACCCTATTTTTAATTGTAGAACCGACATTTTCAGGCAAATCTAGGCACGCAAATGTGCATAGGTTCCTTTCACAGGAAGGAAAGTTAAAATTCTATTTGATATTAGGGCTGCAAGCTGTTTCTGATTTTGATCACTATTGTATTAGCCACATCGATCAGCTTGTATTAGCTGTAACATTGGTGTTATTTCCCCATCAAGTGTATTGATCTTGAACCTTACTGGATGGTAATTCTCTCAGTGGGAAGTTAATATAATTTCCAGCTGTTTTTCATAGACATTTGTGGACTGCAGAGCTGCAGAGAAAATGGGGACGTATGTAATAAAAAATAACATCAAGTTGGTACATACTCTATGATGTCTAAGTACAGCATTTCTGAGCAGTGGCAAAATGAATGGCTCTGCTGTTTACATGAAATAAAATGTCCCAGCTTGTGCCCAGCAGGATCCTCAGAATGCTGTATTTTACAGTTTTTCTCTATCTGTATTACTCTTCTGCAGTTTATTATTCATCATAATGAAAAATAGTTTGCCAGATGATGCTGCCTGCAGGCTTGGATTCATGTGTAAAGTTTTATTACGACACTCCCAATAAAGATAGCATAAGTGCTTTTTTCAATATAAAGGAAATGAAAAGCACAGTGTACTAATATGTTGCCAGTAGTATACCATATTGCCAGAGGGCAGCCATGCTTTCTCAGAGGTTTTTGCAGCAACCAGCAGTCCATACACAGGTTCTATGTTATAGGTTTCAGGGGCACCATTTTACAGACCTATTTTATGTCTCTTCCAGGCAAAGAGTTAATATTCAGTATTACCCAAAATGTACCATGTTGCCAGGGATACAACATAAATGTCTGGGGAATATAAGGTCTGCCAGGGAAAGCCATGTTAACAGAAATGTGCCATACTGTCACAGAGGTGGAGGCAGCTCATTTTCTGCCTCTCCTAATGTTACAGAAGGTAAGCTTAGCCATACATTACCTGCTCAAATCTTTTAATGCAGGTGTTGGTTGTTGCATGTAGCACTATTTGTCTCCCCTATCTGTTGGGAAGGTGCAGTAACCTCCCTGTGCAATGGTTTTGCACAGAGCAGCTCTGATCCTCCTCTTTTTGGGTCGCCCGCTGGTGCTCCTGGCTCCACCCCCTTGCTGAGTGCCCCCATAGTAAGCCACTTGCCTTGGGGGCACTCCTACATGCTTGATCCCGTGCCTACACTCTGTGTGTCCATAAGACATACAGAATGAGGCTCGGCCCTGCCCCCCCGCTCCCTCCTCACTGGCTGGATGTGATTGACAGCAGCTGGAGCCAATGGCTCCTGCTGCTGCGCCTGAGCCAATGAGGAGGCATAGAGCTGGGAGTGCAGCTGCTCTCGTGCACATTGCTGGTTCGAGATCATGCTCAGGTAAGTATTTGGGGGGGGGGGCTGCAGGGGGGAACTGCATACTGACGTTTTTTTTACATCATGCATAGAATGCATGAAGGTACAAAAAAAAAACATCAAAAAATGTCAGCCTTTAGAACCCCTTAAAAAACTAAAAGGATTTTTGTCTGCAGAGGATTGGATGATTGAAGTCAGCACAGCTTCACCTCATCCACTAAGCTAGATTCACTTTGCCAAGTATACAAATGTTACTTCTTTACTCAATCAACCTATTATGTACCTAGAGTATATACAACTTATATCTTCATACTCCGATAAGATCCGGGGTCTCTCACTGGGAAATCCATTGTAAGAACCTTTTGCCTTTATTATTTGCAGGATAAAAATGTGTTTCTAAGTGGTCATGCTGGTTCGCATAAGATTGACAGTCTTGGTAGGAGTTAGTGAGCCCTTCTTCATGTGGGTGCCTATGTGACTATATCATTAAGGCCAAAGTAAATGCAAAGTGACACCTATATACAATGCTCTTTATTTTTGTCAACATAAGTCCCCGCTCACACCCAGGCTTAAAGCATTATTGAATATGACAGAGTGACTGACATTTTTTCCTCTGACGGTGGAGCAAATTGATAGCTGCACCTTCATCCTCTTTACATCAGTTGTAGGAAATGGTACAGGCATTACAAAGAATATACGTATCTCAAGTGTAAGGATAAGGAACGTGCATACAAAGGTGTACTTTTTATGGAAGCATCTTTTGTTTTTTTACATAGTCCCAGTAAGTTAAACTGTTGAAAATTTAAAAGGGCGAAGAAGTAGAAGCCAATAAATTGGATCATCCATACCTTTATATATGTCCTAGTGGTTTCAATAGAAATATATTTTCCCTTTTTTTTTTTAAAGCTGAACTCTAGGCAAACAGCTACAGGAAATGCACAGCTGCTTTTCCTCCCAATAGATACGAATTTCTGTCCCTCCAATTCTGAGATTTACACAGCTCTGCTGCGCCGCACAGCCCTGTCTGACAGGGTAGAAGACCTATCTCTGCCGCAGTTATGTAGCACTTGCAAGTCTAATGCCTCTCCCAGCTTTTGACTGGACAGTGATAGAAGGAGCAGCAGACTGATGAGCTCACTGCTCTCTCCTACTATCAGCATGGTGGGCAACACAACTGACTGGCTTCTTGTGCTACTTCCCTTGCCTCCATTCTAAGCTCTGTTGTACAGGAGATATTGCAAAAGGCTAATACCAAGACAAGAAAGGCACTTATACTGCTTGCATTCAAAATATATTAATGATGTATTCATAACTATTGAACTGAATTAATTATGTCTTATACCTACCAGAGGTCTATTTTAACTCTGCATATCCCACTTGCAACATCAAGACAATGCTGACTTATTTTCCTGCTTTTTAATTTTTGATTTTGACTTCTATGAAAACAAGTTATAATTTAACACAAATCAATAAACCTTTTTCCCATCAGATATGAAAGATTGCTGCAAACCTGTTCAATTGCCCTGGTTGGAAAATACACAAAACTGAGTGATTGCTACACATCCGTGTTCAAGGCTCTGGAACACTCAGCACTGGCTATCAATCACAAGCTAAATTTAATGGTAAGGATCGCCTGTGTTATGCTGAGGACTATCAGGCAGGATTCTATGCACTGTGTTATTATGTTATGACTGAAGATGTCTACTGAGGCCATATATGCTAAATGATCGGCTGCAAAATAGCGAAGATGTGCTAGATGTGTTAAGCCATAGCAAACAGTAACATTACATTTTACTGTAGGCAGAGCAAGATATTGATTTGCTATGTTTGGTATAGTTATTACCTTTTTCTGTTCTACCCAAGCATCCAAAAATACAGTGTGTGTGTGTGTGTGTATGTATATATATATATATATATATATATATATATATATATATACACACTGTATATATATATCTCAGTATAAATGAGTACACCCCTACAGATTTGTCAGAAAACATTTACTTTCCTTTCAGAATCAACCTTTTATAGGGGACACTATACGAAAAAAAAAATACTCCCACAAATGTGGGCCATCACAAGATTTGTTACTTTGCACACACAAAAAAAAAGTAGTTTTCCTAACAAATTCATGCAAGACCATGTTGCAAAAATGAATACATCCCAATGAAAATCTTAGGCCCCTTTCACACATGCGGACCGTTCAGATCCGCCTGTCAGTTTTTCAGGCGGATCTGAACGGATGCCCCATGCATCTCTGTGGGGCAGCTGATGTCAGCGGAGACATGTCCACTGACATCTGATCCTGTCCGTCAAATCAGGACGGATGGAAACCATATTTTCCATCCGTCTGGTGGATCGGGTCCCTCTGCTGCGCCTGAGCAGGTGGTCCATTCTCATCCGATTCCCCCATAGGGGACAGCGGGGATCTGACACCTCCATCTCCGCACACAGAGCAGAGATGGAGCTGTCATCCACCTGCTCAGCAGGGATCGGCAGATCGATCCCCGCTGAGAAAAACAGAGTCCGCCGATGGAGTGGACAGGTGCGAAAGGGGCCTTAGGAGCAAAGCTAAATTTTAGACAACCAAATCCTAATTAACAAGAATTCAGCTACAGGTGAGTCTAATTATTCATTAAACAGGTATCCAGCAGACAGTTGATTATAAAAAGGGTGTTACTTTAAAAAGAAAACCCCTTCCCATTTCGAGCTGTCAGCAATGGCACCACATGGAAGAGAAATGTCGCAAAGCCTGAGAAAGAAAATAATTTCTTTACACAAGAAAGGTGAAGGCTACAAGAAGATCAGCAAAGCTTTACTTGTCAATCAGAATACTGTAGCAAAGGTGATACAAATATTAACAAAGATGGAACTGCAACCATCCCACAAAGACGGAAGATAACACACCAACAAGAGCGTCTTCTGATGAGAATGGTTGAAGAAAATCGCCATGCAAGTTCACTGCAGTTAGCTAAAGGAGTAGAAATCCAAACTGGGGTGACTGTTTCCTGTGACACAATATGGCATACAATGCAGAGGAATGGTATGTATGGGTGTCATCCATGAAGGAAGCCTCTCCTAAAGCCCATGCAAAAAAAAACCCACCTAGATTTGCCAGGGCCAATGCTGAAAAAGGAAAAGACTACTGGGACTATGTATTTTGGAGTGATAAAAAACACAAGTTTCCTTTGCGTATCAGAACCTGGTGTTAGCTGCCATCATCCCGGTCATAAGAGAAAAAAGGAAAAAGATTCCCCCTGTGTATATGGGACTTTAAAACTGCAGCTCAAGCATCAATGTTAATATTAAATCAAGTATTTATTGGTATATAAAATATTGTTTACACATACATAAAAAGAGGTTTCTAAAAACATATCTCACAACCAACGAGTATGTGATCACAAAGAGATAGAATAATTCTCCTAAGAACCCGATGCGTTTCAGGACTGTGTCTTTCTTCATGGGTCACATATAGGAGATATAACAATTCAAAAGGTATTTCTATAAAACAAAAAGATGTAGAAAACATTTTAAGAAGTGTACAACAGTGACATTTCTCCTGTTTGGGATGTCCAGCTGGACTATACATACCATTAAAATGTTCATACAAAACATCAGGCTATGTGGATAGAATTTAAAATAGAAGCAGTCACCACTTTACAACCAGCGGCAGGCACCAAGGAACCGGAGGATCCAGGAAAGGGGCCATCGCAAAAATACCAACAGAAGTCCCTAAACACAAAATGTGGGTCGCCGATGTTCCTCTGCCCCCCAGGAGAAAGTGCACTATAAGAAATAGTAAATTGCTGTATAATAGATCCATAGGTAAAATATCCCCTAGGTGTCCTCATGTATCCATATCTCATTGTCAGTTCCAAAATCAGATTTCATCATGAACATAATTACCTGAGTATTTAACATTCAATCGCAGGCTCAGATGTGGGAAGGTATCCTTCCAAGTAATTTCGAACTAGGTCTGACTTTTGCAAATTGTCCATAGGAAAGTAGGGTCTATATATAATCTGATATAACCGTTTTCAGCTTAGTTACATTTACCTGATGTGGAAAGATATCCCTTCGACGGACTTTAAGAGTCAGACTTTGACATTTGGGAAAATCCTAGGGGGAACGGATGGGTACAGATTGTCCATGAAAAAGTAAAATCCATGTATAATCTGGTGAACGGTTTTCAAATAAATAAAGTTTACCTGCTGAAGTCTGAAATGTATGACAGGTCCTCATGGGTGCTGTTCCCACAATAGCTCCTTTCTGGGTTCAAGATGGCGCTGGGCGCCCACAATGCGAACATCGCGCATGTGCGGATTGGCAACCAATGGGACAAACTGTCCAGGGAACGCACAGCGCCGCCCCAAAACCGGCACTGGATGCAAACCTGGAGCCACCACCATCCGATCCCTCCGGGATAAGGAACAGCGGCAGTGGACTGCTAATGGGTTGGCCATTGGATAAGACCAAGGAAAATGTTTTTGGAACTGATGGCTACAAAACTGTATGGTGTCTCAAAGGTGAGGAGTACAAAAAAAAATGCATGGTGTCTACAATGAAACATGGTGGTGGCAGGGTCCTTCTGTGGGGTTGCAAGATGTAGGTACTGATGATGTCGGGGAGCTGCATTTCATTGATGATATCAAGAATTCACAGATGTACTGTTGTATATTGAAAGAGAAGATGCTACCATCACTCCGTGTGCTTTGGTCGTCGTGCACTTTTCCAACATGACAATGATCCAGAACACACATCTAAGGCCGCTGTTGCATTTCTGAAGAAGAACAGGGTGAAAGTGATTCAGTGGCCAAGTACTGTATGTCTCCTGATCTGAACCCAATCGAACACCAATGGGGATTTCTGAAGAGACAAGTTGAGTATTACTCTCCATCCAGCATCCAGGCTCTAAAAGAGGTCATTCTTGAAGAAAGAAAAACTTTCTTCATGTTGCAATATGTCGCCAACTTGTTCATTCCATGCCTAGAAGACTTGGTGCTGTCCTTACTAATCATAAAGGTCATTTATTTTGGTTTCTTTGTATATGTGGATTGCATGGGTTGTTATCAACGTGGTGAGAATTTCATGTCAATAGCACCTATAGAAATATATTTATCTAGAAAAATGGTGACATGTTCAATACTTATTTTACCCACTGTATGTGTATGAATTCTAATGAATTCTAAACATCCATCTGCAGACAAGCTGAAATTTGTAATCAGGTTGGAAATAGAAGTTCCAGATGAAAGGAGATAATAGAGTAAGTGTAAGCGTCATTGACAGAAATTTGGCTGTTCATACAACATTTTTTCTTACAAGGCAGTTGATTTTGGAGGATTTTATTCAGACTCAGAGTTTAGGCAAAGGTCAGCATGTTTCCACAGGCAAGATCTTCCTTGGAGAAATAATTATTGTGTCACAGAGAAGGAAAACTCAGACTTCAGAGACATTGGTCAGCCTACAGGTAACAGGTGGAACATCTCTCTGTCAGGTTAAAGAACCATCCCTTAATCACTGTTGTTTTTCCCTGAGAAAAGCAACACTCATGTTCACTCCCATTCCAGTAACCTGACAAGTTTAGATTGCTCATTAGTGCTCAAAAGATTTCCTGCCCGGAAGACAGAATCTGGGTGTTCAACTGTAACCTAATGAAACCTTTCTTATCAAGGGTTCCATGGAAACCTGTGGTTCCTCTAGAGGTAGCTAAGGGGTTCCTTGAGCATTGAGCAATGGCATATTAACATCCTGCCTGATGATATCTAGCGCCAACACCAATATCACCTGACAAACCAAACCACGTGGGACCACTGGAGTTTCTGATCTGTCTAGCAATAAGGAGGTTATTCTGGCCACTGATCATCAATCTAAAGAGCCTTCTTCATACTGACCACCAATGTTTGGGATATTCCTCCTACTCACTCCCAATGTTTGGGTCATTCCCTCTAACCTCAAGTGTAATGGGGTATTCCCACGAACCCTGATCTGTTCTTCCTACCGAAAACACCAATATATTAAGACATTTTTTTCAGTAAGGTATAACCTGCAACAGACACACAGACAGCAAATAAAAGCAGTCCTTCCCCTACTATACAAAAAAAAAAAAAAAAAACATTTTTATTTTTGTCTGTGTTGCTGTTAGAGAGTTTCCCTCACTCCCTGTCTGGTGAAATGGTTGCCGCAAGGAAAGTAGGTAAGGTGAAATCTTTGGAGCCATGGATAACAAAAAAAACCCCGAAAAAACAACAACGGCTCTAACTCTATCCAAAACTAAAAGAAAGCTTTGGTTATACATACACTTTAACTACTTGTGCTCTATAAAGTTTTACCTTATTCATGAGCATTTTTGCTTTTCAGCACTGTGCTACTTTAACTGGCAATTGTAGCCAAATTAAATTTATATAATTCTTTTACAAACAAATAGAGCTTTCTCTTACGTCCTCCGACAGCCGCCGCCCACTCATACAGTCTTCACTAATGGGGTATTGCTTCCTTTCCGCAGGAGTTTCTAGGCATAAGACTTGTAAAAGAACAATTCATCTACATAGTCACACCCATGGGGGCTGTCCTTCTAGTCCAATACCCCCCTGCAATAGCCATCCCAACTCCATTTGTCTTCTGCCTAGCTTAGGAATGGATAGGCTTCCCTGTGCTGAGGCTACAGTCTCAGCCTTCTTCTTTTCTCTTATGATTTATTTTCTGAAAATGTCTTTTTTCTTTACATTGCTAGCTGTTTATTTTATCAGCGCTAGTTAGTTGGATCTTCGGATGAAGACGGCGTTTGCGGAGCTGGGAATCGGACTGACCGTCCTGGTTCTCCAGGACAGAGGGTCAGATAGAATCCCAGCCTGCCATCGAGCGTTTCGCAGGCTATGTGTTCGCCCTGGCCTCGCAAACGACCCATCCCTGTCCTCAGGGATGCAGCCATGTGAGGTGGCTACCTCACTGGACACAGCATAGGTTCGTCTGTGCACTACTAGTGTCCTGCGTTTCTGGCTGGCGGCACTCCCCTGCCATCTGAAGGTGGGCGGTTTCCCGTTTGATATGAGGCACCCCATGCCATCGGGTACAGGTAAGTACACTCTGTGTGAGGCCTCTGTCTGGGGTCAGCAGTCCTGTGTGTCTGTGGTGTACCCTATGTCTGTGTGTTTTTGGGCTCCCTGGTCCCGGGCCCTGCGGGGGTTTTATTCTCTCACAGCAGCGCTGTGTGGGGTTTTTGGGGGTCCCTCTCCTAATGTCACTTTAGGGTGCTTGGAGGTGCAGACGCATGCGGCATCTCCATGTCAAGAGGATACTTTGTGTCCTCTTTTGGTACACACAGGACCCGCAAGACGGCGCAGGTTTTTCCTTGCCCCGCAGAGTTTCACCATAAGGTGAATGAGCTATGGCGTAATTTGAAACACACCTTCGTGGTGCCTAAGAAGTTTCAACTTCTCTACCCTTTTGCGGCTACTACGGTTGTGCGCTGGTGTGTGCCTCCTCAAGTGGATCACACGGTAGCCAGATTGAACAGGGCTACTCTGGTCCCCACGAGGACCCTCCGGTGTTTAGGGACCCTACTGATAGGAGGCTAGAATCCCTTGCCCGACATTCCTACATGGTGGCTGGTTCCATGCTCAATCCTATTTTTGCCTCTGGTGGCTCAGGCTGTGGCGGATTGGACCAAGGTGCTCAAACGAACCCTCGTGGCTGACTCTGCCCCCCCCCCCACTACGGTGGAGATGGTGGATCAGATTTATCAAGGGTTCATGTATTTGTGCGATGCGGCCCTAAATGAGGCCCCTTTGGCGATACGCCTGTCCAGTGTCGCAGTGATTAACCGTCGACTAATCTGGTTAAAAAGCTGGTCGGCTTACCAGAAATCCAGGAGGACGGTGGCTGATATCCCCTATGCGGGGTCTCGCCTTTTTGGAGAATCCCTGGATGAATTGGTTAAAGGAGTCACTGGGGGTAAGAGCACTTTGCTGCCCCAGAACCCTAAGAGGAAATTTTTTCGCGGTAAGCGGGGCTCCTCCTTTAAACCTAATCAGGGGTCCTTTCGTACCTTCAAGGCGCAGAACAAGGGAAAACCCTTCAAGGGCCAAGGTGGCCAGAAGAAGCCCTGGTTCAGCAAACAAAAATCCGGCCAAGCTGGGATGGCGGCTCAGTCCGCCTCTGCCTAAAGGGGCGCCCTCACCCGTTTCAGGGGTGGGGGGACGTTTGCACGGTTTCCTCCAACCTTGGCTGCTCCGAATCACGGACAGGTGGGTTCAGGAAATCATTCGGTCAGGGTACAAGATCGAATTTCTTTCTTGGCCGGCAAACAGATTCTTTCCCTCAAATCTTCATTTGACCCCAGGGTGGTTGCAGGACTTGCATCAGGCGGTGCAGGATCTCCTCGCCCAGGGGGTTGTCGTCCCGGTGCCTCATCGGGACAGGTTTCGGGGGTTTTATTCAAATCTGTTCACTGTGCCCAGAAAGGAGGGCAAAGTGCATCCGATTCTGGACTTAAAAGCTCTGAACCGCTTCGTGCGCGTTCAGAAATTCCGCATGGAATCACTCCGCTCGGTGGTGGCCTCCCTGAATCCGGGGGAGTTCCTGGCCTCTATAGACCTGAAGGATGCGTATCTGCACATCCCCATTTTCGAGGGTCATCAGAGGCACCTCCTATTCGCTATCGCGGAGGATTATTACCAGTTTGTGGCATTACCTTTCGGTCTCGCTTCGGCTCCAAGGGTCTTTACCAAAGTGTTGGCGCCTGTTCTGGGCCTGTTGCGGGCACAGGGCATTGCGGTCCTAGGCTTTCTGGACGATCTCCTGTTAAGATCGAGTGCCAGTCAGAGCCTGTTGCAGGATCTGTCCACTACGGTCCAGACGCTCCAGGAGTTCGGTTGGACGATCAACATTCAGAAGTCGACCTTGTCGCCTTCGTTTCGACTCCCGTATCTGAGAATGGTTCTGGACTCTGCTCAAGCAAAGGTGTTCTTACCGGAGGACAAGCTCTGGACCCTGCAGGACGAGGTCAGGTCCCTCAGGGCCAACGAATCCTCATCACTCTGGACCTGTATGCGGTCCCTGGGATTGATGGTGTTGGCCTTCGAGGCGATATCGTTTGCACAGTTTCACACGCAAGCTCTCCAAGCAGAGCCAGGTGGGACAGACTGCCTCAGTCCTGGGACCTGAGGGTGTCTCTGAGTCGCCAGACCAGAATGGATCTGTTGTGGTGGCTTCAGTCCCCGGCTGTGTCGGACAGAAAATACTTCCGGCCAATTCTGTGGACGGTGATAACCACGGATGCCAGCCTGTCGAGCTGGGGTGGCGTTCTGGGCAACCTGTCTGCCCAGAGCACTTGGTCGAAGGAGGAATCCTCCCTCCCGATCAACATTTTGGAATTAAGAGCGATCAGGCTGTGCCTGATCCATTGGTCGGATCGTCTTCAGGGCCGTCCTGTACGGGTGCAGACGGACAATGCCACTGTGGTGGCTTACATCAATCACCAAGGGGGCACCAGGAGTGCCCGGGCGACCCAGGAAGTGACCAGTATTCTGTCTTGGGCCGAGACTAATGTCCCGGCGATATCGGCAGCTCACATTCCGGGTTTGGAGAATTGGCAGGCCGATTATCTGAGCCGCCAGACCCTGGACCAGGGGGATTGGTCCCTACACCCGGAGGTGTTTCAGATGCTGTGTGCGAAGTGGGGATCCCCGGATGTGGATCTGTTCGCGTCTCGGCTAAACCACAAGGTGGAAGGGTTCGTGGCAAGAACGCGCGATCCTCTGGCAGACGCCTCGGATGCGCTGGTGGTACCTTGGCATCAGTATCGACTGATCTATGTCTTTCCTCCGATCCAGTTGTTGTCCAGGTTCCTTCGCCGGTTAGCCTCGGAACAATCACTGGTGATTCTGGTGGCGCCGGACTGGCCGTAGAGCCCCCGTGGCGGCTGCCAATGCGGGAAGATCTACTGTCTCAGGGACTGATCTTCCATCCTGCTTTACAGTCGCTGGCTTTAACGGCCTGGCTGTTGAAAGCCAGGTCCTGAGAGACAGGGGTCTCTCCTCAGAGGTCATTCCTACTTTGATCAAGGCTAGAAAAGCCTCTTCTGGTAAGATTTATTACCGTACATGGAAAGCTTATTTTGCCTGGTGTGAGTCCAGGGGTTTCTCTCCTCGTTCCTATTCGGTGGCGAGGATGTTGGCTTTCCTCCAGACTAGTGTGGACCAGCGTCTTGCGTTGGCCACGATTAAGGGCCAGGTCTCTGCACTGGCTATTCTTTTCCAGCGCCCTGTGGCATCAAATTCCTTAATTCGCACCTTTATTCAAGGTGTGCGTCACTTGGCCCCTCCTAGAAGGGAGCCCTTACCTCCATGGGACTTGAACTTGGTTCTGTCCGTGTTGCAGCGTTCCCCGTTTGAAAACATCAGGGAAATTTTGTTACCTATGCTATCTAAGAAGGTTGCGTTCCAGGTAGCGATCACTTCTGCTCGCAGAGTGTCGGAGTTGGCGGCATTGTTTTGCAGTTCCCCTTACCTGGTGGTTCATAGGGATAAGGTGGTCTTGCAACCTAATCCGTCCTTTCTGCCAAAGATGGTTTTGGATTTTCACCTGAATGAGGACATTGTTTTACCTTCGCTTTGTGCGAACCCTAAGCATCCAAAAGAGGTTGCCTTGCATTCTTTGGATGTTGTCAGGGCGATCAGGGTTTACCTGTCGTTGACTGAATCCTTTCGGAAATCGGATTCTCTCTTTGTCCTTCCTGAGGGACCTCAGAAGGGTATGGCTGCGTCTGCGGCAACCTTTGCCAAATGGATCCGACAGACCATTGTACAGGCCTATTCGTTGCGGGAACGGGTTCCTCCCTTCCCTGTCAAGGCGCATTCTACCAGGTCGGTAAGTGCGTCCTGGGCCTTCCAGCATCAGGCTTCGGTGGCCCAGGTGTGCAAGGCTGCGACTTGGTCGTCAGTGCACACCTTTTCCAAATTCTATAAAATTGATGTTCTGGCGTCAGCTGATGCCTCCTTTGGCCGCAAAGTTCTCTGTGCGGCAGTGCCATAGGGAACTCTGGTTTTGTATGGGTCCCTGGCTGTTGGGGTTGTTTTCCCCTTGGCTATTTGTTTTCCTGGGTTGTTGCTCCTGTTGAGCCCTTTTTTGTTACCCAGAAGGTTGCCTTTCTGTTCATGTAAGGTTTCTTTCTCTGATGTGGGTACTGCGTTGCCTTTCTGACGGTTGCGTTGCCCACCCCTCATGTCTACACTGCTTTGGGACATCCCCATTAGTGAAGACTGTATGAGTGGGCGGCGACTGTCGGAGGACGTAAGAGAAAACTGAATTTTTGTAAAATCTTACCGTAAAATTCCTTTCTCTGAGTCCTCTGACAGTCGCCACTCCCTGCCCCTCTTTTGGGGGTTCTTTCTACACTGTTACTGCTTGTGACCAAACTGATTTGGGATGGCTATTGCAGGGGGGTATTGGACTAGAAGGACAGCCCCCATGGGTGTGACTATGTAGATGAATTGTTCTTTTACAAGTCTTATGCCTAGAAACTCCTGCGGAGAGGAAGCAATACCCCATTAGTGAAGACTGTATGAGTGGGCGGCGACAGTCGGAGGACTCAGAGAAAGGAATTTTACGGTAAGATTTTACAAAAATTCTGTTTTTTTTTGGTGATATTTGATCATGACTGGGTTTTTTTTATTATATAAATAAAAAAAAAGACCAAAAATTTTGAAAGAAAAAAAATTGATTTTCTACTTTCTGTTATAGAACATATCCAAGAAAAAAAATATATAAATTTTCCTCAATAATTTATGCAAAGCGTATTCTGCTACATGGGTTTGGAAAAAAAAGCCTGTCTACAAACTACGCTATATACAGTATATATGCATGGTGCGGTTCGCTATTGTTTAATTTAAACAATATTACCTGAAGTTGGGCAGAATATGGCCATTGTACAAAGCAATCTCAAAATTTGTAACATTGCTAATTCAAACCTAACTTCAGACAAACTTTTCTAGTTTTGGATGGAGTGAAAAGGGCGTAGAATCTCTAAAACCCTCAAATCTTTATTGCTGCTTGTGTTGTAATTGGTAAGATTTCCCATGTCTTCCTGTTATGGTATGCTGGAAATAAGAGAACACCTTTTTACTAAGGATACAGAAAGCAATATGAACCTGACAGATCTTCTAAGTCTTCCTTAATTCAATTCAAAATTGAAAGAACTAGATTTGGCTTTACTGTTTCACTGCATGGTTACACCAACCATGTGCGTTTGTAAAAGAGAGCTAATAAAAAGTTTTTAAATTGCTTGATCAAATAAGAGAGTACAGAGAGGTATTGATGAAAAACGTATGCTCAAGGGCCCAATCATAACTCCACTATTTTCTTTCCAGCTGTTTACTGTACAGAGTGAACAGAAACAGGGCCTGGTAGTTAACCACTTGCTGACCAGCCGCTGTACAAGTACTGCGGCAGGTCGCGCTCGTTCCCGCAAAACGACGTACCTGTACGTGGCTTTGCGGGACCGCGAGTGGGGACGCGCACGCTTATTCACCACAGGGGAAGCTGATCTGCGGGTCCAATGGTCTCCATTGGCGCCTGGCACCCCTGACAGAACAGCAATGAACACAGGGCCCCAATGTGTCTCCTATTTAGGAACACAGGTCCCTGTGTTCATTCTATAAGCCCATCCCCCACACATTTAGAAAGCACCCCCCCAGGGGACATATTTAACCCTATGATCACCCATGTCGTTAACCCCTTCCCTGCCAGTGTCATAAGTACAGTAACAGTGCATATTTTTAGTGATTAATATAGTAATGTCACTGATACCCCCAAAAGTGTCAAAAATGTCCGATCTGTCCACCGCAATGTCACAGTCCTGATAAATATTGTTGATTGCCACCATTACTAGTAAAAAAAAATAAAATAAAAATGACATAAATCTTTTCCCTAGTTTGTAGACGCAATAACTTATGCGCAAACCTATCAATGTACTCTTATTGGAATTTTTTTAAACCAAAAATATGTAGCAGAATACAAATTGGTGTAAAATAATGAAAAAATTTAAGTTTTCATTTTTTTTTTATTGGGAATGTTTTATAGCAGAAAGTAAAAAACATTGTAGTTTTTTTTTTCAAAATTGTCGCTCTTTTTTTGTTTATGGCGCAAAAAATAAAAACCGCAGAGGTGATCACATACCACCAAAAGAAAGCTCTATTTGTGGGAAAAACGGACATCAATTTTTTTTGGGTACAGCGTCACACAACCGAGCAATTGTCAGTTAAAAGAACGCAGTGCCGAATCGCAAAAAATGGCCTGGTTGTTAATGGGGAAAACCTTCCAGTCCAGAAGTGGTTAAACAACTATAATGAATTGTAATGATAGATATCTTTTGGGCCTGTCAATGGTCTATCTTCCGAGATTTTTCAGACCTGCATTTGGTGTGTTAAATTAACGCGGATACCCGCAAAAAATCGCGAGTGCAGTGAGTTTTGAACGCAGTGCAGCAAACACGCACAGAACGTGGGCTTCCCGCACTGCGTTCTGTTGTGAACTGCCCCTTAATGATGTCAAATACAAGCAGATGGCACGTGAAAGAACATTTCATTTGTCTATCGAAACAAGCCCAAAGCCTATCAACACAAACCTTAACCCTTTTGCTGCCAGGTCCTGTGCTCTACTTTTAAACTTAGCGGGACAGGACATTTTTGCAATTTTTCCTCTGCTTTTTTATTTTTCCCTTACATTTTTCAGGGTTTGTTAAAGACCCCTCAAACCATATATTTTCTGAAAGCACATGACCAGTAAAATATAGATAAGGTGCTACTGATTTTTAGGGCACAATGATATTTGGACAAATGTTTATTGAAACAATATTTTTAAAATTATTATTAGCAAATAAAAACAAAGCACATTTTACAAAATTCCTGCTAAATATACAGTATCTCACTAATGTGAGTACACCCCTCAAATTTTTGTAAATATTTTATTATATCTTTTCATGTGACAACACTGAAGAAATGACACTTTACTACAATGTAAAGTAGTGAGTGTACAGCTTGTATAACTGTAAATTTTCTGTCCCCTCAAAATAACTCAACACACAGCCATTCATGTCAAACCGCTGGCAACAAAAGTGAGTACACCCCTAGGTGAAAATGTCCAAATTGGGCCCAAAGTGTCAATATTTTATGTGGTCACCATTATTTTCCAGCACTGCCTTAACCCTCTTGGGCATAGAGTTCACCAGAGCTTCACAGGTTGCCACTGGAGTTCTCTAACATCCACCAGCTCGGTGATGTCGTCATGGAGGAGTGGAAGAGACCTTGCGGTCCTCCACCTTCCATTTGAGGATCCCCCACAGATGCTCAGTAGGTTTTAGGTCTGGAGACATGCTTGGCCAGTGCATCACCTTTACCCTCAGCTTCTTTAGCAAGGCAATGGTCATCTTGGATGTGTGTTTGGGGTTGTTATCATCTTCGAATACTGCCCTGCATCCCAGTCTCTGAAGAGAGGGGATCATGCTTTTCTTCAGCATGTCACGGTACATGTTGGCATTCATGGTTCTCTCAATGAACTGTAGCTCCCCAGGGCCAGGAGCACTTATGCAGCCCCAGACCATCACACTCCCACTACCATGCTTGACTGTAGGCAAGACACACTTGTCTTTATACTCCTCACCTAGTTGCCACCACACACGCTTGACACCATCTGAACCAAAACATTTTTCTTGGTCTCATCAGACCACAGGACGTGGTTCCAGTAATCGAACCTCCTTAGTCTGCTTTTCTTCAGCAAACTGCAGGCGTTCATGTGCATCATCTTTAGAAGAGGATTCCTTCTGGGACGACAGCCATACAGACCAATTTGATGCAGTGTGCGGCGTATGGTCTGAGCACTGACAGGCTGACCTCCCACCCCTTCAACCTCTGCAGCAATGCTAGTAACACTCATACGTCTATTTCCCAAAGACAACCTCTGGCTATGACACTGAGCACATGCACTCAACTTCTTTGGTCAACTATGGCGAGGCCTGTTAGTGGAACCTGTCCTGGTAAACCATTGTATGGTCTTGGCCACCGTGCTGCAGCTCCGTTTCAGGGTCTTGGCAATCTGCTTATGGCCTAGGCCTTCTTTATGTAGAGCATGGGTGTCTAACCTTTTGGCTTCTCTGGGCCACATTGAGTGTAGAGAAATTTTCTCGGGCCGCATATAAAATATATACTATAGTTAAGGTAGATAAGCAATAAAATGCTGCTGTGCCCTTCCCGCGCCGCCATGCCCCCTCCCCCCAGCACTAATTTAACACAACTAGAGGACGATCAAATTAAATGGAATCGGTATACAGAGGTTTACTTTTTCTGAGAAATATTAAAGGAACACTCTAACCACCATGACCACTTCAGTGATTTGAAGTGGTCATGGTGGTAGGAGTCAGAAACACTGCACATGCTGGGATATTTATAGTTATGTGCTGGGAGCTAGTTGCACTCCTAGCATATATGACTTAGACAGCCAGAAAATGTCATGTCCTTACTTATACATGCATGAACAAGGACATGACATATTATGACAAAACACAACTAGTTATTAAAAAACATATTGCACATACCTTTTCCACTTATTTTGTAGACTGCTAGCGGATACTGCTGGTAATGCGGGTACTGCTGGAGGAAGCAGCAGCTGCAGTAGAGAGCAGAGTCACTGCTTCCTGTATGGCTCCTGTCACAGGCGGAGTGCATTTCATAGCACTCCGCCTGTAACAGAGCCGGAACTATAGAGGAAGCAGTGGCTCCGTCAATGACTGCAGACATCCTACGTCTCCCGCAGCAGCCGGGAGATCGCACGGCACTTGCAACCCAGTGCATGCCCATCCAATGCAGCCTAAACAGCGCCCATCCAATGCAGCTTCACCAGTGTGTGCCCATCCAATGCAGCCTGATCAGTGCCTATCCAGTGTAGCCTCACAAGTGCAAGCCCATCCAATGCAGTCTGCAATGAAGAGAGAGGAGAGCCGCTGGATTACACAGAGTGGGGAACTCCCGCTTATCCGGCGACCGCTGTCATACAAAGTCCTGCCTCCTGGACTGGCTCCTATGATAGGCATCACCAATGTGCTGTCTATCACAGGAGCCAGTCCAGGAGGAGGGGGCTTCGTATGACAGCAGCCGCCAGGTAAGCAGGAGATCCCCCCTCTGTTTGTAATCCAGGGGCGCACACCTCCCCTCCCCTCCCCTCCCCTCCAAGGCGGCCTCTGTCTACAGTTAGTTGGAAACCTGCAGGCCGTGCCCCCGATTCAACTTCCTTCCTCCCCAGAAAAAAAAAAAATATGTCAGGGGGCAGTGGGCTGCATTGCCTGCGGTTCTGGGCCGCATGGTTGGACATGCCTTATTGTAGAGCAAGCATTCTTTTTTTCGGATCCTCAGAGTTCTTTGCCATGAGGTGTCATGTTGAACTTCCAATGACCAGTATGATAGAGTGAGAGTGTTAACACCAAATTTAACACAACTGCTCCCAATTCACACCTGAGACCTTGTAACACTAACGAGTCACATGACACCCTGGAGGAAAAATGGCTAATTGGGCCCAATTTGGACATTTTCACTTAGGGGTGTGCTCACTTTTTTTTGCCAGTGGTTTAGACATTAATGGCTTTGTGTTGAGTTATTTTGAGGGGACAGCAAATTGACACTGTTATACAAGCTGTACACTCACTACTTTACATTGTAGCAAAGTGTAATTTCTTCAGTGTTGTCACATGAAAAGATATAATAAAATATTTACAAACATGTGAGGGGTGTACTCACTTTTGTGAGATGCTGTAAATGCTAACCTGTATTGAGTTAATAAATTACAACTATTTGTAAATTTTAGATTGCGCCTTTTTGTGAAATAGTGAAAATCTTACATACGCAAAAACGGAAATATCTAAATTTCTCAAAAAATCTATATATTTTCTGAAAGCTAATGACCTGTAGAATAAAAAGAGGGTGCTACTGATTTTAATGCTCTGCGATATTTGCGCAAATCTTTATGAAAACAGTTTTCTCTAAAAATTCTCTAAATTCATTTTTAGCAGAAATAAACTCAGTAAATTTCACAAAATTCCTGCTAAATTCCTACTAAATATAAAAACCTAACCTGTATTGAGTTACTCAATAACAAATATTTGTAATTTTTAAATTACGCCTTTTTGAGAAATAGTGAAAATCGGACGTACGCAAAAATTTCTCTTGAAATCTGGAGGTTTTCCTTTTTCACTTACAGCTTCAGAGTTTATAAAAGACCCCCCAAACAATATATTTTCTGAAAGCACATGGCCAGTAAAATAAAAAGAAGGTGCTATTGATTTTTAAGGCACCGCAATGTTTGCGCAAATGTTTATTAACCCCTCCGGCCCCGAAGGTTTTACCCCCTTAATGACCAGGCCATTTTTTGCGATTCGGCACTGCGTTTGCTTTAACTAACAATTGCACGATCCTGCAATGCTGTACCCAAAAACAATTGATGTCCTTTTTTCCCCACAAAAAGAGCTTTCTGTTGGTGATATTTGATCACCTCTGCGGTTTTTAGATTTTGCGCTATAAACAAAAAAAGAGCAACAATTTAGAAAAAAAAAAGAATATTTTTTACTTTCTGCTTTAAAACATTCCCAATAAAAAAATAAATAAAAAAAATCTATTTTTTATCAGTTTAGGCCAATTTGTAATCTGCTACATATTTTTGGTAAAAAAAAAAATCACAAAAAGCGTAAATGTTATAGCGTTTACAAACTAGGGGATAGATTTTTGGACTTTTTATTTATTTTTTGTTGGTTCTATTAGTAATGGCAGTGATCAGCGATTTTTAGCAGGACTGCGACATTGCGGTGGATAAATCTGACACTAAGAGACACTTTTTGGGGACCAGTGACACCAATACAGTGATAAGTGCTCAATACAATGCACTGTTACTGTATAAATGACACTGGCAGGGAAAGGATTAATACTGGGGGTGATCAAGGGGTTAAGTGTGTTCCTAAATTGTGCTTACTAACTGTTGGGGGGAGGGCTCTGTGACAGGCACACATAGATTGGTGTTTCTGCTTAGCTGAGACACACGATCTCATTGTGCCTGTCTGACAGGAAAGCTGCCTGCCTTGTTTACATAGGCCGCGGCTCTTCTGTCAGTTTCCCTGAGGATCGCGGGAGGCTGGCGGCGATCGCGCCCGCTTCTCCCGCGGTCTGGCTCCCGCTGTGTCTAATCACAGTGGGAGCGCAGCTTCTGCGGCGCGCGCTGCCAAAACCGCATGCACATATTCACGTAGATAAACACACAAAATTAACCTGCCACTAAAAACTGACAAGTCCAGAGACCCAAAGAACTGATTGGTTAAAACAATAAAGATGATAAAAATAGATAAACCATGTATCCCATCAGGGGTGCAGCTGTGCCATACTCAGTCCTAATGAGATAAGCAGCACAAACAACAAAAAATGGGATGAAAGGCACTACCCCAGAGAAAGAAAACTGGGCTTGTAGATGTGTAGTAAAAAAATCTCAATTAATTAGAAACATCATGACAAGAAAGTCCAAGTGATGAAGTAGATCTACAGGATTATGCTCAGCTGAGCCGCCCTGCCGCAGTAAATCTGTATGGGGCGGTCAGCAAGTGGTTAAACCAATATTTTTGCTAAAAATACACTAAAATCATTAATAGTGGATTCATACATGGCAAAATGTACAAAATTCCTACTAAATATAAAAGTTAATAAATAACAAATATTTGAACAAATATTTGTACATTTTAAATTTTACCTTTTTGTGAAATGGTGAAAACCGAATGTACGCAAAACTGTAAATAAAAACAATTTACTCTAAAAATCCAGAGGTTACCATTTTTCATCTACAGCTTTCAGAGTTTGAAAAGTCCCCTCAGGCACGGTTCAGACTGGTGCGATGCGGGGAAACCCTGCAAATCCAGTGCGGGTTCCCAGCTCACACTGCCCTCTGCGAACTTCTGCGGGTGTCAATACAAAGTTAATGACACACCCAGTTTGGTTTGCAGATTGCAGTGCGAACTATGATTTCAGACAGGAATCTAATTGCATGGGTGTGAACACCTATGCAATCTGATTCTGGTGCGGACAAAAAAAGGGGCCTGCACGAGTTTGGTCTGAATGAGCTGCGAATTCAGCCATATAGTTTTTATGGCTGAATTCACATTGCGCAGACATCGCATGTGATCTGCACAATGAGGTGCGAATCACATGCGATGTCTGGCATCGCACCAGTGTAAACCAGCCCTCAAACCAGACATTTTCTGAAAGCACATGACCTGTAGAATAAAAAAAAGTGCTACTGATTTTTTGGGCCCCGCAATAATTGTGCGAATGTTCATCATATTGCTACTTTCACTAAAAATACACTAGTATTTTTGAGCAGGCAGATCTGCTTGACAGAGTCCGCTCCATGTTTTTTTCTGTTTCAAGTATTTTATTGAATAATGCAAGTAAGTAACAAAGTTTGTCATACAGTATAATGTGAGGTAACGTAAACAAAGCTTGGTAACAGAGCATGACCAATAACTGTAACTACAGCAAATCGTGAGGGTTAGTAGACAAGTGGCAGCAAAATGGGTGGTCACTAGAGAGTAGTGATTGGCATCGCCAACCCATCGGCACCCCATATAGGGAGCACACTGTGCCTAGGTGGGGAGGCAAAACCAACCAATTGTTAAGCTAAAAGGGGACAGTACCCAAGTCTACCGTACCGTGTGGGAAGAGGCAGGGGGATGAGAGGAACCTCACGGGTATCTACCAAACAGGAAAAACATGGGCTACAGTCAGCCAGGATGATGGAACAAGTCGAACAGGTAACCTGTGAACTGTAGTTAAAATGACAAGGTAGAACAAACTCAGACGTTGTATATGCTACAATATATGTATGCAGAAAGAAGGAAGCAGGGCGGGGGGGGGGGGGACAGGGAGAAGGGGGAACAGGAGGGGACAAGGATAAAATGGGGGAGGGGTAGACAGAGGGGAAAGAGGAAGGGGAAAGATCACCGGGGGGGGGGGGCAGTATATAAGGAGTGAAGGTATTAGGTCCCCAGGTATGGTTCAGGGCAGCAATAGGGAGTTATCAAAGTTGGGGGGAAGAAAATTGTCAACCAAAGGTTGCCAGATTCTATCGTACTTCTCGACTGTATCTGTCAGAACAGCATCGATTTTGGCGTGAATCATAGCGTTGGTGATTCGGTGTTTCACTTCAGTCAAAGGCAGATGTGGGGATTTCCACGCTTTCGCAAAGGTTTGTTTAGCCGCCATTGTGACCTGTAGGAACAATTTGTGGCGGAATTTGGACACATTATCCGGTTTTACATTCAAGAGAGCCAGTAGGGGGTCAGGCGAGATCGGAACATCCATCAGGATGGAGAGAATATGGAAGACGGCCTGCCAAAACTTTAGCACCAGTGGGCAAGTCCACCAAATGTGCAGGTGTGTGCCTGTCTCCAGGCAACCCCGAAAGCACGTTGCAGAGTAGGAGGGTGAAAATTTTGCAATGCGTGCGGGTACTAAATACCACCGCATCAGCAACGCTCCATGTTTTTTTGACTTAAGAAAGTCCCTTTCTCTGCAGCACTTTACATGAATGAAATAAGGAGTCTGTATAGAGACCTTATTCATTCATAAACTGACAGTCTGACACATAGTAAACTCTCTATTGACCATGTGATCAGCTGAGCTGTCAGTGGACACAGGAGCCATCGGCACTGATGGCTGCCTCGGTCCACTGCACTACAGGGAGGGGGCTGGTAAACACATAAATAAATAAAAGGTTGCAGCGCTAAATAATAATATGAATAGTGTCTGAAAAAAAGTGTCTGGAAAAATCAAGTCCATCAATGGAACATAAGTCCAAACAACTCATAAATCCAAGTGGAAGACGATATTCTGTGTCAATGTAAATTTAATACCGACATCAGGTAGTGTTTCTCCACCAAAGTAAAAAGTGAACACTCACCAGACCCATATGCTGTCTTGTCAGGACAGCTGAAAGCGTGTGAGATGAAGACAGAGGAATCAAGCGGGGAATGATCTTCTTATCTCTTCATCGGACATGCTTTCCTCAGATGTTAAATCCAGAGTGGCAAATTAACAGGCAGAAAAGAAGAGATCGCCTCATGTTGTAGTATTTATTAAAACTTCCACAATTATTAAAAACAATGTACAAAACACAAATGGAGATCCATACAGTGCAACAACATATATAGCACTTACATATAAAGCCACCAGACTAAACCGACTGGTGGCTTATGGACCACTGGCATATAGCCCTGAGCATTTAATCATTGTTTGTATGTTCACACTGTTTTGCAAGCTACTATTTTTTGTGGATTAGGCGCTGACATTTTTCTTTTTATTTTATGCTTCCCCAGCTTCCCCAACCCCCCCCCCCCCCCCGCTGTACGGACCTGGCAGTGAAAGGGTTAAGGTGATTGTAAAGTCTCGTTTTTTTTTTTTTTCTTCAATGAAAATAACAAACATGTTATACTTACCTGCTCTGTGCAGTTAGTTTTGTACAGAACAGCTCCAATCCTCCTCTTCTCGGGTCACTCTTCAACTCTAATGGCCCCTCCCTTTGAGTGCCTCCACAGCTAACAGCTTGCTATGGGGGTACCTGAACTGAGTCACAGCCTAGTGTATCCATTCAGACATGGTGCTGTGGTTCGGGCCGCCCCCTCTCTTCTCATTGGCTAGCTGACTTTTATTGACAGCAATGGGAGCCAATGGCGCCGCTGCTGTGTCTTTGCCAATGAGGAGGGGAGTCCCGGACAGCTGAGACAGTCGTAGACATCGCTGGATTGAGAGGGGGCTCAGGTAAGCATTAGACGGGAGCTAAAGGGAGCTGCCGCACACAGAAGGCTTTTTTATTTTAATGCATAGAATGCATTAAGATAAAAAACCTTCTGACTTTACAACTTCTTTATTGGATTTCTTCTTCTCTTCACATATTTACATGTTGAGATTTTTAACAAAGGTTCTATAATTTTTAGCTTTACTCTAGCTATCTGTAGATTGCTTGATCATACATTGCCTGCTTTGTATCAGATCTTCCAGATACCTGTAAAAGTGAACATATCTCTTATACTTTTGCAGTATATAGACTCTGCTGAGTTAGAACCTTCTACCAAAGCTGAAGACCCTGTGAAATTCCATAAGGCCTGGGAGAAGTTGTGCAAAGCTCAGTAAGTATTACATTTCGTAAAGTATCATGTACAAGGGTGGTTACCAGAACGAGATATTTGTGAGAAACAATACAAGATGCACACTTACAGAGTTCATGCTACACCAAACTTAATTTATCAAATATTTTTTGATAATCAAATCATAAAATGTTGTGTTCAGTCAGAACTGTAGCAGGTCAAGTATGTCCGGGATCCGTTCCAAACAAGACGACATATTTTATTTTATGATTTTTAGCATTTTAGTTCAGCTGATCTTCCACAGCCTTTACCAGCTACTTCCTGTGTGTATGCACTTGCTTGAGCATTGACTACACATCAGTGATCTGAAACCGCTTCCTGGATCATGCCTGCACGATGTGTAGTCCTCACCAAGGGCGTATGTGACGGTGACAATGCAGGAATATAATAGGGAGAGAGTTATCACCCCTTATCAGGACATGTTTGAAAAACTTTACAGCTAGATCACCAGGCCTTCTGTTATTACAACCTGCACATTTAGAAAGATTAAAAACAACTTTGGAAATCAAATTACCATGTTATAGCTTGTATGAAATTTTAATATTTGGACTTAGTGGGATCTTCTTTAAGCAGCTGGTAGACATGAAAGGTCAGCTGCCATTTTTGGCTGGATCGGGCAGTGATTTCTTCTGTCTTCTTTCTGTTTGGAATATTCAGTCTTCTTCCCAAACTATAATACCTTTTTAGTGATTATAAGCTATTAAATATGATCTAGTAATGCAGAATAGAAATCAGTAATGTAAGAAACAATACCCATCAAGGAACCATAGTAAAAAAAAAAAAAACATTTATGGGTTGGGTGTATTTTTTGTCTCAATGGAATGTTTTTTCTGGAGTACATATTGTTTCTGAAACACAAATGAGCTATTTTACTGTGATTTGAAGATTGTAAATTTGAAGGTAATATGCACAGGATTGAATGGATCACTGTCTGCTCTTCCCATGTCTCTCACTGGCATTTCAAATACATAAAAGTCTTTAGCACTAAAGTGGAAATTCACCCTAGAATTAACATTAAACAGCCATGTAATGCATGTAACTTCATAAACGCATAACACCATGTTTGACATCTATCCACACTCTTGTCCAACAATCCGCATTGGAAACTGTTAGCTATTTACCAGTGACACCATATAAATCATGAGGTGGTGAATCCTCTATTGGTACAATGTGTGCCGGGTACTCAGTCCCCAAGGGGGTTGAGGCTCACTATGCTCTAAACAAGTGCAGGGAAATGCCATTCGGTTCTGTGACTTTGCTGCAGTCGCACTTGTCACTCACAGCTGTAGCACTGTAAGAAGATCTATTCAGCGTTTAGTGCTGACCTAATGCTGGGGCAGGACAATGGTTTGATGTTAACAATATATATTGTGAATCACTCCAACTTGTATTGTGCAAAACCCATCACCAACATTCCAATACTCTCACCTTGTGGTTTGACCCAATAAAAATCAGGTCTCATGCACATTCTTTTTAAACTAGGTTTGATATACCAGAAGTGTTGTTCCTCTCTGCTGTAAATGGATGTCATTCAATCCACCTCCATCCACAGGAATCCTTAAGTGGTTGCATATAGGAAGCTTAACAAAGAATGATATATATATAGTGCTCTCCGTATTTGTAGGATTATTTTTTATTAAAAATAAAGCCCAAGATTAAAAACTTAATTTCTCTATCATTCATTGACAGTCGCAGCTCCAAATCTTCATTACCATTGGGTTATGCTCCTCCGATCAGGAATAGGCACTAGACAGGAAAAAAAAATGTTACCACGCCCATGGGGGCTGTCCCTGCAGGCATAACCCCACACACTCTGCTTCAGATTGCAGTTTCGTTGCAAGCAGTGTTTAGAAGGCAGAAAAGCCGATAGACTCAAAAGTAGAGGGGCGGGTGCTGCGTCTGTCGATGAACTTCAGAGAAAAGGATTTTGCGGTAAGTTCTTACAAAAATTCAGTTTACTCTATCGTTCATAGACAGACGCAGCTCCATATCTCCATTACCTTTGGGATGTCCCAAAGCAATATTGTTATGAGGGGTGGAAGAACAACGCAAAGAAGAACATAATTCCCCAAAGGCTAAACTTAGCCAACCAGGTAAAAAGGAGCTCAACCAGGAAAAACCGGAGCTCACCCAGAAAAAGTATACACTCTCAAAGAGAACAAAAAAGATTCTTTAAACAGCAGCCTGTGGCCAAAAAGAGGCCGTCGAAGATGCCAACACATCTACATTGTAGAACTTAGTAAAAGTATGCAGGGACAACCAAGGTGCCGCCTTGCAAACTTGTCTCACAGACGCTTGATGGCAAAAAGCCCAAGAGGCACTTGCCACGGCTGTGGCTTACATCAATCACCAGGGGGGCACCAAGAGTGTCTTGGCGGCCAAGGAGGTGGCTGAGATTCTGGCCTGGGCAGAACAGTTTGTTCCAGCTCTTTCTGCGGTGCAACATCCCAGGTGTGGAAAACGGAGAAGTGGATTACCTGAGTCGTCAGGTGTTGGACCAAGGGGAGTGGTCCCTACGCCCAAAGGTGTTTCATCTCCTGTGTGTTCGGTGGGGGATGCCCGAGGTCGATCTGTTTGCTTCTTGTCTCAATAAGAAGGTGCAGAGGTTTGTAGCCAGGTCTCGAGACCCTTTGGCCGACGCCACGGACGCACTGGTGTCTTCTTGGGGTCAGTATCGGCTGATTTATGCCTTCCCTCCGTTAACACTTCTGCCAAGGCTTCTATGCAGGGTAGAGGTGGAAAGAATTCCGGTCATTGTGGTGGCCGCAGACTAGCCTCGCCGGTCTTGGTACGCAGACTTTGTAAGGTTGGTCGCCAATGCTCCTTAGAGACTTCCTCTCAGGGAAGATCTGCTGTCTCAAGGCCGGATCTTCCTTTCTGCTTTACAGTAGCTGATTTTAATGACATGACTGTTGAAAGCCAGGTGTTGAGAGATAAAGGTCTTTCTGACTCTGTGATTCCTATGCTATTGAAGGCTAGGAAGTCGACTCCAAGGAAGATATATCATCGTACGTGGAAATTGTACATTTTGTGGTGTGAATCGCTGAAGGTGCACCCTCGCTTGTTTTCCTCTACTAGGGTTTTGGCCTTTCTACCGAAAGGGATTGAACAGCGGTTGGCTTTGGGCAGTATCAAAGGCCAAGTGTCGGCTTTGGCTATATACAGTATCTCACAAAAGTGAGTACACCCCTCACATTTTTGTAAATATTTTATTATATCTTTTCATGTGACAACACTGAAGAAATGACACTTTGTCCCCTTTGAAATTTGATGTGTTTTCAAAGTGTAATTTATTTGAGCAGTGTGTTATGTTTATCACGCAATCAATATGCACTATTTATATCTAATACTGTATGTGAGTGTCATAGTCCACCCTAGCTGGATGTGTATGGCTATTAGGTAGAAATGGTAACTAAATGTGCTAACTGACTTCATTAAAATAATAAACCATTTTGGAGGGGCCTAGTATGGTGACTCTCAACTTAACTGAAATGAGCTGGGGCTTGTAATATCATGGGATGCTATTAAACTCTCTGTGCCATGAGCACAAACATTTCTGGTTATATCTTGTATCTTATATCTAGTAAGATATAAAGAAACAGCCTTTCTCCCTCTAGTTATAAGACCTAATAGTCCCTCTAGTTATAAGACACTGATAAAGGCAGAAGTCTTGGTAGGCTACCTTTGCAAACCTTCTGATGCAGGCTATTATTCTCCCTTACTCTTCCCAAAAAGAAAAAAAAATGTGCCTTTAGTACTACTTTAATTTTCCCTGTATTTTCCGTAGATACAGCAGCTCATTCAAATTTATAGGCTACTGTTCCCACACAAACACAGCTGCTGGGGAACCAGAATAGTGTGAACCTAGCCCAAAATATTTCCTCCCTTGTTTCTTATATTAGGGTGACTCCATTTCCTTTTCGAGTCCCATGGATCCTCCCTTGCGTGCACGTTCCTGGCTGTGACTACAGTTGTATGCCCACTCAAACTCACACCTGCAGCCCTGAAGCAATGCAAGCCCTACCCCTGCTCCTCCAGTGTAAAAGAATGACTATGGCTCCTGATGCTAGGTCTAGGAGAACAGGCAAGGAGATAGGGATAAAAAAAATAACACAAACTGGCGCTCCTGAAAAAAACACATGAATCATGTCTATGGATAAAGGATGTATACAGGGCTGATGGCAAAATTAGTTTCTGAGCCAAATACCACCAAAGGCCAGCTGTCCAAATAAAAAGTCAAAAGTTTATTCCAAACAAGTAAAAAACATGAGAAATATAACTGGATGTTGCACAGCTTTACCAGCAGGTGCCCAGATCCGGACTTGGGGCAAGAGGACCCAGATGGCAAAGAGATGCTTGAATGTGCTGGGAGACTTATATGGGAAGGAGATCCTGGTTGGGAGGTTGCCCGCAGCAGCCGAACAGCAGGGGGACTCAAGTCACCAGAAGTGACGTCACCAGGACACAGAGGTCAGCTGATGCAACAGAAGAATGCTGGGAGACCAGGAAGTTGAGCTGGTTGCCAGGACTACATGTTTCAGGGCATGCCCCAATTTTCACCAGGGGCGTGTAATGAAACATGTAGTCCTGGAAAATGGCTCAACTTCCTTGTCTCCCTGCATTCCCATGTTACATCAGCTGACCTCTGTGTCCTAGTGAGATCACTTCCCATGACTCAAGTCTCTCTGCTGTTTGTCCGCGGCGGGCGGCCTCCGAACCAGGACCCTCCTATTTGGGTCTCCCGGCAGATTCAAGGATCTCTTTGCATATTCCTCCTGCTGTAAGTCCATGTCTAGTCAACCGCTGGCAATGCTGTCTAACATCCAGCTATGGTTCTCATGTTTTTAACTTGTTTGACATAAACTTTTGAATTTTTATTTGGATACCTGACCTTTGGTGTTATTGGGCTCTGGAACTCATTTTGTTATCGGCCCCGTATACGCTATTTATCCATAGACAGGATTCATGTGTTTTTTTCAGGAGCGCCCGTTATTGTTTTGTTTTTATGCTTTTCCCCACTATACCCCATTATCCCAGAGAAACTTTGAGGCTACCCTGATTTGTGCCGTTCCTTGGCATTACATCTTGTCCCAGCTGCGGACATTTCATGATGATGGGGAGGTAGCAGTCTAGTGCCCAATTTGCTTGTGTGTGTGTATTATTTATGGAGATAGGGATGATGGGACATGTAGTACCAAAGAGGGTCATCATGTGGTGTGCTCAGATTGCACTACCTGACTGGAACGTTAGGGAAGTGCTGCGAAGAGATTGGAGCATGTGGCTCCAATCCAATGTGTGTTAAATTGCTTTTCTATGTTTTTAACCACTTGCCGACCGCCGCCTGACTATATACGGCGGCGGTCAGCCCCTCCCAGGCAAAGTGACGTACTGGTACGTCACTAGCCTGGGAGCGAATAGGGGGCGCGCGCGCGCCACCGGAGGCGCGCTCCCGCCCTCACTCGTACCCGACGAAGCCGGGGCGTGTAACCGGCGGACCCGATGTCTGCCGGTCACTCGCGATCGTCGGATATAGAGGGAGAAAGGCAGGCGGCTAATATAAACAAAGCCGCCTGTCATTCTCCCCTGTGTAAAAGCACAGATCACTCGGTCCTGCTATGTAGGACCGTTGATCTGTGCTGTTACACCACTAGCCACATCCAATGACAGTTAGAAACATGCCCCTAGGGACACACTTAACCCCTCCCTCTCCAATAAAGTTAACCCTTTCCCTCCCAGTGTCATTTTTACAGTAACAGTGCATATGTATAGCACTGATTACTGTAGTAATGTCACTGGTACCCCCAAAAGTGTCATAAATGTCAGTCAAGGGTCCGATCTGTCTGCCGCAATGTCGCAGTCCCGCAAAAAAAAATCACAGATCGCCCCCACGTCCCGCAGCGGAGAAAAACAGCGGATCGGCTGTCTGAAAGAGCCCTTACTGCGGCGGTCAGCCCTCACAATCAGAGCGACGTAGGTCTACATCGCTAGCCTATGAGGCTTCTAGGGAGCGAGCGCGCGCCGCCGGAGGCGCGCTCCCGCGCGGTCACGGACCCCCCCCGCGCGTGTGCCCGGCACACCCGATGTCCGCCGGGCACTCGCAATCATCCGTGACACCAGATGAACGGCAGGCGGCTGATGTAAACAAAGCCGCCTTCAATTCTTCCCTGTGTAAGAATGTGTAGGACCGTGTTCTCTGTTCTTACCCTAGTAGCCATGTCCAATCACAGTTAGAAGCACACCCCTAGGGACACACTTAACTCATTTTTACAGTAACAGTGCATATGTATAGCACTGATTACTACAGTAATGTCACTGGTAACCCCAAAAGTGTCAAAAATGTCAGTCAAGGGTCCGATCTGTCCGCCGCAATGTCGCAGTACCGCAAAAAAAATCGCAGATCGCCGCCATTACTCGTTAAAAAAAAAAAACAGCAAAAATGACAAAAATCTTGCCCTTTGTTAGTAAACGCGATAACTTTTGCGCAAACCAATCAAAATACGCTTTTTGCGATTTTTTTTACCAAACATATGTAGCATAAAACAAATTGGCCGAAAATGTTAAAATATTTTGATTTTTCCATTTTTTTTTTGGGGGAATTTCATATAAAAAAATGTGAAAAATATTGTTATTTTTGCAAAATTTATGCTCTTTTTTTGTTTACAGCGCATGATCAAAGAATCGCACAGGTGATCAAATACCACCAAAAGAAAGCTCTGTTTGTGGGAAAAAAAGGACGTCAATTTCGTTTAGGTACAGCGTCGCATGACCGCGCAATTGTCCGTTAAAGTCACGCAGTGCCAAATCGCAAAATAGGCCCTGGTCAGGAAGGGGGTAAAATCTTCCGGGGCTTAAGTAGTTAACTAACAATTGTGCGTGCGTGCGATGTTGTACCCAAATACAATTGATGTCCTTTTTTTTCCCACAAATAGAGCTTTCCTTTGGTGGTATTTGATCACCTTTGCGGTTTTTTAGATTTTGCTCTATAAACAAAAAAAGAGCAACAATTTTGAAAAATAATATTTTTTTACTCTCTGCTATAAAACATTCCCAATAAAAAAAAGATTTTTTTTATTTTTTTATTGGGAATGTTTTATAGCAGAGAGTAAAAAATATTGTTTTCTTTTTTTATCAGTTTAGGCCAATTTGTAGTCTGATACAGATTTTTGGTAAAAAAAAATCCCAAAAATCGTGTTTTAATTGGTTTGCGCATACAGATTTTTGGTAAAAAAAATCCCAAAAATCGTGTTTTAATTGGTTTGCGCAAAAGTTAAAGCATTTACAAACTATGGGATAGATCTTTGGACTTTTTGTCTTGCTTTTATTAGTAATGGTGGCGATCAGCAATTTTTAGCGGGACTGCGACATTGCAACGAACAGATCGGACCCCTAACTGACATTTTTGACACTTTTTGGGGTCCAGTGACACGAATACAGTAATCAGTGCTAAATAATATGCACTGTTTCTGTATAAATGACACTGGCAGGGAAGGGGTTAATACTGGGGGTGATCAAGGGATTAAAGGTATGCCTAAATGTGCTTGCTAACTGTGGGGGGGGCTCTGTGATAGGCACACAGAGATCGGTGTTTCAGCTTAGCTGAAACACACAATCTCACTGTGCCTGTCTGACAGAAGATCTGCCTGCTTTGTTTACATAGGCAGGCAGCTCTCCTGTCAGTTTCTCTAAAGATCGCGGGAGGCCGGCGATGATCGAGCCCGCTCCTCCTGCGGTCTGACTCCCGATGTGTCTAATCACAGCGGGAGTGTGGCTTCTATGTGATTATGTGCAGCTGAGCCGCCCTGCGCGGCTGCACGGGGCGGTCGGCAAGTGGTAATGTTTACGCCAGTATAAGTGAGTATATTACAATACAGAAAATAAAGAAGAGCTTTACTCATCTATACTCGTCCATATGCTTGCACATCTTTGCTCAGCTATACTAAACATTACTCAGGTCTTTACACACAGTTTTTGGCCCCTTGCACACGGGCTTTACAAGTTCCTGCGTAAACAGTAAATTATGACTCTCGTGTGCAAGCCTTAGTCTGCATTTACATGGATGTTTAGCCATGGTGCAAATCCCAGCAGCAGGAATCTGCAGTGCAAACAGCCGCAAATAGCTGCAGCTGCAGACAGCCTGTCATTGCAGTGTATGGGCTTGGGCTGCTATCTGCATGCAGCTAACAAACCCAGCAGCAGGAATCGGTAAATTACTGATGCTGGGATATGCACCGTGGCTAAACATATAACATTTTTTGTGTCTTTATTGAACACACCCACGGTAGTAAACTTTGTTTTTATTCTTGCATGCTGTACATTGAGAGAGCTGTGCCTCAACCGTAAATCATGTGTGCATACCATTCAGACGACCCGTGAACCCAGAAGGAAGACTGGGTGAAGATGGAATCGATGTCAGCGGTGACAGCGTGCTGCTGGAGGGATCCGTTTTTTAGGTAATTCTGTCATAGTACGCTAGTACGCGGTGCATACTAGCACATCAGTACACGAGCTTGCAAAGGGACCTGTTTTTTTTTTTTTGAGAAAATGGTTTACTACCGCTTTAAATCTTCACAGTGATGGAGGAAAAAGTAAGCGAGCCCGTCGACTAATATATGTCAATTAAAGGCAATTGTAGCTAGTAGTTTGCACACCTAGAGTCTAAATAGTGAAATGAGTTTGGAGGTGTGGTTTAGAGCTACTTCAATTGATGAAAGGCAGTCAAACCTTTTAAAATTGCTGTTCATAAGAAGCCTCAGCTGATGTAAACCATGCCTCACAAAAAGGAGCTTTCTGAAGACATACGATCAAGAGTAGCTGACCTGCATAAGGCTGGAAAGGGATACAAAGCAATCTCAAAATGTTTAGGCATCCATCAGTCAACAGTTAGACAAATTGTCTATAAATAGAGACAAATTAATACTTTGACTACTCTTCCTAGAAGTGGGCGACCAGCCAACATGACTCCCAAGGCACAACGCAAAATCTTCAGTGAGGTAAAGAAGAACCCACGAGTAACAGCTTAAAGGCTGAAGACATAATTGGACCTGGTAAACATCCCTGTTCAGGAGTCTACCATACAGACGTCTTTAAAGGTGGCAGGGTGTCCATGGCAGAACACCACGGAGGAAGCCACTGCTGTACAAGAATTGCTGTGTGCCTGAAGTTTGCCAAAGAGCATCCTAATGGAAAAATGTTTTGTGGACTGATGAAACAAAAGTTAAATTGTTCAGGAAGAATACTCAGCTCTATGTATGACACAAAAAGGGCACAGCTTACCAACATCAACCCAACAATTAAGTATGGTTGAGGTAATGTGATCTGGGATTGGTTCGCTTCCTTATGGCCTAGACTTGCCATCATTGAGGGAAAAATGAATTCCCAAGTTTAACAAAATATCATACATGATAATGTCAGGGTGGCTGTCTGCCAGCTGAAGCTTAGTAGAAGTTGGGTGATGCAGCAGGGCAATAACCTTAATCATTGAAGTAAATCCACCACAGATTGGCTTCAGAAAACAAAAATGTGCTTTTTGGAGTGTTCCAAGCAGAGGCCATATCTTAACCCCTTAGAGATGCTGTGGAATGACCTCAAGAAAGTTGTTTACACCAGACATCCTACAAATATATCTGAGCTGTAGCAGTTTTTTAAAGAGGAATGGTTAAACATTCCCCCTGCATGTTTTGCAGGTCTGATCCAGAGCTACCGAGCTTGCTTGAAGTCATTGCTGCCAAAGGAGGTTCAGTCAACTATTAACTCCAAGGCTTCACTTCCTTTTACCTTCAGCACTGTGAATGTTAAAGGAGGTTAAAAAAAAACACAAGAAATTAGAATTGTTTGTGTTATCAGCTTAAGCATATTGTGTTTCTCTATTGTGACTTAGATGATGAACAGATCACATTTTATGTCAAATTACTGCAAAAACAAAAACAGTTACTCCACGGCGTTGACATACTTTTTTCTTGCCACGGTATATAATGTCCATTTCTTCCTATTTAAAACATATATAAAAAAAATATATATTCTTATTTAAATAAGCTACAAAATTAGAAACCCTATGTGTGCCAGATGGAAATGTATAATATGTAGCTGGAACACAGTTTTAAGGTGCCGAACCAACACATTTCCATAATGAGAAAAAAAAAATGCTCTTGGACTGAAGTGGCTGAAATAAATTCTTGTTAATTGCAGAAAATTGCATACTTTAATTGAAAGTATACGTAAACCCTAGCAAGGAACTCATCCCTGAAATAGTGGATAAGATTAGCCTACCAAGGCTCCTTGAGGGACTCACGGCTCAAATGTGCTATAGATACTCAAAAATGTTATTTATTTATGTAAAACCTTTATCTAAAAAGGAAAACAATGTTTTCTGCAACTCAATTCAAATTTTAAAGTATTTAAATCTGCTAGTATATCTAACACTTCCCTCCCCCCAGACTGACAATGCTGCTGTCCAAAGGTGCCCCCTGTGCTCCTTCATCCAAAGTGGGGGCAGTCGAATGCAGGAGGTGTGTAAGTGGGCATATCACCAGGTGAAAATGGGGACATGCTTAAAAAATGAGTACAAATGTAGCTATCACATCTATTGATTGGTAAGCTGCAATATATAACATTTTTGTTTTTTTGTTTAAAAGAGAAGTAAGGACAAAGCTCATTTGCCATACTTCTCCCATGTGCCACAGAAGTGCACTTAGTTCTACACTCCTGTGACCCAGATTCAGCCAAGAACAGGTCAAAGTCTGCTTTTGGCTGACATCACAAATCCGCTAAAGGCTCTGCAGAGATCCCAACAATAATGCTGGGATCCACCCAGATGCCTGAATGGCAGATGGCTCAGCCTTTCAGTGCGCTGTTTAGAGCCTGAGCCAGCCACTCCCGCCACCTCCTCAGCCCACCATTTCAGTGAGCACTGGTGGGGCACAGCAGAGAGCTAGTGACTGAAAGTCACCAATCTGTGCTCATAGCAGACCCAAGAAATTAGCTGTTTTTGATCGGTTAGTTATCAGTGTAAAGCTTGCGGAGGACAGATGCAGCATCGCATCGATCTGCAGTCATCTAGGTGAGCATTTATGTTGTTTATTTTAAATCCTACACTTCTTTTTTAACCACTTGCCTACTGGGCACATATACCCCCTTCCTGCCCAGGCTAATTTTCAGTTTTCAGTGCTCTCACACTTTGAATGGCAATTACTAAAGTCATGCAACACATGACATATAAAATTGTTGTCCTTTTCTCACACAAATAGCTTTCTTTTGGTGGTATTTAATCACCACTGGGTTTTTTATTTGTTTCGCTATAAATAAGAAAAGACTGAAAATGCATTTTCTTTGTTTCCTTTATAACGTTTTGCAAATTAGTAATTTTTTTTTTCATACATTTTGCCAAAAATTATAATGCTACATATCTTTGGTAAAAAATAATCCAAATCTGTGTATATTATTTGGTCTTTGTGAAAGTTAGGGTGCCAATCATTGAAAATTGATCACACCTGATGTACTAGTGGCCTATTTCATTTCTTGAGACACTAACAAGTCAGTGTTTGAAATAGACTTCTCAGCTGTCACGATACTTCAGGAAAGTTGTTTCATATCTTAAAGTAAAGCAAAACATACATAACAGAACAAAACAGAAAGGTTTCACACGTCAAAAGGAGAGAGAGAGGTGTTACGTGTCTTCAGAGTGTAGTATGTTCTTTTCTCATCTCTGCTTGATCTGTAGATACAATTGTCTTCTATACTATATGTAAAGACGATTACAGCAAAATGTGTGTCCCAAGAAGGTAGTTATTCTAAATATAAAAGTAACACCCACTCTTGCATATATGGTTTGAGTTTATAGTAGGACACATAACTCCACCCGTCATACTAACATAAAAACTCAGAATAGAAATACATACATAGCAAAATGGCTTCTCTGTCCTTGACAAAGATATATTGAAGTAACCTTTAAAACTAACATATTACATTATAACATTCATATTTATTTTAGAGACTTTTATCATTCAAAATAATATTAAAATTTAAATCTCTAACAATTCCCTCTAAATGCACTAGAATCAACTAATAAAAGTGCATTCATCTTAAATAAGAAATGTCTCTGATCATCTTTTTTTTTTTTTTTTTTTTTTACAATACAAACAAATTATAACAAACAATACAATACATAATAATAGAATTGGATATTTCAGATAATGTACATAATCACTTCTCCAAAACCAAGAGATTTTTCTGTTAAAAATGTAACTATTTCATTCCATCAAGACACTATAAATCATTATAGTATTTATTTAATAAAGTTGGTTTTCCATCCAAATGATGTAGTATCATCAAAGATTTTCTTCCTTCAATTTCATAAATGTATTTAACTTTTTGTAAAACTCATACATCTTAAACCATATCATATAAAGTATCTCACAAAAGTGAATACACCCCTCACATTTTTGTAAATATTTTATTATATCTTTTAATGTGACAATACTGAAGAACAGTGTAATGTAGTGAGTGTACAGCTTGTATAACAGTGTAAATTTGCTGTCCCCTCAAAATAGCTCAACACACAGCCAATAATGTCTAAACCGCTGGCAACAAAAGTGAGTACACCCCTGAGTGGAAATGTCCAAATTGGGCCCAAATGATGAATATTTTGTGTGGCCACCATCATTTTCCAGCGCTGCCTTAACCCTCTTGGGCATGGAGTTCACCAGAGTTTCACAGATTGCCACTGGAGCCTTCTTCCACTCCTCCAGGATCACAACACGGAGCTGGTGGATGTTAGAGACCTTGCGCTCCTCCACCTTCCATTTGAGGATGCCCCATAGATGCTCAATAGGGTTAAGGTCTGGAGACATGTTAGGCCAGTCCATCACCTTTACCCTCAGCTTCTTTATCAAGGCAGTGGTCGCCTTGGAGGTGTGTTTGGGTTGGTTATCATGTTGGAATACTGCCCTGCGGCCTAGTCTCTGAAGGGAGGGGATCCTTCTCTGCTTCAGTATGTCACAGTTAGACATATGCCGGTTTTCGGTAATTCGATATATCGCGGTATTGCATAGCCACGGTATTGTTATTGTGGCATTTTTAAAATACCGAGTTTCTCTGTCAAGTCTGCCTGACTTTAGAATGGATACATTTCAGTGAGCTGGATGACTCATTCACTCACACAGCTCTCCCAGTAACTATAAACAAAAATGTTTACATTGTATCTTTTCCTTCCCTCTGCCAGGGAGAAAGGAAGTTTAACCTCTTAAAGACTGGATCTTTCTCTGACACTTGTTGCTTGCAAGTTAAAATCAGTTTTTTTTTGCTAGAAAAGTACTTAGAACCCCCAAACATTTTATATATTTTTTTAGCAGAGACCCTACAGAAAAAAAATGGCGATTGTTGTAATATTTTATGTCACACTGTATTTGCGAAGCAGTCTTTCAAACGCAATTAATAGACTTTAATGAATAAAAAAAAAAAAAAAACGTAACAGTAAAGTTATCCCAATTTTTTTTTTTTTTGTTACACAGAGAATCGTGAGAGAATCGTGATCTTTATTCCAAGCTAAAAAATCGTGATTCTCATTTTGGCCAGAATCGTGCAGCTCTAATATACATATATATATATATATATATATATATATATATATATATATATATATATATATATATATATATATATATATATATATACACACACACACACACACGCATAGCAGCCCACATTACATTATTATATAGCCATCAAGCAGTGTCTGGCCTACCTGGTGATGACTGGTCCTGGCGCTCTGATCCGATGGCCTGGTCTTTAAAGGGGCAAATCCTTGCGATCCAGAAGTGGTTAAACCTGCAGGAGGACCGGTGTTTTTATCTATTAATTACTTTACTATTGCTTTAGGCCTGGTTCACATGTATGCGGGTTGGCGGTTCACATGTATGCGGGTTGGTGGTTCACATGTATGCGGGTTGGCGGTTCACATGTATGCGGGTTGGCGGTTCACATGTATGCGGGTTGGCGGCCCACATTTGCACTGGCATAGCAGCCCATTGATTTGAACGGGCTGCTATGCCCTCATTTTCCGCAGAAAAAAGGTGCATGCAGCATTTTTTTAAAATTCAGTGGCCTTGAAATCCATCCTGCTTTTGCACCATGCGACTAACCTGCAGTTCCTGCTCTGGCAAGCTTTCTGCATTTTTTGTATACGTGGGCACGGCATTTAAAAACAGTTTGCGTGTGCAGCAACGGCAGGTAAGTCGCATGGTGCAAAAGAAGGATGGATTTCATGGCCACTGCATTTTTTTAAATTCTGCATGCACCTTTTTTCAGCTGAAAATGCAGGCATAGCAGCTCAAGCCCATTCACATCAATGGGCTGCTATGCCTGTGCAAATGTGGGCCCCCAACCCGCATACATGTGAACCACCAACCCGCATACATGTGAACCAGGCCTAAAGCAATAGTAAAGTAATTTATAAACAACACCTCCTTCAGGTTTAACCACTTCTTGACCACAAGGATTTGCCCTCTTAATGACCAGGCCATCGGATCGGAGCCGAGCGCCAGGACCAGTTATCACCAGTTAGGCCAGACACTGCTTGATGACCTATTTTAGGCCTGGTTCACAGAGTCTGTACTGACTGACTATATAATAATGTGCATAAGTGAACCAAAGCCCCTAAATTCAGCAATGAAATTGAAGTGAGGTGGAAATTTAATAATTTAAATTTAATAATAGAATACCGTGATAATACCGTATACCGTGGCAAAACCTTAATCAATTAATCGCAGCATGAAAATCTGATACCGTCACAAGCCTAGTCACAGTACATGTTGGCATTCATGGATCCCTCAATGAACTGTAGCTCCCTGGTGCCAGGAGCATTCATGCAGCCCCAGACCATGACACTCCCACCACCATGTTTGACTGTAGGCAAGACACGCATGCCGTTGTACTCCTCACCTGGTTGCCGCCACACATACTTGACACCATCTGAACCAAATAAGTTAATCTTTGTCTAATCAGACCACAGGACATGATTTCAGTAATCCATGTCCTTAGTCTGCTTGTCTTCAGCAAACTGTTTGCGGGCTTTCTTGTTCATCATCTTTAGAAGAGGCTTCCTTCTGGGATGACAGCCATGCAGACCATTTTGGTGCAGTGCGCAGTGCATGGTCTGAGCACTGACAGGCTTACCCCCCCACCCCTTCGACCTCTGCAGCAATGCTGGCAGCACTCATTCGTCAATTTCCCAAAGACAACCTCTGGATATGACGCTGAACACGTGCACTCAACCTCTTTGATCGACCCTAGCGAGGCCTATTCTGAGTGGAACCTGTCCTGTTAAACCGCTGTATGGTCTTGGCCACTGTGCTGCAGCTCAATTTCAGGGTCTTGGAAAACTTAATATAGCCTAGGCCATCTTTATGTAGAGAAACAATTATTTTTTTCAGATCCTTAGCGAGTTCTTTACCATGAGGTGCCATGTTGAACTTCCAGTGACCAGTATGAGAGACTGAGAGCGATAACACCAAATCTAACACACCTGCTCCCCATTCATACCTGAGACCTTGTAACACTAGTGAGTCACATGACATCGGGGAGGGAAAATGGCTAATTGGGCATAATTTGGACATTTTCACTTAGGGGTGTACTCACTTTTGTGGCCAGCGGTTGAGACATTAATGGCTGTGTGTTGAGTTATTTTGAGGGAACAGCAAATTTACAGTTATACAAACTGTACACTCACTACTTTACATTGTAGCAAAGTGTCATTTCTTCAGTGTTATCACATGAAAAGATATAATAAAATATTTACAAAAATGTGAGGGGTGTACTTGCTTTAGTGAGATACTGTAATTATTTTCCTATTTCAATGTAAGGAAGAAGTAAATAATATCTTTGATATGTAAAATGATATTACTCTGTAATATAAATTATTATTATTAAATAAAATCTCTTCTATCCCAGCAAATTTCTATTCGTACAATATAAGCCTTTATACATTACCTTTCACACCAAACAATTATAAGTATGATAAGTAATCATAACTCTTCATTATTCAATTGCCATATTAATTTTTATATAATCTATCTATCTATCTATCTATCTATCTATCTATCTATCTATCTATCTATCTATCTATCTATCTATCTATCTATCTATCTATCTATCTATCTATCTATCTATCTATCATCTATCTATCTATCTATCATCAGTAAGCAACTCTTTCCTATGCTCTTTTTCAACATTCTGTATTATTTAGTTTGACAGTAACTCAGTTTGGGCAACACAAAATCAGATTGTTCTCTTCCACACAAGCCTGTTTGTACTTTAGCTATATCTTTTTTCATCTAGATATAATTAGCATCTTCTTCAAAGAAGTATATATTCATAAGTCATGTAAAATTCCTAAACCTATTTTTTTTAAAATAAGATAAATCTATCCTCTAGATGGTAATAATGCTTCAAGTGTACAATTTTGTACATCCTTGTTATAGCAACCCATCCATCTAACTTTCCCAAGTTGTGTGTATTCTAGCAAGATTAGTTAAATAAAATAAATTCTATGTTTACAAGTCTATCATATGTGTTTCTGTAAAATAATTAAGAAACCTAGATGTGACAACTATAATGTAAACTAAACTAGTATCATTATTATTAGCTGTTGCTGTGATATCAATCTTCCAAGGATCTACTAGACTAACAAAGGTTGTCTAGGAGAAGGTATCAAATTTCAATGTCAACACGGAGTCACTTATGTTTCCTTCTATCTTGTCACTGCCATCAAGATTATTACAGCAGATTTTACACATAATATTCCCATAACAGTATAATCCATTCTATTTGAATAAGCAACACAATGTGTAAAATATGTTCAAGCTCCAAACACTTATATTCTCCAATATCAGACAATTCATAAATAAATTCATATATGAGAAGCGCATCCCAACTCCCCCTCTCATAGTGATCAAACGATCAGAATGCCTCTTATGAAACAAGTCCATATGAGGAAAATGTTGAAGTCCATCCAAAAAATGATAGTTCTTTGATAACACAATTAGAAAGGAAGTAATGATGAAAGCAAAACAAAAAATAGAGGTTTAGTTGTGCTTGTCTCATGGTCATAATAGAATTCAAAAATCCAGAAAGAAATCAAATCATTTTCTTTAAACTTAGAAACAAAAAACATATCTAAGAGAGAAAATGAAAACAAGTAACACATTCTTATAAAAAAAAAATATATATATATATGTTTTTCTGAAGTAATGTTTATTGATCAATATGGACCATTCTAGGCTCATAGACCTTTCTGCGTTGTTTACCCATTCTTTGAACAAAATAATAAACTGTATTCCCAACCTAAGAATAATAAAGGGACCTTCCCAGTTGGCATCCCAAGTACCTTCAGATCTATAATTCTTAACCATAACTTGAGTTCCTGAAATACATTTCTTGACATACTCAGAAGTAGGAATCTTATTTAAAACATAATTTCTATTTAAATCTTGCAAGGGTCAAGCCATATTCTTTGCAGCAAACTTCTGAAGTTATTTTACCTGTTGTTGCAATGTTTGCAACCGCACTTCTTACTATACAACCGATTATAAATAACTAAGTATGCTAATCTCAAAAGATAGAATAGACATTCTTCATCATGTCATCAATTCAAAAAGTGACAAATGTTTACTAGAAAATGCTATAGCTACTAAAGATACTAAAGCTCTTAACCTAAAATATAGCAGGTAAATAAGTCACCCAATCTTTAGTTTAGTTTTTATTGGAAAGTGCCTGCACTTAGGTAATAAATATCTTAAGAAATAATATATATTAAAAATAATATATATTAAAAATTGGAATAAGCTGCTGCTGATAAAAAAAGGAAAATACCTTTTATATAAGTTAAATACCTTTTACTTAAGTTAAATAGGTAAGTATCAGCGCTGCTCAGTAATTCATATTGTGCTATTAATATGTGCAAATATTGTGCTTAAATATGTGCAAAAATTATTTTAAATTAAATAAAATACCATTACCATACCATACCATACCATGTGAAATATACCATATAAATGAAGTATGTTATAAAGTGCTAAGTGATATTATCTTAATACCATAAGTACATAGATAAAACCAGATAAATAATATACAAAATATCCAGAAATAATTATAAAGTGCTATGTGATATTACTTTTAAACTAATTTGCATTAATATATAAATAAATCCAAATAAATATTATTCAAAGTGTCCAGTGCTTGGTGACAGTAAATAAACTCTCCTCTTCATACAAAAAGTGATCAGTGCTTGTCTGCTGTCTTAAACCAATATGGAGATAATCAAAGTGCTCAGTGCTTGTGCGTCCGGATGCTCCCCTCTCAGTCCACTACTCACCGGACTGTTAATGGAATCAAGCTTTTATATTATTCTCAACAGTCAGGATCGCAGGAAAGCACCAGGTATACAGCACCCCAGATCACTATCTCCTCTTACTCAGATCGCAGCAGTCTCCAATTAATATCATCCAGGAACAGATCCACCATATAAAAGTTCAAATAGAAAGAGACCTCATTGTGCAGTATTATCGACTTTATTAAAGATCAAATACAATTGCACTTACAGCGTTGTATATCAAACATGCGGTATAAGCTCCTAGCTCGGGACGCCAAACATTCCTTTGTGTTCCACCCGCTCAAACCGGAAGTGACGTGGTACGTAAGAGTAACGGCTTGACGCGCTTCGCTTTTGAGAATGCTCTGATTTTATCTATGTACTTATGGTATTAAGATAATATCACTTAGCACTTTATAATATACTTCATTTATATGGTATATTTCACATGGTATGGTATGGTAATTTATTACATTTATTTAATTTAAAATAATTTTTGCACATATTTAAGCACAATATTTGCACATATCAATAGCACGATATTAATTACGGAGCAGCACTGATACTTACCTATTTAATCTTTAGTTTAGGTTTACCTTTTCCTTTTGGATTGTTCTATAAACAAATCAAACAAGAACCAGAAGTTTGATGACAAAAGGGCTCTAAAAATAAGTATTTCAAAAATTTAGTTCCAATAGCTCATACAAAAAATCAGGTACTGGATGTGCAAAAAGAGCATAATTAAATTTCAATAGCGTTCTAGCCATTATTGTTGAAATATAAGGAACTAATTGAACTTCAATATTTTTACAATACATTTTATCTCCACTATTAGTCTGCACTGATTCTAACTAAGATAACATTTCAGGGCCCCCTTCTTTAAAGGAGTAGCCTTTTCAGATTTTTATATTCTGACTACTACACTCACAATTGCTTTAATTTTGCAAAAGGACCACTATTTCTGAAAGAAACTTGATCATGTTGAAGTAGATTTTTTTTGAGAATCAACCATGCCTGTCATGGACCAAATAAAAACATAAACTGTGAGTAAATGAATTTGCACTGTCACTCTGACTGCAAAACAAACACACGGCAGCCTCAGGTTCAGCTCTTTGTGCAGACATATATCCAGGAAGCTTCTGTTGTAACAAAAGTTACTGATCTGGAATCCAAACAGCAAGTCCCATCACATACTCTCCATTGTGCCAATATCTGGATCTATCTATATAGACACAGGAAATTGCCTCCTGACAAATGTCCACTAAAAGGTGAAGGAGTGACTCTTTCATGTTCAATTACACAACTGTGGCTCTGTCTCTCACATTGCGTCATTTGAGCCAAGAAATATTTTTCTCTCACTTCAGCTGTTAAGCCTTTCTCCTCAAGATCCAATTGTCACTAGGAAAATCTTTGTGAATTAAGCCTGCTTGCCTTTCTTTGTAATAACACCTTTTAGTGTAACCTGAGGTGTTCGAAAAACAAGTGGTGCAAAACCCACAATGTGTCTGACTTCTAGCATTGTCCAATGCTCTCTTAACACATTTTTGTAAAAGTACTGATAAAATTGTCTCATCACCCACATAAACTAGAATGTAAAATGGTTGAGAGAGAGAGATCTACATTAATCAGAAATACTGAATTTATCAGGGCTTTCTTTAGATCTTCAAATGATTGTATACAAGGCTTCTCCTATTACTAAAAACATTTGCGCTATATCCTCAATAAGTCTCCATAATTCACTAGGATTTGCCCAGACAGATGGATTGTCTGCAAAAATCTGAATACATTCTCAAAAGTTGACAAGGCCTTCTTATGACAATTACATTACTAGGTAATAGTACCTTTTTAAATTGTTTTTTTTCTTTTTGCTTCGTCCATGAACTCTCTTCCATGTATCTGGAAGGATAGACACAAAAATCTGTCATTCTCTGAGCCACAGAAGAAATGAAAACTGTCATGGGATAGCTAGTTAGTTTGTGTAACTGGATCTTTGCTACTCTGTAAGGACTGATAGTGTATGCCTTAAATGTCACATTATTTTCAGAGAGCGTAGAAGAAAATCTATTACTGTCAGTGGTAGCTGTCACACTTTGTATCCCATTATACTGTTGGTAACAATCTTGTTTATCGAGTATTTCATTTTTATAGTTTTTGACAGATTTTGATTGTACATCTGCAAAAAAAAACGTGTACACTGCTTGTTAATATGACTTTCTTGGTTATAGCAAAAACAAAGAAGTTGTTTGGAGACGGATTTTCTCATGAAACTTACAGACTTGGGCCCGCCCATAAACTGTAATTGGCCAATTCCCTGAGAAAGACTCCTCCCACAATCAGAGTTCTTACTCTTACCAGAAATGTTTATTGCAGACTTTTAGCAGTTGACTTTTAGAAACTTTAGGTTGCGCAAAATTTGCGTTTTGACATTTGCTGGGCAGCCTCAAGTAAATTAGGACAATCTACTACCTTTATTTAATACCTAAATCCAAGTTTGGAATCTTTTGTAAAAATTGCTAAATCCATAACTTGTTTCATGCAACCTCATCTATAGAATTGTTGTTAAACACTAAACACCAAGTTAATATAGTTGGGGGGAGTACCGCGCTTTAAAGTGCTTAATACAACATAGATAAAATTATATACATATGTGAAAAAGTGCCAAAGTGCTTCTTAAATATAATATTCACAAGTTATGTGTCTCAATGTGTAAAATAAATACAATCCGATATAAATCCTTCAATTAATATAATAGGTGATAAAATGGACTAAACTAAAATTCATCTTAGTAGAACCAACTATATCAATACAATATATAGTGAAAAAAAGTTATAAATCCGTGACCTTTTCAAAATTAAATAATGTGCTCTAAATAAGTGATATCCAATAAAGTGCTGAAGTGTCCTTAAAATAATTATATAAATATATAGTGATCAACAAAATCTTCTTTATCCAAATTTGGCATGCAGGTGCTCTTTCGTGCGGTGCCCACTAGGTGTCCTAAGCGCTCACCTCACTGCTCCTTAAAAAGAGCCTTAAGTTGTATGCCTCAGTATGCTGTTCCTTCCTCCTTATTGGCATATATGTACCATTATGAATCCTCGGTTATATCTCCCTTGTATAAACAGCTATATTCCAGGGGATATATGCGGTCCTTTATATCTCCAAAAAAATCAAATTGGGCCAAACATGGTGAAGTACGTCCCATAAATTTATTTAAAAAAAGTAAGAGTAACACTCACATTGCTTTGCGTCTTGTTTCTAGCATACCAAACATTCCTTTGCCGATACGTCACTTCCGGTTTGGCTATCCTACGCGTTACGCTGCGTACCCACGCTGCGTACCCTGGAAGAAGCTGCGTGGGTACGCAGCGTAACGCGTAGGATAGCCAAACCGGAAGTGACGTATCGGCAAAGGAATGTTTGGTATGCTAGAAACAAGACGCAAAGCAATGTGAGTGTTACTCTTACTTTTTTTAACCACTTTAGCCCCAGCCCTATTTCGGACACTTTTTGTTCACAAGTTAAAACCAGTATTTTTTCCTAGAAAACTACTTAGAACCCCCAAACATTATATATATATATTTTTTTAGCAAAGACTCTGGAGAATAAAATGTCGGTCATTGCAAAATTTTTTGTCACGCGGTATTTGCGCAGCGGTCTTTAAAACGCCATTTTTTTGGAAAAAATTTGAAAAATCACATTTCACTGCATTTAAAAAATACTAAACAGTAAAGTTAGCCCATTTTTTTTGTATATTGTGAAAGATGATGTCACGCCGAGTAAATAGATACCAAACATGTTACGGTTTAAAATTGCGCCCCCCCGTGGGATGGCGACAAACTACGGTCAATAGAGATCTCAATCTGCGACGCTTTAAATTTATTTAACGGTTACCAGTTTAGAGTTAGAGTGTAGCTCTTTTTTTTTAATTATTGCCCACGCTCTGGCGATCGCGGCGATACCTCACATGTGTGGTTTGAACAGCGATTTCATTTGCGGCTCGACTTGCGTATACGTTTTTTTTTGTGCGCGAGCTAACGGTGACGGGGACGGCTAAATTTTTTTTTTTTTTTTTTCCTATTTATTTTTTCTTTTTTTTTTAAACTTTATTACAGGTTTTTAAAAAAAAAAAAAATCTGATCACTTTTATTGCTGTCACAAGCAATGTAAACATCCCTGGTGACAGCAATATGTCGTGACAGGTACACTTTATGGAGGGATCGAGGGTCTAAAAGACCCTAGACCCCTCCACTACACTTCCCTGTATGCAAAACGCCGAAAACGGCATTTTTGCATACAGCCGTTTTTCAAATCTGCCGCCTTTTGCAGCACAGTAACCCGGACGTGACGTCATGGACGCCGCCTCCGGGTTACGTCATCGGAGACCCGATCGATGCCGTTTCCGGCATTCATCGGGACTCCATCCAGCCGGCGGACGTGCCGGCTGGGTGCTCGGGGCTCCCGGTGGGACGGTAGCCCCGAGCAAAGCCGCGGAAGGCGGCGGGAGGGGGGGGACGTCCCCTCCCGCCCCCCCAGGTAACGATCGAGCAGCTCCCGAGCCGCATCGATCGTTACCGACGGAAAGCCGACCGTCGGCTTCAAACAACGGTACCGGGATGATGCCTCTAGCTAGAGGCATCATCCCGGTATAACCACTCAAAGTCAGCCGACGTAGAGGTTACGTGACTGGTAGTAAAGTGGTTAAATAAATTTATGGGACGTACTTCACCATGTTTGGCCCAATTTGATTTTTTTGGAGATATAAAGGACCGCATATATCCCCTGGAATATAGCTGTTTATACAAGGGAGATATAACCGAGGATTCATAATGGTACATATATGCCAATAAGGAGGAAGGAACAGCATACTGAGGCATACAACTTAAGGCTCTTTTTAAGGAGCAGTGAGGTGAGCGCTTAGGACACCTAGTGGGCACCGCACGAAAGAGCACCTGCATGCCAAATTTGGATAAAGAAGATTTTGTTGATCACTATATATTTATATAATTATTTTAAGGACACTTCAGCACTTTATTGGATATCACTTATTTAGAGCACATTATTTAATTTTGAAAAGGTCACGGATTTATAACTTTTTTTCACTATATATTGTATTGATATAGTTGGTTCTACTAAGATGAATTTTAGTTTAGTCCATTTTATCACCTATTATATTAATTGAAGGATTTATATCGGATTGTATTTATTTTACACATTGATAACTTTTGAATATTATATTTAAGAAGCACTTTGGCACTTTTTCACATATGTATATAATTTTATCTATGTTGTATTAAGCACTTTAAAGCGCGGTACTCCCCCCAACTATATTTATCTGAATTGTGTAGGTTACCAATTTCTTGTACCTGCGGCATTAAAGGTGTTATATTATATTGTAGACAACAATTAGAGAGACAGCGCGAGAATTTCACCAACCCTTTATACTAAACACCAAGTTATTTTCCATTTATCTAATTTGCAAACAGTTCTTTCCACAATCTCAATCAATAGATTATTTTGTAAGCTTTGTTCTGCCTCTTGTGTGTGTTTGGAATGACCACATGTAAGGACACACCTTTAAGGGCTTAAATATTCATAAAAAGATAACAATAATTTACATGCAGCATTAAACTTAGGTTAAGGTTTTACGCATCAAAAGGAGAGAGAGAGAGAGAGAGAGAGAGGTGTTACATGTCTTCAGAGTGTAGGATGTTCTCTTCTCATCTCTGCTTGATCTGTAGACACAGTATAGTTGTCTTTTATACTATATGTAAAAACAATGTCAGCAAAAAGAATTAGGGGTGTGCACCTGCGCCTATGGGTGGCCTCAAAAAATTAAATATTAGATATGTGCAGCATAAATTACTATAAATTATTACTGAAATAGGTGAATGAATAAATAAATAAAATGAAATAAATAACTAATGTGCAGCTGCAATAAACTCCTCCTGCCACAAGGACAGACAAAGTAAAATAGAAAGAGGGATATTTGAATACGCCACGCTTAATGCGCTTGCAACAGATGTATACCAAAAATATGTATATAGTGTATTACAAACTTAAAATTGTGCAAAAGCTCATATGCGCCATAGACAATACTACAAATATGTGACTCAATCCAGCTGTAATCGGGAAATAACTGAATATTATACACAGAATCCTGTAGAGAATAATGATAATAATGTCCACAATGTATCAGTCTGTGTTGGGTGTAATATTACACCATATAGGGATGTAAATCCAGGGTATCCATATAAATAATCCAGGCAGGATGATGTATTGGTAATAGGAAGTTTAAGGGTCACCACAGTGCTCGGGGGGTGTTTGTCAGAAGACTCACCAGAAAAGTTGGATCCCCTCCTACCTTACGGCAGGGAGATCATTCAGGCTTATGGAGAGTAGAATTTCTCCTCCCAAGACATAGAACTGTGCTGCTGGTCCTCACGCTATTCCTGGATATAGATTCCCTTGTGCGTGCACTCCGTGGGCGATGGGTATTAAAAAAATATCTGAAGCCTTATAGTGAAATCCGTATTAATAATTTATTTAAATATATGGTCTGTCATATAAAAAAACTTTCATGCATAGGAGACAGACGTATAAAGAACTGGATAAAAAACAACATTAAAAGTAGGAAAACAGTCTAGGCACGGATAGTACGGTATACACCGTGCGTTCCACACCATCCTACCAAACTTCCGGTCACGTGCCCCTACGTGCGTTCCAAAATGACGCGTTTTGTCATCAACAAGTGACGTCTTCAGATCTTGGAATGCACGTACGGAAGTAAACACTGTATTTTATAACCACCAGTATCCTTTTCATTGGTTAGCCTACACACCTCCCTGATACCATGATAGGTATGAGGGGCGGCTATTAATGTTTATACAAACAAGAGTATTATATACACATATCGTATGTTCATAAAAAGGATTTACAAGGTTAGTAGCCTTAATAGGTGGTTATACCATATGCCACATTTATAATACATATATCTCTTATTGCATCACTTACTAAATAAACAAATATTAAAAAATACTAAATAAAAATAGCAAAAAGTGTGTCCCAAGAAGGTAGTAATTCTAAATATAAAAGTAACACCCACTATTGCATATATGGTTTGAGTTTATAGTAAGACACATAACTCCACCCAACGTACTAATATAGAGACTCAATAGAAACACATACATAGCAAAATGGCTTCTCTGTCCTTGACAAAGACTTATTAAAGTAACCTTCAAAACTAACATATTACATTATAACATTCATATGTATTTTAGAGACTTTTATCATTTAAAATAATATTAATCTCTAAATCTCTAACAGCCAAGATAGTACAAATACCCCCAAATTACCTCTTTTTGGAAAGTAGACATTCCAAGGTATTTAGTAAGAGGCATGGTGAGTTTTCGTTAAAGTTGTAATTTTTTCCACAGTTCTTTGCAAAATAAAAAGATATATTTGTTTATTATTTTTCACAAAATTGTCATATTAACAGGTTATTTCTCTCACATGGTGTATGCATACTTGAAACTACACCCCAAAACACATTCTGCTACTCCTCCTAAGTAAGGCAATACCACATGCGTGAGACTTTTTCACAGCCTGGCCACATAGAGAGGCGCAACATGCAGGGTGCACCGTCAAGTGTTCTAGGAGCATAAATTACACATCTAATATCTTGACTACCTATTATGTTTTTGAAGGCCCTGGAGCACCAGGACAATGGAGATGCCCACAAAATTACCCCATTTTGGAAAGCAAATACCCCAACTTATATTCTATGAGGCATAATAAATCTTTTGAACATGTCATGTTTTTCCACAAGTTTTTAGAAAATGTGGAAAGAAAATAACGCATTTTTTTACCCATTTTTTACACATTTTCATGGCACGGACTGTCGCTGATGAGGATCCACTGATAGTGTGGCACTGATGAGCACTCACTGATGGACACTGATGTGCACTATTGGGCACTGATGAGCATGAATAGGGCACTGTAGGGGCACTGATGAGCACTGTAGTGGCACTGATGAACACTCACTTATGGCACTGTAGGGCACTGATGGCACTGATAGGCACTGATGGCACTGTAGGGCACTGATGTGCACGGTAGTGGCACCGGGGAGCACTGTAGGGGCACCGATGAGCACTGTAGTGGCACAGTAGGGCACTGATGAGCACTGTAGTGGCACTGTAGGGCACTGATGAGAACTGCAGAGCACACCCAATCAAGTTATCTCACGCTGCTGCATAGTGTCTCTCTCCTCTCCTCGCATGCTGTATCAGACACATCATAGGTTGAACTGGATGGACTGATGTCTTTTTTCAACCTCAATAACTAACTAACTAACTAACTAACTAACTAACTAACTATCAGAAGCAATGAACAGGGGGTGAGGAGGTCTTGCCTCCTCAGTGCCTGTTTTGACCATGTAAAGCCCATACCACCACATTGCTGTGTAGTTGTAGTACTGCATCATCAATAGATTCCTTAATTCATTCATTCATCCATTGCAGCACTGTCCTTAGAGAGTAACAGGAGGTATAATTTTTGCTTCAGCTGCCTTTGCAGCTTATGGGGAGGGCATAAAAAATGCAGTTCAACTGCCTATTTTTAACACCCCCTAACCACAAGTGTAAATGAGCTCTAAACAGGCGCAACTGGTCATACAAATATTTACAGTATCTCACAAAAGTGAGTACACCTCTCACATTTTTGTAAATATTTTATTAAATCTTTTCATGTGACAACACTGAAGAAATCACACTTTGCTACAATGTAAAGTAGTGAGTGTACAGCTTGTATAACATTTGCTGTCCCCTCAAAATAACTCAACACACAGCCATTAACGTCTAAACCACTGGCAACAAAAGTGAGTACACCCCATGTGAAAATGTCTGTAATGAGTACAATTAGCCATTTTCCCTCACCTGTGTCATTTGACTTGTTAGTGTTACAAGGTCTCAGGTGTGAATGCGGAGCAGGTGTGTTAAATTTGGTGTTATCGCTCTCACTCTCTCATACTGATCATTGGAAGTTCAACACAGCATCTCATGGCAAAGAACTCTCTGAGGATCTGAAAAAAAGAATTGTGACTCTACATGAAGATGGCCTAGGCTATAAGAAGATTGCCAAGACACTGAAACTGAGCTGCAGCATGGTGACCAAGACCATACAGAGGTTTAACAGAACAGGTTCCAGTCAGAACATGCCTCGCCATGGTCGACCAAGGAAGTTGAGTGCACATGCTCAGCATCATATCCAGAGGTTGTCTTTGGGAAATAGATGTATGAGTGGTGCCAGCATTGCTGCAGAGTTTGAAGGAGTGTTGGGTCAGCCTGTCAGTGCTCAGACCACGCACCGCACACTGCATCAAGTTGGTCTGCATGGCTGTCGTCCCAGAAGGAAGCCTCTTCTAAAGATGATGCACAAGAAAGCCTGCAAACAGTTGGCTGAAGACAAGCAGACTAAGGACATGGATTACTGGAAACATGTCCTGTGGTCTGATGAGACCAAGATAAACCTATTTGGTTCAGATGGTGTCAAGTGTGTGTGGCAGCAACCAGGTGAGGAGTACAAAGACAAGTGTGTCTTGCCTACAGTCAAGCATGGTGGTGGGAGTGTCATGGTCTGTGGCTGCATGAGTGCTGCCGGCACTGGGGGCTACAGTTCATTGAGGGAACCATGAATGCCAACATGTACTGTGACATACTGAAGCAGAGCATGATCCCCTCCCTTCAGAGACTGGGCCGCAGGGTAGTATTCCAACATGACAACAACCCCAAACATACCTCCAAGACCACTGCCTCGCTAAAAAAGCTGTGGGTAAAGGTGATGGACTGGCCAAGCAGGTCTCCAGACCTAGACCCTATTGAGCATCTGTGGGGCATCCTCAAAGGGAAGGTGGAGGAGCTCAAGGTCTCTAACATCCACCAAATCCGTGATGTTGTCATGGAGGAGTGGAAGAGGACTCCAGTGGCAACCGGTGAAGCTCTGGTGAACTCCATACCCAAGAAGGTTAGGGCAGTGCTGGAAAATAATGGTGGCCACACAAAATATTGACGCTTTGGGCCCAATGTGGACATTTTGACTTAGGGGTGTACTCCTTTTTGTTGCCAGCAGTTTAAACATTAATGACTGTGTGTTGAGTTATTTTTAGGGTACAGCAAATTTACACTGTTATACAGGCTGTACACCCACTACTTTACATTGTAGCAAAGTGTAATTTCTTCAGTGTTGCCACATGAAAAGTTATAATAATATATTTACAAAAATGTGAGGGGTGTACTCACTTTTGTGAGATACTGTATATATGCCTCTAAGTGCCTGTGGATTTCTTTCACAACTCCTACGAAGCGTCAAAAGCTGGGTCGCTGTATTGTGCAACTGTGATTTCATCCCCTTCAGCTTACCTGTTGGTCTAGCAATGGGATGGGCAGAATCCCACGCAGAGGGATGCAATCACAGGGCCAACTTCCTAAATAAAGTCTTAAGATGCAACACAAATTTCCTTAAATTTTTGGTCTCCCGGGAGAAAATTTTAATTATACTGTGATTACATATGCTTTAATCGAACAACAGGTTTATTTTAAAGTGATGCTAAACTCAAAGTCTCTTACAATTGTTTTCAGACTTCTTTTTTGGCCTGTGCACGGTCTCTATCCTCTATTGATGCACGTTACTGTTACTGGTTTAGAGCGAGCAATGCTGTTATTTCTGGTCTCATGCTCTACTCTATGTGTATCACAGTTCCCATAGAGCTGAATGTGCCTTCAGGTAGATCTATAGTCCATCTCCGGGGAGAGCAGGAAAAGGTGGCTACGTTCACATACACAAGGGTGCATGGAAAGCAAGCATAGCCACCCTAGAACAAAAAGTCAGAGAAAAGCACAAAAACAAAAAATATAAAAAACTTTAAAAAAAACTTTGGAGCGTTTAAGGTTCCATTCACATTTAACACTTTGAGATCTCGGGCAGCATCCCAGCGATACTGTGAATGGAGCCTAAAGGATGAAACAAAGGAAGAGAGAGATAGAAGGTACATTCTACTTATATTGAAATGTATTAGAATTATTTTATTTTGTTACAATTTTTTGTTTAGTGCCACTTCCAGTACTATACATTAAATATATGCATGCAGATAGCCTGGTAACTAAAACCTGCGCCCTGCTGGCATGCTTCTATCAGCAGGGAATTGTGACTACCTGTGAGCTAATCTCAGGCACAGTAGGTGACATTTCCTTTTCAATTACCCCATTTTTTATTCTTTGATGTTTTAAATATTCTCCGTTTACTTTTTTCCCGAACAAGAGCGGCAGTGGTGGTATAGCCGGTGTATATATCCCTCAGAAAACACGAGAAAGGATTATTCGACTCACAGTTAATTAAGCAGACAAGGTAGATGTATGAGTTTTCCAAGACTGGTATTTGTATTCATGTTCTGATGTGAGTTCCCTAATCAGTGTTATCTTATTTTACTGATGAATGAGTATTGTGGGTCATTAATTATTTCTACAACTTTTGCCCTTGGAAGAAAAAAAAAAGATGCGTAACAGAGTTTTCAGATACATACTTAGGAAAACTTCTCATCTGTTAAAAGAAATCCCATGGAGAGGACATCTTGTGTTCAGTATATAAATGAGCCTAGGCAAAGTAAGGATTTTCTCAGAAAATTGTACTGCTGCATGGTTTAAAGCACTTTAACAGAGAGCTACCAATCAAAGTTCTTCTTTTACTAATCTTAGTCCAATAATCAAAATGATTGGCTACTTTGGATTAGTGTGTCATTATTGCTGGTTGTACTGTCTTTTTTAGTAAACTTAACAGTAGGACAGTAATAATTGTAGGTTTAATGTAGTACCAAAGCCAAAATTAAAACTGTAATACAGTATATTACAGCCTACCAATTCTTAGATGTAGTGGTTGTATGGTTTACATTTTTTAGGCTTTTTTCCTTTATTTTTACTTGTTGATATGGCCAGTAAGTCTGTTATTTTTCATCTTCCTTTAACAGCTTGCCAACTGTATACTGTGGATATACGGCAGCAAGGTGGCTCTCCTGTGCAGGATCACGTACTAGGTACAGTATCCTGCACTTCCTGGTTTGGGGCACGTGCGTGTGCCGCTGGCATCCCACTGGGATTGATCAAAGCAGGAGCTTATTGGCGGGTATGGCGGACTCGATGTCTGCTGGCACCCGCTGATGCTTCGGTACACAGGCAGAACGGCGGTCACAACAGAAGACATGGATCCTGTTTCTCTGCTAAGCAGAGGCTACTGATCCATGCCTACTCCTAGTACAGGCCACCTCCCCCACAGTAGTAAAGCACTGGTCAGGCACACATTTAACCCTTTGATCGCCCCAATGTGATCCCCTTCCCTGCCATCGCGTTAGTACAGTGACAGTGCATATTTATTAGCATAGATTACTGTATTAGTGTCACTGGTCCCCAGAAAGTTTCAAAAGTGTCAGTTAAGGTCACGAGTATCTGCCACAATATCGCAGTCCCGCTATAAGTCGCTGATCGCTGCCATTACTAAAAAAATAAATAAATAAAAATATCCCATAATTTGTAGACACTATACCTTTTGCAAGTAATCAATATACGCTTTTTGGGATTTAGTTTTTACCAAAAATATGTAGTAGAATACATATTGGCCTTAAATGATGAAGACATTAGATTTTTAAAAAAAATATTGGATGTGATTTATAGCAGAAAGTAAAAAATATTGTTTTGTTTTTCTCAAAATTGTCAGTATTTTTTTATTTATAGCCAAAAACGACCTTGCAGCTGTCTGTTAAAGTAATGCATTGCTGTATCTCAAAAAATGGCTTGGTCATTAACCTCCCTGGTGGCATGATTCTTTCGGATTTTAGGTGCTGGAAGCAGTACCATTATTTTGCATGTAATTCTTAAGAATTCTTAAGAATGAGCAGCCCAAACCAACTATTTACATATGATTTTTTTTTACTGTGCGTTCTTCTTTATAACATCTCCGGTATGATAAAGTTTGAAATACAAAACCAAAAATTATAATATAATAAAAAACTATAAATAAGTTAAAGTAAAAAAACATCTCGGGTATGATAAAGTTTGAAACACAAAATCATAAATTATAATATAATAAAAAACTATAAATAAGTTAAAGTAAAAAAGGGTATATATACACATATATATATATATATATATATATACACACACACATATATATATACATAAAAAGTACAGTAAAACTGCAGGAAAGGGCACTGGGGGGCAAACTAATGTGAATTTATTTTATTTTGAATTGTATCAGTGTGTTTGGTGTTTTTTACATTTGAATTTGCCGCTGGTTCCACCCCCTGCGAGTGTCACGTCGCAGGAGACGGAAGTCGGGGCACACAGAGGATCGGGAGGAAGATCCGCCGCCACACACCGCCGGGATACATCGCTGGATCCCGGTGACAAGGTAAGTAACCCCTCTACCAGGATCCAGCGATCTTCCTAGCGGTACCCCGAGTGTGGCTCGGGGTTACCGCTTTTGGCACTGAAATTTAACCCCCGAGCCACACTCGGGAATACCGCTAGGAAGGTTAAGGGAGGTAAACCTTCAGGAGCTGAAGTGGTTAAAGCAGAATACACCATTTCTTTTTAAATGGGCCCCCAGGAGCTGTTGCCATAATGTGCTAATGTGCACAGAATATTAGCACTTTATGGCAGACTTATCTGGCTAGTAATCCCCTCCATCACTGTGCTGTTAGGGCTCCCACTTTTCAAGTTCAATTCCATCTTCTCCTAATCTTCCTTCAATGTCCAGACAGTTTGGCCACTCGATTGGCTGGGCCACAATGATGTCACTCCTATGCATGCACGAGGGGGAGGGGGGGGTACATCATCACAGCACAGAGCGGTGGGTAAATGTACCCTGCGTGGCTCCCTGTAATGTGGACAGACAGGAAATAAGCAGTTATGGCAGAAGAGACAATAAAAATCTTACCTGCCAGAATTTTTTTTAATGTTCATTTCCACTTTAACAGATCAAGTTGCCCAGTTAAATTGGCAGTTGGGGGTTACCATGTATTACTGATGGAGTAATATTAGCTTTTATTAATAATTAATCTGTTGCTGTAGCTGCTTAAAAAGCATTTGCTGGAGTTTGGCCGTAAAGCGGAACTAAAGGCAAAAATACCTTAGATCCAATGGTCAATCGCCCTCCATGGCCCTTGTTGGCAACATTATCTTCTCCCCGGATTCTTCTAGGTGCCGGTCTTTGGTCATCTTGATTGGCTGGCATCAGACAGTGTCCTGGAATGTAATGCACAGCTTAGTGTACATTCTGCAGGGGATTATAAAACAGGCAGGTAAATTTACTTCATTGCAAGAGAGGCATTCCATGTCTCTAATGCAATAACTAGCTTGCTCGTTTACAATTTTTTAAACTTTAGTTCCACTTTAACCAAGTTTAATGCGTCACCGGTTGGCTTTTGAATTTAATGTAGTATATCATGGTCATACAGTATCTCACAAAAGTAAGTACATCCCTCACATTTTTGTAAATATTTTATAAATATTTCATGTGACAACACTGAAGAAATTATACTTTCTTACAATGTAAAGTAGTGAGTGTACAGCTTGTATAACAGTGTAAATTTGCTGTCAAAATAACTTAACACACAGCCATTAATGTCTAAACTACTGGAAACAAAAGTGAGTACACCCCTAAGTGCAAATGTCCAAATTGGGCCCAAAGTGTCAATATTTTGTGTGGCCACCATTATTTTCCAGCACTGCCTTAACCCTCTTGGGCATGGAGTTCACCAGAGCTTCACAGGTTGCCACTGGAGTCCTCCTCTTTGACAACATCACAGAGCTGGTGGATGTTAGAGACCTTGCGCTCCTCCACCTTCCATTTGAGGATGCCCCACAGATGTTCAATAGGGTTTAGGTCTGGAGACATGTTTGGCCAGTCCATCACCTTTACCCTCAGCTTCTTTAGCAAGGCAGTGGTCATCTTGGAGGTGTATTTGGGGTTGTTATTATGTTGGAATACTGCCCTGCGGTCCAGTCTCAGAAGGGAGGGGATCATGCTCTGCTTCAGTATGCCACAGTTGGCATTCATGGTTCCCTCAATGAACTGTAGCTCCCCAGTGCCGGCAGCACTCATGCAGCCCCAGACCATGACACTCCTACCACCATGCTTGACTGTAGACAAGGCACACTTGTCTTTGTACTCCTCACCTGGGTGCCGCCACACACGCTTGACACCATCTGAACCAAATAAGTTTATCTTTGTCTCATCAGACCACAGGCCATGGCTCTAGTAATACCTGTCCATGTCTTAATTCTGCTTGTATTCAGCAGACTGTTTGCAGGACTTTCTTGTGCATGATTTTTAGAAGAGGCTTCCTTCTGGGATGACAGCCATGCAAACCAATTTGATGCAGTGTGTGGCATATGGTCTGAGCACTGACAGGCTAACCCCCCCCCCCCACCCCTTCAACCTCTGAAGCAATGCTGGCAGCACTCATACGTCTATTTCCAAAAGACTACCTCTGGATTTGACGCTGAGCATGTGCATTCAACTTCCTTGGTTTACCATAGCAAGGCCTGTTCTGAGTTGAACCTGTCCTGTTAAACCACTGTATGGTCTTGGCAACCGTGCTGCAGCTCAGTTTCAGGGTCTTGGCAGTCATCTTATAGCCTAGGCCATCTTTATGTAGCGCAACAATTTTTTTTTTTCAGATCCTCAGTTCTTTGCCATGAGGTGCCATGTTGAACTTCCAGTGACCAGAATGACAGAGTGAGAGCGATAACACTAAATTTAAGATTTAAGGCACCTGCTCTCCATTCAAACCTGAGACCTTGTAACACTAACGAGTCACATGACACTGGGGAGGGAGAATGGTTAATTGGGCCCAATTTGGACATTTTCACTTAGGGATGTACTCACTTTTGTTGCCAGTGGTTTAGACATTAATGGCTGAGTGTTGAGTTATTTTGAGAGGACAGCAAATTTACACTGTTATGCAAGCTGTACACATACTACTTTACATTGTAGCAAAGTGTCATTTCTTCAATGTTGTCACATAAAAAGATATTATAAAATATTTACAGAAATGTGAGGAGTGTACTCACTTATGTGAAATACTGTACCTCCCAACTTTTTGATATGGGATCGAGGGACACCCATTAGCAAAAGTATGTAGGCATAGGACACACCCCCTGCCACACCCCTTAACGTAGAATTTTACAAAAATTGATTGGTTAAATCCACAAGTTTTTTTTTTTTTTTTTAACCACTACCATTCCTTTATACTGCCTTTTTTAATTTAAAAATGCAGCATTTTAGGAGTTGGATAAAAAGTTTGAAAGATGAATAGTGCATTTATATGAAACTATATAGATCATACCAAAATGAGGGAAAACTGAGGAGGAAAGACGGACAGAGAGACTTTGGGGTCAATCCACTAATGGTTACCGCATGCGATAACCCGGTCATGTGATTAATTTGCATAAATTATTGCATGCCTAAAAAAAATGTTCAATTCACAAAAAAAAATAATGATTGTGGGGTATTTAACACTAAATTAAAAATGTTCCAGTAAATATCATATAAAAACCATGCGGTAAGCTCTTAAGTCCAATTCACAAATGGAACAGGGAGTTAAAAATATGCAATATTTATCACTAGGATTTTGCTGCTGCTATCACATACGATACTTGTCAGAAACAGTGTGGGGTTCCCCCCAAAAGCCAATAGCTAAAGGGGGGCGGGAAGCCGGCTGCCGCATCCTTATGACTCATTAGCTGTCAGCGGGTTTCCTACTGACAGCTAAATGTAAAGAAAACATTCTGGAAATTAAAAATGATGGAAAAAAGAACAGTTCTGGGTCCCCCCTTTTCTAAAGGGGGCTACTTTGCGGTGGGGGTGTGGAGCCCCTGCCCAAAAGCATCCCCCTATGTTGAAAGCATGTGGCCTGGTATGGTTCAGGAGGGGAGGAGGGGGCTCGCTCATCCACCCCCCTTCCTGGACTGCCAGGCTGCATGCTAGGACAAAAGGGTCTGGCATGGATTTTGAGAAGTCATTTTTTTTATTTTGGCATTTGGTTTTTCCTTAACCACTTCTGGACCGGAAGGATTTGCCCCCTTAATGACCAGGCCATATTTTGCGATTCGGCACTGTGTTATTTTAACGGACAATTGCACTGTTGTGCGGCGCTGTACCTAAGTAAAAGCTCACAAATAGAGCTTTTTTTTGGGTGATATTTGGTCACCTGTGTGATTTATATTTTTTGAGCTATAAACAAAAAAAGCGACAATTCTAAAAAAAAAAAAAACAATATTTTTCTCATTCTGCTATATAACATTCCTCAAAAAAAATTTAAAAATTAAATTTTTTAACATTTTAGGCCAATTTGTTTTCTGCTACATATTTTTGGTAAAAAGAAATCGCAATAAGCGTATTTTGATTGGTTATTGCGTCTACTAACTACGGGAAAGATTTATGTCATTTTTATTGTTTGTTTTTTTTTTTTTTTTTTTAACTAGTGATGGCGGTGATCTGCGATTTTTTGTGGGATTGCGGCAGGCAGATCGGACCCCTGACTGACATTTGTTACACTTTTGGGGGGACTAGTGACATTACTACAGTAATCAGTGCTAAAAATATGCACTGTTACTGTAATAATGACACTGGCAGGGAAGGGGTTAACATTGTGGGTGATCAAGAGGTTAAATGTGAGCCTAGGGGAGTGATTCTAACTGTGGGGGAGCGTGGCTTGTGAAATGATCATAGAGACCTGTGTTCCTATATAGAAGGATCACAGGGGCTCTATGATCATTCCAGGGAGAAGAACGGTCAGCTGTGTTCTCAACTGGGAACGATCGCGGGTGTCAGGCGGCAATCGGAGCCGCCTGCCCCGTGCATCAACTTCCCCTCTGAGGAACAGGGGCAGAAGCATGCCGGCTTTGGCGCTCGCTCACCCCCTAGCTGCCTGCGTGCGACCAAAGTATACCTACGGCGGTTTGCACAGGAGCGGCTGCCTGCCGCAATATAACTGCAGCGGGCGGTTTTAAAGTGGTTAAAATCCATAGGGGTCTTCAGGGAAATTTGACCTCTGAGCACATGTCGCATGCCACAATTTGGATCAGTTAAGATGGTGATCCAACTTAGATGTGACTTCCATTATATTCTATGGGCTGAAATTGCACCCAAGTCAGACCATGGATTTTGGTCGGAGTGACACAAGTCAGATCAGTTAAGATGGTTCTCATAGGGAAACATTGATTTTGAAATGTCAAGGAACCTGCTCTCAAAGTCTGGGCGCATGTCGCTCCAATGTGAACCATGCCTAAACGTGATGGATCAGAGGTAAAGGAACTAACATGGATCCGTTTGCCTCTGCTCACAAATTGGGGGGAAAAAATTAATAGACACGTGAAAAAAGTCACATTTATTTGGCTCTGTTTCAGTGTGGACTCTGTTCATGGATCCCCTGCTGATCAAAATGGAGGATGGGCATCTGAAAATGTTCTAACTGTTGTATTCCGGATATTCCAGAATATGTGGAGTTAATTTACTAAAATTGGAGAGGGCAAAGTTTGGTGCAGATGTGCATGGTAATAAGCTTTGACTTAGGGCTCTATCACACAGCCCGTCCGTCGGACGGACTCCGTTTTTCTCAGCGGGGATCGATCCGCCGATCCCCCGCTGAGCAGGAGGATGACAGCTGTTCTCTGCACTGTGTGCGGAGACACAGCTGTCAGTTCCCCATACATCTCTATGGGGGAATCGGATGGGAATGGACCGTCGGTCCATTCTCATCCGTTCCCATCTGCTGGACGGATGGAAAATAGGGTTTCCATCGTCCATATTTGACGGATCGGATCGGATGTCAGCGGACATGTCTCTGCTGACATCCGCATCCCCATAGGGATGCCTGGGGGGACCGCTCAGATCCGCCAAAAAAACCGACAGGCGGATCTGAACGGTCCGCCTGTGTGAAAGAGCCCTAAAAAAAAACTGGAAACTGATTGGTTTCCATGCAGAGCTGCACACGATTTTGCACTCTCCAGTTTTATTAAATGAACCCCTGTGTCTTGTATTGAATAAATCAACATGTCCTACAGTTAAAAAAAAAAAAAAAAAAAATAAAGAATTTATTAAAAAAAAAAAAAATTAAGCCCACTAAGATTAAACAAAAAAAAAAGAAATTAAACCTAAATTTCCTATAAACTTGCATGCAGTTGATGAAGACCCATTATACAGTACAGATGGCTCACCGAAATGTTTTAGAATCACATAAGCTGGAGGCATTTCCTCTATAACACTCCACTCTTTGTCTACTTCCTATGAGTATTACTCAGACTGCCTGCGACCTATAAGCAGATGTGCTTGCATATCTTAGCTGGAATTATTGCCTAATACGTTCGCCTGCATTAAATACCAATCAGTTTAATCTGGGAAAGATTTACATGTGCTGTCAAGGAAGTTATTACAGTAAATCAGTGCACAAAACACAGCGTTTAATAAAATGTATTAACCACAGAACCCATTTGTCATTTTCCGAGTGCAGTCGACAGAAAATCTTCAATGTAAAAACAATAATTTAAGAAATGGTAGTCGGAAGACTAATGTTAAAATTATAAGACCTGCAGTTTTACATTTTAATTTAAAAGAACACTATATACAGAATGTGCAATTTTTTATGTGCCTGTGGTCTTGTAACTGTGTTTTTTTTTTATTTTTTTGGAACGAACATGGATTAAGCACTTTCAACATGCATGAAAAACACAAAATTATGAATATGGCTAAATGGTTAACTCCTTCTCACCCAGCCCCAGCATACCTTTAACTGGATCTTTATGCCCAGGGTTTGAAAGGACTGCCCAATCACATGAGCACTGTGATTGACTGTCACAGTGGTCACATGATCGGATGCCAGTCCCTTCGGTTCACGATCATTACTAGAGCCTGGGAGTTGTCTATGACAGCTTGGTCACTGTACTGGGAATGCAGTAAGCGCTTTCTCAGCAAAGCAAGCTTGGCTGCCCATGGACGTATTGGGGGTTAAATCCCAACCTCTTTGTCGCTGCACATATGTGTTATATAGGTGGCAAGAGATTAAAGTGGCCTAGCCAGAAATGTATTTTATCTTTTAAATGGGGAAGAGTTTAGGCCTTCTGTAAATATTTTATTGATAACTTATTCTGTCTTAGTGGCATCAAGGACATTGCTGTGATTTTCCTGCTTCTCCTCCCTGGAGTGCACTCTTCTTATACATACCTCTGGAGAACCTATAGGGATCTCATCTAGTGACACTAGTTGCAGGCTCTTGCGGACACTCCAAAAGGAGAAGCAAACCCTTTGGCTCACAGTAGTGTCCTGCTACCCTCTGGGACAGGAAATTATATATTTCTCTATAACAGGGACACAGTTGGCAAAAAATCCCAGCAAGGTATCCATAGGTATGCACGGCCTATTGCATTAGGGTGTGCACCCCAAACACACGTGTGTGTGTGTGTACATATCAATATCTATATATATATATATATATATATATATATATACTGTATATACACTGCTCAGAAAAATTAAAGGAACACTTTGAAAACACATCAGATCTCGATCAGGAAAAATATCATGCTGGATATCTTATCTGATATAGGCTGGGTAATGTGTTGCGAACAAAACAATGTCACATCGTTTGATGGAAAGAAAAACAATCTACAGAGAGCTGAATTCAAAGACACCCTGAAAATCAAAATTGAAGAATGATGCAGCAGGCTAGTCCATTTTGCTGAAATTTTATTGCAGCCACCCAAAATGGAACTCAGTAGTTTGTATGGCCCCAACGCTCTTGTATGCATGCCTAACAACATCGGGGGGCAGGCTCCTAATGAGACATTAGATGGTGTCCTGGGGTATTTCCTTCCAGATCTGGACCAGGGCATCACTCAGCTCCTGAACAGACTGAGGTGCAACCTGGCGGCGTCAGATGGATCGAATCATAATGTCCCAGAGGTGTTCTATTGGGTTTAGGTCAGGCGAGCGTGGGGGGTCATTTATTGGTATCGATTTTATCATCCTCCGGGAACTGGCTGCATACTCTCGCCACATGAGGCCAGCATTGTCCTGCACCAGGAGGAACCCAAGACCCACTGCACCAGTGTACGGTCTGACAATGAGTCCAAGAATTTCATCCTGTTACCTAATGGCAGTCAGGGTGCCATTGTCTAGCCTGTAGAGGTCTGTGTGTGCCTCCATGAATATGCCTCCCTAGGCCATCACTGACCCACCACCAAGCCGGTCATGCTGAACGATTTTACAGGCAGAATAGCATTCTCCATGGCTTCTCTACTTTCAGTGCAGCAAACTCTCTCCAGAAGTTCAGTGAGGATCTCTGAATGATCCAATGTTAACCTAAATGACTAATGATGATAAATAGAATCCACCTGTGTGTAATCAAGTCTCCGTATAAATGCACCTGCACTGTGATAGTCTCAGAGGTCCGTTTAAAGCGCAGAGAGCATCATGAAGAACAAGGAACATACCAGGCAGGTCCGAGATACTGTTGTGGAGAAGTTTAAAGCCGGATTTGGATACAAAAAAGATTTCCCAAGCTTTAAACATCCCAAGGATCACTGTGCAAGCGATAATATTGAAATGGAAGGAGTATCAGACCACTGCAAATCTACGAAGACCTGGCCGTCCCTCTAAACTTTCAGCTCATACAAGGAGAAGACTGATCAGAGATGCAGCCAAGAGGCCCATGATCACTCTGGATGAGCTGCAGAGATCTACAGCTGAGGTGGGAGACTCTGTCCATAGAACAACAATCAGTCGTATACTGCACAAATCTGGCCTTTATGGAAGAGTGGCAAGAAGAAAGCCATTTCTTAAAGATATCCATAAAAAGTGTTGTTTAAAGTTTGCCACAAGCCACCTGGGAGACACACCAAACATGTGGAAGAAGGTGATCTGGTCAGATGAAACCAAAATCAAACTTTTTGGCAACAATGCAAAACTTTATGTTTGGCGTAAAAGCAACACAGCTCATCACCCTGAACACACCATCCCCACTGTCAAACATGTTGGTGGCAGCATCATGGTTTGGGCCTGCTTTTCTTCAGCAGGGACATGGAAGATGGTTAAAATTGATGGGAAGATGGATAGAGCAAAACACAGGACCATTCTGGAAGAAAACCTGATGGAGTCTGCAAAAGACCTGAGACTGGGACGGTGATTTGTCTTCCAACAAGACAATGATCCAAAACATAAAGCAAAATCTACAATGGAATGGTTCACAAATAAACATATCCAGGTGTTAGAATGGCCAAGTCAAAGTCCAGACCTGAATCCAATCGAGAATCTGTGGAAAGAACTGAAAACTGCTGTTCACAAACGCTCTCCATCCAACCTCACTGAGCTCGAGCTGTTTTGCAAGGAGGAATGGGCAAAAATTTCAGTCTCTCGATGTGCAAAACTGATAGAGACATACCCCAAGCGACTTACAGCTGAAATCGCAGCAAAAGGTGGCGCTACAAATTATTAACTTAAGGGGGCTGAATAATTTTGCACGCCCAATTTTTCAGTTTTTTATTTGTTAAAAAAGTTTGAAATATCCAATACATTTTGTTCCACTTCATGATTGTGTCCCACTTGTTGTTGATTCTTCATAAAAAATTACATTTTTATATCTTTATGTTTGAAGCCTGAAATGTGGCAAAAGGTCGAAAAGTTCAAGGGGGCAGAATACTTTCGCAATGCACTGTAGCTGTATACTGTAGGTAGCTGAAGTTGCATACAGTTTATACAGCGCCCCCAGCAGGAACACCTGTTCGTGATGCAAAAAGTGTTTTGTTCAGTGTCTGGTTTCTAAAGAGGTCAGTCTGTCAGGCTCTTTACAGGAGGGCTCTACTGGCTAATTGTGAAATCTGAGGCTTCTTTGCTTCTGTGTGTCCCCAGGCTCTGCTGATCCTTCCTGGTGGTTTGAGTTTTCACTTCCACAGCTATTCTCTCCCCTGGCTCACACTCCTCATACTTCAAGTGGATTTGGACATAACTCTCTCTACTGCAGTTCTCCCTCCCCAAACAACTTCTCCTGTACTGCGGGTTGCCTGCTCTCCAGTCCCTGCTGGTTCTCTCTGTGGGTTCCTGCCAGCATTCTCTCCTGTCTATGGGTCCCACCAATAACCTCTGCTTTGTCAACCTCCCCCCCTTTGCAGGACCAAATGAGGTTACCAATACAATGAATCAGAGTTTGTCTCTCACTCCACACTCTCCTATCAGCAGGGCTCTTGGGCATCGATGTGAGAATTACGAGGTGGTGCATGCGTGTGGCAAAAGTGTTTCAACAGAGGGAAAGTAGACTTAAGCCTATGCATAGAGCGCAGGGATAATAAGTATGCAATGCACAGTGTGCAGGGATCATGATTGGTTAAGGCACAGAATGCAGGGATCAGGAATGTTGAATGTACAAAGTTTAGGGATCAGGATTGTGTATCGCACAGAGTGAGAGGAATACGTAATGTTCAGAGTGAAGGGGTCAAGAGTACATAAATCACAAAATAAATGGTCATCTATTTCGTCTTTTATTTTTTGGCTTCCTTAGCTGTTTTTGCATTTTTTTTTACACAAGTTAAAAAAAATCATTTTAGGTCTTAGGATTACCCAAAACCCCCAAACATTATGTATTTTTCTGAAAAGATATACTGAGGGGCAGCGCTCTGTGGACTTGGATGTAGGGATGGTGAAAAATAAATTTACCCATAACAAAAAGCAATGTTTTATTTGATTAATGAACAAATTAGGATTCGTGATGACAACAGACGAGCGTGCGTTCCACGCTGGTACACGGGCTTTCATCCTTTCTCCACACATCTGGTTTGGCACCGCAAGTCATCAAGGCACGCCTATCATTTCAGCTAGGCTCGGCTCCCCTGGTCTCCTTTTCTACTGCCTGGCTGGCTCTTCCCCATGAGCCACCAGACATCCTCAGGCAGTGACATTGGATTCTTCGGTCTGGTTCCCCGGGTTGACACATGCCACCCCGCACCCCGTGGCAGTGCAACCCTCTGACACGACAGTGCTCTTTCTTTCAGTCATCAGGTGGTTTTCTCCCGTACCAGGTTCCCATCTCTCATAGCATGGTTACTGGCACCCCTTCATTCTCCACCAGCTGGTCTTTTCGGATGTTGTTAATCCTTCAATGCCCTAAAGATCCACTGTGGTATCATTGGCTCTTTTATATTTATTCTCTTTATCCTGTTGTTGCTCACCTATGGCTTTGTTCATTGATAAAATAAAACATTGCTTTTTCTTATAAGTGAATTGACTTTTTCACCATCTCTACATCTAGTCCACAGAGCGCTGTCCATCAGTATCTCTTGTTCATGCTACATTCTTCCAAATGTTTTTTGTCAGCTGCACTGGCTCTGGATAAATTATAACTTTTTTGGTTGCCACTTGCATGACCCCCAGCTATTTAGTGCTTGAGGAACTGTGCTTCTTATATTTTCTAAAAGCAGACACCCTAGGGAATTAAATAGTGGTAGTTCCAATTTTTTTATGTAACACGATATTACTGCAAAGGTCAAGGAAACACAGAATTTCTGTAAAAAACACTCAAAAGTGAATTTTAGGGCAATCAAACACAATAAATTACCCAAATTAATATGAAATATGAAAGACGAGGTTGCATTGAGTAAATACTGTAGATACCCAACATGCCAAACCTTAATATTAAATGGTGACAAACTTCAGTACCCTATATTTTCTTTAGGCGAGGCCTCCAAGGCTCCCTATAGGCCATTATTTTAGTGTTACGGAGGAGGTCTAGTGCTAGAATTATACTCTGTTGTGCACAGGGATATGTTTATATTTATTAATGTTTTCATGCATAGACGCCCCTGATGCGTGCGTTTACATTCATGTGTGTATATGTGGGGGAGGGGGGGGGGTTAATTCTATGTGCTTGGGTGTAACTAGCTGCACTCTGAAATGTGATCCACAGTGGACCGCTTTTGCTAGTGTGAACCAAGTCTAAGGACACTCATTATAATGCCATCCATGTGCCTGTCTTATTAACTAGGAGACAGTAAGCTGAAACCTATACTGCACAGCTGTCAGATTACTTTCCCCCTGGTAAAAGGACAGTAATATGGATGGCATTAATGAGTGCTATTAAAGGGGGGCACAGGGTTCTGGAAGCTTCCTGTTATTCTTTTATTTCTACTGGAGAAAAATGCTTTCTGGTTCTCGCTCACCTGATCATTCACTGCAGGAGAGTTACTAATTTAAGTTCAGGAGCCTGTGTTCAGCCTTCTCCCCAGATCACAACTGCTGCTCTATCCCGCATCCGCTCTATACAGAAAGCCCGCGGGATAAAGATTTACTTGTAGTGATAGACAGTGTACTTTGTGTACTCAGTGGCTCTAGAGGCAGCAGGAGGCGGTTCTACACCTCCCCCTGCTGCCTCCCAAGCCAATGGATAGCTGAAGCTGCATAAGCCCCTCCCTCATGACATCACCCTGTATTCTCCTGAGTTTCAGCCTGCCTGCATTGTAAAGAATTGGGCCGGCCAGGGACTGACATGTAAAGAATGAGAAAGTGCGGCCGTGCAGTTCCTGCAGCTGAAGCGTTGCAACATTTATACAGAGCATCAGAGCTGCCTGGGGGGAAATATCCTCCTTGCCCCCCAGCCCAGATTGCCCCTGGTTTCCTCTCACACTCCAAAGACATGCTGTTAGGTTATTTGGCCCTAGTATGTCTATGTGAGATTGAGACCTTAGATTGTAAGCTCCTTGAGGGCAGGGACTGATATGAATGTGCAATATGTAAAACACTGTAAAAGTGCCAGCATTATATAAATGCCTGTAGGAAGTCAATCATATTACACAGTGCTTTATGTCCTGTCTGATCCAGCTTTAGTATGCTTTTCTTTACATAGCTAAAAAAAATCTTGTCCTCATGTAAACAACTGAGCTCTGTTTCTTCAAAAGTCAACCTTGTTTTATTCATGAGTGTGGCAATGTCACTTGTGAAGTGGAATCCACTCAGAAAGCTACATAAAAAGGTTTGACTTGCTTAGCCAAACTTTAGTCCTTTCAGATCGGTAAACAACACTGATATATGAGTCCCAGTATTGTTATTTCAGGATACGGCATTCCTCTCAACCAGGGATCACTTCTGTTTGAAAACACTGATCTGTAAGCCCTGTGCACTGCTATAAATTGCTGCTGATGGGCTCAGCAAGGGGTTGCATTTTGTACATCACGATTTCCAATTTGTGCATAATTTTATTCCTGTTTCTAAAAACAGCCTGGCCAGTTTATAGGACATTGTTCACTCTCCCTTCACCCACATATTAGCCCCCAACTGCTCTCCTGCATTGATACAAATTAAGCAGCAGATCTGATTTACGCTGCACAGTTTGAACCTAATAATGTCAATGAAAACATAAGTGGGTTAAGTCTTTCAGAAGAACACCGTTAAGTACTGTCGGTGATACTTATTTTATTTTATGTGCTCTAACAGTTGTATTTTCAGGACAAGCTTTCAGGGTGTTTTTTGCTTCTTCTCACCCCAAGTTGAAAACTTGTCCTGAAAATGTAACTGTTAGTGCACATAAAAAAATACTGTTGACAGTACTTAACTGTGTTGTTGCAGGTGCACTCTTATAGCTAAATTTATCTTTAGCTTTTTATTAGAAATGTGCTGTACTGCACCAATCCATCCCTGTTCCCTTTGTCTGTAGTCTGGGGTCCCTAAACCATGCCCTCTGGTAACATTGGAGCACCCTACCCTAGAAAGCTAGTACTATGAAATAGCTCACAGTGAATTTGAAGCCTACCTTGGACATATGAATAAAACTGTTGATACAGGAAGCAGATAGTGAGAGAAGGCAGAGCAGACTTCAAAAAGAACTATCCCACTGCCCCCTTGCTCACTTTATATGGAGCTTATGCTTTTTTAACTTGATAGCACTTGTCACTAGTTTTCTGTTTGCATTTGTGGTTAGGTTGAGGCTAGGTAGAAGGATTAGAGCCTACACTGTGGGTAGGGGTTTAAAAGGGGGCAATTGATTTTTAATATATTAGGTGTAGTTTGCTTTCATCTTTTCTGCTGCTTGTAGAATTCTTTGCAGTAAAGCAAGGAAGCCTCCCAGTAGTATTGTAATATGCTTATTAAACAAGAATGTTGTGTATACAAACTACTTACAGTACATCCTCCTCTGCAGAAAAGTGCCAATAGTGCTGAAAAATAAATAAATTCCAAAGTGCACAGCTCAGGTTTAAATTAGTGGAATCACATAGAGCATATCCCTGCTCACGGACGGCTTGAGTAGAGGATCAATGTTACACAGCAGAGATCCCTAGTGTCTGGCAGACACCATCCTTGTGAGTGTTATGGAACTTATCTTTTACAAATAAAATAGTCTTATTATGCAGTATAACGCTATGTGTGGCATCCCTCTTTATCCCTCTATGTGATCCCACTAATTTAAACCTGAGCTGCGGTGACCAAGGAGAGAGGAGGTCAAGGATTACCGTATTTTTCGCCGTATAAGACGCACCGGCATATAAGACGCACCCAATTTTAAAGGAGGAAAATCTAGAAAAAAAGATTCTGAACCAAATACTGCAGTAAAATATTTTATATCAACAGGTGATGGTATAGGCATGGTACAGGCATGGCACAGGTGTGGGTACAGGCATGGCACAGGTGAGGGTATAGGCATGGCACAGGTGGTGGTTTAGGCATGGCACAGGTGGTGGTTTAGGCATGGCACAGGTGATGTTTTAGGCATGGCACAGGTGGTGGTTTAGTCATGGCACAGGTGGTGGTTTAAGCTTGGCACAGGTGGTGGTTTAGGCATGGCACAGGTGGTGGTGGTTTAGGGATGGCACAGGTGGTGGTTTAGGCTTGGCACAGGTGGTGGTTTAGGCATGGCACAGGTGGTGGTTTAAGCATGGCACAGGTGGTGGTTTAGGCATGGCACAGGTGGTGGTACAGGCATGGCACAGGTCGGCTCACTTACCTGCTCTCCTGGGCTGCCTGCGCTGCTCCTCTCGTCCTCTTCTTCTGACGGCGGCGGGATTCCTGGAACCATCCACGGCGCTGCTCCTCTCGTCCTCTTCTGTCTTCGTTCTTTGACGGCGGCTCTCTCGGCGGCTCTTTCGGCGGCTCTCTCGGTCCGGCTGGAAGGAGATCGGGCGGTGACGGTGCGTGACTGACGCACGCACCGGCACCACCCCCATTGGACGTCAGGACTCAGCACAGACAGGAGGAAAAATGTTAATTTGCCGTATAAGACGCACCAACTTTTCCCCCCCAGTTTTGGGGAAGAAAAAGTGCGTCTTATACGGCGAAAAATACGGTAATTAAAGTGTGAACAAAGCTTTATTGCTGGTTTATAATTTTACCAGCAATATATCTGGTGAGTTTACCCAGGCACTAATTACTATGGTGGAAGGATCCTCACTGACACATCACAAGCACTTTGGAATTTATTTATTTTTCAGCACTATTGGCACTTTTCTGCACAGAAGGATTATAATAATGAACTTTATTCAATGGACTTTATTTTTAATTGTTTGATATGGGATTATTAAGTTTGAGAAATAATTTCTATTATTTTACTAATGCTCGCATTTTTGCATTTTTTCTTTTTTGCACTTGCACTTTTTGCACACAAAAGATATTTTTGTGATATAATTATTTTTTGCTGATTGGTCATTTTTTGGGTTTATGAATATTATTGTTTATAAGTACACACCATTGCACTGAAGCACCAGCACCTTAAGTTTGCACCCATACATACCAAGCAATTGGTTTCAGGTGCTTATTAGCATATATGTTTGCACTTAAGCACTAGCACTTATAATTAGCATACATTTGCTTCAACATTTTTTGTTTTACATTAATTTCACTACCATCCCATATTTATTCACCACCACCATCATATATATAAAGTACAAGTGTCTCTGCGTCCAGCCCCTGTGTCCGTGGGATTGCGCTACTGCCCATGTGCCCCACGGACAGCTGTTGGGACTTGGAGCACAGAGACTACGGGTTCTGTGAGCCGTGACTGCGCTGCCGTGCCCACGCTTTACCCCGCTTTCTCGCCGGAGCGCGCACCCTGCTCGCCTCGTGCGCGTGGATGGCTCAACTGCAGCAAGAGGTTTGAGGGGAAGCGCGCGCCCGGCACGAGGGAGACGTCAAACGCCGGGAGCGGAGAGTGCTGGGAGATGCAGTCTGGGCGAGGAGAAGGAGGGGGCCTTACCTGCAATACAAGGCGCTCCTGGTGGACACAAGTGGTACTACACAGCACTGGTAGAGCCTACTGATGCCGATCACATTACTGTACACTTATACTGTATATTTCTACTAATCTACGCTTATATAATTCTTCTGCTACTAATATTAATCATCATCATTAGCAATAAAATCATAATAATCAACAACATCATCTATACATATAAAGTACCAGTGTCTCTGCGTCCAGTCCCTGTGTCCATGGGATTGCGCTACTGCGCATGTGCCCCATGGACAGCCGTTGGGACTTGGAGCGCAGAGACTTCGGGCGGCAGGGCAAAGCTGATGAATCGGCGGGTGTGGACTTACTGCTAAGCGGCAGCGGCCGTTACAAGTGGCGGCGGGCGAGCGATGTCACACGAGAGCCGCTCGGTCAGCTAGGGCAACAGGGACGCTATGCGCAGAGCTGGCTACGTCATGTGGCTCTCGTGTTAGAAAAAAAGAATGAGATAAGCGAGAGCCGCTCAGTCAGCTCTGCGCATGTCCCCAACTGCGTGGTTGTCCGCTTTTTTTTGTACTGGAACAAGTCTGTTTTTACAAATGTTTGACCACATATGTTCTAGCGCCCGTTAATTTAACGGGCTTAATGTCTAGTTTATATTTAAAAAACGATTTTTTTCTCGTCATACAATTTTTTCACAGATATTGCGCCTAATTTATTTTCCTTACATGCTCATATTACCATTTCCTAGATGTAATTTGGATACACTCCTTCATTGCTTCTACAGTATTATATCTCATCTGCGATTTCCTAGCAAACAGATTCCAGGACATTTAAGTAACTGAAGGAAAATGGGTTTTTGATCTTGGCAGTATTTCTTTCTTGTAGTGGAAATTCAGTATTATCCCTTGAGTTTTAGTGCAGGCCTTTTTATCTTTGAACATTTTTAGCCATTACCACATGGGCATAGCCATTTCAACTTGCTGATGGGCAGCACTGATTGGTGGCAATAATGGGCGGCACAGTAAGACAGCACTGATTAACACTGACTGGCATCACTGATTAACACTGACTGGCATCACTGATGGGCACTAATTGGCATCACTGCTAGGCACTGACTGCCATCACTGCTGGGCATTGATTGGCATCAGTGCTGGACATTAATTGGCAGCACTGCTGGTCACTGTTGGGGCTGCACTAATATTCAGGGCACTGATGATCAGTGCCCTGACTATCTGTGCAGATCTCCCCTGTGGGGAAATGCCTCTGACTGGCTCTCCTCTCCTCATATGCTGTCAGTTTTAGGAGAGGAATGCTGATAACAGGCACACAAGCACAACGAGAGTGGGAGGATGTCATATGACGTTGTCCCAGAACGAGAGAGCCACCTTGCGCTCGTCATTTCACAATACGGGAAGCAGGAGGTAGTTAAAAGAGAACACAGTTGGTCTTGTGCAAACGCTTGATTTTTATTTTGAATAGAAAAAAAAAAATAAAAAAAAAAAAATATAAATATATATATATATATATATATATATATATATATATATATATATATATATATATATATATATATACAGTGTGAGGCCCTACCATTATGTGAATTGAGGTAATGAAGGTAGAAATGACACCGGATATGCATTAAGGCTTAACGCAAAACACAAGAGTATTTGTTATGGGTGGAAAGCTGTGATTTAAATTTTCTCCAGACTTTGTAATCCCAGACCAGGGCTTGGAGCCTAAAGGTTTTAAAGTGTCTTTGGTGGAATGGAACCTTCAATCCTGTATCCAGGTTTTGCTGGACACCTGAAGCCTGTGTGAGTACACAGGTGTGCAGGGTCAGTATAAGCTAGGTCTGCTGCTATTTGCAGACAATTCCCTCTCAGGAGGGCTGAGTGTTTCTGTCATAAACTGCATCCCTTGTGAGGGAGATTTCATGCCCAAGGACTGGGAAAGTCAGAATAGCTACATGAGCCTGGGAGAAATCTGAGGCGGCTAGTGAGTCGAGGGAGCTGGAGGGAGCCCAGGAAGTCTCTGGATGAGTGAGTAAGCTTGGGGGGCTGAAGAACCCTGTTTAGAGGCAAGGAGTGCGCCTGTACAGTGAAATGCTGCAATGAAGGCTAAATGAGCTTGAAGAGCCAGTGGTCTGAGGGACCAGCACCAGTAGCAGCAGTGCTGCTAAAGCGTAGTCGGGTAGGCTAGCATTTTGGGTGATCGTTTACTGTGCGAAGTCGATTCCCCTGAGTGGGCAACCTTTGTTTCTTTATATGCGTGCTGATGTTCCAGCCAGGTCCGCCTCTGATGATGTCAATTATTCTGACGACACGCGTCAGGCTACCTGGGAACAAGCAGCACGCCTCATACACCGCGGTATTCCACCTTTGACATGCTCATATCATTTCGCTATTTTGTGAGTACCATTCTTTCGTTTTAATAAATGTTGATCCATGCAGTCTGCACTATTGTCCTCCTTTTTCTGTTGAGGTGTATTGGAGTTGTGATCTCATGAAACAGACCTTGTGGCATATCACTTCCTGGTTTAACAGCTTGATATATTCATCACCCTCTATTTATCAATATCTGGTAAGCAGATAGCGTGTACATCACGATTGGGTGTTTGGCTTTATTTCATCTGCACAACCGGGAATCGGGACCTTGTTTCTACTTTTCCTTCTCCAATTTATTGGACTTATTAGACTTTATATGGACACTTTTATCTGATTTTTTATCTGACATTTATCTTGTGTTTGGCGCTACTATACTTCTTTTATATGTTTACCAAGTTTGTAATCCACTATCTAGTTGGCTGCCTTCACTAATTTATCCATATTTATATACATTTATATGGTTTTATTGTTCTTATATTGAGTTCAGCTGTCTGAGCGCAGATATTCCCTTCTTTTTTTACCTGTTGTTGTCTGATTACTCATATCTGCTGCTGGACGTTATAATGGACATTTTCTCCTATAGGAGTAAATATGTCATTAATGCTAGTGATGTCTTTAATGATTTGGAAGAGCCTTCCGTGACGGATTTGGGGGGAACCTTCCTTAGATTGAAGAACATCATGATGTCTGAGATTCATACTAAATGGGACATTGCCCTTCTTAATAAGTATCTCGAATTGGGCATGGTCCCTCGAAGCCTCAGGTGGGAAATTAGCCCACAGGAGGATGAAAAGGATGTTTCTGTCTGGGCTAAATACTTTAATGATGCTGGACTAAACATGCTCAGATTTCTTATCAGTAGGAAAAAAGTCAAACTTACCAGATTGGATGAGGAGATTTCAGCTCTTAAAACCTCTATGGCCTCTTCAACTGAGAGTTTAGAGTTTGTAAATAGATCCAACGCCCTTAAAAAGGTCCTTGAAAAGGAAGAATTGGATCAAAAATCCAAAAAGAAAAAGAAATATCTTAGGGACTTGGGCGACTATAAGTCCAACCTTGTCTTTAAGTGGCAGAAAAAACAGGACCCAGTTCAGACGGAAGCACCAAGTCAACCGACTGCATCGGCTCCTGTCTCTTTTTCTCAGTCTGTACTCCCCACTGTGTCTTCCCCTCGTATACCCCGTACACCCATTCAGCGTGAATGGACTCAGGTCCCAGGGAGAGGTAGAGGACGAGGTAAAGCCAAGAGGGGTAAAGGTGGTAGACCTCCTAATAACCCCCAATATTCAGGTTATCAACATGATGGTTACCATCAGGACCAGGGTGATTATCACCAGGCTCACAATAATTATGGCTCACCATGAAGGGATGACAGATCATCATATAATCACTTTGCCCCTCTGGATTAGGATAGCGACTATCATGATGAAAGATATATCACCAATCACCCGCAATACACTAACCAATGGAATGGTGGTGGACGTGGGTTCCAACAACAAAGAGCACAGGGGGATTTTCACAATCCCGGTCAAAACAGAAAACAGGACGGAAGACAAAGAGAGGGACCAAAGGGGGGAGGAGGACCAGAAAAATGCACTGAGAGATGCAGGGATCTTTAATCTTAGTTCTGCCACCCTCTCCGATAATGAAAAATTGGTCCTGGGACATGGTTTAAAATATGCCCCCACCAAGCCTTTGGATAGGTTTGGTCTTTTTATGGATGTACACAAGTACATACGTAAAATAAATATAAAATGGTATGTTATGTCCAATCCTATAAGAGTCAACAGACTTGTTGATAATGGCATTAGACATTCAGGACTTTCTAACGCCTCACTCTTTAACCCTCCTGGTTTTGTGGCCCCCTCCATTGGGGTTTTTAAGGAATTGGTTCTTAAAGATGTTGAGGCTTTGCAGATTAGGAAGGACAGAAATGAGCTACGGTTCAATGAGGGCTTAAAATCCCTCAAAAAAAGAAACGATATTGTGGTCAGACCCGCGGATAAGGGGGGGGGGATTGTGGTCCTTGATAAATCTTCCTATTATACGGAGATTAATAGGTTACTCTCGGACATTGACACTTACAGCCCTCTCCCGTATAATCCCACCACAAGGTTTAAAAAGGATCTGACTGCCCTGATTGACCAAGGTTATCAGGAACATATTCTTAACAAGAAAGAGAGATCGTTTTTGGTTCCAGTGGCTCCGAGGGTGCCCGTTCTATATTACCTCCCAAAGGTACATAAGGACCCCCTTAATCCACCGGGGCGTCCGATAGTGAGCGGAATAGACTCCGTTACTAGTAGAATTGGGAGGTATATAGACGGGTACCTACAACTGCTTGTCACCAATACCCCATCATACCTTAGGGATTCCACCCAGGTTTTGAACTTATTGGACCAAATAGTGTGGAAGGAGGGATACTTGCTGGTTACACCGGATGTCACTTCGCTCTATACTATTATCTCACATGAGCACGGGCATCACGCTGTGCAAACTTTTCTTGAAAGAGATAGCTCCCTTGTTTCAGTACAAAGGGAATTTATTCTTTCGTTGCTCACTCTTGCCATGCGACATAATTATTTTTGGTTTGGCGGCTCCTTTTTCTTGCAAAAGAGAGGAGTCGCCATGAGTGCCAAATATGCACCGAGCATGGCCAATTTGTTTATGGCCAAATGGGAGGAGGACGTCATCTATGGCCGACCAAGACCTGAATTGTTTTTTTGGCGGCGGTATATAGATGACGTCCTCCTCCTGTGGGATGGTGACAGGTTGTCTCTTGATAATTTTATTAATGATCTCGATTCTAACTCGTTGGGCATTGTCCTTCAGCATGAAGCCAGTGACGAAAGAATTAATTTTCTGGATCTAATGATTGAAGTTAGGGATGGTGCAGTTGTGACAAGCACTTTTTTTAAACCTACTGACCATAATGGTTATATTGAACAGGGGAGCTGCCATCATCCCTCCTGGTTGCGGTCGATACCCAGGAGTCAGTTCTTGCGTCTCCGCCGCAACTGTACCAACAAGGATAATTACTTCAGTCAGCCTTTAACATTGAAGGGCAAGTTCCTTGACAAGGGATATGATGAGGCCAATTTGAATGTGGTGCTTCATGAAGTGGGGAATATTGATAGGTCTACCCTACTACAGAAGCAACCTAAAGTACAAGCAGATCCTAACCGTTTTGGCTTTTCCTTTATCACCACGTATTCAAAGCAGTTTGGGGACGTCAAGCGTATCTTCAGGAAGCATTGGAAGGTCCTCCAGAATGACAAAGTGCTGGGCCCCGAGCTTCCTGACGTCCCCCCGGTGGTTTTTAGAGGGGTAGAACCTTTGCGTCTCCAGATTGCTCCAAACATTCTGGATAAACCAGAACAGTTACCTTTCTTTCATACTCTAACAGGCTTCTACCCATGTAGAAGGTATTCGGTATGTAAGGTTAATTCCCTTGTCGGCAGAAAATTTTGTGATATCACATCTGCAGCCACTTCTAAAATACATCCCATTAAACCTTTCATTAGCTGTTCTTCCACTAATGTCGTTTACCTTCTGCAATGTCCTTGCGGCCTACAGTACATTGTACAGTACATTGAAACGGACACTAACGGTAAGGGTGAGGGAACATATCAAAAATATTAGGAAGGCCTTCCCCAACCATAGTGTTTCGAGACACTATGCCAACTGTCACGATAAAAATCCTGTTGGTACTAAAATTTGGGGGATTGATAAATTCAACCCAGTGGATCTTTAATATAAAGACGTACGCTCCATGGGGATTGAATATTGAATGGGACGTGAACTGCTATATTAATAATAGTTGATTTTAGTGATATATCTTTTAATGTATTTTAAATATTTGTGTCTATTCATGTATTTTTTTCAACATTGCATATATGGTATTGACATTTTATATGGAGTCAGCTTTTGGTGTCCCCTGTATCAGTTTTTAATTATGTATCCGTCCTTGCTGATAGTGCTGACTTTTAAATGTTAACTAATTATTATGTCATGCTATGTTGTATATTTAATATGTATTGGTATGGTTGGTTTCATGCCTTTTACAATCGTTTTCTAATGGTGGTGCGTGTGGGTTCTACTCGATCCTATGTCCGGGTTCCCGGGATGTTTATGGTTAGTGGTGGTCCGCAGGATATCCGGTGCTTGGATGCTGTCCGAGGTGTGCCTTGATTGCGTCTACTTCCAGCTTCCGGGAGCCACTTGTGTTTATTTACCGTTCCGGAACATCCGGTTTCCGGCTAGGGTCGAGTGGAACGCACGAGTGGGTGGTTCCGCATTCGTCACTTCCGGTTAGTTTCTTTATATGCGGTCTGATGTTCCAGCCAGGTCCGCCTCTGATGATGTCAATTATTCTGACGACACTCGTCAGGCGACTTGGGGAACAAGCAGCACGCCTCATACACCGCGGTATTCCACCTTTGACATGCTCATATCATTTCGCTATTTTGTGAGTACCATTCTTTCGTTTTAATAAATGTTGATCCATGCAGTCTGCACTATTGTCCTCCTTTTTCTGTTGAGGTGTATTGGAGTTGTGATCTCATGAAACAGACCTTGTGGCATATCACTTCCTGGTTTAACAGCTTGATATATTCATCACCCTCTATTTATCAATATCTGGTAAGCAGATAGCGTGTACATCACGATTGGGTGTTTGGCTTTATTTCATCTGCACAACCGGGAATCGGGACCTTGTTTCTACTTTTCCTTCTCCAATTTATTGGACTTATTGGACTTTATATGAACACTTTTTTATCTGACATTTATCTTGTGTTTGGCGCTACTATACTTCTTTTATATGTTTACCAAGTTTGTAATCCACTATCTAGTTGGCTGCCTTCACTAATTTATCCATATTTATATATATTTATATTTATATGGTTTTATTGTTCTTATATTGAGTTCAGCTGTCTGAGCGCAGATATTCCCTTCTTTTTTTAACCTTTGTGTAAAGACTTTTAAACTAGGAGATGGGGGGGAGGGCTCAGAAGTAGAATCAGTCAGGAGGGAGCAGAGGACTGAAGGCAGTTGTAGGGTCAACAGCGACAGTAGGTCAACAACATCAATTGGCGGGTCTGTGCGGGAGAACAGCAGACCAAACAGAAATAAACAAAACCGCCAATCACGTTTAACTTCCGTAAAACTAAGAGGGGTATATGCTAATGCCAGGAGCCTAGCTAATAAGATGGATGAGTTGGACATGTTAGTACATGAGGAGGACATAGACCTTGTGGGAATAACGGAGACTTGGTTCGACCCCTCACATGACTGGCTGGCAAATATCCAAGGGTATTCGGTGTACCGGTGTACCGGAAGGACAGGGTTGGTAAAAGAGGGGGAGGGGTATGTCTCTATGTCAAGAACAATATAAAGGTGCTAGAAAGGAGTGACATTACGGATGGGATGAGCATGGATTTAGAATCTGTGTGGGTTGAACTCGATAGGGAAGAAGATAAGGGAAAAGTAGTTGTGGGGGTTTGCTATAGGCCACCTAACCAAGGGGAGGAGGTAGAGCTGGAATTTTTTAGCACTAATAGGTAAAGCGGCAAAACTAGGATCAGTCATCATATTGGGGGACTTCAATTATCCCGACATTGACTGGGAAGAGGGGACTGCACACTCGCATAAGGCCCGGCTATTCACGGAAACCTTACAGGATAACTACATGTCGCAGTTGGTGGATTCCCCTACTAGAGAGAATGCTATCCTGGATCTATTGATCACTAATGACCCAGACATAATCTCGGAGGTAGGAGTCCAGGACAACCTGGGCTCTAGTGATCACAGGATGATCACATTTAGTATAAATAACAATATAAAAAGGCAAGTGGGGAACATAAGAACCCTAAACTTCAGAAGGGCAGACTTTCCAAAATTGTACTCATTGATGGAAAGGGTAAACTGGGACCAAACCCTGGGATCACTGACCACAGAGGAAAAATGGGAATGCTTTAGAACAATATTAAGCAAAGGCATCTTGCAGTGCATTCCTATGGGGAATAAATTTAGAAGAGACAAAGCCAAACCTGGCTGGCTAAACCGTAGCGTTAAAAAACTTATTAGGGGAAAAAAATTGGCCTTCAAGAAATATAAATCAGAGGGCACAGTATCGGCCTTCCAGCAATACAAGGAGGAAAATAAGAAGTGTAAACACGAAATCAAGATGGCTAAAATCAACTTTGAGAGACAAATAGCGGAGGATAGTAAAAAAAACCCAAAGAAATTCTTTAAATATATCAACAGCAAAAAAACTAGGGCAGAGCATATTGCACACATAATTAACGATGATGGGAGGATGGTTACAGAGGACACTGAAAAAGCAACCGTGCTGAATTCTTTTTTCTCGTCAGTCTTTACGCAGGAAAAGGAAGGGTACACTGACCATGACTGTATGGTTAGTAGTAATACACAGGACTTGCCACTATGGCTAACAGAGGGGGAAATCAGGGAAAGACTGGATAAACTTAACACAAACAAATCACCAGGCCCGGATGGCGTACATCCGAGAGTGCTCAAGGAACTCAGTATGGTTATATCTAGACCACTGTTCCTGATCTTTGCTGACAGTATTAGGACAGGAGATGTACCAGGGGATTGGAGGAAGGTTAACGTGATTCCGATATTCAAAAAGGGCCAGAGACATATCCCGGGAAATTATAGGCCTGTCAGTCTGACATCAATAATATGTAAACTTTTGGAGGGGATGATAAGGGACTATATCGTAGAGTATGCTAAAGACAACAACATCATCAGTAGTAACCAGCACGGGTTTACAAATGGGCGTTCTTGTCAAACCAATCTCTTAGCATTCTACGAGGAAGTGAGCTGTGAGCTAGATAGGGGGAGACCAGTGGATGTGGTGTACTTGGATTTCGCTAAGGCGTTTGATACAGTTCCCCACAAGCGCTTAATTTATAAAATAAGGTCTGCAGGTATCGACAGCAGGGTTTGCTCTTGGATACGGAATTGGCTAAAAGGCCGTGTCCAAAGGGTGGTAATAAACAGCGCATACTCAGACTGGTCTGAGGTAGTAAGCGGGGTGCCCCAGGGCTCAGTCCTGGGACCAACCTTGTTCAATTTATTCATAAACAGCATTGAGGAAGGGATCAGTAGTTCGTTATCAGTTTTTGCAGATGACACAAAATTGGCCAGGGCAATAACTGCACAGCATGAAGCAGATATCCTACAGAATGACCTGGACAAAATTACGGAGTGGGCAACGACATGGCAAATGAGGTTTAATGTGGAGAAGTGTAAGGTTTTGCACTTGGGGACCAAAAACATAAAAACACAATACACGTTAGGAGGGGAACCCTTGGGGGAATCAAAAATGGAGAAAGATCTGGGAGTCTTGGTTGATGATAGATTAGGCAACAGCATGCAATGCCAAGCGGCAGCTTCCAAAGCCAACAGAATATTAGCATGCATAAAGAAAGGGATGTATTCCAGAGATAAGACTATAATCCTTCCACTTTATAAAACTCTGGTCCGACCGCATCTGGAGTATTCTGTCCAGTTCTGGTCGCCAGTCCTCAGGAGGGATGTGTTGGAGCTGGAGAAAGTCCAGAGAAGGGCAACTAAACTGATTAGGGGGTTGGAGGACCTTACCTATGAAGAGCGGCTGCAATCGCTCGATTTATTTTCCCTGGAGAAGAGACGTCTGAGAGGGGACATGATAGCAATTTATAAATATCTTAATGGGGATCTCAGCTTAGAAGAAAAGCTGTTCATTCGAAGGAATTGCATGAGGACTCGAGGACATACAATGCGATTAGAGGAGAAGCGTTTTAACCTCAGGCAACGTGGGGGGTTCTTTACTGTTAGGGCTACAAGATTGTGGAATTGTCTACCACAAGAGGTGGTTTCTGCGGGTAGTATGGTGACTTTCAAAAGACTCTTAGACTTACATCTCAAGGATCAGGAGATTGAGGGCTATGTTAGATGATTACAGTCACACACACCTACACAGGTTGAACTGGATGGACTATTGTCTTTATTCAACCTCACCTACTATGTAACTATGTAACTTTGTTTTTCCTTTTAAATAAAAGTGGACTACCAGGCCCTTGAAGTGTTACTATACCCAGGACCCTGCATTCACTATATCTGGTCTCCCACAGTACACATAGTATGTAAATGTAACCATTTAATAAATATAAACTGCTAAATACCTTTTCTCATCAGCAGTCTTGTGACCTCCACCAGTGTCTGGTTAAAGCTTGTAGGAGGAGTCTTCATTCTGCTCTGACTGTCCTATTAGGCTACAGGACCCCTGACACTCTGTCTGGACAGTGCTGTTTGGCCCTGTGCTGATCACATGTACCCTCCCAAGAAAAAATAAATAAAAATCTAGCAATACACACCAAACTGAGTATGTGCAGAGTGACTCCTGATTCTGTTCTATCAGGAAATGGATTGCAGATAGTAAACTAAGAGGAGGATCAGAGAAGACAGGATCAAACAGCCTTTTTACACAGTGCAGAGGATGAACCCTTTAGGTTCCACTGAGTATAACAAGCATGCATTACTGCATATACAGACTGATTTTACTGTTTTGGGTTTAGTACCGCTTTAAACGGCAAGCTCAGACTGATATGTCTCACTAAAATGTATCCAACACTGTGGGGTTGATTAACTAAAACTAGAGAGTTGAAACATCTTGTGCAGCTGTGCATGGTAGCCAATCACCTTCTAACTTCAGCTTGTTCAATAAGGCCCCTTTCACCCATACGGTCCGTTCAGTTCATCAGTTCAGTCACGTCAAAATGTATCAGTTTTTCATCCGTTTTTTTTCATCCGTTTTTTTTACATCCACTACCAATGAAAAAACGGATGAAAAACGGACCGTTTGTCCGTTTATATCCGTTTTTCATCGGATCCGGTTTTTTTTTGACGGATGAAAAATAGGGCATTCATCCGTTCCAAAAAACGGACATTGACGGAAGCGAAGGAAAATGGATGTTAACGGATGATCATCCGTTGTCATCCATTTTTACATAGAGATGCATTGATGTCCGTTTTTTCAACCGTCAACGGATGGATGAAAAACGGACAAACGGACCTTATGTGTGAAAGGGGCCTTAAGCTTTGATTAAAAAAAATTGGAAGCTGATTGGATTACTATGCAGAGCTGCAGCAGATTTTGCACTCTCCAGTTTTAGTAAATCAGCCCCCCCAAGTCTAATCAGCTCATATCACAAAATAATATATATATTACTGTGATGTAACAAATGGGTCATGTTTTTTGTAAGCAGAATTATTTTAGAGTTCTTTCACACGGGCTTTCCGATCAGGTCCGCCTGTCAGTTTTTCAGGCAGACCTAACCGGACCCTCCAGTCTCCCAAATGGAGCGATGGATGTCACATTTCCAATCTGATCCTGCTTGCAAAATCGAGACAGATGGTGGCCCTTTTTTCCATCCGGCTGGCGCATTGGATCAGGTAGGATAGGATGAAAATGGGGGGGGGGAAAGGGGAGCTTTTAGCACCCCTTTTCCTCATGGGATGGTGGTAGGAGAAGATTTAATAAAGATTTAATTCAGGGTTAATTTTGACCTGATTTAGTTATCTTAGGGAAAGATGCTATAGTTCTGAGGAAAGGGTCAGGCTGACCTTTTTCTGGGAAGGTCAAATAGCATCTTTCCCACTCAAAATTCCCACTCTTTATCCCAGTATCTGGGGGCATTAGGTAGTGTATCTGGGGAGATTAGATAGTTGACCTCTTTCCTAAGGTCAGAATAGCTCCTTCCCGCTTTTTATCCCGCCTAAAAGCCCACCGGTTTATTCCAGAACACTGTTCTGGGGTATTTAAGGGGGTGCTTCAACAGGCTCAGGTAAATCGCCTCAGAAATCAGAACTGTGGTGTTCCCCTTCCTCCCTCCCCTTGGTTTGTCCCGGTCAAATTATTATGTGGTGGCGTCACCTTTGCTTGAGCAGAGGAGGACCAAAGTGTTATGATGAGTTTCTTTGAATATTATTATTAAATTTGTTTTGTATGGTTGAAAATATTTTGGAACAAATCTGGTGTTTATACAACCTGAGTCGTAGTGGCTAGGTTGTTACAGTGTTGTTATGATTATTTGATGTGTTTATTACATTTTGAAACCAGTAATAAACGGCCGCGGCCTTATTTATCTAACTCAATGTCTGGTGTGTTATTTACATGAATGCTTCTTATTTGTGAGTAGTTTGTTATACTACAAATTCCGGCCTACCATCCCATGGACAGGTAGTCCGTTTCAACCCGATTTCCCCATAGAGGGGAGTGGGACTGTGTCCATTCTGCACAGCAGTGCGGAGACGGACCTGTCACCAGAGCGATCCCCCGCTGAGCAAGCAGAATCCGCAAGATGGAGGTGCCCGTGTGAAAGGGGCCTAACATTGAAACTCATTTTTTTGATGGACTTTGTAAGGGTTATAACCTCTTTTCTTCCTGGGAAGCTTTATTTTACTTTGTTTTCCTCTGTGACAGCAAGCCAAAAAATAAGGTGAGGGTGTCATGTGAACGGAAAGACACAGAGAGAACCAGGAAGTTAACAGATGTTGCAATTTTTTCTTGCTTTACTAAACATGCTTTTGTTGATATGCCCATCAGAGAAATACCCCATCATTTCTAGTCCTTGTGACACCTTGTCAATTGGTCAGGAAGTGACAGGAGCTCTCCCCAACACTAAAGCCCCGTACACACGTACCGATCGTCGGCCGACCGATCGGCCGTCTTTTGTCCCCGGGCTGTCGTGTCTGCTGAAAAGTGCAAAAGACTGCACACGAATTTTGTCCGCCGACTGCAGAAGTGATGTCATGTGATGGTTAACTTTCCCTGTGTTTTTTCTTTTCTGAGCATGCCCAGTCTTGCAAATCTGCTGTCTGTCGGCCGAATTCTGTACTGACTGGCGAACAATCGGCCGTTCTGGTGTCGGCATACAAAAATTTTAATGCTTGCACGACAGATTCCTGTCGGCTGTCGGAAGTATCATACTAAGAAGCCGAAAATCGGCCCGATCGGTCGTTGGCCGAATCTTTTCGGCCGACAATCTGCACGTGTGTACGGGCCTTTAGACACACCAATAAAACCTGACAGCTTTCCATATAAACGGTGGGGGGTACTGCGCTTCTGGGTAGGTGAACAATAATAAATAATAAATAAATAAATAAACTATACCTGGTGTGTGTGACTATCACAGTATATACAAAGGGGAACTAAACCATATAAATAAAATTCGTATTCATAGTGAACAAAGGTAAAAAAGCAATAACCTAAAAAACACTTAATGTGTTAATCATTCTTTCGTGATAAATAAAGTGCTCAGGTGCATATATATTAAACCACAGTGTCCTCTGTGCTTCACAGAAACTAAATCGCGGTCTGGGTGTAAATAAAGTCCAAAAACTGAGAAAATGTGTGCAAGTAAATAAGTATGAGTCCACAGGTGCTACTCCTTCACCAAACACTGTGCTACAAAAAGTGGGGTGCTTCTCCTTCTCCCCTCAGGGTGTTCAAGCCTCTCACCTTAAAGACTAAGGGTAAAAGCCTTAATAGTAATCCAGGGGGCTCCTGGATTACTATTAAGGCTTTTACCCTTAGTCTTTAAGGTGAGAGGCTTGAACACCCTGAGGGGAGAAGGAGAAGCACCCCACTTTCTGTAGCACGGTGTTCGGTGAAGGAGTAGCACCTGTGGACTCATATTTATTTACTTGCACACATTTTCTCAGTTTTTGGACTTTATTTACACCCAGACCGCGATTTAGTTTCTGTGAAGCACAGAGGACACTGTGGTTTAATATATATGCACCTGAGCACTTTATTTATCACTAAAGAATGATTAACACATTAAGGGCCGGATTTAAAGAAACTGCAGCTTCAAACATCTATGACGTGTTTCAGTTTCGCCGCGTTCAAATCAATTAACTGGCGCTGCGGCGAATTGGCTAGTGAAACAGCAATAATGAATTCCGCCGTCAGCGGGATTCACTTACGATCGCGGCTTCGCCAATTCGCAAACTTATGTCTTCGTGCTTATAGCAGTTTCACATAGCGATGTGGGCTAGTGGATTAGTGCACACATTACACGTCTGTAATTCATCTCCCTCTGCTGTAGGTTCGAGGCTTACCATCTCCACCTACTTTTTTTATTTTCTTTTTTTGTTTATATTGCTAAAATGTAACGGATTACATCATATATATTGCTAAATAATGTTACACTCAGAAGCGCTTGCAAGCTTACACCATTTTAAGTGTTTTTTTGATCTTGTCTGTGTGTCAAATCGATCTTATGATTGAAAGTACCAAAGGCAAGTGACCAAACCCCTACCCTACTTCAGGGCAAGATGAAACCTCACAATTTTACCATGGTCTTCTTCCCACATTCCATACAATGTTTAGTTCTTTAGCTATATGTGCTTTTTAGCCTTAACACACTCCTTTTTTTCCACCATACAGCTTTATTCTGCACAATAGCTAAGTGCTTTGCAACTTCACTGCAGTTAACAACGTCATGGGTTCAAATCACATCACTACACTTGGGATCTCTTTTCACTCTCATTTTTTTTAACAGTTTTTTTTAACTATCTTGAATTTGGGGGGGGGGGGGTGTCCTACCCAAATTTCAAGCACATCAATGGAAACAACACAATTTTGATTTTATGAGTGTGGTCCTAGTTTTATCGAGATGCAATTCTTTACATATTTACCATGGTTCTTACAATTTCTTGACCAATAAACATAGGTGTCTGATTTTGGACTCTCTCCATATTTCAACAACACAGACCCTCATAGTCCAACACTACATTTGCCTCACACCTCAACACAACACTGTCACATCCCTACTCTACATTACAACCCCTCACATCACCAGTACAAGCAGCATGCAAAGTGCAAAACTCCGGCCTTGGCAGCTTAATGGGCCATACACTAACAATTTGTCTAGACTTTTTCCTGTAGACTTAACCAAACCATATAATATAAGCTCAAACCTCAACACTTTCAATTTGGATGCAATCAGGCAGGCCCTTGCACTACATAGAAAATGTCAATCTGAAGGATAAAGTCTTCTCTAAATCTTACAGTGTGGATGGCCCTTTTGTCTGTAGGCACCCACACAAAACAAAAAAACACATGTTCAATTCTAATGTCTTTATTTATTTGAGAATGACAGCAGAAGGAGGGATGCAGCAAAATAATATTGTCACTCTCCAGTCCGTGTGCCTTTACAGCGCCAGACCACGATCTTTGCTCCATGGCTACGGGATTCTGATGTCTTCCACAACTTCCGGCAGAGTTCAGAATCCATTCTGCACCTCTACCAGCTCATAGGGGACAGGCATGGCAAGGTTGCTGGTCAGCTTCCAAGCCACTTTCGAAGTTCCAGGGTGTTCATGTTGGTCATTGGCCATGTGCCTTACCAAATATCCACTGACCACAAAAGAAGATGAGTGGAGTCCATCAAGGTGGGTTTCTACCACCTACACCCGCAAGCAGTACCACTCCTGGAAAAATAAAACAAAGGATAAGACATTTCATTATGAAAATCACATCTTAATGCCTGTTTGCTTCATTCTGAACTTCATTTAATTTCGACATCACGAGTGAAATAACACATTTTATGCCAACTTACACAAACCAGAAATCATTAATGTAAACATTTGAATACACACCTGTGACGCCAGACAGCCCATCACCACAGGCTTCCCATGGTACGTGCCATGATTCCAAGATGTTGATGTTCTGGAAAATTAAAACACCATAAGATACCAAGCAGCCGTTCATGTTATCAATAACTACACAGGTGGCATAGACACAAATAAACACCTGCCAGCTCTTCTCAGCCCTTTACACTATTCACAATACCAACATGTTTATGGTTAGAGGTGCATGTTTTTGCTCAAGTAACACAATTTTACCAATGTTGACTACACTTTATCTACAATGGCAAGTGTCATTGGCAGATGATAATGACCCTCTGTCTCCCTGTGAGTGGCACCTCTGCTAACTAGCTAATTAATACACATGCCCTATCTTGACCTGTTACAGTACTTACATGTAAAGTGGCTAGCAACCAGGGTATTCCGGGTGGCCATACCGGCAGCGGTGCTCCGCCGCCTGGGGGCCGCCGGCTGACGGACCTCTGGCTCCCTCTCCTCCGTCAGCTCCCAAGATTCATCCCGGGCAACGCACATGTTGTGCAACACGCAGCACGCCAGGATGATCTTGGAAGCCTTTGTAGGAGAGTACAGGAGTTCACCCCCAGGCCGGGCCAAGCAGAGAAACCGGGACTTGAGAAGACCTATGGTCAACTCAATGATACTCCGGCTTCTCCGCAAGGCCCTGTTGTAATTCCTCTCTGCTGGGCCCTGGGGGTACCTGATTGGAGCCATCAGCCACGTCAGCTGCGGGTAACCAGCATCCCCTGAAAAATAAGAAAAATATACATTAGTTCTTCCTATCATGTGACTTTAGATGACTCCTCAAAATGGGAGACAATTAGGCATTTTACTAAACAACCTGCTCGTCTGTTTGCAAAAAATCATATGAAACATCTCAACTCTGTCTAACTGCCTAAATCACTAATACAAATGGGAAAAAGGACACACAAAGTGGTGGGTTTCTCTTGCAAGTTACAACTTGGCCCCTATTTTGTTCCTATTACATTAGCCTAGGTCTTACTTCTGGAATATATCTGCAACTAGAGTGAGGAAACCAATATTGACTCACTTATGCAAAGTACTTTGGGGATATGGCAATACCATTGGAATCATTTGTAGGTTTTCTTTGGGTGGCTAGAGGACACCATTTACACATTGGTTAACCACCTTCATTGGACTCAAAGACAACTTTGCAAATCTTTCTTTTGTGAGCTGCTAAGCTGCTGATCTGGTTGTGTGTGAACAGCCTGACAACTCCTAACACATCCATTTTAGGTAGGCTTTGCTTAAATCAGGGTGTACACCGATGTAGCTTATTCCTATGTCTATGTAATCTTACAGTTTATGTTGTTAAGACAAAATACTTTACCAATAAGCCACCCTTCGGGCATTTGTCCACTTTCAAACACCTCGTACAGAGTACTTGTTCTTAACATACTGGAATCATGGCACGACCCTGGGTGACCAGTGTTGACACTCATGATGTGCTGTTTGGCGTCACACACTAATTGGACGTTCATAGAGTGGTACTGCTTGCGGTTCCGGTACTCACTTTCGTGGCTCCTTGGTGGCCTAATGGCTATGTGGGTGCCATCGATTGCCCCTAGGATTTGCGGCATGTGTGCCCGCAGGTAGAAACCCAACTTGACTTCATTCCACTCATTTTCATTCTGTGGCCAGTGGATAAAATTGGGCACTATATCCACTATGGCATTAATGACCAACATGAACACCCTTGAAACTGTGGGCTGGCTAATGCCCATGATACTTCCCGAAGTGGCTTGGAAGCTGCCACGCCCTAAAATATACAAAGTGGCCAGCAATCTGGCCATGCCGGGCACCGCATGGCCGCGCTGTGTTTCTGGGTCAATTTTGTCTGCTATGAGCTGGTAGAGGTGTAGAATAGTTCCTCGCTCGAGCCGGAACTTCCTCCTGACATCAGAATCCCGCAGCTTGTCCAAATAGATCCTTGGAGCAAAAATGCGTGGCTGGCGAGGTAAGGGCACACGGACTGGAGGTGCTGCTGCTGGAGGTGCTGCTGCTGCTGCTGCTGCTGCAGCTTCCCCACCTTCTGCTGCAGCTTCCCCACCTTCTGCTGCCTCCTGTGCCAGGGCCTCCTCAAACAAGGCACCGATAAATTCCAGCATTGCACCATCTAATGCGTCTGGGATATCGTCCTCCATTTTGAATGCGCAAATTCGCGAATGCGCAGATATATATAGAAACGGCCGCTAATTATCACACCTGTGAGCCAGCTATAAAAGGAGCACATGGCCAATATGGCTGCTGGATGTTATAGATCGATGTTTCTTATGTGCTAGCAAGACCCTGTGACCCACAACCTACATTATCTGGAGGTAAGACAATTGTATCTCTCTCTCCCAAAAAAAAGGAAGGAGAGAATTTGTACTTATCTTGGGTGTGCTTAAGTTGTCTATGGTGAATCCCCTCCAACCCACAATAGCTTGGGAACCCCTCAAGTGTCTTTTAATCATTGGCAGTTGGCCCCATGTGCATGTGGTTTGGACATGTGTTTTCTCATGTTTGTTAAAGGTGTGCAGTCTAGATTTGGCATCTAAACCTGCCCCCTTACCTTCCCAGCTTCCAAAGACACCATTTTTGCTTTCCTGATAACTGTAATTTATTATGTGCATGTATGTAGGTCATGCGATTTCTCATGTATGTTTAATGTTTGCAGCCTCCTTTTGCCTATAAAGGATTACACCACCCCCCCCTCCACCAAGTCTGTTTGTGCCATTAGGTAAGTGTTTGGAGGGCCTTGTGTGATTTGTACCCATATGCGTTTTCTTATGTGTTTTTTTTTCCATTTCTTTGCAGCCTCTTCTGCTTTTTTTGCCACCACCACCACCACCACCGTGTTTGTGCCATTAGGTAAGTGTTTGGAGGGCCTCGTGTGATTTGTACCCATATGCGTTTTCTTATGTGTATTTTTTCCATTTCTTTGCAGCCTCTTCTGCTCTTTGCCACCACCACCACTGTGTTTGTGCCATTAGGTAAGTGTTTGGAGGGCCTCGTGTGATTTGTACCCATATGCGTTTTCTTATGTGTTTTTTTTTTTCCATTTCTTTGCAGCCTCTTCTGCTTTTTTTGCCACCACCACCACCACCACCGTGTTTGTGCCATTAGGTAAGTGTTTGGAGGGCCTCGTGTGATTTGTACCCATATGCGTTTTCTTATGTGTATTTTTTCCATTTCTTTGCAGCCTCTTCTGCTCTTTGCCACCACCACCACCACCACCACTGTGTTTGTGCCATTAGGTAAGTGTTTGGAGGGCCTCGTGTGATTTGTACCCATATGCGTTTTCTTATTTTTTGTTTTACATTTCTTTGCAACCTCTTCTGCTTTTTTTGCCACCACCACCACCACCACCGTGTTTGTGCCATTAGGTAAGTGTTTGGAGGGCCTCGTGTGATTTGTACCCATATGCGTTTTCTTATGTGTTTTTTTTTTCTATTTCTTTGCAGCCTCTTCTGTTTTTTTTGCCACCACCACCACCACCACCGTGTTTGTGCCATTAGGTAAGTGTTTGGAGGGCCTCGTGTGATTTGTACCCATATGCGTTTTCTTATGTGTATTTTTTCCATTTCTTTGCAGCCTCTTCTGCTCTTTGCCACCACCACCACCACCACTGTGTTTGTGCCATTAGGTAAGTGTTTGGAGGGCCTCGTGTGATTTGTACCCATATGCGTTTTCTTATTTTTTGTTTTACATTTCTTTGCAACCTCTTCTGCTTTTTTTGCCACCACCACCACCACCACCACCGTGTTTGTGCCATTAGGTAAGTGTTTGGAGGGCCTCGTGTGATTTGTACCCATATGCGTTTTCTTATGTGTTTTTTTTTTTCTATTTCTTTGCAGCCTCTTCTGTTTTTTTTGCCACCACCACCACCACCACCACCGTGTTTGTGCCATTAGGTAAGTGTTTGGAGGGCCTCGTGTGATTTGTACCCATATGCGTTTTCTTATTTTTTTTTTTACATTTCTTTGCAACCTCTTCTGCTTTTTTTGCCACCACCACCACCACCGTGTTTGTGCCATTAGGTAAGTGTTTGGAGGGCCTCGTGTGATTTGTACCCATATGCGTTTTCTTATGTGTTTTTTTTTTCCATTTCTTTGCAGCCTCTTCTGCTCTTTGCCCACTACTACCACCACCACCACCACCACCAAGTCTGTTTGTGCCATTAGGTAAGTGTGTTCTGTAACTGTTCACTAATTATACTGTATATGAAGAGCAATCTGCAAATCCTGTTTTTTCTGTTTTCTCTTTTGTCATTTCAGATTTAGGAGTTTGGGGCTCTTTGCTGCTGCTGGACAGCCAGATTCTCTGCCCACCTCGTGCTCCCATGGCCCCACCCACTGGAAGGATGAGAAGGGGCAGGGTGGCCAGGGTGGCCAGGGGGGGCAGGGTGGGCAGATCGTCTGGCTCTGGTGTGAGGGAGGCTCCAGCTGTATCCATGAGGGAGTCCACCATCCCCATCCCGGAGGAGGAAGCCGGGGGAGGTGGTAACACACCAAGTGGACAAGCTGGCTCTTCTGACAGTAGTCCTGGAGCGGGTCCGTCCACCAGAGTCAGCTTGTCCACATTATCCCGGCTTCCCCGTTTCACCCACAATCAGTGCTGTGCCCTGGTCCACGCCTATATGGCCAGATATCAGGCGATACATGGGACCAGGGCCGCGTCTTACTCAGTAACAGAGAAGAACAGATTGTGGGATGAAATCCGGGATGCTGTAAATGCACTGGGTGAAGCACCTCGCCACCGTGACAGTGTGCGGAAGAAGGTCAACGACATCTGTGGGTCCGTTCGGAAGAAGCTAATTGCATGGGCTGCGGAGGGTCTTTATGACTGACAAGGTCGGCTGGATGAACGTGCACGAAGTTCTCTCTGGGATTATCAATTACCTTTCTTGAACATCATAGGACCTGATACCATCTTTACCAGAGAGGACTTAGATTCGGATGCTTTGCACCGAGGTAGGATATATCTTGGATGTCAATTGTGTGAGTTGTTTGGAAAAGATTAACTACTATCCTATGTGTGACATTAATAGAATGTGATACTTGCCCTTCCAATTGTCCTTTTTTTGTTTTCCCCAACCTGCAATTTGTTCATCTGTAGCACGGATCTCAGCCCCTCCACAGCCCATGCAGCTTGGCGAACCAGACGGACTCACAGGTGTTGACATCAGTGCTGACCCTCCTCCTGGTAGGTCCAATATCATACTGTGCCAAACAATGTAGATGTTTTTTTTTTTCCAAGATAGCTCATATTGCTATGTCCTTTACAGAAGATCCGCAGCAGGGAACACACCCAGTGCAGCTAGGCCTGGAGGAAGGTGTTGGTATGTCTAGCCAAATAATGTTTTTTGGAATCTTATTAACCCCATTAACACACATGTTTTTTCTTATGAAAGAGTGTTGCCTTTTAGATGTTTACCCTGCAAAACACAGTTGACAGCATTAATGGGTGCCGTCATTAGTAGGCAGACCAAGCCTTCTTAACCTTTGGGAGGGTTTAGCAAGTGTCCTATGAGCCCAGGAAAGCACTTTTGAATGTTTGGCCTCAATGCTTCATTCATGAAGCTAGGAGGGCAATCTGGCCATAATCATTACTGACTAAGGTTATGTACTAAACATGTTTTTTTTTTTTTGTTTTTAAAAGAACATCAGGCCCCTCTTGACGTTGCAGCTGGAGTTGGATCAGGAGCTGGCGACGATTCTGCATCCAGTGCTGTGGTATGTGATATAAGGGAACAAGGTGCACATGTAACATTTCAATGGTAGCATTGATTTTGGACTAGATGTGGCTTACATTGTGTGTGTTAAATTAGTGCTATGACATTCTGACGATGCACCAGCACAACAAGAGTTCTGTCTTGAACATCAGGGAATTATGTTATAATTTGGTGTGCCACTAATGTTCCAAAAACATCCAGGATCTTTAAAGTCCGGCCCGTCTTTGATTTTCCAGGTCCAAATTCATGGGTATCGTTTGGTTGGGTTGTCCTCTAGCCGATTGATGGCAAGATTTTAGACAACATACGTAGATGTATAAAGTCATTGGTGTAGTAACAGATTTACCAAAAGCATAAACAACCTACCACACCAGGGTTAATTGGGAACACCTTCATGTTGAATCTTTTTTGCCTTTGTCATATTAGTCATACCAATATAATATGTACCCATTATCAGAAGTGTTGCTAGCTTGGATAATCTTACAATGAACAAGTACTCATTAGAAGCACATCAAACTTTTCAACGTTCTGCTTGGGGTGTTAAGTTGTCAAACTAATCTGAAATATTTAGTCATGATGTTTGATAATGATTTGGTCTATTTCTTCTGCTTTCAGGTAGCCTTAGATGCAGAGGGATTGTCACCTACCCAACTTCGTCCATCTATGCTGGATGTAGCCGAGAGGCTGCTTGATGAGTATCAGGTCCAAAATGAGTTAAGGAGGCGTACTCAGCAATCTACTGAGGCAGTACGTCTGCTCGGGCTCATACAGGAATCTGTAGCAACAATGGTACAGGTTCACCAGGATATGTTACAGGTTCAACAGGATATGCGTAACAGCTTGGTAAGTTTAGCAGACCAGCATCAACGGGATCGGCAAAGTGTTGACACTCAGGTGCTGGCCACACGCCAATGCCTGTTTGGATCTGAAGATGCCCCATTGGCAGAGCCCTCCCAAACATCTCACTCACCTGCCACTGCAGGTTGTGGTAGTGGGAGGGTAATGCCAGTGTTGGCCACTTGTCAGGCAGCTGGGGATGGGACAATTCCTCCTGTAGCCACTCCTAGCACTTCACACTCCGTTCGGACTCCCACACCCCTCAATGAGCAATCCTCCTGCACAACCTCAATGCGCACTGGTTCCACAGTACCCCTTCCACCTGACTACATTCCCTCCACACCTTTATCACTTCACTCCTCCCCAGGCCGTTCTTCTTTTTTGTCACCAATGCGACATGTCGTTTGCCCCCGCACCGTGGACCACAACAACCAATCAACCACCACTCCCCACACATCTTCACAACCCTTGCACCACCAGCAGCATCAAATAGCCTTGGAGCAGCAACGATCCCATCTCATGTTAATGGCACACGTTGCCCAAATTCTTAGGCTGACCCCAGAGCAGATGAGACTATTGGCAGAACATCTTCTGTCTGGGACATTTCCAAGGTTCAACACCCTGCATCATCAGCAGCCTCAGACACAAGATATGATCCTAATGGGCCACTTGACCACAACTCTACAGCTAACCCCAGACCAGATGGAACTATTGGCCCACCATTTGATGGCAGGAACCTTAACAGTGCTCACCACACTGCTTCAGGCACCACCACCAACTTAATTTTTTGTTTTTTTGTTTAATTTGGTTTAGTTTTGTTAATGATTGTTACATTGGCCAATTTGTTGGGCCATTTTTTTTTTAATTTGAGGGTGGCACAATATGATTTATTATAGTGCTTCTTTTGGGGATGAAATAAAATTTTATGCAAAATGATTAGTTTGTGTTTGCTCTTTGGTTTTTTAGGAGTGTTGGTGGCCAAGTAATGGCCCTGGTTAATGTAGGCATTTATACACACGTGCTTCTCGATCTCCAAACATATGATTTCATGTAAATTTAGATAACTCAATGTTCACATAACGACCCAAGAAAAGGTCTCCCTTCAAATGTAGCTTCAAAACAAGTCTCAAGGCTAACATAAACCAAAGCCAACATACTAACAATTACAGACCACACCACTCGACTAAACAAATACAACACAAAAGACATTCGATGTGTACACCAAAAAGAAAACTTGGGTAATAAAATAAATTTTTTAATAACACATGTGGGTGTCTACCAACTGTAGCGTACAAAAAATATATTACAATATATAATAGAATGAACTAAATTGCCAATGTAACATTTGTGTTGCAAAGAGCAACATACTTTAATTTTATTTAGATAAACATATTTTGTGTTCCAAAATTTTTTTTGAGGTTTTCACTAAAACAAGTCTTTTTTGTAAACATTTTTGGTTTAGTTTGTTACCAAAAACAACAAGGCTTTTTTGTAAACATTTTTGGTTTAGTTTGTTACCAAAAACAACAAGGCTTTTTTGTAAACATTTTTGGTTTAGTTTGTTACCAAAAACAACAAGGCTTTTTTGTAAACATTTTTGGTTTAGTTTGTTACCAAAAACAACAAGGCTTTTTTGTAAACATTTTTGGTTTAGTTTGTTACCAAAAACAACAAGGCTTTTTTGTAAACATTTTTGGTTTAGTTTGTTACCAAAAACAACAAGGCTTTTTTGTAAACATTTTTGGTTTAGTTTGTTACCAAAAACAACAAGGCTTTTTTGTAAACATTTTTTTTTTTTTGGTTGCCAAAAACAAGGCTTTTTTTGTTTTTTTTTTGTTTTTTTGGGTCCCAAAAAAAGGTTTTTTTTTAACTTTTTATATTTTTTTTGGTTGCCAAAAACAAGGCTTTTTTTGTTTTTTTTTTGTTTTTTTGGGTCCCAAAAAAAGGGTTTTTTTTAACTTTTTATATTTTTTTTGGTTGCCAAAAACAAGGCTTTTTTTGTTTTTTTTTGTTTTTTTGGGTCCCAAAAAAAGGGTTTTTTTTAACTTTTTATATTTTTTTTGGTTGCCAAAAACAAGGCTTTTTTTGTTTTTTTTTGTTTTTTTGGGTCCCAAAAAAAGGGTTTTTTTTAACTTTTTATATTTTTTTTTGGTTGCCAAAAACAAGGCTTTTTTTGTTTTTTTTTGTTTTTTTGGGTCCCAAAAAAAGGGTTTTTTTTAACTTTTTATATTTTTTTTGGTTGCCAAAAACAAGGCTTTTTTTTGTTTTTTTTTGTTTTTTTGGGTCCCAAAAAAAGGTTTTTTTTTAACTTTTTATATTTTTTTGGGTTGCCAAAAACAAGGCTTTTTTTGTTTTTTTTTGTTTTTTTGGGTCCCAAAAAAAGGGTTTTTTTTAACTTTTTATATTTTTTTGGGTTGCCAAAAACAAGGCTTTTTTTGTTTTTTTGTTTTTTTTGGGTCCCAAAAAAAAGGGTTTTTAATTTTTTTCTTTTTTTGGTATATTTTTTTTAGAATGTAGAAATGTGACATTTAAAAAACATTGGAAAATTAACACAACAAATTAAAAAAAAAAAACTACAATCTTTTTAAGGGTGACACATTCCTCACAAATGGCTCCTGAGGGTCTGGATCCGCCCCATAAGTGTGTTCCAAAACTAAAATTCGTTCTATGCACCACGTAACATATTCCAAAAGGACCTCATAGGTGAGGTGGGTGTGTCCTGGGTAGAAAAAGACATGACAATTAGTTTTATGCAAAATGATCCAAACAACGATTGTAATTAATGTGCCTCAACAAATATGCTTAGGAGTCTATTGGTTGGCTTTTATCAACACTCTGAAGCAAATATGCTAAATTGCTGGTGTAAACCTTAAACTCAAACTTTCACAGCAAATTGTTCAAAAGGTTACATAAGATGGCTTGGAATGTTAGTAGCAGTTCCACCAAAGCTAAGTAAAAGGCTTTTCTTCATGTCAACACAAGCAATCATTTAGAAGAATGTAAGGTGTTTTGGGTTCAATTGGTCAACACGATACATGTGCACACATTTATCTCTATCACCATTGGAGTTTGTGTAGCGTTCTCTCTCCCTCTTACTGTCTATAGATTGAACCTGACACATAGTAGAGACTTACCCTTTGGAATTCGGAGGGCCAGTTGTGGCCGGAGTACATGTGTCTGCTCCACCGTTTTATTTTCCGCCATCCCAGCTGTGTTAAGAGAGAAGAAAAAGTTTCTCAACAAATGGACTCACGCTAACTGTAGGTTACGCAGTCATGAAAACGCTCTAACACCCACTCCTTACCCCTCCACACTTCCCTGAACGTTTTATTTAGACATTGATATGGTGGTGATGCAGATTTGTACAGGTCAAGCGTCATTCTTCTGGGTGAAGCTTGTAGCGTTAAGGATACGTACTCCCTGCTTTTGTGCTGATTGTGTTTTTCAGATGTTTTTGGTGCCTCAGCCCTGCCTGTTCTAAGTGTTGGAAACATATCATTTTGGGAGGGCTGCGGAAAACTAATCAGGTTAGACTTACACTCTCTAGGTTTTTGGGGACAAGAGAAATAACAATCCTCCTTTTTACATGGCCCCTGTACACACCTCTAGGCACCTCCCTCCTGTTGTTTGACCCCACAGCAGGCAGCTTGCTATGGAGGCACATGAGATGAAGCCAAGCACCCTGTGCCTGTTCAGGCACTAGGCTGTGAGCCAGCCTTGCCCCCCTCCCTTCCAATGGTCTCAATGATTAGGAGTGACAGCATCAGGAGGCAATATTGGCATGCTGTCACCTCAGTTAAGGAGGAGGGGGAGTCTGTTCCAGACAAGTATTAGTGCAAAAATTTGGACCGTAAAAAATGGTCCCAGTAAGTCTTAGGGGGAATATGCACACCTATCACTTGGAATACTAATGCATAGAATGCATTCACATAAAGAACCTGCTGCCTTTAGAACAACTTGAAGCCTGAGCGGGGACATACACAGTTAGCATTTCTCCACTTACTAAGTAGACACATTACTGGAAAAGCACACAACTTACCATCATCAGGTTTTTTTTGGGCCCCTGAAGTGGATGGCGTGGCTGGCGTGGCTGGCTCTGGAGAAACTGCACAAAAAGAACACAAATTGTGAACTGGAATGTGTTACATTACCGAGGAAGAGTATTTATGAAAGATTGACAAACACACATTTTCAGTGTGGACTAAATCAGGACATGATTAAATTACAATGTCCACAAAAAATTTACAAGTACAAAGCACACCATTTCCAATGTAGAGAAACTAACACCAATTTAGAATAGGGTGGCTTGAGATAACTTACAAAAGATAACATGTCCTGTAAAGCTCCCCAAAACCACCTTTCAAACATGAAGGTTAAGCAAGAGTGTTTCATGACCAACCTTCCTGTCACATATAGCAAAACTACACTTGCTTAGACTCCAACTTAGATTATCCTAGATACACATCATCCTAGCACACACAATTCATGTGAGAATCTAATTTTAGGTACTTACAGACTAGTTCAGGGGAGCCTGGAGTGGGGGAGGATGGGGGAGACCCTACATGGGGGGATGGTGTCCCTTCATGGGGGGATGGCGTCGTATCTCCTAGAAACACAAAGACACAAATACAATCCTTGAACCAAAGCTATTTGATAAAGGCACACAGAAAGTAGTTGGGAAACATTGAAGGTAGTAGTTACTTTGGACTGGGTAAGCAGCAGCCCCTCTTCACCAGTCCTCCACAACTAACATCCTCAATGTCAGCTGCTACATAACCCCAATGGCAAAATATAGATATTACAGCCCTTAGATTTCCCAGGACACATTGAACACACAAACACATGTAGAATACTTACTTCCCATTTGAGGAGAGCCCAGGTCCTCATCCGGTTCAGACCAATTGGCCTCTTCTTGGGCACCAATGTGTTCCTGGCCCGGATCCAGGCGACTTGGCCCTGCCTGAGGCTCCTCTCTTGCTGAAGTTACATCAACCACAAAAGAAAACAAAACAAACAATCATTCCTCCAAGTTCGACCTAATACACAACACACCAGCACATCCACATTACTTACAGGGGGCCTGAGAAGGCTGAGCCTCCACATCCTGATCACTGGTTTCTAAAATAAAAGAAAAACATTATATATTATTTATGGACACAAATAGGCAGTAACCTCTCATCATGCTAGCACCATACTCAATGCCCCTACAATTCAGAACATAGAAGTGCACTTACACCAATGAGATGCATTGACCATGTTTTAAAACAGGAGGGCACCATGCAAATTAAGCGGGCGCCTAAGGCCTCGCACCTACAGGGGCCTTGCGGCCAGTGGCGGAGCACCAACATTTCGAAGGGCGCAGTCAGGGAAATCTCCCAAGTAAAAGATTGCTTTCAATCCTCGGATATAAAATTTGCTGCAGTCCCTTCACTGCGTCTGCCAGGTGTCTGTTGTCCGCTGACACTTACTCCTCCTTCTCTGACTGGGGATTGGCCGTCTGATCATGTTATCCTAAGATGTGGAGGAATCGGTAGGTGTGTACCTGCACCAGTAGGAAGTGACTGGCCAGTCAACTCACTCTGCTATCATCAGTTGTTGCTCTGGGAGGAGAGCTCCGCCCTGGACCCGGAACATACAGGTAACCAGGCCCAGACTTGATATTTTGCAGGCTGGTCATAGATTTGTGGTGTCCACTATGCAAAGGGATTGAGTAGCCCCAGGGAATTTGGAAGAGTCTGAAAATGGTTGGTGGAGGAGGAGGAGAAGAAGGCCCTGGGTGGCTGGGGGACAAGGAGAGGGCCCCTGGGTGTTTTCTAGAGGAGGAAAGATCCACAATGACGCCAGAGTCAATTGCCAGGGAAGAGAGTGGAGCTGAGCAAGTCCTGCCTATCTGACCTGAAAGCCAAACATGGTGTAGATGGAGCCCTTTGCCCTACACAATGACAGCACCGGAGGTGGAAGGTGAGTGGTAGCGGGTCTTTGACATTATAGAGCATATGGACTCTGTCCATTATTGGTAGTTTTTTGTTTGGAGTTGTCCTTTAGATGTTTAACTGTGTTGTTTTTGACCCGAGCTGTGAGGGACTGAGGTATGACAGCCCACTATGCTGAGACTTATAGTGCCCTAGAATGTTGAGGACTGAGGAATCCTTAGTCCCTAACAGAGGGCACTACAAGTCTTAGCATAGCAGGCAGTAGTTCCTCATTCCCCTACAGAGAGCATTACAAGTCCAAGCAGGTAGCCTTCTGCAGTGGGACTTGTTGTGCCCTTGACTGTGGTGGACTGAGGAAGGGAAGTGTAAGAGGGTCTCTGTAAGCTCAGATGTATGGGGGAGCTTTGGGGACCACAGAGTTCCCTTTTACACCAGAGTCCACAGCTTCCCCCCTCAAATAATGGTTCCCAGAACTCTCCTTACATCAGAGTCTTCACACTTCCCTCTTACAGTGTAGTAAGTCTGGAGACTCCGATGTAAAGGGGGCTCTGTAAAATGTGATTAGAGATTTGAAATTTCTACCATTTTTATTTTCTACTTATGATCCACAATTTTCAGCTGCTCAAATGGCTCGCTGTCTCTGAAGGCATATTGGAGTGTGGCCGTCCTCCTCCTCCCCTTCTTCACCAAAAGCACAAGAGGGGGTGCCGGCCGTCCGCTTTGGCTAGAAGCAGAAGAAAAAAAAGAAACATAAAAAATACGAATGTACATAGTAGTATTAAAGGTTGTGAAGAGACACTTGATGGAGGTAGGAAAGGTAGGAGCGAGAGGGAGGGGGGGGGGGGTGTTGGTATTAGTGTTGTTGCATAGCTAAACACATGTCCACCTACCCAAAAAATTGTAACCTATCTGGTCACATGTAATGTATATTTTTACTTACCGGAGATTTGCTCCACACCCTTTAGCAGGAGCCTGGGTGAGCGCCTTTTGGCATCACTCCAGGCCCGCTGCAGATCCACCATATCAGCCTGGAACTGAAATCTCCGCTGCAGCCTCATCCGGACACGACACATCATCTTGTGCTTTTGGTGAAGATGCGTATTAACTTTATCATACCCCCAGAGGAGGAGGAGCTGTGGAAAGAGCAGTGTATGTTTGAGTCCAAGTATGTCCAAAATAGTACAGTCTTCAAATAACATGCTAGGTCGTCTTTGAGATATTGTAGAACAAAGAATTCCATTTCTGGTGATACATATACATCGATGTCCAAATCTACCTCCATGACATAGGTTGCCCCACACTGGTGATTTCCTCTACATGATATAGCCATTTTCTCAATTGGCCTTTCATGACACACCCAGGGCCGCCATCAGGGGGGGACAGGCAGTCACTGTATTTACAACCTTATTGCTGTCCATTTAGCAGGGTGAAAGTAACTTTACACACATGTAGCATAGGTATCAACTTTTGTCACCATGTTAAAAGGACAGCAGTATGGGTAGCATTACAGTGACTGTTATTAGTCCAGGCTCACTAAACTAGCCAATGCTTGGAAAAGCAAGCCATGCAGATTGCTTTTCAGGTCCCTTTTAACATGAGCTGTCTGATTGGGTGTGGCTGTTAATTTTTGACGCAGACCTGATAAGCCCCTCAATTCTCCTTTATGGAGTGTTATATGTAAATGGGATTGCTTCATTTGAGATGCAGATTTAAACTATGTATGGCCAGGCTGAAGGTACCCAAGTGGATTGCTCGATCACCTGGAGGACAACGTACAACCAGTCTGTCAGATTTTACACACACTTATCGCTAGCATCTCTTGTAGCCACTAGCAATAATCACGGTGTTTTCCTGGCAGGGGCAGCACCGGGTGAACACAATGGCTCCGCAGGAGGGTTTCCCCTGTCTGTGTTGATGGTGGAATCAAGGCAAAATGTTTTTCCTGCAAGCCACGGGACAAACAAAGATAGTTTTGTAATTAATCCATGATTTTGCCAAAATGGAAAAAAAAGAGGTTTGCTTTGTATATTCTTAAGTTTGCTACATAACTAGAACATGTAACAGTGTTATATCATTGCATGAGATTTCCCCTCACTTCCTGTCTTGGTGTCACCACGACAGGAAATGAGGGAATCTCCCGTGGGGATATAGCCAGCAATTCTTTCCTTTTATATATACTATTGACATTATAAGGCAACAATTGCAAGCTATTTCCCCACAGTGATATTCCCCTCACTTCCTGTCTTGGTGACACTAAGACAGGAAGTGAGGGGAAATCTCATGCAATGATATCACCCTATTAGAAATTGGAGTTCCGTCTAAAAAGTATACATAAAGTAAGCACTTGGTTTCCAAAGTGGCAAAATTATGGAGGAGTTAAAACCCCATAGTGTGATTGGGGAATCTGACGCTGTGCTCCTACACTCCTCAATGTGTCTGTTCATTATGCTGTGCTGAATTATCCTTGATTCGCAATTCCTGCAAGAGTTGCACATGGTATGTGGGAGATGCAAATTTAAGGTGGCATAATTATCCACACAATCACACATAATCCTTTTTAAAGGTCCCCAGCAGAATTTGATGGCATAGTGGTTCACAGCAGTGCCATCAAATTCCAGTTAGATCTGTAAATTAACAAAGCAATGTGATCTGGGGGTGTATTTAACTTGCAATGGACACCCCCATTCATTATCATATGGCAGTGTGAGATGGGTGTGTTGGGAATGTGATCCATTAAGAAAAGTGATTATACACTCATGTGTTTCTTTTAGAGGTGATTTGTTCAAGGCAATCCTTTGAAGACATGACCATTCCAGATTTTTGGGATCACTGATTCCATCTCAGGTGAACCAATTAGCTGCTGTGTGCAGATCCAGCTTATGATGGTAAGAGTGTCAGACAAGACAAACGGGGCCGAGCTTGCAGTGTGTATGGATGTATGTAAGGCAATAATTTTTGGCATTATGCATTTAGGGAATATAATAATGTTTCTAATCTTGCATATATGAAAAGGGTCAATACATTTGTCTTTATCTAGACAGATTCCAAAGCGTCAGAGCAATCTGTCACAGATAATTGTGTTTCATTTTGTGTAACCGTTGAAACTAATCAAATCTATCTATATACAGGCATAGCCCACTTTAAGTACACAATGGGACCAGGGCATGTATGTAAACTGAAAATGTACTTAAAGTGAAGCAATCCCTTTTTTCTTTTCTCAATGCATGAAAATACACCAGCTCCATTGTAAATTTTGGCCACATTGACATAGCCTTACTCCGAAACCATGTGGGAGCATGTTAAGGGGATCCAGGACTATGACATGATAGATTACCTAGGCAAGCTGCCCAGCCACAAAATGGATATGGTGTAGTCCTGGGTACCCTCTCGTTGCTCCCTAAGTTTGTTATCCCTGTCACTTATGGTTTGTGAGCAGTGTCATGGCAAGCTGAACAAGCTGTGTCCTTACTCACAATTGTATATAAAGTGAGTGTACTTAAAGCAGGGTATGCCTATCTATATCTATATAGAAAGATCAGAGATGTGAACCTGTTCCCTATTATATACACTAATATATGGTATATAACATATTCTATAATATATATTTTGTGTATATATATATATATATATATATATATACACATACATACATACATACATACATACATACATACATACATATATATATATATATAGGGAACAGGTTCACATCTAGGAAGTTTCTATAACAGGAAGCTTCTAGATCACGTCTAATAGGCAGAAAGTGCATGCGCAGATCAGCAGACCAAAAGTTTCTTGCACACCCGCTAGATAAGCGACCCACCATCCCCCATCCCGCACATTCACACCCCCTCCTTACCTTACACACAAATGCCACAATTTCGGACGTGTAGAGCGCAGGAGCCATGATTGCGATAAGGGCCGGGACAATTTCCGGAAACGTGTGCACGCACCAAAAGTTTCGTTTCCGGTTTCATGTATAAATGTGAGAATGTGGGTTTGTATATTCGCGAATTCGCGAATAGTCACCATACACAACCATTAAGCATATTTAACTTAGAAAAAGAAATACAAATACATACATTTGTGGACACCAGAAAACTTTATTTAGACACATGAAGACATTTGTAAAAAAGATTGTAAACATGCTGTTTAATACACAAATACACAGCTCAAACATTTCACATGACATATTTTTGGCACAGTCTCCACAGTATCCCATTGAAGCCACAGATTTGTATTTTTCAAACAAAAACAACCTTTGTACAACATTTAGACCATATACATCGACAAAGAGCCCATAATCAACAGATGCATGTGCAGATTGACAGAATTATGTTAACAGCAATAAATACTTACAGAGAGTCAACACACAACACAGCCAAATCTCACCTCCATAAATAACAAAGGGCCACAAATGTGAACCATAAAGCATGTGACACACAAATATTTTGGACCTCTTTGTAGGTCAAATCTTTCCTGATGTCTGAGTGAGCTATATATAATCCAAGCAAACACACACCCAGAATGGTAACGCCCAGTCCAAAAATTAACTGTGTGTGTCCTGTGTGTTTTGGAGCATGCTCAGTTGCCAAAACAAGGGAAATAGAAATGAGGAGGAGGAGAGAGACCTAAACTGCCCAAATCCATGTATGTATGTATGTAGGTGTGTATAGTATATGTGAATTGATAAAATTCTCTCTTCAAGTTTGCTAGTCATTATTTAGAATGTTTAGATACAGGAATACATACATATATATACAATTACATGAGAGAGCGAGAGAGAGAGAGAAATATATATTTAGGGAAACAATTGAAACACACCTTTTGGGATTTGGGAAGTGAGATTGTGACGATTGAACAGATATGTAAGCCAACAATCTGACTCATCACTCATGAACATCCCTAAATTTGGCGTGGCAATTATATCAGGCGTTCTTATGTGCGTTTTGGCTGGCGTTTTCACAGGCGTTTTGACATGCATTTTTTGGGCAGGCATTGTTATATGAAATCACCTAAAAAAGCCCCAAAAACAGACCACAAACACCTACATGTGAACGTAGCCCGTTTGGGGGCGTTTGAGGGGGATTTGTCTAGCTCAAGGATCAACTCCCAAAACAGGCAAAAAATCCAATCCTATTCAGTTCAATGGCCCCTTTTCCCATGTGAGCATTTTGCCGGCATGAGGAAAACACCCAACGCTCACTGAGAAATAGCACAATGATTAGGGAGTCTGCCTTCCTGCTGTAGGTTTGTAAGTTCGAATCCGGAAGGAGCCCTCTGTATGGGCAACACTTGGATATCTCCAATTCTCCAAATGTTGACATCAATAATTTTGTTCATGTTTGAAAAAGGCATGTGTATCAGCAAACTTTTAATCTAAAGACATGAACAAAATACAAAAGATGCCAGTCAATATGTAGCAATATCGTGAGCTAAAGCTCGATTTGTTTGTTGGGCATACTTTGCTAATTAGCCAAGTATGAGATATATATATATATACCTTCAGTTAAATGTGTATTAAAATGGTAACACTTGGCCATACCCATATGGAAGAAAATGTAGTATTTGCAATATATTTCTAAAAAAATTCTTTGGAAACACATAAAATATTGTCAAAATTGTGACATTTCCTTGATATGTGTGAAATGCTAATAATCTTTCTTTGAAATATGTTTTACATCTATTTTTTTTATATCTGACGACCAATTCCCCAATGTAATATTTTGTGGGTTTTTTCCGATAATGTGGAGGTTCTATATAAACACTGTAGATTTGACTGCTATGATTTCTGAGTTAGCAGGAAAGGTGTATGGAATGTGATGGTGTTTACTAAGGGATCCCTTGTTGGAAGTGTGCATGTTTTTCCAATTCTGCCGGTTTTTGCCATTTTCTATGGGCGAGACAGCGGATTTCCAAGCGGTATTCAAAAAAAATTTGACCCAAAATCGCGCTGGCGAAATTTTTGGAGCCTATTTGGCGTTACGCATGCGCACATTCGCGCGTTCGCAGCTCGAGGCTGGAGGAGCTGTTTAACCTTTCTACACTTTCGCAGATATCTCTCTTTCTAAGTCAGTTTTTGACATTTTTTAAACGCAAGTCATCTCCAAATTGACTTCCACACCTTCCACAGTGATTTGGGATTTTTGGGGGTACAGGGGAAAATTTGGCTAAACTTTAGTCGAGCTTTTAGCTGGCGTGGTTTTAAGTCGCGCTCTGACCATATTGCATCTTAATGAATCTCACACTAGGCGCTATTTTCCGCCCGCCGTTCTTTGAATGCCAATTTCAGACTTAAATAATCGCCGGTTCGCAAAATCCCGCCGAAACGCCAATTCGCCGTACTATGAATTAGGCCCTAAGTGTTTTTTAGGTTATTGCTTTTTTACCTTTGTTCACTATGAATACGAATTTTATTTATATGGTTTAGTTCCCCTTTGTATATACTGTGATAGTCACACACACCAGGTATAGTTTATTTATTTATTTATTTATTATTTATTATTGTTCACCTACCCAGAAGCGCAGTACCCCCCACCGTTTATATATCTTACACTGTTTGGTCACCAGTTGCGGTACTAGCAGCATCTGGGGTCTCCTTTTTATCCCTTTATCGCTCTAGTTTAGACAGCGCAGGACTCACTATACTATACCTGACAGCTTTCCAACTCTATCCAAACCAAAAGAAGAAGAAAACCTTCACTACACATTATAGCATGGTGATATACTGTAGATGTGATGTTGTTTACTATAAAGTTTGCCATAAGTTTCTGTTTTCTTTTCAGGGGTATTTTAGTTCCTGGTGGATTTGGATTACGAGGAACAGAAGGGAAACTTCAAGCAATTACCTGGGCAAGAGAGAGGAAAGTGCCTTTTCTAGGTACAGTCATGTATTTCATTGTAAAACTAAAGTGAACATGTTGGCCATCACAGGTGAAAGTGGATTGGATAGGTAACAGCACCAATTCCACTCCCATTCATGGCAATTAGTGTCCGTGAAAAGATTGAGTAAACAATTTTGAGTGGAGCCGAATCCTCATTAGGAGTTAATAAAAGAAAAGACAGTGGAGTGACGCAGTGGAGAGCAGCAATTAAAGCCGGCTTTGTAAGAAACTGAACTGCAGAAAGCAATATGGGTACATTTCTTTTTTATATTACAGTCCTACTTCTGGTAATTAGCAGAATTAGTTCAAAGAGATAACCACAGAGCACAGAAACCATTCTGCGCACACCAAGTACCATTGACTGGTATTAAATGGACTGACAGTGATGTCACCTGTGTTCCCACAGTAGGAAAGAAATCATGAAACAATTACATTTATCAGCATTAAAATGGTATGCCCTTAGAGTTACTTGTGGAGTAGCTGCTGGTTTTGTTCTGAATTTTACCAGAAAATGCTTTTAATTGGACCTGTCGCTCTGTACCGGATACATTGCTCCACAGTGAGCAGAGAATCATTTTATTTTTAATTTGAGGTTATTTTTTTAAAGCTGAACTCTGGTCTTCCCTTCAGTCTTAGACAGTTGGACAGGCTTACTGATATTGCTTACTCTGATCTCACTGCACACTGAAAGCTTCTCACAGTGTGCATTAGAAGCTGCAGCAAGACAGATAGAGCCCCATCTCATTCCTGGACTGGAGGGCATTCTGCATTATATAGTCTTTTCCTTGCCAGGCTGAGTATCTTTGGTCACCTCTTTTATCCATTGGATTTCAGTACTTTCAATCATGAAGGTACAGCATTACATGTCTTCTTATCGAAAGCAGCCTGCATGCAAATAAAGTCTTTTCAGTAACATTCATTCTTCCAGACTGACATCCGCCCATCAAGGCATTGTGATATTTCCATAACTAGCTCACAGATTGCATCAGGGCTGAGTAGTGTGCTGTGATGTTTTCAGGAAGTACTGCACTTTTCTGGACCTGTCCATCAGCCATAATCTGCATGATTTGCATAGAGAAGCACAGAGACCCGATGATGGGATTGCTGAGTCTAAAATAAGGTACTTATTGAAAATGGAAACGGCTGTATTTAAAAAAGGTGGAACCAGGGAAAGAACAATATAAGCTTATTCAACCTCAGCTTTAGTTGTGAAAAAAGAAATATATTATAAGCCTGTGTCAACAGACTTTTGACTTATGTCGATGGAGAAATCCAGCTTGCTTTAAAGCATTAGTGAACTCTATGGAGTAAAAAAAAAATAGTTTACCTGGGCCCCTTGCATGTTAATGTCATAATGTGCTAGTGTGCATGACATACTAGCACATTATGATAGACTTGCCTTACAAATGGAGCCTGTAACGGAACCGCCGATCCACACTGTGTTTGTGGTCTTCCGTCCTTGCAGTCATGAACATTTATCCCAGATCTTCCCAGCCGCCCTCATACAAAGCTAGCCAGCAACTTAACTCACACAATTTAAGGAACCTTTTATTGAACAGTTTCACACTGAATTTATACACACATGAGCACATCCCCCTCCTGATCAAATTACTACACACAGGTCAGGGGTTGCCTGATTACATTATCCTACGCAGATGAAATTGTATACAGAAACTGAATTTACCTGAACTAATTATCTGGCCATCTGGACAGAACAATGTGAGGTCATTAACATTTAACAATGGGACAGGCAGACTTGACACAATACACATTATCTCAATACACAAACAATAGGGAAAGCCTGTCTCTGACATTGAAGGACATGGAACAGAAGCCAATGTGAATAGCTCTTTCAATGAACATGTTCAGAATCAAACAGGAACAGCCCTCACATATCTCTCGAGATACATGGCTGACAAATATCACTGTCCCACTTGAAGCAACCCAAATCATCAAGTATTTGTCCTTCACTCCCAGTGACGGTGAGCACCATCACAGAGCCCTCCAGCGAGAAGCAGTCCTTCCAGGAGTCACCATCGTGGCATGGCACTCTCTGTATTCAGGGAACATTCAGTGGCCGACAGCTTGTAGTTCTCAATTAAATGCAATGAAATGTTCATTACTGTTACTGCATTTCAGTAACTCTCTGTCTATGGGAGGTACCAATTGACAGCTGTACTTATTGTCTGCAGCAACCTGATATTGCATCGACAGTCTGCTGATCATGGGTGCAATTCTTTGCAGGCTCCTAAGAAAAATAAAATAAACGCACATTTTTTTCTTACTTGCAAAAAGGTATGCATGTATTTTTTTTTTGAGTGAACTTAACCTTTAAAGACACAGCACTGGAGGCTTGTTGTGTTTGATTTTATACTTGCACAGAACTTGAGTGTAAATTTTAGCCTAAGCTGCTGAACCCTGTAGAAAAGCTTTTTACAACAGGTGGTAGGGAGGCAAAGGAAAATATGTAAAAAGGAGACTAAAGTGCAACCTGCTGGTAAAGGTCTACATAATATAATGTTCACCAGACAAAACAAATTAACATGGGAATAGCTTTAGTACCAAATTGACAAAACAATTATACATTCTTTAAAAAAAAAAAGAGACACTTTAACCCTTTCACTGCCAGGCCCTGTACTCCACTTTTAAACTTAGCTGGCCAGGCAATTTCTGCAATTTTTACATTGCTTTATTTTTCAGCTTTCAGAGTTTGTTAAAGTGGAGTTCCACCCTATTTTTATACTAACCTCCATCTTCTCGCTCCGGGTCACCTGAAAAAGAAATGGATAATCGCATATTTTTTTTTTTTTTACTTACCTCGTAGCGAAGAAAATATACTTACCTTACTTTCTTCTTCCTCGGCCGCGGCCCGTCGTCACTTCCTGGCTCTGCAATGATTCCTGGGAGCTGGACGTCATAGCTCCCAGGAATCATTGCGCCTGCACCGGCCCCGACGTCAGTTCCGGGTCGCGTGCGTCATCCCCTTCTAAACAGCTTCTGGGCATGCCCAGAAGCTGTGGAGGGGTGACGCGCGCGACCCGGAAGTGACGTCGGGGCCGGCGCAGAGCATCGTGGGACCACAGAAGGCGGAAGAAGACGCCGAAGAGGATGCGCTGGCTTCAAGCTGCCCACATCTGAGATGGCAGCGCTGGACAAGACGTTTGCAAGGTAAGTATTTCGTCTTGCAGGTAAGTGCAACCCGGGACAGATCAGAGGCTAGCCATTGTGGAATGCACTAGCCCTGACTGTCCCGGGGGTATTAAAAAAAAAAAAAAAAAATCCAGGGTGGAACTCCGCTTTAAAGACCCCCCAAACCATATATTTTCTGAAAGCACATGACCAGTAGAAAACAAATAAGGTGCTACTGTTTATTGGGGCACAATGATATTTGCGCAAATGTTTATCAAAACAATATTTTAGCTGAAAATACACTAAAATCATTATTCGCAGACAAAAACATAGCCTATTTTACAAAATTCCTACTAAATATAAAAGCTAACCTGTATTAGGGTAAAAAATAACTACTATTTGTAAATTTTAGATTGCGCCTTTTTGCGAAATGGTGAAAATCGAACATACGCAAAAATGGAAATATTCAAATTTCTCTAAAAAATCTAGAGGTATTCATTGTTCCCTTACAGCTTTCAGAGTTGGTTAAAGACCCCCCAAACCATATATTTTCTGAAAGCATAGGAATGGTAGAATAAAAGGAAGGTGCTACTGATTTTTAAAGCCCCATGATATTTGCGCAAATGTTTATCAAACCAATATTTTATCGCTAAAAATACACTAAAATCATTAAAACAAAGCATTCAAAATGACAAACTCAAACAACATGAGATCCTTAACACTGCGCCATAATAGGTTAAATCTAGTTTAAGTTGTAATTTAGATATTGAGTGCTGGGTCACACTTGTGCGATGCGGGAAGGCTGCAAATTCGCAGCCTGTTCCCGCATCGCAAACGCACATCTGGCAGTTCACACTGCCATATGCGATACGCTGGGGGTGTCAATGAAATGTTAACGACACCCCCAGTTTGATCGCATATCGCAGTGCGATCTGACAGTTCGCACAGGATCGGATCGCACAAGTGTGAACCACTGTGCGATCCGATCCTGATGCGGCTGAAAAAATGCCTCATGTGCGACTTTTGTGCGGGTGCAGTGCGAATTTAGCCATACAAAGTGTATGGCTGAATTCGCACTGCACATCCGATCGCATGTAATGAAGGAGCAGTGCGCTCCGATATTACATGCGATCGCCGCACACGCGGAAGTGTGACCCAGCACTCCGACAGTGGTTGAAAATTGATTCAAAAGCTGCTGCCACTTTAAAAACGAATAAACCAGATATATTTAAATGACATAACATCAAAGGTATAGACAGTAGCGCACTTAAATAAATGATAAAAATGATGATTAAGAAACATTATAAATACACCCATGACAGTGTGTTAAAAAAGTATTGAATAAAAAGTCCAAAAAACAAGAGTTTCCAGAGTCTTGCTACACTTCCATCACACCAGGTGATTGATTGTGACCACTCCCCTTCAGCTGGGAACTCGCCAACTGCAGATGCCTAATATTTTCATATATAGGCAAAAAGGCAGGTAACCCCAAACTGGGTTAAATGAATCCACACTTACACTTTACAAATTCCTGCTAAACTCCTACTAAACATAAAAGCTTAACCTGTATTGAGTTAATAACTAACAAATGTTTGTAAATTTTAAATTGCACCTTTTTGCGAAATGGTGAAAACTGAACTTATACAAAACTTTAAACAACCAAATTTCTCAAAAAATCTGGAAGCTTTCCTTTTTCACTTACAGCTTTCAAAGTTTAGAAAAGACCCCCCCAAACCATATATTTTCTGAAAGCAAAGGACCATTAGAATAAATAGAAGGTGCTACTGAGTTTTTGGCACCGGGATATTTGAGAAAATGTTTATCAAACCAATATTTTCGCTAACAATACACTAAAATCATTAATTGGATTCATACATGGAAAAATGTATAAAATTCCTGCTAAATTCCTACTAAATATAAGTGTTAAACCTATATTGAGTTAATAAATAACAAATATTTGTACATTTTAAATTGCGAATTTGAACATTCCGAATTGGAAAAGACCCCTCAAACCATACATTTTCTAAAAGCACATGACTCGTAAAATAAAAAACATGCTACTGATTTTTTCAGCCCCGCAATAATTGCCCAAATGTTCATCACATTGCTTTTTTCACTAAACATACACTAAAATCATTAATAGTGCACATAAACACAACATAACTTTGTGATTGTAATCTGCTGATCAGAGTTATAGAATTGTTCATCGGAGTCTGCTGAACACTTTATGTTCAAAATTCATGGTCATTGAAGTGACCATGAGCTTATAGGAGAGGGAGAAATTAGGTCTGTACGGCGTGCAAACCTGGCCAGCTGCAGGCAGTGCTGTAGGTCTGCACGGACCTGGCAAAAAAAGGGTTAAAAGTTTGGGAAGTTTTAGCAACATTAGGAGTGGCCATTTTGAGGAAAGAAGAACACACTGGTGAGCTCAGCAACATAAAAAGGCCTGGTGGATGATCATAGGATCCTCTCTGTGGTAAAGAAAAACCCATTCACAACATCCAGACAAGTGAAGGACACTCTCCAGGAGGTGGGCATTTTTATTGTCAAAGTCTACAATTAAGTGAAGACTTCACGGCAGCAAATACAGAGGGTTCACTACAAGTTGCAAACCATTCAGAAGCCTGAAGAATAGAAAAGCCAGATTGGACTTTGCCAAAAAACATCCTAAAAAGCCAGACTAGTTCTGACAAAGCATTCTTTGGATGGATGAAACTTAAATTAATCTGTACCAGAATGACGGAAAGAAAAAAGTGAGGAGAAGGCTTGAAACAGCTCATGATCCAAAGCACACAACGTCATCTGTTAAACATGGTGGAGGCAATGTGATGTCATGGGCATGCATGGCTTCCAGTGACACTGGGTCATTGGTGTTTATTAAACAAGTAAAGTAAATTGAAACCCAGTGCTTAAAAGTCCCAATGTTTGTTGTGAACAATGCAATCCAAAATGTGTTTGATCTCCTCCAAGACCATCCAATCTTAAGAAATCACCCGTCAATATGTGGGTCCCTTCTACACCGACATTCACATGTACAGAAAACTCACCAGATGGATTTGACTCCCCATTAAAGGTAGTCAAAATAGGCATAAATAGTAATCCATAAACATCTGGAAGAGCCTGTCAATATGGGGTACAGATTCTCGGGGTACAGTGTGAATAAAAAAAGGGATTGGCTTCTTATAGTGTAGTGCGTCCAGACAATTTATTTAACCACTTGCTGATCGCCCCACGCAGATTTACTGTGGCAGGGCGGCTCGGCTAGGCATAATCATGTAGATATATGTGATTATATGCACGTGGTCTCAGGAGCACAAAATTAGATTAGACACAGCTAAGCTAAGCTGAAACATCGATCTCTGTGTGCCTGTCACAGAGCCCTCCCCCCCACAGTTAGCAAGCACATTTAGGCTTACATTTAACCCCTTGATCACCTCCAGTATTAACCCCTTGTCTGCCAGTGTCATTTATACAGTAACAGTGCATATTATTTAGCACTGATTACTGTAATAATGTCACTTGTTTCCAAAAAGTCACTTAATGTCAGATTTGTTCCCCGCAATCTCGCAGTCCCGCTAAACATGCTGATCGCCGCCATTACTAATAAAAAAAGTCCAAAAATCTATCCTATAGTTTGTAAACGCTATAACTTTTGTACAAACCAATTAAAATACACTTTTGGAGATTTTTTTTTACCAAAAATATGTAGCAGAATACAAATTGGCCTAAACTGATAAAAAAATTAGATTTTTTTAAATTTTTTTATTGGGAATGTTTTATAGCAGAAAGTAAAAAATATTGTGTTTTTTTTTCAAAATTGTCGCTATTTTTTTGTTTAGAACGCAAAATCTAAAAACCGCACAGGTGAACAAATTCCACCAAAAGAGAGCTCTATTTGTGGCAAAAAAAAGGACATCAATTGTATCTGGGTACAGTGTCGCACGACTGCGCAATTGTTAGTTAAAGTAACACAGTGCTGAATCGCAAAAAATGGCCTGTCATTAAAGGGGTAAAACCTTTAGTTTGTCCACTGTGTTTATTTTAATTCCAAAGTCAGTGCAGCCCTTTACCTGGTAATTCCAGAGCATTTCATGCTTCCCTCTGCTGACCAGCTGTATGTAGATACTGATTTCATTTTCCATCAGGACTTGGCACCTGCTCACACTGCCAAAAGTACCAATATCTGTTTTAATGATCATGGTATCACTGTGCTTGTTTGGCCAACAAACTCACCTAACCTAAACACAATAGAGAATCTGTGGGGTATTGTCAAGATGAGAGACACCAGACCCAACAACGCAGATGAGCTGAGGGCCGTTATCAAAGCAACCTGGGCCATGCCACGCCAAATTGATGCAGGAATTCATGCAAAAGGAGCCCCGACCAAGTATTGAGTGCATACTATATTATACATGGACATACTTTTCAGTAAGCCAACATTTCTGTATTTAAAATGTATGTTGTATTGATCTTATGTATAATTCTAATTTTCTGAGATATTGAATTTTGGGTTTTTCACTAGCTGTAAGCCATATTCATCAAAATTATAAGCAAGAAGTGCTTGGAATATATCACTCTATGTGTAATGATTCTATATAATATATGAGTTTCACTTTTTGAATTGAATTACTGAAATAAATCAACCTTTTGATAATATTTACATTTTTTAAGATGCACCTATATATCTAAAGTCAGAAATTGCTGATAGCTCAAGGAAACCCTCTGGAGGAACCCTGATTGGGAACAGCTTTCTTTGGATTTGTACAACCCATAGTGTGTATGTACAGCTTGGCAACACCACCCTATGGCATACCTTTGTAGTGTGCAGGATCACAAAATAACAAATCAATTACAATATCTCAAAAAGTAAGTACATCCCTCACATTTTTGTAAATATTTTAATATATCTTTTCATGTGACAACACTGAAGAAATGACACTTTGCTACAATGTAAAGTAGTGAGTGTACAGCTTTTATCACAGTTTAAATTTGTTGTCCCCTCAAAATCACTCAACACACAGCCAACGTCTAAACCGCTGGCAACAAAAGTGAGTACACCCCTAAGTCAAAATGTCCAAATTGCGCCCAAAGTGTCAATATTTTGTGTGGCCACCATTATTTTCCAGCACTGCCTTAACCCTCTTGGGCATGGAATTCACCAGAGCTTCACAGGTTGCCACTGGAGTCCTCTTCCACTCCTCCATGACGACATCACGGAGCTGGTGGATGTTAGAGACCTTGCGCTCCTCCACCTTCCAATTGAGGATGCCCCACAGATGCTCAGTAGGGTTTAGGTCTGGAGACATGCTTGGCCAGAGGAGGTTGTTAATCAGTTTCAACTGCTTTGGTATTAATGAAATTAACAGGTGCAGTTTTTGAGCAACAATGAGACAGGAATGGTTTTACAGGTGGAAGGCACTGACATTTTTCTTCCCCTACACATCTTTTCTGACTGTTTTTCATCACAGAGCTGGTGAAAGTTAGAGACCTTGCGCTCCTTCACCTTCTGTTTGAGGATGCTCCACAGAGGCTCAATAGGGTTTAGGTCTGGAGACAAGCTTGGCCAGTCCATCACCTTTACCCTCCGCTTCTTTAGCAATGCAGTGGTCGTCTTGGAGGTGTGTTTGGGGTTGTTATCATGTTGGAATACTGCCCTGTGGCCCATTCCCCGAAGGAAGGGGATTATGCTCTGCTTCAGTATGTCACAGTACATGTTGCCATTCATGGTTTCCTCAATGTACTGTAGCTCCTCAGTGTTGGCAGCACTCATGCAGCCCCAGACCATGACACTTCCACCACTCTGCTTGACTGTAGGCAAGACACACTTGTCTTTGTACTCCTCACTTGGTTGCTGCCACACATGCTTGACACCATTTGAACCAAAAAATGTTTATTTTGGTCCCATCAGACCACAGGACATGGTTCCAGTAACACAAGCACTCAACCTCTTTGGTTGACCATGGCGGGGCCTGTTCTGAGTGGAACCTGTCCTGTTAAACCGCTTTATGGTCTTGGCCACCGTGCTGCAGGGTCTTGGCAATCTTCTTATAGCATAGGCCATCTTTATATATAGCAACTATTGTTTATTTTTAGATTCTCAGATAGTTCTTTGCCATAAGTTGCCATGTTGAACTTCCAATGACTAGTATGAGAGAGTGAAAGTAATAACACCAAATTTAAAACACCTGCTCACCATTCACACCTGAGACCTTGTAACACTAAGGAGTAACATTACACCGGTGAGGGAAAATGACTAATTGGGCCCAATTTGGACATTTTCATGTAGGGGTGTACTCGCTTTTGTTGCCAGCAGTTTAGACATTAATGGCTGTGTGTTGAGTTATTTTGAGGGGAGAGCAAATTTACACTGTTATACAAGCTGTACACTCACTACTTTACATTGTAGCAAAGAGTTATTTCTTCAGTGTTGTAACATGAAAAGATATTTACACAAATGTGAGGGGTGTATTCACTTTTGTGAGATACTGTATATACAGTTTATTATTATTTTATTATATGAAGTACTCTGGATAAAAGATGTCTGCACCCCAAATCACCTGCATTGCTAGCAGGGAGATGTTACTGCTTGAATTAATAAAAGGTTTAAAAAGCTAGTGAACCGTTTAGCCATCCAACATATATTTATAAACAAAAAAAAATGCAATATTGCATGAATTGATCATTTAAAGGTCAGTCTAGCTGAAAGTGAATTTTCAGTTAGGGGTGCGGTCTACTGGTCTGAGTCACCCATTGGCTTCTTATGCCTTTTGAGAACTCCACAGTGTCAAGATGTTTCCGACACCGTCCCCAGACAAAGGTCATTGAAATACAACCATGAAATGTATTTTGTGTTTGCTACTGCAGAGTTGAGAACAAAATCCTCTGAGCCACCTGACAGATATATGAAATTGTTAGGGGAACTGATTCTCCAGTTTTAAAATCTTAAATTGTGTGTAGACTAAAGTGGTTTACATCGCCTTGTAATAAAAACCTCTTGCTTCTTTTGATGAAATGTTTATTTTTTGTTCCAGGAGTATGCTTGGGCATGCAGCTAGCAGTTGTGGAATTTGCAAGAAACTGTTTAAATTGGAAAGGTGAGATATTATATAATTCACACAGTGAATGAACTCAAACAATCAGAAGTCAAAGAGCTTGGCATCCTATGAACTATGAAGTTTATAAAGTGATTTGATTTCACAATTTATGTTAGGCTATGATTCATTTTTATTTTCTTTTATTTCATGGGAAAAGTTTAAATTGCTTTTAAAGTTGTCACAGAAAATGACTTTACATTTTATGACCTCAAAAGTTATAGCTAGCAGGTTGCTGTAGCCAATGCATATTTTGAGGCAATCATGAACATTAGAATGTTAGAGTCAGGCTTTTTTTACCAACTTTTACATAGATATGTGTGCTTGCATTCCCTGGGTTTGCGTGATTATGCTTTTGTAGCACGGAGGGGAAGATCAGAGAGATACCTGGAAAGCCTGCTTAATATGAGGAAGAACAATATTGATTGACCAAAATTGTCTGATATGGCTGATTAAGGTCTTTTGGCTAGTTATGGAATGGTGGTGTCATCGAATGTGGGATTGTGGCTTAATGTCGAGCAGTGTTAATTTTGGCATCAAATTTCAATTTAGTTTTAGTCAAGGTCTTTAAGCTAAAGTACCATTTTAGTTTTAGTCTCGTTTTAGTCATCTGCCATGGTTTTAGTTTTAGTCGTATTGTGTCAACTAAAATTTGCAGTACATTTTAGTCAGCTAATATGTCCTACATTTTAGTCGACTAAAATCAAATAGGTTTAGTTAAATAGATTTAGTTAAATTGTATGGCATTATTTACAGTGGGGAAAATAATTATTTGATCCCATGCAGATTTTGTAAGCATGCCCAATAACAAAGAAATTAAGGGTCTATAATTTTAGCATAGGTGTATTTTAAATGATAGAGACAGATTATCAACCAAAAATCCAGATAAAATACGTGATACAAATGTTATAAATTAGTTTGCAATTCAGTGAGTAAAATAATTATTTGTTCCCCAAGCAAACTATGTCTTGGGGTTTCTTGGCTGTTGCTTAGCAACTCAAAGTTTCAGCTCCCTCCATACATTTTCTATAGGATTAAGGTCTGGAGATTGGCTAGGCCACTTCATAACCGTAATGTGCTTCTTAAGTCACTCCTTTGTTGCCTTGGTGGTATGTTTTGGGTAATTGTCATGCTGGAAGACCCATCCACGACCCATCCGAAGTGTTCTGTCTGAGGGAAGAAGGTTCTCATCCAAGATTTTACAATACATGGCCCCATTCATTGGCCCCTCAATGAGGCAAAGTCAGCCTGAACCTTTAGCAGAGAAACAGCCCCAAAGCATAATGTTTCCACCTCCGTGATTGACTGTAGGGATGATGTTCTCAGGGTCATAGTCAGCATTTTTCTTCCTCCAAACAAGGGAAGTCGAGTTAAGGCCAAAGAGCTCAATTTTGGTCTCATTTGACCACAGCACTTTCTCCCACTCCATCTCTGACTCATTTAGCTGTTCATTGGCAAACCTCAGATGGGCCTGTACATGTGCCATCTTGAGGAAAGGGACCTTGTGGGCGCTGCAGGATTTCAGTCTATGGCTGCGTATGTGTTACCAATGGTTTGTTTGGTGACTGTGGTCCCAACTGCCTTGAGATCATTCACAAGCTCCTCCTGTGTAGTTCTGGGCTGATCCCTCACTGTTCTCATGATCATCTTTACCCCATGAGGCGAAATCTTGCATGGAGCTCCAGACCCAAGGCGATTGATCGTTATTTTGGGTTTCTTCTATTTGCGAATAATCGCTCCCATAGTTGTCTTCTTCTCATCAAGCTTCATGCTGATGGTCTGTTAGCCCAGCCTTTTTCAACCAGGGTGCCTTGAGGTTCCTTCAGGGGTGCCTTGGCAAAATGGCTAAAAATTGCCCTAAAAAGGGATACAAGCCTGCCTTTTAGCTACACAAAGCCCCAGGTTTATATTGTGCACCATTTTAACCTTCCATCCACCGGTGCCCTAACAGCCAGTGATGTCATCAGTTTTGATAAGAAGGGTGTTGATCGCCTGAACAGCATCCTTGTTTGACCCTCCCCTGCCCCTCTCCATCAGTGTTGGGGTCACATTAGTTGAGTGATGGAAAATAACTGAGGGAGAAGAGAAAAATAGGAATACTTTTTAGGAACAGTGTGCAAAAGTGTATTCGCTTTGAAAGAATAAATCACCTCTAATGTTGGTTGGTCTGTGTCAATGCTGCTGCATTATGTAAAACTTTTAGAATTGTTTTTTACATTTTAGAAAGGGGTGCCTTGAGACTGTCCATTATTTTAAAGAGTGACTAGACTGAAAAAAGTTTGATAAACTCTGTTGTAGCCCATTATAGCCTTTTGCAGTTCTACAATCTTGTCCCTGATGTCCTTTGCAAGCTCTTTGGTCTTGCCCATGATTTTAAGGTTTGAATGGAAGAAAGAGAGAGATGTTGTGGTTAGGAACACCTTCTTAAATTGACAGAACAAATCTGTGTACCACATGAGCATATACTTTAGCCAGTCTGTGGGAGTCAGCATTATTGTTTGGTAGGGGGATCAAATACTTATTTTACTCACTGAACTGCAACTAAATTTATAACATTTGTATTTTGTGTTTTTTCTGGATATTTGGTTGAAATTCTGTCTCTATCATTTAACTACTTGACGACCGCCCACCGCAGATTTACTGCAGCAGGCGGCCGCTCCTGGGCAAACCAACGTATGACTATGTCGCTCTCTGAGGAGACTCTAGGGGGCGAGCGCACGCTGGCGGCAGCACGCTCCCGCCCCCGCTCTTCAGCTGGGGAGCCAGTGTGTGTGACAGGTGGCTCCGATGGCCGCCGGCCACTCGCGATCTCCCCCCGCTGACAGAGGACGGATGGCTGATGTAAACACAGCAGTCTGTCCTTCTCCCTGAAGTGATCACAGAGGCTATGTGATCCTGCTATATAGGATCACATGTCTCTGTGATGATCTCACATGCCACGCCCCTCCACAGTTAGAATCACTCCCCTAGGCTTACATTTAACCAATTAATCACTAATAGTATTAACCCCTTCCCTACCAATGACATTATTACAGTAACAGTGCATATTTTTAGCACTGATTACTGTAGTAATGTCACTGGTACCCCCAAAAGTGTAAAAAATGTCAGTTAGGGGTCCGATTTGTCCTCCGCAATGCCGCAGTCCAGCGAAAAATCGCAGATTGCCGCCATTACTAGTAAAAAAAAAAAGCAATAAAAATAAATCTTTCCTGTAATTAGTAGACGCAATAACTTTTGCGCAAACCAATCAAAATACGCTGATTGCGATTTTTTTTTCTACCAAAAATATGTAGCAGAAAACAAATTGGCCTAAAATGTTAAAAAAATGTTGTTTTTTTAAATTTTTTGGGAATGTTATATAGCAGAATGTGAAAAATACTGTTTTTTTTTTTTTTTTCAAAATTGTCGTTCTTTTTTTGTTTATAGCGCAAAAAAAAAAAAATCGCACACGTGATCAAATACCACCAAAAGAAAGCTCTATTTGTGGGAAAAAAAGGACGTCAATTTTACACGACAGCGACAGCGCAATTGTCCGTTAAATAACGCAGTGCCGAATCGCAAAATAGGGCCTGGTCATTAGGCAGCAAAATCCTCCGGGGCAAAAGTGGTTAAAATACACCTATGATAACAATTATAGACCCTTCATTTCTTTGTAAGTGGGCAAACTTACAAAATCTGCAGGAGATCCAATTATTATTTTCCCTACTATAAGCATTTTTCTAGAATTTCCAAACTCATTATATACTCCTAGAGTAAAAATACCATATTATTTATGGTATTAAGGTCTGAACAAAGATTTAGCCACTCTGGATGGTCTGAAGAGGCCTGTAATGCACAGTGCTCTGGACTGTCTGAGGAGGCCAGTAATGCTTCACAGTGCTCTGGATGGTGATTTGAGAAGGCCTGTCATGCTGCACAGTGCTCTTAAAGGTGATCTGAGTAGGCTTGTCATGCACAATGCTCTGGGATGGTGATCTGAGAGGCCTATAATGCTGCACAGTGCTCTGGGTGGTGGTCTGAGGGGGAGGCCTGTAATGTATACACTGACAGTGCTCTGGGCAGTCTGAGGAGGCCTGTATTGCACAGTGCTCTTGACTGCCCTCTGAGGAGTCCTGTAATGAACTGCTAAGCACGATACAGTCGCTCCTTGCTACCTTGCTTGCTGGAAACAGAAGCACTCACAGGCTCAGGCAGAGGAAACATTAAGTTCACGTGAGTATGCGTCCCTCCCTCACATTTTCATTTAGTTTTCGGTCATTACCAAAACAGAATTGATTTTCGTCATAGTTTTCATCCGTGGATGAAAATGTGATATACTTTTCATTTAGTTTTTATCACTGTAAAAAGGCTGCTGATGAAAATTTCGACACAAATGTTTTCGTCTACGAAATTAACACTGTCAAGAAATCAACGGACAATAATATATTTCCATAGACAATAACAAAAATTCAAATAATACCCACAGCGCATACAGTGTATATTACATTCTGTGACACACCAAAAATATATATATAAATATGGGCAATAAACCAATTAGTCCAATCTTCTAAATTCAAAAGTGATCTATTTCATAACCATCCTTCCTCCAATAAGGTCTCTTTGGAGAAAATGCCATCTTTGTTGTGCCTTTCGAGTGTTTAACTGGAGTAGACCAGCTTAGTTGCAGATGAATACTGGCAATCCCTGGAAGTTGCTCATAATATTACATTTAATATGAGAACTCTCTTCTTTTTATTGAACCTGGTGGTTAAACAAGTTCTGTATAGAACCAGCAAGTTTGAGGCATATTAGGAAAAGAGACTTGTGGTCCCCCCACCAGATAGAAGTGAGTTTGATCCCCAAAGCTGACATCTGAAAAGCTGACAAGGGGTACAAGAGGGGTGTGTGCCACACTTCACGGCATGTTTACTTGGAGCACATCACTTTTGAGCACCGAGCAAGTTATTGGAGGAAGGATGGTTATGAAATGGATCACTTTTGAATTTGGAACATTTCATCACAATTTTTTGGTGGAATAATTGTTTACTGCAAATATATATATATATATATATATCATATTTGGTGTGTCATATAATGTGATATACACTGTATGCGCTGTGCTACTATTTCAAATTTTGAAAAAGTGGTATAGCACTTGGTGAACAGCAGCTACAGAAGATTGGATGCATTGAGTTTGGCACATAGCGCGTGTATTTGTATTTTGTTACAGACATTAACAAGCTGTCCAGAGATTAGTAGATTTTCATTGCTGTTCCATGCTCAGAAAATCTGTACCTTTTATCATTAAGTAGCATTTGTGCTCCTAGCCTGATATAATGTCATCAGTCTGCTGCAGCCCAAAGTACTGTATATGTAAACCCTCACCTTGCAAAAACAACCCATTCAGTGTAAAATAGAAATGAAAGGCAAAACATTTGTGTATTTGTATAAAACCATTATAAATACCACTCCCCATAAGAATCTGAGCTGAGGAAGGAGGAGAAACAACAGTACATTGATCTTCCCAGGGGGGGGCGTGTTTGCACAATTCTGATCATTGGAGGAGAGCAGGCTGCAACCTCAGCACAGCTAGAAAGCTGTCCATGTTGTGCTATCATATTTAATGTGGTCAGTTTTTTTTTTTTTTTAAGGAATGCAGAGGGACTGGTAGGAACAGCAGGTATTTCACATAAAGGAAGCAGTACAAAGAAAAAATGATACATTTTCATGCAAGTACATGTTGCAGCAGGCACATATGCGGAATATGAAGTTCTGGGGTGACATAAAAACATTTCTCTATCGTTCATTGACGTACACAGTTCTCTCTGATTAATATCTGTAGGGGGCAGTATTACCTACTGATATGAATCAGAGAGAACTGCGTTAGTCAATGAACTTAAGAGAAAAGGATTTTACGGTAAGTCAAAAATCCAGTTTTCTCTATCGTTCATTGAGGGACGCAGTTCTCTCTGATTCATATTAGTAGGTAATACTGCCCCCTACAGATATGAATCAGAGAGAACTACGTCCGTCAATGAACTTAAGAGAAAAGGATTTTACGGTAAGGCAAAAATCCAGTTTTTCTCCTCTCCTTCATTGATCAGACTGCAACATTGTAAGGTTACAGCAAGCCACAAGGTGAAGGCTGCAGCAGGGGCCGATTTGTGTCAGACATTTGTGAACACAGCCAACAACTGCACATCTGCCAGGATTGACATGACTGCCTCAGTGGCCATCTCAGTCCAAGAAGCAGATGCTGGCCCTAGATGTCTAAACAAAGATGTCATCAAACTTCTACAGGGAAAAGTAATAATTTGCAAAACCCATTGTTCCTCTACATATACCTGTCCTCAACTCATTCAACGGCAAGTGCTGGCTATTAGTAAAGTTTGTCCTGGTCACATATATCACACATAGATAAAGAAAAGGAGCTGCAGTGCAGACTAGTTGAAGCTGTGTATTTTAATTCATCACCCGGTCATTGACAATCCATTTTAGCTCTTCCGCTGACGCATTTCACTTTCAAAGAGCCTATTCTTAAAGTGGGAGCTAACAAGAGGTTCTTATACATACATCAGTAAAACAAATAGGTATTCAAATCCTTGACTTTCTATCTCACACCTGTTACTGCCCTTCTGTATTGAACACAACAATCCATCTCTAACAAATGCAGCATTAATTGCTTGATTAGTTATAACATAGTAGAAACATCCTAAAAACATTAGCAAAGTTTGTAGACGTATCTCTTACATTCAACTACTTTTTTCCTGCCACTCCTTCCCCTACCACTAGCACCAGCTGTCAAAATGACAGCCAGGAATTGCTAAGTATTGAAGTACACAGCAGGGGTGGCTTTCAAAATACACACTTGGAGTTACAGTGTGTCATTGAGCAATACAGTGTAAGTACTAACATATTCTAACATTGTGTTTACAATTTCATTTATAGATCAAATATGTTATCTTTATTCTGCATATGATATCATTTAAAGAAACCTTAAGCCCCGGTTCACACTACTGCGTGTGCGGGGTTCGCATGTCATGTCGGAGCGCACTGCTCCGACATGACATGCGATCAGCTGTGCGGTGCGAGTTTAGCCATACAGTTTGTATGGCTAAATTCGCATCGCACCCGCAGCAAACACGCACAGGAGGCATTTTTGCTGCCGCATCAGGATCGGATCGCACATCGGTTCACACTTGTGCGATCCGATCCTGTGCGAACTGCACGATCGCACTGCGATATGCGATCAAACTGGGGGTGTCGTTAAGATTATATTGACACCCCCAACGGATCGCATATGGCAGTGTGAACTGCCGGGGGTGCGTGTGCGATGCGGGAACAGGCTGCGAATTCGCAGCCTTCCCGCATCGCATCAGTGTGAACCGAGCCTAAAAGTAAAAAAATAAATTAAAAAAATCTATTCCTATTTACCCCTTATTATCCCTTGGGTAAACCTTATTAGCTCAAATTATCTCCCCCCCCTTTTCTATTTTTTACCATTAATATGTTTAATTTTTTTTATTTTTTGCTTTCATTTATTTTGTTTGTATGTGTATGAGTCACATATATAATGTAAAAATATTTTTGTAAATATATTGTATATTAATACAAAAGTATGATAATTGTACAAAAATGTATGTACAGCACAAAAAATCCCTCCTCTAAAAACTCTTGAAATGTATTTTGTTTGCGGTAACTACTTCAGCTCTTTGGGAATACTACGCACGTGCAGAGAGTGAAGGATCTAAAAAAAGCTAATGGCTGCAGTAGCTTGTATTGTATTTGTTCATCCATTACCTTAGCTCCTCTCTTTCTGGGATACTGTAAGCCCTCGGGTCTGAGCGCTTTCAGTTTCAGAGCTGTTATTTCCTGGCTGCTACAGGCATGGAGGCAGCTAATCATGCACAATCTGTGCTTGATCAGCTGCAGTGGAAACATTGGGGGGGGGGGGGGGGTCTAATAGACATAAGGAGGACCTGTCACCTGTCCAGTGTTATCACATAGAGGACTTGTTAACCCTCTTGTTATAGCAATAAAGTTAGAAAAAAAGTAAAGAAAAATAATAAAATTATAATAAAATTGAATTAACAAAAAAGTAAAAAAGTTTTGCACACACTCTCATATGCAAACATGCAGACAGAATGTGCACATGTATGTAAACCACAATTGCGCCACACATGTTATAAGTTGCCGCAAACTTCAGAGTGAGTGCAATATTTCTAAGGCCATGGGTTACAGTTTAATCGAAACGGATAAGCTGTAAAGGCACTTAGGGGCCTTCACACTGATTCCCTTTTGATGCGTTCCTGTTTAACTATAATGGAAGTTGCCTTTTCAATGCTCTTTAGTTACCTGCAGTTTGAACAGTTACCTGAGATTTAACAGGGAATAGATTTCATACACTTTTGTCACCATGGAAAAAGCACACCAGTGTGAAAAGGTTTCCTATTGATAATTCTAGGTGCCATATTCTTTTGCTATTTTGCAGATGCATGCAGTTTTTGGGTTTGATACATTTGGTATCTATACACTTTATCTCATTATTTATATACAAAAAATAGGGACTACAGGGACTAATAGGGACTATGCAGTAAAATGCAATTCAATGTATTTTTTCCTTAAAATATAGATCTGATAAGCAAAGGCAAAAATATTGTGCAACATAAAAAATTGCAACTACCATATTTTTATTTTACAGGTCCTCTGCCTTCAGAAACAAATAATGTTCTGGGGGTTTTAGGAAATTTTATATAATTATATAATAGCCAAAAATGTTGATTTTTTTTTTTTTTTTTTATTATTCTTTATTTGATACGTCATGTTACAAGCATATCACATTCGATCACCAACTAGAAGGGTAATAAGATAACATTACGTGATCCAAATGATATACCAGAATCGTATACAATTGTGACAGAAGTTTCGCAAATTTCAGTTGGGTAAAGGTTGTGTAAAGGTGCATACCATAGCTGACATTTCATCACTACAGTAGAAGACTGAGAAACAGACAAATATTGTCCATATGCTGCCTTAAGCAGGCAAAGAGACGAATAGGGCATGAGAAAATCAAAATTGGTATGATATGGGGTTATTTGAAAGGAGGAGAAGAAAGGTCAGACTGAAAACAGAAAGCAAGGGAAAAGGAATAGAGGTTAGGTTGTTTGGGGAATCCCACAAGGAGACACACATTCCTTTCTGGGATGGGGGGGGGAGGGATCAGAGGGATGGAGGGGGGAAAAAAGAGAAAGAAAGGGTAAGTACACTAGGTAGTGTCACATTAAACATGTCTATTGCATGGGGGGGGGGGGGGGTTATCTACCTGTGAGTGGATGTTTAAATAAATACATGTCCTTGTATGTGAAATACTGCCATGGTCTCCAAGTCTGCCCAAATTTCTCTTCTAAGTTGTTTAGGTTGGAAGTAAGATCGCAGAAAAAATATAAATAAAAAACTGAGTAGCTAGGGTGGTATTCTCAAGCCAGACTGGGTAGGTCGGCGAGAGTACAGTCGGGTACGTACCACACGGTCAATTGGGACCGGGAACCCAGCGCAACCTGAGATATGGGGACAAAAAAGGTTAGGAGGTGGAGGGACAAGAATTTCCTTCCGTGAATGGTTGCAATGAGGGGCTCACAGGGATATAGGTGCAGACAAAAAAGCTTTATTGGTGAAGATATACACACATGAAAAATATATACAAGCAATTCTAATCAGTAAAAGAGGTGTGGAAGCTCATCAGGTGAAATGATTGACTCCGTGGACCCCTAGGGGGTCAGGATGGTACAGACAGCAATAAAACACATTGAGGTCCCCACCCACCCAATCCCAGTAAGGCACTGTTGTTTACGGGCTTAGTGTGATTGGTCGAGGATGCACGACCTTGAAATCACTCTGAAAGCCCGAGCAACAGTGCTGTGGCCAGGAGGGAACTATAGTAAGCCCGTAGAGGGAAAGTACATAAGGATGCCGATTAAGTGTGGAATGGCAACTGAAAAAAATACTAAATATATTAATATGACGTAGTGTCATGAAGTATCGTCAGTGCATCACAAAAATTGGACAAAATAAAGCATCATTGTCTCATGTAGTAACAAACAACACGGGCCTACTCCCTATGATGTAAGTCTCATTTCCTGGCTGTGAGCCTCCAAGGAAACCTTGCCCCACGGGGCAGTGCACGGAATAGTAGTGCTTGGAGGGATCGTGGCTTAACCAGCCGTTTTGCTTAATAAGCAAATAACAATAAGGTGGGATGTGTTGGGGGGATCCGGGCTTAACCAGCCAATTTGCTAAAACAGCAGTATGGGTGAATGTTTGTCTCCTAAAAGAGATCTCCCGTGTATGTAGAGGAAGGACAATAAATTAGTCCCAAATGGTGGCTGATCGCCAGAGATGCTTGTTCGCTGGCTGGCTGATCCAAAACTTGGCAGTACTGGGACGGCTCAAAAGTCTAAAGTCTGCATGAGAGAAGTCCCGGTCAGACCATTGGCTGGAGCTGCTAAGGGTATCGGAGATGAGGTGTAGCGACCATGCTTAACTGGTGATCCAAAGTTGGATGTGTATTATAAGGAGTGTTGGTCTTACCAGATATCACCCGTACTCATCCGAGATTACAAGGATGGAGGTAGCGTGCTCCGCACTTAGGTCACAGTCAGGGCTGGCAAAAGCAGATGAAGGATTATTCGGCTGTCCGATGGGTTTGTAAGATCCTCCATATTTAGAATTGACTTTGGAAAACCATAATGCTTTTGAGAGGGTCTAGACTGTTTCCATAGAATCTTAATGCAGGCCTCAGATGCCTCCAGTAGTGGAATGGTCAGGGAGGATTTATACTTTGAGATGGGTCTCTCCGTCATGTGAAGGAGACACGCTGCCACAAGACCTTTTCTCATTGTTGTGGGGTGAACTGAAGTGCATTATCAAATTCCTATTTTTGAAAAGAGGGTGGGTGAAATTCAGTGTTTGATAAAAAGGCATAAATGGTAGAAAGGTTAAAGTATGCAAAAAAATGGGGAAAAAATGCCCTAGATGGGAAATGATTAAGAACCCTAAAAACATTTTATAATGGCTCTTAACAGACAGATACTTGCCTATTATTTGCACAATTTTAAGTACAGTAACCACCATCTTTATTGCTCTCATTTTTGTTATTTGATCTTGTACTTCCGAGCTAGAATATAAGTTGATTTATCAAGACTCTTAGATCATCTATACTAGAAAGATTCATCCCGTTTAATATGTAAACCTCTAGGTAAATGTGTATTAAGTGTAAATTTAAAAATACTTTGCGTCAAAATGAAAAAGAAAATATATCTCCTCTTTATATTTGATGTAGAATGGCATTAATGTGTCCAATAGAGTTGGTGATTTGCATACTTAAGTATTTCATTCATGTGTGTATAAGATCATTCCTCCGCCTTTTATCTCCCACTATAAGAATAAGCTCTTTGTGAGTGAAATGCGTCAGTGAGAGGAGCTCGGGTGGATTGTCAGTGACTGGATGATGAATTAAAATACACAGCAGCAACTAGTTCAAAGTGTGGCTCCTTTTTATGTATAGATAGAGAAGCAAATGAAGGCATTGCCTGGGGGTAGTACTGTAATCTCTGTGAAAGTTTATAATTAATTGTAATATGTACACTTTAATATTGCTTAGGATGCCAGCACTTAACATTAAGGCTCCAGCACTTAACATTAAGGCGACCGTTCGGTCGCGTTTGTACCCGCGTTTAGCGGGCGTTTGCATTTAGAACCGTTCCTAGAGGTCAAAAAAATTATTCCCCTTTAAAATGGAAAAACGCGAACGCTAAACGCGGGTCAACGCAAATAATTACGTTCTAAAAACAGTCCCTGAACGCAGCTGCCTGCAAATGACTGTAAACGACCTGGTGTACATGGACAGATAAGATAAAATGTAGATGGGTTCAGGGGCTTCTGAAAAAAACGCCCAACTGCTCCTAAATGGCCATTTCCAGCGTCCCGTGTACATGGAGCCTTAAATGTGTCTGATGCTAGGACCACTTTAATTTTTGTTTTACTAAAAAGTTTGAATATTGGGTCATAAAAAAATAAGCAGTGGGTTTGTTTATTTTTCTGTATAGAAAAGCAAGAGATCCTTCATGGACTCTAGAAATTCTAAAGCAGTGTTTCTTAACCTTTTTTCAGTCAAAACACCCTTTAAGATTGTGGACAATCTTGAGGCGCCCCATTCTAAAATGTAAAAGCCATTCTAATAGTTTTGCATAATGCAGGGAGGGTCAAACAAGGATGATATGCAGGCAGCTGATATCCTCCTTATCAACTGATGATGTCATTGGTCGTTAGGACCCTGACAGCTAGAAGGTTGTAATGGGGCACAATGAAAACCTTTGGCTTTGTGTAACTAAAAGGCAGGCATCATCCACCCACTAACTTATATACAATTTTAGGGAAATTTTTAGGCATTTTGCCAAGGCACCCCTGAAGAAACCTCAAGGCACCCCAAGGTGCCTGGGCACCCTAGTTGAAAAAGGTTGTTCTTAAGCATGTTGGAAAATCTTGTCATGTGACAAAATAACTCGTCGTTGCTTAAACATAAACTCCTACTTATTTAGCAAAGTCAGTGCTGGGATTAACTTCTAATATCTAAACAGAAAAAAAAAAAAACCATATAATTATATGTTGCATCGAAAAACGGCTCCCTTTAGACAATATTACTGTTGACGTAACCTGCTTTAATGGTTTTGAAGAATGTATGGAGAATTTTCAGTGAATACACAAATTTTTTAGATTGAAAATAAAAATGGACCCTAAAAGTGCTAATTTTGTGTGTTTACACAACATCCGCACTATGGAGATTTTTAAATGTTTCCCATATGGCTTCTAATTCTGTTTTAGCGTGCACACCCAGTAAAGCCTTGTACACGCTTTCTATGGTAGGAAGGGCTAACAAGGTAAAGATGATTTTATCGCCATAATACTCCCATAGTACTGCCTCCCAAGCTGTTTTTGGACTAATAATTCCAATTTTATACAACTACGTTGGTGGCAAGGTTCCCCTAGGATCCACCTAGAACAATTACAAAAGTCAAAGGAAACAGGGGGCAAAGCATTTCCAAACCCATGGGTGTATTATTTGGCTGCTCAACTGCAGCACATGCGGGAGGGTAAGCTAAAACTAGGGCTGGCTGTTGAAACTTGGAATTCCTCCCTGTCCATTATGCTTCACTATACTAGATCAGCTTGACTCCCGGAAGGTTTAGAAACACAATTGCTTGCTAAATCCAACCATCTCTTCCCCACATATAGGTTAATGCACAAAATCTAGGAGAAGGTCAAACAGCTGCAAGGGGTAATTGGGTTTACAAAATGTAGCCTTATTTTGAATAATACCATGTACCCGGAAGTGCTCCTAATTAGGGTGCTAATGGTATTACACATATGAAGCATATCATTAGAGCTGGTAAACTACTATACTTTCCCTCGTTGAAGACTTTGTACGGTCTACCACAAGCCATGTATTTTTACTATTTGCGGCTGTCTCATGCAGGAGAGGCACAAAATCTGCCCTCTGACTTTTCTCTTTCCCCAACCACCTATTTTTGGGCTGTTGCGGCACAGTGAAATACAGAAATTGTTATACATCCCTACTGAATATCTGTTTGGAGGCCTACCCCTGTAAGGCCATGGATCTGTCCGATGTGGAAGACCTGTCCGGGGAACAGTGGGAATATGCGCTGGAAGCAGTGCAAGCTAGTTTTTCTTAATAATTCTCAGCGGTTATCGCAATTGTATCTTTTATTGCAAGTTCATTTTACCCTGGTGAAATTGTTTAAAATGGGTCTTTTGTAAGAATCAGTTTGTCTAAAATGTAGCAGAGATCATATAAATCTCATCCACATGCTGTGGAGATGCCCCATGTTACACAGATACTGGACATCTGTTCTTGCAACGATCAATAGAGTATTCCAAATAGACATCCCTTCTGACCCCAGGCGCTGTCTGCTATGAGTTTTTATATATATTATACTGGATGCCTTTACTAAGGAAGTTTCCAGAGGCTTGTTTCTGGCACGTACATTTATTCTTCTCCACTGGAAAAGCAGTTCCCCTCCATCCCTTTAGGAATAGCTAGACCATATAGGTACTACTTTAACACATGAAAAGGTTATTTTCCAGCAACGTGGATGTCCTGCAAAATTTCAGAGGGTTTGGGAAGGTTGGCTTGACGCACCAGGCTTTTTCTCAGTAGACCTGATTATAGATAGGATGTTGGGGTAGAATGCTGTTGGTTACTCAATGCTGGTTTTACTATCTGACTTTGGAATGTGCAATATTAATGCTCTATTGGTACCATGATTTCTGTTTTCAGCCACTAGATGGGGCTGTATGTTCTCTTTAGTGAACTGTGAAACTGTGGAAGCTGTAATTGCCCCTTTTTTTTTTTTTTTTACTGTTTTGTACAGTACATTTTTGCATTCTTTTGTGAGCATTTATGGAACATGTGTGCTTGAATGTATTCAAATAAAACTTTTTTCTGAGCTAACAAAACACTTTGTACACACTAATAGTTTTTTTTAACTCAAACCAGCAAGGGCTGAATGAAAAAAAAGCTGACAGCTCAGGAGGAGCCACTGTACTAACCATCGGTCGTTGGTACAATGATCTCCCCTGCTGTTCTATTGTGTTCTGACAGGGGGGCGCTCCCCTGCCATGGCACTCCGGTCATTGACTGAGAGTGCTGATCGGGAGCTGTTGGCAGATCTTTTTCGGTCATGCCCCTTTGACAGAAGCCGGCCTAACCGACTCCAGTACGTATGCCACCCAACATTCAGCCCGTGTGTACTAGGCCTAAGATTACATTTATTTTGGAAGGGCACTGTTGTACGCTTCCGCCCATCAACTTCAGTCCAGTGTGCAAATGGGTGAGAGAGTAACACCTTGACATTCCAATAAATTTTGGGGACATCTATTCACACAAATGCTGAAGGGGCACTTTCCTGAAATGCAGAATATTCTATATAACCTACGGTGCCATCTCTTTTACCTTCCTAAGGCTACAAAGGTGTGGTGGATTTACTACTGAGATAGAGCACATTGATTTTGTAAACTGTATGTTCATTTAAAGCAGTATTAAACCTAAAAGCTAACATTTCTTGTTATGTGATAGCTCTATTAGTTTCCTTTTTTAGGCTTTTTTTCTTCTTTTCTCGTGTGGTAATCTAGATTGCAGAACTAGTGTTTTTCATAGCACAAACTCTCCAGCAGAATGTATCAGTTTATATGGAAGCCAAACCACTCAACCCTGGCAGGGGTGATTAAAATGATTAGCTTTTATTTATTCATGCAAAATCCTTATCGCAAAAGCAAAAATAACTGTGTGCTGTAACATTTATAAAGTGTGAGCTGGAGTTTGGCTTCAATTTGATAGTTGTTCTAAGTCTGCTACATTTACCACTAACCCCCCCCCCCCCAAACTGACAATGTGACTGTTGTGCCCCTCCTATGCTCATTCCTTCAGAGTTGTGTGTTACTAATACAGGAGGTGAGGAGGTGTGTCACTGGCCAGATCACAAGGTTAAAACAGAGGGGCAAAAACCAACAAAGAGAAAACTGATGCAGCCACCACATCTAATGATTTGTAAGCTGCGTTAAATGCCACGGTAACTTAGTGAATGTACTTCAGTAATTAATGATGTGCAAGCAATTTTCTTGCAAATAATTGGGTATTCAAAGTAAACACAACTTCATATTAGGGTGTACGCACATTTAACAAGGTGCCTTGAACCATGCCCAAACACAATTGTCCTCCATCTCCACTCCTCAGCTGGCCTGTGCTCACACTGTGGCAAGCCCAAGCATCCTTCCTGCGCTCTAATTGGGCTGGTCCAGAGCATGCTTACATTATATGTACCCGTAATACCTGAGTGGGCACAGATATAGCTAATCTGCTCCAGCGTTCAAGTTCTGTGCTTGGGCTTAGTTAGCAATAACACCAATCCATACTATGCCCATGTCCAACTCAACTGTTTTTCAGACTACCCTTTTCAAGTTTTCTAGGGTACAGTATAGAGTGATCACACTAGTCAAATGAACTAGGCTTTGGTGGTCAAATGCTCTTTGGCACGGCAAGTTACTAAGCTAACTGAACTTACATTTTGAAGTAAACCGCCTCTACTTCCATAGTAAATCAATCTCAAATGCTCAACCTTGTGCCTTTCCACAAGACTCAGCTGACTTGGAAATGACAATGTGCATAAAGGCTGAAATTATATAAGGAATGTATATAATTGTGCTTTTAAAAATAAAGTCAATCACAGCAAGACAGATACAGTTATATTTCCAATTCCTTCTTTTTTCTCCGGAAATGTTTTATGTCCATCTGAATACCACTATAATATAATAATATCTTCCATTAAGTTTGTCTTGTGTTAATATCTACAACAGTGTGCATACAATTTATGATATGTATTCCTGTTCACCAACATTTCCATTATTAAAATGACAGTTGATGGATTTGCTATTGGTGTACGTGACAAGCTCTTTCCAGTAACTGATAACTTCATATGTGACATTAATTTTTAAATTTGTAGTCAACTTTAATACTTTTAGAGTTTCCAGTTTTGTAAATGAAATATCGAAATATGGACTTGAATGTGAGCGTGGGAATTATTCTAGAATATTAAACAGGCAGTATAAAAAAATATGAGAAGGCTATATGAAAATGAAAAAAAAAAATGAATAAGTATAGAATTAAAATGAGAGTGAAATATGAATGTGATAAGTATATTAAACTTTAGAATATATTATCATTTATTAAAATGTAAGGATTTTTACATTTGGCTGTAAAGAAAAGATTATTTTACACAAATGTATGGGTGGGCAATGTGTAAGTTGTATATTAACAAATGTGTACCCCAGTGTATTCATATTCATATACAACTTCTAGTAAACTGTTATCAAAGGATTCCATTGCTAAACACTGCTGTTAAATATTGGGAATAATAATTGTATTCTAACTAAGCAAGTAATGAAAAAAAGCTAGTTAATGGAATGTGTTTGTGACAACTACGGTAGGATCAGGAAAAAAATGCACATTTTTATTACATACAGTTGTTGTTCCTGTTCTAAAGAAATAGAATTCCTTAACAGATGCTTTATTTAAAAAGCACATAACCTTGTGCATTAATGTATAACTTGTACATAGAATGGGCTGCAATGCAGAGGTTTCCCGGAAGTGAAGCACTCAAGGACATAGTCACTTTGTTAGTCAGGCTGAAAAAAGGCACTAGTCCATCTTGTTTAACCAAAAAGAAAATACACAAATATAAAACCTCTATATATACTATCCCACACCACAGTTGATTCAGGGAAAGACAAAAAATTATACCCCAATAAAGCATGATCTAATTTTTTTAAAGTGGGGGGGAAAGGGTTCCTTCCTGTTCCCCATAAGCCAATTGGATATTTCCTGGACAGTTATATTTTGTGCATTTAGCAATGCATCCAGGCCTTTTTTAAAGCAATCTACTGAGCTGGCCAGAACCAGCTTTTGAGGGAGTCTATTCCACATTTTCACATCTCTTACTGTGAAGAAGACTTTCCATATGTGAAGGTTAAATCTCTTTTTAATGACCTGAAAGTGAATTTAAAAAAAGTGAGTAAGCTCACTATATGGATTATGTGTTTATACATGCTGATAATATCTCCACTTAATCTCCTCTTCTCAAGAGAGAATAGATCCAGTTTGGCTAATCGTTCCTTATAGCTGAGCTCCTCCATGCCGCCTACCAGTTTGGTTGCTCTTCTCTGCACTTTCTCCAGTTTACGGATATCCTTTTTGTGAACTGGTGCCCAAAATTGAATTGCATATATGAGGTCTTACTAATGATTTTGCACAGAGGCAAAATTGCAGCTTGGCATTGCATGCTATTATTAATAATATGATCTACCAGAACACCCAGATCTTTCTTCACTATTGACTGTCCCAGTTGTTCTTCTCCTAGAATGTTTGATGCATACATGTTTTAGTCCTCAAGTGCATAACTTTAATTAGTACATTTATCAATGATAAACCTAATTTGCCTCATAGTTGTCCAACTAAATATCATATTTATGCCGGCTAGTAAATTAGAGACATCCTGTAAGGATCTAAACCCACTGCATAGCCTGGTGTCATTTGCAAACACTGAAATTGTAATTTTAGCCCCAGACCCTATATCATTTATAAATATATTAAAAAGTAAAAGTCCAAACACTGAACCTTGGAGTACACCAATAATAACCTAAAACCATTCATATTATGGATCATTAACCACTACTCTCTGAACACAGTCTTTGAGCCTTTCATTTAAACATTGGCCACAGGTGGGGAACTGTGTCAAACGCTGTGGAAAAGTCCAAGTATACTACATCCAGAGCCACTTTGTCTAAATGATTGCTTACCTCAAAAGAAATTAGATTTGATCGACAACTTCAGTCTTTTGTGAATCCAGGCTGACTATTGCTTAAAGTATCATTTTGTAGCAAAAGCTCTTCTATGTGGTCCTTTATTAAACTCTCAAGAATCTCCCCAACTATAGAAGTTAAACTAATCGGTCTGTAGTTACTTGGATGGGATTTTCATCCTTTTTTAAATATAGCCACCACATTGGAATTACACAAATCCAGTGGTACTATGCCAGTCATAGTCTCTAAAAATTAGAAACAATGGCTTAGATATAAGAGAACTCAGCTCTTTGAGGACCCATGGGTGTAAGCCAACTGGCCCTGGTGCTTTATTTGCCTATATGTTGTCTAAATGTTTCTGGATCATGTCAATTTGTGGATCACTTGGGGCTGTGTCAATACTACTCCCAATAATGGAAAACTCCAGTCAAAAATTACATTTTTACTAATAATAGTATGTTAAAAATATCTTTGATATTATTAATTTTCTGGCTAGCTGCTTGTGTAGCTTAGAAAGTCTTATCTACAACTATCTTATATACAGCTTCTTCCTGTTCTTCTCCGACAACGCTATCTCCCTTTATCTGAATTTGCTAAGCTGTCTCTCACTTTCTGAAAAGGTTGTCAGTCTTTCTCAGACAGGCATGCCTAAACCTACCCAGCCCCACCCCCATCCCTCCTATCCTACACCGAACATGATCTCCTGTCTTCATAGCCTTGTTTAGGCTAGCAGCTCCTCCTGTGAGGGGGGGGGGGGGGTCACGTGGCCGGTGCAATATATGAAAGAAATAAGGTAAAAAGGAACATTTTTGAAAGTTTAGAAGGATACGGATCGGTTTCTATTGCTCATTACATGTGAGTAATGAGTTTTAGGCTCTGTTTTCACTAGAACGACTTGTCCTGTGACTTTGGGCTCACAAAGTCGCATGACAAGTCACAGCCAATTGATTTCAATGGCACTCATTCCCATCTATGCAACTTTGAAAAACAGCAACTTTGAAAAGATGCCCTCACTACTTTGATGCGACTTTGATCCAGAGAGTGTAAAGGTGGATCAAAGCTGCACTCAAAGTCGCACACTAAATAGCACAATTTAAGATTCACACTAGGCTAGAGTGCGACTTTGGAGTGTGAATGTTGAGTGTGACTTTGGAGTGGGACTTTAATGCAACTTTGAGTGCCGCTTTGATCCAACTTTACACTCTCTGGATTAATGTTGCATCAAAGTAATGCAGGTATCTTTCCAAAGTTTCATAGATGGGAACAGGTGCCATTGAAATCAATCGGCTGTGACTTGTCATGTGACTTTGTGTGTCCAAAGTCGCATTACAAGTCACACTAATGGAAACTGAGCTTTAGTCTAAGTTTCTACTATTGCGATTTAGAGTGCGACTTTGAGTGCAGCTTGGATCCAACTTTGCACTCTCTGGATTAAAGTCACATCAAAAGTTGCATCAAAGTAGTGCAGGTACCTTTTCAAAGTCGCTGATTTTCAAAGTCGCATAGATGGGAACGGGTGTCATTGAAATAATGGACTGTGACTTGTCATGCGACTTTGTGTGTCCAAAGTCGCATGACAAATCACACTAGTGGAAACGTAGACATAGTGTGGTTGTCTGTACTATGATCATTGTAGATTGTGAGCTGAGACCCCAGAACACTTCCAGCTACATTGACGGTCCCACCCCCTCCCCCTGTGTCCGGCTCTCTTCTCCTATGGTAGTCTTCTTTCAAAGCCCAGCACAGCTATACTGTATATGTGTCCCCCACCCTCCTCCCCGCTGTGTCCTGTGTGGATTATTTTTTAATTCTCTCATGAATTTGGATGTACAATGAATCCTTACTGATGAGAGAATACTGGGCGGGAACCAATTCAACTCCTCCGATTCTGTATACGCCCATATATGAACAGTGCTCCTCCCTGGAAGTGATGTCACTAGCTTTCAGTAACCAAACCCACTTGCTGCTCTTGGACTCAGCAGGAAGAGGAATTGAAGTCATGTGACAGCACTGAATACTGCAAAATAAAGGTAGAAAAACTGGTATTTTTTTCATTTGGAGACATAAGGCTGAACTCAGCTCACATTAATGATTGTAGGAGAGAATTTAAGGTATTAGGCTGGACTTCCGCTTTAAGGACTTGAGCATCCCCATTTGCCTTTGTGTTCACAGATCTGAAGAAGGTGTTTTTTTTTTTTTTTTATAAATTGTTTTTTTATTAATTTCTATACATAGAAACCACATACTTACAACTGCCCTCTACTGGGCGAACAATACATACAACCAAACAAATTAGGGGAAGGAAAAAAAAAGGAAGGAAAAACAAAAAAAAAAACCAAACCCCCCCATGTCAGCAGTCAACTTGTTACTCAACCATATGGTCCATAGGCCCTATATACAGTGCCTTGCGAAAGTATTCGGCCCCCTTGAACTTTTCGACCTTTTGCCACATTTCAGACTTCAAACATAAAGATATTAAACTGTAATTTTTTGTGAAGAATCAACAACAAGTGGGACACAATCATGAAGTGGAACGAAATTTATTGGATATTTCAAACTTTGTTAACAAATAAAAAACTGAAAAATTGGGCGTGCAAAATTATTCAGCCCCCTTAAGTTAATACTTTGTAGCACCACCTTTTGCTGCTATTACAGCTGTAAGTCGCTTGGGGTATGTCTCTATCAGTTTTGCACATCGAGAGACTGAAATTTTCGCCCATTCCTCCTTGCAAAACAGCTCGAGCTCAGTGAGGTTGGATGGAGAGCGTTTGTGAACAGCAGTTTTCAGTTCTTTCCACAGATTCTCGATTGTATTCAGGTCTGGACTTAAAAATATAAAAATTACAGTTTTAAGCCTGAAATGTGGCAAAAGGTCGAAAAGTTCAAGGGGGCCTAATACTTTCGCAAGGCACTGTATACTGATATATTCCACACAATTAACCCTACATATAGAAAGTGACCCCATTTCTCGAAATCGTCAGGCTATACACCCACGCTCCTCACTCCTCCGAGCTACACATATCTATATACCCTTACTCCCCCAAGGTTCCATTTGACCTGGCCAACCCTATCGTCAGGGCCCGCCTGGGTCATTCGGATACCGTGGATATGTTATTAACCCAAGAACCCCATACCCGATCATACCAGACCCCACTGGCTACACATGAACAGAGCCCCTCCCTGGAAGTGATGTCACTAGCTTTCAGTAACCACACCCACTTGCTGCTCTTGGACTCAGCAGGAAGAGGAATTAAAGTCATGTGACAGCACTGAATACTGCAAAATAAAGGTAGAAAAAATCCCCATTTTCCTTTGTGTTCAAAGAGCTGAAGAAGGCATTTAATAAGTTTACCTTTTCTATGTCTCCAGTAACAAACTCAGGGACATACTAAAGGTGATATACTAAAGGGGCTATGTGCTCAGAACAGACTTTTTAACTGTTAATATATTTGAAGATTGTTTGGGGGTTTGTCCTACTCTCTATTGCTACCTGTCATTCATTAAATTTTTGCAGCCTTGATTTCCTATTTACATTATATTCTTTGTAACTTTAAATGAAGATAGTGTTCTTTAATTTTTATATTTTTTCAATGCTCTTTTTTCTTATTATTTATAGCTATTTTAACTTTGGGTCTGAACCATATAGGTTTTTTTAGCCTTTAAAATGTGTTGCCCATAGGAATATATTATGCAGTGTGTTTTCATAGAGTCAATTTTGAAACATTCCCAATTTTGTTCTGCTTTCTTTGATGACATTTTTTCCCAGTCTAAATCTTAGAGAGCAGCCCTCAGCCTTGAAAAATGTGCTCTTAAAATGATGTGTTTTATCTTTCCAGTATGTGTTTGCTGTTTACAGTTTACATTAACCACTTTACCCCCGCTCACATTGCTGCTACTGCGGCAATGTGGCTCGTTATCGTCCAGCGACGTAGACCTACGTCGCTGGACTCCTCCCCTTGTGGCCGGCGCGTGCGCCGCCGGAGGCTCGCTCCCGCTGTTTTCAGTCACAGCGGAGTCGGGCCAGGGGAGGAGCGGCGGTGATCACCGCCGCTCTTCCCCGATCGTCGGGGAATCGAGTCTGGAGATCCACCCGCTTGTGTAAACAAAGCGGGCGGATCTCCTAAGGGACAGGCAGGGTCAGATTGCAGAGTTCAGCATAGCTGAACCTGCGATCTGTCCCTGTGTCACTCAGTCACCTCCCCCCACACATGTCAGTAAGCATCAGGCATACATTAACCCCTCCCTCTCCAATAAAATTAACCCCTTCCCTGCCAGTGTCATTTTTACAGTAACAGTGCATATTTATAGCACTGATTACTGTAGTAATGTCACTGGTACCCCCAAAAGTGTCAAAAATGTCAGTCAAGGGTCCGATCTGTCCGCTGCAATGTCGCAGTCCCGCAAAAAAAAAATCGCAGATCGCCGCCATTACCCGTTAAAAAAAAAAACACCAAAAATGACAGAAATCTTTCCCTTTGTTAGTAAACACAATAACTTTTGCGCAAACCAATCAAAATACGCTTATTGCGATTTTTTATTACCAAAAATATGTATCAGAAAACAAATTGGCCAAAAATGATAAAAAAATTTGAATTTTTACATTTTTTGGGGGGGGGAATTTCATTTAAAAAAATTTGAAAAATATTGTTATTTTTTTCAAAATGTTCGCTCTTTTTTTGTTTATAGCGCAAAAAGTAAAAATCGCACAGGTGATCAAGTACCACCAAAAGAAAGCTCTGTTTGTGGGAAAAAAAGGACGCAAATTTAGTTTGGGTATGGCGTTGTATGACCACGCAATTGTCAGTTAAAGTCGCACAAAAGTGGCCTGGACGTAAGACAGCAAAATCCTCCGGTGGTAAAGTGGTTAAATGAATCATGTTATGGTCGCTGCTTCCCAGATGTTCTATTATATGAACAGTAATAGTCTTGCATGGTTTGAGATTAACAGGTCCATCAAGGCATCATTGTTAGTTGGGGCATCTTAGAATTTTGCCATAAAATTGTCTTGTAATAGGTTTAGAAATTTCCGCCCTTTTACTGTTCCAGCAGTGCCATTACTCCAGTAAATTTCAGGGTGGTTAAAATCCCCCATTGTCACTGTTGCAGCCCCTGCAGCCCTTTCTATTTCCAATTATTAACTTTGAAGTATGCACACGTATATGCAGCTCCATCCACAAGGCCACACCTGCTTTACATCAAGACTGACACCTCCACCTTTATGCTTTACCGTGTCTCTCCGAAAGAGAGCATAGCCCAATAGCCCAATTGTGCGAAGAATGATGCAAAGATTCAGCAATCCCAAATAAATCATAGTTCTCTTTGTGCACCAAAGCTTCCAACTCACCTATTTTGCTTGGCAGACTGGCATTGGTGAACAATCCCTTTATTTAATTTTCACATTTTGCACACGTATTTTGCATATATATATTTTTTTTTGTAGTACGAGTAGTACTACAATTTCCAATTGTTGTTGTAACATGAAAACCTTCTTATCACCTACCATAGTCCTCCCCCATCTTCCTTCATTCCATCCACCATTAGGGTCGGACCCCCGTCTGACCTGTTTGTCCCATTATATTCTAAAGCTGGCCAAAGGCGGATTCAAATTTAGCTGCCTGAACATAAACTGGATGAATTTCAATCTGTCTATGGGCAGGTTGGTTTTACTGAAGTCGATCTATCGATCAAATTCAGTGCAACCTGCCTGTTGGCGGCCAGCAGTGATCATTCTATTCTGCTGGAATGGAAGGCTCCTTGCATTACCAGCTAGAAGAACACAGTAGCTCTGCTGGAAGCATTCTCTCATCAACACTGACCACTGAACCTGTGGTTGAAGGAAAGAAAATTGCATATTGTATTGCCTGCCTAATTCTTCCTCACTCCTTGTCAAAATACTCTTCCAGCTTTCACATAAACCTCTTCCCTAGGACAACAGACTCCTTTCCATTTAGGGGAAAACAATCTTTAGCATATAGGTTTTACCTCAATGTCAGCCGAGTGTTCTAGAAACCCAAATCCTTCCCTCTTACACCTGGTCCGTAGCCATGCATTCAGTCCTCTAATCTCCCCCTGTCTTTTCCTGTGTTGTGCATGGCGCAGAAAGTATTCCAGAGAATTTAACCTTGGAGGCCCTTTCCTTCAACTTGCAGCCTAGTTCTTTAACCACCTCAATACGGGACACTTTCACCCCCTTTTTGCCCAGGCCATTTTTAAATTTTCAGCGCTGTCACACTTCGAATGACAATTACTCAGTCATGCAACACAGGTTTTTCTATATAAGCATAAAAAAAAAACAAAACAGGAAATTGTGAAAAAAACAAAAAACACATTTTCTTAGTTTCTGTAAAAAAATTTACAAATAAAGATTTTTAGCTAATATTACACATAAAATAGGCATCTAGTTTCCTGACTGCCTACCACATTTTTGGAGGCCCTGGAGCACCACGACAGTGGAACACCCACAAAATGACCCTATTTTAGAAAGCAAAGACTCCAAGGTGTTTCATAAGAGGCATAATGAGTCTTTTAAAAAATGTAACTTTTTGCACAGGTTTTGGAAAATGCAGGATGATTTATTATTTTTTTTTTTTTTTTTTACATAAGGTTGTTAATGATAACATATTTCTAACACACATCATAAGCATACTTGGAATTACACCCCTACCAACCCCTGTGCATTATTCCTTGGTTCCAACCCTACCCGTCTCCCAGTACTGCCTCTTTTAGGGAATATAGAACCAAGTAACACATTCCATACAAATTACTTAATACCACAAATGTTAATAACAAGAAAAGCTGTAAAATATATCACCTGCTGCAAGCAACAAGAGACCACCCTAGCAACAAGAGACCACCCCAGCAACAATAGATTCCCCCATCAACAATGGTGCACCTGCAACAAAATACCCCACCAGCAGCAATAGACCCCCGGCAGAAAAAACAGATCTCCCCTGCAGCCAGCATCAATAGATTCTCCAACAGTCAGCAACAATAGACCCCTCCCCTCAACAGTAGATCTCTCATAGCAACCATTGACCACCCAGCAACAGAAGATCCACCTCCAGCAACAATAGATCTCCCACCAGCAACAGTAAACCTCCCTCTCCAACAAAAATAGATTCCCTCCACTGAAAATAGATCACCCAGCAGCCAGTATTAATAGATCCTGTAGCACACCCCAGCACCCCTTGCCATTACATACATTCAGTGCTGGAGGTGCCGGAACTGCGTTTCCCCCCGTTCCTGCTGAAAAAATATCCCTGTGTATCACACAAATAAACCAGTTGTATCAAAACCAATGTACTGTAATGGTCACCTCAGTATGAGGGGCTATGAAATATAGCTTAGTGTGCTTTCACCTATAGCACCTATAGCAGTCCCAGTTCCTACAAGCTAAGCAAGCCCTTGCCTACTGGTAAGTGGCTGCCCTTAAAAATGCCATGTTCACAGTCCAGGATGTACAGGAAGCCGAAGAAAGGATAAGCTAAAGAAAAATAAGAGTTCCTGTGGTTCTAGGAGTGCAGTTGTCCACAGGGGATGGCTGGGACTGTTGTCTTGCAGGAACATAGTCAGTCGAACGTGCAGATAGTTCAGTTCAGACACAGTCAGAGACATGGTCAACATATGGGCAATGGATCAGTGCAGGCAACAGGCAGAAACGTGGTCAATAAATGGGCAAATCGGAGACACTGATTCTAGCTACACTGGTCTGGCAACACTGTGGCTGGTGTCGTGGTGATCAGAGAACTGTGACTGACTTCACTATTCGGGCTCGCTCACATGTGAGGTTGGGGGGCGGTCAGAAAAACCTTGCAGTTGAGCTTTGGTTTTACCACCTGTCAACTGCTATCCTCTTCAGCTGCAGCGGCTGGGGGTATACACCTGGTGTGGCTGCAATTTTTTTCCTGCAGTAGTGGCAGGAATTATACCCTCTGTACTCCTGCTAATTGTGACCCATTCAAGTGAAAGGGGTTGCTTGTGCAGGGTACAAGGGGTTAAAGCAGTCAGTAAGGAGGCGGTGCCTCCTCACTGCCTGTCAAATTGTCTCAGAAGAGTAATCCAAACATGGATCGCCCTTCAGAGAGCATTGCACGTTGTGAAAATGTCTGTATGGTGACACTATGACAGCTGTGGTGTTGATCAGGGACACTAACTGATGTGGCAGGGATTAGGGACAATATGACTGATGTTCCGGAATCTTTTTTTTTTACACTATGATTGCATATTACAGTGATGATCATCGTAAAAGTAATAGTTTAACTGTCATGAATGGCTTTAATTCATGATTTATTGTTTATTTTTGTGATTGGCCCTGCACCATGTGATCACTGTGGCCAATCACAGAGATCACAATAATAAACAATGTTATCATGAATGGATGACATTCATGACAGTTGCTGACTTGTGAACATGTGATCGTTGTGATTGGTCACAGCAACCACAGTGACCTGGTACCAATTACTGTAATCTGCTTTGTCCAGGGGACACAGCAGTCAGAGAACTTTGCCGCTGCATGCTTCGGGGCTATTGCTTCATCATTATTGTGTACATGGGGCACACTATGCAAAACCTTCAACCTTGCTAGCACCGTTACCACTGTCTCAATACAAGCAATTTGGACTATACTGGCAGACAGCAAGGTCCGCCTCAAACAGACCCTCCCCTCAAACTCTTTTGCAGCAGAATGCGAGCATCAATTCTATGCTACTGGATAAGCTGACACATAACCTAATTACTTAATTCCTAGGTGAAGGTGGTACCTTTAAAGAGGATATAATGCCAATCTATCACAATAAACTATGAAATGGACATGCAGTCACCTCCAGAAGTGAGAGGAAAACTTTGCAAAGTAGTTATTAAAATATTCCCTGCCAATCAAGATAGTTGTGGTGGATTATAGATGTGTGTGATAACCTGGAGAGAATGTTCAGAGAGCTTTCTAAAAGATCTGTCACCAGAGCCTTAGATTGATAGAGCGTAGAATTCTCTGGCTTAAGGCCCTGTTCACACCTGATCGTATTTTAGCTCGTAAAACGCTCATCTCTGCAGTCTCAAAACGCCCAACAAGCAAAATCCTATTCAGTTCAATGGACCCTGTTTACATATGAGCATTTTGTCTCCTGAAGCAAAACGCCTGAAGCTCAAAAAAGTACATGAGCTTCTTTTTTGGCAGACTACAAGTGTTTTTGTTAGATGTCAATGCCTGCCTCCAATCACCTGCAAAAAAAACAGAAAAAAAACCCCTTGAATAAAGCCCGAAAAAACACCTAAAAAAAGCTCAAAGAAACACATGAAAACGATACACTCAGGTGGGAATGAGCATATTGAGTGAGTTTTCTTTGATTGTGTGAGAATGCTGATCTGTAAGGTTGACAGAGTGATTGAATAATATAGTTTGTCCTGATAGAGAGAAGTGAGTGCTCTTGTTGGAAATGCGAGTCCTCCTTTTTTTCTGCACTTCCTGTTTATTCCGAAAATTCCCTTATTTAAGGCCTAGCCTAGAAGGTCAGAATATTTACAGCTATCTGATTGGATGACACTAATATTTGTTTAGGTGTTGACTGTAGCTGTCAACCAGATGGGAGCTCCTAATTCAGGCCTTCTGGAAATAAAATTGGATTGGTTCAACTTAACCCTATCTGGGGCATTATATTTTAAATCTTGATATTGTGCACTCATAACAGTAGGAATAGATGCAGTCCTTGGTGTGGATAGTATTATTTGTGATCTTTTCAATATTTTTATCATAATAATCATGAGATATTTGTTAAAGATGTGTGATTTATCCAGAGACCAATTTTGAAGTAGAATTTATTAATCCTCAAATTACATCTGAAAAAGTATCACATCATCGTTTTTAGTCTCACTTCTGAATCATCTGTAATTTTAAAAATATGCTTATTTCTTATTTTAGGTATTACAACAATATACAGTATACATGTACCATAATTCTTGTCATACCTGAGTGCTTTATATGGAATGGTGCTCTGTAAATAAATACATTAAAAGGTGTTTAACCGGTTGCCGACCGCCGCACGACTATATACTGCGGCGGTCAGCCCCGGCCAGGCAGAGTGACGTATCGGTACGTCACTCGCCTGTCACTGACTTGCGAGCCTATCGCGGGCGGGCGCGCGCCCGCCGAGGCGCGCGCCCGCCGCGGCTCGTTCACAGACAAGTCAGTGCGTGTGACCGGTGGACTCGATGTCCGCCGGTCACACTGCGATCGCTCCTGTGAAGGGAGAAAGACAGAGCAGCTTGTGTAAACAAGCTGCCTGTCAGTTCTCCCTGTGTAAAAGTGAAGATCTGTCCGTTCTACTATGTAGAACGGTTGATCTTTGCTTTTACACCAATAGGAATGTCCCTGCACAGTTAGAATCACACCCCTAGGACACACTTAACCCCTCCCTGTCCAATAAAGTTAACCCCTTCCCTGCCAGTGTCATTTTTGCAGTAACAGTGCATATGTATAGCACTGATTACTGCAGTAATGTCACTGGTACCCCCAAAAGTGTCAAAAATGTCAGTCAAGGGTCCGATCTGTCCGCCGCAATGTCGCAGTACCGAAAAAAAAATCGCAGATCGCCGCCATTACGCGTTAAAAAAAAAAACACCAAAAATGACAAAAATCTTTCCCTTTGTTAGTAAACGCGATAACTTTTGCGCAAACCAATCAAAATACGCTTTTTGCGATTTTTTTTACCAAACATAGGTAGCATAAAACAAATTGGCCGAAAAATGTTAAAAAATTTTGATTTTTACTTTTTTTTTTGGGGAATTTCATATAAAAAAATGTGAAAAATATTGTTATTTTTGCAAAATTTACGCTCTTTTTTTGTTTATAGCGCGTGATCAAAAATTGCACAGGTGATCAAATACCACCAAAAGAAAGCTCTGTTTGTGGGAAAAAAAGGACGTCAAATTCGTTTAGGTACAGCGTCGCACGACCGCGCAATTGTCCGTTAAAGTCACGCAGTAAAAAATTGCAAAAAAACCCCTGGTCCTTTAGCAGCCAAATCCTCCGGGGCTTAAGTGGTTAAACAATATTTATATATCATTTTTTTCCACTCCAGTATTATTCATGAGGTCTAAAATTGTTTTGTTATAAAATAGTGAAATAAAGTCCGATCTCCCTGAATTGACCTCTCTTCGGACTTTTTTTCTTCTTCTGCAGAATAATTCACAGAAAGTGACACTTTTGTTGACCATTCCTTGTGTACCAACTCAGTTTGTTACCAGTTTTGTCGACAGAAAAACAAGGAGACCACCGATACAGGCAAAGAGTGTTGTTTCTTTCTAGCTTAGATAAATAGTGAGTCATAGACTTGTCTTTCTCAATTATAAAACTGGTTGATGACTATTTAAATAGTAGATCTCCTCATTGTCCAAATGGTGAGTGTCCTAGGCTTGTTTGAGGTGTTCACACTTCTCTTACAAATCAAACTCTCAGGTTTCTAATCTAGTCTAATGTGACATCTGTGGTTTTGAGTTCATTTGAAGTCAGGCTACAAATTTCATTAATCTTCATAATATTCATAAATATCATACCACAAGAACCCTGACATATATTATCACTATGTATGGTCGCTCTAAAGCCACAAGCTACCTTGTCTACAGTATTTACTGTGACCCCAACATGTTTTCTTTATCCATTCAGCTGATATAATCCTCTCAGACCTCCAGACTGTTTAGTAATTCAACTGCTAAGAAATTTAAGCTTTCTAATGTTTTCATTGTGGCTCAGGAGTTAGGGTATGGAGTCTGAAAGGAGTATTACAGCACACTAGAGATTTGAAATTCAGTATATTTTATGGCTCACAACACACACTACAACACTCTGCATTTATGCTCTTGGTGTTACTCCACTACCGAAATGCATTGAGGGAGATTTACTGTCTTCCTTCTGGGTTTGCAGACTACGGCTGTGTGAGTAGCTCGAGCCACGATGACATCAATCCGGTGCATTCACGCAGGAGCCACCGTTCTGTGGTCGTTCCTTCAGAGTACATTTGCCAGTGACCTCACCCGCTGCATCTACAGTAAATATCTCCTAAACAGTGCACATTTAAAAGATATACACTACCGATAGGTATGCCTTATTATAGTCTTAGGGCTCTTTCACATGGTCGGACTCCGTCGGCGGACTCCGTGCTGCTCAGCGGGGGATCGATCCCCTGATCCCCGCTGAGCAGACAGGTGACAGCTCCCTCTCTGCTCTGTTTGCGGAGAGGGGGGTGTCAGAGCCCAGCTGCTCTCTATGGGGGAATCGGATGAGAGCGGACCGCCTGTCCGCTCTCATCTGATCCGATCCGCTGGACGGATAGAAAATAGGGTTTCCATCTGTCCGGATTTCACGGACAGGATCGGATGCGGATGGCAGCGGTTGTCAGCGGACATGTCACCGCTGACATCCACTGCCCCATTGGGATGCATGGAGGATGTGATCAGGTCCGCCTAAAAAACTGACTGGCGGATCTGATCGGAACGTTCGTGTGAAAGGGGCCTTACCTATAGGTATAAATTATGCATGGGAGTTTACTCCCACTCTAAAAATCATTTTAGGCCTGAAGATTACTTAAAACCCCAAAAATATTTTATATTTTCTGAAAGCGGACAGACACCCTTAAGAATAAAATATTGGCAGTTCCTTTTTTTTTTTATGTTACATATTAGTGCAGCGGTTTATTAAACTCTAACTTTCAGTAAATACACTAAAGTTCATTTTTGGGCACATACTGTAAATACATATTATTGCCCAATGTTTTAGTAAAATATAAAAGATGAGGTTGTGCTGAGTAAATAGATACCCAGGTCAAATCTTAACCGCCTCCTACCCGCCGTATAGACAAATGACTGCAGAGCGGGCAGCTCTTGTTTTGGGACGATGTCCTATGACGTCAGCCCAGCAAGGGGCACGCAGCGCGATGATCGCGAGTGTGCCATGTCACTGGGATATGCCACGACCCCTCTCTCGTCAAAGGGCCCTGACTCTTTACGCATGTGATCGGCTGTGTCCAGTCACAAGGAGATGCTGTTTATCAGCTCTCCTCGCCTCCCACCTGTTAGTGCCCATCAGTGCTGTATATTAATGCCCATCTGTGCTGCCTCATCAGTGCAGCCTATCAGTGCCCATCAATGCAGCCTCATCAGTGAAGAAGAAAATAACTTATTTACAAAACTTTCTGACAGAAACTAAGGAAAACTTTTTATTTTCAAAATTTTTGGAATTTTTTTGCTTTGTAGCAAAAAATAGAAAAACCCAGCGGTAATTTAATAACCACCAAAAGAAAGCTCTATTTTTGTGAAGAAAATTATAAAATGATAAAAAATTCATTTGGGTACAGTTTTGCATGACCGCGCAGTTGTCAATCACAGTGCGAAAGTGCGTTAGACATTAATGGCTGTGTGTTGAGTTATTCTGAGGGGACAGCAAATTTACACTGTTATACAAGCTGTACACTCACTACTTTTACATTGTAGCAAAGTGTCATTTTTTCAGTGTTGTCACATGAAAAGATATAATAAAATATTTACAAAAATGTGAGGGGTGTACTCACTTTTGTGAGATACTGTATATCAAAAAGAAATTATTTTATTGTATAACATGGTAAAAAAGAGTCTACAGTTTAGACATAAAAGCATGTTTGCAACTTCATAGTATCCCAGTTACAGCTGTTACATATTTACAGTACTTTCATAAATATATAAAGGTCCAATGCATATTATATATTTTAGAACAATTCACTTGAAATATACATTTATTATTCATACATAAGCGAGTATCCATGCTCCCCAGTTCTTTCCACGGTACACTGTTAACACCTCCAGATGTATATGATGTACCCCAAGTCACATATTAACCAACTGGCCCCTGGTAAATGTACAGGGTCAGGTCTAATGAACATTGGACCATATGTGTGAGATTCAGACAGACCAAAGATTTACCGAAAAGCTAAGATAAAGAAATATTTTGCATAGCAAGTATACAACAATACTATTAGGCCACTAATTCCCTAAAAATATCTATTCAGCTACCTTGCATACCTATACAACACCTAAGGCATATATATATATATATATATATATATATATATATATATATATATATATATATATATCACATACATATACAACCATCTCCAAACAGCCTGAACACCCATCTTAATAATGACCAACACCAATCATGCAAACAAACCAACCAATCAACAACCAGCTCACTGTTCACAATCCACCTGCACCCCTCCCAAATAACCACATGCAAACATTCCCCATACACAACCCCACTCCACATATTCCTACATACCCCTACATATGTCCCAACATATTTCCAATACAGTCACCCCCCCCCCCTTTTTCTCCCTCACCCATACCCCACCAACACACAAACCATACCAACAGACTAGACAGGTCCAGCCATGCACCAAATCATTCAGTGGCTGAAGTTCACTGCATTCACAGAGCCTAGGGCTGTGCTTGCAGTCACCGTGCAAAATACCTGACCTGTTCTCAGCTAGGTAAAAGTCCATGTGAGCAAGGCTGGTGCTAGCATAAACCTTATGCTTGCGCTGGCCCTGGCTGTGCATAATAACTAATCGGCTTCTAACTTCAGCTTGTTCAATTAAGCTTTAAACAGAGAAACCTAAAAGCTTGGTTACTATGCACAGTAACGCTATATTCTGTGTGCACTGCATTTAGTAACCCCCCCCCCCCCCATTATGTACTAGGGATGCTTTTGGGTTCCACACATTGGGGTTGATTTACTAAAATTGAAGAGTGCAAAATCTGGCGCAGCTCTGCATAGAAACCAATCAGCTTAAAGAATTTGGTGTCCAAGACTAACCACTTCCAGTCAATTCTGGCATTTCTCTCCTACATGTAAAAAAACATATTTTTGTTTTTGCTAGATAATGACTTAGAGCCCCCAAACATTATATATTCTTTTTTTTTTTTTTGTGGAGGCCCTAGAGAATAAAATAGTGGGCATTGCATATTTTTATATCACGCAATATTTCACACTTTAATGGATTTTAATGCACAAAAACACAATACAATACCCAACTGTTTGTTAGAATATAAAAGATTATTTTAAGCTGAGTAAATAGATACCAAACATACCTTTCATGCTTTGAAAAATTGCATCCACCCAAGGAACAGTGCCAAATTGTGATACCTAATAAACTCCATAGGCAATGCTTTAAAAGCATTACAAGTTACCAGTTTACAGAGGAGGTGTGTCACTTAATATGATTGATCTTGCTCTGACATTCGCGGCGATACTTCATATGTGTGGTGTGATCGCCATTTACACAGGGAGTGACAAAATCCTCATTGCTTCCTTTTTCTGATGTCACACAGTAGGAGGAACAACATCTGCTCCTCTTACTGTGTGCCTAGAGCTGGATGCCGCTGGTCACATCCTTGCTGGGCTCTCCATTCGCACAGGCAAAAGCAAGAGGGAGGTGGGACCCCCTTCCCCTGCCTGTAAAAGTAATCCAGCGGGCGCTTGGATTACTTTTAATTTGTAGGGAATTGCTGGCCCAACAAAATGATACCTCGATTATTGCTGCAGGGATGACCAAGATATCACCCTTTCCGTCCGAGCACGTTTATAAACGTATGGCGGAGAGGAAGTGGTAATTGAACAAGCTGAAGTTAGAAGCTTATTGGCTACCATGCATAGCTGCACCAGATTTTGCACTCTCCGGTTTTAGTAAATAAACCCCATTGCATTGCTCCAACTAATGCAAGGGGCACATGGGGTGTAAAAAATTCACAGGCCAAAATTATAATCTCATGGTAATAGTGAATCACTATAAGAAAGAATGTCTGCAGAAGTTCTGCTTCCTTAGTCACCTCTCCTCACTTAGCCTGCTGATTGGACACTGAAAAAACAGCAGGACACTGGTAAGGTCTTACCTTTGCTTTCTCCTCCTAAAAGCATGGTCACATTATCAGACAGCAAACCTCTAAACGAGTGCTGACATTTTTTCTCTTAAAGTCTGAACCCTGCTGAAAAGGAGATTCATGAAACACCTAAAGTGATCTTTAACCACTTTACCACCGGAGGATTTTCCTGCTAAAAGACCAGGGGTTTTTTTGCGATTTTTTACTGCGTGACTTTAACGGACAATTGCGCGGTCGTGCGACGCTGTACCTAAACGAATTTCACGTCCTTTTTTTCCCACAAACAGAGCTTTCTTTTGGTGGTATTTGATCACCTGTGCGATTTTTTGATCACGCGCTATAAACAAAAAAAGAGCGTAATTTTTGCAAAAACAACAATATTTTTCACTTTTTTTTATATGAAATTCCCCCCAAAAAAAATGTAAAAATCAAAATTTTTTAACATTTTCGGCCAATTTGTTTTACGCTACCTATGTTTGGTAAAAAAAAATCGCAAAAAGCGTATTTTGATTGGTTTGCGCAAAAGTTATCGCGTTTACTAACAAAGGGAAAGATTTTTGTCATTTTTGGTGTTTTTTTTTTTTAACGAGTAATGGCGGCGATCTGCGATTTTTTTTGCGGTACTGCGACATTGCGGCGGACAGATCGGACCCTTGACTGACATTTTTGACACTTGTGGGGGTACCAGTGACATTACTGCAGTAATCAGTGCTATATATATGCACTGTTACTGCAAAAATGACACTGGCAGGGAAGGGGTTAACAGTATTGGACAGGGAGGGGTTAAGTGTGTCCTAGGGGCGTGATTCTAACTGTGCAGGGACAGGTCTACTAGTGTAAAAACAAAGATCAACAGTTCTACATAGTAGAACTGTCTGATCTTCACTTTTACACAGGGAGAACTGACAGGCGGCTTGTTTACATAAGCCGCTCTGTCTTTCTCCAGCTGTACCGGCGATCGTAGTGTGACCGGCGGACATCGGGTCCGCCAGTCACACTCCCGCACTCCTCCATGAACGAGCCTCGGCGGGCGCGCACCTCGGCGGGCGCGCGCCCGCCCGCTATTGGCTCTAGAAGGAGTGACAGGCGAGCGACGTAGACCTACGTCACTCTGCCTGGCCGGGGCCGACTGCTGCAGTAAATATACTGTGCGCAGTCGGCAACCGGTTAAGTTAAGACATTTTATACCTTAATGCATTCCCTGCATTAAAGTGGTTCTAAAGCTGAATGTGTTTTTTACCTTAATGCCTTCCCTTCATTAAGGTAAAAAAATGTATCACTACTTGATGGGCCCCTTTCCTCCAAAAAGACTTACCTGTCGCCTTTCGCAATCCAGCGCTGTCCTTGCTGCAGCTTCTCTTTCTTCACTTCCTGCTTTCACAGGAGACTCAAAAAACAGCAGGAGCCATAAGCTCCTGCTGCTTTCAATCACACCTGTGAGGAGGGAGTGGTGGGAGGGGCTGAGCCATGCTGTGTGTCTTTGGGCACAGACAGCTTGGTTTAGGAGCCCCACCTTACGGGCGCCCCCTTAGCACATGACTCGCTGAGGAAGCACCCTGAGGAGAAAAGAAGTAGTGAGTCCTGGTGGGGAACTCCATAAGAGGAGGTAAGAGACCGCTGAACTCAAAGATCTAAGAAAACCGTGAAGAGAACACCTTTCCAAAGTGCCAGATGCCATTGAATGTGAGCATTTACCCACTGAGGTCGGTTACGACGACAAACTGCAGTCAAGTCGTGACCCTGATGAGGACGACGAGCATGCAGATGAGCTTCCCTTAGACATATTCTGACAGTTTGTGCAGAAATTCTTTGGTTATGCAAACCGATTTTTGCAGCAGCTGTCTGGGTGGCTGGTCTCAGACAATCTTGGAGGTGAAGATGCTGGATGTGGAGGTCTTGGGCTGGTGTGGTTAAATTTGGTCTGCGTTTGTGAGGCTGGTTGAATGTACTGCCAAATTCTCGGAAATGCCTTTGGAGACAGCTTATGGTAGAGAAATGAATATTCAATTCATGGGCAACAGCTCTGGTGGACATTCCTGCAGTCAGCGTGCCAATTGCACGCTCCCTGAAAACTTGCGACATCTGTGGCATTGTGCTGTGTGATAAAACTGCACATTTTAGAGTGGCCTTTTATTGTGGCCAGCCTAAGGCACACCTGTGCAATAATCATGCTGTCTAATCGGCATCCTGATATGCCACACCTGTGAGGTGGATGGATTATCTCGGCAAAGGAGAAGAGCTCACTAACACAGATTTAGAAATAGGCCTTTTGTGTACATAGAAAAAGTCTTAGATCTTTGAGTCCAGCTCATGAAAAAGAGGGGGCAGAAAGAAAAGTGTTGGGTTTATAATTTTGTTCAGTATAGTTATGTGTATTATTTAAATCAACTAGCGTGAATAACTGGATTTGTCCTAATATCAACCTCCTTTAATCAGACTGGAAGAAGAAGGGATAACATAGAAACCAGTTTGGTTTGACTGCCTACACAAGTGCTGCTGATGGTAAAAGGACAAAGTGATTAGCTCATTATATGGCCTCTCTTTCAATACTCATCAAGTTGGGTTTGTTTTTTGATCCATTATTCTTGACCAAGCTGTGTTGTTGCATGCAGGGCAGAGCAACAGATTTGCTTTAATGCATCCCTCATAAAAAAAATTATTTGATTATTGACACATTTATATTACATGTATATTAAATAAATTATTTTCTCTGTTTTAGATGCAAATTCTACAGAATTTGATTCAAATACAAAGAACCCTGTGGTGAGTAAAGTAGCACTTAAACGTATTTGATGCAAAATATTTTTAAGGAGGTTTGTGAAGTTAAAATTGTGGTTAAATAAGATGTCAAGTCACACACACACACATTGTCATATATTATGGCTACATTGTGAAAGCAATAAAGAATATCCATAAAATAGTTTTTATGTAGAGTTATTCTGCCTTCCTCTCTCTTCTCCTGTATCATGACAGAGACAGTGGAATCGTCAACTACCAGTCCAATGGGGCAGTGCTTGTCGTGATAGTGTAGAGTGGAAGTTTGAGATGACACCACTTTATTTTGGTATAGTACTCTGGGTAGAACATGGCAGAAATGGCATCTTTAAAGATGGACTAGGTCGAATCCATAGAAGAAAACCCTTCTGTTCCTGTTTTGTCCTCCCAGACTCCTCAAACTAGTGAGTTAACCAACACTGGTAAACTTCATACTCTTTGTCTAAGCCTACCGTAAAGAAGAACTTCATTAAAACATTTAGGCTCCATTCACAGTCTGCATAGCAGGAACATGCATTCTCGCTTAGTTTTTATTTGGACAATTTCAATGCATTTGCATGTGTTGTGCACAGGGCAGCCCATTCATTTGTATGGGCTGCTCTATGTGGGTTTGTCCCACAAAAGAAATGCCTGCATTTTTTCCAGATGTGTTTCTCGCAATTTTCACAAGCATTTTGCTGCCATTTCCACGCATTGTTGTCATGCAATGAATGGAACCCAACTGTACCATGTGCATTTTGCTGCAATTTTAGTGCAATTTAGAATCATGGGCAGAATCATGCCAAATCGCTAGGTATGAATGGGGCCTTATGGCAGTTTCAAACTGCCCCACTGGGGTTCCCCTGTGGCACGGGTGCAGCTCAGTGTACCTGTGGTTTTGGTACAGGTTACCCATGCTTTGCCTTCTATTAGACTTTTATTAAATTAAGCATTTTTTTTTTTTGCTGCATTTTCTGAAAGCGCACCAAAGATGCAGGGCTTTTTGTGCACTTTCAAAAGATGTACCAAAAAATGCCCGCTGTAGCAGAAGTTTATCGGAAAGCGTGGGTAACCCGCACCAAAACCATAGGTACTCTGTGCTGCACCTGCACTCCACAGACACCGCAGCAGAGTAGTGTGAAAGGGGCCTTGGGGGTTACATATCAACCAGTAAATGTTGAGGCAATGGCCGCTGTGGTCAGGAATACGTCATATAGTTACATATTTAAGTTGAAAAAAACACGTCTCTCTAGTTCAACCAATAGAAAAAAAAATAAATAGAAAGCATTCAATGTATGTAATGTCCAATAGAGCATTTTAAGTGCAGGAGCCAGGATTATGTAATGTATAACATATGTACCAAACATCATATAATAATCAATAGTGTATAACATAGAATATACAGTACAATGGTTAGCATTATATGACATACAACATAGTGTATGGGATGAATGGGTCAGGACTACATTTTGTACAACAAAGCGTATAGAGTACAAGAGTCAAAACTATGTAACATGTAGCATAGTGTATACAATGGCAGGACTATGCATTACATAGCTTGGAGGGGGCAATGGCCAGGAGTAAGTGCTCCCTTATAGTAGGGTCAGTGATGAGTACCACCTTATATTGGTGGTCAGTAATAAGTGTTTATCATTGATAAGTGCCTCCCTATACATTAATATTCAGTGGTGTGCTCCCCCATGACAAGGATGATTAGTGGTTGTTCCCCTATTAACATTGGTATTTAGTGGTGTGTGCCCCAAAAACATTGATGTTCAGTGGTCTGTAATTTCTTTGGTGTTTAGTATTGTATGCACCCATAATATTGGTGTTCAGCGATGTCTACCTGTATACCATTTGTGTTCCATGGCCTATGCCACCATAACATTGGTGTTTAGTAGTCTGTGCACACATACCATTGCTTTTAAGTGGTATGCCCCCCCAATACATTGGTGTTCAGTTGTCTCTACACCCATAGCATTAGTGTTATTGGTTTTCATTGGTTTTCAATGGTCTTTGCCACATAACATTGGGTTTCAGTGGTTTTTACCCTCATAACATTGATGTTCAGTGATATGTGATGCCTTAACATTGCTGTTCAGTGGTCTGTTTCCCCATAACATTGGTGTTGAGTGGTCAGTGCACTCATATAATTGGTAGACAGTTGTCTGTGCCCCTTTTGTTTGTTTTCAGTAGGAGCTATAGGCCCCATGCACACTGAACAATATAAAAACGTCAGTAGCGTTAGCTGCAGAAAGCTGTAGCTTTGAATGAATTTTGAGAATGAGTGCTGTTTTTCAGGGTTTTTTAGCTGTTGTGTTTTTTAGCTTTTTTTTTAGCAAAACTATACTCCCACAAAAGCTTATGGTTCAAAAACGCTGATAAACGCAGAATAGCCAAGTTTTTCTGTGTTTTTAGGCTTTTATCAGATTTGTAGGGTTTTTACAGCTGAAAAATTCCTCTTAAAACCCACTAGTTCTGGGTTTTTTTCCAGACAGAAAACTCCCCTGCCAAAAACTGCTGATAACTGCCTATGTGTGCATGGACACATAGGATAACATGTTGGGGAGTTTAGTGGCTGCAAAAAAAAATGTCTGAAGCCGAAAACAGCAGTTGTAAAAATGTCCAGTGTGCATGAGGCCTTACTGTTTATGTACCTGAGAAAAGCTGCACAGATAAAGAGTTGCTGACTCCCAGGTTTCTGCTGAGTGACATTGAAAAAGAACTGTGCAAGCACTGTGGGCCAGAATATCACTTCCATGGTGGCCTTTTTCTGTCAGAGGTCTTGCTAGTTTTGGGGCCCCAGACAGGTGACCATGGCATATGCCCCAGCAATGACTGTGTCCAGCAATGCCTATGCAGCAATAGAAGCTACTATATCTCTATTCTATTACAATTAAAAATACATCAGAAACATGGTTGCATCTGAAAGGTAATTTCCGATGTGGGGCTAAGGACTGCATTACATGTCCCCATATTCTAGGGGGTGTTAACTTTCAATCCTCTATTGAGAACAAAACATACAAAATCAACAGGTTTTTTAATTGTAACACTACATACCTTATTTATCTCATTACTTGCAGAGAATGTTTTGTACAATATGTGGGTCGCACCACACGAAAACTTAAAGACAGATTTAGGGAACACCTTAGTGATGTCAGATTGAGGAAATCCACGAATGTGGCCCGACATTTTAATTCAGAACATGACGGTGATCTGTCTTTGATATCGGTCCAAGTGATCGAACGTGTGGTTGCTCCTGTAAGAGGGGGCGATGTGTTCCGCCTTCTGTGTAAGCGGGAGGTTTTCTGGATTCATAAACTCCAGACCCGCTTACCTGGCGGTTTAAACTTTGAATGGGATGTTACTCACTTTTATTCCCAGTAATGATTCATGTATCTATTCGTGGGTACATACATTTAACTATACATACAGAGAGGGCTACCTGTATCCCATACGCATACATGGTACATGTTTCTTTGATTGACCATTCTATGTCTTAGTGTTTCTTTGTTTGTTTCTTCTTTTCTCTTTTTTTTTTTTTTCTCATTTCTCCTTCCCTTTTGTCCCATTTCGGTCTCCGCAATTTTTTTTTTTTGGAATGCATGTGTTCTTCGATATATATGCATGTTGTTCCGTTCGGCTTGCCTCCATGGCTATATATTTATGCAATGTGTGGCTGATTCCTTTATGGATATTGATTGTGCTATATGCATGGTGGTTCACACATGTGCATGCTATACTCTGTGTTCAGTATGATCTAAGTCGTACACGTAAGCATATATATATATATATTTTTTTTTTTGTTAGATCGATGTGGGATATGCCTGAGACGTTATCAATGTCTTGGGTGTATATCCATTTAAATGTCCCTATTTTTATATCTTTATAGGGGATAATAATACCATTATGCTGATAAAGACACACAGGACTTCTATGTTTATGCATTTATGTATTTATTATTATTTTTATGGTAATGTTTAGTGTTCTTGCATATCTCATTGGTTATTTTTATATTCTTTCGATTGGGTGGATTGCCCTATGTATGTGAACACAGTTGCAGATATACCACTCAATGGATGGGGTTATACGTTTTTTGGGGGTTGTGCTCATACCTATTACATATGTGTACAATTTCCCCCCCCCCCCCACTTATCTATTCGTTTCATATGCTATATGGACGTGATGTATGTGTTTGTGGTTACACTTATTAATTTTATGTGTACCACTTATATATTTACACATATATGCTCTTCATAACTATATTATACACCATTTCTTTTTATATCATAGTTCCATCTGGGTATGAACACATCTATATGCTTCCGTTTTACTGTTTTCTTTTTCTTTCTTTTTTTCTTTTTCTTGTTTTTTCTTTTTCCCCCCTTTTTTTTTTTTTTTTCCCCTTCGTTTTTTTTTTTTTTTTTTTTTTCCCTTCGTTTTTCTTTTTTCTTTTCTCCCTTTACTTTGTTTTTGTTCGTTTTTTGGCTTCTACCAGCTGTCTTTTTATATTATCACTACTGTTTTTTCCTTATTTTTATTGAAAGCTTTTTCGCATATGCATTTATAGAACTTTTTTGCTATGCGTTTTTGGACAAAAGGTGAAGCAAAAACAAACATACAATTCCTGCTGGGCTGTTTGTGTGCCCTTAATTGGGATTTAGTATCTGCAGCTGTGTGGGCTCAATCAAGCACATTCTGGGAGGTACATGTTATTTGAAATGCCTTTTCCTCTATATATAGCAGTGTCTTGTATTGTACAGCATGGTTACGACTAAGCGGAAGACTCCGTGAAACGCGTCAACCGCCGTGCTCCCCTTTTCCCCCCATGTCTCCGACTGTTTTGGTTTCATCTTGGATGATTTTATCTTTTTGCCTGCAAAATAAATTTGGATTTTAACTTTTTGCATCTTCAACCGGTTGTGCGGCTTTTTGTGCTCTTCCATTTGCTGCTATCAGGACTGCGGATCCGTGCCTGCACCTGGGTTGGATGTGTTTGGAACTATCCCCTCACTTGAGCGGTTCTTTTCCCTCTTGACCGTTTATATCTCTATTCTGACAAGTTCTCTTTGAATACCTGTGCTTTCTATACTACCTGGTATGCATCATAAGAATGCAATTCATTTTTTCACTGCACTACAGTGACTGACAGTTTCTGGCCACTAGAGACAGCATATTGAGTTTAAAGACTTCAACATATCCATATAATAAAACATATTGAATTCTACCTTCTCATATATTTCCGTTTGGCAAGCTATACTCTGCATAATATAGTCTGTCATGGGGTATGTTTAGATTGTGAGGCCAAATGTATTTATGTTAATCCAGTGCTAGATATATGCAGTTCTCAGCTGGGTTTTTTGTACTTCTCTTAAGCTGGGCAGCTTTTTGGATAAACATATAACATGGCTTATTGCCGCTATTGCTCTCTACACTTAGCATAATTGTAGTCTTGCAAGCTTTTTAAAATGCGCAGGAAGTCCATTCAGTGTTTGAATTCACAAGTGGAAACGATTATCACTGATGCAGAGTTTAAACATTTTTTTATTAACTCAAGATTTTGGTTCACAATAGAAAGCATCAATCAAAAATAAGGGGAATGTCCTCAACAACAGGGATATGAGATTTGAAAGAAGATTATGTTTTGTTGGATGAAAAAAATAACATGCTTTTAAAATGAAACATAAGGGTCGATTTACTAAAGGCAAATAGACTGTGCAATTAGCAAAGTGCAGCTGCACTCTGCAAGTGCAGTTGCTCCAGAGCTTAGTAAATAAGATAAAGCTTCACTTTGCAAAAAGTACCCAATCACATGCAAGGAAAATTAAAAAAAAAAATGCATTTTAGCTTGCACATGATTGGATGGTGAAAGTAAGCAGAGCTTTTGCTCATTTACTAAGCTCTGGAGCAACTGCTCTTGTGGGGTGCAACTGCACTTTACAAAGTGCACAGTGTATTTGCCTTTAGTAAATAGACCCAATGGGTTCTATCTAATCTGTCATAATAATCTATAACAAAGAATATTGCTCTTTTGTGGATAAAATAATATTATATCAGTCCTTAGAAGGAGATGGCATGGTGGTTAAATGCATACAAAGTTTTTTGTGTTTACAATCTGTGACGGACCCAGCCAGGATAGGAGCTTTTGCAAAGGGGACTGCAGGTTAGCCTCTTGCCTACTGACTAAGGGTCCTGGCATTTGAGGGAGCTTCAAGAATTTAGGAAAATGTCCTGTTATATAATGCAAGAGGACATTATTACATTTAACAGTCAAGGAGGCTATGATGGTCTCTGCCAACTTGAAACTTAGTAAGAAGATGTATGTAAAAAGAAAACTGGTTAATGAGACTTGGACAGCTCTGGTTCTTCTTGAATACTGGTGCCAAGCAGTCTGAGCTGGGCTTGAGTCTCCTGCTATAATCTGTTTACTAAGGTGTCTTTCTACCGTTGTATTATTTCCCCATTGTGTGCCTCCTAGGTGTGAATTCCGATTGTTACTTGAGTCACCTATTGTTTCTATCTGTCTGCTTATCTCTTGAAGATGTGATTAATATTATGTCCACTTTACCTTGTTATCAAACCATTATGAGATGTTATGATAATGTTTAATGTACTTTGTGAATGCCGGGGTTGTAAGCACTGGACTGTCTTGGTGGCTAGTTGTTAATTAGATCACTGTCAGCTATTAGTTGCTAGATGTGGATTAGCATACTGTTTATGTTGGCTGTTCCTTAGCTATGTTAATTATATTCTGGCTTACAGTTCGTTTTGTTAGGGTAATGTGATTAAACCTCTTATCTGATTTTGCATGGTATATTTAGTCTGTGTAAATTTACAATAAAGAGTTCCAGTTCCAGGTTGGCACCTAATTAGTGTCGTCTAGTATCTTTGGTGCAATATTTAGCTATAATACCTGGTTCCTGGTTCCAGACTGGAGGAAGCTTTATCTTGACGGAGACACCCAAGCTTGGTTCTGGATGGCTCCGTCACACAATCTTTTTATGTTAAAGAATTCCAGGTATGGATATTTTTGCAAAGTTACATTGATCCAGCTTGGATCAATGTAACAATGCATATATGAAAACTGTGATATCCCTCTAGATGCTGGAAATCATTGAAGTAGACAGCGTTACACCAGTGATCTCCACTTTCTTCTGGGTCCTGTGCGGAGTGGCTGCCCTGCTGCATTCTGAACACAGGAGGTTTGCTGCTTGCCATGGGTGCTATTCAATTCATGAATACAAAGCTGTCTCTAAATTGGACGAGGCGGAGATGCAGATGGTGATGTCAAACTCTTCACCTCCTCCAATCAGACAATGCTTTGCATTCATTCTGAAAATGCAAAGCATTCTCTGAATTACGCTCGTGCCAAGCGGATAACCTCCTGTTTTAAAAATGCAGCAGGCTAGCCACCTGGCACAGGACCCAGAAGCTAGTGTAGATCACTGGAGCAGCAGTACCTACTACAGTGATGTCCAGCTTCCATGGGGATCCAACGGTTATGGTATATGCACAGTTCAGGTATAGTATAGGCACAATTACATTACATTCGCTGTTGAATATAGGAAAATATTTCTAAAACAAGGTAACATTTTTGGTCTGAGACAGTTGGCCACAAGAGACTTTCAAATAATCCAACTCTATCCTGTGTATGTAGCTGTTTGTCCCCTTAGTACATCTTTGTAGAGGAGACAAATCAGCTCACATGTAACAGACAGGGCCACGTCCCAACCCTCCTCTTCCCCCCCCCCCCCCAAAAAAAATTAGATTGTTACATGGTCGGTCTTTGCTGGGGAGGTCAGTCTGTGCTGGTTAAGTGGCTCTGTACTGTACGGTCAGGGGGAGAGTCTGTCCCCAGGGGTCTGTGCTGGATAGGGTTTGGTCATTGTACGATGAGGAGTCTGTACTGGGGGGGGGTTTGCATGATGTCAGAAGATTGTGTGGAGGGATTTATGGATGTTGGGGGAGATCAGTACTATGAAGGATATGGGTTTAGGGGGAAAAGTTTTCTGGACAGAGGAGGTTCGATTGTACTCTGTAAGGTGGCTTGTGCTTTAGGGCTCGTTCACACTAGTGGTTGGGGAGCAGTAAAACTCCTTAGCTAAGCCATAGTTTTAATACACCCCAAATGCACTCCCTTTAGCTGCAGAGGCTAACACATGCTGCATCTGCAGAGTTGGGGTTGGTGGCCACAGCAAGAATTATTCCCCCTGTCACATTCGAGTGAATGGGACCACTCTGCAAGGATCCTGCAACCACGTGCAGTGCAGGCTGTTGCAACGCAGGTAAATATCAGCTTTTCATTTTGTATGTCTCTAAATGGTCATGTTTTAATTCCCACCATTGAAGTGTGTAGATAATGGTAGCAGTAAGTTAGTAAAACCTTATGTCACCCAGTGAAGGATGACATTGCTGGAAATAAAGTTAGAGATTTAACATTTTTTTTTAGAAATGTTATAATTGACTTGAGAAGAAGTCACCCTTGAAACCCAAAGGCTTGATGAATATGACCCTGACTGTTCAAAAAAAAAAAAAAAAAATCACTATTTTTGAGCTTTTAGAACAGCAGGTATTCCACCGCTGCTCCCATTAATACAGAGAGTAGGTGACTCTTTTAACCTGCTTTATAGTGAATCTGTATCCAGACTACGGTCATCAAACTAATTACATTTAATTGAAAAAAGAAGAAAATGCCTGTAAGAGAACATTATTATACTTACTAGTTGCACTAGCAGTGACTCCAATATTTGACAACAATTTTCTGTCGCTGATTAGAGACACATTAGTGACGTAGCAGACATTCTGTAGCTGAAGATGTAATAATCCTAACCCCATTCAAAATTCAAACTTCTGAAGAGGCATACTTCATCTTTCTTTGATGTCCGAATGTCACAATAGTTTGCCATGTAGTGTTGTACCAGAAGTTTGAAGTTAAAGTGGTTCTAATGGTTGAAGGTTTTTTACCCATGCAGTTCCCCCTGCAGCCCCCCTAATACTTACCTGAGCCCCATCACAATCCAGCAATGTGCATGAGCGACTGCTCTCCTGGGCCTCTGCTTCCTCATTAGTTAAGAGACAGCAGCGGAAGCCATTGGATTCCGCTGCGGTCAATCACAGCCAGTGAGGAGGGGGCGGGGGCAGGACTGACCCCCATTCTTTTGTCTTATGGACACAAAGAGTGGAGCTTGGCAGTTTGCTATGGGGGCAGAGAAGAGGAGGAGCTAAGAGAAAAAGCGCGGGGGGGGGGGTAAGGAGGAGGATCGGGGCTGCTTTATGCAAAACCATTACACAGAGCAGGTAAATATGGTAATTTTAAAAATAATACTATTAATCAAAAAATTACTCTTTAATCTAACTTTAAAGTTACTCTGCTTCTAAAAAAATAAATAAAACTCCCTTCAAAAGAAAACACTTCAATACCTACCTGTCTGGTGGGCAGTAGGCCTGAAATGCTATCTTCAGTAGAGTTTGCTTCATCCAAAACCTGTTGAGTCCCACCCACTTTTTTAATATCCACAGCATTGTTCTGTAGTGTAAAATAAGATCTGGGGAGACTCATTGAGATAACACAGTAAATAAAGGTGGCTGAAAATGCATTACATTTTACAGAAAAGGACAGCATTGCAGTTTTAAAAGGAAAGGTTATTTACTGAATAATAACACTCAATTGCAATATGACTTGTGTCACAATTGTATGCTTTTTTTTTTATATGCTATTTTTTTCTCCACGAAGGTGGAGTTACCCTTTAATATAAATTCAGACATAATGTTCAGTCCTTTTAAATCCACAGCTTTCATTAACCACTTGCCGACCGCCGCACGACTATCTACGGCGGCGGTCAGCCCCTCACAGGCAAAGTGACATAGGTCTACGTCGCTCGCCTGTGAGGGTTTAGGGAGCGAGCGCGCGGCGCCGGAGGCGCGCTCCCACTCCCGCGTGGTCACGGACCCCCCCCCGCGCGTGTGACCGGCGGACCCGATCGCCGCCGGCCACTCTGCGATCGGCGGGGGAGAGGGAGAAAGTCAGGCAGCTTGTGTAAACAAGCTGCCTGTCATTCTCCTCTCTGTATGAGAGATGATCACATGGATCTACTATGTAGATCCATTGATCACTCTGCATACAGTTGAAGCCACAGCCAATCACAGTTAGAATCACGCCCCTAGGGACACACACAGCCCCTCCCTCTCAAATAAACTTAACCCCTTCACCACCAGTGTATTTTTACAGTAACAGTGCATATATATAGCACTGATTACTGTAGAAATGTCACTGGTAACCCCAAAAGTGTCAAAAATGTCAGTCAAGGGTCCGATCTGTCCGCCGCAATGTCGCAGTACCGCAAAAAAAATCGCAGATCGCCGCCATTACGCGTTAAAAAAAAAAAACAACAAAAATGACAAAAATCTTTCCCTTTGTTAGTAAACGCAATAACTTTTGCGCAAACCAATCAAAATACGCTTTTTGCGATTTTTTTTACCAAACATAGGTAGCATAAAACAAATTGGCCGAAAATATTAAAAAATTTTGATTTTTACATTTTTTTGGGGGGAATTTCATATAAAAAAAAGGGAAAAATATTGCTATTTTTGCAAAATTGACGCTCTTTTTTTGTTTATAGCGCGTGATCAAAAAATCGCACAGGTGATCAAATACCACCGAAAGAAAGCTCTGTTTGTGGGGAAAAAAAGGACGTCAAATTTGTTTAGGTACAGCGTCGCACGACCGCGCAATTGTCCGTTAAAGTCACGCAGTGCCGAATCGCAAAATAGGCCCCGGTCAGGAAGGGGGTAAAATCTTCCGGGGCTTAAGTGGTTAAGACAATACCTGCTAATCCTGACATGGATCAGATCCTTGTTCAGTCCCTTCTTGTTATAAGGAGACAACAATTTATTCTTATCCTCCATTGTTCTCTTAGGTTGTCACCCTTTGACATGTGCCATTGGTGGAGAGTATAATTGACTGTGATGATGCTCAATGTCTAGGTATTCTCTACCATTATAATCATCAGAAAGCCAGCCTTTAGCAATGACATGCTGCTGCTTCTGGAGCAAGGGCATGTAAACAGAAAGTAGCTGCAAAGGTGAAGATGCTGAAAGAATAAAACGGTGCAAACAATATGTTGTAAAAGAAAAGATAACATGGAAATTGTTAAAGGAGTTGTAAAGTCAGAACGTTTTTTTATCTTAATGCATTCTGTGCATTAACCACTTCTGGACCGGAAGGCTTTCCCATTTAATGACCAGTGCCATTCGACACTGTGTTATTTTAACTAACAATTGCGCAGTCGTGCAACACTGTACCCAAATAAATTGATGTCCTTTTTTCCCACAAATAGAGCTTTCTTTTGGTGGTATTTGATCATCTGTGCAATATTTATTTTTTACGGTATAAACAAGAACATGGCAACAATTCTGAAAAAAAAAACAAAAAAAAAACAATATTTCTCTTTTATTCAATTCTTCAGACCATTGGGCTTATGCTCTTGCTATCTAGGAGTAGGACGAGGCGGAAACCTGATTACACCTCTGGGGCAGTCCCAGAGAGTATACCATCATTTCCTGCTGTAGGTCTTCCAGTTTTTTCTGCCTAGTTCAGGAGTAAGGACCTGGCTCTCTGCTGGGATCTGCTGTCCTGGAATTTTTTCCTATTTAAAGTGGAGTTCCAGCCTTTTCTGTGTATATTAAAAGTCAGCAGCTACAAAAAGTGTAGCTGCTGACTTTTAATAAACACACACTCACCTGTCCCACGGTCCAGCGATGTGGCCGCCCGAAGCCTCGATCCTCTCCCTCTGGTCTCGGTGGCCCCGGCATCACTGGTGTGGGAACCCGGCTTTGACAGCTTGCGGCTTCACAGCCGGGTACGCACTGTGCATGCGCGAGTTGCGCTGCGCTTCTTGATTTGCCGGCAATGTTCTGGGACCTCTGACATGTCCCAGAAGATTGCAAGGAGGGGGGAGAGGAGAACTGCTCAGGGCGCCGCGGCGCTCTGAGTGGGAGCGGGTACCTGTCAAAACTAGGTACCCGCTCCCCCCCCCAAAAAAAATTACATGCCAAATGTGGCATGTCAGGGGGTTAGGACTACCTAAAGTGGAAGTTCCACTTTTGGGTGGAACTCCGCATTAAATATAATTTTTCTACTTTTTCTTTATTATTTTTGTTAATGTGTGAACTACAGTCAACTGTTCCAGGGAGAACTACAACCAACAGCCAGACTGGGTGACGGACTGGATATTCTAGATCCCTATGGTCTTCCCAGCCTGCGAACACGACCCAACTACTAGCTACGTGCTAAGTTGGCCGCAACATAACCCCATTGGTCGGGGGCTGACCTGTGAGTGAGACAACTCGCGAGGTCACATAGCCCTGGTCACAACAGCAGTCATGACCAGAGTAGCAGCGTACCTCAGGCCGCAGAACCCCCATTCCAAGATGGTGCGGTGGAATGCTGGGAGTGGCGCCTGCCTGATGACCGTGGTATGGTGAGTAGTGTCCCCCCTCCTTTCCTGCGGAATTGTTGGGGTGGTAGCGGGCCTTCCTCCTTCTTGTGCTTCCCCCTCCTCCTTGCGAGGTTCCCCTCTAAATTTGGATACCCTCATCTGTCCCCTCTCCCCCCTTTGCCCCTTTTTGGGGGCATGGGTGAAATTGGGTAGGTCGGCTACATGGTGCTGGCTGGAGGAGCGGTGGGTGATGCCGATGTTAGTCCCTGTTAGGGGTGTCCATACCTGGGTGCTGCGGGGCGGTTCCTAGGGGGTCCCCTCCTGGGTTCTGTAAATTTTGGGTCCAGGATCCACTACAGCGCTATTTATTTCATGGTCTCTGTGATTTCCTGTTCGGCGGCCATGTTTTTGTTTCCCCATAGACTTGCATTGGCGGCCATTTTCCTGAGACAGTGCTGAGGCAGTGGGGGCCTAGAGTGTCAGGTCAGCGTTTCCTCTTCCTCTATCCAGCAGTATGGCAGATTGTTTTGGCGCTTTCCAGCTTGTGTGGTGAGTCTCTGGGGGTACACTATCCTTTATTGCTGTATAGAGCGCCGTGGGTGCACTTCTTCTTGTAGTGCCACACTGGTGCACAGGGGGCAGGGGCCTCCGTTTTTTTTTTCAAACAAATAAAAAAGATTTTTCTTTGCAAAGGCAGTGCGGTTCCACTTAACTCTTTATGGTCATGGAGCCTGGGGAGCTCGTTTCACCACCCAATCCACTCCTTGAAGCTGCGGGACCCTCTGGGTCTCAGTCTGCCCTGGCAGCTATGACAGCAGCCCTGCAGTCACTAGTAGCCAAAGAAGATATGCACCTGCAAAGGAGACCTGGCAAGAAGCGCCCCCCCCCCACCTTCACCTGAATCCTCTACTTCCTCAGATTCTGAGGTGGATTTGGCTGCCCCGGACAAGAGTCAGCCCACTGGGTCTGCGTCCATGCAAGCTGAGTGCTCTAATAGTGAGGATGAGTCCTGGTGGAGGCCCTGATTGTTTCAGTGCGGGAAACTTTAAAGTTGGAGGACTCAGCTGCTGCTGAGTCGGCGACGTCGGTGCAATTTGGCACCCGCAAATCTTCAAAGGTGAATAAGGTTTTTCCCTTTCCTGTCTATTTTGGCGAGATTGTCACTAGTCAGTGGGGTTCCCCGAAACGCATGGTTAGAATACCGAAGCATTTTGCTAAAAAATATACTGTACCTTTGAGGAGTCTCTTCTGAAGAAACTGATGGTTTCACTATCGGTGGACTCTCAGGTTTCCAGGCTGAATACGACCACACTTTTGCCAGTGGAAGATTCCCTGTCTTTTAAGGACCCCTTGGACAAAAGAGCGGAGGCTCTGGTCCGGTACCTTTTCACTGTGGTTGGTTCAATTTTAAGACCCGTGTTTGCTATCACCTTGGTATCCCAGACCTTAATGGAATGGGCTAAGGTGTTGCACCAGGATCTGGAGGGGAGTCAACATCCTTCTGAGCTGGCGGACCTGGTGAATCAGTTGATCCAAGGGTTACAGTATATTTGTGATGCATCCCAGGATGCGGCCCCCCTGGCCGGCAAGGTTTCTGCAACAATGGTGATCCTTCGCCGCATGATCTGGTTGAAGTACTGGTCAGCTGACCAGGCTTCTAAAAAGGTACTGACTGAGCTTCCCTTTGTAGGTGACCGTTTGTTCGGTGCCTCTATGGAAGAGATCATTAAGGGCCTTAAGGGAGGCAAGAGTACCTTGCTTCCACAGGTGGCTAAGGGCAAGGAACCTCGCCGTAAGTGGGGTCCCTTCTTTCGGCTCACAAGTGGCCTTTCGTTTGGCTGGTTCGCAGGAAAAGGTCTCAAGATCCACCCGTAACTTTGCTGGAGGCTCTAAGAGACCCTGGAATGGTAAGTCATAAGCGGGCACTTCTAGCTCCACAGACAAGCCTTCCCCAGCCTAAAGGGGCGCCCTCAACCGCGTCTGGGGAAGGTGGACGTCTTCGCTTCTTTTTGGATCCGTGGATTTGCTCATTCAGGACAAATGGGTCTACGAACTGATTCACTTTGGTTACAAGATCGAGTTTCAGTCCTTGCCTCCGGCAAGGTTCTTTCCTTCCAATCTTACTCCTGTCTCCAGAGCGGCTACCGGGCCTTTACGGAGCAGTGCAGGACCAGTTAGCACAAGGAGTTATTGTGCTGGTTCCAGAGTCGGAATGTTTCCAGGATTTTTATTCAAATCTGTTTACAGTTCCTAGGAAGGAAGGCAAGGTTCATCCGATCTTGGATCTCAAGGCTCTGAACCACTTTGTGCGGGTTCAGAAATTTCGGATGGAATCCATCCGCACAGTAGTAGCTTTCCTTCATCAAGGAGAACTGCTGACTTCTATCGATCTCAAGGACGCTTACCTTCATATTCCAATGTATGTCGGGCATCAGCATTTTCTTCGTTTTGCAGTGGGCAAGGAGCACTTTCAATTAGTGGCGTTACCTTTTGGTCTCGCCTCATCTCCTCGAGTGTTCACAAAGGTTTTGGCCCCAGTTGTGGCCTGATTACGGCTGAAGGGGATCGTGGTACTGGGTTACCTGGATGATCTGCTTCTGCATGCAGAGTCTTCCTTGGCTCTAGAAGCCGACTTGGACATTATGATGCAAACTCTGCAGGAGTTCGGGTGGACCCTGAATTTTCAGAAATTGGCTTTGTCTCTGTCCACAAAGCTGGACTACTTGGTTGTGATGCTGGCCTCAGCGTCAACCTGGGTGTTTCTTCCTCAAATAAAACTGCTGAAGCTACAGGAGGCTGTTCGGCTCCTGTTGTCCAACCATCGATCATCACTCAGGACTTGCATGCAAGTGCTGGGTCTGATGGTCACAACATTCGAGGCGGTTCTGTTTGCGCAGTTCCACACCAGACCTTTGCAAAGGGAGATTCTGATCAAATGGAACACGGACCTGCTGTCAATGGACAATCTGATGCCGTTGAGTTGGGGTTCGAGGGAGTCCCCCCCTATGGTGGCTTCGCTCCCCGCCACTTCGTCTGGGAAAATCTTTTCTTCCCCTGTATTGGACTGTAATCACCATGGATGTCAGTCTGTCTGGATGGGGAGGTCTCTTGGGAGTGTGTTTGGCCCAGGGTGTCTGGACTCGTAAGGAGTCCAGGTTGCCGATCAACATCCTGGAAATTCAGACGATCAGACTTTGCCTGTCTCAGTGGATGGATCATCTGCAGGGGCACCCTGTGCGGATACAATCGGACAATGCTATCGCTGTGGCATGTGTCAATCATCAAGGGGGCACAAAGAGTGCCCTGGCGGCCAGGAAAGTGGCCGGCATCTTGAGATGGGCAGAACGAAATGTTCCGGCTCTCTCTGCTGTGCACATTCAGTGGTTAGAGAATTGGCAAGTGGACTATCTCAGTCGGCAGATATTTGGATCTGGAAGAATGGTCTCTTCACCCCAAAGTATTTAATCAACTGTGTCTTCGGTGGGGAACCCCCGATGTGGACCTGCTGGCTTCCCCTCGCAAGTTCGCAACAGAAAGCTACAGAGGTCACATATATATTGCATGTTAATTATACATTTTTTGCTATATTATTAATTTATACACATTTCAGATTTTACATTATTATCTGTAGTATACTTTTGCACATTATTGGGAATGTAGCGCGGCACTAATATTGATTAGGATCCAGGCTGGCCTGTGCAAAACCACTGCACAGAGGAGGTAAATATAACATGTTTTTTATTTTATTATATTTTTTTAAACAAGACTTTACAATCACTTTAAGGAAATGCAGTGCTTTAAAATAAATGTCATCCAGGCATACTTTACCTCTACTTTAACCACCAAGAACTATAATATGGCGTTAAAGGATAACTTTCATAAAAAATATATAGCAAATTAAAAAAAACATAATTGCTACACAAGCTATGTTATAGTTTAATGTTATTAAAAAATTACTTTTACTTTTATACTGGAGTGCTGTCATTTTCCGTAAATGCAATGCAATATGGCATTTTGGTGGTATTTGGTAGAAAATAATGGATTTTTTAATACAGACATAGCTGTGAAATCCATTTCTTGAAGTACATCATAGGACACCGATCCATAAATCATAACATATGGGTTACATAGCCACCTACTGGTGAATTACACTGGCAACCAATCAGAAAGGATGCCCCCCCCCCCCCCTATATAACCCCTCCCGTTCAGGAAGTACCTCCGTTTTGTAGCAAGCAATAAAGACCCTATTGAAGAGGGGAGGGACCGCTGTGTCCCGTGATGTACTTCAAGAAATGGATTTTACAGATAAGTCTGTATTAACAAATCCATTGTTCTCTTTGTACATCACGGGACACAGAGCCATAAATCATAACATATGGGATGTCCCAAAGCAAGGCATCTGAGGGGAGGGGGCACCAAAAAATACCACCATCTGACCACCGAAAGGATTGCACCACTGCCTGCAGAACACTGCGGCCAAATGCAGATTCCTACTGGGACCTGACATCCACTCAAAAGAAACGAGTGAACGCATGCACCGACGAGCAGGTTGCGGCCTTGCAAATCTGAGCCATAGAGGCTTGATGGCGATGTGCCTAAGAGGCACCTATTCCTCTGGTAGAATGTGCTTTTACAGGAAAAGTGGAACCTTCCCTTCTAAATCATACACCTGGGTAATAAACTGGCTAATCCAATGAGAAATCGAAGACTTAGATGCTGCCAACCCCTTCCTGGGCCCTTCTGGCAGCACAAACAAGCTCTCGTTCTTACAAATCCAAGCTGATTTTTCTAAGTAAAACTTAAGTGCATGCATTACATTGAGAGAATGCGATCAAAAAGACCAGTTTTTTGGTCAACAGAACCAGGGAAACCTGTCCCAGAGGTTCAAAAGGCTGTTTTTGTAAAACTGCCCGCAACAAATTTAAGTCTCAAGGACACAACAGTGGCTTCACAGGCAGAAGCAAACGTAACATTCCTCAGACAAAGTTATGACCAATAAATTAGAAGCGATTGGTTCTTGGAAGAAAACCAATAAGGCTGAAATTTGCCCTTTAATAGTGCTCAAGGCTAATTTCATATCTATCCCTGCTTGAAGGAAATCTAGATTTCTCCTGATGATATATTTGCGGGGATGCCATTTCCTGGCTTCACACCAGGCAATGTAGGATTTCCAGATCCTGTACTAAATGTTTCCTAGCATTTATGAGCGTATGAACTGCAGGGCAAGATACACCCCACTCCTTCAAGATTAAGGCTTCAATAGCCAAGCCATCAAATTTAGCGACTGTACAGAAGGGTGGAAAATCGACCCTTGAGAGAGTAGGTCTGGACGCAGTGGAATAGCCTAAAGCCGCATCACTGCCAACCTTTGGATTTGTGCATACCAATATCTACCCCTGCTTGAATCAGCTGCTCCAGAGGAAAGGCATAAATCAGGGAATACTCCTCCCAAGGAGTCACCAAATCATCCACTCCGACTGCGAGTGGATCCCTGGTCCTGGGCACAAATCTCCAACTTGTTGTTGAACCTGGATGCCAACAGATCTATGTCTGGGACCCCCCAGCATAGGCAAATTGATTGAAAAATCTCGGGATGTAAGTACCATTCCCCCGGAAACATCTGTTAACGGCTCCAAAAAAATCTGCCTGCCAGTTCTCTATTCTTGGAATAAAAACTGTTGTCAGGCATGGCACAAACTTCTCTGCCCAGGATAGGATGATATCTAACTCTTTCTGGGCTGACTGACTCTTTGTGCCTCCTTGATGGTTGATATAAGCCACGGCATTGGCATTGTCAGATGGCATGCTGACATGGTGACCCCGAAGTCTGGGCGTCCAATAATTCAAAGCCCGACTGACTGCTCGGATTTCCAGAATGTTGATGGGGAGACCTCTCTCTACCCTAGACCATTTCCCCTGGACAGTGGCTTCCTCCAGAACCGCTCCCCAGTCAGAGAGACTGGCATCTGTTGTCACCCCTTTCCAGGTTACTGGAAGAAAGGATTTCCCCTTCTCCAGATATCTGGTCAACAACCACCAATTCAGACTCTGACATACTCTTGGTACCAGAGACATGGACCAGTCCAGGGACTGAACCCTCTCCGACCCATGTAGACAGAATGTTGTTCTGCAAGGGTCTGGCATGGCATTGAGCATAGGGAATTGCCTCAAATGCGGACACTATCTTCCCTAGTAACATCATGCAAAGACGTATAGAAGGATATCTTAGCCTTACAACGGACTGAACCAGATCCTTCAGGTCTGTGACGCTTCTTGTTGGCAAGAATATCTTTGCCTGTACTGTGTCCACAAGAAGACCCAGATATTCCAGATGCTGCACCAGCTGTAATGCTGACTTTGCTAAGTTCAGTATCCAACCCAGATGTTCTACATAGTTACATAGTTAGTGAGGTTGAAAAAAGACACCAGTCCATCCAGTTCAACCTATGATGTGTGTGTGTGTGTTTGCTGTTAACCGTACATTGTATACCTCTCTATGTTGTGGTCTTTAAGGTGCCCATCTAATAGTTTTTTTAAACTATCTATGCTCCCTGCTGATACGACTGTTTGCGGAAGAGAATTCCACATCCTTACTGCTCTCACAGTGAAGAACCCTTTGCGTATTTTAAGGTTAAACCACCTTTCCTCTAGTTTTAGTGAGTGGCCACGTGTCTTATTGTATTTCCTTTCACTGAAAAGGTTTTTCCATATGCTAGGGTTGCCAGTAAAATATTTGTACATTGATATCATATCCCCCCTCAAGCGTCTCTTCTCCAGAGAGAATAAGTTCAGTGCTTGTAGTCTTTCCTCATAGCTGATGTCCTCCATTCCCCTAATTATTTTTGTTGCCCTTCTCTGGACTTTCTCCAGTTCCAGCACATCCTTCCTGAGGACCGGTGCCCAGAACTGGACAGCATACTCCAGATGTGGCCGGACCAGAGTCTTGTAGACTGGGAGAATAATCTCTTTATTTCTGGAGTGAATCCCCTTTTTTATACATCCCAGTATTCTGTTGGCTTTGCTTGCTTGCAGCTGCTTGGCATTGCATGCCACTGCCAAGCCTGTTGTCAACCAGTACCCCCAGGTCCTTTTCCATCCTAGACTCTCCCAGAGGTCCCCCCCCCCCCCAGTGAGTAGCTTGCTTTCTGGTTTCTGGCACCCAGGTGCATTACTTTACATTTTGCAACATTAAACCTCATCTGCCATGTAGTTGCCCACCCCATAATTTTGTTCAGGTCCGCTTGTAAGGTTTCCACATCCTGCCCAGAAGATATTGGCATGCTTAGTTTAGTATCATCCGCAAATACTGAGATTTTACTCGATATCCCCTCCTCTAGATCATTTATGAATAAATTAAACAGTTCTAGGAACTGTACTGTCTGGAGGACATTCTTAAAGCCGAAGCTGATCGATCTATTAGTAATAGATATTACAGATATCCCCCGGGACCTTAGAACAGCCAATACTGGAGCTAGGATCTTTGTGGACACTCTTGGTGCTGTGGCTAACCCGAAGGGCAGGGCCACAAACTGAAAATGACAGTTTTCTATTGATGAGCCTCGAATATAGGCACAGGAAGATATGCTTCCTTGATGTCTATGGATGCTAGAAATTCCTCTCCCTGCAAGGAGGCCGTGACTGAACAAATTTACTCCATACGGAAAGTACGAACGTTCAGAAACTGCTTTAGAGTTTTGAGATCCAGAATAGGTCTCACATCTCCACTTTGTTTGGGGATTATAATCAGGTTTGAGTAATAACGCTTGAACCTTTCGTTCTCCGAAACCTCCATTATCACTCTTTGAGCCCTCAGCTGGTCCAATGCCAGAAAGAGAGACCTTTTTAGGGGATCTTTCGGTATACTTGACCTATAAACCGAGGCTACGGGAACACCCAAAATTCCAGTTTGTACCCCTGCGAAATGGTGGAGATAACCCAGTTATCTTGGATCGATTCCACCCAAACCTTTGAGAACTGCAGGAGCCTTCCCCCCACCTAAGTGAGTGGGGGTGCCCCTTCACAGAGTAGGCTTAGAGGAAGACTTGGCTGATGTCTGGGGCAAGGGGTTTTTCTGACCCTGCTCTGAAGGCTTGGTTCTGGACCCAGATGGTTGAGGCCGTCGCCCCCGTCTGGAATTAGGAGCACTGGTAGTATGAGTGCTGGGGATCTTAAAAGAAGGATGCTTGCTCTTCCTTTTTCAAAGGTAGCAATGTACTCTTCCCCCATGAGATCTATTGGATATACTTATCCACATCATCACCAAAAAGGCATTCTCCCTGAAGCCAGCCAGTAACTATTTATATGGTAATTCCGCAGACCAGCTATTTAACCAAAGGATTCTGCACATATGCACTGTCATCAGACTTGTGACATTTGCCTTATGAAGTCCGTAAGAGCATTCACTGCGAAACATAAAGTGTGAGGTAGATCTGACAGATCTTCCACAGACTCTCCTTGAGAAGGAACTGTCTTTGACACTCGCTTTATACAGTCTTTTAAAGACTGACAAACTCCTTTGGCCACTACTGCTGGTTGTATTGCAGATCCTGCAACCGCAAAGGAGGCTTTCAATAAAGATTCCAACTTCTTAACTGCTGGATCATTAAAAACCTGGGTATTATCCACAGGACAGGTTAAACCCTTGTTAACCAAAGAAAAGGCAGCATCCACAGTGGGTATATTCCATTTCTTAGTAAGCTTTTTCCTCCTAAGGATACAGTAGTGAAAACCTTTTAGGAGGAGCAAAAAATCTTATTTGGATTGTCCCAATCATTATACATTTCTTGCTCCACGAACGGATGTATGGCAAATGTCCGAGGACTATGAGGAGGGCGCAATGAGCCTAGAGAGGAAAAGGAGACTTCAGCCTTCTCTAAGGGAGAAAATTTGTGTCCAGACTGGACCATTTTAAAAAGAGACTGAACCAACAATCTCTGGGTTGAGAGGCTGACAGAGGCTCCTCTGACCTTGACTCCCCAGAAGTGGAAACCTCAGCTTGACCTTCAATAGGGTCATCATCAGCTACTTCCTCCACATCCTTTGCCCAATCCTGAACTGAAATCAGGGGGTGGCTCAGGTGAGGGGGATCTATTACGTTTCTTCCCTCTTTGTGATTCTGCAATCTTCCCTGGAGGCTGGCTAATGACGATACCAAATTTTCCTTAGTGGCGTAGGTTGTGGCAGAAGCACCTGGGGTAGCTACTATGCCTGACAACCATAATGGCTCAGATTGGCTAGTCTCCTCTGGCTGTTCAGGGGGAGTAGACACAGAGGAAGCACGGCAAGGACCTTCAAGGCCTGATGGTGGCATCACAGTGCCCCTTCCAACTGTGTCCCTCCAGCCCTCTTTGGGTCAGACATTGCTTTATAGCTAGACAAAACTTGAGGCACAGTACTAACTTCAGTGTAGCCAAGGCGTGTGCCAAGCTTATACAGCTTATCGCACACAACACTGATTATCCCAAGATACAGGACCTATTTGTGCCAGTAACATACACCCACAGTGACTCAGGCAACCCAGCTGCTGCTGCTCTGTGTTCCCTTCAGCCTCAGCGGAGGCTAGCACATTGGAAACAGCTCCTTCTAAATCGTGCCCTTTTATGCTGTACTGTGCATGCATGGTGTGCTATGTGGTGTCCACGTGCACGCCAATTACATTCAGACATGCTCTCCATGCAGCGTACGCCTGTATTTAAAAGCAAAGTTTCTCACGCATGTGAATAAGCCTTCGCCACAGACACAATATCAAGGGTGGAGATGAACATGGGGGTGCTTATGCGCCAAGGCGAAAAAAGCAACCACATGGGGTGAGAGCAGCTTGGGCTGAATTTTGTTTGTCACAGCTGATACCTTTCAGTGATCAGCCCAGGGCAAGAAAACAGTGTGATAAAAATAGGCAAAGAAATAATGTTTAAACAAACTTTGCATCATCCCGCAACTGCACAAGCTCATATAATCACAATTGATATAAATGGTACATTTAATCCCTAAGGGAAAGCCAGAGCTTTCAACAAGATGTATTTTGCATAGCTTAACATCCACAGTCTCATGCACACATTGGTTTATCACATCTGATACCTTTCAGGTAATCAGCCCAGGGTGAAAACAGTGTATCAGAAAAAGAAGCACAGAAATAATGCTTAACCAGATATATTTTGCCTAGGCTTAACATCCATAGTCTCTTGCAGAGACTCACATGGCACTCAGTCTCTGTTATCTTTTTAAAGGGAATAGTGCATAAAATATTTACAATCTGCAATTATGCCAACATTTTTTTCCTTCAAGGTTTGCTGTATGTGTAAATATTTTAAATTAGACTCACCAGTCTTGCTGCAGGATTCTGTATGAAACAGGAATCCTATGTTCACTCATCACGGCGAGCTTTGTCTTGGAGACCTTCAAGGACCGAGTCCCCTTGTTTTAGAGGGGCCAAGGCCTTGGACCTGTAGAGCACCCTGCGCGGAGCACGTTTGGGGTTTGCTATTCCAAGGGTCAGAATCCCAGGGTCCAGCGCCTAAAAAGGACAGTAAAAGATTAATTCGGAGTCTGTGTTTTAACCTGGAGTCTTGCCAGCATCCCTAATGAATATTGAACAATATAAAACCCCTGAGGAGTGGGACTTTAAACGGCAAGAACCAGGACTTGAGTATGAAAATAAATAAATTTTATTACAAATATTACAAAAAATGGATTGACAAAGACAAAAATAACATGTATCATAAAAACATGGTCATAACTACGTCTTGGAACCGAGAGAGTCTGAGATGTCTGGACCGGACTAGACGCGTTTCGGTCAAATTGCCTTTCTCGATAGTCCAGGAAACACCAGAACTCAGACTGGAAGCATGAAAGGTAACAATCAGTATGATAAACATAGTAAACAAGGAGTTAAATTTCAAAAGGGCTTAACAATAGAATAATCAATACATGCAATAGCAGATTTTACACAGTGTTTGTTGTATTTAGATGTAGAGAGGAACAAAGGTACCTCTATGGCTACATACCAGATATGCAGAAACTCTGTAGACTCCAGGACGGAGGACCAAGTGAATAGATCTTAACGGGTTAGGAAAGAACCTTCAGGTATCCTTGACCACAAGTAATATATGCCAAATTGGCTGGGTCTATACATGGACCTGAGATGATGTATATGTACGGGCTTCAAAAGGGAAGTTAAATGGTTATAAACCAGATTCAAGTATAAATAAGTAGTAACTTCACAGGTGACAGTGAAAAAGCTCCCCGATCAGAAATTCCCAAGAGGATCTCCAAAACGGGGTCAGAAACACAGGTCGTCTGGGGTGAATGAAAGAAAAAGGGGAGAGAGAGAAAAAACAAATTAAAAATAAAAATATGAGAATGTACTCATGGTGGGATATAAGATGAGAGATGAAGAAAGTATATATAGTATAAATCTAATAATGATAATAGCTACCTGTAGAGTTGGAATAGAGTGGGGATATCTCCAAATATGTATAGTGCTTGGCGTATCCAGCACTTGGTCCCTATTGGCACAAAATATGTCAAGAGTGAGGGAGGTTGGTGTGTTTTAAAATATCAGGTAGCAAATAATTTGAATGAAGAAAAAAGAAAGAAAACAGGAAGAAACACCAGAGGAAAAAGCACCATTCCCCAGCATGGATCCTGTGGTTAGTGAGAACCATACGTATCCAGATGGAAGAGAGAAAAGAGATTGTGGTGAGGAGGAATATTGGAGCAGGTACAAGGCAAGTAAAGGGAGGGCACCAAGTAAAAAAGGTAGTCGTACAGTTGTATGTCCCAAACGTCCCCAAATCTGGGAGCAGGTCACCTGCTCCCAGATTTGGGGACGTTTGGGACATACAACTGTACGACTACCTTTTTTACTTGGTGCCCTCCCTTTACTTGCCTTGTACCTGCTCCAATATTCCTCCTCACCACAATCTCTTTTCTCTCTTCCATCTGGATACGTATGGTTCTCACTAACCACAGGATCCATGCTGGGGAATGGTGCTTTTTCCTCTGGTGTTTCTAACTGTTTTCTTTCTTTTTTCTTCATTTAAATTATTTGCTACCTGATATTTTAAAACACACCAACCTCCCTCACTCTTGACATATTTTGTGCCAATAGGGACCAAGTGCTGGATACGCCCAGCACTATACATATTTGGAGATATCCCCACTCTATTCCAACTCTACAGGTAGCTATTATCATTATTAGATTTATACTATATATACTTTCTTCATCTCTCATCTTATATCCCACCATGAGTACATTCTCATATTTTTATTTTTAATTAGTTTTTTCTCTCTCTCCCCTTTTTCTTTCATTCACCCCAGACGACCTGTGTTTCTGACCCCGTTTTGGAGATCCTCGTGGGAATTTCTGATCGGGGAGCTTTTTCACTGTCACCTGTGAAGTTACTACTTATTTATACTTGAATCTGGTTTATAACCATTTAACTTCCCTTTTGAAGCCCGTACATATACATCATCTCAGGTCCATGTATAGACCCAGCCAATTTGGCATATATTACTTGTGGTCAAGGATACCTGAAGGTTTTTTCCTAACCCGTTAAGATCTATTCACTTGGTCCTCCGTCCTGGAGTCTACAGAGTTTCTGCATATCTGGTATGTAGCCATAGAGGTACCTTTGTTCCTCTCTACATCCAAATACAACAAACACTGTGTAAAATCTGCTATTGCATGTTTTTTAATTATTCTATTGTTAAGCCTATTGAAATTTAACTCCTTGTTTACTATGTTTATCATACTGATTGTTACCTTTCATGCTTCCAGTCTGAGCTCTGGTGTTTCCTGGACTATCGAGAAAGGCAATTTGACCGAAACGCGTCTAGTCCGGTCCAGACATCTCAGACTCTCTCGGTTCCAAGACGTAGTTATGACCATGTTTTTATGATACATGTTATTTTTGTCTTTGTCAATCCATTTTTTGTAATATTTGTAATAAAATTTATTTATTTTCATACTCAAGTCCTGGTTCTTGCCGTTTAAAGTCCCACTCCTCAGGGGTTTTCTATTGTTCAATAAAAAGGACAGTATTACAAGCAAAACCTCATATCTGCTTCCCGAGGCTTGGGTACCATCTTTTTAGTCCACTGACTGTTTTAGATGGATCTGATAGCTAACCCCTTAGATTCAGTGATCTTTCATCAGGGTATGCAGCATATCTTCTTTCTTCTTTGAAAAAAAATGTGGAGAGACTCTCCACAGTGACAATCACCTTTAGGCACTGGCGAAAAAACTGAGGTACTTCCTGTGTGGGAGGGGTTATATAGGGGGACATCCTTTCTGTATGGTTGCCAGTGTCCTTCGCCTGTAGGTAGCTATATAACCAATATCTTATGATTTATGGCTCTGTGTCCAGTGATGTACGAAGAGAAATGTAATGTCCTGCCTGGGTGAAGAACTCTGCACCAAGATACAGGTCAGGTTTTTAGTTAGCCTCCGAAACAAAAATGTAATTTTTGATGGTAAACTCCCTAAGGGTTAATTACTTCTAAAGGGATGCAGACACAGCAACTTTTTCTGCAAATTAATTAGTCACACCTATTCGGAATCACTGTGCACAGGACATTGTCTAACAAAGATGTATTCCTTCAATGCAAAAACAGATAGGAATCTGCAACACATTTGTTAAAAGGCTTGCAATGTACATTGATGGGCATAACATTTTAACCTCCCCCCATCCGCGCTACAGCCTATATAAGGCTGCAGCGCGGACTTGAATTTTCGGGAGGCCGTCTTTATACGGCCTCCCAGTGACACGCCCCCCGCGCGCTCCCGCGAGCGCGCAGCGGGGAAAATCTGTGTCGGCCGTGTCCCTTGGACACGGCCGATCACAGATCGTGGTGAATGGCCAATCACAGCGGCCATTCACCACGTGATCAGGTCGTCCAATGAGTGATGATCTCATATGTAAACATATGAAATCATCTCTCATCGCCGGCGCTCCTTCCTCACACGGAGACTGCAGTGTGAGGAAGGAGGGGGAGCCGTTAGCCGCCGGGGACACACAGGAATGTAATCAGGGCACTGATCACCAGTGCCCTGATTACTAAAGGTAAAAAGCATACATAAATTGCCCCCCATCAGTGCCTACAGTGCCCGCCATCAGTGCCCCCCATCAATGCCCACAATCAGTGCCCATAGTGCTGTCAGTCAGTGCCCATCAGTGCCTGCTCATCTAGGCACTGATGAGCACTGACTGGCAGCACTATGGGCACTGAGTGTGGGCACTGATGGTGCTGCCCATCAGTGCCGCTCATCAGTGCCACCCGTCAGTGTCCAGTGCCATCCGCCAGTGCCCATCAGTGCCGCCTATCAGTGCCCATCAGTGCCGCCCGTCAGTGCCACCTCTCAGTGCCCAGCAGTGCCACCTCTCAGTGCCCAGCAGTGCCACCACTCAGTGCCCAGCAGTGCCACCTCTCAGTGCCCAGCAGTGCCGCCTATCAGTGCTCATCAGTGCCGCCTATCAGTGCTCATCAGTGCCGCCTATCAATGCCGCCTATCAGTGCTCATCAGTGCGGCATATTAGTACCTCCTCATCAGTGCCCATAAGTGCCACCTCATCAGTGCCCATAAGTGCCACCTCATCAGTGCCCATCAGTGCAGCCTATCAGTGCCCATCAGTGTCGCCTCATCAGCGCACATCAGTGAAGGAGAAAAATTTATTTTCAAAATTTACTCGCAGAAAATAAGAAAAACTTTTTTTTTTTTTCAAAATTTTCTGTCTTTATTCTTTTTTTTGTAAAAAATAAAAAAACCCAGAGATGATTAAATACCACCAAAAGAAAGCTCTATTTGTGTGAAAAAAATGATAAAAATTTCATATGGGTACAGTGTAGCATGACCGCGCAATTGTCAGTCAAAGTGTGAGAGCGCTGAAAGCTAAAAATTGGTCTGGATGGGAAGGGGGTTTAAGTGCACAGTAGGCAAGTGGTTAAAGTGGATATGGCGCTGCATATACCAGTGTGTGCCTCGTGGAAAATTATGTGCAAAATGGTATATCGCTTCAAAAAGCAAAAGCTTGATACAATCAAATGCATAATTAATTCAAAATTTTGTGCAAAATGGCATTTAAAAGTGACCAATACTGCATATACAGTAGTAAGTCCAATAATCCTTTGATGATTCAAACCAGAAACAAAAACAAAAAGTGGCAAGTGCTGTAAATGGTGCTCCAAAAAACATGTGTAGACAGTAGCAAGTCTTTGGTATAGTGCTGCTAAACAAAAGCTTAATCTTGTGTAGTAGAAAAGAAAATACCAGATTATGCTTTTGTTTAGTAGCACATAAGGACTTGCTAATGTTTACACATGTTTTTTGGAGCACCAAACCATAATCATCAAAGGAATTTTGGACCTACTACAGGGAGTGCAGAATTATTAGGCAAATGAGTATTTTTGAGGATTAATTTTATTATTGAACAACCATGTTCTCAATGAACCCAAAAAACTCATTAATATCAAAGCTGACTATTTTTGGAAGTAGTTTTTAGTTTGTTTTTAGTTTTAGCTATTTTAGGGGGATATCTGTGTGTGCAGGTGACTATTACTGTGCATAATTATTAGGCAACTTAACAAAAATCAAATATACAGTATACCCATTTCAATTATTTATTTTTACCAGTGAAACCAATATAACATCTCAACATTCACAAATATACATTTCTGACATTCAAAAACAAAACAAAAACAAATCAGTGACCAATATAGCCACCTTTCTTTGCAAGGACACTCAAAAGCCTGCCATCCATGGATTCTGTCAGTGTTTTGATCTGTTCACCATCAACATTGCGTGCAGCAGCAACCACAGCCTCCCAGACACTGTTCAGAGAGGTGTACTGTTTCCCCTCCTTGTAAATCTCACATTTGATGATGGACCACAGGTTCTCAATGGGGTTCAGATCAGGTGAACAAGGAGGCCATGTCATTAGCTTTTCTTCTTTTATACCCTTTCTTGCCAGCCACGCTGTGGAGTACTTGGACGCATGTGATGGAGCATTGTCCTGCATGAAAATCATGTTTTTCTTGAAGGATGCAGACTTCTTCCTGTACCACTGCTTGAAGAAGGTGTCTTCCAGAAACTGGCAGTAGGACTGGGAGTTGAGCTTGACTCCATCCTCAACCCGAAAAGGCCCCACAGCTCATCTTTGATGATACCAGCCCAAACCAGTACTCCACCTCCACCTTGCTGGCGTCTGAGTCGGATTGGAGCTCTCTGCCCTTTACCAATCCAGCCACGGGCCCATCCATCTGGCCCATCAAGACTCACTCTCATTTCATCAGTCCATAAAACCTTGAGATATTTCTTGGCCCAGTCTTGACGTTTCAGCTTGTGTGTCTTGTTCAGTGGTGGTCGTCTTTCAGCCTTTCTTACCTTGGCCATGTCTCTGAGTATTGCACACCTTGTGCTTTTGGGCACTCCAGTGATGTTGCAGCTCTGAAATATGGCCAAACTGGTGGCAAGTGGCATCTTGGCAGCTGCACGCTTGACTTTTCTCAGTTCATGGGCTGTTATTTTGCGTCTTAGTTTTTCCACACGCTTCTTGCGACCCTGTTGACTATTTTGAATGAAATGCTTGATTGTTCGATGATCACGCTTCAGAAGCTTTGCAATTTTAAGAGTGCTGCATCCCTCTGCAAGATACCTCACTATTTTTGACTTTTCTGAGCCTGTCAAGTCCTTCTTTTGACCCATTTTGCCCAAGGAAAGGAAGTTGCCTAATAATTATGCACACCTGATATAGGGTGTTGATGTCATTAGACCACACCCCTTCTCATTACAGAGATGCACATCACCTAATATGCTTAATTGGTAGTAGGCTTTCGAGCTTATACAGCTTGGAGTAAGACAACATGCATAAAGAGGATGATGTGGTCAAAATACTCATTTGCCTAATAATTCTGCACTCCCTGTATATGCAGCACTGGTCACTTTTAAATGTAATTTTGCACACAATTATAAATTAATTATGCATTTGATTGGAGGCACTGTTTATTATATTCTATTTAAACATTGCATATATTATTTTATGTTTCAAGTGTTTTTATTTTGAAGCAATTTACCTTTTTGCACATAATTTACCTTTTTGCACATAATTTTCCACGAGGCACAGACTGGTATAAGCAGCGCCATATCCACTTGAAAATATTATACCCATTTCTGACCCTACTTCGGTAGCAGTCATAATGGAGGCAGTAGCCACACACACACACACAGACACACACACACACTAATCTCTGTCCATAGCACAGATTTACCCACACAATATCATACAATGTGCATAGTTCACCCAAAGGGGAAGAGGGAATTGTTTTTTTTTTTGTTTTTTTTTTCCAACAAAATAGTTACTCTTTAACACCTTCCCGCTTGGCCTATAGCATATAGCATATTGACGGCCAAGCAGGCCTTTCGTCCTCCTCAGTGGATGTCATATAACATCCTCTCAACAGGGGCCACTTGTGGGGCCGCGCAGCGGCGCGATCTGCCACCGGCTGTGTCCACTGGACACCGCTGATGACTGCACACTATACCGGCCTACTGCCAGTATCATGTGATCACTGTGACCAATCACAATAGATGACATGACAATTGTAAACAATGGATGGCTTCCTTTCATGCCATCCATTGTTTACAATTGTGTTGCTAGCTGTGATTGGAACAGTGATCACATGGTTCATGGTACAATCAGTTTCATTCAGTAAAAATGATTGCTTACACCAATGAAATTCACTGGCATAAGCAATCATAATGTGGGGAAAAAAAATCATGATCTCTTCCCCAGAATAGTACAGTGCTACTATGGTAACACTGTATTGCTCTGGTAACAGTGTGTTAAATAAAAAATTGTCAAAACATTTTTATTTACCTTTGGACTGCCTACTTTCCAAAAAAAAAGATAATTGGGGGGGGGGGGTATTTGTACTGTACTGGCATTTTCAGGCCTCAAGATAAGAGATAGGATGTCAATACATCAGGATTGATCGATCTTCAGATACTGTATATATATATATACAATTGTTTGTGGACTCTATAACTTTCCTACATACTAAATATTAAACACAAATTTTTCTGACTATTTTCACCAAGGAAATATAGCAGAATATATTTTGACCTTAATTTTTAAAGAATGATTATTTTTTTTTGCAAAATTTTATAACAGACACAAAGAAAAACATGTTTGTTTTTTCAAAATTTTCAGTCTATTTTTTGTTTAGCAAAAAATAAAAAAACCTAGTGGGGATTTTACAGGCACATCCCCAAAAATTAGAATATCATCAAAAAGTTAATTTATTTCAGTAATTCAATTCAAAAAGTGAAACTCATATATTATATAGATTAATTATACCTGTTGATCTCCCTGCAGCACTGGTGGCTTTCTCCCTCCTCCCTCCGGCAGTTCTACATACAGGTGCATCTCATGAAATTAGAAAATACTCAAAAAGATATATTATTTCAGTAATTCAATTCTAAAAGTGAAACCTATATTTTATATAATTCTAAGGGTAGTGGTGCGCTTCAGGGATAGGCTCTAATGAATTTCTATTTGGGTAGATGGCAGTGATGTGTACAATTCTTGCTATCAAAAGTGCTCCACGTGATAAATATGAAATTTATGTTTTTAAATAATTAGGTGATAAAAGTGCAGATGTATTAAATCAATCAATGTCGAGAATATCTTAAAATAAATAAATATATGAGTACGGTGTGTATCAATGAATAAATAAATAAATAACAATCGAAGTGCTACTTCTTTACCAGTGATATCAATAAATAAATAAATTCAGTGTTGGTCTTCAATCTGATTCATAAACAATAAAACACATATATATTGTGCTCAAAATAAAGTGCTCCATGCAATTTTCTCTTAAAATGGTGCTAGAAACAATATCTGTGAATAATTCAATTACGATCCTTCAAATATAAATATTAAAATGAAATAGTCCAAAAGAAGAAGATTATATAAAATAATCCAAAATGGCTTGTGTGAATACGTTCCTCTCTTATATCCGTGCTTAACTCATACACTTAAGTGACTGTGATCTCCTTCACCTTGTGTATCACCTCTGAGTGCTCTAGCCTCTCACCTTATAGGCAAGGTAAATTTGCCTTTTGGTATCTATCCAGGCTCAACGAAAGACGAAAGACTCACTTTCTCTCAATCCCGGTCCTTTCTTGCTCAATGGAGCTGCTTTCTTGTTTCGATCGTTTTTTGTACTATCCTCTTTGTCCGATCTTTGGTGTGCCTCAGAGACAAAGACTATTCATGGTGCAGTATATCCAACTCATTTATTTAAATATAAGGATTTACACTTACAATTTAGGCATGATGCTTCAGCATGTAAACAAAAAACCAGCCGCCGCTGTGGAGATCGGGCTCCGTTGTAACGTCACTTCCGGCTCCTCCTACGCGTTACGTCACGAGGTCACGTGACTTCCTCAGGGAGTGGTTATCGCTGGAGTGACGTTCATTAAATAGCGGCGAAACCGGATATGCACCGGCCGCCATTTTTTAGAGTTCTATTGTATTGCTTCTTGGCGGAAGTTCTCCTTCGGCCATTTTTAGTTTTTCTGCCCGCCCATTCAGTGTACTATTACGAATAGCTTATTACCCACCCCTTCCTTCACTTGTGATGTTCACTAGCAGCCCGGAAGTGGGTTAGAACTTAGCTCAATTCCGTCATTTTAAAGCTACAATTTATATAAACAAATACATTAAAAACAAGTTAAAAACAAAGAGTCTCCGTAAAAACTGAAACTTATATTGTGTCTGATATTAACTATGTGTTTGATTGGAGGGAAAACAAGGTTATGTTGTGAGGACCATTTCTCGAATTCGGAGTGTCTGCAGAGGAGGGGATGCATCACAAACTATATCATGTAGAGGTCCGGAATATCAAATTTAGTTCAAATATACGTCTGATATATTAATTCTATTTCGTATAAAGCAAAGGATATTCTTAATAAAATATTATTAAAATGTATATGTGAATATAAAAGGGGTTAAAAATCACTAATAAAACAATTAAGATCAAATTCTGTGTTTAAGCCTTTGGGGATAAAAGAATCCATCTTAAAAATCCATTTAGATTCCATTTTACTAAGGGTCCGGATTTTGTGACTACCTCGCCAATGCTTTTTATAGGGTTCTATACCCCAGAATTTCAGTTGTGTTGGATCTTTTTGATGATATTTTGCAAAATGTCTGTAAACATTGTGTTTGTCACTGCCCTTAATAATACCTTTCACATGTTCTTTAATTCGAATTCGCAGTAATCTTTTTGTGCGGCCCACGTATTGTAATCCACAACTACACTCTAGTGCGTATACTGCTCCTTCTGTATTGCAGCATACAAAATCGTTGATTTTGAAATTATTTCCATTACTCGTGGCTTTGAACTCCAAGACCTTTTTATTAGATAATTTTGTTTTTTGGCATGCAAAGCATCTTTTACATGGAAAAAATCCTTTTCCTGTGAAGAACGAGAATGCCTTTTTTGGGGGATCTACAACGCTCTTTACTATTTTGTTTCTAACTGTAGGAGCTTTTCTATAGACAAATTTCGGTATTTCGGGAATATTTCCTTTTAAATGTTTATCTGCTTTTAGAATATGCCAGTGTTTCTTTATTATCTTTTCTACTGTTTTGTGTTGTGTGTTGTAGTCCAATATAATAGGTAAAGTATCTGTAAACTTATTATTTTTTTCTTTATTCTTTAATAGTTCTCCTCTTTGTATATTCTTTACTTCTTCAATCTTTTTCTCAATAAATTCCTGTTCATATCCTTTATTGGTGAATCTCTGGCCAAGGATTTGTGCTTGTTCTTCGAAATCTTCATTTTTCATACAATTCCTTTTTATCCTCAGTAATTGTCCTTTCGGTATGTTCCAGATCCAGTTTTTGTGGTGGCAACTTGTGACAGGTAAGTAGCTGTTACGATCGACTTCTTTAAAGTATGTTTTAGTATAAATTCTTTCATTTTCTTGTTTAATGAGTAAATCCAGATATGTTACTTCTTCTTCACTGATATGCCAAGTTAATTTGATGTTTTTCTCATTATTGTTTAATTTGTTAAAGATTTGTTAAAGTTAAAGAGCGTTGTAGATCCCCCAAAAAAGGCATTCTCGTTCTTCACAGGAAAAGGATTTTTTCCATGTAAAAGATGCTTTGCATGCCAAAAAACAAAATTATCTAATAAAAAGGTCTTGGAGTTCAAAGCCACGAGTAATGGAAATAATTTCAAAATCAACGATTTTGTATGCTGCAATACAGAAGGAGCAGTATACGCACTAGAGTGTAGTTGTGGATTACAATACGTGGGCCGCACAAAAAGATTACTGCGAATTCGAATTAAAGAACATGTGAAAGGTATTATTAAGGGCAGTGACAAACACAATGTTTACAGACATTTTGCAAAATATCATCAAAAAGATCCAACACAACTGAAATTCTGGGGTATAGAACCCTATAAAAAGCATTGGCGAGGTAGTCACAAAATCCGGACCCTTAGTAAAATGGAATCTAAATGGATTTTTAAGATGGATTCTTTTATCCCCAAAGGCTTAAACACAGAATTTGATCTTAATTGTTTTATTAGTGATTTTTAACCCCTTTTATATTCACATATACATTTTAATAATATTTTATTAAGAATATCCTTTGCTTTATACGAAATAGAATTAATATATCAGACGTATATTTGAACTAAATTTGATATTCCGGACCTCTACATGATATAGTTTGTGATGCATCCCCTCCTCTGCAGACACTCCGAATTCGAGAAATGGTCCTCACAACATAACCTTGTTTTCCCTCCAATCAAACACATAGTTAATATCAGACACAATATAAGTTTCAGTTTTTACGGAGACTCTTTGTTTTTAACTTGTTTTTAATGTATTTGTTTATATAAATTGTAGCTTTAAAATGACGGAATTGAGCTAAGTTCTAACCCACTTCCGGGCTGCTAGTGAACATCACAAGTGAAGGAAGGGGTGGGTAATAAGCTATTCGTAATAGTACACTGAATGGGCGGGCAGAAAAACTAAAAATGGCCGAAGGAGAACTTCCGCCAAGAAGCAATACAATAGAACTCTAAAAAATGGCGGCCGGTGCATATCCGGTTTCGCCGCTATTTAATGAACGTCACTCCAGCGATAACCACTCCCTGAGGAAGTCACGTGACCTCGTGACGTAACGCGTAGGAGGAGCCGGAAGTGACGTTACAACGGAGCCCGATCTCCACAGCGGCGGCTGGTTTTTTGTTTACATGCTGAAGCATCATGCCTAAATTGTAAGTGTAAATCCTTATATTTAAATAAATGAGTTGGAGATACTGCACCATGAATAGTCTTTGTCTCTGAGGCACACCAAAGATCGGACAAAGAGGATAGTACAAAAAACGATCGAAACAAGAAAGCAGCTCCATTGAGCAAGAAAGGACCGGGATTGAGAGAAAGTGAGTCTTTCGTCTTTCGTTGAGCCTGGATAGATACCAAAAGGCAAATTTACCTTGCCTATAAGGTGAGAGGCTAGAGCACTCAGAGGTGATACACAAGGTGAAGGAGATCACAGTCACTTAAGTGTATGAGTTAAGCACGGATATAAGAGAGGAACGTATTCACACAAGCCATTTTGGATTATTTTATATAATCTTCTTCTTTTGGACTATTTCATTTTAATATTTATATTTGAAGGATCGTAATTGAATTATTCACAGATATTGTTTCTAGCACCATTTTAAGAGAAAATTGCATGGAGCACTTTATTTTGAGCACAATATATATGTGTTTTATTGTTTATGAATCAGATTGAAGACCAACACTGAATTTATTTATTTATTGATATCACTGGTAAAGAAGTAGCACTTCGATTGTTATTTATTTATTTATTCATTGATACACACCGTACTCATATATTTATTTATTTTAAGATATTCTCGACATTGATTGATTTTATACATCTGCACTTTTATCACCTAATTATTTAAAAACATAAATTTCATATTTATCACGTGGAGCACTTTTGATAGCAAGAATTGTACACATCACTGCCATCTACCCAAATAGAAATTCATTAGAGCCTATCCCTGAAGCGCACCACTACCCTTAGAATTATATTATTTACTGCCTTAGTAACAGTCCCAGTGGCGCTGCAGCAGGGAGTCTCTAGCCATCTCAGACAGCGCAGGGATCACACACCCCCCGACTATATTTTATATAGATGCGTTACCACAGAATGACATACTTTAAGCATTTTTTTCTTTTAATTTTGATGATTATGGCTTACAGCTAGTGAAAACCCAGAATTCAGTATATCAGAAAATTGTGAAAAAGTTCAATATTGTAGACTCATGGTGTCACACTCTAATCAGCTAAGGTTTCCTGAGCCTTTAAATGGTCTCTGAGTCTGGTTCAGTAGGTTACACAATCACGGGGAAGACTGCTTACTTGACAAGTGTCCAAAAGACAGTCATTGACACCCTCCTCAAGAAGGGTTACAAAAGGTCATTGCTAAAGAAGCTGTCTGTTCACAGAGTGCTGTATCTAAGCATATTAATGGAAAGTTGAGTGGAAGGAAAAAGTGTGGTAGAAAAAGGTGTACATGCAACAGGGATAATCACAGCCTTGAGAGGATTGTGAAGCAAAGTTCATTCACGAATTTGAGGGAGATTCACAAGGAGTGGACTACGGCGGATATAAGTGCTTCAAGAGCCACCGCACACAGACGTATCCAGGACATGGGCTACAACTGTCGCATTCCTTGTGTCAAGCTATTCCTGAACCAGAGACAACATCAGAAGCATCTTACCTGGGCTAAGGAGAAAAAGGACTGGACTGTTGCAAAGTGGTCCAAAGTCCTCTTTTCGGATGAAAGTAAATTTTCATTTCATTTGGAAATCAAGGTCCCAGAGTCTGGAGGAAGAGTAAAGAGGAACAGAATCCAAGTTGCATGAGGTCCAGTGTGAAGTTTCCACATTTAATAATGATTTGGGGAGCCATGCCATCTGCTAGTTTGGTCCACTGTGTTTTATCAAGTTCAAAGTCAGTGCAGCCCTCTACCAGGAATTTCTAGAGCACTTCATGCTTCCCTCTGCTGACCAGCTTTATGGAGATGCTGATTTAATTTTCCAGCAGGACTTGACACCTGCACACACTGCCAAAAGTACCAATACATGATCACATGATCATGGTATCATTCTGCTTAATTGGCCAGCAAACTCGCCTGACCTAAACCCCATAGAGAATCTGTGGGGTATTGTCAAGAGGAAGATGAGAGACACCAGACCCAACAATGCAGATGAGCTGAAGGCCGCTAGCAAAGCAACCTGGGCTTCCCTAACACTTTTGCAGTGCCACAGGCTGATCACCTGCATGCCACCATGAAGTAATGATGCAGTAATTCATGCAAAAGAAGCCCCAACCAAGTATTGAGTGCATACTATACTGTACATGGACAAACTTTTCAGTAAGTCAACATTTCTGTATTAAAAGTCCAGTTTTTTTTTTTTTTCGGTCGTATGTAATATTCTTATTTTCTGACATCCTGAGTTTTGGGTTTTCACTAGCTGTACTCCATAATCATCAAAATTAAAAGAAAGAAATGCTTAAAATATATCACTCTGTGTGTAATGAATCTATATAATATTTGAGTTTCACTTTTTGAATTTAAATACTGAAATAAAATAACTTTTTATTGATAGTCTAATTTTTTGAGATGCACCTGTATACCACCAAAAGAACGCTCTATTTGTGTGGAAAAAAAATATAAACATTTCTTATGAGGACAGTGTTGATTGACCACGCATTCAACGTGTGAAAGCTGAAAATTGGCCTGGGCAGGAAGGGGATAAAAGTGCCCGGTATTGAAGTAGCTAAATCCGAATTCCAGGAAATAGCTATATATATATACAGTACATCTGAAACACATATGTGGTAACTATTTTACCTGTCCGAAGAATTGTAAATCAGGTTATCCAATTTTGTGATCTAGGTACCCCAGCCAGACAGCACAGAAATGTCCTTCAATACAGCAGCATCTCAGGTTTGTCAATCCCATCCAATGATTGGACAGTGAAGAAACAAAAGCTTACTAATGAGATCTCTCTCCTCCTGGCAGCATGTGTGAATTTAAGCAGTCTGGTGGCTCCTTGTTCTGCCCTTTCCTATTCCAATCTAAATTCTGTAAGTTACAGGATGCTGCTCTCAAGACAAACTCTTGTAAATACGTTGCATGATTTAATAAATGCATAACTGCATTATTAGGTGTTTTTATTTGATCAGCTATAATATTATGCACCATCTCCTTAAAGAAAGGTCCAAAAATCAGCTATGTTTGCACATGCTATTATATTCATTGCCTCGTGATGTAGTGTGAAAAGCAGTCCAATCAATTAAACAAATATATAAATCTTCCAGAGATAAATTGCAAGAAGCCAAACCCCTTCACCGTAATGTCATTTTCTCTTCCACCTTGGAGAATAATATATTTAATTTCCTCTGCAGTAAATCAGACACTGAGAATTGGCAGGAGCTCTGAAATGACTTTTCATCTGTTAGTGGATGTGTGAGATAAGATATTGCTTCATTTTCACTGATAATTTCTCTTGTTGGACCTGCATGCTCTATAAAAATGGAGTGAAATAGAAATGATTTTTGTGGCTATTACTTATTGATTATCCAGCAGACTTGGGAGTTTACTGTGTGAAATGTATGTCACGTATAGATACATGGTAGTAACTTACTCAGATGTGTCCAATTTTCTGCCTTTGCCTTCTGCATATTGAAAAGTCCAACTGAAGCAAATCATTCTCTGTCAGAGCTGATTTCCTTTATTAAAAAGAGCCCAGACTGCACAGAACAGCAGCCTTCAGTAAGTAAACTTAATTCTACCTCATTACGGTGTTGTTACAAAAAAGAGGCAGTATTCAAGCAGATATTTTGGCCCATGTAATACATTTTCCTTAAGTGGTACTAACACAGGGGTTGATTTACTAAATTTGGGGAGTGCAAAATCTGGAGCAACTCTGCATAGAAAACAATCAGCTTCCAGGTTTTGTCAAAGCTGAATCGAACAAGCTGAAGTTAGGCTCGGTTCACATTAGTGCGATGGCAGACCCCGCATGTGATTCGGAACGCACTGCTCTGAAAATTACATGCGATGTCTGTGTGATGCAAATGAGCCATATAGATAGTATGGCTGAATTCACATCTGATTCGGCACAAACATGCACAGAACCCTTTTTTGGATCCACACCAGAATCAGATCGCATGGTGGTTCACACTTCTGTGATCCGATTCATGTCCATCTGCAGGGTAATATCAGCTCTACCCCAGTCCATCTGCAGGGTAATATCAGCGCCAAACAACAACAAAGTGTCCCAAGCACTAGACCTTGTGGCAAATGCAACTGTCAATTGTCCCAGGGCCAACCAGATGCAGCCGCCAGGATTAGTATACTGCGTAACTAAACTGGCCACCAAGGAGTAAGACAGTGCTATCTGGATTGGATAGTAGAAATAATATCCTTGTGAAGTATAAGGAACCATTAGAAGTCTCAATACTGTTTTATTGTAGGCAAGTAAATTAAAATCATTAGCATCATTAAAAATAGGATGATACAATGCCAGTGTATCCAGATGTAGAAGGGCCAATGTCCACTAAGTGCGTTGGGCAAGACGGAAAAGATCCTCCGTGGTGTACAGCAACCGGCCGCTGACACAAAGCCGCAGACATTCGGGACCCAGCTGGAACCCACCAGCGCTCCCATGTGACGTCACCGTGACACAAGTACAGAAATGCTGGTCTGGAAGGGGATGCCGATGCAACCACCCTGGAACGCAAACTGAAGTGTTGCCATGACATTCGTCCTTCTACATCTGGATACACTGGCCTGGTATTGTACCAATTTTATTGATGCTAATTATTTTAAATTACTTATCTACAATAAAACAGTATTGAGACTTCCAATTGGTTCCTTATACTTCACAAGGATAATATGTCTGCTATGCAATCCAGGTAGCGCTGTCTTACTCCTTGGTTGCTAATATCAGCGCGAGAAGCTTCTAGTCCTCTGCTGCCAGTCACATGTAAAAAACAAACAACTTTCAAAATACAAAAGAAAAATATATAATAAATATTCTTTATTTTTGTGCAAAAACATGGTGTGGAATATCTTAGGGAGGTTCTGCCAATCCCAGTCTGTTTTACGCTCCCCAGAGGTGAAATCTGCATCAATCAACATGTCATATCCCACCCCAAAAGTGTAGAGTTGTTTAGTGGGCATGGAGGAGGATGGAGGCCTGTAATTTATCCAGTGTCCTACACGTATGATTCTATAGTCATGTAGGCTGCATAGATAAGGAAAAAGGAGGAAATGAACAACTTAGAAGGTAACTGAAACTGAAGCAGGCTTAGTAGATGTGACAATGGCTAGCCTTCAAAGACAAGGGGGGAGGGTCAGTGAACAGCAAGATCAACTGAACAGCAAGATCAACCAGTTTTTTTGAAGAATACAGAAAATGAATCCTATAGTGACTGAGTAAGAACAGCATGTACTAACAGTTTTTAATGATGTGGGTTTAATGACACTTTGATCTGGAACATCCATTACCTCAGAGGGTTTGTGTGACTTCTCTGGGACATCCAAGGCAAAGCCTGGGACTCTGTCCCACTGTAAATCCTGGGTTCCCAGATTCTCCAAACACACATGCACATCCTCCTCGCATGAAGTGGTACCCCCATATGTCAGAGTGTGGGTATGTCTGTTGGTGTTTTCTTGATCTACAATTTATCAACACCTTCCTTCTGGTACAAAAACTCCATATGAAATATACCAGGCCAATCCATTGGTTTCTTCCATCCGGGGGACTTTCTGGCATCTGTAGATATCTACTTGCATTTTCATATCTTTTTGCGGCATCAACGCTTCCTGCGTTTTTCGGTGGGCACCTAAAATTATCATTTTTTTGCCCTTCATTTTGGTCTATCAACTTAACCTTACCAAGGTGCTACAGCCTTTACTTGCTGTACTTCGCTCTTGGGGCATTCTCATAGTGGGATAATTTGACTACCTCTTACAGTCGGTACAAGCATCATTCAATGTCTACTGAACTGTTCAAACTCTGCAGAGATTCCAGTGGATTCTAAGCACCAAAAGTCAGTCCCTGAACAGACTCATAACTTGAAGTAGCTAGACTTTCTCCTGGGTACTTCTCAGTCTTTCTTCAGCAGAATGCTCTCCAAGCTTTCCATTGCCATTTTTAAATACTACAGTCCAGGAGCCAACTGACCGTACGCCTTTGCATCTCCTGGCGTAAATGGTTGTCTCTTTTGAAGTAGTTCCATATGCCCAGTTTTAGTCCAGACCATTGCAGCTCAACAGAATGGTCTCTTCATCCTGAGGTGTTTTAAAACCTCTGTCATGCGTGGGGGTGCTAGAAATGGATCTCCTGGCTTCCAGGTTCCACAACTAACTGAGAGTTTGTTGCCAGGTCCAGGGATCCTCTAGCCTTTGAAGTGGATGTTTAGGCGCCTCTGTGGGATCAGTTCAAACTGATCTAAACATTTCCTCTTCTGAAAAACCTGCCGTACCTCCACGGCAGGTTTAAGATGGAGGACATACCAGGGATTTTTTTTGCTCTGGACTGGTCCAGGTGGATGGGGAACTTGTCAGAGTCCATGTCAGACTTTTGGCAGACTCTCTGTGGGCCCTTCCAGATTATCCAGATCTTCTGTGCCTTGGACCGGGTTACCATCCATGCTTGTTTGCTTATTTGTTGCAGGCCTGGTTGTTGAAGTCATGGTCATGCAGGACATGGGTCTTTCAATGCAGTTATCCCTATTCTCCTGAAAGCTAGAAAATCAACCACTTGCAAAATCTATAATCACACCTGGAAAGCATATTTCTCTTGGTGCAGGGCAAGAAATTTCCATCCCTGAAAATACTACTTTTGACAAATCCTGTCTTTTTTCAGTCTGGTTGGGATCAAAATTTAGACTTGAGTACTATCAAGGGTCAAATTTGACCCTACCCTAGTGATTCTTTTTAAAAGGCTGCTTATCTCTAATTTCTTATTGAAAGCCTTTGTACAGGGGGTGTCTCACATTGTTCCCTTTGTACATTTCCTAGTGACTCTGTGGCATTTAAGCCTGGTTCTGTCAGTTTTGCAGAAACCGCTATTTTAAAACTGTCAGGGGTTTTCTCCTGCCTACTGTTACTCACACCTTATTGTTACTCACACCAAAGGTGATGGCTTTCCTTATTGCCATCACCTTTGTGAGGTGAGTTTATGTGTTTAGAGGTAACTTGTACAGAATATTTTCTTGTTGTACGCAGAGACAAAGTTGTTTGAAGGCCTACAGCCTCTTTTCTTCTCTGGGTGGATTATTCCTTTCACTTTAACCAGAACATTGTTCTCCAATCTCTGTGTCCTGCTCCCAACATACCAAGGAGATTTTCCTCCACTGTCAGGATATGGTATGAACTAATCAAGTCTATCTCTTTGCTACTTCCTCTTAAAAACAGACTGACTCTCTGTTTTTCATCCTTGAGGGTCCCTGTGTGGGTCAAAGTGCTTCTCATTCCACTATCTTCAGGTGCATTCAAAAGCTAATCATTCTAACTTAAGGCCACTTTCACACCAACGGACCGATCAGGTCTGCCTGTCTGTTTTTCAGGCGGACCCGATCAGACCACCCATTGTCCTTTAAAGGCCAGCAGATGTCAGCAGGCATGTGTCCACTGACACCCGCCGGCCATCTGATCCGACAAAATCTGTTGAAAACAGACATATGGCGATATGTCCATCAGATCAGATGACAATTAGGGGAAAATGGACATGCAGCCCGTTTCCATCCGACCACCCCATAGAGAGCAGGCTCTGTCCTTTGGATGACACAGACCTGTCATCCGCCTGCTCAGCGGGGATCAATGGATTATGGATTGTGTTTTTTACACGTTTGGTTTGTAAATATTAGTTATCATAAGTATAACAACACTCTATTTTGTAGCTGTTTTCTATAACCACTGCTAATATCAGTTGAAAAAGCCAAAAAATATCATTATCTGTTTTGCGATTATTCATTCTTCTTGCTATTGTAGCAATTTCCTTGACACCTTTTAGTCCTTTAGTTTTTCATCCATGACGCATCCTGTCCCCAAGTTATGGTGTTCAATAGCCTATTTTTATGTCAGAACATTGTGCTTTTGTTATCTTGTCAATGTGATGCTTTGCATTTGCTCTTTCACTGTAAGAGGTTGAGATAGCAAGTCGCAACTTTGAAATGCTACTGACTGCAGAGCTAATGTTTTACTGTTTCTTTTACTTAAATCTGTGATAGGAATAAACATGTAATTGAAACTAATTAGGTGGAGTTAATCAGGCAGGGCTAGTAGCACTAAAATGACGTAATCTATATGTGTTGCAAATTTAAACAGCAAACTAAAACGCTAATAGGTAACATTATCTAGACATTTCTTGTAATTACCTGGATGCCAGTCCAATAATACAAAAAAATGAAACACAAGCATAACAAAGTTACTCAAAAGTGCAATATATAGTTTAAAAATGTAGATGCTTGCAAGAATGAAACTTGTAAATTAACCTGTACTGAGAGTATTGTCTTTTCTAACCTCCCATTTAACATGCTGGTTGTCTGACTGTCTCCAACCTCACTTCTTAAAGCTGACCTTCACACAAAAGTACCACTCGTCATCTTCCATCCCTCCACCTCTATTCTTGACAGATGCCCATTTCCACCTAGGTGTCCACTTTACCCATTCCCTCATATCCAAGGAGGCTGCTGGACCAGTCTCATAGTATTGCTGTTCCCTGCATATGCACAGTGGGGAGCTGGCTGTGTGACTTCAGGAAGTCACAGCCGACTCCCATATCCAAGATGGCGGTGCTGGGGAGCTGAAACCCAGAAGACTGTGCTGGAATCCACAGCCTGTTTAAGTGTCTGTTTCTTAAAAGTCAGCAGCTTTAGTATTTGTAGCTGCTGATTTTATATATATTTTTTTAAACAGAGTGAATTTCCTCCTTAAGTCATTGACTAGGAAAAAGCATAGATCAAGCAAAGTCAATACTGATTTGCATACACGTTCTAGGTCAGTGACACCAAAAGTGCCAAATGCTTTAGATCAGCACAAATAGCTGCGACAATAGATCAACAATATTAAATTAATGTACCAATAAACCCACACCTCAGACACAAAACAATGAAAATGTTTCCAATATGTGTATCCCAGCTGCTGCAACCCTTACACTCCCAAAATATAAGTGCTAATATATATATATATATATATATATATATATATATATATATATATATATATATATATATATATACAGCTGCAAGAGAAAGTATGTGAACCCTTTGGAATGATATGGATTTCTGCACAAATTGGTCATAAAATGTGATCTGTTCATCATCTAAGTCACAACAATAGACAATCACAGTCTGCTTAAACTAATAACACACAAAGAATGAAATGTTGCCATGTTTTTATTGAACACACCATGTAAACATTCACAGTGCAGGTGGAAAAAGTATGTGAACCCCTAGACTAATGACATCTCCAAGAGCTAATTGGAGTGAGATGTCAGCCAACTGGAGTCCAATCAATGAGATGATATTGGAGGTGTTGGTTACAGCTGCCCTGCCCTATAAAAACACACACACCAGTTCTGGGTTTGCTTTTCACAAGAAGCATTGCCTGATGTGAATGATGCCTCACACAAAAGAGCTCTCAGAAGACCTACGATTAAGAATTGTTGACTTGCATAAAGCTGGAAAGGGTTATAAAAATATCTCCAAAAGCCTTGCTGTTCATCAGTACACAGTAAGACAAATTGTCTATAAAAGGAGAAACTTCAGCACCGCTGCTACTCTCCCTAGGAGTGGCCGTCCTGTAAAGATGACTGCAAGAGCACAGCGCAGACTGCTCAACGAGGTGAAGAAGAATCCTAGAGTGTCAGCTAAAGACTTACAAAAGTCACTGGCAAATGCTAACATCCCTGTTAGCGAATCTACAATATGTAAAACACTAAACAAGAATGGATTTCATGGGAGGATACCACAGAGGAAGCCACTTCTGTCCAAACAAAACATTGCTGCGCGTTTACAGTTTGCAGAAGAGCACCTGGATGTTACACAGCAGTACTGGCAAAATATTCTGTGGACACATGAAACCAAAGTTGAGTTGTTTGGAAGAAACACACAACACGATGTGTGGCAAAAATGAGGCACAGCACACCAACATCAAAACCTCATCCCAACTGTGAAGTATGGTGGTGGGGGCATCATGGTTTGAGGCATCATGGTTTGGGGCTGCTTTGCAGCGTCAGGGCCTGGACGGATTGCTATCAAGACATTTTGCAGGAGAACTTAAGGCCATCTGTCTACCAGCTGAAGCTCAACAGAAGATGGGTGTTGCAACAGGACAATGACACAAAGCATAGAAGTAAATCAACAACAGAATGGCTTAAACAGAAGAAAATACGCCTTCTGAAGTGGCCAGTCAGAGTCCTGACCTTAACCCAAATGAGATGCTGTGGTATGACCTCAAGAAAGCGATTCACACCAGACATCCCAAGAATATTGCTGAACTGAAACAGTTCTGTAAAGAGGAATGGTCAAGAATTACTCCTGACCATTGTGCACGTCTGATCTGCAACTACAGGAAACGTTTGGTTGAAGTTATTGCTACCAAAGGAGGTTCAACCAGTTATTAAATCCAAGAGTTCACATACTTTTTCCACCTGCACTGTGAATGTTTACATCATGGGTGTCCAACCTTTCGGCTTCTCTGGGCCACATTGAGTGTAGAGAAATTTTCTCGGGCCGCATATAAAATATATACTATAGTTAAGGTATATAAATAATAAAACGCCGCGTGCCCTTCCCGCGCCTTCACCCCCCCCCACCCCCACCCAACCCCCCGCACTAATTTAACACAACTAGAGGATGACCAATGAAATTGAATCAGTATACGGAGGTTTACTTCTTCTGAGAGATATTAAAGGAACACTCTAACCACCATGACCACTACATTGATTCGAAGTCATGGTGGTAGGAGTCAGAAACACGGCACATGCTGGGATATTTACAGTTATGTGCTGGGGGATAGTTGCACCCCTAGCACATATGACTTAGGCAGCCAGAAAATGTACATGTATGAACAAGGACATGACATATTATTTACAAAACACAACTAGTTATTAAAAAACATATTGCAACAATTTACACACGCTAATGCCTTTTCTACTTATTTTGCAGACTGCTGGTGGTTACTGCTGGTGGGTAATGCTGGCGGTTACTGCTGGCGGGTAATGCTGGTCATGCGGGTACTGCTGGAGGTAGCAGCGGATACAGTAGAGAGCAGAGCCACTGCTTTCTGTATGGCTCCTGTCACAAGCGTGAGTGCATTTCATGTCACTCCGCCTGTGACAGAGCTGGAACTATTCAGGAAGCAGCGGCTCTGTCACTGACTGCAGACATCCTAAGTTTCCCGCAGCAGCCGGGAGATCGCACGGCGTTTGCAGCCTAGTGCGTTCCCATCCAATGCAGCCTAAACAGTACCCATCCAATGCGTGCCCATCCAATGCAGCCTGTTCAATGCAGCCTGATCAGTGCCCATCCAATGCAGCCTGATCAGTGCCCTTCTAATGCAGCCTCGCCAGTGCATGCCCATCCAGTGCAGCCTCACCAGTGCGTGCCTATCCAATGCAGTTGCAGCCTCTGCCTACAGTTGGTTGGAAGCCGCTTTGGCCTTGCCCCCGACTTGACTTCCTTCCTCCCCAGAAAAAAAAAATTGTCAGGGGGCAGTGGGCCGCATTGGCTGCAGTTCTGGGCCACATGCGGCCCTCGGGCCTCAGGTTGGACATGCCTGGTTTACATGGTGTGTTCAATAAAAACATGGCAACATTTCATTCTTTGTGTGTTATTAGTTTAAGCAGACTGTGATTGTCTATTATTGTGACTTAAATGATGATCAGATCACATTTTATGACCAATTTGTGCAGAAATCCATATCATTCCAAAGGGTTCACATACTTTTTCTTGCAGCTGTATATATAAATATATATATATATATATATATATTCCAGTGTAATTGCGCTAGGCAAGTCACTCCATTTTTCTTTTAATTACTTATTCCAAAAGATATTAAAACACTGGAGTTGTGGTACACTATTCCACTATAAAGAGATACTTGTACAAATATGGTCTTCATGGAAGAGTCATCAGAAAAAAAACCTCTTCTACATCCTCACCACAAAAATCAGCGTTTGTATTTTGCAAATGAACATATAGACAAGCCTGATGTATTTTGGAAACAAGTTTTGTGGACCGATGAGGTTAAAATTGAACTTTTTGGCCGGAATGAGCAAAGGTACATTTGGAGAAGAACCTCTGTCCAACTGTTAGGCATGGGGGCAGATCAATCATGCTTTGGGGTTGTATTGCAGGCAGTGGCACAGGGAACATCTCACGAGTAGAAGGAAAAAATGGATTCAATAAAATTTCAGCAAATTTTGGATGGTTACTTGATGCCATCTGTGAAAAAGCTGAAGTTAAAGAGAGGATGGCTTCTACAAATGGATAATGATCCTAAACACATCTCGAAATCCACAGGGGATTACATCAAGAGGTGTAAACTGAAGGTTTTGCCATGGCCTTCACAATCTCCTGACCTCAACATAATTGAATGGATAGACCTTAAAAGAGCAGTGCGTGACAGACAGCCCAGAAATCTCAAAGAACTGAAAGACTTTTGTAAGGAAGAAAGGGCAAAGATACCTCAAACAAGAATTGAAAGACTTTTGGCTGGCTACAAAAAGCGTTTACAAGCTGTGATACTTGCCAAAGGGGGCAGTACAAGATATTAACTCTGCAGGGTGCCCAAACTTTTGCAGACGCCATATTTTGTTTTCTGTTATTTTCAAAGTGTAAATGATGGAAATAAAATCTAACTTTTGTTGACATATTATAAGAATGTCTAATCTGTAATTTGATGCCTTTTTAAAATTTTCCATCTTTCGTTGGCTTCTTTATGCACATTAACCACCTACCGACCGCCGCAAGTACATATACTGCGGCGGTCAGCCCCGTGCAGCCAAAGTGACGTATGGGTACGTCACTCGCCCGCGAGCCAATAGGGGGCAAGTGAGCGCGCCGCCAGGGGCGCGCTCCCGCTCCCGCTCATTCACGTACATCCCTGTGCGAGTGACGGGCGGCTCCGATGTCCGCCGGTCACTCGCGATCTCCCGCTGGAGAGGGAGAAAGGCAGGCGGCTAATGTAAACAAAGCCGCCTGTCATTCTCCCTGATGTAACAACAGAGATCATACGATCCTGCTATGTAGGATCGTATGTCTCTGTGGTTACATCAAAAGCCACGCCCTTTACAGTTAGAAGCACGCCCGTAGGGACACACTTAACCCCTTGCTCTATAATAAAGTTAACCCCTTCCCTGCCAGTGTCATTTTTACAGTAACAGTGCATATGTATAGTACTGATTACTGTAGTAATGTCACTGGTCCCCCCAAAAGTGTCAAAAATGTCAGTCAAGTGTCCGATCTGTCTGACGCAAAGTTGCAGTCCCCCCCAAAAAAATCGCAGATTGCCGCCATTACTCGTTAAAAAACTATAAAAATTACATAAATCTTTCCCGTAGTTAGCAAACGCAATAACTTTTGCGCAAACCAATCAAAATATGCTTATTGCAATTTTTTTTCACCAAAAATATGTAGTGGAAAACAAATTGGCCTAAAATGTTAAAAAAAATTGATTTTTACTTTTTTTGGGGGGGAATTTCATACAAAAAAATTTAAAAAATATTATTTTTTTCAAAATTGTCGCTCTTTTTTTGTTTATAGCGCAGAACGTAAAAATCGCACAGGTGATCAAATACCACCAAAAGAAAGCTCTGTTTGTGGGGAAAAAAAGGACGTCAATTTAATTTGGGTGCAGCGTTGCATGACTGCGCAATTGTCCGTTAAAGTCACGCACTGCCGAATCGCAAAATAGGCCCTGGTCTTTGAGCAGCCAAATCCTCCAGGGATAAGTGGTTAATACAAATTTTTACCTGGGGTGCCCAAACTTTCGATCCCCACTGTATATAATGTGAATTAAATACAGTGGGTACGGAAAGTATTCAGACCCCCTTAAATTTTTCACTCTTTGTTATATTTCAGCCATTTGCTAAAATCATTTAAGTTCATTCTTCTTCCTCATGAATGTACACACAGCTCCCCATACTGACAGAAAAACACAGAATTGTTGACATTGTTGCAGATTTATTAAAAAAGAAAAACTGAAATATCACATGGTCCTAAGTATTCAGACCCTTTGCTCATTATTTAGTAGAAGCCCCCTTTTGATCTAATACAGCCAGGAGTCTTTTTGGGAAAGATGCAACAAGTCTTTCACACCTGGATTTGGGGATCCTCTGCCATTCCTCCTTGCAGATCCTCTCCAGTTCTGTCAGGTTGGATGGTAAACGTTGGTGGATAGCCATTTTTAGGTCTCTCCAGAGATGCTCAATTGGGTTTAAGTAAGGGCTCTGGCTGGGCCATTCAAGAACAGTCACGGAGTTGTTGTGAAGCCACTCCTTCCTTATTTTAGCTGTGTGCTTAGAGTCATTGTCTTGTTGGAAGGTAAACCTTCGGCCCAGTCTGAGGTCCAGAGCACTCTGGAGAAGGTTTTTGTCCAGGATATCCCTGTACTTGGCCGCATTCATCTTTCCCTCGATTGCAACCAGTCGTCCTGTCCCTGCAGCTGAAAAACACCCCCACAGCATGATGCTGCCACCACCATGCTTCACTGTTGAGACTGTATTAGACAGGTGATGAGCAGTGCCTGGTTTTCTCCACACATACCGATTTAGAATTAAGGCCAAAAAGTTCTATTTTGGTCTCATCAGACCAGAGAATCTTATTTCTCACCATCTTGGAGTCCTTCAGGTGTTTTTTAGCAAACTCCATGCGGGCTTTCATGTGTCTTATACTGAGGAGAGGCTTCCGTCGGGCCACTCTGCCATAAAGCCCCGACTGGTGGAGGGCTGCAGTGATGGTTGACTTTCTACAACTTTCTCCCACCTCCTGACTGCATCTCTGGAGCTCAGCCACAGTGATCTTTGGGTTCTTCTTTACCTCTCTCACCAAGGCTCTTCTCCCCCGATAGCTCAGTTTGGCCGGACGGCCAGCTCTAGGAAGGGTTCTGGTCGTCCCAAACGTCTTCCATTTGAGGATTATGGAGGCCACTGTGCTCTTAGGAACCTTAAGTGCAGCAGAAATCTTTTTGTAACCTTGGCCAGATCTGTGCCTTGCCACAATTCTGTCTCTGAGCTCTTCAGGCAGTTCCTTTGACCTCATGATTCTCATTTGCTCTGACATGCATTGTGATCTGGAAGGTCTTATATAGACAGGTGTGTGGCTTTCCTAATCAAGTCCAATCAGTATAATCAAACACAGCTGGACTCAAATGAAGGTGTAGAACCATCTCAAGGATGATCAGAAGAAATGGAAAGCACCTGAGTTAAATATATGACTGTCACAGCAAAGGGTCTGAATACTTAGGACCATGTGATATTTCAGTTTTCTTTTTTAATAAATCTGCAACAATGTCAACAATTCTGTGTTTTTCTGTCAGTATGGGGTGCTATGTGTACATTCATGAGGAAGAAGAATGAACTTAAATGATTTTAGCAAATGGCTGCAATATAACAAAGAGTGAAAAATTTAAGGGGGTCTGAATACTTTCCGTACCCACTGTATATAAAATTAATTATAAAGTGTTATAAATTGTCCATCATTAGTGTCCATAGACTCATACAGTGCTTTGTGCAGTCAAACAATTTAATCTATAAAGACAAAATCACCCATGTGCCGCCTCCTTTAACACAAACCACTCACGAAATCGCCATGACCGTCTATTGCAATGTGGATCATGCAGCTCTTTTCCCCTTTAAAGGGGGGGGGGGGATACCCAGGACCAGTAGCTCTCTCTCTTTCAGAGGAAATCGCTCTCCCATTCCAAACAGCACCAAGAAGGAAAAATAGCTTGCATGGTGTAAAATTCTCACTTTATTTAAAACACTCAAAATCACATGAATGCTCATTCTTATTCAAATGTGTATTGCCTTGCACCAGGGTTACATCGCTTTATCATATGAAGCATGGTATATCTCTCCTCTGAGATCATGACAGCAGATCATCCCGAATGTGAAGCAAAGCTCATGCTGCAGATCAACTACAGCTGGGTCTCTGCTTTCAGAAAATACAAAGTGTGTTTTCATGTAAAGAAATGTGTAAATTTGTATATGTGTGCAAAATGAAAAAAATGTCACAGGAACAGCAGAGACAGGCCATCGGCTGATTGACTTTATTTTTCATCCTGGCATACATCTTCCCAACATGGCAGTAATGTTGGCTGAATCTTTTGCATTCCAGCATCTTTATTTTCAGAGTAGTCCAAATTTGCAAAATGCAAATCAGTGTCCCCTGGTTCACCGCCACCTTTTCATTAAGGAAAATGTAGCAACTGGTATTCTTATTGTCAAGAAGGATTTTTTTATGAGTTAGTATTTGCTTTATGAGCCAAGCACTGTGATCAAAGAACAGGATTTGAAGGTGGATGGGGCTCTGCACTGGTAATGTTTTGATATATTCTGCCACGAGTCAAGTGTAGTCTCACTGACAAAGTTTGGAAAAAAAACATACACCAGTAGAAAATGATGAGTCTAAACTGATTTATTGGTTTGCACTAAAAGAAAATCCAACATGTTTCAGGGGCTAGAAAATACTTCCACTTCATCAGTGCTTCAGTCAAAGTAGAAAACGTGATTGGACTCAAAATCTGGCTTTCCTGTTTAAACCTATGTAAGGAAGTTAAAGCGGTTGTATCGTCACAAAAAACAAACAAACAAACCCTGCAGGACAAAGACATAATGAGCTAGTATGCATTGCATACTAGCTCATTATAAAATACTTTCCTTAGAACGAAGCCCTGACACGGTCGCCCGGACACCGCTGAGGGAGCGGTCATGTTCCCTCGGCGACTCTTCCGGGTTCGGCGGCTCCGGCGCTGTGAGTGGCTGGAGCCGTGATGACGTCACTCCTGCGCATGCGCGTGGGAGGTCACTTTCCGGCAAGGAGACAGCAAGAAGCTCTGAAGGTCCACCAGACCTTTAGAGCGCATGCGCAGCTGGTGTCAGTGGCTGCATGCAGGGCTAATATCTCATAAACCATGCAGGTTTAGGAGATATTCATTGTATCTATAGGTAAGCCTTATTATAGCTGAGTTAAGTATACTCCGATACTACTGCTTTAAGTGTTCTTATCTTTACTGACATTCACACAGATGACGCTGGCTAGTAACTCACCTGGTTTCTTACTTTGATGAAGTGGGAGTGTTTTCTGGAGGGTCCTGAAATGTGTTGGATTTCTGTTACTACAACAATACATCAATTGGGACTCTTCTATCATTTAGTCTGGCACTCCTATTGATACATGTTTTTTTTTTTTTCTAGTAACCTGTTGGGTACTCACTGGAGGGTAGCCCTGTCCGTTGTGAGCAGCCTAGTGAACTCGGAATGTTTTTTTTTTTTTTTTTTTATCTCACTACCTTATATAAACTATCGTTAAAGGTTTTGTAAAGATTCAGATTTAAAAAAAAAAATAACAAACATTTCATACTTCCCTGCTTTGTGCAATTGTTTTGCTCAGAGCAGCCCCAATCCTCCTCTTCTCAGGCCCTCTTCCGGTGCTCTTGGCCCCTCCTCCTTGCCAAGTGCCCCCAATGCAAGCTGCCTACTCTGGGGGCACTCGTGCGTTAGACACACAAAGTGCAGCATGGCCCCGCCCCCCACTCCCTCCTCACTGGCTGTGATTGCCAATGGCTCCCGCTGCTGTGTCCCAACCAAGAAGGAGGGAGAGACCTGGGAGAGCTCCTGCACTCATACACATTGCTGGATCAGGCTCAGGTGAGTATAAGGAAGGGGAGGAGGGGTTGGGTTGGGGGGCTTAGGGGAAGCTTTACCCTGAAGGTTTTTACTTTCATGCATATATTGCATAAAGGTAAAAAACCTTAAGCCTGTAGAACCACTTTAAAGTCCCAGCACTTCCTTGAATACTTTTTTCTTTGTTGTAGACTAGAGCAAATGCAGGCCTAGCAGAAATACTGAGTGGACTTTTTTGTGTCTGTTCCCTACTGCATTAATTATTATTAATTTGTAATCAATGATCAATATTAGGATAAGAGTTTCTGGTACTTTTGCATACATCTTGGTCTGCATGTAAATGTAAATATGAAGCAAAATATGAATAAAGATATGTGCAACAAAAAAGATTATTTGTACTGAATACCATAAGTATATGTATCAATCCAATATAGTCATCATAAAAAAATATATATTTTATTATGAAGGCTCTTTAAGTAATTTTCTTCTGTAAAACCTTTATTACGATGATAACATTTGCCATTGTAAATTATGCTGTATGATCTGCAACCATAATACATCTGTTCATTTGACCAGATAGCCAAAATAATGTTCTGCATACAAAACAGTAAACTAAGCCATTATTTATTACAAATTCAACAAAAATATAATTAAACTCTGCAATAAGCAGATGGCACTTGCAACTTCACAGTATCCCAGAGATCGAAAAGTAAATAAATTATCTATCTGACATCAACTGGGAGTTAGAAAAGAATCTTAATTGAGTATTTTTGTATAGAAATACCTTTTTTCAAATATAAGTTATAAATCCCATAAGAAGTCACATCTTCCTCAGCAAAGAAAAGAAGCATCCAGGGCATTTTAATTGACAACTGATCCATAAAAGTGGTACAGCCTGCCAGCACAGTTCAAGCAGAATAATGTACAACTCTGATCTAAGACCTTTACAGTTTACATGGCTGGAACTGTGTTTAATCCTCGCAGCTCTTAACCACTTAAGCCCCGGAGGATTTGGCTGCTAAACGACCAGAGGGCATTTTGCGATTCGGCACTGCGTGACTTTAACGGACAATTGCGCGGTCGTGCGACGCTGTACCGAAACGAATTTGGCGTCCTTTTTTTCCCACAAACAGAGCTTTCTTTTGGTGGTATTTGATCACCTGTGCGATTTTTTGATCACGCGCTATAAACAAAAAAAGAGCGTAAATTTTGCAAAAATAGCAATATTTTTCCCTTTTTTTTATATGAAATTCCCCCAAAAAAAAATGTAAAAATCAAAATTTTTTAATATTTTCGGCCAATTTGTTTTATGCTACCTATGTTTGGTAAAAAAAATCGCAAAAAGCGTATTTTGATTGGTTTGCGCAAAAGTTATTGCGTTTACTAACAAAGGGAAAGATTTTTGTCATTTTTGTTGTTTTTTTTTTTAACGCGTAATGGCGGCGATCTGCGATTTTTTTTGCGGTACTGCGACATTGCGGCGGACAGATCGGACCCTTGACTGACATTTTTGACACTTTTGGGGTTACCAGTGACATTTCTACAGTAATCAGTGCTATACATATGCACTGTTACTGTAAAAATGCACTGGTAGTGAAGGGGTTAACTTTATTTGAGAGGGAGGGGCTGTGTGTGTCCCTAGGGGCGTGATTCTAACTGTGATTGGCTGTGGCTTCAACTGTATGCAGAGTGATCAATGGATCTACATAGTAGATCCATGTGATCAGCTCTCATACAGAGAGGAGAATGACAGGCAGCTTGTTTACACAAGCTGCCTGACTATCTCCCTCTCCCCCGCCGATCGCAGAGTGGCCGGCGGCGATCGGGTCCGCCGGTCACACGCGCGGGGGGGTCCGTGACCACGCGGGAGCGGGAGCGCGCCTCCGGCGGCGCGCGCTCGCTCCCTAAACCCTCACAGGCGAGCGACGTAGACCTACGTCACTTTGCCTGTGAGGGGCTGACCGCCGCCGTAGATAGTCGTGCGGCGGTCGGCAAGTGGTTAAGATGTGACATAAATGGGACGTTGTAGGATACTTGAGCACCAAAGTAATTCTAGTGAAATGTGTTGCTTTTACAAATACCTGTAGATTTTTCCCCGTCTTTGAAGCCAAACAGCATCCTGGTAGCTTTGTAGTTATTTGTGTTTCTGGAGAGATCTGAGAATGAAAAAAAAAAAAAAAAAAAAAAGACCACAGATATACAGGTAAAAAAAACCCAGAAAACAATGACAAAAAAACAAATTGAAATCTGAACTCCAATGCTATGTTAAATACACACGAATGATAATTGGGCAATGAAGAATTGGCAGCTTACTGTGCTCTTCCTTATTTTAAGCAAGTTCATTGTATTAGAATGTCTGCACTGTGCAATATAACAGAGTCCGGTTGGCTGTCATTGCTGTCCCTCACTTTTTGTATCTAAGCACTGAGGTGTAGGGCAATACAGAAAGTGTATTTATAGCAGTGTTTCTCACCTTTTTTTCAGTCAAAGCACCCTTTAAAAATTATGGAAAATCTAGAGGCACCCTTCAAAAATCATGGATAGTCTTGAGGCACCCCATTCTAAAATGTAACAACTATTCTAATTGTATTACATAATGCAGCAACATCCACACTAGTAGGACACCCAACGTTAAAGGTGATTTATGCTTCCAAAGCAAATACGCTTTTGCAAACTGATACTGACTAGTATTCCAATGTCTCTCTTCTCCATCACGTTAATCCATCTTTTTCTCCATCACGCTTATGTGACCCCCATTGATGATGGAGAGGGGCAGGGAAGGTCAAACAAGGTTGCTATGCAGGTGACTGACATCCTCCATATCAAATGATACTGCCATTGGTCATTAGAATGCCAGCAGGTAGAAGGTTGTAATGGTGCACAATGAAAACCTATGGCTTTGTGTAACTAAAAAGCAGGCTTCATCGAAACGCTGGCTTGAATACAATTTTTGGGCAATTTTTAGGCATTTTGCCAAGGCACCCCTGAAGAAACCTCAAGGCACCCCAGGGTGCCTGGTCACCCTAGTTGATAAAGGCGGTTTTAAAGCCACAATGGGATGATTTAAATAAATATATAAATAAGTGTTATTCAAATATGTAAAACTCAAAAAGTGCCTTCTGTTTCTCACAGCCTCCTCCAAATCTCCAATTTCCATTATTCCTGCTGTGATCTGATATTTTGTTATCCTGGTGGAGGGTAGCAACGTTCATTCTCCATGGTCCTACTGTATGTGGGAACATAGCCATCCTCTCCTGCTTTATCCCGAGATGGGCCATCAACTATAGGATTTGTAGTGTGCATAGAGCAGTGTACATTACTAGCACACTACTCATTTCAAGCAAATAAAAGGTAGACAGAAAAAGGAGAGGTCCTGGAGCTCACAGAGGCTGTTACAAGGATGCTGAAAAAACACTGTAACAAATGATTTAATAAAAAATAGATTACAGAGCCATTCAAATGACTTTAAAATTAAAATAACAAACATGTTACACTTAGTAGCGCTTTGCAATGGTTTGGCAAAGAGCAGCCCCAATCCTTCTCTTCTCGGGTCCCCCACAGGCACTCCTGCCCCACCTGTAAGTCCCCAAAGCTTCTTGCTACGTGGGCACTCATGTGTGCTCGCTCCCGAGCCTTGCCTCTTCATCACTGGCTGTGATTGACAGTAGCGCCAATGCCTTTCACTGCTGTATCTGAGCTGATGAGGAGGGAGAGAGCAAAGAAAATCTCAGCTCTTGTACACATTGCTGGACTGAGAACAGGCTCATGTATGTATTTGGAGGGGGCTGTCGGGGTAGCTGCATGCAGAAGATTTTTTACCTTATTGCATCGAATGGAGTAGGGTAAAAAGCCTCCTGTCTTTATAACCACTTTAAATTAAAACTATAGGCAAAACCTTTTTTTTTTGGATAAAGTAAGGAAGGGTCATAACTCCTTTTTTTTCCATCTGTGTCCCACTGGGAAGATTTCCCTTCACTACCTGTCCCATAGCCAAAACAAGTGAGAAGTGAGAGGAAATACCTATAAATTAAGGGAATCCCTTGGGGACCCTCAAGTCACCAGAACTAGTGTCCCCATTGAAAGATTTCCTTCTATTACTCTTCTAAGGACAAGCCAAAATTTGAGATTTTCTTTTACTTTCACTGATAATGGTAACAGGACAAATAGAGAGGATGAATCTCCCTAATAGGGACACAGACTGCAGTAAAAACTGACAGGGAACGCATTGCATCCTGGACTTCCTGGTTTGACACAAGCAGATTGATTTTTACCAAATGTAAATGCACTACTGTGATTTTTTATAAATAAAACTATTCGTACAGGTTTACACTATGGAGTCTATTTTTGCCATTTCGATGTACTACTGACACTGCTGGGGATTGGAAGGAGAGTCCGTCAGAGGCATACAGCCAGGTTTAGCTGTAAAGGCTGGATACCCCTGTTGCAAGGGGAGAGACGTCTGGTGAGTGAAATAGCAGGAGAGGGGCACAAGTGGAGACACAGGAAATCTGCATGCTGTTGCACAACTCCCTGGTTGTAACACCACCAAGTATCACTCCTTTTACTGATACCACAACAAGGACCAGCAAGGAGAGCTGGAGTGCTAGACTAACTAATGAGATACTGCATAATATTTATGGCTTGTTCATTTTAGACACAGATCACTCACATAAATTGAACGGATATATTAGCTTTATATTGCACACAGAGCAGCACCAAAACCCATTTTCTACATAGGTTTAACACCTGCAAAGTTGTTGGTCAAAAGTTTGCTATTTGCGAAATTCGGAAATCCTTGGTTCATCATAAACCCATGGTAGAGGTGAACCCAAATCTCTTCCCTGGCGGTGGGAGCAGATGTTTGCAGTGGAGATATCAGGGTATGACATACAGATTTAGAGGTATAAAATGCTTTTGATTTCAATATACCTGTTAGCAAATAAATTTAATGTGCCAGTTTGATTTTAGACCATCAGCTTTACCTGCATCTAAAACATATATATCTTGCAATTTGCATTCTTTAATTCTGGCCAGACACCTTTTTATAGCAGTGACTTGGCCTGTTTTGTATGTAGTAATGAGTTGCCTCAATGTCAGTAGTCATTAGTTCACCTATGCAGAGCTATCAGATCACCAAGAGACAAGCTTAGCATGAGAAACATGTGCCTGGGGCTTATTTAAAGATAAAATTGCTTCTTGCAGCTTAATCCTCTCTCTAGGTAGGTTTAAGTGATATGTCGGCTGTGGTAAAAAGAAATTCTGGCGGGGTAAATCACTTGTGGTTGAATTTCAAAGTCTGTTCTCCTGCCGTGGGCATCACTATCCTAAATATAACACGATAAGTAAGACTTCAGCATATACCCATACTTAGTTTTGGTGAAATGGCTGTTAAAGTAATGCTAGTAGCTTAAATTGATTATGCAATGTCAAAAATGTGAAAACTGTAACTGACTTGGGTTTAAATGTTCAAGATCCAGGGCTGCTTTCTTCTTGATGCTGGATTCCCCACTTAGTGAGTTTCTGACTTTAAAGTAAACCTGTCATAAATGAAGTATGGAGGCTGCCATTGCTGGTCTTCTTCTAAACATGCTTCCTTCCTGTCTGTGTCTGTCATCGTTACTTGTTAAAGCGGTATTAAATCGCTGTTTTTCTTTCCTCTGGAACCTGCAAGGTAAAGCCATGATGTTCTAGTATGCATCGCATACTAGTACATCATTTGAAACTTACCTTAGAAGGAAGCCCTTCCAGCGGCGAGCTGTCACCGCTGACAAGGCCTCCATCTTCAACCGTCTTCCTTCTGGGTTTGCGGACTCTGGCTGTGTAAGTGGCCGGAGCTGGGATGGCGTCACTCCTGCACGTGTGGGCGGGACCCGACGTTTACGGCACAGGATTTTGAAGGAATTTCCCGGGTGGCCATTCCTTCAGAGAGCATGCGCCGGGGACATAACCGGCAGCACGAATAGTAAATATCTCCTAAACGGTGCTTGTTTAGGAGATATTTATAGTACCTATAGGTAAGCCTTATTATAGGCTTACCTATAGGTACAAATTATGCATGAGAATTTACTCCCACTTTAAGTCACCGACCCAGAATAAGCATGCCATAAATATTTGTCAGAAAAAAGGCAGAATTTTTATCTCTATACGAGTTCCAGGCTGGTAATTCAGGTAGAACTGAAGAGGCTGCATCAACATGACAACCAAGCAACTAGCATTTTTCAGAAGAAATAGTCAGCAATGGCAGCCTCCATGATTCTGTCATGGTAGGTTTCCCCTAAATAGACAGCTACACTTTAAGGAAAAAAGACAAGCCCTCTTCCACTCAGTCCCCCATTCTAAACCTCTTAAGCTATTAGGCTAAGTTGACACCCCCCCCCCCCCCCTCCCCTAGCCAAGTGAATAAATTACCTCTCAATGACTGTGATAGCCGGAAGTATTTGTATCCTCAATGCAGAAATCTCATCTGGTGCTTTCCACTCCTGTGCAATAACTCCCCATAGGCTTAAATTCAGATGTACTCCTATAGTAGAGATACTAGTAGTATGCTCCCCTTCTAGTCAATAAGGAGTGACTGTGCAGGCAGCAATGGCGGAGATTTCTACACCTGGGGTCATGGAGAGGTAAGTAAGCACAGGAATGAAACAGCAGACTCAAATAACTAGTGCCAGTAGAATTGGTACTGGATTGACAGTTTATTCTGAAGATCATTAGATGCTGATCCGAACAGGCCACAAAAGTACAAGTTATATTTCATATATTCAAGCTTATATAATCTAAAAATGCTTTTGTTTTCTAGTAGTCTTTGTATAATGCATTTTTGTTTATCGTCTTTTTATGGCTCTTTTTAGATCATTGATATGCCTGAACACAACCCAGGTGACATGGGTGGAACAATGCGGTTGGGGAAGAGAAAGACTGTTTTTACAGCCACCGATTCCATCCTAAGTATGTACCCATGTTACCAAAATTTCTTATAATATTGTTAAAGCTCAATTGTAGCCCAAACTTTTTTTAGCGCTGTACAAAGTAAGGAAGTGTTAAAAGGTCTGCTGTGTTGTATGTGACCCCCCCTGATTTGTTGTATGTGACTCCCTTGATTTCTCCTCATTTCAGCAGGCAGATACAAATAGCAATATAAAAGTTACAGAAATTCATATATGGCCGCTTTTTTTTACCTGCTAAGGATTTACATTTCTTATTCCTGAAATGTTTGGACACCACAGAGTCAGCCAAGTAGGTTGTTCAATTTGCAAGGGAATTTTCCTTTAGCTTAATGATCAAGGGGAGCCCTGTTGACTTCCATCAGTCAATTACATGCAAGCAAAAATATTTTCTATGGATGAGACTAGGATTTCTTTGCATTTATTAGGCTAAGGGAAAATTCCCATGCAAAGTGAACAACCTATTTGCCTTTAGTAAATCAACCCCATACTCTACATCAGATTACCAGTGGCTGGTGTCAAGTCAAATGAAGGTACTAGTTATATTAAAAAATATATTCAATGATTTATAATGGATAAATAAATGTATGAACCTATTTGTTTGTATGTGCCTGGAGTCTAGCTTTAAAGGGGTTGTAAAGGCGGAAGTTTTTTTTTTTTTTTTTCATCTTAATGCATTCTATGCATTAAAATAAAAAGCATTCTGTGTGCAGCAGCCCGCCTCAGCCCCCCTAATACTTTCCTGAGCCTCATCTCGATCCAGAGATGTGCACAAGTCCCTCGGCCATCTGGGACTCTCCCTCCTGATTGGCTGAGACACAGCAGTGGCCCTATAGGCTCCCACTGCTGTCAATCAAAGTCAGTTAGTCAATCAGTGGAGGGGGCGGGCCGAACCGCAGCTCTATGTCTGAATGGACACACGGAGCTGCAGCTCGGCTCGGTTGCCCTTATAGCAAGCTGCTTGAAAAAGGGAGGGGCCAGGAGCAACGAGGAGGAACCCTAGAAGAGGAGGATCCTGGCCACTCTGTGCAAATCCACTTCACAGAGCGGGTAAGTATAACATGTTTTTTTTTTAGTTTTTTTAAAAAAGCAGACTTTGCAATCACTTTAAATGCTTAGTGGCTGTCCTCTCTGTAGTGTTCTGTCCTCATTCAATGCTGCACATGAATTGTCATACCTGCATGTTTTTCATACGTTGCATCGGGGTCAAGTCCTGGGAAAAAAAGTGTGGGAACTCACCCAAGAAAGTACCTAAAATGGCCGTTTTCTGTGCTAAACAGTGCAAATACCAATATTTAAACTATAAACATGTGGCTAGCACTATTAGCAATTTGTTTAAGTTAATAAAAGTAAAAAAACATATTTCTCCATTTACACGAAGGTCAGGTTAATGTAACCCAGTCAGCACAGAGTTCCTACTTACATCAGAGTCTGCAGAATTCCCCCTTACAGTGCAAGGGAAGGGAAATGCTGCAGATTATGATCTAAAGGGGAACTGTGATATAAGGGGGGGCTCTGGTGATCAGAGACCACCTTCCGCAGAGTAAATACACTAAGGTGGGGGGGGGTCCTGATATAAGGGGGAACCTTTATATCAGTGTCCTCTTACATTATTGTATTCGCTCCTCCTTAAATCAGTGAACCCCCTCCCAAGACTGGCCTGGCAGCACGGTCACTGACCTCCTTACAGGTGCACCGTGCAGGGCTCAATCAGTCAGCTCCAGTTCGGTGGCTCTGATTTTATCCCATAGTCTCTTCTCCACAGTCCACACATGTGTCACTTCTCCCATGACCCCTATCCCACCGGCACTTCACTCTTGAGTCCTCTCCAGACTCCCCCTCAGAGACTGCAGACATGAGATGGTCAGAGATTGCGGACATGATACAAGAGATGGTTAGAGGCTGCGGACATGATGCAGGAAGTGGTTAGAGGCTGCGGACATGATATAGGAGGTGGTTAGAGGCTGTGGACATGATACAGGAGGTAGTTAGAGGCTGCGGACATGATGCAGGAGGTGGTCAGAAGCTGCGGACGTGGTACAGGAGGTGGTCAAAAGCTGCAGACATGGTACAGGAGATGGTCAGAACCTGCAGACATGGTACAGGAGATGGTCGGAAGCTGCGGACATGGTACAGGAGATGGTCGGAGGCTGCAGGCATGATACAAGAGATGGTCAGAGGCTGAAGACATGCTACAAGAGATGGTCAGAGGCTGCAGATATGGTACAGGAGATGGTCAGAAGCTGCAGAAATGGTACAGGAGATGGTTAGAGAATGCGGACATGGTACAAGAGACGGTTAGAGGCTGTGGACAGCCATATTTTAAATGGGAGCAGCTGCCATTTACAAGCAGCCTGTAAATTTACAGGTGGTTGGCAACACTGCGTCACACAATACTGTCCTCCTCTGCCTCCTTCCTTCACCCTCCCCTACAGTAGTGTCCTCCTCTGCCCCCCTCAAGTAGTGTCTTTCTCTGCCCCGCTTATATCATGACCCCCCAGTGCAGTGTCCTGCTGTGCCCCTTTCACCTCTCCACGTCAGTGTCCTCCTCTGCCTCCTTCACCCCCCCCCACAGTAATGTCCTCCTTTGCCCCCTTCACCCCATCCCTGCACAGTAATGTCCTCCTCTGCCCCCTTCACCCCCCCACAGTAATGTCCTCCTCTGCCCCCTTCACCCCCCCCTCCACAGTAGTGTCCTCCTCTGTGGCTGCCTCCTTTTTATATTACCCCCTCACAGCGTCCTCTTCTCTGCTGTTTGCGAGGCGCCGCCACCAAGACCCTCACATCAGTGTCCCCCTCTATGTCTCTGCTGTGGGGAGGCGCCATTGAATAACTGCGCATGTGCCCTCCTGGCCGAAAATGGGCGAGCATGTACAAGCTTTGTAGAGCCTGGTAGGCTTCAGAACGGAGCAGGCACAGTTAGTGTCTGCCACCAGGGCTGGTGCAAGTATTTTTGACACCCTTGGCAAAACCTCATTTTGCCGCCCCCTGGCTCCACCCCCTTTGCCCTGCGCATGTATACAGCAAAAAACCTAGACATGAGTCCCCACTCATGCCCATCAGCTTAAGGTGACCATATTTCCAAACTGCCAATCAGGGACACACCCCCCCCCCCTTCCCAAAAAAGATGATTTCAAAACCCTCGCCGACGATGGAATTCGTCACCCCTTTCCCTCCTGCGTGGCTATCTCTGTTATAGAGCGCTAGGAGGAAGTGATGTCACTTTAGAGCAGCAGTCCCCAACCTTTTTGACATGGGGGACTGATTTCGTAGAAGAAAATTTTGCCAAGGACTGGAGGGGGGGGAATGTGGTTTCAAGGTTGACGGGCGATTCAGTGGCTGTGATTTGTGCAAACGGCTGGTGTTAGCATTTAAATCATCCCGACACCATGCTTGATATAGTGTCAGGATGATTAAAGCACATTATTTCTATTATTACATTGTAATATATAATTAAATAGTTTAACTCACCATAATGCAGAATCAGTGGGAACCCTGGTCTTGTCACTTGCCACCAGATGCAGCGTGCCACTGTCGCCTTCTGCCAGATGCAGCATGTCACTTGCCACTGTCGCCTTCTACCAGATGCAGCGTGTCACTTGCCACTGTAGCTTTCTACCAGATGCAGCATGTCACTTGCCACTGTCGCCTTCTACCAGATGCAGCGTGTCACTTGCCACTGTCGCCTTCTACCAGATGCAGCGTGTCACTTGCCACTGTAGCCTTCTACCAGATGCAGCGTGTCACTTGCCACCATTGCCTGTCCCCAGATGCAGTCTGTCACTTGCCACCCGCAGCTGGCCACCAGATGCAGAGTGTCACTTGCCATCCGCAGCCTGCCACCAGATGCCATCTGCCACTTGCCACCCGCAGCCTGCCACCAGATGCAGTGTGTCACTTGCCTCCTGAAGCCTGCCACCAGATACCGTATGCCACTTGCCACCCGCAGCCTGCCACCAGATGCAGTGTGTCACTTGCCACCTGCAGTTTGCTACTTGCCACCCTCTCTGTCTCTTCTTTTCAGCAGGGCATGCTGGGGGCTGCAGTTTCCCCCAGTCCTCGGGACTATATGTCCCACGATCCTCTCTGCTACTTTTTTATTTATTTATTTTTCCTCTTGCCAATAGGAGAGGAAGGAGAGGAGACAGATAACGAGCGGCGGCTGTGGCAAGCCCCGTCCTGGAGAACACAGCAACACGAGGAGGAGGAGAGGGAGGGAGAGAAAGAAGAGCCTCTTCTCCTCCTCGTGCTGCTGTGTTCTCGGGAGCAGCGCTTGCCAGAACAGTGTAAGACACAGCCGCTCTGATCCTCTGCATTCTGCTCCCCGCTGCTGACAGAAGGAAGGAGAATGGGTAGGAAACAGAGCCCTCTTCTGACAGTGGCGGCTCGAGGGGGGGGGCGGAGGAGGGGCAGCACAGCTTTTCCTTTTTCAAAGGCCAGTCCTGCAGGACGTGGCTGATAAAGGGAACGTCATTCCTGCTGTGGAAAAAGTAGAGGAACGCCGTTCCCATGCGTTCCTGCAGGACTCAAGCCCTGCTTTGCATGTTTGAAATGTGTTTCAGTCTTGGCATAAAATGGTAGAAGAATTCTACAGTGCACAAAATCTTTGAATTCACTGTGATAACCAGCAGTGTCACCCATGGAAAATCTGAGCTTTGTCCACTGCTTTCTTTTGAGTATGAAACATATTTTATATATTTAAAAATATTTTAAGTCTATTCTGTGCCATGTTTTTGTTTTTTCCCCAGGCTAAAAAATACACTCATAATAATAGCTTTACCAAGTTAACCCCTTGGCGCCAGCACCTCCTGGCCATTTAAAGAGTTTAAGATGCCAGGAGGCGGGGCAGGGTTTATGATCATGTGACCGCCGGGATAGGCTATTACGTCGGTCACATGATCAGAAAGGAGGAAGATCGGATTTCTGTTAGCCACTGGTAACTGTGCCAGGAGCGCTCAGGGCATGTGCTTTTGGCACAGCTCTTTTTGCAATATTGCACGCAAATATGGCACACTCAGTGCCAAGACCCACCTGCCGAGAGGCCGCATATTTGTACGCTGTCAGCGACAACAGGTTAAAGTATATGTATAGCCCAACCTTTTTTTGTTAAATTTGTATAAAGTAAGGAAGGATTAAAAAACTTGAAGTTTTTTTTTTTTTTTTCTTGTTACTGTATCCCTGCTGGGGGGAGGTCCATTCTCTCGATTTGTCCTGATGACCATTGTTAGGGCCTGGGGGGGAGGTCTGTCCTTTCGATTGGTCCTGATGACCATTGTTAGGGCCTGGCGGGGTCAATTCTCTCTATTTGTCCTGGTGACCATTGTTAGGGCTGGTGTCGACAGAATTGATTTGACAGTGGCATCAGTTTGAGACACTTCTAAGATCATTCATAATGTATTGAAAAGTGCGTTTGACCTGTGGTTGACCTCCTTCTGACCTGCATTGACCTGCTTCAGGATGGTTTTGCATTGCTATAGGCTTGTATAAGAATGAAAAACCCTCTTAAACAGATGCTCATCAACCCAGACCCTAACCAAGCCAAAAAGTGAAGGGAAGTACAAAGTTTTACAATTGTTAAATGTGTAAAATTTGCATTAGACTATATTGTGTATAGTTGTTTGGACTGATTTATTAGCACTATAAATTTCTATCTATTTTTAGTGAAACTCTACAATAATGCTGAATTTATAGAAGAGCGCCATAGACATCGGTATGAGGCAAGTATTCCTAAAAGGCACATTTTTTAGGCTTTAATTTATAAAAATTTACAACAAAAAGGATAATAAATGAGACAAAGTTTTGAAATTCCTTGGAATCCTGGTGCAAAATCTTTCAGCCCCAGTTATGTGACATACTTTTTTTTTACACATAAAAACTTTCTAGGGTGCCTTTTAGCCCCAGTTACGTGACATACTTTTTTCTGTTTAAAATGAATGTACTATACTTTACATATTTTATGGATAAACAATGCAAACAGATAAGCTGTGTACTAATTTTATCAATTTTTGATAATGTTCTGAACAACCTCCTTTCTTTGTGTAATTTGAATTACATATGCACAGGGGACCACCTTATTGCTCATTCTGTTTTCCATTGCTATGCATTAGTTGTGCTTTACTACTCACACCCCAAAGTAACCCATAAAGAAAATTTCAGGTCCCGGGTAACCCCTTCAAAAACTAATTAAATTGTAGACAAAATGCCCCTTACATTGGTTTTCCATGGAAAGAATGCAACCCTTGCAGTGGTGATCAGATTGCTGTACTTACAGACAACTAAAAATATAATTGGTGCCATCCTACTGGCTGTGCCAAGTGGCACTGGGAAAAGGATGTGGACAGAGAATGGCGATCAGTGCTTTGGGGAGGGATTACTGGAACCAATCCCCCTCTAGCAGCTGGCGGGAGGAAGAAGAGGATTTCAGTTTTAATAATTTTTCCCCCCCCTCTCTACCACAGCAGTCACCCTCTCTTTCCACACCTTTTCTCCCTGCTGCTCAGGGCCCTCGTTGTGTGCTTCCTGCTGTGTGCCTACCATGCTGTATGCCACTCTTTCCTGCAGCAGTGCCGTCTTCCCTTAATCCTGCCAGCTGCACACAGCACACTAGGCACATAGGGGAATGTTTCAGAATGGGAAGTGCAGAAGGGGCCAGTAAATATGTCATATTTAACCTGTTCTGGACTGCCCTGCACAGATATCACAGATATACTGTGGCAGGGCGGCCCTCCTGCACTAAAAAACAAAGCTCAATCTGTGCAATTGTCAGTTTAAGAAACGCAGTGCCGTAAAGCAAAAAATGGCCTTGTCAAGAAAAAGAGGTAAACCTTCCGGGGGCTGAGGTGGTTAATAGCCCCTTCCTTACCTAAATGAACACAGTGTGTGATCTGTGAGTGATAGGTTTGACTTAGCAAAGGGTGTTGTCAGACTTTTGTAGAAAGACTGCTGTTTCCATTCAGGAAGCAAGGGTCCTACTTATAACATGCAGGAAGGAGACAGGCTTTTCCACTCCGGCTGTGGCTGTTTTTTAAAGAAAATGAAGTGTAGGACTTTGTGTACCTTTTTGTTTTGATGCACCAAGAATGCCTTTAGCTTAAACTGAAAGCTCAGTTAGGCTTTCACTGAGAAGAATGTGTACTCAAACAGCAAACAAAGGGGTGTAAAGTTTGCAAAGAGTGTAGCTTTGATCCATAGAGGATGTAGTGTGGGAAGGGCTGGATTTCTGCATAGTCAACATAGGACCTCCCAGTTAAAATTCACCTTGTATAAAATACGTTTCCAGACTGCCATTCTGCCTGCCAGTGCCATTGGGCTGGGTCCTTATTTTGTTGTCATCTTATTTTGTTGGTATAATAGCTTACTGTGTACTAGAACTGAACTGCTAGCAGAGTAGGGTGACAGCTTGCCTTTCTCTTCTACTATTGGTCCTAGGTGTAGGGACAGAACAAAATATCTCCTTCAGCCTCTTCACCCCAACACCCGTGTTCCTTGTGTGGTTTTGGGAGTGGATCTTGTTAGTGTAATACCAAAGCTAACAAGATAAAGACAAACTCCAGTTAATTCAACTTCTTATATATAAGTATGTTCTGTTATTTTGGGGGTAATAACAAGTCACCTAAATGGTCAGTTAGAAGACTTCTAAATAATATTGTTCCTTCCTATACACCGAGGCCAGCTTCCTGCTTACCACTCCCTTCTCCTTCCTTCTCCATTGACTTTAATATAACATTTAATTTAATATAAATTTAAGACTTTAATATTAAATTGTACAGTTAGCAAGGGAATGAACACTGCCCCCCAAGTCTAGGTTGCATCTTAAGGTTAAAGCCTCATGCACATGGAAGTTTAGAGACTCAAAAGTGCACAAGTGTAAACATTCCTGGTGTTTTCCTGCACCTGGAGAGCGTCATTTAAAACAACTTAGTAAGTAAAAACAAAAGAAAAAAAAAACTTTTTTTTAATACATTTTTTAGTTTTTTTTCCTTATTAATCCTTAGTTTATCCTGTTTAGCCCTAACAAATGCGGCCTTCTCCTCCTCTTAGACATTATTCTTCTGCTGATATTTGTATTTCTATTTTGTCATACATTAATATTAAAACTTTTGGTTTTATTTAGTTTGTTCATACCTTTTTTTGTTACATTAAAAAAGTGCAAAATTGCAAAAAAAAAAAAAACTATTTAATTGTAAATAACTTTGCAATGATTTGTACTAGAATCTTATTTTTTGTGTTATTTTTAAATATAAAAATGATAGATATTTAAACATTTTATATACTGTAACTTCTTTTTAAATAACAATGATTACAATTGAAAAAGGTGCATTATTTTAGTTTTGTATCATTTCTTCTATGGAATAAATAAAACAAAAAGAATACATTTTGCATTATTAAACCCTTGTTTGTTCTAAAAAAAAAAAAAAAAAATGGATTACTTTGTTATCTTAAATATTAGCAAAATTATTACCTACACTCGCTGGGAGACAGAGCCTTCTCCTGCTAAGCTCCAAAACTCCAAAGAAAATCAGAGAGTCATCGTCTCTAAACTCATTTGAATCAAATTTAAAACCTTTTTTCTCTAGACAGGCTTTCACTTAATTGTCCCTTATTCCTTTGTTTAATCCTGTGTGTTTGAAAAGCTACCTTTAAACGCACTATATAAAATCAAGTTCATTATTATTAATATTATTATTACTAGTTTGAGAGCTCAAGAGATACAACATCTCATAACTCCTAAGAACTAATGCAAAACTGGAAAAAAAATAGAATGTAATTTTTCTATATATGAAAAATATTGTCTGTTGTTTTCTTTACATTTGTTCCAACTTACATTTAACTATGGGTTTCAGGAGCTGAATGCCTGTTAGAGCAGATAAGCTCTGCTTTTCTGAGAAATATTTTCTTGTATTGTCTGACACTAGGTCCCTCCGTTTATAACTGCAAAAATAATGATAATATAAATATATTCCATCATCATTTTAGCTTTGCTGATGGAGCACGTCTCCTTATTTACTACATATATTATACAAATCACCGGGTGATTTAAATATGCAGAAGACCTTTTCATTTAGTTCTCATCTATAAACCTATATACCTGGTTCACACATGATCAGTAGTTTACAGACCGAAAATTATCACATCTATACAACACTGGTTCTGAGAGCATAAACACATACATTTTGTCATCAAATGTTGGGAGAGTTTAAAGCATAAATTAATCTGGTTCCATTTTATGGGGGAAAAAAATTATAAAATTCCTAAAATTGATTGGTTCTGTGTTGGAATGTTCAGGTGTTTTTTTTTTAACTACTGAAATAATGAGTAATCTTTATGAAGTGTTATTCATAACAGTTTTTTTCTATTTCCCATTTATTGTAAGAAATATGTTACCACTGCAGTAGTTATTCACACTTGTGTGACACTTGTGTTTGGAATGTTGGGAAAATATGCATACCAGTGCCTTTGTGTCGGGCTGAAATTATGATGATGCAGAACAATAAAATGTCAGCTTTTCTGACTTTTTGCTATTCTGGTGTCATACTAAAGTACTTGGTTGGCAATTTTCCAGGAATTAGCAGTCCTACATGTATTCACATATTTCTTTAGCTTTGTGGAATTAAAAATATAAAATGTCTGTCAAATTGAAATCTGTACGGGAAAATGATCTTAAAGTATGTTATGTACTTTGTAGATAGATATAGGCACACTGGTGGTTCTCAGCAAAATATATCCTTTATGACCTTCATCCTGTTGACGTTGAAATACTAAACCTAGTACACTGCTGCAAACTTTTCAACATACCCTAATACTCAGAGGTGTTGGAAGTAGGCTCACTCTCTAATAACCCAAGTAAATATTAACCCGAATGTTGCCTTTTTATACCCATAAATGATCTCCCTAGAAATGTAAGTGCACAAAGCTTGATCCCCAGACACTGGAGATCGTCTTCCTTTCCTTCAGAAGAGAAATAATGAATTAAACAGGTTAAATGCATATTAGAAATAGGAAGAATACTGCTTACCAGACAGGATAGATTCAATGTATATAACTCTACATGGTATAGCTGGCTAGCTTAGTTGCCTAAGTTATAACAACATAAAAAAACATAACTGTTATACTGTGAACTAGTTGTTAAAGCAGAACTTAACTGTATTTGAACAGCACAAATAAAAACACTATTTTAATTAATTTTTAATATTTATAGCAAACAATCCTAAATAATGGCAGATGATTCATGTAGCAATCATTTCCTAAAATCCATCCGCCCTTAGTTTGATAATGCCCCAAAAAAGGGGTGCCAAACTCAATTTCATCACAAGCCGCATCGGCATTATGATTGCCCCCAAAGGGCCAGTTGTATCTGTAGACTAGATGTCCAGAGGACCTCATCCCCCTTACATCAAATGTCAAGAGCCCCCTACCATCAGAAGCCCCCTACCATCAGAGTCCCCCACCCTCCCTTACATCACATTGCACCCCCCCCCCACCCTTACCGTGTGCTGCTGCCAGGAAGAAGCTGGGGGTGGAGCTGGGAAACAGAAAGGTCTGGAGGAAGATCAGAGGAGGGCTTGAGTCAGCTGCTGGAGTCTGCTGAAAGCTGAGACCAGGGGAGGTGGAGACAAGGGAGTACTGGGGCTGCAAAAAGAGGTGGATAATTTGTAGGAGGATTTCTGTCCTCCTCTCTGCAGCCGACTGCTGAGACGGAGGGGAGAAGAGACAAGCCTCTCTGCAGCTGCATGGAGAAGCGCAAAATCTGGCAGAAAAGTTCTGTCCTTCTCTCTGCAGCCGACTAGCCTAGAGGGCTGTATTCGACCCACAGGCCTTGTGTTTGACACATGTGCCCTAGGAAATCTTGGGCATGCACAGTACATTATGCATAGACTGTTGGTACACTTTTGCAAGGTCAGGCTTGCAGGCAGGAGGATGTGCTTAGCTGAGAAAGCCAATACTCCCTCTTCCACATGAAAAAAAAATGTCCATGATGACTCCTGGGATGTATGATATCATTTTGGCCTAGGCCAAAAACCAACTGAAGAATTGCAAAAAAAAAAAAAAAAGTTTAAAACAAGTAAATATAATATATCTTCCTATCTATTTACTAAAGTGGCAGCTTAATCATCAAAAATAGTAATGATTGAGAGAGTAAAGTTCTGCTTTAAATCTAATTAAATTTAGCGCATCAAAGCACTGATCTGGGAGAAACTGTGGTGGAAATTTTTTTAAATACTTTGTGAGGTACTGGACACTGGCTTAGGCAAGAGGAGACAACTTACCTTGGAGAATACTTACTGCCTACCTCCCCTTCCTTCTTTTAGGTGTTACCCACTTTCTACTGCCACTCAATTTTCTTTTTACCCTTTTCCCAGAACCTCCCCCTCCCTCTATTTTTTTTGTATCCACTTTCAGTTTTCTCCGCTTATGCTCTTCCAACAGTAATTATGTACAAATTTGAATTCCTCCCACCCTCGCCTTTGAACAAGTTTCATAGTCAGGGAAAATGAAATAGTGGCAGCTCCCCCCCCCCCCATTTTCGCTTAAAAAATGTAAAAAATTCCAAGTAATATGAAAGTCCTAATATCAGTCTATAACCAAATGTTAGTCATACATGACTGGATTTCTCTTGTTCAGCTTGTGGGCTAAATGAGAGAAAATTATCAGAATTCCCATCCATGCTCTTTAGGAGAATAAAGGAATCACCTCTGTCATATATTACATTTAGGCAGCTGTAGCATCAACAGTTGCCTGATTTCACTAACAGCATCTGCACCTGTTAGGATGCAAGAAGATGAGTGTCACACTCTGCAATCTGCTCATCTTGGGAATTTATTCTGATAGCAATAAAGTGGCTGCATACATACAATATCTCACAAAAGTGAGTACACCCGTCACATTTTTGTAAATATTTTATTATATCTTTTCACATGACAACGCTAAAGAAATTACAATTTGCTACAATGTAAAGTAGTGAGTGTACAGCTTGTGTAAATTTGCTGTCCCCTCAAAATAACTCAACACACAGCCATTAATGTCTAAACTGCAGTACACGCATAAGTAAAAATGTCCAAATTAGACCCAAAGTGTCAATATTTTGTGTGGCCACCATTATTTTTCATCATTGCCTTAACCCTCTTGGGCATGGAGTTCACCAGAGCTTCACAGGTTGCCACTGGAGTCCTCTTCCACTCCTCCATGATGACATCATGGAGCTGGTGGATGTTAGAGACCATGCGCTCCTCCACCTTCCGTTTGAGGATGCCCCACAGATGCTCACTAGGGTTTAGGTCTGGAGACATGCTTGGCCAGTCCATCACCTTTACCCTCAGCTTCTTATGCAAGGCAGTGGTCGTCTTGGAGGTGTGTTTGGGATCGTTATCATGTTGGAATACTGCCCTGTGGCCCAGTGTCCAAAGGGAGGGGATCATGTTCTGCTTCAGTATGTCATAGTACATGTTGGCATTCATGGTTCCCTCAGTGAACTGTAGCTCCCCAGTGTCGACAGCACTCATGCAGCCCCAGACCATGACACTCCCACCACCATGCTTGATTGTAGGCAAGACACACTTGTCTTTGTACTCCTCACCTGGTTGCCGCCACACACGCTTGACACGATCTGAACCAACTAAGTTTATCTTGGTCTCATCAGACCACAGGACATGGTTCCAGTAATCCATGTCCTTAGTCTGCTTGTCTTCAGCAAATTGTTTGTGGGCTTTCTTGTGCATCATCTTTAGAAGAGGCTTCCTTCTGGGAAGACAACCATGCAGACCAATTTGATGCAGTGTGTGGCGTATGGTCTGAGTACTGACAGGATGACCCCCCACCCTTTAACCTCTGCAGCAATGCTGGCAGCACTCGTACGTCTATTTCCCAAAGACCACTTCTGGATATGACACTGAGCACGCCCACTCAACTTCTTTGGTCGACCATGGCGAGGCCTGTTCTGAGTGGAACCTGTCCTGTTAAACCACTGTATGGTCTTGGCCACTGTGCTGCAGCTCAGTTTCAAGGTATTGGCAATCTTCTTATAGCCTAGGCCATCTTTATGTAGAGCAGCTGTTCTTTTTTTCAGATCCTCAGAGAGTTCTTTGCCTTGAGGTGCCATGTTGAACTTGCAGTGACCAGTATGAAAGAGTGAGAGAGTGAGAGTGATAACACCAAATTTAACACACCTGCTTCCCATTCACACCTGAGACCTTGTAACACTGACGAGTCACATGAGACCTGGGAGGGAAAATGGCTAATTGGGCCCAATTTGGGCATTTTCACATAGAGGTGTACTGACTTTTGTTGCCAGTGTTTTAGACATTAATGGCTGTGTGTTATTTTGAAGGGACAGCAGATTTACACTGATATACAATCTGTACACTCACTACTTTACATTGTAGCAAAGTGCCATTTCTTCAGTGTTATCACGTGAAAAGATATAATAAAATATTTGCAAAAATGTTAGGAGTGTACTCTCTTTTTTGAGATACTGTATTAACTTAACCTAAGAAACCACACTCCACAAATGCATTTCACCTCTGATGGGCTTGTTTACAAGGATTGAGTAGGATTTGATAGGATGCAGTCACTGTTTGGCCATAAATTTTCCACATGGCTCAGTTGATTTATAAATCTACTTTTGTCCAATCAGATTTTGTTCAACCAGACGGTATGAATTTTGGCTGATTCAGCAGGAATCGTCTGAAATTTGAACCGTTCATAGTCAGCTTTACTTAGTCAAAGATATAGGTTTTTGGATAATTACTAATTCATAAAATGGTAATGTTTATTCATTTTGTATACTGACATTGGAAGGCATGCTGTTAAGTTTTATTTTGACACCAGCTTTATACTTTTCTTGATATGCATAGAAATAGTTAGCCTGAATCCCAACTGGGAGCCAGCCCTGTAACCTTCCGCCCAACCTTTCTATCCCTTGTTTTTCCTGGCTCTTCGCAGTCAAAGCAGGGAGTCTGACATTAGGTCTTTTTTATTTGGGTTCAAAGCAATTGATTTTTTCAGAGCTAAGCTCTAGTCGGAAGAAACAAGTTTGGAGATTCTGTCACTACAGGTATAGAAATATTAGCAACCCTGCTACTCTGCCCTTCTAACTTGTCTCTGTTGGGCTTTAATTATTCAATGTTTAGCTCCCAGTCTACACACCGTAGAAGATAAAAAGGCCAAATATCTGTTAGAAACATAATATAACATCAGAATGTCCATGTTATGTGTAGAAAAAGCTGATTATTTATGCATAAATGGAAGCTTAAGATGAATACATGTTCTCACCAATTCATTTTCTTTTTTCAATAAGAAAGTTGTTGAACTGATAAATGCTAAAAATATTTTTTCTTTCTGCAATTGGGCTGCATATAAAATCTGCTTAGTCAAAGCCCTTTGTTTCACTGTGCTAATACATCCCCAGATGTCTTTACCAACTTTGAATAGACTACAGATTCTTCAGAAAAATTACAAAATATATATTTTCTGCTTTGCTGATGTTGAGCTCTCTGGAGTCACCTTGTATTCTATGCAGATAGTATTCATATTTCTTATTACCTAAAGTAGAAAAATTAAAAGGAAACATATAATTGTGTACTGGACCAGTTTTATTAAATTTTTTGTTTTCATTTATAAAAAAAAAAAAAAGAAAATCGACTTACTGTATATGAAAAAATCTTTGTAAATACACAAATAAAAAAAAAAAAGTTTTATGGCCATATGCACAAAACAAGGGCAAAGCAAATTACATACCACAGAACACAAAAGTCAAATATAACAATGCTTTTTTAGTACAGGGCAAATATTCCATATATCTTTCACCAATAAACGCATGTGTACATAGAGCTTTTTATTTTCTATAAATCAAACAAAAAAGAACACAAAAGGGTCATTTCCCAAAACTGTTTTGAAGTGTGCTACTACTCTTCACCTTATAATTTACAACATTTGATAGTTTAATCTGAGTTCTCAAATCAGGTTTGATGTAAGCATGCAACATCCCATAAAATACTATAAAAATCTTCCATGGCGTTATACCATTTTTCACCCTCAGCAAGGGCTATCAGCCACTGTTTCCATGGAATCCACCCATCTAGCCCAGATTCTAGTAAATTTTTTAGGACATCCCCTAGCATCATAAGTCATTCTGTATAGGGTAACATTAGAGTTGACCAGAGATTTCCAAGCTGATAATGTAAGGTAATCTGTCCTAATCCAGTGTGTTGCAATTAATTTGCGAACATAGAAAAATAACAGTCTTAGAAGGGTTCTCATTTATTTTCCATAAGCTCATCCTCAATTATTATCAAAAGCCCTATCATAGGAATTCATCCATTCAGAAGGTCCAAAAAGTGTCCACAATAAACGGAGTGACCTGGGACCAAAGGGGGGACTCTTACACTCCCAAACCATATGCTGGAATTAGCCTTCAGCTATCAAACATTTATGACATATAGGAGTATCCCCCCTCCCCATTTTTAACAGTTGAAGAGGCGTATAGTACATTTCGTGTAGCTATCGCAACTGGATCTTCTTGTCTCTGGCAGAAATAACCGTATTCATATAAGAGTTAAGTTCCTCCTTCCAAAGATCCTCCATCAGTTCTGCTATAATAGTGTACCATCTTTCCCTAATTCTCTGGGGTTTTCTTTCTACTGTCAACCCATATAGACTGTATGGACACAACCCCCTCTGACGGGATTTTTTAGGGCACAAACTTCAACAACGTATAAAATAAAACAGTAACTTTATTCACATGTATATATAAAAAACACAAAACAAACCCTAAATATGGGTTAAAATGTCAATGCGGTTAATAAAGGTAATACAGTTGTAGAATACACAAACCTAACCACCTCCATTCTGTATAAAACAGAGGTGTGAACCCAACGTGTTTCAAAAGATTGATAGTTTCTTCTTCAGGGGTATGTAGTTACAATATAAGACTTTTCTAAAATGTAAGAAAAAGGAGGGGTACAGTTAAATTCCATATACATTCATTAATGCATAGTGTTCACAACCTGTATGTGTACATACTGACCCAGTAAGGCCACACAACAGTTACAAGAGAACCGCATCATTTAAAAGCACACAAAAAATGATTGCTGTTGCCTGTTACCGAAGGACCATCTAGGCGAGGAGCTGTACACCATTTTGCTAGACCCACAAGGGGTTAAAGGATGAGGACCCAGTTTGATCAGAAGTCTGCCAAGCAATGTATAAAAACACAGGTTGAAAATGTAGTCTATAGTGGATAGTAAAGTAAAATAAATTCCCTGTTATAACATTTTATGCCTACCTCCATCCATCACAGTGGGGGAATGAGCAGTTTACAGGGGAAGGATGACACCAGCCAGGGATCCTGGAAAATCACTAATTTGAGCATAATCTCTAAAGGAAACAGTTAAGAACCAGGTATTATTATTATACATTTCCTATGTAAAGTTGAACAGGACAAAATAGATATAATGGGCTTACTTTTATTACAGGAAAAGTAGTGTGGAAATAATATTCCTTGGGGACAACTGTAGAATTAGTAATAACCCAAAGTTATGTGTCCAATAATCTGTGAGTAGAGGAAGGGAAAGCCTCCTAAATATCATTGCCAAATCAATACGTGTAAGAATATTTGAGTCCACTAATGCATAGTCCAGAAGAGAAAGTTAGAAAATATATTACCTAGTATCATCCTATGGTGAGAGCGGTCCCTTGGTGCACTGGCTCCATAGGACTGGTCTTCTCCTGGGATCTCCTTATATGTGAGCTAAATTGCAAAGAAAGAGGGAGGGTGAGGAGAAAGAGAAAGGGGAGGGACCAAAAATATACCCCCTCCCCTAGACTCCGTGGGCATACAGGGGTCCTCTAACCCCCCCCCCCCCAGGTAGTGACAGACGGCGTCACTACCCGGCGTCACCCCTCCATCAGACTGCCCGCTCAAACATTGCGGATGGTGTGACGGAACGCCAGCGGAAGACGGCGTGGTGACGTCATTGGCAGGATCACACGTCACATCCCATTGACGAGGGGCGGCGTTCTGCGCTGTAGGCCTGCCAGCACGTTTGTGGTGCCATGAAAACCGGGATGCTTCCCGGCTCCAATGACCAGAAAGAGGGCCGACAGTGCTGCGAGCACTGGCGGCCCCTGTGCGCTGGGTGGGAATAGGGGGATGGGTGAGGGAGGCAGTTCTATCTAGTGGTAAATTTAGGGAACAGGCATCAACAATTACAGCACTGTATGGAGAGCATAGAGGACATTATATATGGCAATATACAAAAATATACAGCAATCCATTACCTAGAAAACAGCGGAGAAAAGCAACTACTTCAATGGCATTATTCCGAATAAGAGGCACGTTAGCTAAACGTACAAAATTGCATTGTTTCTAACTGTCAACAAAATAAAATTGGACAGCAATATAATGTTTTTTTTTCCGTAAATACCATCTATACCTGGTTAATCAACAATCCAGTAATGATATCATGTAGGTATTCTGATAAAGTAATATGCCCCAGATGCCAGATGGGGCTTGTTAAACTGACAGTAGAACACATTGAGAATGAGTGCCTGTGGTCAATCTATCATCAGGGTTCGTCCGATTCGGGGCCCCCTTATACAAAGCCTTCCAAAAAGGGTTTGAATGATAATGATTTATTGAGACCTGGAGGAAAGGTGGCATTTAGTTTAAATATCCACCTCTGTTCTCATTGTAAAAGAATCTTGTTCCAGTCTCTCCCCCCCCCCCCATATACCTGGGTGCACTTAATCCAAAATCACAAAGGAGACTATGGGAAAAATGCCACCATGTATGGAGGCCACATGCCTACCAAGGGGGGGATCTGGGTTACAGGATCTCATACTAGTCAAATGGCGGTATGCTCTTTGCCAAAACTCCATTTTAGGTTTTCCTACATACAAACATGAAGAGTCACACAAAAGGAGATAAACCACCCCATATGTTTTGCAGTTAGCAAAATGTTGTGGTGTGAAGTCCTCACTATTGGGTAGAGTTATAGATTGAGACACATTCATGTATTTACATTAGGGGCAACCTCCACATTTGAAAGTACCAAAATGTTTACAAGGATCTTTAGTGGTGTGTTCACTCAAAACTAGTCTGTCCTTGAGGAACATGGCTCTTCTAAAAGTGAATGCCGGAGACTCTGGCACCATGGGGCCAACTATGGGGTCCATTGTCAGCATGTGCCAATACTTCTGATCAATCCGTCTGATTGTAGAGTGTTGGTTAGAAGCGAGTTATGATGCACATAGGGTTACTTCTTTGTTGAGGGACATAAGTATTATAAGGCAGATCATGCCATGTCCTTTTGAGTGCTTTCCTATATGCCTTTTTGAGGCATGTAGGGGAGTAACCCTGAGAGAGGAGTCTTTCTTTTAATTGGTCAGCCTCTTTTTTTAAAAACAATATCATCTGAGAAATTCTGTCTGATCCTTAGATATTGACTAAACGGTATCGATTTAATCAATGGTTGAGGGTGGAAGCTACTGGTATTCAGAATGGAGTTACCTTCACTGGGCTTTCTGTAAAGCCCACTGGAGAGTAACCCATCTGACCGTTTGTGAATTGGAACTTCCAGGAAGTTGATTGTGTGTAAATCATGTGTCAAGGTACAGCTGAGATTGAAAGTGTTGCAATTTATCAGTTGGATAACATTTTGTAGCTGATCGCTGGAGCCATCCCACACCATAAAGATATCATCAATGTATCTATACCATAAGATCACCCTCTCCATGTGTGGGGCCAGATCTTCTGATATATTGATTATCTGTGCCCACTCCCCCAGGTACAGATTGGCATAGGATGGGGGCACAAGTCCCCATCGCTACGCCCTGTATCTGGAGGAAGTGGGAACCATTGAAAACAAAATACTTTTGCTTCAGAATGAAATGTAATGCATCCACAATGAAATTATTGAGTTTCCATTCATGGCAACTCTTTTGAGAGAGGATATGTTTAACACAAGCTAATCCTTTATCGTGTGGAATGGAGCTGTACAGTGCCTCTACGTCGATGGCAACCAAAGACGCTGTAGGAGGGAGATACAGACCATCAATGTGTTTTAGTAAGTGGATTGTATCCCGTATGTAGTTGGGGAGACTCAAAACATGGGGAACTAATTACAACCCTTTCCCCAGGTCTCAATGAATCTATATCATTCAAACCCTTTTTGCAAGGCTTTGTATCAGGGGGTCCCGAATTGGACTAACCTTGATTATTGATTGACCGCAGGTCCTCATTCTCAATGGGTTCCACTGTCAGTTCAACAAGCCTCCTCTGGCATCTGGGGCATATTACTTTATCAGAATACCTACATTATATCATTATCATTGGATTGGTGATTCACCAGGTATAGGTGGTATTTACAGAAAAAGCTATTATAATGCTGTCCAATTTTTTATGTTGACAGTTATAAACTGTAAGGGATCAACCGGCACCCCGACTGGGTACCTCCGTTGACGGATGCTCCTAGTGCTTCCCGAGGGCTCCAAGCACTCAACCAGACACCAAACCCTCCTCAGACCCCACGAACCGCCGCAGCTTGGTTAGGGTCTCGCCGTCTCCTACCCACCCTGGACCTACGACAAGGCTCCAGGTTCCCATGGGTGAAACTCTCTTTCCCCAGAGAGTACAGCAGGAACAAGAACAAGCTCTTACAAGAGCTTAGTGATTATCCAAGGGAGTATAAAGGACATAGCATATTCCCCCAATGAGAGAAAGGACTCTAGATTGAGGTTGAAGTATAGCTCAACTTTATTGAACAAGAAACAGACTTTTATGCAGTTTTCCCCCACAAGGTTACCGCCCAGGTAGACCTTGTTGAAAACAGGCCCTGACATTCACAATCCAATAAAAACTGATTTTTACACTCCCATACAGTGTACACAAAGATATACAGTGTGGGACAACCCCCCCTCCCCCTTAGCAGCCAATCCACATACACATATACATCCCATAATAAGCTTATCTTAAAGCAGACAGAACAATGTGAGGTCATTAATATTTCACAATGAGACGGGCACAATCCACATTCCCTCCCAATACACAAACAATAGGGAAGTCTGCCAATGAAAGTCTGTGTGTCTCCGACAAGCACATGAAATACACTGTGTAAGGTGGTATTAAATCTTCATATTTCTATATGAGGATATGGTTGACAAATATTACTGTCCCATCTGAAGCAATTCAAACCATTAAGTATCTGCTCCTCACCTCCAGTGACGGTGAATACCGTCACATAAACAATTCAATTTTGTATGTTTAGCTAATGTGCCTCTTATTCGGAATAATGCCTTTGAAGTTGTTGCTTTTCTCTGCTTCTTCCTTGCTTTTTCTTTTTATGTTTTCTAGGTAAAGGATTGCTCTATATTTTTGTATATTGCCATACATAATGTCCTCTATGCTCTCCATTCAGTGCTGTAATTGTTGCTGCCTGTTCCCCAAATGTACCACTAGAAGGAGCTGCCTCCCTCACCCACCCCCCTTTTCCCTTCCAGCGCACGGGGGCTGCCAGTGCTCACAGCTAATCACATGATACAGATGGGCTGTGATTGGCTTTGTCTGTACCATGTGATCACTGTGACCCATGACAGCTAGCAACACAATTGTACACAATGAATGGCATGAAAGGAAGACATCCATTGTTTACAGTTGTCATGTGATCTGATGTGGTCATCACCAATACACTGATCGGTAATCGCCAGTGGACACATCTGGTGACAGATCCTGCCAGAGTGCGGCCAGTGGCATGTTTCGGGAGGATGTCATATGACATCCACCTAAAACGATGAAGGTCACCCCCCAGCCTTCATTTGAAAATTGGCTGGGCAGGAAGTGGTTAAGAATTTGTCACTGCCAAAGCAACAGTTTCTTAAATTGGCAATAGTAAAAACTACCTGAATTTGGTAATGTTACCGACACTGACACAAATGCTTGCCTGAATTAGGCCCAAGTAGTTCTTAAGGGAACTACTTTCAGAAATTTGTCAATAAGGCTATATAGATAATTCTGAATTCATTAAACGGAATTTATTATTTTTTTTCTGCATAATGGCATTGTTTGGAAGGTTTGTTATGCAGTTTTTATTTTCACATCAGCTTTATACTTTTCTTGATATCTAATTTAACATTCTCTAGAAAAATAAAATCAGGCAGGTGCATTTTTTTAGATTTTTCAGTCAACTCTATTTGCCACTAAAAAAAGTATATATTTTTTTGTTCTGACTGATATTAAAAAAAAATTTACAAAAGTGCAAAGTATTGAAATCAGGTGAGAAATGTGAGTCCCTGGTCACTGGATAACCTGGCTTTGTCTGCTGAAACAGAAAGCCAAGGGGGAATTCTGGCAGAGATAATTACCATAAGATAGCTGAAGTAACATTGAGCTACGTTTTACCTGTCATAAGCTGCAGGTGCCATTGAATATATCAGAAGAACCTGTTTCTATGCTACCACTAGACAGGAAACTGAATTTTTCTTTGTCATATGCCCTGCAAAGCAATTGATTCTATTTGTTTACTGTTGCCAAAAAAAAGGACATGGGTACAGAAGCCGTTAAGGGCATTTCTGTGGATTTTTGTAGATAAATGCTGGATAGAGAATGGTGGCTGAAAACCAAAGCATTGATGAGTGTGGAAACTGAAGAAATATTGGGACATTTTAATGTATTTAAGTTGCTTTCACATCATGGCTGTCTTGAAAAGTTGATTATGAAAGATCCTCTGTTGTGAACTGTCGATGACTTAATATTTCATAGATGAAGAGGTGATGTGGTAGAGTGCTGGACCCTGGTGTAGGTTAATATTGCAACATGTACAAGAAAAGAGTTCCAAGATACTGTTAACAGTTCAGATAAAATGTATTCAACAAAGTCATCAAACATTCAAGGCTCTTGAGGGTTCTGAGAAGAAGATATAAGTTCTGCTCTGGTAACTGGTTTAGCAAAGATAACCTTATGCTGTTTTCAGAATGCTAACTCCAGGATTCTCAAACTTTTCGCCTAGACCTTATGTCTAGTAAGGCATCATCAAGCCCTTACAAAGGGTGCTCTTAGAACCCCCAAAATGCATTGATTTACTAAAATTGGAGAGTTCAAAATCTGGTGCAGCTGTACATGGTAGTCAATCAGCTTCTAACTTCAGCTTGTTCAATTAAGATTTGACAAAAAAACCTGGAGCTGATTCGTTTCTATGCAGAGCTGCATCAGATTTAGCACTGTACAATTTTAGTAAATCTCCCCCAGACTGTCTGCAAGAAACTTGCATTGCACCCACAATCTGCTGATCATGGGTGCAGTGCTTTGCAGGCTCTTAGTAAAAAAGAAAAATTATGTACATTTTTTTTTACTTGTGCATTTTTTTTTTTTTTCGGTGTTACTGTACAACATTATAGAGACTTTTATGGCCATTTAACCCCCTTTTTTCCATTATAATTGGCATATCAAAAGTCACACTGTGTACACTAAGCATTTTCTTGTTTTATAAATGGATAACATACAGTAAGTTAAATAATACAAAAGGATTGTTTCCTTGCTAGAATTGTTTTTACATCATCACAGTGCATCTCTTAGATGAGTTGTTCATGACTACGCAAATTTTCTTACAAAGTTTCCCAGTTTCATTTGAACAGTAATGTTTAATGTCAGTTAAACTCATTAAAGTAAAGCTTGTTTGGCTGTACTTCTCCCGTGGATCACAGGAGTGCAATTTGTTTTGCACTACTGTGTCCCATTTTCAGCAGACAGCAGGCTGAAGCTTGCTGTCAGCTGACGTCACAGAGCCGGTCCAGGCTCAGGAAGGATCGCGATCATATGGTTGTGATTTGCCCAGAAACCTAGTCTGGTACCCGGCTCAGCCTCTCAGCGAGACGGCCGCTTCGGCCTCCTCCACAGCTCAGCGCTCCAGTGAGTGCGGTGGTGCAGAGTAGAGAGCTGCTGAATGACATTCAGGAGCTCTCTGCTCAGGGAGCCATGAGAACCGAACAATCAGCGGTATTTGATCACTTGGTTCTCAGTGTTAGAGCCGGCTGCATCCAGCTAGGCAGGTATGAATACAAATAAACAAAAAACTTTAAAGACAGTTTTTGTTTCCATGTTATGCACATGTAAGATAAAACTAATAAAATAACAAAAAGATTTTTCCTTATATACAAATGAAATTTCCAGCCTTGTCATGGTACATCTTTCCAGCCTTGTCGTAATACATCTGTTTATTTGGCACTCATAAGAATACAGTACTTGTCAAATGCATCTGTAGATTTTGACAAGGCCTAATTAACAGAGATTATAAAGTATGTGTAAACCCCAAATCTATTTTGCAGTGTGTTTGCCATCAGGCAGCATTGTCAGCCTGCTGTGTGAGCACCTTTAGTAAGCCAAAGGCCTGCAGACCTGATTGGGAGCCCAATGGTAGGTTGACAAAGCCGCTACCAATTCAGAGGCAGCAGCTTAGTGTTATCAGCCTGCACCAGGAAGTTCTGTTACTAGCAAGATCTCCAGGTGAACAACTACATAAAAAATTTGCTTAAGAAATATGTATAATGTATATAGTGGGGTTGATTTACTAAAGGCAAATAGACTGTGCACTTTACAAGTGCAGTTGCACTCATTTTCCATAGTAAATGTAATGTAGTAAAGCATCACTTTGTAAAGAATACCCAATTAGGTGCAAGGAAAAAAAAAAAACACATTTTTCTTGCATATGATTGGATGACGCAAATCAGCAGAGATTTGTCACATTTATTAAACTCTGGGGAAAATGAGTGCAACTGCACTTGCAAAGTGTATGAGCTATTTGCCTTTAGTAAATCCACCCCAGTAAGACATGACACCAAATGTGAATTAAAATAGATTTACCTTTTTTGTTTGATGGTCTACCCCATGTTTATCATATACTATTGTAGCACCCTACAAGGTAGGTGCTAGGCAAAGTATAATGAGCCTTGGCTGCCTAACAGCAGGGCCATAATTTTCAGCTGGGCTGTCATGTCTCCCAGGTGTTGCTATTGAGACTGGGGAGTCTCCCCACTGGCTCCATGAGAAGGGTTCTCATTGGGCAGTGGAGGAAACCCAACAGTTGCCCATCCAGGCCTGTATCTACCCCAGAAAGGCAGATTCTGCCGCACAGGATTCTGGGAGTGGGTATAAGTTTGAGGGGAATGCATGACGCACTGCCTTTGGTGGGAAGCAGAGTCCCAGGAGGGAGAGTATAGCTGTCTCTCCTCCTGTCAGAAGGATCTCGTGTCTTGGGCGGCTAGCCTGAGGATACAGAGAGAGCTGAGCTGCAGAGAGGATCCGGTGGGTGTGCCGAGGACCAGCGGAGTTGAGGGGGCCCCAGTTTCAGGGAAGCATTCCAATTTCGTGAGTACTGTAACTGCCCCTGGGGGTCTGCCTAGCTGAGAGGGGACTGCTCCGGTGAAGGCTCAAGGGATCCAGGAGCTAGCTAGCGGTAAAGGGGGTGCCTAGTGAGAGGACCCTGAAGTGTCAGAGGGGGTGCCTAGTGAGAGGACCCTGACCTGTCAGAGGGGGTGCCTAGTGAGAGGACCCTGAAAGTGCAAAGGGGGCACCAGCGGTTGGGCCCTGAAGAGTTAATGCGTACAGCGTGTAGTGTACAGTGTTGAGAGTTGCAGCAGCACAAGCAGTTACAAGGAGCTACCCCAGTCAGTGAAGGGCTGGAGGAAGCTGTTCACAGGACTTTTGAGCTTAATAGAGTGTCAAGAGTCAAGTTTCACTACAGTCCAGGATCTTTTGAGTTAACCAGTGGTGTTACAAGTCAAGTTCTAGCACAGTGCAGCAATAAAGCATTTTTCAAGCGTTAGTAAGCGTTGGTCGGCATCCAGCTGGCATCAAGACAGCGCTAACAGGTATTTTTCTACAAAGTGTCCCAGTTTTACCTAGTTGAGCCAGAGGAGTATCCCATTCATTCCTTTCTCCCATCCCTAATATAAAATAAACAAAACAAACCAAAGATGCCGGAATGGTCATTGTCTCAACTCTCACACTTAGGTACTCAGCTTAAATGGGCTGAAGGTGTCACCGGTAACAATGGCAGACCAATCTCAGGCCCAATGCCTGTAAAACCTGCTACACTATTTAAGCGAATGAATAATATGCTTACAGATTCAAACTTTCTTTGGCACATTTTCAAGGAGTTTTGCTTTGCAACCTGTTTGTGCTGTGATCCACAATTGTTATAGAATATGTCATATAAAATTATTTTAATGAGCATTACTCTAGGTAACACACTTTCTGTTATTCCTGTACATTTTTCTTTTATCTGTTGCTTGTCATGGTCATCTGTTTTGATCATAGATACAATATTTTTTCACAGATGGAGACCAGTTTCTTTTACCTACAGAGTTCTCTTTTTTAACATTGTCAGTTTTGGTTGATATGATCATGACACAGATCCAGTTTGGGATCTAGTTCTATTCAGGTAGCTTGTGGTTCTTGCTATAATATTATTTAAGTTACTTGCTAGCTATTTTTATGGTTTAATATTTTATTACAAATGCTTACTGTATATAAATAAAAAAATGAAAGATGATGTAACCAAACAGTGTAAAAAAATTAGAAAGAAAAAAGAAAAAAAATTAACTACATATCTTTCCAGTTTCTTGAATCAGGAAGGCTGGCGACTCGGATGCTCTTGAATAAAAGTACTTTCTCTTACGTCCTCCGACAGTCGCCGCCTCTTCATATTCGTCACATATGGGTATTAGACTTTGCTCCGAAGGAGTAGCTAGGCAACAGAATATGTTAACATTAAAGCTTTTAACATAACCCACCCTCAAGGGGTGGTCCCCTCAGTCAATACCCTCCTACTTCCTGCAACCATATCTCAGTTTCAATGTCTAGCTTGTCAGGAGTGGCTGGCTCTCTCTGTGCTGGGGCTTTGTGCCCCAGACTCTTTCTTCTTTTTTGATTTTTTGTTTTAGTTTTCTCTCTACCTTTACTTAGCTGTTCTTTTTGTCAGCATTAGTTAGTTCTTCTGATGAAGAGGATCATGCGGGCTGGGTCTCAGGCTGATCCCCCTGGTCGCAGGTCGTGGGTCAGTGGCTTCCCAGCCTGCCATCGAGCGTTCAGCCAGGTAACGCTCCTGGCACAGTGAACGACCCATCCCTGTTCGGTGCAGGGATGATTGGTGAGGTGGCTACCTCACTGGACGCTGTGCGGTTTCTTAACCCCCATTTTGTGCGTCTTGTATGCGACTCTCCCTGCCTCATGTGCAGCGGCTTGTTCGCCTGTGCGGGTCCCCCACGCCATTGTGAGGTAAGTGTATCTATGTGGGGACCTGTCTGTCTGGGGGGGTGTCAGTCTGGGACTGTGTAACCTGCCTCTGTTCTCACTGTTTGTCTCCCTATCACTCGGCTGCATGCTGTGGGCTGCAAGGGGGGGGGGGGGAGCTGTGTGACACTATCTGTGTCAGCTTTGTCAGTGTGAGAAGCTGTGTGCTGTGGGGCATGTTTTGTGGCATGTTTGGGCACTATACAGCGATCGCTGCGGCGATCTACCATGTTTTTTTATATATGGATGAAATGTGTGCATTACTGTACTGTGGAGCGGCGGTTTTCGGCGCCAAACGGCGCCATTTTGCCTACACTCGCTCCGGCTGCATGTTCTACATGCATGGCGGCCATTTTCTTGTAGCCTCCCATAGGCTTTAATAGAGGATCGAGGCAGCAGCAGCGGCGAGGGTCTCCTCAGGTTATATCCTTCTTATCCATTGCCTGTGTCAGTTTTATTGTCCCTGTGGGGGTCTCATTGTGCTTGTGTGTGGTGCGGTGGGCTGCGCTCGCCGCGCTTGTTAAAGGGGCAGTTAACCCTTTATTATCCGGCATTTGATATTGCAATGGATTCTCAGGAGGGCAAATTTCCTACCGCCTTGGTGGAAAGCCAGGGGACCGCTGTTTCCCCCTCAGGGGGGGATTTAGCCACTATTGTGGCTGGCCTTGCTGCTCAGGTGCAGATGCTGGTGGCTGCTCAATCTACTAAGAGACCCAGAGTTTCTCTTTCCTCTGATTCTGAGGGTGAAGGTGATGGGGCTGTTATGGCGGGGGTCTCCTTATCGGGGTCCCGCTCCTCCCTGGATCTAGTGGGGTCCGAGGTGGAGGCTGAAGTTGAAGGGGTTGATAATTCTCCCCCTGGCTCGCCTGAAGAGCTTGCAATCATGGATGAATTGATTGCTTCCATAAAGCAAACACTGCGTTTGCAGGATGAAGTGTGTCCCCCCGCTGCCTTGGCGGCTTATGGGACGCAGAGAAAACGCAGGACGCCGCAGGTTTTTCCCTGCAATGATGATTTTCAGCGCGCTATTAAGGAACAATGGCGCAATCTACGCAAACCTTTTGCTGTGCCAAGTAGGTTCAAGTTGCGTTATCCTTTCTCGCCTTCCACTGATGAATGGTGGTGTGTGCCACCCCCGGTGGATCACGCAATTGCGGTTTTGAACAAATCCACTGCGATTCCTGCAAAGGATTCCCCAGTGTTCCGTGATGCCACGGATAGGAGATTGGAGTCTCTTGCCCGTCATACTTACTCTGTTACGGGTTCTAGGCTTAAGGCTCTGTTTGCCTCTCTCATGGCGGCCCAGGCTGTCGCAAGTTGGACGCAGATGCTTAGGCGCGTCCTAGTGGCCGATTCGGCCTCGCCGGCGACCCTGGATATGGTGGATCAAATCCACCAGGGTGTCATGTATCTGTGTGATGCGGACTTGGACTTAGTCCCGTTGGCTGCACGTGTGCACAGCGTGGCGGTGTTGTCTCGCCGCCTGGTTTGGTTGAAATGTTGGTCGGTGGACCAATCTTCACGTAAGACCTTAGCCAATCTGCCTTATGATGGGTCTCGCCTTTTTGGGGAGTCCTTGGATGTGTTGATCAAGGGGATCACCGGAGGTAAGAGCACTCTCTTGCCCCATTTCCCCAAGGCTAAGGGGGCTTCTGGGAAGAAGCATGCTAATTTTCGGCCCCCTCAGGGGTCCTTTCGTGCCTTTCGGTCACACTACAAGGGCAAACCGTTCAAAGGTCAAGGCTCTCAGAAGAAGCCCTGGTCTGGGAAACAGAAGTCCGGTCAATCCGGATCCGCAGCCCATAACAGTGCGGCCTGAAGGGGCGCCCTCACCCAGTTTTGGGGTGGGGAGACGCTTGCTCGGTTTTTCTTCAACCCTGGTTGGCCCGCGTGCGGGACAGATGGGTTCAGGAGATCGTTCGATCTGGTTACAAGATCGAGTTTTCTCTCTCGGCCGGAGAGCAGATTTTTTCCCTCAAATCTTCAACTGTCTCCAGAGCGTTTACGGGACCTGCACCTGGCGGTGCGGGACCTGAGGGCTCAGGGAGTGGTGGTTCCGGTGCCTCATCGGGACAGATTTCGGGGGTTTTATTCCAATCTGTTCACCGTGCCCAGGAAGGAGGGCAAGGTTCGTCCAATTCTGGACTTGAAGGCTCTAAACCGCTCGGTGCGGGTTCGCAAGTTCCGCATGGAATCCCTGCGGTCGGTGGTGGCTGCCCTGGTTCCGGGGGAATTCATGGCCTCCATCGATTTGAAGGATGCGTATCTTCACATCCCCATTTTCGAGGGTCACCGGAGGTACCTTCGATTCACCATTGCGGAGGATCACTACCAGTTTGTGGCGTTGCCTTTTGGTCTCGCCTCGGCTCCGCGGGTTTTCACCAAGGTGCTTGCACCGGTTCTGGCATTATTGAGCGCCCAGGGCATTTCTGTCCTGGGGTATCTGGACGACATTCTGGTTCGGTCTGCGACCAGCCAGGGTCTGGAGAAGGACCTGTCTGTCACGATGAAAACTCTGCAGGAGTTTGGTTGGACGACACTGAGTCCGTCGGTTCGTCTTCCCTACCTGGGAATGATCCTGGACTCGGTGCAGGCGAAGGTCTTCCTGCCGGAAGACAAACTCAGAACTCTTCAGGAGAAAGTCAGGTCCCTCAGGGACGTTCCGCACTCGTCTCTGCGGACGTGCATGAGATGTCTGGGATTGATGGTCTCGGCCTTCAATTCGATTCCCTTCGCCCAGTTTCACACGCGGGGTCTCCAAGCGGAGATCCTGTCCATGTGGGACGGGCGACCTCAATCTCTGGATCTTCAAATCTCGTTGAGTCATCGCACCAGAAGAGACCTTCTGTGGTGGCTCCAGTCCCCGATGATGTCCGGGGGCAAGTCGTTTCGTCCTATCTCGTGGACGGTAATCACCACGGAGGCCAGCCTGTCGGGCTGGGGTGGTGTTCTGGGCGTTCTGTCCGCCCAGGGAACTTGGTCGGAGGGGGAGTCCTCCCTTCCGATCAACATTCTGGAATTGCGTGCAATAAATCTCTGTCTTCATCGCTGGACGGACCGGCTGCAGGGCTGCCCGGTTCGGGTGCAGACGGACAATGCCACGGCGGTGGCCTACATCAACCACCAAGGGGGCACCAGGAGTGCCCGAGCGGCTCGAGAAGTGGCCGACATTCTGTCTTGGGCCGAGACTCATGTCCCGGCGATAACGGCGATGCACATTCCGGGGGTGGAGAACTGGCAGGCGGACTATCTGAGTCGCCAGACCCTGGATCAGGGGGAATGGTCTCTCCACCCGGCTGTCTTCCAGATGTTGTGCGCGAAGTGGGGTCTTCCAGTTGTGGACCTGTTCGCGTCTCGTCTCAACAACAAGGTTCGTGGCAAGGACGCGCGACCCTCGGGCAGACGCGTCGGACGCGTTAGTGGCCCCGTGGCATCAGTACAAACTGATGTACACGTTTCCACCGATTCAGTTGCTGTCCAGGTTCCTTCGCAGGTTACACTCGGAACGCAGCACGGTGATTCTTGTGGCACCGGACTGGCCTCGCCGGTCCTGGTACGCAGACCTCGTGAATCTGGCGGTCGACGCCCCGTGGTGTCTGCCTCTTCGAGACGATCTCCTGTCTCAAGGGTCGATATACCATCCTGCTTTACAGTCGCTGGCTTTGACGGCCTGGCTGTTGAGACCGAGGTCCTGAAGGAGAAGGGTCTCTCCCCAGAGGTCGTTCATACCTTGATCAACGTGAGGAAGTCTTCCTCGGGGAAGGTTTATTACCGTACTTGGAAGGCCTATTTTGCCTGGTGTGAGTCCAGGGGGTTTTCACCCCGCATGTACTCGGTTTCCCGAGTGCTGTCCTTCCTTCAAACAGGTGTCGATCAGCGTTTAGCGCTGGCTACGATAAAGGGTCAGGTGTCTGCGCTGGCCGTTCTGTTTCAACGTCCCGTGGCTTCCAACTCCTTGGTTGGCACTTTTGTTGAGGGAGTGCGGCATCTGGTTCCTCCTAGGAGGGATCCTCTGCCCCCTTGGGACTTGAATCTCATTCTATCTGTGTTACAACGTGCTCCTTTTGAACAGATCAGGGAGATCTCGTTGTCTATGTTGTCCAAAAAGGTCGCCTTTTTGGTTGCGATCACTTCGGCTCGCAGAGTGTCGGAGCTTGCGGCTTTGTTCTGCAAGTCTCCGTATCTGGTTATTCATTTGGATAAGGTGGTCTTACGACCTAATCCTTCTTTTCTTCCGAAGCGAGTTTCGGAATTCCATCCTAATGAAGATATTGTCTTGCCTTCGCTGTGCGCGAAGCCTAAACATCCAAAGGAGGTGAGACTACATTCTTTGGATGTTGTTCGGGCGATAAGGGTTTACCTTAAATCGACTGAGTCTTTTCGAAAGACGGACTCCTTGTTTGTTCTTCCTGAGGGTCCTCGGAAGGGCATGGCGGCGTCGGCCTCTACCATCGCCAAATGGATCAGGCAGACCATTGAACAGGCCTATGCCTTGCAGGGGAAGGTTCCCCCTGTGCCTGTGAAGGCGCACTCTACTAGATCTCTGAGTACGTCTTGGGCCTGTCGTCATGGGGCTTCTGTAGCCCAGGTGTGTAAGGCGGCGACTTGGTCGACCGTACACACTTTCACAAAATTCTACAAAGTAGATGTTCAGGCATCGGCGGATGCTTCTTTTGGCCGCAAGGTTCTTAGTGCGGCAATTCCCTAGGGTCCCTTGTTGGGGACCTCTGGCTGTTGGGATAAGTTTTTTATCCCCTGGTTCTTTGTCTTTTCCTGGGTTGTTGCTCCTGTTGAGCAATTATTTTTCCTGTAGCCCAGCTGGTTTCCTTCCTTTGGTAAGGTTCCTTTCTTTGATGCGGAGACTGCGTTGCCTTTCGGCGCGGATGCGTTTCCCACCCCTCATGTTTGCACTGCTTTGGGACGTCCCCATATGTGACGAATATGAAGAGGCGGCGACTGTCGGAGGACGTAAAAGAAAACTGAATTTTTGTAAAATCTTACCTGTAAAATTCCTTTCTCTGAGTCCTCCGACAGTCGCCGCCCCGCCCCTCTTTTGGGGTTTGGTTGTATACTCTACTGCTATTCCACTGAAACTGAGATATGGTTGCAGGAAGTAGGAGGGTATTGACTGAGGGGACCACCCCTTGAGGGTGGGTTATGTTAAAAGCTTTAATGTTAACATATTCTGTTGCCTAGCTACTCCTTCGGAGCAAAGTCTAATACCCATATGTGACGAATATGAAGAGGCGGCGACTGTCGGAGGACTCAGAGAAAGGAATTTTACAGGTAAGATTTTACAAAAATTCAGTTTTTTCTCTTTCATTCATTGACGGACACAGCTTCATATCATCATTTGACAGATGGGTTATGCTGCTCTTCCTAGGAGTTGGACACAAGGCCGTAAAGGGTTAGTAAAGCTTAACTACGCCTATAGGGCAGTCCCAGGTGGTATACTCCCACTTCCTGCTCTAGGATCTCAGTTTTTTCTGCCTAGTCAGGAGTAGCGACCTAGCTCCTTGCTGGGATCTCTGGTGCTAGCATTTTTTCCTTTTAAACTATTTTTTTTTCTTTTTGTTAGTTTTTTTCTACAATCAAGCTGTTCCTGTGAGAACTACAATCAACTGCCGTACTGGGTGACACACTGGATATTATAGATTCTTACAGTCTTCCCAGTTTGGCCAGCGAGCTTATGCACGCCTTAGCTCCGCGCTAGGTCGGCGGCGACATGGTCCCACGGGAAGGACTGGCCCGTGAGTGAGGACACCTCACGAGGATGCAGAGGACCTGGTAGCGGCCCCAGTCACAGCATTTCCCTGGGCCGCAGCCCTTCCCATTCTGTGATGGGGAGGTGATTTGTCCTGAGTGACCCCTACCTGGCTCCAATGGTATGGTGAGTAGCTTCCCTCTCTCCCTCGGGAAATTTGGGGTGAATGCAGGGCCGTCCCAGGATTGGTAGGTCTCCCAGGGTCCTTCCCTCCCACATTTCTTCCCCCTCTCACTAGCGGGTTCCCCTTGTATTGGCTTCCCTCCCCTACTTCCGGGAGGTGCGCTGATGACTTTAACAGTGTATAGTGCTCTGTCAACTCAGTGAGGTGAGGTGAGTTGGGCCTGTTTAGGTGAGGTGGAAAAATATAGTCACATCCAGACAGCTCCATGTGGGTGAGCGGCCGGATGCCTACCTTGGGGTGCTGTGGAGGGTCCCTATGAAGCCCCCCTGACTGTGTGCTTGCCTCGTGGTGTCTGTGCGCCGCCGGCTGCACCGCCATTTTCTTGTGGCCTCATGTGCGGGCGTTCAGCTGTCATTTTCCCGGAGTCGGTGGCTATGTTTTCGGTGGTTCTTCTATAGAGAGCGGCGCCCATTTTCTTGTAGCCACTCTGAGCGGCGCTCAGCAGGGGGCCTCGAGGGTCAGCACAGCCGTTTTCTGTTCCTTCGGATCGGCGTGCTACAGGCTTGGCGCTCAGCAGGGGGCCTCGAGGGTCAGCACAGCCGTTTCCTGTTCCTTCGGATCGGCGTGCTACAGGCTTGGCGCTCATTCTCCTTCTCTCCCTGCTCTGCTGAGACACGTTGGTGGTGAGTCCTGGGCGGTATCTCCCAGGCTGTTCTTCCATTTCAGTGGTACTGGTACTTGTAGTTCCACGAGTATCAGCGCTGCTGGGGTTGTTTCCTTTTTCACAGCCTATTGTATATATTTTACTGTGATTCTTTCCTCTCACTGTGACACCAGGGTATCATGGAGCCTGCAGAACATATCTCACCACCGGACCCACTCTCAGAGGGGGGATCCTCGGGGTCCCACTATGCTATGGTGGTCATGATGGTGATCCTGCAATCTTTAGTGTCTAAAGTGGACATGGTCCTACAGAAAAGACCTTGCAAAAAGCGCCCTGTTTCCTCTGCTTCCTCAGATATTGAGGCTGATTTGCCCGCCGCGGCTGCAAGTCACACCATGGGGTCCGCGTCAACGCACTTCGATTGCTCTGATAGTAAGGATGACTCCTCTTTCACCACCTCTACGCAATAAAAAGTGCTTGTAGAGGCACTGATTGTGTCAATGCGAGAAACTTTAAAAATGCTGAACTCAGCAGATTCTGCCTCGGCTGCTCCAGTGCACTTTGGCACCCGTGGGCCATCCCAAGTGACTTAACACTGACGGTGTTTGCCATAACCTTGGTTTCTCAGACCTTGACAGAGTTGGGGAAGCTTTTACGCCAGGATTTGAAAGAGGGTTAGCACCCTCATGAAATGGCGGACCCGTTAATACAGGGGTTGCAATATACAGTATTTGTGATGTCTCTTTGGATGCAGCCCCGTTAGCCTGCAGGGCGTTGGTGCCATCGGTGACTTTACGCTGCATGATCTGGTTGAAATGTTTGTCTGCGGACCAAACCTCCAAAAAGGTTCTGATGGATCTTCCCTTTGTAGGGGAACCCCTGTTCGGAGCCTCCATGGAAGAGATCATAAAGGGTCTCACAGGAGGCAAGAGCACTTTGCTTCCGCAGGTTACTAAGAACAGAGAGCCTCGCCGCAAATGTGGTCCGGTTTTTTCGGCTTACAAGTGGCCCTTTTCTCTCACGGAGTCGCAAGACAAGGGTTCTAAATCCTCTCACCCCTTCACAGGGGTGGCAAGTCCAAGGCGGGCTCTTCTGGCCTTGCGGACAAGCCCTCCTCTGCCTGAAGGGACGCCCTCACCCATTCTAGAGGTGGGGGGACGTCTTTGTTTCTTTCCGGATCCATGAACCTCATTCATCCAATCAACTCGAGTTGATTGGATCCGGTTACAAGATCGAGTTTCGATCCTTGCCCCCGGCAAGGTTCTTCCCTTCCAATTTGCGTCTTTCTGCGGATCGACTTCAAGGCCTTCTAGGAGCGGTACAGGATTTGTTGTCACAAAGGGTAATAGTCCCAGTTCCAGAGTCTGAACTTTTTTAGGGGTTTTATTCAAACCTCTTTACGGTACCCAGGAAGGATGGGAAGGTTTGTCCAATCCTGGATCTCAAGGCCCTGAACCACTTTGTGCGAGTTCAAAAATTCAGAATGGAATCCATTCGCAATGTGTGGCTTCACTTCATCAAAGGGACTTTATAGCCTCCATCGACATCAAGGATGCTTACCTTCATATCCCGATCTACATCGGGCATTAGCGTTTTCTTTGCTTTGCCATATGCAAGGAGAAATATAAATTTGTGGTGTTACCCTTTGGTCTCGCCTCAGCTCCTCGGGTGCTCACAAAAGTGTTGGCTCCAGTGTTAGCCTTGCTCAGACAGCGGGCAATTTTGGTACCTGGAGGATCTTCTTCTGAGGGCGGAATCATCATCTGTCCTGAAGGAGGATCTGGAATTCATGGTGAGAACTCTGCAGGAGTTTGGCTGGACTCTGAATTTTCAAAAGTTAGCCTTGATCCCGTCCACCAAGTTGGACTTCCTGGGGCTGACTCTGGATTTAGCCTTAGCCCGGGTGTTCCTCCTGGAAACAAAACTCTTGAAATTGCAGCATGCGATTTGGCTCCTGCTATCCAATCACTTTTCGTCTCTCAGAATTTGTATGCAGGTGCTGGGCCTGATGGTCTCCACCTTCGAGGCTGTCCCATTCGCTCAGTTCCATACCAGAATTCTGCAAAAGGAGATTCTAACCAAATGGGACAAGGATCCACAGTCTCTGGACAATTTTATCCTTTAAAGTCGACGTGCAAGAGGATCTCTGCTTTGGTGGCTCCGCTCCCCAGCGCATCGACAAGGGAAATCCTTCCTCCCTCTGTTCTGGACAGTGATTACCAGGGACGCCAGCCTGTCCAGGTGAGGAGGGGTCCTGGGCATGGATTCAGCCCAAGGGTTTTGGTCTCGAGAGGAGTCCATTCTGCTGATCAACATCCCGGAAATATGAGCAATCAGGCTTGGTCTGTCCCAGTGGACGGATCGTCTGCAGGGGTGTCCGGTAAGGAATTGGTCAGACAACGCCAGAGCTGTGGCATATATCAATCACTAAGGGGGCACCAAAAGTGCCCTAGCGGCCAGAGAAGTGTCTGGTATTCTAAGGTGGGCAGAACACCTTGTTCCAGCACTCTCTGCTGTGCACATTCCAGGGGTGGAAAATTGGCATGCGGACTACCTCAGTCGTCAGGCATTGTGTCCTGGCGAATGGTCTCTTCATCCAGAAGTTTTTCAGCAACTGTGTCTCCGGTGGGGGACCCCCAATGTGGACCTGTTGGCCTCTCATCTCAACCAGAAGGCTCTAAGATTTGTTGTGAGGTCTCGGGATCCTCTGGCAGATGCCGCAGATGCTCTAGTGGCTCCTTGGGGCCAGGAACATCTGATTTATGCATTTCCTCCAATACAACTTCTGTCAAGACTTCTGCGCAGAATTGAGGCAGAAGTTATTCTGGTGGCCCAAGACTGGCCTCGTCAGTCCTGGTATGCGGGCCTGGTAAGGCTGGTAACCGATGCCCCTTGGTGGCTTCCTCTCAGAGAAGATCTTCTGTCTCAACGACCGATCTTCCATCCTGCTTTACAGTCGCTGGCTTTAACGACCTGGCTATTGAAAGCCAGGTACTGAAGGATAGGGGTTTGTCGGAATCTGTGATTCCTACTCTGTTAAAAGCTATAAAATATATTTTTCAAAAGATTTACCATCAAGTTTGGAAGTTGTATAATAATTGGTGTGAGGATTGGGGGGGGGGGGGTTCCCCCTGTTCTTTTTCGGTATCACGTCTGCTGGAGTTTCTACAAAAAGGTGTAGATCAGCATTTGTCTCTGGGCACCATTAGGGCTAGATTTCAGCCTTGGCAATTTTCTTCCAAAGGCTGTTGGCAACGAATTCCTTGCCTTACACCTTTGTGCAGGGAGTTTACTATTGGGCCCTCTGGTGCGGTCCCTAGTTCCTCAGTGGGATCTTAACTTGGTACTGTCGGTTCTACAAAGACCGCCTTTTGAAAATGCTCGTGAAATTCCTCTACTTACCTTGTCACAGAAAGTGGCTTTCTTGGTGGCTATAAATTCTGCATGCAGGGTCTCGGAAGCTGGCTGTGTTGTCCTGTAAGTCGCCTTCTCTTGTGGTTCACAGGGACAAAGTGGTGCTTCGTGCCTGTCAGTCGTTCCTTCCTAAGGTCGTTTCGGGGTTCCACTTGAATGAGGACATTGTGTTGCCTTTGTTATGTCCTAAGCAATAGCACCCAAAAGAGGTTGCTTTGCATTCTTTGGATGTGGTCCGGGCCATCAGGTTGTACTTGATGGCAACTGAGCCTATCCGGAAATCCGATTCCTTGTTTGGTCTTACGGATGGTCCTTGTAAGGTGCAGGCTGCATCTGCTGCGACCATTTCCAGATAGATTAGTTAAACGGTGGTGCAAGCCTATTGCATTAAGGGTCACGTTCCTCCTTTTCCTGTTAAGGCACATTCCATGAGGGTGCTTATTGCCTCCTAGGCCTTCTGTCATCAGGTGTCAGTGGTCCAGATTTGCAAAGCGGCCACCTGGGCATTGGTACACACATTCACCAAGTTCTACAAGGTCAATATTTTTGCATCTGCAGATGCTGCCTTTGGCCGCAAATTTTTGCAGGCCACTGTGGCAGAGTCTTCTGCCTCTTGAGGGTGTTTTTTTTTCTGGTAGTGAGCTCCAGTTGTTCCTGATTGGCTAAGTTTAGCCCTTTTTTGGGGGGGAATTTTGTTTATTGCTGTGTTTTTCCCACCCCTCAATCTGATACTGCTTTGGGACGTCCCATCTGTCAAATGAAGATATGAAGCTGTGTCCGTCAATGAACGAAAACGAAACTGGATTTTCATCTTACCGTAAAATCCTCTTCTCTGATGTTCATTAATGGACACAGCACCCACCCCTCTGTGGAGTTGGGTTATGTATTCTTCTGACACTGCTTGTTACAAAACTGAAATCCTAGAGCAGTAAGTGGAGTATACCACCTGGGACTGCCCTATAGGCGTAGTTAAGCTTTGTTAACCCTTTTCTGCCTAGTGTCCTACTCCTAAGAAGAGCAGCATAACCCATCTGTCAAATGAAGATATGAAGCTGTGTCCGTCATTGAACATCAGAGAAAAGGATTTCACGGTAAGACAAAAATCCAGTTATTTGTTACATGGGTGCACAGGCTATATGCTGACTCGTTTTGGTTATCAAAAAATAGATTTAATAAAGAAAGAGCATGTTCACAATCAAAGGGAATTTTCAGTTATCTTTGTGAAAGAGTTAAACAAAAGTAAAAATTTACTTTTCAAAGAATACCTAGTTATGCACAGGGCAAATGTAAAAAAAAATGCAAAACTCAGCTCCCTCTCTGTTGTTAAATCTTCAGGTCAAAGACAACCTATCATATGTAAATCAAAATCATGGTGTTGTGAAACAGACTGATACAGGGCATACATTTTATTGAAAAACCCGCGCTTGGGTGGTGTAAGAAGAAACCAAAAGCAGCTGCTGTTCACCCAAAGGGGATAAAAGAATAAATAAATAAATGATAACAGCGATTGCTACATAGATGTGTACATAAATATAAATATATAAAGTATATAATAAATACAGTAGAAAGTGACCAAAGTGCTAAAAATAAAGTGCCAAATGCATACAATCCATATGAGAATAAAAGTGAAAAAATATACGATAAATGTGCAAAAATGCAAAAATTGTTTCAAAATTCATCAATATTGCAATAATTCAATAAAAAAGTCCATTAATAAAAAGAAGGCAAGAATACTCACAAACGAGTAGAAAAAATAAGCAGTCAATAAATGGCAAGACGCTTCCTGGAACGCTATCTCGCGTGCGTTCCACCGAGAAACAGGAAGTGACGTAGATGGATAAGGTACACCAGAAAATACGTCAACGCATTTGCCCGCCTCCTTGATCGTCATCAGAAGACATGAGGACAATTATGGACTTTTTTTATTGCATTATTGTAATATTGATGAATATTGAAACACTTTTTCCATTTTTGCACATTATTGTATATTTTTGCACTTTTATTCTCATATGGATTGTATGCATTTGTCACTTTATTTTTATCACTTTGGTCACTTTCTATTTATTATATACAGTAATTTGTATATTTATGTACACATCTATGTAGCAGGCGCTGTTATTATTTATTTATTTAGTCCTGATTCAGGGCATAAATCACACAATTTAATAAATAACATAATAAACATATTAATTTTAGCAGAGTAGGAGAAGGGAATGCATATCGGTCAGGTTTTGATTTTCTGCATTTATTAAGAAGCTAATACAGTATACTCACAGGATAAGGGCTCGTGTACTCAGGGAGGTTGAAAACCTTTTCAGAACGCTGGAAACTTGACAGCTGGAAAACATCAGTTTTACAGCTTTTACATACCGAGTTTATGCAAGTTTAGCAGCTGAGTTTTTGAGGTTAGAATTGTTTTTTAAAGATAACCTTAGGAAACCCTTCCAAATGCCCACAATGCATGAAAAACAAGTAAATTATAAACTATTTCAGCCATTCTGTGAGAGGAGAGAGAGCAGCAGCAGTAGTGTGCTTGTAGATAGTGATCTTATTTTTTGTGTTTTCGCTATGGATCCCATCATGAGCATGTGTGAGGAAATGCTCCTGATGTTGCTGTTGCTGAGGTTCCAAACATGTAGAAAATTGGGTGAGAGGACCAGAGTTCATCGATACTGGACTCATCCATTGATGCAGGCAGCATGTGGTGAAATTTTTGTTTTTTCAACATTTTTAAATGTTCAAAAATGATCAGAAATCTTTTCCACTTTATAAACACAAGCACTTATAAACACAGTTTACTGCGGTTACAAGCATTTGACGTTTGCAATGCCACTAAACTACAGTTCTGAACTGAATTTTTCTGCTTTCAAAAAAAAAATGCCTGTAACCTCAGCTGCCTCAAAACTACATAAGATAACATTGAAGAGAGTTCCGGTGCTGGTGAAAAAAATGCCCAACTGCTGTTAAACTTCAGTTTAGCAGATGTGGTGTACATGAGGCCTAAAACTCAAGACACCATCAACTCGCAGCTCACTGGCTTCCTGTCTTACTTCCAGTATTGGCGCCTACATCCCCCCGGCTCCACCCTAAAGGGCCAATCCCAGAAGTAAGATGGAAAAACCAGTGAGCTGCGAGCTGATGGGGATATACTTAATGCCTGACTTAAATCTTAGCCTGTGAATGTATTATCTTCTTGATAAATGCCTAAATCATTTTATTAATACACTATGATGGCATCTCATCTCATTTTCAGTATTGAAGTGCCGGTTCTACTCTAAATCTACTAACACAGAAGGTTTAAAGGGGCAGCTCCATTGGTCTGAATATAGGTGTCCAAATTGAGTCTATTCTGGGCTATTAATACATACCCCTGAAGTTGGGGAAGGCATAGATCAACCTATATTTACCTAAGGGTCAAATATGGAAGGCAAGGGCACATCCCAAACACCGAGGTGGACCACAAGTGGATTACATTTGTGTTTGCAGCACTGGGATTTTCACTTTAAGAGAACAGCGCTTTACTGTTTTTTTATTTTTAATCATCTGTTGGTGTGGGAACAGGCTGAAAGTATAAGCTGCAGCTGGATATATTTTTTACATTATTTTGATTGGTGGTGGCGGCGCACTAGTATTTTTTTCGTTTAAATTTATGCTTATGTTGGAAATCTTCCAGTAGGGATACTTGTTCTGGTGGCAACTGTCCCATAGGGGATTTCTATCTGAAGAGATCTTCATTCAGTTCATGTCGCGTCTACAGGACAGGAAAGTAATGAAAATTTCTCCAAACCATCCCCTGCTCAATCCAAAACGTATACCACCAAAAGCACTTTACAAAACTAAGGGAAACAGTACAGTTACAATCCAATCCAATCCAAAAAAGGAGGGTTCAGAGGGTCCTGCTATAGATTAATACATACCTTGCTGTAGGTAAATTACAGGAAACACATGAAATAAGTAGAGTTCATGTCACTCTTCTTCAGTGCCATGTGTTTTAGAACTTGCCCATGTTTAGGTTTGACTGGGCTTATTCCCTCTTTTACACCCAAAGATATGAATCGTCAGACAAAAAAAACCCCCTTTTTTTTTTTTAAGTTGGAGGGAATAACTGCAAGCTGAGTGATAAAAAAAAAAAAAAAAATAAACCTTTTTAATACTTTTGTTTCTTAATGAATACAGATCATGGAAATGATGAAACATTTTTATACAAGGAAAAAACGTGTGTTAAAAATGCCTGCAGTATGAAGTGCAAATATGGACATGTGAAATTTTTTTTTGATCTGGCGCCAAAAAAGATCTATGGCTATGTCAGTTTTAAACTACTTGGTTGTATGATTGCTGCTGATTGACTGCAAATGAATACAGCAACAAGATGGATAAAAAGAAAAAAAGTAGCGCAAAAATACTCACTATATAAAATGCCCTAAAAGAATATATTTATCACCCAAAATATCATGACTCAAAAAAGTGCACTTTGCTCAAAATATTGCTAAATCCTCACATCATCTACAGTGTGCAAAATTATTCTCAATAATATTTGTGCAAATATATGCAAACAATCTATATAAATTATCAGCAATTCATATATGTGACAAACTCAGTGCAATAAATATACATAAAACTCATAAATAAAACATTGGTGATCGTTAAAAGAAGTCCCAAGAAAAGTCCAATAAAGTGCAAAATATGGACATGTCTAATGGTGAAGGGCAGTAGTCCAAACTAAGCAGCTTTCATTAAAGTACCATTGTCTACTTTTTCATTGCCCCCACACTTGTTAAAATGCATAGTAAAAGTTGAAAAAAAACAGTTGGGGACAAAAAGTTAGTTAGTATACTTACCTTTCCTCCTCCATGTTGCAGAGGGTGACATCATCCTCCTGGCCACGAGTTCCTGGGAATTGTTAGCACTCTAAATCTTGTAGAGAAGAAGATGCTCTATCACAATTCTGGGAGCTACTTTTCAGGGAGAACTGTACATTCTGCCATAAGAAGGATGACGTCACCCTCATTTAGGTGCATAACGAAACGTTGAGAAAGGTAAGTGTGCTATTTAACTTTTTCTCCCTACAGGTGTAGCACCCTGCTAGATAGGTGCTAGGTTAAAAGCATTGTTTATGCTCCATTTGCTGATCAGGGGTGCCTGGTTTGTTATTTATTCCTGTTACATGTGTCCAGGTGTGAGTCACTTGGTCTTAGGGAGTGTCCCCACTGTATCCAATAGGGGAGCCTGTTGGACAGTGGAGGAAACATGGCCAGTGGCAAACAGGCTTTTGTGGCAGTCCCAGTGGGAGGGCACCACTGCAGTGCATCCTGGGATTGACCATAAAAGCCAAGGGCACATGTGACAGGGCATCTTTGGCAGGAAGCAGAGTCCCAGGAGGAGGGTGACGGCTGTCTCTCCTCCTACAACCTAAGGAAAGTGGTCCTGGGCAGTTGGCCTGGTGAGTCAAGTGTGGAGCTGAACTTTGAGAGTTCTGGAAAGCTCATGGTGGAGCTGCAGGTAGAAGTCAACTGGAAAAAACAGTGTCCATGAGTACCAGCGGCCTTACCAAGGGGTCTGCCCAGGAAGGGGGACCACTTCAGTAGGTCGGAGGACAGAAGGTCAGCTCACACAGTAAGCAAGAGTAAAGAGGGTGCCGTGTAGAACCCTGAAGAGTAAGGGTAAAAGGGAGTACCAAGCGGGGCCCTATAGAGTAATTCACTATGCAATTCACTTATCCAGTACTTCACTACAGTGGCAAGGTGAAGCAGCGGCCTTGCCGCACTCAACCTAGCTAGAAGTCCTCAAGTTGTGCATAGTTCATCCAGTTGGAGTATCCCACTCATCCCTTCTCTCATCCCAAGTTCTACAATAAAAACAACAAAAACCAGATCCCCTGGAGTGTTTCCTGACTGAGCCAAACACTTAAATCGCTAAGAATTGATAAGTCGTTGCTATGGGTCACCCAGAGGAACCCGCTTCAAGCTGCTCCCAAGGGAGTAGTGCTACACAGGTTATTTTTAAACTGTATGCTGCATTTCAGGAAGAAGGAGGGGGTCCATTTGAGAAAACTGACCTTGCATTTTAGATGCAATGTTCATTTTAAGCTACAGCAGTTATAAAAGTGCAGAAAACTTTCTAAATGGCAAGTATTACAGCTCCTTGTACTCCGTTGCACTTTTGTAAGCTATGTTTATTGCCTACTCCCAAAATGACATGGGAATGGATTTTTTTTTAAGGATCTCCAGCAGAAGACAATTTGGAAGGAGAGGTGTATCATGAAGAGGTGCGGTAACAAGCACATAATGGAAACCTCAAAAGACAAATGAAAATGTGTCAGATTGACTCAGGAATAGAAAGCTTTACTTTTTTTTTAGGGTCTTGCTCATTTTGTCTTTTGTAAAGATGTTTCTTCACCATGTACTGTGCTGAAGTGTAACTAGTTTGGGACTTGTGAAAGTGACCTTCATGGTTTTAAGCATTGCATTATCACACTTTATGTGCTTCATACTTGCAGTCAAGGAGAGAGAAGCTTTGATAGACTGTGACAAATCTCCATCATTCTGCACAGGTAAACCCAGAGCTAACACAGCAGTTCGAAGAAAAGGGCTTAAGATTTGTTGGGCACGACACAGAGGGACAGAGAATGGAAGTCGTTGAACTTAAAGGTTAATATTTAATGTTTCTATAATGTTTTTGTTACCTGGATTTTATTCAGCCTTATCCTGAAGCAAAGCTAACCCCCTCTGTGCTCCAGTACAAAATATTTGCACTGATTTACTAACGAAGCTGAGCATCTTTACGCACCAAATTGTGTGAATATTCAATCATGTAAAAAACCAACTCCTGTTTACTTATTTTATCTGCACTTGATTGAATAATTAAAGTGAATATTTACACAATTGATTTTCGACTCCTTCAATAAACCAACGTTAGTATTTTGCTTTTTTTAAGATGGTCCACATACAGATAGATTGCCCCTCATACACCTGAAAGTTTACCGCCTGAAAAGTCCTCTAGCATAAAGCTCCTGGCGCTCTCAAGTTCGGGAAATCTGCTGTATGCACATGTATGGTTAAACACCAATGCACATGAGAATCATCATTTACACAAGCACGGCTGCATACAGCACCAGTGCTTATGCAGCTCCCTGGCTATGGGAAAGCACCAGGATTTTAATGCTAGAGGACTTTTCAGTCTGTTAACATCCATGTGTATGAGGCCTAAAAATATAATAAACCTGTGAGCATGGTTATCTTATTATCCCTAAATCTTTAAATCCTAGAACAAAAACTGACTACAGCTTACCGGTCCTTAAATGTGGTGGCTGTATTCGTTTTCTTTTTATGTACACTTTATTTTTGCTTTACTTTAACCTGGTAATTCTGCCATTTACTCACATCCTGTCCTAGGGGGACCACTATACTGAGCAACATTGTCACCCTAGGACAGGGAGTGTGTTAGAACTACATAACACTGTGCTGGGACTACGTTATACCTCCCTCTTTTCTCCTTAATAAGGAGAGGTGTTTTGTTGTCCGTGGAGATAGCAGAGAACATTGCTAATCAATACCAGTCCAGGGGCAAAGAGAACAGAACTTTGTCAGTTCACAAGATTTCTGGCTAAATAAACAACTAATTTTTTGGGCAAATGTACTGCTTCTGAGCGATTTTGCCTGCGATTCCAAATCACAGCAAATCGCAGGACACTTCTGCAATGCCATTACTTCTTAACGGCACCCAAATCGCTTGTCGCTCAAAAAAGAGCTTCTTTTGAGCGCCAGTGATTTGCCAAGGTTCTGCCCGCTATTCCAAAGCGCAGCAAATCGTGGGACTCCTCTGCGATGCCATAACTTCTTAATGGCACCCCAATCGCACGTCACTCAAAAAAGGAGCAGAAAGCTTTTGAACAATGGTGATTTGCCGTGATTGCAGCATGATTTATCGATCGACAATCACAGCGAAATCGCTGCAGGAATGGGGTGCCATTAAGAAGTAATGGCATTGCGCGATTTGCAGTGTTTTGGAATCACGGGCAGAATTGGAGTGATTCCACCCAGGATTTCAATTATTCAGGTGTAAACAGAGCCTAGCAGAAAAAGCGTCAAATCCTTTTTTGTCAATATCTTATATCCTGTTATGTTTTTGGGCAACTTTAGTTTGCTTACCCTGTCATGTACAAAAAAATTGCCAAAACCACCAGCAAGATGCTAACTGATTTGATAACTGAGTTTTTTTTGCCTGCAGATCACCCGTACTTTGTAGGTGTGCAGTTCCATCCAGAGTTCTCCTCCAGACCTATGAAGCCTTCTCCTCCATACCTGGGATTAATGCTAGCTGCCTCAGGAAAACTTGGTATTTTCATACAGAATGGCTGCAAATTATCTCCCAGGTAAATACTCAAATAATTTTTGGACAACCAATGTGTTTTTATAGCACTGTAGAAGACAATGTGTGTTCAGTACATCATAAAACTGTGGAGTGCTGTTTGGTTACTCATCCAACCACAACACTTGCATCAAAGCAATATATTACAAATGAAATTGACCGGTGCTCTTTAAATAATTTGTAATATGATCACAGAAACCATTTAATACACAAGAGAAATCTGAAGTGATGTGTACTTGTTTTTAGTTATAATGTTTTGTGCTTTTACTGGGATTTATTTTTTTATTAAAAAAAAATTGTTATTTTCATGGATTTCTTTTAATCAGTATTTCTCAACTGATTATAATTGAAGGCACCCTTTAAAGTATGTACAATTGCAAGGTGCCACATTCTAAAATGTGAAAAACAAAAACAAATAGTTTTACATAATGCAGCAACATCTACAAATGTATGAGACCCAACATTGAAGATGATTATTTTTACAGTGCACCTGTACACACTGGCACTGATTGCATTCCAGCATTTCTCTTTTTCCTCATTTTCTCATGTGGCTAATGAGACTCCAGTGCACAGGAAGATGGGCAGAGCAATCAAGGATAGTGTTGAGCGAACACGGACTGTATTATTCGTGTTCGTACCGAATAATTGGATTTTTTGTACCCGAACACGGACACGGACACTTTACTGTATGTTCGGGTAAAAATCCGTGTTCGGTCGTTTTATTTCCGGGTTTTGCATGCTTTGGCGCTCTTTTCATGGCGGGCTTTCAACAGCCAATCAACAATCGTTTAACTGGTGTGCCTTAAGCCATCCCAGCCATGCCTGCAAATGTCTCAGTAGCTGTGATTGGCCGTCTGAAGCATGTGACCAAGTCTTTATAAGTTCGAGGCAGCCGCAGCGGCGTCATTATGCTGCTTAGATTCAGGGACAGAGCACACATCAACGTGCTGGCTGCTGATTAGGGAAAGATAGGCAGGAAAAAACCATTTGTGTCCGGATAGAATTGAGGGACAGGTCGGAGTGTTTAGGCAGGGCGAGTTGTAGGCATTTTAGGGATAGAGTCTGCTGAATTATATAGGGTCAGTGTCTTCTACAAACTACAATCGATATTGCTGTGTGGGGGGTGGGGTCTGCACTCAATCCTGATCTACGATCTCTTCTCAATCCTGTTAGGGACAGAGTCTGCTGAATTTTAGGGAAACTGTGTTCTACAAACTACAATCGATATTGCTGTGTGGTGTGGGATTGGAGATAGGCAGGTGTCAGTGATCCACATCCATTTTTCTGTGTGTGAGCTGCAGTGAACACAATCTTTTTGGGCTGCAGTGAACACAATCTTTTTGGGCTGCAGTGAACACAATCTTTTTGGGCTGCAGTGAACACAATCTTTTTGGGCTGCAGTGAACACAATCTTTTTGGGGTGCAGTGAACAAAATCTTTTTGGGGTGCAGTGAACACAATCCTTTTTGGTGTGCAGTGAACACAATCTTTGTGGGGTGCAGTGAACAAAATCCTTTGTGGGGTGCAGTGAACACAATCTTTTTGGGGTGCAGTGAACAAAATCCTTTTTGGGGTGCAGTGAACAACATCCTTTTTGGGGTGCAGTGAACACAATCTTTTTGGGGTGCAGTGAACAAAATCCTTTGTGGGGTGCAGTGAACACAATCTTTTTGGGGTGCAGTGAACACAATCTTTTTGGGGTGGAGTGAACAACATCCTTTTTGGGGTGCAGTGAACAAAATCCTTTTTGGGGTGCAGTGAACAAAATCATTTTTGGGGTGCAGTGAACACAATCTTTTTGGGGTGCAGTGAACACAATCTTTGTGGGGTGCAGTGAACACAATCTTTTTGGGGTGGAGTGAACAACATCCTTTTTGGGGTGCAGTGAACAACATCCTTTTTGGGGTGCAGTGAACACAATCTTTTTGGGGTGCAGTGAACACAATCTTTGTGGGGTACAGTGAACAGAATCTTTGTGGGGTGCAGTGAACACAATCTTTGGGGGGTACAGTGAACACAATCTTTGTGAGGTGCAGTGAACACAATCTTTGTGGGGTGCAGTGAACACAATCATTGTGGGGTGCAGTGAACTCAATCTTTGTGGGGTACAGTGAACACAATCTCATACTGAAGGTTTGAGGGTGCTGCCTGTTCCATACTCCCCCTACTCCTCATCTAGCCTTTTAGGGGTACAAACAATAGTAATTGGGGCCTAGTGTGGTTGTGTACGTGTGATATACATACACTTTTTTGGGATCATATTTTCTATTCCGCTATTTAATCAAAAACCTTTGGGGATCAGTTAAATTGGGGGATAGTCTGTGTTGGTACGTGTGAGAGAGATCCACCTTTCCAAGTTGTTGGGGTTCATCTCATACTTCTGAAGGTTTGAGGGTGCTGCCTGTTCCATACTCCCCCTACTCCTAGCCTTTTAGGGGTACAAACAATAGTAATTGGGGCCTAGTGTGGTTGTGTACGTGTGATATACATACACTTTTTTGGGATCATATTTTCTATTCCGCTATTTAATCAAAAACCTTTGGGGATCAGTTAAATTGGGGGATAGTCTGTGTTGGTACGTGTGAGAGAGATCCACCTTTCCAAGTTGTTGGGGTTCATCTCATACTTCTGAAGGTTTGAGGGTGCTGCCTGTTCCATACTCCCCCTACTCCTAGCCTTTTAGGGGTACAAACAATAGTAATTGGGGCCTAGTGTGGTTGTGTACGTGTGATATACATACACTTTTTTGGGATCATATTTTCTATTCCGCTATTTAATCAAAAACCTTTGGGGATCAGTTAAATTGGGGGATAGTCTGTGTTGGTACGTGTGAGAGAGATCCACCTTTCCAAGTTGTTGAGGTTCATCTCATACTTCTGAAGGTTTGAGGGTGCTGCCTGTTCCATACTCCCCCTACTCCTAGCCTTTTAGGGGTACAAACAATAGTAATTGGGGCCTAGTGTGGTTGTGTACGTGTGATATACATACACTTTTTTGGGATCATATTTTCTATTCCGCTATTTAATCAAAAACCTTTGGGGATCAGTTAAATTGGGGGATAGTCTGTGTTGGTACGTGTGAGAGAGATCCACCTTTCCAAGTTGTTGGGGTTCATCTCATACTTCTGAAGGTTTGAGGGTGCTGCCTGTTCCATACTCCCCCTACTCCTAGCCTTTTAGGGGTACAAACAATAGTAATTGGGGCCTAGTGTGGTTGTGTACGTGTGATATACATACACTTTTTTGGGATCATATTTTCTATTCCGCTATTTAATCAAAAACCTTTGGGGATCAGTTAAATTGGGGGATAGTCTGTGTTGGTACGTGTGAGAGAGATCCACCTTTCCAAGTTGTTGAGGTTCATCTCATACTTCTGAAGGTTTGAGGGTGCTGCCTGTTCCATACTCCCCCTACTCCTAGCCTTTTAGGGGTACAAACAATAGTAATTGGGGCCTAGTGTGGTTGTGTACGTGTGATATACATACACTTTTTTGGGATCATATTTTCTATTCCGCTATTTAATCAAAAACCTTTGGGGATCAGTTAAATTGGGGGATAGTCTGTGTTGGTACGTGTGAGAGAGATCCACCTTTCCAAGTTGTTGGGGTTCATCTCATACTTCTGAAGGTTTGAGGGTGCTGCCTGTTCCATACTCCCCCTACTCCTAGCCTTTTAGGGGTACAAACAATAGTAATTGGGGCCTAGTGTGGTTGTGTACGTGTGATATACATACACTTTTTTGGGATCATATTTTCTATTCCGCTATTTAATCAAAAACCTTTGGGGATCAGTTAAATTGGGGGATAGTCTGTGTTGGTACGTGTGAGAGAGATCCACCTTTCCAAGTTGTTGGGGTTCATCTCATACTTCTGAAGGTTTGAGGGTGCTGCCTGTTCCATACCCCCCCTACTCCTAGCCTTTTAGGGGTACAAACAATAGTAATTGGGGCCTAGTGTGGTTGTGTACGTGTGATATACATACACTTTTTTGGGATCATATTTTCTATTCCGCTATTTAATCAAAAACCTTTGGGGATCAGTTAAATTGGGGGATAGTCTGTGTTGGTACGTGTGAGAGAGATCCACCTTTCCAAGTTGTTGGGGTTCATCTCATACTTCTGAAGGTTTGAGGGTGCTGCCTGTTCCATACTCCCCCTACTCCTAGCCTTTTAGGGGTACAAACAATAGTAATTGGGGCCTAGTGTGGTTGTGTACGTGTGATATACATACACTTTTTTGGGATCATATTTTCTATTCCGCTATTTAATCAAAAACCTTTGGGGATCAGTTAAATTGGGGGATAGTCTGTGTTGGTACGTGTGAGAGAGATCCACCTTTCCAAGTTGTTGAGGTTCATCTCATACTTCTGAAGGTTTGAGGGTGCTGCCTGTTCCATACTCCCCCTACTCCTAGCCTTTTAGGGGTACAAACAATAGTAATTGGGGCCTAGTGTGGTTGTGTACGTGTGATATACATACACTTTTTTGGGATCATATTTTCTATTCCGCTATTTAATCAAAAACCTTTGGGGATCAGTTAAATTGGGGGATAGTCTGTGTTGGTACGTGTGAGAGAGATCCACCTTTCCAAGTTGTTGGGGTTCATCTCATACTTCTGAAGGTTTGAGGGTGCTGCCTGTTCCATACCCCCCCTACTCCTCATCTAGCCTTTTAGGGGTACAAACAATAGTAATTGGGGCCTAGTGTGGTTGTGTACGTGCGAGATACATACACTTTTTTTGATCATATTTCCTATTCCGCTATTCAATAAAAACCTTTGAGGATCAATTGAATTGCGGGATAGTCTGTGTCGGTACGTGTGAGAGAGATCCACCTTTCCAAGTTGTTGGGGTTCATCTCATACTTCTGAAGGTTTGAGGGTGCTGCCTGTTCCATACCCCCCCTACTCCTCATCTAGCCTTTTAGGGGTACAAACAATAGTAATTGGGGCCTAGTGTGGTTGTGTACGTGCGAGATACATACACTTTTTTTGATCATATTTCCTATTCCGCTATTCAATAAAAACCTTTGAGGATCAATTGAATTGCGGGATAGTCTGTGTCGGTACGTGTGAGAGAGATCCACCTTTCCAAGTTGTTGGGGTTCATCTCATACTTCTGAAGGTTTGAGGGTGCTGCCTGTTCCATACCCCCCCTACTCCTCATCTAGCCTTTTAGGGGTACAAACAATAGTAATTGGGGCCTAGTGTGGTTGTGTACGTGCGAGATACATACACTTTTTTTGATCATATTTCCTATTCCGCTATTCAATAAAAACCTTTGAGGATCAATTGAATTGCGGGATAGTCTGTGTCGGTACGTGTGAGAGAGATCCACCTTTCCAAGTTGTTGGGGTTCATCTCATACTTCTGAAGGTTTGAGGGTGCTGCCTGTTCCATACCCCCCCTACTCCTCATCTAGCCTTTTAGGGGTACAAACAATAGTAATTGGGGCCTAGTGTGGTTGTGTACGTGCGAGATACATACACTTTTTTTGATCATATTTCCTATTCCGCTATTCAATAAAAACCTTTGAGGATCAATTGAATTGCGGGATAGTCTGTGTCGGTACGTGTGAGAGAGATCCACCTTTCCAAGTTGTTGGGGTTCATCTCATACTTCTGAAGGTTTGAGGGTGCTGCCTGTTCCATACCCCCCCTACTCCTCATCTAGCCTTTTAGGGGTACAAACAATAGTAATTGGGGCCTAGTGTGGTTGTGTACGTGCGAGATACATACACTTTTTTTGATCATATTTCCTATTCCGCTATTCAATAAAAACCTTTGAGGATCAATTGAATTGCGGGATAGTCTGTGTCGGTACGTGTGAGAGAGATCCACCTTTCCAAGTTGTTGGGGTTCATCTCATACTTCTGAAGGTTTGAGGGTGCTGCCTGTTCCATACCCCCCCTACTCCTCATCTAGCCTTTTAGGGGTACAAACAATAGTAATTGGGGCCTAGTGTGGTTGTGTACGTGCGAGATACATACACTTTTTTTGATCATATTTCCTATTCCGCTATTCAATAAAAACCTTTGGGGATCAATTGAATTGCGGGATAGTCTGTGTCGGTACGTGTGAGAGAGATCCACCTTTCCAAGTTGTTGGGGTTCATCTCATACTTCTGAAGGTTTGAGGGTGCTGCCTGTTCCATACCCCCCCTACTCCTCATCTAGCCTTTTAGGGGTACAAACAATAGTAATTGGGGCCTAGTGTGGTTGTGTACGTGCGAGATACATACACTTTTTTTGATCATATTTCCTATTCCGCTATTCAATAAAAACCTTTGAGGATCAATTGAATTGCGGGATAGTCTGTGTCGGTACGTGTGAGAGAGATCCACCTTTCCAAGTTGTTGGGGTTCATCTCATACTTCTGAAGGTTTGAGGGTGCTGCCTGTTCCATACTCCCCCTACTCCTCATCTAGCCTTTTAGGGGTACAAACAATAGTAATTGGGGCCTAGTGTGGTTGTGTACGTGTGATATACATACACTTTTTTTGGATCATATTTTCTATTCCGCTATTCAATAAAAACCTTTCTAGGGCAAGATCTTAAATTACAGAAATATGAGGAGACCGTCAAATAAGGGCCGTGGCCTGGGTCGTGGTGCTGCTGGTAGAGCTCCTGTTGCAAGGAGAGGACATGGTCGATCTGTGCCAGCTACACGCACAAGTGAAACACCTTCCTCAAGTGTGAGTAGGCGACAGAACCTGCATCAGTATTTGGTAGGGCATCAAACGCCCCTAGAAGTGATGAGGCCAGAACAAGTTGAGGCGATAGTAGATTGGTTTGCTGCTGACAGTGCCTCCAGTTCCTTCACATTGTCTCCCACCCAGTCTACTGCAGAAAGGTCAGAGTTGGCACCTGCAGCCAATGTCCAACCGTCTTTCACCTCACCCCCTTGCAAATCAGGCCAGCAGTCTGAGCCCCAAGCCATACAGCAGTCTCTTATTCTTTTTGAGGACTCTGTCAGCAGGGTTTCCCAGGGCCATCCACCTAGCCCTGCCCCAGAAGTGGAAGAGATTGAGTGCAGCGATGCCCAACCACTTATTTCTCAAGATGAGTACATGCAAGGATCATCGCAGCACGTCTCCGATGATGACGAAACGCAGGTGCCAACTGCTGCGGCGTTCAGCATTGTGGAGACCGACAAGGAGGGCAGGGGTGAAGACTGGGTGGAAGATGATGTGGAGGACGATGAGGTCCTCGACCCCACATGGAATGAACGTCATGCAGGTGAACTGAGTAGTTTGGAGGAAGAGGCGGTGGTCGCACAGAGCCACCAGCACAGCAGAAGAGGGAGCAGGGTGCAGAAGCGGAGCGGCCGTGCCCTAGACACTACGCCCGCTACTGCCCAACGCAGCAAGGGAACGAGCGCACCAAAGTCAGCTCAAAGGAGTTCTCTAGCGTGGAAGTTCTTTAGAAAATGTGCTGATGACAGGACACGAGTGGTTTGCACCCTGTGCAATCAGAGCTTGAAGCGAGGCATGAACCTTCTCAACCTGAGCACAACCTGCATGATCAGGCATCTAAGTGCAAAGCACGAGCTGCAGTGGAGTACACACCTTCAAAACCAAGAAACGTCTCTGGCTCATCCTGCTTCCTCTTCTGCTGCAGTCTCGGCCGCTCCAGCCACATCTGTAGTGATACCGGCACCTGCCACCCCGCAAACAGACGATCTGTCAGCAACACCACCACCTGGGTCACCAACAACCATCTCCACAATGTCCCGTGGAAGCGTTCAGCTTTCCATCTCCCAAACACTTGAGAGGAAGAGGAAGTACCCCCCTACCCACCCGCGATCCCTGGCCCTGAATGCCAGCATTTCAAAATTATTGGCCTTTGAAATGCTGTCATTCCGTCTGGTGGAGACGCACAGTTTTAAAAACCTTATGTCGGTGGCTGTCCCACAGTACGTCGTGCCCAGCCGCCACTACTTTTCCAGGCAAGCCATCCCTTCCCTGCACAACCAAGTGGGGGAAAAAATCAGGTGTGCACTGCGCAACGCCATCTGTGCCAAGGTCCACCTAACTACGGATACGTGGACCAGTAAGCACGGTCAGGGGCGTTATATCTCCCTAACGGCACACTGGGTAAATGCAGTGGCGGATGGGCCTGAGGCGGATAGCAATTTGGCGCATGTCCTTCCACCACCGAGGATTGCAGGGCGCTTCAGTTTGCCTCCTGTTCCTAACTCCTCCTACTCCGCTTCCTCATCCTCTACCGCCTCCTCATCCGGACAGCGTAACACCTTCACCACCAACTTCAGCACGGCCAGGGGTAAACGACAGCAGGCAGTTTTACAACTTGCCTGTTTGGGGGACAAACCACACACCGCGCAGGAGTTGTGGAGGAGCATGGAACAGCAGACAAATGAGTGGTTGCTGCCAGCGAGCCTCAAGCCCGGCCTGGTGGTGTGCGATAACGGGCGAAATCTCATAGCAGCTCTGGGCCTAGCCGGTTTGACGCACATCCCTTGCCTGGCGCATGTGCTGAATTTGGTGGTGCAGAGGTTCCTTAAAAACTACCCCGATATGTCAGAGCTGCTGCAGAAAGTGCGGGCCGTTTGTGCGCACTTTCGGCGTTCTCACCCTGCTGCTGCTCGCCTGGCAGCGCTGCAGCGTAACTTCGGCCTTCCCGCTCACCGCCTCATATGTGACGTGCCCACAAGGTGGAACTCCACCTTGCACATGCTGGAAAGACTGTGCGAGCAGCAGCAGGCCATAGTGGAGTTTCAGCTGCAGCACGCACGCGTGAGTCGCTCTGCGGAACAGCACCACTTCACCACCAATAACTGGGCCTCCATGCGAGACCTGTGTGCCTTGTTGCGCTGTTTTGAGTACTCCACCAACATGGCCAGTGGCAATGACGCCGTTCTCAGCTTAACTATCCCACTTCTATGCCTCCTTGAAAAAACAATTCGGGCGATGATGGAAGAGGATGTGGCACAGGATGAGGAGGAGGAGGAGGATGAAGAGGTAACATTTCCAAGGCTTTCAGGGCAGTCATTCGCAAGGGGCTCCGAGGGTGGGTTCCTGCACACGCAAACGCCAGGGACGCAATTGTCCAGCAGGGGCACAGTTCTGGAGGATGAGGAGGATGAGGAGGAGGAGGAGCTGGAGGAGGAGATGGAACCATGTTCACAGCAGGGTGGCACCCAGGCCAGCTCATGGCCATCACTGGTGCGTGGCTGGGGGGATACAGAGGACACGGACCATACACCTCCCACAGAGGACAGCCTTTCGTTGCCTCTGGGCAGCCTGGCACACATGAGCGATTACATGCTGCAGTGTCTCCACAACGACCGCCGAGTTGCCCACATTCTAACTTGTGCTGATTACTGGGTGGCCACGCTGCTGGATCCCCGTTACAAGGACAACGTACCGTCCTTAATTCACTCACTGGAGCGCGATCGCAAGATGCGCGAGTACAAGCGCACGCTGGTAGACGCCATGCTGCTGGCATTCCCATCTGACAGCGGGGCCACAGTGGAAGCACAAGGCAGAGGAGGAGGAGGAGGAGGTCGCCAACGCAACCAGGGCACCGCCAGCACCTCAGAAGGCAGGGTTAGCATGGCCGAAATGTGGAAAAGCTTTGTCAGCACGCCACAACAAACAGCAGCACCAGCAGCTCAGATGGAACGTCTTAGCAGGAGGCAGCATTTTACCAACATGGTGGAGCAGTATGTGTGCACACGCCTACATGTAGTGAATGACGGGTCTGCCCCCTTCAACTTCTGGGTCTCCAAATTGGGCACATGGCCTGAGCTTGCCCTTTACGCCTTGGAGGTGCTGGCGTGCCCTGCAGCCAGTGTATTATCTGAACGGGTATTTAGCACGGCTGGGGGCGTTATAACAGACAAGCGCAGCCGCCTGTCCAGAGACAATGTGGACAAGCTCACGTTCATTAAAATGAACCAGGCATGGATCCCACGGGACTTTTCCGTACCTTATGCAGAATAGCAATGGATACCGACCTTACCCACCCATTGTTCCATTTTTGCTCTTTCTCACTCTTTTGGGGTGTACCCTCATTTAAAATTTGTGAAAAGAAGCAGTGTTGGCTACCTCGTCCTCCTCCTCAGGGCCAGATTAATGTAGGGGCTATTGGAGCTGCAGCTCCAGGCCCCTACCTTTTATATAGGCCCCGGGTTGGCCATATTCACTGTTACCGCTCTTCTGTCACTTGTAAACACAGAAGTCTGGCTTCTATGCTCGCTTCCCCAGGCAGCACCCTCAGAACCTCCCCACACAGCGTGAAGGCCGGACAAGGAGGGACAGTTGGCGATGCATGGATGTGTTTATGGGCTTCAGAGACAGCATCCCATGTTGAATTAGGCATGCATGGCTGCACCCTTCCTCCTCTGGGTGCATGGCAAGGCACGGCCCTAAGGCCCTTCAAAATCCTCAGCACCAAGCCCATGATGCTGTTAATCCGGCCCTGGTCCTCCTCCACCGCCGCTTCCACCTACACCGCCCATAGGTGTGCGCAGCCTATTGCATTAAGGTGTGCACCCCAAAGTTGAAATACACATGCATGTGTTTGCCAGCAGGGAGAGTAATGTATCGGGGCCATGTACCTGTAGGCAAGGAGAAATAGAGCAGAGCAGGTCCCAGGGAGATCTTTCCCATCTCCTCACTGGCAATGCTATGTGCCCTAGGTGATTAGGGTGTGCCCAGGCACACCCAGCACACCCTGTGCGCACGCCTATGTCACCGCCACATCCACCACCACCTCAACCTCCCTCCTACTCCATATGGGCCTCGTCCTTCAGAGATGAAGAAGAACATTGTTTTATTTTTCTGTTTTTTTTTGTTGTTTTAAGTTATTTCCCTATCCACATTTGTTTGCAGAGCACTTGCCATGCTCTTAATTACGTTTTGCTGCCATTTGCAGCACTCTAGCCCTTTCCTTTGGTGTTTTAGAGCCATTTTAGTGCCTTAAAGTTCGGGTCCCCATTGACTTCAATGGGGTTCGGTGTCCGGGAAAAGTTCGGTAAAAGTCCGGGACACGGACCCGGACTTTTTTTTAAAGTTCGGCCGAACCCGTCGAACACGGACATCTAGGTGTCCGCTCAACCCTAATCAAGGACACTGTACAGCGAGTTTTGCTTTACAGGACCAACAACGGCTGTGAAATGGCTGGGAAGTAACGTCACCCATAGACTTACTATGGGGCTTCCGTTGTCAGCAGCCTTTCCTGCACCTGCCAGCCTTTCCTGCACCTGCTGGGACTGGGGCAGATCGGCTGCAAAATAGTTAAGTATAGCGATTTATGCTTTACAGGGTTAGATAGATTATGTTTCCAATGTGACAGAGAGCAGGTTTAGCATTAGTTAGGTTTTGCCTGAATTTCTACTTTAAAATCCACAAAAAAGAGCAGACAAGTGTATGTGTGTGATGCATACTAAAATGTTATAATGGTGCAGTTTGAGTGCTCAGTAGAGCTCAGCTGTCTTTGTGGTTTTTGGTGATTTGCTTCCTCTTTACAATGCACACACCTCCATTATTATCTCTCAGTTTACCTATAATCAACTTCTCACTGCAACCTGTATGCTTATCAACACCTATAATTTATAAAGCCTCATCACCTGTACCTGGAGCCTTGGTGGTCCACAACCATTCTTCTGTTGTAACCCTAATCTTAGAACTGTCACCTAATTCCAACCCTCTATTTTAACACCAATCTAATCCTCATCACTGTCCTAATCCTACACTGGCCTTGTGCCATCGCTAGCTAATCATAACTCTAGGACCCTTGTCAAAAAATGAATTTCTCTTTCGTTCATTGATGGACACAGCTCCTGTCATTCTTAACCATTGGGTTATACTGCCCCCTACAGAAGTAGGACACTAGATAGAAAAACATTTTCTGGCTACACCCATGGGCAGTCCCAGGGGGTATACTCTCTCTCCCTGCTATAGTCACTGCCTAATAAGGACCTAGTTCCCTGCTGGGATCTTTGGTCCTGGCAACATTTTTTAGATAGAAAATATTTTCCTCCTGGATTTTTCCTGTGAGATCTACTATCAACTGCTGGACTGGGCGATGGACTGGATAATCTAGATCCAGTGGTCACCCCAGTCTGGCCAGCGATCGCGTGCAGACCTCAACGAGCGCTAGGTCGGCGGTGACACAGCCCCACTGGACGGGGGCTGGTCCGGCGAGTTAATCGTCTCATGAGGTCGCCTATGACCTTTCCTAAACCTGAGTCACAGTGCTCATCCTAGCCGACAACCCCCCCATTTCAATGGAGAGGAGGATCTGTCTGGAGCGGTGCCCACCTGGTTCCTGGTATGGTGAGTAGCTGTCTCCCCTCTGGCCCTAGCGGGTTTGGGGTGGACGTGGGCCCCTCCTTGGGACAGTCGGCCCCTCCTTCCTGCAGGCATCCCCTCTGTTTTTGCCAAGTCCCACAGCCTGCCCCCCCCTCCACATACACTGGGGCTGTTTGGGTGGTCTGGTCACTAGCCTGGGATGGGGGCAGGGCGCTAACTGGCGATGGGGGCCGGGGGTGCGCAGCCGGCGACCAGACAATTAACTGTTCGGGGGGGGGGTTTGGACCTGGTGGGGACTCCTGCTAGGGCCCTCCGTCCTGCCTGGATCTGTCCTTGAGGCCTGGCTCCCATTTCTTGGTCCCTGGTGTGGGGCCACCATTTTGTTGTAGCCTGTGCATTCCTATACATGGCAGCCATGTTTGTGTAGTCCGGCGGCAATTTTCTTGCAGTTTGCAATGCCAATAGCGGCGGCCATGACAGCATTAGCGATTTTGGCGGTGGGAGCACCTCCTTTCCCCCCCGATGTTGACTTCTGGATCGTTTAGCCTCCTGATCGCCGCATGTGTAGTGCAGATTCTCCTGGTGGTTGCAGAAGCCTATGTCGGCAGGTGGAGAGTCTTGTGGGGTCCTCTCCCTCTCTGCTGGGGATCGCTCTGTGCCTTGTGCTTGGGGACTCGGTGGTGCCAGCGCAGTGGGGGTTGTCTCTTAGCAGTGTGTTATACGTTTTTGTGGGGTTCCCCTGGTGACTAATAGAGTCTTTGAAGCGCATTTCCCCACCTGATCCCCTCTCTAAGGCGGCAGGGCCCTCGGGCCCCAACCAACCATCCATTCACTGACGCCGGTCCTGCCATCCCTTGTTTCCCGGGTGTAGGCTGCTTGTGTGCGACGAGCTAGCAAAAAGCGCCCCCTGCCTCTACCGGCCTCATCTGTCTCATCAGATCCTGAACCTGATTCAGCCACCGCGGACATGGGTTACCGTTCTGCGACCACACGCCTGGAATCCTCTGATAGTGAGGATGATTCCTCCACATCTGTGACCACGCATGAGAAGGCGCTGGTGGATGCACTGATTGTATCTGTGTGTGGGACCCTGAAGATGGAGGATGCATCTGAAGCTGCGACTGAGGCGCAGATACCCTTTGTCACTCACAAGCCATCCAGCACGGCAAAGGTGTTTCCTTCCCCTGCTTATTTTGACAGAATTGTCGCAAAAGAGTGGGGATGACCAAAGCGTCCCGTGGGGTTTCTAAGTGCTTTAATAGACGTTACCCCTATGAGGAGTCCCTTCTAAAGTAGTGGACTGTCCCACCGGTGTTGGAGCCTCCGGTTTCCAGATTAAACACGGCAACCTTGATTCTTGGTTAAAGAGTACCCAACCTTTAGGCTAACTGGAAGGCGGAGGCTGTGGCCTGCACTATGTACACTTTACCTGGTTCGCCCATGAGGCCGGTATTTACCTTTGCCCTGGTGTCGCAAACTCTGACCGAGTGGGCTAAGCTCCTACGCTGTGACCTGGAGGGAGAACAGCTCCCCTGCCTTTGCTGAGCTGGTGAACCAGCTGGTCCAGGGGCTGCAGTTTATCTGTGAAGCCTCTTTGAATGCGGTTCCTCTGATGGCTTGCCTCTCTGTTTTGGCGGTGGTCCTTCGGCGTGTCATTTGGCTTAAGTGCTGGTCTGTGGATCAGACTTCTAGAAAATATCTTGACTGATCTTCCCTTTCAAGGAGATTTCCTGTTTGGAGCTACCCTGGATGACCTCATTAAAGGTCTCACAGGGGGGAAGAGTACCTTTCTTCTGCAGGCTACTAAGGACAAGGAACCTCGTTGTAGATGTGGACCTTCCTTCTCAGCTCATACGTTTTTTCGTCCCTCAGGGGCGACTGACAAGGGCTCAAAGCCTTTCAGGACCTCCTCTGGTGGATCCAAATGAACCTTGTCTGGCAAGGCGAGAGCGGGCTTCTCTAGACCCGCGGACAAGGCTGCTTCTGCATGAATGCTCATCCTCACCCGTATTGGGGGTGGGGGGGGGCATCTTCCCTGGTTTCCAGACCCATGAACTTCCCTGGTACAAGACAAATGGGTTCACAAAGTCATTCAGTCTGGCTACAAGATCGAGTTTTGCTCTTGTCCCCCGGCAAGATTTTTTCCTTCCAACCTGCGCCTGGCCCCAGACCGGTTACAGGGTCTGTTTGGGGTGGTACAAGATCTGTTCCTTCAAGGGGTGATTGTTTTACTTCCCACTTCAGAACATTTTCAGGGTTTTTACTCAAACCTATTCACAGTCCCGAGGAAGGAAGGCAAAGGACATCCAATCCTGGACCTCAAGGTGCTAAACTGCTTTGTGCGGGTACAGAAGTTCAGAATGGAGTCCATTCAAATGGTGGTGGCATCCCTGCGTCAGGGGGATTTTCTCGCCTCTATAGATATCAAGGATGCCTATCATCACATTCCAATATGTGCCAGTCACCAGCGTTTTCTCCGCTTTGCTGTGGGAGAGGAGCATTATAATTTTTTTGGCGTTACCCTTTGGTCTCGCCTCTGCTCCTCGGGTCTTCACAAAAGTGTTGGCTCCAGTGCTAGCCTTGCTACGCATACAGGAAATCGCAGTACTGGGCTACTTGGATGATCTCCATCTGTGAGCAGAGTCTCCTTCTGCTCTGGTGGAGAACCTGGAGATCACAATACGAACTCTGTGGGAGTTCGGCTGGATTCTGAATTTTCAGAAGTCTGCCCTGGTACTAACTCCAAAAATTTCAGGCTGCAATTTGTCTCCTGCTATCCAAAAGATGGTCATCCCTCCTGACTTGCATGCAGGTGCTGGGCCTGATGGTATCTACCTTGGAGGCGATTCCGTTTGCACAGTTCCATACGAGGTCCCTGCAAAGGGAGATTCTGACCAAGTGGGACAAGACTCCGCAGTCTCTGGACGATCAGATCCGGCTGAGCAGGGGAACAAAGGAGTCTCTGATATGGTGGCTTCTCTCTCCGGCGCTTTCACTGGGAATATCCTTCCTCCCCTTGTTTTGGACAGTGTTCACCACGAATGCCAGCCTGTCTGGCTGGGGAGGTGTCCCCGGCAAGCATTCTGCTTAGGGGACCTGGACGTTGGAAGAGTCCAGACTACCGATCAATGTCCTGAAACTCCAAGCGATCAGAGCGTGTCAGAATCATTGGACGGTTCGTCTTCAGGGTTGCTCAGTGCGCATTCAATCGGACAATGCCATGGCCGTGGCTTATGTCAATCACCAAGAAGGCACAAGTAGTGCCCTGGTGGCTCTGGAGGTAGCTGGCTTTCTAAGGTGGGCAGAATGGTTTGTTCCTGCCCTCTCCGCCGTACACATTACCGGGGTGGAAAATTGGCAGACGGACTACCTCATTCGGCAGGCGTTGGACCACAGGGAGTGGTCCCCTTATCTGGAGGTGTTTCATCAGCTGTGTCTCCGGTGAGGCACTCCCGAGGTGGATCAGTTGGCATCTCGGCTCAACAGAAAGGTGCAGAGGTTTTTTTGCCCGGTCAAGGGATCCACTGGCAGCCACTATAGACGTGCTGGTGGCCCTGTGAGGTCAATATCGTCTGATATACGCCTTCCCTCCTCTCAAGCTTGTGCCCAGACTCCTACGCAGGATCAAGGCAGAAGGGATTCCAATCATCTTAGTGGCCCTGGACTGGCCTTGCCGGGCTTGGTACATCGATCTGGTGCTGCTGGTCACCAGCATTCCTTGGAAGCTTACTCTCAGGGAGGATCTGCTGTCCCAAAGACCGATCCTCCATCCTTCTTTACAGTTGCTGGCTTTGACGGCTTGGCTGTTGAATGCCATGTGCTAAAGGATAGAGGTTTGTCTAAGTCAGTGATTCCTACGTTATTAAAAGCTAGGAAATCTACTTCGAGGAAGATTTACCATCGTACATGGAAGACCTACATTGCATGGTGTGAGTCTTTTGAGGTGAACCTCGCTCCTTCTCGATGGCTCAGATTTTAACCTTCCTTCAGAGGGGGTTAAACAGAAGTTAGTCTTGAGTACCATCAAGGGCCAGGTGTCGGCTTTGGCGGTCTTCTTCCAATGACTTCCTGGTGTGTACCTTTCTTCAAGGTGTCCCAACATTCGCTCCCTCCAGTGCAGGCTCAGTCGCTGCCTTGGGATCTCAATTTGGTGGTGCTAGCTCTAGAGAAGCCTCTCTTCAAAGCTATTTGGGAGATTCCCCTGCTTACGCTGTCCCAGAAGGTTGCCTTTTTTGGTGGCTATCACCTCTGCGTGCAGGGTGTCAGAACTGGTGGCGTTATCCTGTTGTTCACCTTACCTGATGATTCACAAGGATAAGGTGGTGCTTTGCCCCTGTCCGTCATTTCTTCCCAAGGTGGTCTCTGACTTTCATTTGAATAAAGACATTTTTTTGCCTTCCCTGTGTCTCAGGCCTAAACATCCAAAGGAAATTGCCTTGCATGCCTTGGATGTGGTCCGGGCAATTAGGGTGTACTTGGCAGCTACCGAGTCTTTCAGGAAGTCAGACTCTCTTTTTGTGCTCACGGATGGACCTCGGGAAGGGTTGTCCGCTTCCTGTGTGACCATTTCCATAAATCAGACAGACAGTGGTTCAGGCCTATTCCATTAGGGGTCAGGTTCCTCCTTTACCTGTCAAAGCGCACTCTACTAGGGCGCTTAGTGCCTCCTGGGCCTTCCATCATCAGGCCCCAGTGACGCAGGTTTGCATGGCGGCCACCTGGTCGTCGGTATACACTTTTATAAAGTGGGTGTGTTGCCATCTGCGGATGCTTCCTTTGGCCGCAAGGTTTTGCAGGCTGCTGTTTAAGAGGACCTGGCCTATGGAATTTTTTTTTTTTTTTTTTGCTGTTTTCCACCCTTCATGTTTAACACTGCTTTGGGACATCCCAATGGTCAAGAATGACAGGAACTGTGTCCGGTAATAAACGAAAGAGAAAATGGGATTTTTGACTTACCGTAAAATCCATTTCTCTGATGTTCATTGACGGACACAGCACCCACCCCTCTGTGGATTTATAATTCTCCTGACACTGCTTTGTAGAAAAACTGAGTGACTGTAGCAGGGAGAGGGAGTATACCCCCTGGGACTGCCCGTGGGTGTGGCCAGAAGTTTTTTTCTGCCTAGTGTCTTACTCCTGTAGGGGGCATTATAACCCTATGGTCAAGAATGACAGGAGCTGTGTCCATCAATGAACATCAGAGAAATGGATTTTATGGTAAGTCATAAATCGCATTTCTATAGATGGTGACAACTTGCATGTAAGTGAATCATTAACAGACCACTTTCTTTTTGCATTAGAGGTTGCAGTGATTCCAATTGAAAAAGTTCAAGTTCCTCCTTGGTGATTATGTTGCTGGCAATGTATCTAACTTGGTCCTTAACCACTTTAGGACCGCTCACTGTGCTGCTACTGTGGCATAGTGGCATCCCTGGGTAAAGTGACGTAGACCTACGTTGCTGGACTCCTAGCTGTCTCGGCGGGGCGTGCGCGTCACCAGAGGCTTGCTCCCGCTGTGTTTAGACACAGCGGGGGTCAGGCCGGAGGAGGAGAGGCGGCATAGCTGAACCTGCGATCTCTGTCTCTGTCACAGAACCCCCTCCCCCCACACACGTCAGTAAGCATGAGGCATGCATTTAACCCCTTGATCACCGACAGTGTTAACCCCTTCCCTGCCAGTGTCATTATTACAGTAACAGTGCATATTTTTATCACTTGATTACTGTAGTAATGTCACTGGTCCCCTCAAAAGTGCTAAAAATGTCAGTTAGGGGTCCGATCTGTCCACCACAATGTCGCAGTCCCGCTAAAAATCGCAGATCGCCGTCATTACTAGTAAAAAAAAACAATAAAAATTACAAATCTTTCCCATAGTTAGTAAACCTGATAACTTTTGCGCAAACCATTTAAAATATGCTTATTGCGATTTTTTTTTACCATAAATATGTAGCAGAAAACAAATTGGCCTAAAATGTTTTTTTTTGGGAATGTTGTATATCAGAATGTGAAAAATATCGTTTTTTTGTTTTTCTTTTCAAAATTGTCGCTCTTTTTTAAAAAAAATTAAAATCGCACAGGTGATCAAATACCACCATAAGAAAGCTCTATTTGTGGGAAAAAAAGGACGTACATTTAATTTGGGTACAGTGTTGCACGACCGCGTAATTGTCCGTTAAATTAACGCAGTGCCGAATCGCAGAATATGGCCTGGTCAGGAAGGGGGTAAAATCTTCCGGTCTTAAAGTGGATGAAAAAAATACGCTCATTGAGAATTTTTTTGTCAAAGACATGTAGCTAAATACATTTTGGCCTAAATATATGACAAAAATTGAATATATTGGATATTTTTTAACTGTCAAAGTAGAAAATGCCAATTTTTCGCAAAATATTCGCTCTTTTTTTATTAATATCGCAAAAAAAATAAAAAGCGCAGAGGTGATCTAATACCACTACAAGAAAGCTCTGTTTGTGGGAAAAAAATGATGTAAATTTAGTTTGGGTACAGCATTGCATGACTGCGCAATTGTCAGTGAAAGTCGCTCAGTGCCAAGTTGAAAAAAGTGGCCTGGTCATTGAGCAGCAAAATCTTCCGGTCTTAAAGTGGTTAATGTCACAGAGATGTGTGGGTTCATGCCAAGACATATCTTTCAGGGAGTGGGCATTTGGAAATTTCCAGTGGAAACAGCCATTAGGGCTAGATAGGAATAATTTTGCCATAACAGCTGTGTATATCGTGTCTTTTCTCTGGGGAAAAAACAAAACTCGGTGACGTTATAAGCTACATTTTAATACATTTAATCTAGCAAAATCAGCTGGCAACCATGTTTGGAATTTGTGGCATCACCTTAGGGATGATTGATTTGCATACTGGATTTATGATTTAGTCCATAGTTCTACCTTAAATCTTTTACGACCGCTATACGCATATATGCGTTGTTACCAATTTCTAGGGAGCACCCCTAGAACTGTGACAGAGCTCTTATGGACAGCTCATGATCAAATAGCAATGTTCAGGAGCCGATCGGATGGGCAATGATCGGGTATCAGGAACCAGTAGGATGGCATCACCACTGTGTAGCTAGTCACAGTGCAGCTCCATTGTGAGCCCCTCCTACCAGCCTAGGGCATCACAGCCCATTTTAAGTGCTGATGTAAAAAGGTTAATTTGCCCACACAGTATCTCACAAAAGTGAGTACACCCCTCACATTTTTGTAAATATTTTATTATATCTTTTTATGTGACAACACTGAAGAAATAACACTTTGCTACAATGTAAAGTAATGAGTGTACAGCTTGTATAACAGTGTACATTTGCTGTCCCCTCAAAATAACTCAACACACAGCCATTAATGTCTAAACTGCTGGCAACAAAAGTAAGTCATTTCTTCAGTGTTGTCACATGAAAAGATATAACAAAAATGTGAGGGGTGTACTCACTTTTGTGAGATACTGTATATGCTATGCCCAAAACAACAGCAGAGATTTAAAACATATTTATTGTCAAAATGTAAAATCATATATTTTTCTTCATATTGTATTTCAAATATTTCTAGCCTAGTCTCATTAATCTGAACACTCTTGAAGTTTGTAAACTAACTATGTAAAGATCCTCAAACATTTACAGTACTTACTTGAACTGCTGTGTCACACATTTCACAGATCCTGCCTCCTGAACTGAAAAGTTGCTGAGAGGAGGAGGTTCAGGAGGTGGAGTCAGTACAGGAATCACTGACTACAACTATTTAAAGATAAAGTAGGGGTTTCAGGCTGGTTAGTGAGAAGGAAGACCAGAGACTCCATACATTAAAATTAAATCAATTTATTGAATGTATTAAAAATAGTTTAACCATACGTGGGGATGTATATAACACATATAATACATCCCTCATATGTAAGACATATATTCAATTAAAAACCACAGCACAGAAATATCTCTCTGTTATGGGAGCAATACATGCTTCAAGCTGATGTTGGTGCAAGAAGTCTTTGATGGTATACGGTTTGTGGGTCCCAATGAGCCAACGCGTTTCGCATCAGGCTTCGTCAGGGCCAAAGAGACCGAGCAATACCGATATTTCTTGCTGAAATTGGTGATTAAATGACAGGTAGGAAAATCGCAATCTATAAAGTTTAGGTATGTAATTGGTGGTGTCCAGTTTATCTGTATAGTTCTCTTAGATGGATAATGTAGAACCCCAATATCTAAGTGGCAATCGTTCCATCTTGTCTCTTTATATATAACAAGAGATTAATTTCCTCTTTCTGGTTTGTATAGCCAGGAGAGACAAAATAACCAGGCTCATGTGTAAGAATTCATTTAGCTCTCCTAAGACCATACTTGTCCGACTCACATATAGAGTCCACTTTAGTAAGGAGTAAGGATGGCAATGCCAGGTTGTGTACTCTTCCAATTAGTCCACTTTATATATATGGAGGCAGGCTTGGGAATGGTTTAGATTATATGCCATTCTGAATCACAATGCCCATTCATGGCTCCATAAAGTCTTGATGGTGGTTCTCCGTATGTGCCTGCAGGCAGGCACATACGGAGAACCACCAACATCGAGACTACTTTATGGAGCCATGAATGGGCATTATGATTCAGAATGGCATATAATCTAAACCATTCCTAAGCCTGCCTCCATATATATAAAGTGGACTAATTGGAAGAGTACACAACCTGGCATTGCCATATATATTCCTTACTCCTTACTAAAGTGGACTCTATATGTGAGTCGGACAAGTATGGTCTTAGGAGAGCTAAATGAATTCTTACACATGAGCCTGGTTATTTTGTCTCTCCTGGCTATACAAACCAGAAAGAGGAAATTAATCTCTTGTTATATATAAAGAGACAGGATGGAAAGATTGCCACTTAGATATTGGGGTTCTACATTATCCATCTAAGAGAACTATACCGATAAACTGGACACCACCAATTACATACCTAAACTTTATAGATAGCGATTTTCCTACCTGTCATTTAATCACCAATTTCAGCAAGAAATATCGGTATTGCTCAGTCTCTTTGGCCCTGACTAAGCCTGATGCGAAACGCGTTGGCTCATTGGGACCCACAAACCGTATACCATCAAAGACTTCTTGCACCAACATCAGCTTGAAGCATGTATTGCTCCCATAACAGGGAGATATTTCTGTGCTGTGGTTTTTAATTGAATATATGTCTTACATATGAGGGGTGTATTATATGTGTTATATACATCCCCACGTATGGTTAAACTATTTTTAATACATTCAATAAATTGATTTAATTTTAATGTATGGAGTCTCTGGTCTTCCTTCTCCCTAACCAGCCTGAAACCCCTACTTTATCTTTAAATAGTTGTAGTTGCGATATTGGGGCATGGGCTTACCTTCACGGTAAAATTCTTGATACAGGAATCACTGTTTGGAGGCAGCAAGGCACCAAGGGATATGTAGTCCTTAGAAATTGAAAGTAAACAGCAGAGGAGAAGCTGCAAAGCATGTAGGGAAATCAGGAAGTTGTGTAAAGAGATGGCCAGCAAACAACACTCACAATGTGAAAGGAGATTTTCAAGTAAGCCTATATCAGTTCATCATTAATAACTATTGCTTATATTGTAATCACAATGATGATGTTCTAAAGCAATGGTGGTCAACTGAAAACGTTTTTAGAGGGCCTCAGGTGCAGCCCCCAAAACTTCCAGAAGGGCCACACAGTAGCAACATTTTTCTACCTCAATGTTAAAAAGTTCAGCCCTGCTGCACTTTTTTTGCAGTTTTTCACAATGCACACGGAAAAAGTTGGAGTACAATCACCACACACACACGCCACCGGTGTTCTAAAGTATATGCTGTGACTAAAGCTCTACTTCAATTCTGTCCCTATGCTTGAATAAAGAAGCGGCGAATGTAAAATGTTAAGGTCAGACTCTTCCTTCGGCTCTTTTGATACGGAAAAGCAAAAATTTTCACTATAAGAATAAATCACAGATTATTCCATCACTCTTTAGACTTTTTTTCCCCATTGATAACAGTTTGTTCTTTGTCTGTATGTAAGCACTGCATTTTCATACCTGGCAAGACGCTTAGTCATGATAAAGGAACGACATTCACTTTGTGACGAATTGAAATTTTTTATCAGCATGGGGCAGATCATTCACGTTTACTCTGAAATCTCAGCAAACAGCAATGTACTGTACGTTCACTTTATTTTTTCTTGTTACTTATAAATGAGGCCATCATTGCCAAGGCTTTTTTTTTTCCTTTTTAAGATACAACATTAAAGTTGCTGCCTTCCCAGCAGACCTACACAAACAGATTTATGTGCAGAATTGCAGACTTGGGAGATGAGCCATATTATTGGGATCTAAATATTGCCTGCTTCATTAACTGCTCGTAAACTGCTGAAAGCAAATGCATAATGACAGGTCCTTTTATTGTAGAAATTTAGTTTTATGGAACCAATGCCATGCTCCCAGCTAATTGTCACGCTGCTTTGTAATTCCTGTTTTCAGTACATCTTTTTGTGCACTAACGTTAAGGGAAATTTCCAATTTATGTGCAGAGTTACACAGTCACCTCTTGAACTTCATGAGTCAAGTTAGATTAAAGTGTATGTCTGGGAAAAATATAAAAAAACACATGCAGTAAATCTCTGCAAAACTTTTACAAGTCCTCATGTTTATCCCTTTTAGAAATGACAACTATAGAAAAAAAAAAAACTGTGGTCTTTGGACCAAAGACCTCTGCCTCTCTTCTTCCCTTATGCTGTCTAATAGAGCCTTCTCCTAGTGCCTATGTATTCCTGCATTGTGGTGTTGTCTATATTTTATGCCTGAGATTTTTTTTGCAATTAAAACGAATTAAATAATTATTTTATCTTTTGGAAAAACTTGTGGATCCATATTGCAGGTCTTTGGGGAATTCAGTTGCTTTAGGTTACTTTAGGCCTGTCCATAGAACAGTTTTCCGAAGGTGATTTTGCTAGATTAGCAGTTTCCAAAAGCGGCCTCTCTGAGGCCGAATGCAGCCCTTTGATTGCCTTTATCCAGGCCTTTGGGCATCATTTCATCCAGTGACATCAATTATGGGACATCATTCCTGTCACCAACAAGGGGGCATTATTCCTCTCACTGATACCATCAAAAGAGCACAATTCATCCCACTGACATCAACGATGGGGCATAATTCCTTCCATTGATACCAACAATGGATCAATATTCCTCCCACTGACACCAACAATGATGGCAAAACTCCTCCCACTGACACCAAAAATAGGACAGAATTTTTTCCATTCAAACCAATGATGGGGCACTATTCCTTCCACTGACATCAACTATAAGGTACTAGTCCTCCCACTGACACCAAAGATAGGGCAATTGAGTTGATTTACTAAAAGCAAAATGACTGTGCACTTTGCAAAGTGCACTTGCACTTTGCAAGTGCAGTTTCTCCAGAGCTTAGTAAATTAGTAGAACCTCTGCTGACTTCCCTTATCCAAATCATGTGCAAGCAAAAAATGCTGTTTTCTTTTTTTTTTTTTCTTAGCACATGACGGGGTACTCTTTGCAAAGTGAAGCCTTACCTAGTTTACTAAGCTCTGGAGCAACTGCACTTGCAAAGGGCAACTGCACTTTGTAAAGTGCACAGCCTATTTGCCTTCACACCAGCGGACTGATTGGGTCCACCTGTCCGTTTTTTTTTTTTTTTTTGTTCTCTATAGGGAGGCAGATGTAAACTGATCTGTTCCCCATCCGTCTAGCAGATCGGATCCGACTATTCCATAGAGAACAGTGGGCTGCGTCCCTGTCCTCTCTGCATAGCAGAGCAGACATGTACCTGTCATCCGCCTGCTCAGCAGATGGATCCACTTGACAAAGTCTGCCTCGTGTGAAAGGGACCTTTATTATTACTATTTCAGATTAAAGAGTAATTGTAGGCCCTACAATTTGGCCCTTGGGTCCTATCTTTCTGGTAAGCCCCCTCCTTACCTCACACATCGGTGGCGGTCACACACACCAGTGATAACACTATTAATATTACATCTAAGGAGAGTCTACTTTGCACTTTGGTGCATTTTCCATAAGCTACAGAGATTGTCTTATCAACTTTCTTTGAACTGGATGGACTTTATTTTATTATCATATTTATTAGCATCATGCACTTTAATGATCACGGATATGGTTTATGTTGCAATGCACTTTAATATATATTTGTAATATATTTGCACATTTTTTGCACAATTTGCACATAGTGACTTTATTGTCTTGATTATTTTTCACATATTTATTGTATTTATTTACAATCTCATATTTAATACCAGCGCTGCATTATCTTTATTATTAATTGTAGGCCAGACTATTGAGAGCGGTGTTGTCTGTATTTCAGAGCTTAATGGATGAAATGTTTGTAGATAATGGGCTCCACACATATTTAGATAATAATGTAAGATGATGTATGCATCTGCTGAGTTTGTATATGCTGAATAAGGATAACAATGAAATCACATAATTGGATATAATAATGTATGATTGTATAAAGTATTGAATAATCTCACTTAAATATGTTGTGCACATCATATAAAAATGTACAATTTGCATAACAGGCTAATGCAAAAAACAAGCAAGGAAACAAGGCAGAGTGTGCATTGTTGATCTATAAAAAAAAAAAACAACCCTTTCTTACAGAAGTTTCTAAGCTACCATTGTGCACTGTACAAAATCTGATACCGCCTATAAAACACTGAACTTACAGTCATTTTCCAACCTTGTCAATGGGCAGGACTATGGATGACTAGTGCATAATAGTATTCATCATGAAATGAGATGGGAATTACATGTCTGTTTTTATTGTTTGATTACCCACTTTAGCACCTTAGGACATACCCATACACCATTGAGATGATGACTGCACCTGCAGAATCATCCCAGTATTAACATTTTCAGCAGGCGATGGGCTTTCTCGTAGAAGTGATCCAAGTTTCTATAAAGCTCCTTGGTCACTTCTACAGGGCGCGGAAGGGGTGCTTTGAAAACCCAGAAGTGACAAGGGTTTAGTCACTTCCAGTGCTTTGTATCAGACAGTGAAGTAAACAATTATTCTCGGTGGTGACCAGCCGGGTACCAGGCGGGTGCTGTAGTGCCTTTACCCGTGGCCCCCCACTTGATATTGCACTCGCCCCACAGAATTCCCCTTTCAACATATATACATAGCCAGCACCCGCACGGGACCCGGCTGGTCACCCCCGGGAATAATTGTTTACTTCACTGTCTGACACAAAGCACTGGGAGGGATCTCCCCACAGTGTTTCATGTGAATATTTATCTGGTCAGCACTACAGCACCTATACATATTTAAATCATCACCATACCCCCAGGGTAGGGGGTATCACTCAGTATTGGTGCTAGATCTGATATATCTCTATCACAGTGAGCATGTATATTATTTAATAAAGTTTATTGAATAGCACAATAATTTGAGCACTAGCAACAATTCTTTTACCAGCTAGCACTTTGTAAGGCTATCATTACATACCCAGCAAGTCTTTCACTTAGCACGGTGCACTTTTATAATTTATTTCATTGTAATAATATATAAGGATTGTGTCTATTGATTCATTTTTTGGATTATGTTGGGTTATAAAGTTCAGTCCACACACACACACACACACACATACTGTGCACCTTGGCACTATATCCTTATTTCCCTTGAGCAGGTAGCGCCACATACCAACATTTTTTATTATATTGTATTTGGCTGCACTGAAATTCATTAAAGTGTATTTTTTGCAAAACAATTTCATTTTAAAAATGGCTGTGCAAATATGATGCGACATAAAAAAAACTGTTACAGCCACCATTTTTTCCCCAGGGTCTCTGCTTTTAAATAATATTTAATGTTTGGGGGTTCTAATTAATATTTCTAGAAAAAAATGCTATTTTTTACATGTATGACAGAAATGTCAAAACTGGTCCTTGGGGGTAAGGTGGTTAATTAAAAGCATATAGTAAAACATTTCCCTATTTCAGATGAATTTTTCATTGAAAATGCCTATTACATAGTTATACACGTGAGTTTTTCCATTAAGCATTTCCCATATCATACTGTAAATTTTTACATTAATTAAAAAGCCAGCGGCACTAATGCTTTTAAAAGGATGAGGGTTGTCTGTCCCTGCTGCATGATTGCCAGCATTTTGTTCCACTTCCGATGGACAGGCTAAAATGCTACAATAGACTCCATTAGGAGAGGTAAAAGGACAACTCAATATAATACAGAGAAGCTGTAAAGATCTATCAGTTCGTGAATCCACGTATTTGTTTTTCTCCTGCTTTTAGCCTATTTTGTATTTATAATACACTTTCTAGTCTAAGGTATTGATTGTATTCTTCTTCACTATCCGATACTTACGTTTTCCATTTCACGTTGTATTCTGTTTTTTGCTGTAAATGCTGTAAATCCCCAGATAATGACTGCTAGAGATATACTCTATACAGCAGGTATAATGTAGCTGTTTGATTGCAAGTATTGAACTGGCTAATTTGTTTTTACCTGTATTTTATTGCTTCCATCGGATGCCCTTGAAGAAAGTAAGTACATTGGGTTCCCATCTTCTTTTTTTTTGCACTGCATGGGTTTTGTGCACAATGCTTATACTGTATATGCCAGGTTGTGAAAGTAACACATTATAACACACAATCACACTTTTTTCAAAACGATGTGCCTATTATTATTGAAATAATAGGGCAGCACAGTGGCTTGCAGCACTAGGGCCCTTAGTTCTAATCCCAATCAGAAAACTACCTGCATAGTGATTGCATGTTCTCCCTGTGCTTGTTTTGGTTTCCTCCAGTTACCTACTTAGTTAGATTGAAAAAAGACACAAGTTCACCCAGGTATAGTACTCCGGGTTGCACACACATTAAAAAAAATATGCTAGTAGCTTAATTGGCCTCAGTCTAAATCGGCCCTAGCATGTGTATGTATATGGCACCTTGTGGGGAAGGGGCTGATGTGAATGTAAAAGATATAAAGTGTTGCATAAATTGTAGGAGCTTTATAACTACCTGTAAATGAAAAATACATAATTGTGCTGAGATCTCAAATACATTGAATATTGTCTCAGAGAGAAGACAGAACACCTGAATTTCATTTTGGCACAGTGTATGATTGGGTCTGAATTCTTTCTGAATTCTCTCTACAGTGAGATTACCCTTGTTTCAAAAAGTGTATAGTAATAAATAACAGGTATGTAATAGGTTTTGTGCACTCCAGCCATCCATCACTACAATGTGTAACCTCTATGCCGTGTATAGAAATTCCTGGAATAATCATATTTTATGGTAAGGAAAGAGTGTTGGACCATCAAACCTCACTTGAAGCTTATGGAAGGCTGTTGAAATTGGAATAGTGGTGTTGGGCTGCATGCTACAATTCTGGTATGTTTTTTTTTTTTTTTTTATCTTAATGAATCACGATATTATTATGTTACAGTTCATATCTGCACTTTTGCATGCTATTAAATGGTTCCTAAAGCAGTAATTAAGCCAAGTACAAAAATTTAATATAATGCAGCTTAACCACTTGACCGCCGGAAGATTTATTCCTGGTTTACATATATGCGATGCTTGAACCAGCAAGATTCCAGCGCGGCTTTCCGCATCGCATGTCACCTGCCGGCAGTTAACACTGACATTTACGAACCACTGGGGGTGTCAATGCAAAGTTAATGACACCCCCAGATCGGTTTGCAAATTGCAATGTGAGCTGCCAAATGGTGCAGGAATGGGTGTGAACACCCATGCAATCAGATTCTAGTGCCAACCAAAAAAAAGGTCCTGCACCGTTTTGGTGCCAAGGGGATGCGAATTCAGCCATACAATGTGTATGGCTGAATTTGCATCGCAGAGACATCGCATGTGAATCTTGGTGTGAATCCCATGCGATGTCTAACATCGCACCAGTGTGAACCTGGCCACACGCCCCTTCTTGACCAGGCCATTTTTTGTGACATGGCACTGCGTTATTTTAACTGACAATTGCATAAAATCTATGTCCTTTTTTCACCACAAATAGAGCTTTCTTTTGGTGGTATTTGATCACTACTTCATTTTTTATTTTGTTGCGCTATAAAAAGAAAAAAAAAAACGGAAATGTTGAAAAAATATATATATATATATATATATATATATATATATATATACATTTCCTACTTTCTGCTATAAAATATCCAATAAAAAAATTGAAAAAAAATCTAATTTCTTCATAAATTTAGGCCAATATGTATTCTGCTACATTTTTTTGGTAAAAAAAATCCCAAAAAGCTTATGTTGGTTGTTTTTGGCAAATGTTATAGCACCTACAAACTATGGGATAGTTTTATTTATTTATTAATTACTAGTAATGGCGGCGATAGTTATAGTTGGTCTGCGATATTGTAGCAGACATTCTGACACTTTTGACACTTTCTGGGGACCAGTGACACCAATACAGTGATCAGTGCTAAAAAATATGCACTCTCACTGTACTATTGACACTGACTGGGAAGGGATTAACATCAAGGACGATCAAAGGGTTAACTTTGTGCCTAGGCAGTGTTTTACTGTACTGTGTGAGGTGCTTTTACTAGGGGAAGAGGTGGAATTTATTTCCTGCTTTGCAGGGACACAAATTCCATCCCTTCCCTCCTGTCAGAGTTGCGATCTGCCTTGTTTACATAGGCTGATTGCCATTCTCTCTCTCTGCCTAACAGTCAGCGGGTGCAGGAGGACATCCAGTACCCCACACCCGCCAATCGGGCCTACATGCTCCCTACCCGGAAGATTAATATATAAATGATCCGGTGCAGAGGTGCCACCCTGTAGCAGTAGAACTGCCCTAGGGTGGACCTTAAGTGGTTAAAATGTGGTGGATGCTGGTGATTCTATCTAAAGTATTATGACTGAGCCTCTTTTCACCCTACCTGGTCATCTTGGAGGTGTGTATGGGGTCGTTATCATGTTGGAATACTGCCCTGCGGCCCAGTCTCCGAGGGGAGGGGATCATGCTCTGCTTCAGTATGTCACAGTACATGTTGGCATTCATGGTTCCCTCAATGAACTGTAGCTCCCCAGCACCGGTAGCACTCATGCAGTTCCAGACCATGACACTCCCACCACCATGCTTGACTGTAGCCAAGACACACTTGTCTTTGTACTCCTCACTTGGTTGCCACACACACACTTGACACCATCTGAACCAAATAAGTTTATCTTGGTCTAATCAGACCACAGGACACGGTTCCAGTAATCCATGTCCTTGGTCTGCTTGTCTTCTGCAAACTGTTTGCGGGCTTTCTTGTGCATCATCTTTAGAAGAGGCTTCCTTCTGGGACGACAGCCATGCAGACCAATTTGATGCAGTGTGTGGCGTATGGTCTAAGCACTGAAAGGGTGACCCCCACCCCTTCAACCTCTGCAGCAATGCTGGCAGCACTCATACTTCTATTTCCCAAAGACAACCTCTGGATATGACGCTGAGTTTATAGACTCAATATCTTTGGTTGGCCATGGCGAGGCCTGTTCTGAGTGAAACCTGTCCTGTTAAACCACTGTATGGTCTTGGCCACCGTGCTGCAGCTCAGTTTCAGGGTCTTGGCAATCTTCTTATAGCCTAGGCCAGTGATGGCGAACCTTGGCACCCCAGATGTTTTGGAACTACATTTCCCATGATGCTCATGCACTGTGCAGTGTAGTTGAGCATCATGGGAAATATGGTTCCAAAACATCTGGGGTGCCAAGGTTCGCCATCACTGGCCTAGGCCATCTTTATGTAGAGCAACAATTATTTTTTCAGATCCTCAGAGAGTTCTTTGCCATGAGGTTCCATGTTGATCTTCCAGTGACCAGTATGAGAGAGGGAGAGTGATAACACCAAATTTAACACATCTGCTCCACATTCATACCTGAGACCTTGTAACACTAACGAGTCACATGACACCGGGGAGAGAAAATGGCTAATTGGGCCCAATTTGGACATTTTAACTTAGGGGTGTACTCACTTCTGTTTGCCAGCAGTTTAGACATTAATGGCTATTTGCTGATTTATTTTGAAACAGCAAATTTACACTGTTATACAAGCTGTACACTCACTACTTTACATTGTAGAAAAGTGTCATTTCTTCAGTGTTGTCACATGGAAAGATATAATAAAATATTTACATAAATGTGAGGGGTGTACTCATTTTTGTGAGATACTGTAAATGAAAGATTAATGGTAATTTGAGTAGACACAGCTGCAATGTTTCCTAGATAGCTTTTGTGGTTCATGGATTGATTTGACATGTTGCCAGGCCAATATTTAGCTAAATACAAAGTATTCTCAAACAATTAAGGTATAAAACCTCAAATGCATGCTTATTTTTCTTTCCCTATTGATAACTGTAACATTCTTTCTATATTTGTTCAGTGTTGTCACATGAAAAGATATAATAAATGATTTACAAAAATATGAGAGGTGTACTCACTTTTGTGAGATACTGTATACATATGGAGGTATTTTTTATGCAACTAAGAAATATAATATGTCTACTGTTAGAAGCAAATATACCCATTATCCCACGAGGAAGAACTATAAGAGTCTGAAACATGTCGGGTTTTACCAAAACAATTTACCTGGGCTGACCTGAAGTTGAACAACAGGTGGCTCTGTGGATGCACTAGATGGTTATAGGGTAATCAGTTTCTTGTTATTTATTGTTATTTTTTTAGGACATAGGTCTTTTTTATGCCGGATTCTAAAATATAATTTATACTTTTATACAAATATATTTGTGAGTCTGCCTTCAAAGTCCATGAGGGTTTTCTTGGTGCACTATGTGCACATATAACTATTGATGACCTCCACAAGTCAATAATTTTATGGCTTTATGAACTTAAAAAGACTAAATGACTTAGTATTAGGTGATCTATGGTAACTGCTCTGAATAGATCCAACACCCATTTCAACTTTTACTGCTGGACTCAATGTCCACAAATGTAGGTCTTGTATTTGGCGCTAGTCCTCTCACTGCTGCTGCTCAGCTACCACATTAATGTAAAACAGAACTAAACCCTCCAGTTTAAAGCAGAACTACAGTAAACCTATATTTTCAAAAATTGCAAGTAGGGAACTGTTTATTGGAGAAATGACATGCTGTGTCTCTTCTACAGTAAGATGCACTTACCTGCCTGCTCACAGCCTTCTAGTGAATGTACACTAGCGTGTATTCCTGCCATACTCTGCCTGTGCTAGAATGACTGACTCCTGTGTGCATGCATGGGATCACATCATTGCCTGAGGCTAAAAACCTGGAAGCAGTCTGGGGAGAAGATGATAGCAGCTGATGAGCGGTGATGAGGTGAGTATTTTGCTAAAAAAGCCACTAAACCCACTAATTTAATTTAAGGTTGAACAAAAGTCTAAAATAAAAAACAGTGCTGGGATGGCTGCACTTCTGTGCATGTGTGGGAGCAATGCCATCCTTCACTGGACAATCAAGATGGCCAAAGGAAGGGGAGAAGATGCCAGGGCTTTGTGGGTGTGTGCTATTGCAACAGAGGTAAGTATTTTGGATTTTAACTTTAACTGTTTTCCAAATCAGTTACATCAAAGGCTTGCCATGACTGATAACTATTACAGTTACTAGTGTGCTCATGTTAGCTGTCAACTGTCGAGCCCTCAAATGGCTTGTGTTCTAATCAATTACATATGCAGCACCATAGACACCGTGGATCAAAATAAGGCCGAGATGGCAGCTTCCTTGGCTGTTAAGTATAGGAGGGTTAAAGTGGTTGTAAAGCCTTTAAAATACCAAGTGAAGTCACTAGCCTCAGGTGATACACAGAGATGAAACAAATACTCCTACATACGTTGTATATCTCTTCTCTACAGCTATTAAAAGTGTAGAATTTATAAAAACTTGGCTGACATGTCAGCAAAAAAAGGCAGAGAGATGAGGTTACACTCTGCAGAGCTCAGGGAGGAGTACTCTGAGATCTGATTAAGGGGAAATTACACCCCACTTCCCACAGCACACAGGAACAAAGCTCGGACTGCCAATCACAGACTGTGTGCTGGAGCTCCCATCCCATGTCACCATTTTTCTCTTGGTGTCAGGAAAACTTGAATGATTCACACTGATTGCAGAGGAACCAAGCCGTAGGCTGACATTACACTTAGTGCTCTTAATTGAGTACACACTATAAAAGGATATGTTATGTTCATGTTTCATGTCTGGGGTTTACAACCACTTTAAGTACTGCTTTAAATGTTTCTCAAACCAGTTAAATTCAAGGCACGCCTCAGATGTTAAGTGTAAGATTTAGTAATTTGCTCATGTTTTCTCCCAAACGCTCAAATAGCTGGTGTCACAACTAATCACATTTGCAACACCATGGTAACTGCAGATCAAACACAGGCTAAAATTGTGCCTTCTTGGTTGTAAAGAATAGAAGGGTTAAAGTGGTTGTAAACCCTTACATACAGTGAGGGAAAAAAGTATTTGATCTGCTGCTGATTTTGTACGTTTGTCCACTGACAAAGAAATGATCAGTCTATAATTTTAATGGTAGGTTTATTTTAACAGTGAGAGACAGAATAACAACATAAAAATCCAGAAAAATGTATTTTTAAAAAAGTTATAAATTGATTTGCATTTTAATGAGTGAAATAAGTATTTGATCCCCTGTCAATCAGCAAGATTTCTGGCTCCCAGGTTTCTTCTATACAGGTAACGAGCTGAGATTAGGAGCACTCTGTCATAGGGAGTGCTCCTAATCTTAGTTTGTTACCTGTATAAAAGACACCTTTCAAAAGAAGCAATCAATCAGATTTCGATCTCTCCACCATGGCTAAGACCAAAGAGCTGTCCAAAGATGTCAGGGACAAGATTGTAGACCTACACAAGGCTGGAATGGGCTACAATACCATCGCCAAGCAGCTTGGTGAGAGGGTGACAACAGTTGGTGCAAATATTCGCAAATAGAAGAAACACAAAATTCCTTGGTCTGGGGCTCCATGCAAGATCTCACCTTGTGGAGTTTTAATGATCATGAGAACGGTGAGGAATCAGCCCAGAACTACATGGGAGTATTTTGTCAATGATCTCAAGGCATAGTCCCAAAGAAAACAATTGGTAACACACTACGCCGTGAAGGACTGAAATCTCTCAGCGCCTGCAAGGTCCCCCTGCTCAAGAAAGCTCAAGTCCAGGCCCGTCTGAAATTTGCTGAGGAACATCTGAATGATACAGAGGAGAACTCGGTGAAAGTGTTGTGGTCATACGAGACCTAATCAAGCTCTTTGACATCAACTCAACTCGCTGTGTTTCGAGGAAGAGGAATGCTGCCTATCACCCTAAGAACACCATCCCCACCTTTAAACATGGAGTAGGAAACATTATGCTTTGGGAGTGTTTTTTTGCTAAGGGAACAGGTCAACTTCACAGCATCAAAGGGATGATGGACGGGACCATGTGCTGTCAAATCTTGGGCGAGAACCTCCTTCCCTCAGCCAGGGCATTGAAAAGGGGTTGTGGATGGGAATTCCAGCATGACTATAACCATAAAACAGCTTGGCCGAGGCAACAAAGGAGTGACTGAAGAAGAAGCACATTAAGGTCTTGGAGTAGCCAAGCCAGTCTCCGGACCTTAATTCTATAGAAAATAAGTGGAGGGAGCTGAAGGTTTGAGTTACCAAACATCAGCCTTGAAACCTTAATGACATTAAGAGGAAAGAGGAGTGGGACAAAATCCCTCCTGAGATGTGTGCAAACCTGGTGACCAACTGCAAGAAACGTCTGACCTCTGTGATTGCCAACAAGGGTTTTGCCACCAAGTACTAAGTCATGTTTTGCAAAGGGGTCAAATACTTATTTCACTCATTAAAGTGCAAATCAGTTTTCATAATTTTTTTAAAAGGTATTTTTCTGGATATTTTAGTTGTTATTTTGACTCTCACTGTTAAAACAAACCTAACATTAAAATTATAGACTGATCATTTCTTTGTTAGTGGGCAAACATACAAAATCAGCAGGGGATACAATACTTGTTTCCCTCACTGTATACCCAGTGAAGTGACTGGTCTCAGGTGATACACAGAGATGAAACAAATCCTCCTGCGTGAGTTGTAACTGTTTATCTGCTGCCCTTTTTCCTCTACAGCGGTACAAAGTCCAAGATTTATAAAGCTTGTCCAAACTTTCAGAAAGCAGGGCTGAGGAAAACAAGAGCTTTGAAAATGAAAGCTGAGGTTACACTCTGCAGAGTTCAGTGAGGAGAGCTCTGAGAGCTGATTGGTGGAAAGGGACACACTCCCCTTCACACAGCACACATGAACAGAGCTGAGGCTGTCTGTTACAGGCTGTGTGCTGGAAACTCCTCCCCTGTCACCTTTTTTCTCCTGGTGCCAGGAAAACTTGTCAGTAGAGACTCATGCTGATAGCAATGGAACAAGGCAGCAGACAGAAACTACACTTAGTACTATGGATTGAGACAAGTACACACTATAGAAGGATATGCTTTGTTCATAGTTTATGACTGAGGATTACAACCACTTTAAGATCTGTTTTAAATCGTGGTCATCAGGCATCATTTGTTTTCTGTAGAAATATCTTTAATGGAGCTCATAAAGGCCTCTAAGTTATAGATGAAGGTGGATACATACTTTCTAATGGAGAAAAGAGAACTGCCACAAAATTCACATTTAATGACCTCTTTAAGTAAGAGAAGTATATTCAGGAAAAAGAAATCAAGACCCAAAAATGTATTGATTGCAAAAAAATCCACTAAAGAACAAATCTAGAAAGAATGTTACAGCGATCAATAGGGAAAGCAATATAAGCATACATACATACCCCTAAGTGAAAATGTCTAAATTGGGCCCAAAGTGTCAATATTTTGTGTGGCCATCATTATTTTCCAGCACTGCCTTAACCCTCTTGGGCATGGAGTTCACCAGAGCTTCACAGGTTTCCACTGGAGTCCTCTTCCACTTCTCCATGACGACATCACTGAGCTGGTGGATGTTAGAGATCTTGCGCCCCTTCACCTTCCATTTGAGGATGCCCCACAGATGCTCAGTAGGATTTAGATCTGGAGACATGCTTGGCCAGAGGAGTTTGTTAATCAGTTTCAACTGCTTTGGTATTAATGAAATTAACAGGTGCAGTTGTTGAGCAACAATGAGATGACCTCCAAAACCAGAATGGTTTTACAGGTGGAAGCCACTGACATTTTTTTCCCCTACACATCTTTTCTGACTGTTTTTCACTAGTTTTGCATTTGACTGGGGGTCATTGTCACCACTGGTAGCATGAGGCGATACCTGGACCCTATAGAGGTTGCACAGGCAGTCCAACTCCTCCAGGATGGCACATCAATACCTGCCATTGCCAAAAGGCTTGCTGTGTCTCCCAACACAGTCTCAAGAGCATGGAGGAGATTCCAGGTAACAGGCAGTTACTCTAGGAGAGCTGGACAGGGCCCTAAAGGGCCCTTAACTAATTAGCAGGACCAGTATCAGCTCCTTTGTGCAAGAAGGAACAGGATGAGCACTGCCAAAGCCCTACAAAATGACCTCCCTTAGGCCACTGGTGTGAATGTCTGTGACAAAACAATCAGAAACAGACTTCATGAGGGTGTCCTGAGGGCCCGACGTCCTCTAGTGGACCCTGTGCTCACTACAAGGCACAGTGGAGCTTGATTGGCATTTGCCATTGAACACCAGAATTTGCAGGTCTGCCACTGGCGCCCTGTGCTTTTCACAGATGAGTGCAGGTTCACCGTGAGCACATGTGACAGAAGTGAAAGGGTCTGGAGAAGCCGTGGAGAACGTTATGCGGCCTCTACAGTTGTTCAGCATGACCGGTTTGGTGGTGAGTCAGTGATGGTCTGGGGAGGCATATCCATACCGCACAGACCTCTACAGGCTAGACAATGGCACCCTGACTGCCATTAGGTATCAAGATGAAATCCTTGGACCCATTGTCAGACCCTACGCTGGTGCAGTGGGTCCTGGGTACCTCCTGGTGCATGACAATGCCCAGCCTCATCTGGCAGGAGCATGCAGCCAGTTCCTGGAGGATGAAGGAATTGATACCATTGAATGACCCCCACGTTTGCCTGACCTAAATCCAATTGAACACCTCTGGGACATTATGTTTCGGTCCATCCGACGCCCCCAGGTTGCACCTCAGTCTATTCAGGAGCTCAGTGATGCCTTGGTCCAGATCTGAGAGGAAGTACCCCAGGACACCATCCGTCGTCCATTTAGGAGCTTCCCTCGATATTGTCAGGCATGCATACAAGCACATAGAGGCCATACAAACTACTGAGTACCATTTTGAGTTCTGCAATGAAATTTCAGCAAAATGGACTTGCCTGCTGCATAATTTTTTTACTTTGATCTTTGGGGTGTATTAAGCCCTCTGTAGGTTGATCATTTTCATTTCCATCAAACGATGTGGCATCCTTTCATTTCCTAACACATTACCCAGTCTATATCTGTATAGATATCCAGCATGATATTTTTCCCCATTGAGATCTGATTTGTTTTCAAAGTGTTCCTTACATTTTTTTTTAGCAGTGTATTTCCCTATTTACAGCCACCGCATTTAATTAGACTTTTCGTTTGGTGACAGGGTCTCTTTAAAGATTGCCATACCTGAACTAATCACAATAAAATGTCAACAGCTCCAAATAACATACATGTTTTATTGCTTATTTTTTTACAGGAACAGCTACAGTGACGTCAGCGAAGACAGCTGCTCCGAAAATTAGCTGCATTTAGTAAATTGTGAAGATTGAATATCAGGTAAATTAAATTGCTATCACACTAATGACTGATAATATGCTAATAATGTTGTTCATGGTGCACTTACCAAAATTGTCTGTTGCAGTGCCAGGTGTTGTATCCTAGAGTTGTACAATAAACAAAAACACGTTGTTGTTTTTTTTTAACCATATAACTCATGGGGGAAATAGGTTATTTTTACACAATTTTAGGATTTCTCTGCTCAAAAAAAGGAGGCATTCACATTGATTTTCTAAAGGCAATAGGCTGTTCACTTTGCAAGAGAAATTTTAGTGAATGCGGTGAAATATAACTTTATAACTTTGAAAATTGTACCCAATCATGTGTATAGAAAATAAAAAGCAGCATTTTTGTATGCACGTGATTGGTTGATGATAGGTAGCAGAGAATGGTCCAGATAGGAAAGAAAAAAAAAGGCAGGAAAGATTTGCAACCTTTTTTTTGACTTTTCAAAAATATACATGACGTATCAGAGGTAGTCGGATGTAAGTGAATGTATGCCTGTTTACATCTTCCTGCCCATGGACCTAACATGGGTCCATTAAAGAACTTGTAAACTTGAGGAAAATAACTGTAAGACAAAGGCATAATAAGATTTGCTTACCTTACAACTAAGCCCTCCAGCAGCTCCCGCACACCGCTGAGATGGCTGACATCTTCTCTGGTGTTTCTACCGGGTTTGCAGGCTCCCGGGCTGTGAGTGGCCTGAGCTGCAATGACGTCACTCTTGTGCATGTGCACATGAGCCGCTGTTTATGGCATAGGCTCTCAAGGTCCGGCACGGCAAGAAGTCTTCGGCTGCATGCACAAACAAATACATTAATATAGCATTTACATAACTTTTAATATGCTCTATGTCAGGGATATAATAACCTTTAATAGCACCACGTGATTGGATGATGATAGGCAGCAGAGCTGCTTCACTTCTTTCACTTAGCTCTGGAGATATTTCCATTGCAAGGTGCAGCTTCCCCTGCAAAGTTAACAGACTATTTGTCTTTAGTCAATTAACCCCAGAGACCCTGATTTATAAATGAGTAAGGTATGTTACCTTTCAGAGTGAATTTTAACATTGCAAACATTTTTTTTTTCACTTATTTTAGTCATTACTCACAAAGAAGGCCCAGATTTGAAAGAAAAGAAAAAAAAAATGCGGGAAAGATTTGCAACCTTTTTTGACTTTTCAAACATACACGTGACGTAGTCGGATGTAAGTGAATGTATGGCTATTTACATCTGCCTGCACATGGACCTAACATGGGTCCATTAACCACTTCTGGATTAGAAGGTTTTACCCCCTTAATGACCAGGCCATTTTTTGAGATACAGCACTGCTTTACTTTGACTGACAACTGCGCGGTCTTGTGACACTGTAACCAACTAAAATTGGTGTCCTTTTTTCCCCACACATAGAGCTTTCTTTTGCTGGTATTTGATCACCTCTGTGATTTTTATTTTTTGCGCTATAAACAGAGTGATATTTCTGAAAAAAAAAAAAAAACAATATTTTTTACCTTCTGCTATAAAACATTTCCAATAAAAAAAATAAAATGTTTTCATCAATTTAGGTCAATATGTATTCTGCTACAAATTTTTGGTAAAAAATCCCAATAAGTGTATATTGGTTTGCGCAAAAGTTATCTCGTCTACAACTAGGGGAAAGATTTATGTAATTTTCATTTATTTTTTAGTAATGGCGGCGATCAGCAATTTTTAGCGAGACTGCAACATTGTGGTGGACAGATTGGACACCTGACATTTCTGACACTTTTGGGGGTACCAGTGACATTACTACAATAATCAATGCTAAAAATATGTACTGTTACTGTAATATTGACACTTGTAGGGAAGGGGTTAACCCATAGGCGATCAAAGGGTTAAATCTGTCCCTAGGGGGTGCTTTCTAACTGTGTGTGTGTGTGGGGTGGGCTTGCTCAATGAATATTTAGTTATTTAGTGTTCCTAAATAAGAGGAAGACAGGATCCCTGTGTTCATTACTGACAGAACAGTGGTCTGCCGTTTACAACGGCAGGCTGGCGTTCTGTTTCCACGGGGAGCGATCGTTGGTGCACGGCGGACATAGTGACTGCCGGACCCACTCACTGGCTTCCCCTGTAGCCTATCGGCGCCCCCACTAGCGGTCCCACGAAATACTGCCGCAGTATATGTACTGATGGTGGTCAGCAAGTGGTTAAAGAGGGAAAAAAAACACAAAAAGGAAACTGTATGACAAAGGCATAATAAAATATGCTTACCTTACAATGAAGCCCCCCAGCAGCTCCCGCACACCGCTGAGATGGCTGACATCTTCCCAAGTGGTTCGCGGGCTCCGGCTCTGTGAGTGGCTGGAGCCGTAATGAGGTCACTCCTGCGCATGTGCACGGGAGCCGCCATTTATGGCATGGGCTTTGAAGGTCCGGCACGGCAAGACGTCTTCGGCTGCATGCACTCGGAATGTCTCCAAAACGGTGCAAGTATAGGGGATATTCACAGTACCTACAGGTAAGCCTAATTATAGACTTACCTGTAGGTACAATTAAAAAAGAAGACTTTACTTGCTCTTTAAACTCCTTTTGTAAAAAAAAAAAAAAATACTGAGTGGACCCTGATGTCACATGATTTTGCCAGTATAACAAGTTCAGCATAGAAAAACAAGTACATTAATATAGCATTTACATATCTTTTAAAATGCTCTATGTCCGAGATACAATAACCTTTAAACATACCACAGATAGAGATGTTCAAAGATTTGAATGCCTTTCTTAAGGAGTGGGTGTATTTTTCTATAGATTTGTGATCCAATACATCTTTTGATTCTTATTCGTGTATAAATGGTGGCTGTTACATCCTCATTTGGCAATAGTTCTTTCATGGTATGGAATTGTGTTTTTAATGTTGGCCACATATATGATATGATTTTTAAATCTGTTGTTTGTGCAGAAGTAAGAGATGTGGGCATTGGGTAATAAATATGCTTTTGTGTTCTGCCATCTCTTTTTTGCTACATCACCTTTCTTTGTCATTTATTATTACCCTGATCCATGCATATCAAACTGCATTTAAAGGAACAGCAGTGCTTACCCACAACAATTAGTCTTACATTTAATGGAAACTGTAGTAGTTTTATGATTTTTTATCTGCTTTTTGCTGCGTATATGAACTATTTTCACACAAATACAGCTTTAAATGACCCTCGGCAATCTCTCCAGGTACCTGTCTCTACTCTTTGGAGATCTGGGCTGTCTGTCTGGGCTATTGCGGAATCTTCCAATCAGGCTCTCCTTTTTTTGCTTATTTTTCTTTGTTCATTTTCTTGCTTCAAACAATAAATATACACATTATCTTAGCATTCTGTATCCAATCATTAGTTACAAAAATAATAATAATAACCCCCCCCCCCCATTATACACAAATCCTGAATGTATTACCCCTTTATTCTATATGTAGCCCTGCCCCCATGAGGGTGGCTTAATGCATGGGTATCCTCTTCACTTCTTTCGCCCTGAGCTGGTTCCAATCTAACTGACACTATTGGTTCTGTCATACTGAATAATTAAGACCACAAATATTGCAGTTAAAGAACACGTTTACTGCTTTTGAAATAGGAATAAACAAAAGTTTGCAGACAGAATTATAGATAATGCAAGGGTTAACAATGAAGTAGATCCTGAGTTCCCAACCAAGAATTTGAGTGTAGTTCAGCACTCAGGATCTGGAACACAAGCCACACATTTATATGTAAATAATATATATATATATATATATATATATATATATATATATATATATATATATACTAGAGGATTGCGTTCCAGCAACAAATAAACACGCTGATTGTTTTGGTATACTTAGAGAGTGACCACAGATAAAGAATGACTACACTTAATGACTAATGTAGAATAAACAATGTAACAATACTAGATCTACTATGAGAGTGCACTCTGTGTACTAACGGGGCCCCCTTTATACTGAACTGCAATAGTCTCCTGAAGAGTGAGGCCTCACTAGTCTTCACCGGTAAGGAATCCTCAAACAATCCAAGGAAAGTTATTGTAATCCAAAAAAGGTGATGATGATGATGAACTGTAATCCCCAGAGTAGTCAATAATTGTAATCCACAGAAACGAATGTAAAACAGATGTTGTGTCTCAACAGACTAACAGCCTGGGACTGGACAGAGGGCTTAAAGCCTAGTTCACCCACCTCGCACTATATACGTGACTGCAGTGTCCAGTGGTATAACTATATTTCCATATGGCCTTTTTAAGCAAACAGTTTGGCAGTCCCGCCCTGACTCAGCCTACGTCTGTGATTTATGCAGATGTAGATACTGGATCTCTCTCACCCAAACTGGGATCTCCTCTCTGCTTAGCATCTCACTCAGCCTGTCGGATGACCTTCCACTCGATCACACTACAGAGACTTCTCCTTGCTCTCACACCGCCCACTTCAGCTTCAGTGTCCGTTTCTAGGCCTCTGGCCTATTCCTCTGCGATCCGCAGCAGCTCTTTACCTTCTTTACAGCACTCTGTCCTCGAGGCAAGAGAGTGAAACTCGATCCCGCACAACTTTATAAAGGCACTCCCAGCAGGCTCCGCGTGCCCCACGGCTCCCTGGGAGAAGAGTCTCTCTCTCTCTAGCAGTCTATGATCCTGGCTCCTCCCGGAACTACATCTCCCATAATTCCAAAGTCTCTGTCTTTGCAGACCCTTATTAACAAATAACAGTTTGAACAATATCAGTCGTGCGACCAGGCTACATATAATTAACCTCTTATTTCCAACACTTTATCTTTCCATTCTTTTCTCTTTCTCCTATGTTCCAATCATCTCTGGATATACTATTGACCTTTTCAGTTCAAACCAACCGTCCCACGTTTCTACAAATATTTCTCTCCTATTATCACATGAGTGATAAAGTTCTTTCATCGAACAGTTATACTCTACTCTCCTAAACCAGTCCTTAGAATCTCCTGTGCGTGCCAAAACTTTGGAATAAGCCCCTTTGCTGCGTTCAGTATATGAGGGATAAGTGAGTTCTATTGTGTTATTAAGTACAGTACCCAGTGCTATTAAATAAATAACAACATAAATCACCAGTCTACTACTGCCAAATGTTTTTTTCAGCATCTATGGACAGAAATATAACCAAGGTGACTTTTCGTTGCTGACTTTATGTAGAAGGCACAATGATCTCAAGCCATTGCTCCTTTCTTCTGGTCACGAGATAAACCCCACCTGGTCGGTATGATTCCACTGTGGCATTAAGGTCTTTAACCTGGTGACTAAAACTTTTGCATATAAGTTTCTATCTACATTTATTAATGATATTGTTCCAAAACTAGAACATAATGCAGAATCTTTCCCCGCCTTTGGTTTAATTGTGATGTACGCTAGCAATGATTCATTCCTCATACCAGTTTCTTCAAGTCTAATTTACATATGAGCAAAATTTAGGCAGAAGCTGTCCTTTGAAATTTTTAAAATATTCTATAGAATACTCGTCCGGGCCTGAGCTCTTCCCAATTCCCGTATCTTTTATCACTGTTTCTTTTTCTTTTCGTGTTATTGGTCTCTCCAGGGATTGCAATACATCTTCTAATACACATTTTAATTTAGGTAGCCTAGCATCCTTTAAATAAGATTGTATGCTTTCCATTATATCTAGTTCTATTTCATACTGCCCTGTTGGTTTTACTGAATATAATGCACTATATTATTTTTGAAAGGCTTTTGCTATCTCCGAAGTTGTATATACTGTACCAATTTCCCAGCCTCCCTATTCATTTAGCTATATTATTTGCAGATTTTTTGGCCTCAGTGCTCTCACTAAATACTTTTCTGATTTAGTTTCCCACTGGTATCTTTCTTTAGCCACCACATTGAAAGCTCATTTTGTTTCCTGTTCCATTAAGGCAATCATCTCATCTTGCCTTGAAACGAATGCTTGCTGTGTATCTGACCTTACATTACTTTTATGTAATTGCTTCAACTCATATATTTCTTTCAATAAAATGATTATATAATATATCATTTCTTTCTTTTTCTGTACCCCTATAGCAGTGATGGTGAACATTGGCACCCCAGATTTTTTTGAACTAATCATGGGAAGTGTAGCTTCAAAACATCTGGGATGCCAAGGTTCACCATCACTGCCATATAGATATCAAGATACCCTTTATATAAGCTTTATGGGCTTCCCATATGGTGGCTTGCGATTATTCCTGTTATTCATTCAGCATAGAGAATTTCTCTTTTTTCGTTCTTATTATTTCCTTATTATTTCCTTCTGATCTTGTATCAAAGCTTAATTTTGTTTCCATGAGCTTATTCTTTTCTGCTCATTTATTATATTGATCCTCATCATTACTGGGGCGTGATCAGATAGTAAAATTCCTTTAACCACTTTACCACCGGAGCATTTTGCTGTATTACGTCTGGGCCACTTTTTGCGATTCGGCGCTGTGCGACTTTAACTGACAATTGCGCGGTCGCGCAACGCCATACCCAAACGAAATTTACGTCTTTTTTTTCCCACAAACAGAACTTTCTTTTGGTGGTATTTGATCACCTGTGCGATTTTTACTTTTTGCGCTATAAACAAAAAAAGAGCGTAAATTTTGAAAAAACAACAATATTTTTCACATTTTTTTATATGAAATTCCCCCCCCAAAAAATGTAAAAATCAAAATTTTTTTAAATTTTTGGCCAATTTGTTTTCTGCTACCTATGTTTGGTTAAAAAAAAAATCACAATAAGCGTATTTTGATTGGTTTGTGCAAAAGTTATTGCGTTTACTAACAAAGGGAAAGATTTCTGTCATTTTTGGTGTTTTTTTTAACGCGTAATGGCGGCGATCTGCGATTTTTTTGCCAGGACTGCGACATTGCGGCGGACAGATCGGACCCTTGACTGACATTTTTGACACTTTTGGGGGTACCAGTGACATTACTGCAGTAATCAGTGCTATATATATGCACTGTTACTGTAAAAATGACACTGGCAGGGAAGGGGTTAATTTTATTGGAGAGGGAGGGGTTAATGTATGCCTGGTGCTTACTGACGTGTGGGGGGGGAGGTGACTGAGTGACACAATCTGACCCTGCCTGTCACTTCAGAGATCCACCCGCTGTGTTTACACACAGCGGGCGGATCTCCACACTAGATCCCCGACGATCGGGGAAGAGCAGAGGCGATCGCCGCTGCTCCTCCCCTGGCCCGACTCCCGCTGTGACTGAAAACAGTGGGAGCGGGCCTCCGGCGGCGCGCGAGCGCCGCCCACAAGGGGAGTGTCTGACGACGTAGTACTACGACGTCAGACGATAACGAGCCACTTTGCCGCAGTAGTACTACGGTACTCAGCGGTAAAGTGGTTAATAGATGTTTTTATCAGGCATTCCAACAGCCAATGTTCTACCAGCACGTAGTCCTAAATGTCTCATGCACCCAAGGATATGTGTAGTCTTTTATTAATAAACATGGTATACTTACCTGCTCTGTGCACTGATTTTGCACAAAGAAGCCGCAATCTTCTTCTTCCCACCTGGCACTCCTGGCCTCTCCCCCTTGACCAGTGCTCCAAATAGCAAGCTGCTTGCTATGGGAATACTGGTGCATGTTCGCTCCCAGGCCCTGATCTATGCATTCATAAGACACAGAGAGACACAGTTTGCCCCCCCCCCCCCCCGTTCTCTTCTCAGTAGCTCACTGGCTGTGATTATCAGCAGTGGAAGCCAATGGCTCCCTCTACTGTGTCTCAGGCAATGAGGAGAGAGAGACCTGGTACAGCTGAGATTACAGTGCACACTACTGGATCGGGAGGAGGCTGAGGTGAGTATTGGGGGGGAGGGCTGTGGAGGGAGCAGCATACAGGTTTTTTTAGCTTCATGCATAGAATGTTTGAAAGTAAAAAAACCTGCAGCCTTTACAACCAGTTTAAAGTCCCCTGCCAGAATTAGTTTACCTGTCCTAAATTGTATTCATTTTTTTAATACCTTTTTAAAGTAAACTATTGGATTCTTATCGGGGCAATGGCTGTTTGCTAACGTACATTTCATAATATATAGTAACCCTTTCTCAAATAAAAGACGACTTTCTGTATTAGACTTTTGCTCTTTTATGGTAAACATTGTACCTCTTTCCACCCCAAAAGCCACCCTATTGCTAATTTTGTCATAGAATCTCCATAAACCCTGTCAGGTAGTATTTTGAGTACAATTTAACATCTGAGTCATGTGAGATGTGCGTTTCTTATATAAATGCCATGTTTACAGAGTAATGGTGTATTTTTTTCAAAATCTTGTGTCTCTTCGTCGGGGTGTTCAACCCTCGATAATTATATGTTATAAAATGAAGTGTTGCCATGATGGACTGCAAGAGGTACAAACTTCCTATTTCCAATGTGTGTAATATATATATATATATATATATATATATATATATATATATATATATTCAGGTGCATCTCAAAAAATTTGAATATCATCAAAAAATTAATTTATTTCAGTAATAAAGAGATGCCATTCGTATAATAGACTGAAGATTTTTTTTTTCTATGTATAGGGTAACTTTAAGAGAACACGGTTTACAAAATGTGACATGAGGACATGATGGTTTCTTGTGTTTTAGCTTTCTGTCTGTATTTTGTATGTTTTTCATTTTTTAAATGTTACATTCACCTTGTTTGGCATTAAAGCCCTGCACAATAGCAGCTAATATTCAGTCATGTTTTCATGTTTGTTTTTTGCTGTAATCTTAACACAATGTTAGGGACTTGTTGTTACCATGCTAGCCATTAGTTGTGTTAGAATGAAATGTCATAGCTAAAGTAGAAATGTCTCAGCACACAATGCTACAGGGTAACAGTAAAGTCTGTGGTTATCTCTTATTGCACTGAAGGACGGGATCCTGTACATACACTTTACAATAGCAAGCTTCTGTTTTCCTTAATAAACTATGGGGAAAGGGAGTTCCAGATCCATTCTTATTTTATCCATTGTATAAAGCAAACAGGTAATAGACACACAATGTACAGTACATGTCCTGTCTATTATACCTGGCATGTGTTTTGACACACCTTTTGTGTACTTAGTTAGACATCTGTGATTGCATAATAAAACCAAAATGGATTTGGGTTTATGAGCAACAATCCTAGGGGTAATTCAAAAGGCGTGGCGATTGGTGTACACTCCTCGATCCCAATCTCTGATGTTCAGGAGCTTATTGACCCTGAGGGTAGGTACATCTTTGTTAAATTTAAAAATGTTTCCCAGCCATTTACGCTGGCAAACATTTATGCACCAAACCAAGGATGAGCTATCATGTTAACTTCTATATTATGTAAGCTTAGAGAATTTCAGGAGGGATGGATTGTAGGTGGTGATCTGAGCATAACTCTGGATCCTTTAATGGATAATTCAATGGGTAAATCACATATTTCTCATCTCCATTTAAATAGGTTGAAGCAGTTGCTCCACTCACTTCAGTTAATAGATGTCTGGCGCATCTTGCATCCTTTGGATAAAGACTATACATGCCACTCAGCTTCCTACAACACGTACAGCAGGATAGACTTCTTCTTAATTTCCCATCGTCTGTTAGACTGGGAACCATGATCTGAGATAGGTGTACAAATGTGGTTGGATCCCTTCCCACTATATTTTTCAGTGAAACTTCCTAATACCTGTAAATCGAAAGCAACTTGGAGGCCAAATGAGAACTTATTAAAGGATCCATTGACAAGGCAATCTATAGCAGAGACAGTCTCAGCCTTTTTATCTAAGCATAAGGATGATCCCTACTATAAAGTGGGAGGCATTAAAATGTGTGCTGAGGGGAATTTTTATCTCCCACGGCGCCTGATTGAAGAGTGAAAGGACCTCTACAATAGTTTCCCTACTTAAGGAAGTTCATGAATTAGAATTAAAACATAAAACAAACATAGCGGTCTCTTCTTTCCAACATCTTCAACAAAAGCGAGCTGAACTGCGTTCTTTGCTTGACCAAGCTTTTCTGAAATACAGAGAATGTGCACAACAATACACAGCAATAAATGTAGTAAAGCTCTAAAAAACAATCTGTGTGTTATATTTCAAAGGTCTGATGTCCACAGCAAGCCCTTGTATACGTTCCCAAACAAATCACTTCTTTTCATGATTATTGCTCCTCACTTTATAATTTCAGGGATACAAATAAACCTATATCAGACAGATCGTTTAAACCATCCCCAACTGTCTGACTATATTCAAAGTATCTCTCTATCATGTATAACAGAAGAGAAGGCGAACAGCCTCTTGACCCCTTTTTCAACAGAAGAAGTGAATCAGGCCCTAAAATCTTTAAAACTAGGTAAATTCCCTGGTCCAGATGGGCTATCAGGGCTTTCTATAAGCAGTTTGGTGATGTTTTCAGTCCTGTTCTTTGTAACCTCTATAACAAAATAAGTCAGATTGCCCATTTACTGAGTAAACAGAAGAGGCACAAATCTTTCTTATTGCAAAACCAGAAAAGGACCCTACTCTAAAGGACCCTACTCTATACCCTAATGCTCTAGTTAGAGACCCATTTCATTGATAAATGTTAATTTACAAATGTTTGCAAAAATTTTAGCCATGTGTCTACAAACCGTGATCCCTTCCATAATAGACCTTGATCAGGTGGGGTTTGTCATGGAAGCCCATGATAATATCCTAAAGACAAGTCTCCTGATACAATACGCCCGGAAAACCAAGAACCCACTGTGTCTTCTTTCATTAGATGCGGAGAAGGCCTTCAAACACTTGGATTGGAGGTTTATGGTAGCATCCCTGAAACAAGTAGGTCTTCTGATAGAATTTATACAAAAAATAATGGCTTTATACACCACTCAATCCGCAAGGATAGGGGGTTATTGGAATACTGTCTTGACCCATTAATAATTAAAATGGGACATGTCAGGGCTCTCCACTATCACCATACCTATATATTTTGACTATGGAACATCTGGCGGCGGCTCTATGGTCTAATCCCTCTATCCATGGAGTTTAGGTGGACAATAGCTCTTATAAACTGAGCATTTTTGCGGATGACCTACTAAAATATATATCCAACCCAAGAATAAATTTTCAGAGCATCCTGTATGAACTAGAACAATTTGGACTTTATAGCAATTTTAAAGTAAATGTAACAAAATCTTGGTGTCTTAACATAACATTACCGTTAATTGAGAAAGAAATATTGGAAACTCATTTTATATTTTATTGGGAATCCTATTCTCTTAAATATTTGGGCGTTAATATCGCTGGTGCAGAAGAAAAGATCTACGAAATGAATTACTTGCCCATGCTGAACTATATGATTAGTCAGATACAGGCTAGGGCTAGGGGGAAGTATTCCTGGTTAGGGAGAATGGCTATATATAAAATGGATATCTTACCTTGTTTTTTGTACCTATATCAAACGATACCTATAGCACTCCCGAGGCCTTTTTTCTTCTCTCTCTACGATCTAGCCTACTACGGTATATCTGGCCGAATTCCATGGCCAGGCTTCGCTATGATATTTTAGTAAAGCGAAAGAAAGAGAGGGGTGCAGGTCTACCGTATATGGAATTCTATTACACAGCATCTGTATTGAATAGAATAGTGGATTGGTTCTATCATGGTAATTCAAAACAGTGGGTAACTATACGGCAACAAATAACCTCTCTGCCGTGGTCTAAACTACGTCCTCCTAGACCAGTGATGGCGAACCTTGGCACTCCAGATGTTTTGGAACTACATGTCCCATGATGCTCATGCACTCTGCAATGTAGTTGAGCATCATGGGAAATGTAGTTCCAAAACATATGGGGTGCCAAGGTTCGCCATCACTGTCCTAGACAATCACTTTCACCTTGGACATTTTCATTATTAAGAGTCTTGGACTCCGCTATCCAAAAGCTAGCTATCTCTTCAATCCCTGGCCCACTTACTCAGATTATGGGCAATCCAGAATTTCCGCCGGGTCTTTTGTCGTCTAGGTTCTTACGATGGACAACTTCAGCCCCTTCACCGATTAAACAAGCACTTACAACTAAGGGACTCTAATCGTTTAATATAATAGCAATCGCAGAATGTAACTACCCAGGTCGTTGGCTACATTACTTTCAGCTCCAGCACTTTTATACACAATTATCAAATAAGGGTTCGCTACATAGCTCTAACTCCGTTTGAATTCCTTTGTACTTTGCTTCCAGAGTGTTCCCACAATATTTCTAAAACATATGGTACACTGCTATCCCATGTATTTCCTAACTATCCATACTACACCAGAGATTGGGAGAGGGAATTGGGCCATAAAATCACTGTAAAAGACTGGAAGAAGTCGTTCTTCCTAATATTTAAATCAAGTTTTTCAACATACAAATATATACAAGTGAAGAACTATAAAATACTAAGCAGGTGGTATAGATGCCCTATGAGGCTCCGTAAAATGTCCTCAAACTATCCTGAAAAGTGTTGGCACTGTGGGGGAGATAAATGATCCACATTTGGTGGACCTGTCACCGGATTATAAAATTTTGGGAATCTCTGTTCCAAATGTCCTCTTTGGTCGCTGGTATAGCATATCAAAAATCACTGGATTTGATATTGTCTGTTTATCCTGGCTTTCTCCTCCCCGCAGCACGAATACATACACCTAGACCAGGGGTGGGGAACCTTTTTTCCGCCAAGGGCCATGTGGGTATTTATAAAATCATTCGGGGGCCGTACAAAAATTATAGACCTAAAAATGTGCCTGTTATATTTGGTCAAAAATTTAATTAACTCACCCCTAATGTGATGGCTGCAACTGCTTCTCTTTGTTGAGGTGTGTGATGTTAGCTGGTATTGGTGATGTTGCTACTGGCAACTGGTTTTCCAGGTTTGCGTCAATCAGTCTGGAGCGCAGTTGACTTTGTGGTGGTAAGTTTTGAAAAGAACTGCTGGCGGGTAATGCTGGTGGGTTTATGAGAGCAAGTACCTCTTTCAAAGAAAGGTGTACTCCCCGCGCCTAGGAATAAGTGCTTTAAATATAAATTAATCTTCTAAAATAGTAACAAGTGTGTTTATGTAGCAGAAGCAGTAGTGTAAAATCGGTATAAATTAAGGAAAAATAGTCCTAAGAATAGGGCTATCTACCGCGCTTGCTAAGATAATAAAACCTAAAATTGTGCAATTATTAAAATACAAATATATGTGCAAATGTGCAAAATTATGTGCCAATCCAATACCAAATTCCTACAGATCCATACATAAATTAATTCAAGTCCATCTTGTATTACTAAGATAAATATATAATTATATGTGAATATCAAAAATATGAAAAATATTAAAAATATATATATATTATAAATTATTTCCAAAGTTCCATGATAGTTCTTTTCCTAAAAAACTTTTTGTGCAGGTGCTTTCATAAAACTCAAACGGTGACTGATAAAAGTGCAGGTGCTAGATGCCTTCTTCCCATGCAGCAATTTATAAAATGGGTAACTTACCAGATGTAGTGGGTCTCATATACCTTACAGCGCTGAGACCAATCAAGCTTGAATGGCAAGTTCCCTTTAAGGTCCTCCTATGCTGCTAATGGTTTTTCCTTCCTAGCAGTTCACAAGGCAGCTCGTGGTGTCAATATGAAAAGAAGATAAAGGCTCCAGATAGTGTAATATTGTACATCGAAGTTTATTCCCAAAATAGTAATATGACAGAGTTTCAGCAGGATCCGGCAAGGATCTATTGCAATACTGTCTGTGACAATCAGTGAAACCATGCAGAGTGGCGAGCGGAGGTAAATCCGGCTTGCGTTCCAATGGGTCACGTTGTGCGGTCCACGTTCTGACGCGTTTCGTCACATTCCGGTGACGTTCTCAAAGGCTATGTCCTAGCCTTTGAGAACGTCACCGCATGTGACGAAATGCTTCAGAACAAGTGGATTGATGAGCAGGGCGAGTAAGAACAGGGCTGTACTGTAGGGGGAATATGCAGCGCCTCCGTTCAGCCTGCCTCCTCTGTCACAAGACTGTGCGTGTGTGTTTCATAGCCCAGTGAGTAGCCCCCCCCCCCAGGAATGGGAGAGGCTGCATCTGCTCTGCCTTCTCCTGCCCCCCCCTCTCTCTCTCCCTGTGCCCGCCCACAAACTCAGTACAGCCCGTGCGTGCTGTATGTGAAGATGTGTGGGCGGGAAAGTTTCATTAGCAGCCGGCATCTACATGGTGAACTGAGTGAGTAAGATGAGCACTGTGACCGGACTTACTCTTCCCTACCCTGTCACCTCCCCTGTCCTTGTCATCATCACCCTCTGTCCCTGTCATCACCACCCTCTGTCCCTGTCATCACCCCCTCTGTCCCTGTCATCACCCCCTCTCTGTCATCACTCTCTGTCCCTGTCATCACCCCCTCTGTCCCTGTCATCTTCCCCCCTCTGTCCCTGTCACCCCCCCTCCACCTCCCCCCCTCTGTCCCTGTCACCCCCCTTCTGTCCCTGTCACTCCCCCCCTCTGTCCCTGTCATCTCCCCCCCCTCTGTCCCTGTCATCTCCCCCCTCTTTCCCTGTCATCCCCCCCCTCTGTCTCTGTCGTCTTCTCCCCTCTGTCCCTGTCACCCCCCTCCACCTCCCCCCCTCTTTCCCTGTCACCCCCCCTGTCCCTGTCAGCCCCCTAAATGCGGCTCATCCTTCCATTACACATGCAGCTTTGGGGTGGTCTCTACAAAAACTGCTTGCCAATCCATCCACCTCTGTCCTGCTGTTTGCAAGTTAGACTGGGAATTACAGTTGCGTTCCTCTTAGTTGCTGCTCTGGGCCGTTTAAACTGCACAGTGCCAAGCTCATTAGCGGCTGCTCCGGGCTGTTCAGACTAGGTTCTTGCACAATGCAATGCACTTAGCTAGTGAAGGAGAGAGCACACTGCACACGCTTGCAGTAGTTTTGTGGAGAGGGCAGCACGAGAAATGGAAAAGCTCTAAAAGAGGCAAGCTTAATTCTGGCCTGCAAAATACCACAATATGGCAACTAGGTGGAGCTGATGTTCAAAGGAAATGCACACTTATTTACTATCACTTTTCACACTACCTAGTGGCTATAATGTGATATTTTTCTGATTCACTCTATTCTTTTTTAATAAAAAGCATTCAGCTTAGGGAGAAAATAACCTAATAACATTAATTTCTGCTCCCATTTGTATTTTTTACAAGATGTATTTTAAATTCATGTCTTAGTGTATGAATCCATTCCACCCTAAAGGGAAAAATTCTCACCTTATATACTGTATTAGGGAAGGTCATTCGGGGCTTTAAGAGGTTAACAGATATCACAGATTCAGGTATACTTAGATGCCTCCCAGATTATATGGCAAAAAAAATTAAAAATCCACAGTGCTTTCTGTTTAAAACGTATTAAAAATCATTGAAAAAACTCACATAATAATGTTAATTTTACTCGTGCACAACAAATCTTGCGCTGTACTGGTGAAATCAGGTTCAAAGATGCTGCAGCCATTTGGTACTTAAAGTGCATTTTCCTCCCAGTATAATGATGTCACTTTAAAACCACCCTATACGTTACGTTCCTTAACTTCTAGCCTGTTTAATTATGTAGTCCTGGCAAAGTCATTAAACTTTTTCCTAGTTTTTGTGGTTGTTTGTGTCCCAATTTGGGGGAATTCCCCTTAACTTTCTGTCTCAAAGATGCTAGACAGGGATGAACCCTCTTCCCATAAGAGAGCAATAGGTTTGCCATAGTTTCCAACCTTCACCGATTCAATTCCAAACAAGAGATAAACCGGTGAAGTTCCACTTTTCAATGATTTTTTTATTTCTCTAGTGTGTGTTACTGAAATGTCTTAATAAGACTTGGCCACAAAAAACTAAAAGCTGCAAGCAGGCTTCTAGTTGTAATGGTTCCTCTTTATAGCTGAAAGGAAAGGAAGGTATATAGCAGCCCTCAAAAATTCCACTCGCCTGCTCGCATTTTGCGAGTGGATTGATGAGCAGGGTGAGTAAGAACAGGGCTGTACTGTAGGGGGAATATGCAGCACCTCCGTTCAGCCTGCCTCCTCTGTCACAAGATGTGTGTGTGTTTCATAGCCCAGTGAGTAGCCCCCCCCCAGGAATGGGAGAGGCTGCATCTGCTCTGCCTTCTCCTGCCCCCCTCTCTCTCTCCCTGTGCCTGCCCACACACTCAGTACAGCCCGTGCGTGCTGTATGTGAAGATGTGTGGGCAGAAAAGTTTCATTAGCAGCCGGCAGCTACATGGTGAACTGAGTGAGTAAGATGAGCACTGTGACCGGAATTACTCCTCCCTACCCTGTCACCCCTCCTGTCCTTGTCATCACCACCCTCTGTCCCTGTCATCACCACCCTCTGTCCCTGTCATCACCCCCTCTGTCCCTGTCATCACCCCCTCTCTGTCATCACTCTCTGTCCCTGTCATCACCCCCTCTGTCCCTGTCATCTTCCCCCCTCTGTCCCTGTCACCCCCCTCCACCCCCCACTCTGTCCCTGTCACCCCCCTCTGTCCCTGTCATTCCCCCCTCTGTCCCTGTCATATTCCCCCCCCCCCTCTGTCCCTGTCATCTCCCCCCCTCTTTCCCTGTCATCCCCCCCCTCTGTCCCTGTCATCTTCTCCCCTCTGTCCCTGTCACCCCCTCCACCTCCCCCCCTCTTTCCCTGTCACCCCCTCCTGTCCCTGTCATCCCCCCTCTGTCCCTCTCACCCCCCCCCCCTCTGTCCCTGTCATCTCCCCCCACTCTGTCCCTTTCATCTCCCCCCTCTGTCCCTGTCATCTCCCCCCCTCTGTCCCTGTCACCTCCCCCCCTCTGTCCCTGTCATCTCCCCCCACTCTGTCCCTTTCATCTCCCCCCACTCTGTCCCTGTCATCTCCCCCCCTCTGTCCCTGTCACCTCCCCCCCTCTGTCCCTGTCATCTCCCCCCTCTGTCCCTGTCATCTCCCCCCCTCTGTCCCTGTCACCTCCCCCCCTCTGTCCCTGTCATCTCCCCCCCTCTGTCCTGTCATCTTCCCCCCTCTGTCCCTGTCATCTCCCCCCCTCTGTCCCTGTCACCCCCCTCTGTCCCTGTCATCCCCCTTGTCCCTGTCACCTCCTGTCTCTCCCTGGCACCCCCTCTGTCCCTGTCACCTCCTGTCTTTTCCTGTCATCTTCCCCCCTCGGTCCCTGTCATCTCCCCATGTCTTTCCCTGTCATCCTCCCATGTCTTTCCCTGTCACCCCCTCTCACTCTCCCTGTCACCCCCTCTCACTCTCTCGCTCTCCCTGTCACCCCCTCTCTTTTTCTCTGTTTCACCCCTTCCTTCTCCTGCTCTGTTTCACCCCTTCTCTCTCGCCATCACCCCTTCTCTATCTCTCTCTCTCTCTTTGTCACCCACTCTCTCTCCGTCACCCCCTCTCTATCTCTCTCTCTTTGTCACCCCCTCTCTCCCTGTCACCCCCTCTCTCTCTGTCTCCCTGTCATCCCCCTCTCTCTCTCCCTGTCACCCCCTCTCTCTCTCCCTGTCACCCCCCTGTCCCTCCGTGTCACCCCCCTCTCTCCCTCAAAAAATAAAAAAGTTTTGGAGTTTTGCCTATAGTTCTACTTTAAATCTGTGCCTGGAGATGTTGATACTGAACTGTGTAAAATCAATGTGCCAGTATCTTGAAGAGAAAATCCAGTAAACAAAGTTTGTTTATTCTGAAAAGTTTGATCTTATCATTTAATGAATAGAGGCTTATGTGTTCCAATACAGCTTGTGATAGGAGGGGAACGAAGAGTGATTTAAGTGCTCATATACCATCACTGTACAGAAGGAAAGGCAGCCAGTTTGGGACAGGGATAGTGGTGGCCAGTGACAAGGGTTCCAGTCAAATGGGTGGCTTAGTGTCTGTCTAAGCAGTGGGTCCCTATGCTAAGGCTCCTGCAGTATGGAACTTTCCTAGGGACAGGGTCTGGACCACAGAAGAAGCAAGACCTGGCATATGTATGGTGTTCTAATTCCAAACCTATAGGTTCAAACAAGGCAAGTGTGCTGTGATAAAGACCTGATGGAGGGTATTTGGTGTTCTGCACTGTTAAAGTGGTATTGGGCCCCTGGGTGGTTTAAGCTATAATGTTCTAGTTTGCATGGCATACTAGCACATTATGGCAGACTTACCTTAAAATGAAGCCCTCCAGCAGCGTTCTGTGACCGCTGACAAGGCTTCCATCTTCATCCAGTCTTCCTTCTGGGTTTGAGGGCTCTGGCCCTTTGAATTGCTTTGTGTATGTGCACAGGAGTCATGGCTTAGGCATGGAGCACTGAAGGGACGACATGCCATCCCTTCAGAGTGCAGTGTGCATGCGCTGGTGACGTCACAGCTGCTATCAGTGTGAATATCTTCTAAACACCGCAAGTTTAGGAGATAGTCACTGTACCTACAGGTAAGCTTTATTATAGGTTTTCCTGTAGATACACGTTTAAAAGTGGATTTTACTACCACTTGAACCTCAAAATACTCAAAATGAAAATGCTCTATAGCAGTGGTCCTCAACTCCGGTCCTCGGGGCCCACTAACAGGCCACATTTTAAGTATTACCTTGGGGAGATGCAGACTAGAATACTACAATCACTGAGCAGCAAATGAGATCACCTGTGATGTAATTTAGTTATCTTGCAAACTTGGCTTGTTAGTGGGCCCCGAGGACTGGAGTTGAAGACCACTGCTCTATAGCCTGGTCCTGGGATAGGTAGGAAAAGACCCAGGTCACTGACTGAAGTTGAGACATGGTTTCTCTTGTGTGGAGTCTGGCAAGATAATTCAACAAGCACTATATTACCAAAAGTATTGGCACACCTGCATTTATAAGCATGTGAACTTTGATGGCATCCCAGTCTTTGTCCATAGGGTTCATTATTGAGTTTGCCAATCTTTTGCAGCTTTAACAGCTTCAGCTCTTCTGGGAAGGCTGTCCACAAGGTTTAGGAGTGTGTCTTTAGGAATGTTTGACCATTCTTCCAGAAGGGCATTTGTGAGGTCTGGCACTAATGTTGGACGAGAAGGCCTGGCTCGCAGTCTGCGCTTCTATCAGATTGAGGTCATCCAAGGATTGGTAGGCTGCAATGTAACCAGTTGCAGACTCTGGGCATACTAGACACGCCCAAAAACATGTCATCATTTTACATAGGGCATGTCTAGTACGTCCAGTCCTGCTCTGCTGCCAGGATTTCCCTGTCCTAGTACCTGACACTTCAGCTGTGATTAATCACAGCTGCATTGAAAAGTACACAAAGAAGGTTCCAGCAGCAGGAGCAGTAAAAAAAAAAAAAAAAAAAAAAAAAAATCAGTCTGGCAATGTTTATCAACAACATTGCTCAGACGGGAATACAGAAAGTTACATTGTGTCATTTGTAACTTGAGCTTTTCATCTACAGATCAAAGAGATGAACTTTGATCTGCAGAAGAAAAGAGTTAATGCAACCTTGACAAATAAAAATTTTTATTTATTTTTTTTCTAATTAAATGTTTCTCACTTTAACCCCTTATTAACCCCTTAGCTTATTCGAATCTGCACAAATTAACTCTATTCTCCTTCTACTTTCAATTGTAATTTTCATGGTGATTTTTTTTTTCTATTTTATTATCTAATAGTTAATTTTTTTTTTTCTGTTTTTGTTTGCTTTGTTCATTAATATTTGTCACCTTTTACATATATTTTACACATATCACACTGAAAAAAGCGCAACATTGAAAAAACTCTTTTTACTTCATTGGTAAATAACTTTGCAATGCTTTGTACCGAAATCATAATTTTAGCGTTGTTTTAAACAGGAAAAATTACAGAATAAAATGCACTCTTTTTATATGCAGTAACACTATTTATGTTTACACTAACACTGCTTAAAAGAAAGAAAAAATGCCTTTGTTTAGTTTTATTAACTTTATTTGTCTAAGGATTGCAAAAAAATATTGTTGTAGGACAACATTCACAAAAATAAAGCCTTGTTTTTCATTTAAAAAAAACAATGTATGTATTACGTTGTTATGTGAAGTAATGACAAAATTATCACCGAATAAATAGGCTTATAACAGAAATTTGAAAATTGCTCTGGTCCATAAGGGGTAAACAGGTGTGAGAGCCAAAATGGCTATTACATTTTTGGTTTTGGGTTTAACACCACTTTAATTCATGTAAAATACATGAAATGTACAGGAAATTAATATAATAATGAATATTGATAGGGCAATAATAAAATTGGGTCCAAAAATGGCAAATGCATTGTATGTAGGCTTGTGTTATATCTGGTTTCAAAATGTTCCCAGTAAGATAGCAAATCTTCATTTTAGGTGACAAACAAATTGGCGTGAAAACAGTAAAATAAAACTTGTCATAATTTTTTTTTAAATAAATACATACAGTTTGCCCACTCTGAGAAGAATGATACAATTATAACATTATAATTATTACAAATATACATCAATTGTGAATGTGTGTTTTCCTAAATTTCATGATGAAGCAATTGCATGGAAATATTCAGCATTTTCCTGAGCCAGTCATCTCTAATCCCTTTTTTTATAGTTTGTATAAGCACTATTAATGATGTTGGGTGTGTGGTTGTACGCTCAAGGGTATGAAAAGTTCCTCTTTGTACATTCTGAGTTAGAAGCTGTACAGAGAAGCTGGGTCAAGGACTTTCAAAGTTCCCAGTGCAGTAGAGGGGGAAATAAGTTATTTGACAGTTCTGGTCAATTACTGCACAAAGTTTTGTTAGATCCTAATAAATCCTTAAATTATTTATATCAATGTAGGAGTTATCACTTCCGGACTTTAGTGGGCCTGGGGCCATTCCTCCAACCATTCCCAACATAAGCAATTAAAGGTCTTCACTTGGTAAACAGTGGGGAGAGAGGGAGATTCTTTGTTTGTGCGCACATGGCTTTCCAAATGAAATATTTAGCTGATCAAGTTTCATCAGAGTCCTTTGTTTCAGAATCAATCAGAATAGCCTTGTTTTGCTTAGAGTATATGTTGTATAATAAAATCAGTTTCTTTATAGTTTAATTAACATGGACCTTTCAGCAACTTTAAAGTCTATATGAATTCATTCCTAATGTGTTACAATATACAGTAATGGTATGATTATTTTTTTTTCTTTAGGTTCTACCTTTTATTATTAGGATGCTGGCCTCGAGCTGCAGTCAAGTGGTTTTGCTTAGGCTAGAAGATTTAGTCAGTGAACTGCAAGCTGGAGGAAGCATTTCCTAAGTCTCCTCTCCTCCTTTAGAAAGCATTCCCAGCCTGGGTTGAAAGGACCCAGTATGCAGCAGAGAAGGACTCTTGCTTTCTGTATAGAAAGCAGTGGTCTCCCTGCAGATATCTGATACCTATCCTTGCCTTCTGGCTGAGTCAGAGCTCTCCTGTCAGCAGGGAGCATGTAGTTTGCTTTGGCATAGCTGTAGAATCTATCTCTGCAGAAAGGCCACTGCTTCCACACAAAGAACAAGAACCCGTTCCTACAACATTCTAGCAAAAGACAGGCTTTTCTACTCCATTCTAAAAAAAAATGTAAGACTTTGAACACCTTTTGCATAGGTGTAACTGTAATGTATTTTGCGGATTTATACTAAAAATTTCAATTGGTCTTTAAATTTTCGAGGCGTTGAGCTGTCTAGAATTTATTTTACGGGTAAATTCAAGAGATGATCAATGTTCAAATGGTGGCTCTTGCCATTCCCAATGTAACTATCCATCCTTTTTTACTATTTCTCTTTAACAAATACGTAAAAATCCCTTTTGATTCTACCAACATGTTCCTCTTCTGTGTAGCGGGTGGCAACGCAGACCCCAGGGTCAGATTCCTGTTGTAGGTTTACCTTACAAACTCACACACTTAACTACAGTACACCATGCCAATGGATAGCGCTCCATTAATCAGTCTGTGTCATCACCAGGCATGCCTCCCAGTCTGCGTCATCACCGGGCAGGCCTCCCAGTCTGCTTCATCACCGGGCAGGCCTCCCAGTCTGCGTCATCACTGGGCATGCCTCCCAGTCTGCGTCATCACCAGGCATGCCTCCCAGTCTGCGTCATCACCGAGGCATGCCTCCCAGTCTGCGTCAACACCCAGGCATGCCTCCCAGTCTGCGTCATCACCGGGCATTCCTCCCAGTCTGCGTCATCACCGGGCATTCCTCCCAGTCTGCGTCATCACCCAGGCATGCCTCCCAGTCTGCGTCTTTACCGGGCATTCCTCCCAGTCTGCGTCTTTACCGGGCATTCCTCCCAGTCTGCGTCATCACCGGGCATGCCTCCCAGTCTGCGTCATCACTGCGCATGCCTCCCAGTCTGCGTCATCACCGAGGCATGCCTCCTAGTCTGCGTCAACACCTAGGCATGCCTCCCACTCTGCGTCATCACCGGGCATTCCTCCCAGTCTGCGTCATCACCGGGCATTCCTCCCAGTCTGCGTCATCACCCAGGCATGCCTCCCAGTCTGCGTCTTTACCGGGCATTCCTCCCAGTCTTCGTCATCACCGGGCATGCCTCCCAGTCTGCGTCATCACCGGGCATGCCTCCCAGTCTGCGTCATCACCGGGCATGCCTCCCAGTTTGCGTCATCACCGGGCATGCCTCCCAGTTTGCGTCATCACCGGGCATGCCCCCTAGTCTGCGTCATTACCGGGCATGCCTCCCAGTCTGTGTCATCACCGGACATGCCTCCCAGTCTGGGTGAGGTCTTTGATTGACTGTGGCTTCTGGAGGGAGCCAGTCCCTCCTTGGAAGGCATCAATACAAGGCATCAACACTACAGAAAATAGCTTTGTAGACTTTAAAGGGTAACTCCACTTTCATTAGGAAAAAAAATAACAAATAAAAAAATAATAATATAGCATATACAATTGCAAAAAAGCCAAATTGTCATTGAATGTTATTAAAAATGAACTTTTCTTTTCAATCTGCAGCTCTGTAATTTTCTGTAAAGTGCAATGCAATATGGCTACCTGGGGGCATTCTGTACACAGAATGTGTACTGACCACACCCCAGAAACATCATTTGCTGTTGTGTGATTGGCTCACTGATTTTCCCAGAAGTCTTCATTAGGATACAAGTCAGATTTTTGGCATCCCCTGCAGCAAAAATGTCATTTTTGATTAGATACTCTCAATAGGAAATAAGGTCTAAAGGGATGCAGACCCTGCAAGTTTACTCATTAGAGCCCTAATTCTGCAGCAGCTGGTTGATAATTATGAAACCACTCCCATTAGACTTATTCAGCACAGGGGCACAGAGAAACAACCAGCTATTTCTTCAGAATAACAAGGTAGGAATCTGCAAAAAAAATTAAAATTCCATCATTGTACATAGATCACCCAAAGGGGAATGCTTTTTCTGAACAAAAGTGAAGTTACTCTTTAAAGGCTTTAACCCACTTCCAACCCCCCCCCCCCCCCCCCCCATGCAAATTACCATCCTCCCAGTTCCCCATGTTTGGGGGGGGGGGTATAAATTAGAGGTTTCAGCTTCCTGTTACATTGTAGTAGGTTCTCTTTGCCTAAAGCAGCGTCAGTTATAAGAAAAGGTGAGCTCTGTGATGGAAAGTATGCAGTGTGAAAAACTAATAATAATTAGAAAAAAAAAAACAATTAAAAAGAAAAACGTACATTGCAGGGATTACAAGAAACTAGCAGATTCCTACCTTTCGATGCTCTGTAGAAATAACTCTGTTTCACCAGACTGATCACATACTTATTATGAATGGGATTTGTTCTATAATAATTAGTTGGTTCACTTTCTGTGTTCCTATGAACAATGTACTTAAACCCTTGGTGAGTATTTCACCAAAAATTACATTTCTATTGCAGAGGATGTTCCAAATCTGACTTGTATCCTAATGTAGATTTCTAGGAATAAAAGTGAACCAATCACACAAATAGGAAATTCAATTTTTGGAAGCGTTCTGTACACCAACAGTATACAGAAGGCCTCCACGTTGCAATATCGCAAGGAAGGATACATTTTAACACCTTAAATTACAATAGGACATACTGTATATTACAATTTTTTATTATTTGCTATGTTTTTTTCCTACAAAAGCGGAGTTACCCTATAAATAATCTGTGAATTACAACTTTAGAGCACAGTACCTTGAATTATAAAAAGATTTGGCTTCTGATGATGCGGTCCATTGGTGTAAGAAACACATAGATTTAACCTCTTCCCATCTTTAAACATTTCAGAACAAGATGTAAAGTGGTACAGTGTGCTGACTCTTGTGATTGCATAATTGAGGAGGTTCTAAATCATTCAATAAACAAGCAAACAGTATCAATACCTTTCATGTTTTATCATATATGTATCAGCCTGTTTGTAAGCAAAAGATCATTTACAATGTCAGGCATATTAATTTAACATATAAATCTTTTTTTTTTTTTTTTTTTAATCTAATGACATTTTAAAAAATAGTTTCTGGCTGAGATAGCCATCAGCATTAGCAATCCCAGGAGTCTTCCATAATTCCACTGCTGGATATGATGCCACAGGAGGCACAGGATAACACTCCTTTGCTATGGTAGCCTGTCAACAATTGGGTTCTTGCACTGCATGTTTACTGCAAATTTAGGAAAATTGGATGTGCATGCTGGGTAGCCAAATGCACAAATTCTAGGAAGTAAGTAGTGCTGGCTTTGGGTGCCCTTACTTGACATGGACGCCAGCATACTGGAGGTGTGGGCTCCATGGGCCACAAATAAACATTAAAAAGCTGCATTTTATTGTAATTGTATTGCCTAAATACACACAGCACTTTATAAGGATACTTAAACTTTTTTATTGGAAAAAATTAAATGAGACTGAACTCCTCTTTAGGTATTTTTTAACAGGGGCAATTGAAGTTTAGTTTTTCTTAATACATAAAATTCCAGTTTTTCCTCTATGTATGTTAAAAAAAAAAAAACTTGTGTGGGATGTTGTTACCTTTACAAGAAAGTGGTTTCTAAAAACATGATTTATTTAAATTTAAAATATACACACTTTTTTGTTGGTCATATATATTGACATACTGTATGGATGAATGAAATTCTACACATATTTGGGCCCATTTACTTTTTGTAAATAGGGAATGTAGTTAAAACATTTTCAAAATGATTCATTGTATAGAAAATGTGCATTAAACTAACAAGAACTGCATTATTTTTGCAATTAAAAATATTAATTTCCCTGAGAATTATAAAAATATTTTCAATGTATTATTGAAACAAATTATCAAATGAAGTCCCTATGTGTGCTAAATAAAAAAAAAAAAAAAAACTTCCAAAATTTCAGCTGGCCACGAATATTTTGATTACCCCTGGACTTAAAAGGGGTTACACTTTTACCTCCCATTATATTTGATTTCTTTTTCTAAAACAATATTAACACTGTTCTGTTATCTAGTTCATCCAGGAAGTGGTGATCTAATCAGGCAACAGACTCCGCCCTCAACATTTTGTGCTCAACAAGATTGATCACTGTAAATTAATCACAGACTGCCTGTCCCCCAAACCCCCGAAAGCTTAAGCCCCGTACACACGTACCGATGGTCGGCTTACAAATGTTCCTCTTTTCTCCCCGGGATGTCGGTGTCTGCTGAAAAGTGCAAAGACAGCACAAGGACAGCACAAGAATTTTGTCCGCCGACTGCAGAAGTGATGTCATGTAATGGTTAACTTTCCCTGTGTTTTCTATTTTCTGAGCATGCCCAGTCTTGCAAATCTGCGGTCTGTCGGCCGAATTGTGTACTGACAGGCGAACAATCGTCCGTTCTGGTGTCGGCATACAAATATTTTCATGTTTGCACGAAAGACTTTTGTCCGCGGATTGTGCGCAGACATCTGTCGGAGGCACCATACTAACACGCGTACAATCGGCAGATCCTTCGTCCACCGACGTTTGTATGCCGACGATCGGTACGTGTGTACGGGCCTTTAGACTTGTGCTGATACATCCCCCACCCCTGGACAGCTATAAACTGGGGACATCAGTGTTACATAGTTACATAGTAACTGCATTGCAGTGCATTGCTGTTTCTCCACCCCCACCTCTCTAAGCCCCTTTTCCAGCTGAGAAGAGAGATTATGTGATCACTTATAAAAAAAAAGAAAGTAAAAGGTATTTATAATGTTTTTATATACAGTATATATGCACATGTTTTTGCCTTTCATTCCTATTTTAAACTGAGTAGGCTGTTTTACAAGGTAATGGTTCACATATACTTTAATGGCCCTGTAATCTGTTTTTCATTAACCACTTCAGCTCTGGATGTTTTACCCCCTTTTATGACCAAGCCATTTTCTGCGATACGGCACTGTGATACTTTAACTGACAACTGTGTGGCCATGTGACGCTGTACCTAAACAAATTTAATGCACTGTACCTAAACAAAATTGATGTGCTTTTTTCCCACAAATAGAGCTTTCTTTTGGTGGTGTTTGATTACCTCTGCGGTTTTTATTTTATGCTCTATAAACAAAGACCAAAAAAAACAATACTTTTTACTTTCTGCTATAAAACACGTCCAATAAAGAAAGGGAAAACATCTAATTTCTTCATCAATTTAGGCCAGTATATATTCTGCTGCATATTTTTGGTAAAAAAAAAAAAATCACAATAAACGTATTTCGATTGGTTTCCGCAAAAGTTATAGCACCCACTATGGGATATTTTTTTTTTTCTTTTTTAATTTGTTACTAGTAATGGTGGCGATGAGCAACTTACAGCAGGACGGCGATATTGTGGCGGACAGTCAGGACACTAACTGACACTGTTAACACTTTTTGGGGACCAGTGACATACAGTGATCTAAAAAAATATGCACTGTCACTGTACTATTGGCACTGGCAAGAAAGGAGTTAACATCAGGGGCGATCAAAGGGATAAATGTGTGCTTGACATGTGCTTTACTACTGTGGGGGAGGTGTTTGTACTAGGAAAAGGAATGGATCCTTGCCCCTGCTTAGCAGAGACATAGGATTCATGTCTTCTGTACTGACAGAATGGTGATCTGCCTTGTTTAGATAGCCAAAATGCCTTTCTGTCAGTGTAATGAAGAATCGGCAGGTACCCCCAATCAGCTCCCGCTGTAAATTCTCTCTCCACTACTTTATGAAAATGGCAATCTTGGAGTGAGGAAGAAAAAAGCTGCTGCTCTGGGTGTATTAACCCCTTGGGGGAAAAGTGCATTAAAAGAGTAGTAAAGTCTGTTTTTTTTTATCCTAATGTATTCTATGCATTCTATGCACTAATATAAAAAGCCTTCTGTGTGCAGCAACCCCCCTCAGCCCCTCTAACACTTACCTGACATCCCTTTCTGTCCAGTGATGTCCACGAGTGTCTCAGCCGTCCAAGATTCTCCCTCCTGATTGGCTAAGACACAGTAGCAGTGCCATTGGCTGCTGCTACTGTCAATCAAAGTCAACCAATCAGGAGAGAGAGGGGGCAGGGCCAGGCCGGGGCTCCGTGTGGACACAGGGAGCTGTGACTTGCCTCGGGTGCCCCCAAGCTGCTTGTTGTGGGGGCACTGAATAAGAGGGAGGGGCCAGGACAGCCTAAGAAGAGGAGGATTGGGGCTGCTCTGTGCAAAACCACTGCACAGGGCAGGAAAGTATAACTTGTTTGTTAAACAAAAAGAAAAGTGTCAGCGCCTAATTCATACAAAATAACAGCTTGCAAAACAGTGTGAACATACAAACACCAGTGCAATAAATGAAATAAAAGGTTGCAGCGCTAAACGATATTGTGAAAAAAAATATATTATTACGTTTTATAAAAAGTATCTAATAAATCGAGTCCATAAATAACACATAAGTCCAATCAACTCATAAATTCAAGTGGATGATAATATTCTGTGTCAATGTAAATTCCGGCACCAGCTAGTGTTTCTCCAACAAAGTAAAAAGTGAACACTCACCAGACCCATATGCTATCTTATCAGGACAGCTGAAAACGTGTGAGATGAAGCCAGGGGAATCAAGTGGGGAATGATCTTCTTATCCCTTCACCGGACTTGCTTTCCTCAGATGTTAAATCCAGAGTGGCAAATTAACAGGCAGGAGAGAAAAGAGATCTCCTCATGGTGTAGTATTTATCAAAATTTCACAAAAGTTAAAAACAAAGTACAAAACAAAAATGGAGATCCATACAGTGCAACAGTAAATACAGCACTTACTTATAAAGCCACCAGACTGGCGGCTTATGGACCTCTGGCATATAACCCTGCTCTAGGGCCGTTTCGCGCCACGCGCTTCTTCAGGAGCATGGCAGCTAAGCGTCGGGTACCCAGCGCTTAGCCGCCATATCCGGAACTTACCACCAGCGGACACGCGGATCAGAGCTGGATAGGGTGAGAGGTGCTCAACATTTGGAGCCAAATGTTACAGTTGTGTCTGCCATTTATTTTTGGAATGTAAGCAGATTATTGAAGGGGGTATGGGGCTTTTTGTATGCAGTGTTTTAAACATTAAAGTGTCAAGACTATATTACGCTACTTGCCCCCCCACCTTTTGTTTCTCTTGATTGCTGCCCTATACACCTGTGAGAATCCGTGGGAGAGGAAAAGAGGCCATTAGCATTCCATATCACAGGCATCTGATGCATGTGGTACAGCTTCGGAGTGGTGTAGAGGAGTTACAGTGGAGAGGAGAGAAGTGGTATAATCTATACAAGGCTTTTATTCCTATGTGATCTGGTGAGTGTCCATTGCCTAAGGGGATGCACTAGAGGTGTGGTGGCAGAAGTGTGATGTATTTGATTATCTTCGGCACTGGAAATTCATTCATTTTATTCACCACTTACAATTCGGACACTTGCGTTCAGATCAGTGAGAGACTCTACTGGTGCACATTGGGTTGTGACATCAACTTATGCTGTACAGTGGACATTTTATTTTGTGCAACCGCTTGGATACACAGACCCTATTAGGGGAGGATATTATACATATAATTTTATGTTGAATGTAATGTGACAGCGCTGCTGAATGAGATTTTGACCTAGGTACTATTTGGTATCTAGTGGTGAATTGATAACACTTATTGATTTGTACATTTACAGTATTGGAAAGAATTTGGACACTTTGCACAAGAACTATTATGATAGTGTTTATATAAAATATAAGCAATGGACTTTATTGATTTAAAAAATGTTATGTCCATCAGGACTTTACTTGGATGTTGCAATTTAACAATTTAATTTGTGGGTGGTATATATGTCTCACTATATTACATGATGATAGTTCTGTGGGATAGTATTAATAAGTGCTGTGCACTGAGGTCTAATAGCTAAAAGAACATTTTGTGTGTTTTACACAGCAGCTGTCATTATAGAAGATTTGTAGCGCTGGAACTATCAGTTTATATATTTAGTTATAAAGCAGAACCAATAAATAGTGGCCATGCAGTGAGGCAGAGAGTTCTAAATCATGACAATGACTGAGCTGAGTTATAGTTAGGCAAGTATAACTGTTTATATTAATTTTTAAAAAAAATGTTTTCCATTTTGCCTGGAGCTCTCACTTTAAATGCATTCACGAACCCCTGTAAGTTGTCGTCTAGCTGGCAAGTTTGATATAAACAGGCCTGCCTCTGTACTGTGTTAAGGAAGTGTACAATAATGTAGATCATTAGGACTCAAGGCAAGCCATTTATCTTGTCAAGATGTTTTGTAGAGATACTGTATACATAAATAAACATTATGTAGAAAGAAAGACTGAGTTATTGACATGCACTATATGTCAGATCTCGGCAATATTTTATCTCATCTTTTTTTTTTTTTTCTGCTTATGGAAATGTCTATGGAAATTTGTATGACATTGTTCAGATTTTAACCAGCCCCTTGGTATTCTATATTAAGATTCTTTTGTATCTAAATTACATATTTAATTGTAGCCAAGGATCTGGGATATAGGTATGAATATACAGAAACTGAGCCAATTCTAGGCAGAAATCTATGAAATTGTGATTCTATTTAAACTTGTATTTTAGAAAAGACATTTACAAAATGTAAATATTCTGAAGTCGCTGTATTTATTATGTGGATTGTAGCATATAATACAGGAAAATACATTTTTTACATTTTACATGGCAGACTTATTCCTGGGAAAATATTGTACTGAATTTGGTAAAGCAGCCTTTTTCAACCAGGGTGCCTTGAGGCATCTTCAGGTGTGCCTTGGCAAAATGCCTAAAAATTGCCCCCAAAATTGTATACAAGCCAGTGAGTAGAACAAGCCTGCCTTTTAGTTACACAAAGCCACAGATTTTTATTGTGCACCATAACGATCTTCTAGCTGCCAGCGTCCTAACAACCCTAGATGTCATCAGTCAATAAGGAGAATGACTGTTGCCTGCATTGCATCCTTGTTTGACCCTCCCCTGCCCCTCTCCCTCAGCACTGGGGTCACATTAGCTGAGGGATGGAGAAAGTGAGGGAGAAGAGAAACATTGGACTACTAGTCACTACCGGTGTTCAAAAAACTATTTGCTTTGGTAGAATAAATGACCTCTAACATTGGGAGTCCTACGTGTGTGGATGTTGCTGCATTATGTAAAGCTATTAGAATAGTTTATTACATTTTAGAATGGGGTGCCTTGAGACTGTCCATAACTTTAAAGGGTGCTTTGAGATTGTCCATAATTTTAAAAGGGTGTGTTGACGGAAAAAAGGTTGCGAAAAAACAGGAGTCAGAAGATTGTGGCTATCATAGTAGTAGCGATGATTACTAGAGTGATTTTCAGCTTTCATGTAAGCATGCATAACAGAAAATTCCTGGAGTTCAGCCTTAAATATATTATATATTATAAAATACTGTGTGGGGACATGGGCATGTATAGCTACAGGGACGCTGTCAGCTTCCAGGAGGATAAATAAGTGCTCCTGGCTTGCTAACAGGAATTTGAAAAGGCCTCCCTTAATATTTTGAGCAAGGCGGGAGTGGTGAAACACGTCAAGGAGGGTTGGTTTTCGGGTTGAGAATTGATGTATGCAGCACATTTCTGACACGGGCAATAACAGAAAGAAGAGCTAAGATTGGAGTGCAGCTCTTATCTGTTTATGGAGAGTGGAGATGGACTATCAGATTCGGCACCCAAGTTGTTCGTGTGTGGCAGGGGGTGAAAGTCCTGAACGGTGCTATGGATCTGGGTAATGTTGCTGTTCCATTTCACTTCCAAGGGAGCATCAAACATCATTGTGATCCTGTTAAACTAAGGGTGTCCTACCTTTTGTCCTTCCTGGGCCACATTGAAAAAAGAGGAATTGTCTTTGGGCACATATAAAATACACTAACAATAAGGATAGCTGATGAGCAGAAAAAGTCAGGCAGATCACAAGTTAATGAGTAATAACCCACTAAATCTAGAAGCCGATATCCATGAGGCAGGTGCTGCCAAGGGGAGAGTGGAGGAGGTAACCAGATTTCCTAATCAACCCTTTAAGTCTCAACCTATGCAGGTTTAACATCCATTGAGGAGATGTATCCATGCCTAATACCGTATATACTCGAGTATAAGCCGAGTTTTTCAGCACATTTTTTGTGTGCTGAAAACGTCCCCCTCGGCTTATACTCGAGTCAACAAAAAAAAAAAAAAGTTCCCGGCCGCTCCGACGTGTTTAAGATTTAAAAATGGCGCCGCCCGGCGTATACATGTCACCGCGCATGCGCCGCCACCGCTCGGGACAGGTCGGAAATAGCCGAACGTATACCAGCTTTTCCGAGCGGCGGCGCATGCACAATGACGTGTCAGCGCCGGGCGGCGCCATTTTTAAAATGAAGGCGCCTCTGGAACAGGTAAGTGAAACACAGCCGCACTAGTATGCCCGCAATCCCGCATCCTCTTTTACCATGCTTGCCACCCTGAATTCTCCTGTACATGCCAGCCACACTGCATTCTCCTGTACCATGCCAGCCACACTGCATTCTCCTGTACCATGCCAGCCACCCTGAATTCTCCTGTACCATGCCTGCCACCCTGCATTCTCCTGTACATGCCAGCCACACTGCATTCTCCTGTACCATGCCATCCAAACTGCATTCTCCTGTACCATGCCAGCCACACTGCATTCTCCTGTACCATGCCAGCCACCCTGCATTCTCCTGTACCATGCCCGCCACCCTGCATTCTCACCCTAGGCTTATACTCGAGTCAATCATTTTCCCATCTTTTTGTGGTAAAAGTAGGGGCCTCGGCTTATACTCGGGTCGGCTTATACTCGAGTATATACGGTACCTATTTCCATCTGGTAAGAGGCTTGTTTGAATACATGTTTCACCAGTGTGCAGTGGAGCACCCATATCACTGTCACAGCATAGGAGGCCACTTGAGAGGAGTTATTTGCACTTAACCATATCTGTCTGGTAAGAACATAACTTGGAAGGTGGTGGGATTTATGCACCAGCCACGTGGTTTAATGGACTTTATTTTTTGAATAACATCACATTTAACCACATATATTTTGAAGATTCATATGCACCAGTCACGTGGACATATGGATTTATTTTGAATGATATCACGTTATTCCTTTTTATGTTGGAATTTTCATTTGAATCACATAAACTTTGGGATTTGTCACGTTCATATTCACTTAGTACACATGTGATCACATTGTTTGAATTTATTGAGTTTGTAGAGAGCGACATAGAACTAGTCCGATATTTGACACCATTATCTGGTTGGATGGATGTAGTAGCAATTCTCAATTAATTCTCAGGGTGCTCATCATATATTTTGGTTCTAATTTTCCCCTTCATGTGCTTCATCCTTGAAAATACTTGCTCACAAATATACTGTAGGCGCTGCCGAAAACTGATGACATGAATAAGGCCTGATTGTGTAGAGTGGGATATTTTTGTTTGGGAAGATAAAACTTATGAAAGTCCATTAAAGAGGCACTGTCAAATTTTTGTTCGGCCGCATGAGTTTGCTAAGTGTAAACACATTTTTAAAAAAATTCCAAAAAACAAAAATCAACATTTTTAAGTTAGTTTACTATTTTTTGTTGGGCTGCATTCATAGTCTTCTTGGGCTGCAGGTTGGACACCCCTGTGTAAAAACAAAGCAGATAAATAACAGATTGGCTGGCAAAATCAACAGGTATAAACGCTGCCAGACAGACTGCATCCACTTCCTGACTCCTGTAATACTGCCATAAACAGGATTTTAATTCAGCAGAAATGTGGAGGAACACAGTTCGGCACCTTTAGCACTGCATGAATGTAATGGCAAGGGGTACTGGGGTATGCTGGAGGGTCTATTGATGCTGGCAGGATTCCATTTGTATGTGGGGGTCTATTGTTGCTGGGAGGAGTCAATTATTGAGGGAGAGGTCTATTATTACTGGAGAGTCTATTGTTTCTGGCTGCTGGGAAATCTGTTGATGTTGCTGGGGGTCTATTGTTGCTGGAGTGGTGTTTTGTAACTGGCGGTCCATTGTTGCTGGGGGGGATATAATGTTGTGTGGGGGATCTATTGTTGCTGAGGTGGGTCTAGTGTTGCTGGTTGGTATCTATTACTGCTGGGGGAGTCTATTGTTGCTGGGGTTGGGTCTATTGTTGCTGGCTGCAGAGGATCTATTTTACTGCTTTTCTTGTTTTTATTAACAAATCCCATACAACTATTTAGCACCACAAAATAATACTTTGTTCTGTACTCTCTAAAAGGGCCTGTACTGGAAGGTTGGTAAGGGGTGGAACCAAGGCACGGTGCTCAGAGGTGGGTATGGGGCAGAGTGACTCAGAAGGGGGGAGTTCCTGCATCTATTCCCTGAGAAAAATAGCCCTGGCGATAAAAATTAACAATCAATGTCTGATTTGACAAAATTATCAAATTGGACATCAATCATTCAGAGCTGATGGCATTTTTTGCACCCTTCACTTACTATCCATCTACATGTAAAAATGCAATCCATGAACCTTGTACAACTGATCAACTTCACTATCTGTCATTTAAAGTTTACCCGTGCCATTTTTGTCCCCTCGATCGATGCCCAATTTGATCATTTTGCCAAATCTGATATCAACTGTCCAGAATTATTGCACTATGTATGAACACCAAGAGAAATATTTGTCTTTGCTGACAATGTCTGACTTACCCTAGCCACGCTGGTCTGCCCCCTTAGGTTTATTACCATTTGTTGACCAGCCGCCGTGTATTTACTGCGGAAAAGTGGCACTATTGCACAAAAACGACATACCTGTACATCGTTTGGTTCAGTAGCCACTAGATGGCGCCATCGCCCTGTGATTGGCTAGCGGGGATGTCAATCAGCTGGTCCAGCGGACTCGATGTCCGCTGGCCACCCGCGATCATCCTTAGGAGAGGCAGAACGGCGATCTGCCTATGTAAACAAGGCAGATCGCCATTCTACAAGGGGACAACATGGAGATCTTGTGTTCCTGCTAAGCAGGAACCCAGATCTCTGTCTTCCCCCAATTAGTGCAACCTCTCCATAGTTGGTAAGCACCCCTAGAGACACAATTAACCCTTTGATCTCTCCTGATGTTAACTCCTTCCCGCAAGTGTCATTAGTATAGTAACAGTGCATTTATTTTAGCACTGATCACTATATTAGTGTCACTGGTCCCCAAAAAGTGTCAGTTGGATGTCCGATTTGTCCGCTGCAGTCACAGACCTTCTAAAAATCGCTGATCGCTGCCATAACTAGTAAAAAAATAAGTACTTAAAAATTCCATAAAGATATCTTATCTTTTGTAGACACTATAACTTTTGCGCAAACCAATCAATATACACTTATTGGGATTTTGTTTACCAAAAATGTATAGCAGAATACATATTGGCCTAAATTGATGGAAAAATATAGCAGAATACATATTGGCCTAAATTGATGGAAAAATATAGCAGAATACATATTGGCCTAAATTGATGGGAATTTTTTTTTTTTTTTTTTGGCTGTGTTTTGTAGCAGAAAGTAAAAAATGTTTGTTTTTTTTTTTTTTTCAAAATTGTCGCTCTTTTTTTGTTTATAGCGCAAAAAATAAAAACCGCAGAGGTGATCAAATGCCACCAAAAGAAAGCTCTATTTGTGTGAAGAAAAGGACATCAATTTATTTTAGGTACAGTGTCGCACGACCGCACAATTGTCAGTTAAAGTAACGCAGTGCCGTATCGCAAAAAATGGCCTGGTCATTAAGGGGGAAAACCTTCCGGCCCAGAAGTGATTAATTAGCTAAGCTCACCAGAGTGGCATTGGGGTGGATGTTTGGTTTTGCTGTTCAGAAATACAGTTTGTTTGCTGGTCCTCTTTTCTTTTGATTGATTGTATTTTGGTACTTTTTGCTTCCCAGTTGGGTGTATGAATCACATACTGTATGATAAGGCTCATTGGGGATTTTTTCTTTCTTAACAGACGCACAGTTAACCAGAGAAATCACGGATTACAAGTGGAATCGCTCTACAAACATCTGCAAGAACTATTTACATCCATCATCAGAATTGAAAATACATTGAAATAATGGGCACTTTGTTTTTTCGTGTGTACACACAGTTAAAAACTTAAATCCTCATGCACAGATGCTGTGTCTGGGGCTTCCAACCCACGGGTGACAGTACTGCGGGAGAGATGGATGCAAATCCTGCGGAGAGCTGTCTTCTCATCATCCTTAGCACTGAATGTATCTGCAGCTGTTCATCTCAAATGGAGCAGTTGTTTGTAATATGCTTCATCCATCATTTGTACTTCCATCTACAACCCAGGAAAATAGTTTGTGTAAATATTCCAAAGTGGAGCCAGTTATTCTTCAGTGTTTAGCCAGCAAGTTCATTTTACACCGAGTGAATTCTATCACTATGCCCCACTGATTGTTTTCGGAACGAATGAGCTAAATTCAATCAAGTATTGGTCCAGACCATTCTGCCCCAAACAAACTTCAGGGAATTGTCAGTAGATGTAACTGAAAAGGAGAAATACCCTGTGCAAAATATATATTGATACAACATCACAGGTGTGAGAAACAATTAGGAATCAATTTATAAAAAATGTGTTGGACGCCCAGCCTTGATGAATTCTGACCATATTTTTATTAATACTTTGGTTTCCTATGATCAAATGCTCCATCTAGTGGACATAATGTGACATTTTTTTTGGTTGGGTTGTTTCAGAAATATACTGCATTATGGCAACTAGATGGAACTGACAATCATAGGAAATCACTGTCTTAGGCTAAATTAAAGTGATTGTAAACCCTTATCTTGTAAAAAATAGAAATTAAAGGCAAACCATTTATGTATGCATATAAAAAAAATATATATAAATACATATTTTTCCCTTTTTATAAGTGATCACATTCCCTTTGTTCTCAGCTGCATAAGAGCTGGTGGAGGAAAATCAGCAACACACTGGTCTTACAAGTTAAAGGCTGTGCAGGGGGTGTGTGCCAGGACATGTTTGATCATTGAGGAGAGCAGACTGAGTTCCCAGCATAGCTGGAGAACTGATCACACTATGCTTTCCTGTCTAGTGAGGTCAGTTTTTAAAAGGAAATCAGGGGGATCGGCAGGAACACCAGTGATTTCACATAAAGGCAGCAATACAAACAGGATACTTTTTCATACAAATTCATGGTACAGCAGGCACATATCAGGAATATTGGGGGTTTACATATTCTTTAAGTTAGAATTTGTCAGGGCTTCACACATGCTTGTCATATTTGTCCAACATTTTTTTTTTTTTATAATTAGATCCCCTAGTGTAGTTTTGTTTTAAATAATAATATACAGTACATTTTAAATATTTAACAAACAGTACATGTGTTCCTGTATACAAGTTTTCTTTTCTGGAACCAGGACCTCATGCCTTTGACACAGGACCTATATTGTAGTATAGGATTCAGAAGGCAGAAAAAGGGTTAGTTATTGTTAGAGCCTAAATTAGGAGTTAGGGGAGTGTAATGCCTCGTACACATGCAACGATTATCAGCCGTCTTTTGTCCAGTGTTGTTGTGTTGGTTGAAATGTGCTCTAGACTGCACACAAATTTTCTCGGCCAACAAAAACCAACTTCAGAAGTGATGTCATGTGCTGGTTTACTTTCCGTGTGTTTTTTCTTCTCTGAGCATGCCCAGTCTTGCTCATCAGATTTTTGTCTGCCGAACTCTGTACTGACTGACGGAAAATCGGCCGTTGTGTTGATGGCCAACAAAAATTTTATAGCCTGCACACTAGATTTTTTTCGGCCGAAAAGTCGGAATCGGTTGTCGAAAGCATCATACTAACAAGCCGAAAATCGGACGTTGGCCGAAAATTCACGGCCAACTATCGATGCGTGTGTACGAGGCATTAGGGTTAGAAGCTCAATGTGAAGTAAACACTATAGAAATGAACACCTTCACAACCAGGGTCAAAACAAAGCTTAACACCCAAATATAATTTTCCAACTTTGCCATTTGTTAGTAAAACTGTACATTTTATCACAGATGCATTGTGAATTATACCTTTTTTTTTTCCAGGCCAAGTTGGGCTTTCATTGTAAATTGTATTGGTGGTAAATGTTAATGGATACCTCTTGCATGTGTTTGATTTTGAAAGGAAAACTGTCCCAAAATAGTAAAAAGAAAAAATATTTTTTCAACTTTAGCCATATATTTTTATGCCGTTACCAAGACCTACCACCAAATAAATCCGCAAAATAAATTCTCCTACTCCTGATTATTGTGGCAGTGCTCTTTGTACTCATTGTAGGGCAAAGAAACAATAGTACGCTTTGTTTTTTCTTTTACCTAAGACTTTGACACTGACACTGCTCGCACTGACACTACATATAAAACCTTATTTCTCTTACGTCCTCTGACAGTCGCCGTCCACTCATTCATTCTGCACGTCTGGATATTGGCCTTCTCCACAGGAGTAAGCTAGGCAGAAGATTTTGTTAGAAATCATCACAAAACCTTTGTATAGACACACCTACAGGGGGCTGTCCTTCTGGTCAATACCCCCAGCTAGCCTCATTCCCAATTCACTTTTCTGCTGCCTAGCTCAGGAGTGGCCGTTAAGTTTTGAGTGCGGCAGTGCCTTAGGGGAGACAGGGTGTTTTTTTGCCTGTCTCCTCCTGTTGGGGTTTCTTTCTTGTTTTATTTTCCTGGGTTCGCTCCTGTTAAACTTTTTTTGTTGCCAAGTTTTCTCTGGATCAGAAAAGATTATTTTCTCTGACCTGGGTGCTGCGTTGCCTCTTTGACGGTTGCATTTCCCACCCCTCACAGCTACACTGCTTTGGGACGTCCCAGATGTGCAGAATGAATGAGTGGGCGGCGACTGTCAGAGGACGTAAGAGAAAATAGAATTGTTGTAAGAACTTACCGTAAAATTCTTTTCTCTGAGTCCTCTGACAGTCTCCGCCCCCGCCCCTCTTTTGGGGTTCATGGATCTCTGTACTGCTTGCTACCAAACTGAATTGGGAATTAAGCTAGCTGGGGGTATTGACCAGAAGGACAGCCCCCTGTAGGTGTGTCTATACAAAGGTTTTGTGATGATTTCTAACAAAATCTTCTGCCTAGCTTACTCCTGTGGAGAAGGCCAATACCCAGACGTGCAGAATGAATGGGTGGGTGGCGACTGTCAGAGAAAATAATTTTACGGTAAGTTCTTACAAAAATTCAATTTTTTCTTACCTAAACACACTGACCCTAACACTGTCACTAACTGAACACTGACAGCAATGGACACTAACAGACACTCACTAAAATGGATCCTGTTCTAATCTACTTAATCTTGTTAATCTTTTTTTTTTTTTTCTTCAAAATACCTTTTTTTACACAGGCTTCTCCTCTGAGGAGGAAAAGATACAATGTATCTTTTCCTTCTCCCTAGAGAAGTCTTTTGATTATCTTCTTCACAGAGGAGAAACAATACAACAGGGACAGCTATATAGTGAATGATCACTGTTATAGCCAATCACAGGCTATCACAGCAATCATTTGATCTAGATCCGGTTCCCCTGGGTCCCCATCATTAGTAGGAGACCCAAAGCTGTCACCTACAGCTTGGTCCCAGTGCTGGGAGTGTGTGATCAAGCGCACATCCAGCACAAACAGAAGAACACATATGTGGCACCCTCGATTAAAGCCCACTTCATGGATGCCACATAAATGTGATGAGCAGTCATATAGGGGTTAAGAAGAGGAAGCTGCCATCTTTGCCCCTGTTTAACCTTCAACTGCCATTATGCACATGTGATCAGTTATTACACCAGCCATTTAATGGTTTGACAGTTTGGTTAAGATCAAAACCAGTGTGACAGTTACATTCCCGGCATGTCAACTGAAATTACCTCTTTTTGGAAAGTAAAAAAAGTCCAAAAGTTTATTAGTGATTAGTGATCTCAGTGGTAAAAGTGAAAACATTTTGAAGCCACATGGGACCCCTTCCTTGGTCATGTCTCATCATCAGACATGTTGGAGAAAAGTCACAGATTCTCATCTATATACTTGTTCTGGGTTAGTGAATAAAACTACTGCAGCAAAAGGAAGCAAGAGGATCAGAATTACATCCGGAAAACTAGCGTGAGAATGAACTAGAATAGAAAGTCAGCAATGGCAGCATTTATATTTCTTTCCGTACAGGTTTCCTTTATGCTGATCACACTAATCATTTTGCAAATATATATATTTATATAGATATATATATATATCTATATAAATTACTTCTATTGATGAATGATGGATGCTGCCACTGCTAAAATAGATTTTAAGACCTCATTTACACAGGCATACCTATCCATACCCCAGGTGAAAGGCTGTCTTTGCCTGTATGGGATGCACAGGTGTATCGTGCATCCATATGCTGGCAGTCCCATTTATGTCTATTGAGACAGGGAAGCTGCATGGACACAGCCACTGGTCCAAATTTGACAGCCGTGCGGGTGCAGTTCCCCAAATGTAGACAGTGGGGTTGATTTACTACAACTGGAGAGTGCAATTGCTGGTGCAGCTCTTCATAGAAACCACTCAGCTTCCAGGTTTTATTTCCAAAGCTCAATAGAACAAGCTGAAGTTAGAAGCGGATTGGCTACCATGCACAATTGTACCAGATATCGTAATCTCCAGTTTAGTAAATCAACCAATGTGTGCCATGGTTGCAATGGGAGACCCCTGTAAACTGTGTCAGAATTTAGAGGGATAGGAGCTCAAGGAACATCTGCTTCCCGATCTGCTTTGTAAAACATGAACCTGGAAGCATTTAATCACTTTTGGGTTTAGAGCTATCATTCTCTGGCTGATGCTCCTGATGTCTCAATAAAGACAACCCGTCACTTGCCAGTGCTATCACTTGTTAGCCCAAAAAAAGTTAAATGTATAAAGAGGTAATTATAATTAAACTACACATTTCAAAGCAATCCCATCTACCCGTGCAAAGTGTGCAAGCACGTGCATATAAAAAGCAATTGCACCACACCTGTTATGCCCCGTACACACGTACCGATCGTCGGCCGAACGATCGGCCGTCTTTTGTCCAGGGCTGTCGGTGTCTGTTGAAAAGTGCAAAAGACTGCACAAGAATTTTGTCCGCCGACTACAGCCGACTGCAGAAGTGATGTCATGTAATGGTTAACTTTCCCTGTGTTTTTTCTTTTCTGAGCATGCCCAGTCTTGCAAATCTGCTGTCTGTCGGCCGAATTCTGTACTGACTGGCGAACAATCGGCCGCTCTGGTGTCGGCATACAAAAATTTTCATGCTTGCAAGACAGATTCTTTTCGGCCGTAAGTGCGCTGTCGGAAGCATCATACTAACAAGCCTACAATCGGCAGATCGGTCGCCGGCCGAAGCTTTTCGGCCGACGATCGGTACGTGTGTACGGGCCTTTAGGCATTACCATGCATGGCAGAACATGAGAAATAATTCCAGGGCCATAAATCTGAGTTAACTCTTAATCGATAACCTGTACTTTTAAAGCATTGCCTTTGGACAATTTTGGGTACCATACTTTCTTTCACAGTTCATTTTACAGACATGCGCAATTTTAAGGCTAGACAAGTGTGCTATCAATATACTTAATGCAACCCCATCTTTTATATTTTACCAACAAACTGGGTATTATATTGTGTTTGTGTGCACTGAAACTGTATGTAGTATATTTTTTCCTGGAAATGTTGATATGCTAGATTTTTGCACAAAAATTGTGTAACATAAAACATTGCAACTGCTATTTGTTTTCTTAAATGTTTTCTGCTTTCAGAAAATATATACTCGTTTTGGGGGTTTTAGAACATTTTTATTAAGCAAAATTCAGATTTTACTGTGTTTGAAAATGTGTAAAATTGCCCTGGACTTGAAGTGGTGAAGCAGGGATCAGAATGAGAGCCCCAGAGCCTGCTCCTCTATAAAACAATGCAGTAATTGCAGCGTCCTTATTTCTGTGCACACAAACAGCTAAAGGCTTCTTTCACACGGTCCGCCTCCGCAGGCTTGCAGAGCGGAGAGGGAGGTGTCTCAGCACCCGCTGCCCTCTATGGGGGATCGGAGGAGAGCGGACCGCTTGTCCGCTCTCATCAGATCCCCTCCGATCCGATCCCTGAACGGATGGAAAAATAGGGTTTCCATCCGTCCAGATTTCAGCACAGGATCGGATGCGGATGGCAGCGGGTGTCAGCGGAGGTCACCTCCGCTGACACCCGCTGCCCCATAGAGCTGCATGGAGGATCCGATCAGATCCGCCTAAAAAACTGACAGGCGGATCTGATCGGACCGCCCGTGTGAAAGAGCCCAAATGCACAGATTTAATACTTATATGAAAACTATTTGACCTGCCAGTGGGTTTGTATTTCTGCCCATCCAGTGCTGAGATTTATACAGTTCTTTCTGGTAGTGGAGGAAATGTTATTTTCTCTGCTGCAGAACTTCATTAAAACTATAGCTGGACATCGATGGAGTAAAATTCAACTGGTTCAGCAGGGACCGGCTGAATTTCGATATATGTGTAGCCGTGCCTGTTTAACAGAAGTTGAACATTAGACTGATTCTGTCGAGCAGGCTTGTTGGAAACATTTTCTCAATCAGCTGGCTGCAGCCGCTCATCAGTGTATTCTGACAGAGGAGCGTGCCGCTGTCGGAATACAATGTCCCAGCAGGGAGGATTCCTCTGTCCACCTCATTTCTGTGGATGGAGGAATCAATTTGTCTTTTTTTGTCCAAAAAAAAAAAAAAACCATATCATCTATGGCCAGGTTTACATATCACCTTCTCACCATCACCCTGTGACTGGACAGTAAGTGCCGGTTCACACTTATGCGATCACAGACATCGCATGCGATCACAGACATTGCATATGATTCGGAGCGCATTGCTCCTAAAATCACATGCGATATCTGTGCGGTGCAAATTCAGCCATACAGTTTGTATGGCTGAATTCGCACTATAATTGCAGTGAACTCGCACAGGACCCTTTTTTGGTCTGCAGCAGAATCGGATCGCATGGTGGTTCACACCGGTGCAATCCGATTCACGTGCGAACTGTCAGATCGCACTGCGATATGCGATCTGATCAGGGGGTGTCGTTGACTTTGTATTGACACCCCCAGCATATCGCATATGGCAGTGTGAACTGCCTGTTCTGCGGATGCGATGCGGGAACAAGCAGTATATTCGCAGTGTTCCCACATCGCAATAGTGTGAACCAGCACTAAAAGGAGATACAGTGCCAGGGGTGTAACTACAGGGTTTGCAGGGGTTGCAATTGCAACCGGGCCCCATGCTCCAGGGGGCCTGTGCGGCTCCCCTGTACACCTGGATAGGAGGGGCAGCGGGGGCAGCATGTAGAGAAATCACTGTCCTCCTTTTTCCTCCTGTAGCTGCAGGAGGAAAATAGAGGAGATTGGTTCCTCTGTATGCTGCCCCCGCCACTCCTCCATCCAGTTCACTTGTGTTCTGCAGTCTCTGGGCCCCTGTGTGCTCCCCTGGTCCCCCCCCTACTGTGCTCCCCCCACCCCTCCACTGTGCTCCCTCCCCTCTCCTGCTGGCTGCTGTAGGGGATGTGTCACAATAGAGAACCAGGAAGGGGTCGGTAAATATGTAATTTACCAGCTCCTAACTTTTCGGAATGGACAGAGTCATAGTCAGTGACACTGTAAAAAAATAAAATAAAACAATAAAAAATACAATTAAAATACCAAAAAATCAAAACTACTGACACCAGTGGGTGAACTTCCAGGATCGCAAAGGTCACACTTAAAACCAGGCCCTGGCATTCCCCCACTGTGGGGAGGCCCCAAGATGGCAGGAAGGGGGCCCACTGCAGAACTTGTGAAAGGGTCCCGCTGCGGGACCGTAATAAAGGACCCCGCAACGGGGGCCCCAGGATCAGTGGGGAGAGCCCCAGACTTGAAGGGAAGAGCCCCAGCCAGGGGTCCAAGGGGCCCTTCATGGTTTCTTGCACCGGGGCCCTGAAGGTTCTAGTAACGCCTCTGTACAGTGCATCCGAAAGGTATTCACAGCGCTTCACTTTTTCCCCATTTTGTTATGTTACAGCCTTATTCCAAAATGGATTAAATTCATTATTTTCCTCAAAGTTCTACAAACAATACCCCTTAATCACAGTGTGAAAGAAGTTTAAAAATTTTGCAAATTTAGTAAACATAAAAAAGGAAAACATTACATGTACATAAGTGTTCACAGCCTTTGTCTTGACTCTCAAAATTGAGCTCAGGTGCATCCTGTTTCAACTTATCATCCTTGAGATGTTTCTACAACTTGATTGGAGTCCACCTGTGGTAAATTCAACTGATTGGACATGATTTTGAAAGGCACACACCTGTCTTTATAAGGTCCCACAGTGAACAGTGCATGTCAGAGCACAAACCAAATCATGAAGTCCAAGGAATTGTCTGTAGACTTCTGAGACAGGATTGTTTTGAGGCACAGATCTGGGGAAGGGTACAGATACATTTCTGCAGCATTGAAGGTCCCAATGAGCACAGTGGCCTCCATCATCCATAAATGGAAGAAGTTTGGAACCACCAGGACTCTTCCTAGAGCGAGCTGCCCAGCTAAACTGAGCGATTTGAGTAGAAGGGCCTTGGTCAGAGAGGTGACCAAGAACCCGATGGTCACTATAACAGAGCTCCAGCGTTTCTCTATGGAGAGAGGAGAACCTTCCAGAAGAACAACTAGCTCTTCAGCAGTCCACCAATCAGGCCAGTATGGTAGAGTGACCAGACGGAAGCCACTCCTCAGTAAAAGGCACATGACAGCCTGCCTAGAGTTTGCCAAAAGGCAACTGAAGGACTCTCAGACCATGAGAGCCAAAATTCTCTGGTTTGATGAAACAAATACTGAACTCTTTGGCATAAATGGCAATCACCATGTCTGGAGGAAACCAGGCACTGCTCATCACCTAGCCGAAACATCCCTACAGTGAAGCATGGTGGTGGCAACATCATGCTGTGGGGATGTTTTTCAGCAGCAGGAACTGGGAGACTAGTCAGAATCGTGGGAAAGATGAATGCAGCAATGCACAGAGACATCCTTGATGAAAACCTGCTCCAGAGAGCTCAGACTGGGGTGAAGGTCCATCTTCCAACAGGACAACGACCCTAAGCACACAGCCAAGATAACAAAGGAGTGACTATGGGACAACTCTGTGAATGTCCTTGAGTAGCCCAGCCAGAGCCCAGACTTAAAGAGGAAGTAAACCCTCCTCTGACACTTTTACCTATAGGTAAGCCTATGATAAGGCTTACCTATAGGTACTGTAAATATCTCCTAAACATGTACCATTTAGGAGATATTTACCTTACATGCAGCCAGTGACGTCACTGGCGCATGCACTCTGAAGGAACGGCCGCTCGTGCTGTTTCTTCAGAGACCCGTGCCGTGACTGTCGGCTCCCGCACGCGTGCGTGGGAGTGATGTCACCGCGGCTCCGGCCAATCAGATGGCTGGATGCCGCGATCCCGGAAGACGGGCGACTGGACATGTCGCCCGTCATACAGCTAAGCGGACGGCACGGCGGGGGCTCGTTTTAAGGTAAGTATTTCATAATGAGCTAGTATGCGATGCATATTAGCTCATTATGTGTTTCTCTTTCAGGTTGAAAAAAAAAAAAATTTCGTATGGGTTTACAACCTCTTTAAACCTGATTGAACATCTCTAGAGAGATCTGAAAATGGCTGTGCACCGACACTCTCCATCCAACTTGATGGAGCTTTAGAGGTCCTGCAAAAAAGAATGGGAGAAACTGCCTTTCATGTACCTTGTAGCAGAGCCTGATGTGCAGAGGGAGACCTCTCGTACAGCCCTGGATCAGGCACCACTGGAGTTGCAACAGTGGATGCGAGAGCTCACTGAGTTAAGAGTGCCTGCGCTGGTCTTCTGTTGGCAGTTGAGAAGAGTATCTGATAAGTCACTGAACATGGCTGGATTGCTGAGCAGCAGGAAGAAGCAGGTAAAGAGGTGCAGGTTGTACAGCGGATGCACAGCGGATGCAGGACAGCGTCTCCAGGCACTGGAAGGAGCTTGATGGGCAAGACTGGAGCAGGGTCAGACAAGCCAGTTTCAGACACAGGTAATCAGATACAGTTCAAGCAGCAGGCAGAGAGTAGTCGGTGTACAGGCAGGGGTTGGCAGCAGGATATCAGGCAGGAAGCAGGTATAGCAGAGTCAATGCAAGCCGGGGTCAGAACTGGAGATAGCAACGAAGTCAGACAAGCCAGGTCAATACAGGAATCAATACAGGCACAAACTCAAAGTTAAGCTGCAGATCAGACAGCAAAGACACAGTGCTGCTGAGGTGTTTAAATAAGGCAGCCTGTTGCCAACCACTGAAATTAGTCTGCACTAAGTTAACCATTAGGTGGCAAACACATGACACTGCCCAAAAATAGGTGTGCCATGCTTGTAGCATCAAACTCCAAAAAACTTGATGGTGCCAAAGGTGCTTCAACAAAGTATTGAGATAAGGCTGTGAATACTTATATACATGTGACTTTTTTTCCTTTTTTATTTTTAAAAAACTTTGCAAAGGTTTCAAACAAGCTTCTTCTACGTTGTCATTATAGGGTATTGTTTTTAGAATTTTGAGGAAAATAATGAATTTATTCCATTTTGTAATAAGGCTGTGCCATAACAAAATGTGGAAAAAGTGAAGCGCTGTGAATACTTTCCAGATACACTGTAGAACACACCGATGAGCTCATCTCATGCTATCTGTCACTCTACTCTCTCCTGCTATCAGCATGCTCCTCGAACTGTAGTACAACTGTTTGGCTCCTTGTGCTGCCTTTCCCTTCCCCACTCTATGTTGTGCATGCATTGCAAACAGTTAATACCAAGTCATTGCTTGCATTTATACATACATTTAAACAATTGTTAATGAATACAGAGCTGCATAGGAATCTGTCTGGAGTGAAACTTTATATAAGCTTGAAAGTCACAAATTTATTTTCTATCTTTGAAGTATAAAAAACTGAAGATGGATATTGTAAGTGTCAGGAGGTGCGTTCTTCAGGGTAAAACAAAGTATATTACATTTAGTGGGCACAGTGTTATTGTGTTAAATTGTATACTGGTTTGAAATGGAAAAACAAAATGATCCGGGTCCAAATATATACCTCAATATTGATACTGGCACTTTTCAAAGTGTTTTTTTATTTCTTTGTCTTTTGGTTGTAACGTGAGGATGTTAATGTTCCTCTGTTGTGACAGCAATATATTATTTATCACTTTTACAAAGCAAAGCTGGCAAAACCCCAGCAGATGCTGGCAGGCTATTTCTTTTCAAATGCTTTTCATTTTCCCACCAGTGACAATAAAGGCTTTGTGACAGCTGATTCTGGAAATATGCCTGTATTCCTGTGCCACACTAACAGAACATATGCAGTGTATAGAAAGGGTAACCGAAGTCCATTCAATCTAAGGGCTCTTTCACACGGCCGCTCCAATTTTTTATTCCACTGCGGCACTTTTTTTTTTTTTCACGGACACGGATGACACTTGTGTCATCCGCTCCGTATGTCCGCATATCCTCCCATCCGTTTGCGGATGATAAACAGACATAATGTATGTCTATGGGGATTACGGATGTCAGCGGATGACACCGCTGACATCCGATTTTGCATCCGTTACGTTTTTTAAACGGAAGAAAAATAGGGTTCTGTTCCGTTCCAAAAAACGGAACAGAACTGAAAGGACGAAAATCGGATGTCAGCGGATGGTCATCTGCTGACATCCGCAATGCCATTGACATGCATTATGTCCGTTTTTCATCCGCAAAAAAATGGGATGAAATACGGACATACGGAGCCCGTGTGAAAGAGCCCTTAATGGTATTCAGTTCTGAATGCTCTTTAAAGCTGAAGTTTATTTATTTTGGATACGGCACCAAACACATTAGGTATGGTCTCATGACCTGCAGGCAGCTGCTTCTTGTAAAAATCATTCTTGCATGGTCTTCTTCGGTGCCAATGGATACTGCCCTGAGTGATGTGATAGTTAACAAAGCTGCTGCTTCTGAGAAAAGTTGCACCACACACTTGCCCTCTCTGCCACTTACAGAACTCCCAGTATTTCCACAATGCATTGTGTTTTGTGAATGGAGGAAAACCATTTGAATGACAGGAACGCCACCCATTCACAGAACACTACGCATTGTGGGAGAATAGAAATTCAAGCACTATGAATGTCGGAGAAGGTAGAAGGGGTGTGGGCAAATGGTGAAACTTTTCTCAGTCGCAACAGCTGCTGTTAATCTTCAAAACACTGGAGGATATCCGCTCAGCACAGTATCCTGCATCTGAAGGAGGCACAGCAGGGATTTTTACCAGAAGTGGTCACATGCAGATGATGGAATAAATACCATTACACAAAACTAATATGTTTAGTGCTTTATCCCAAGTAAAAAAAAAAAACCTTAACCAGCTTTAGACTAAAGCCAACGTCCGATCGGCCGATTGTCGACATGTTAGTATGATGCTTCCGACAACCGACTGCCACTTTTCGGCCGAACAAAATCTGGTGTGCATGCTATAAAATTTTTGTTGGCCGTCACCAGAATGGCCGATTTTCCGTCAGTCAGTACAGATTTCACCAGACAAAAATGTGATGAGCAAGACTGGGCATGCTCAGAGAAGAAAAAACACACGGAAAGTAAACCAGCCCATGACATCACTTCTGAAGTTGGTTTTTGTTGGCCGAGAAAATTTGTGTGCAGTCTAGAGCACATTTCAACCAACACAACAACACTGGACAAAAGACGGCCGATAATCATTGTGTGTGTACGAGGCATAAGCCTTTCACTAAGGCCCCTTTCACACTTGTGCAACCTAAAAGTCGTGCAATTTTGCCGCAATTTTACCGCAGTTTTTTTTACGCGATTTTGACTAGACTTGAAGCAATGCCTATGTCTATGGACCTCAAAACGCATCAAAGTCGGACCAAAGTAGTGCAAGGACTACTTTTAAGGCGTTGCAACTTGAAGTCGCACAGATATGAACAGTACTCATTGGAAATCATGGAGTACGACTTGTAATGCGACTTTGCAATCCCAAGTCGAAGGACAAGTTTCACAAGTGTGAAAGGGGCCTAAGAGAAATATGAGGGCTATTGTTACTGGCTGCCTTTAGGAAATGCTTGCTGCTTGGCTGTTATGCTAAAACTGACAGTGCTTCTGTATTCCTGACCTGGAAGTGGTATTCTAAGGTAAATTCAGCACCATACTTGTTCCAGGTGAGTCACATAAAACATTGAAGAAAGAAGATCAGCAATACATCCAGATAACTAACACATGCAAAACGGAAATATATCAATGGCAGCCTTGTAGTAATTTACTGTTTAAACAAAAACAAAAAACCCATATTTCAAAATCACACGTTTGTATGTGTGTATACTGTAATTATATATATATATATATATATATATATATATATATATATATATATATATATATATATGTTATGTTAAGGAGAGACAGTTGGGAACTATGGAGTCATGATTTCTGGATTCCTATATGAAGATGTAAAGGCACTGCAGTAAGCCATCAGACATAGCTGTATTAATGGACTAAAAGTGGACCTTTCATTAAAGTGTACGTCCACTTTTGTTGAGAAAAAAACATTCCCCTCTGGGGGATCTATGTACATTGCAAAGATTATAACAAACCTTGTTACAGATTCCTACCTTTGTTGTTTTGAAGAAATCACTGTTTGTTCCCCTGTGCCTCTGTGCAGAGTGAGTCTAATCGGAATGGTTTTATAATTATAAATCAGCTGCTGAAGAATTATGGCTCTAATGGGGAAATGCATCCCTTTAGATGTGATTTCCTATTGGGAGTATCTTACCAAAAATGAAATTTTTGTTGCAGAGGATGTCAAAAATCTGACTTGTATCTTAGTGAGCCAATCACAAGCAGGAAATTATGTTTTTGAGAGATTCTGTACACATTCTGTGTACAGAACACCTCCAGGTAGCCATGTTGGATTGCACTTTACAGAAAATTACAGTTGCAGCAACATCAGTCAATTGGAATGGCTCTCATAGAGATACATGGCATTTCACGAGTCCTGCGACTTTGGGTCTCAACGTCAGAGCTCAAGTCGCAGGAGTGCGAACCACGCCTAAAGTGTAAGTTCACCTTTAGCAAAATTTTACAAAAGCCCCCTATCAAAAAATATAGTACGTTCCAACGCTTCTTTTTTTTTATGGCGCATGTCCTCCCATTACACATACAGCTATTAGAGGGTCTTTCCACAAAAACATCTGGCCCCTCAGTGAGAAAAAGACAGAGTCACTGCACATGCATGTAGTTTGAACTGCTGGAGCAGGTGAGGGCGCACTGCTATGGTCACAGTTTTAACAGCCTAGAACAGCCAATAGAGTGTGCAGAATTGTAATGTCCAGCACATCCTGCAAATAGCAGGACAGAGGGGGATCGAGGGGCTAGGGGTTTTGTGGGGAGACCCTGCCAGCAACGGCATGTGTAATGGCAGGACATGCACTGTTTAAACAGGCATATAAAAATTTGCACTTTAAAGCCTAAATTATTTTTAGTTTAAATCAACCAAGTACATTCTAGGTTCATCAAAACTGAAAGATTATCTTACAGTTAATTATCATAAAGAGGAAGTAAACCCTCCTCTGACACTTGTACCTATAGGTAAGCCTATAATAAGGCTTACCTATAGGTACTGTAAATATCTCCTAAACATTTACCGTTTAGGAGATATTTACCTTAGATGCATCCAGTGACGTCACTGGCGCATACGCTCTGAAGGAACGGCCGCTGGTGCCGTTCCTTCAGAATTCCGTGCTGTGACCGTCGGCTCCCACGCGCGTGCGCGGGAGTGACGTCACCGCGGCTCCGGCCAATCAGATGGCCAGATGCCGCGATCCCGGAAGACGGGCGACTGGACATGTCGCCCGTCATACAGCTAAGCGGCGGCACGGCGGGGGCTCGTTCTAAGGTAAGTATTTCATAATGAGCTAGTATGCGATGCATACTAGCTCATTATGTGTTTCTCTTGCAGAGTGAAAAAGAAAAAAAAAAAAAAGGGTTTACAACCTCTTTAAGAAAGCAGCCACAGTTACTGCCAATCATTGCCAATGTGCTGATACAGCAATTGGTGTGTTGGACCTACAGGCAGGGGACAGACTTTTCTTATCAGGATTTGGCTGCTTTCTAAAGAAAACAAACTGTAAGACATCATTCACCTTTTGTATTGATGCACCTATAATGTATTTAATTGACTTAAACTGAAATCTGAGCTAATTTCACCTTCTAATGCATTTTGCAAAAATGTAAACAATTTTTTAAATCTTCATTCTGCAAAGTCTTCAGGAAAATGAAAATTCTAAATTTGCCTTATTGCTAATTAACAGTAGCATTCCCTGGAAACCCCCGAAGTCAGTCATTTGGAGCAGTAGCCATATACCTTTGGCCATATAATGTACCATTAGACCTTATAGTCATTAAGGAGGGCTTTAACCATTTGCACCCTATTCCTCCCACCAAAGTAAAGTAACAGAAGTTCTGTTCTATAATTGAAAGAATTCTTCCCCGTATCAAAAGGGCATTGATTGGTGGTGAAGATCATTCTGCAAAGGTAATTGTTGGAATAACTCCTTTCTTTGTGTGCTGGAGGCAAACAGGTCTGCCTTCTCCAAAATTCTCTGGATCTTGACATGTTTGAGAAATTCTCGTATCTCAAGAAGTACTCAAAGTTGAATAATAATGTTCATTTTCAAGTTAGAGCCTGATCTGCTGAACAAGATGTTGGTATGTTTTTGGTAAACTTTCCTTATCATGCAATGAAATGTGTGCGTCTTTAGTCTCCAGTGGTGCTTTCAAAGAATCAGCCCAGTATGAGGGGTCAAGGTTGAGAGGACTCTGCGATAAAGACTTCTGGGGCCTTCTGAAATAGTGAAGTCTGCGCCTGTAGAGGATGGGGCTGAGGTTCAGAATGGCATGCTTTTAGAGACCACTGGGTTCTGCAGCTTGTAGTCCAGCGGCACTGCCTAATTGTGTAGCCCAGAAGCTCATGATATGTGAAATGGGCTAGGCTTGGAAGCAGTTACAGTAAGTGTATAATGTCTCTCTCCTTCACTTCATGTGTGGCCCTCCATGCAAGACTCCTACTCTACTGCAATGGGGCCTTATAATCCCTATTTATTGGGCCACCAGAGCAGCAGGAATTACTCTGAATATACTAATATTTTCGAGGTGGGTATATAAATAAATATGAGCACATGTCCCATGTGACCATGCTCAGAACTGTCATTAGTCTGTTCAGGCACTGTGCATGGGGGGCATGTGGTTCCTTACCTAAGAAGAGTCATGAGGCTGAGACTGTATGCATATGGTGCCTATTTTGTGGGCAGATCTACTTTCATTAGCTTGTCCATAGTTTTTCTTAAAAAAAACGAATAAAGGTTGTGCATGTATTTGTGGGTTTTGTAGATCTTTGTGGTTTTTATTCATTTCTACTGAAACTGGGTTCTGCTTTCACTCATTCCACTACATGTCACTTTACATGTAGAACATTACGTGTTCTACAATATTATGTGATGCTTCTGCTTTACATTACTGATGAACTTCCTTATAAGTCACTACAGGAAGGATTTATTACTGCCATGAAATGTACAGAACAGATAGCAGAAGGAGATCAGAACAGAGACACCCTTCCTACATTGGATATTATTCATATTCATTTTTAATAAAAAAAAAAAAAAAAACATTTATCCTGTTTATCTGCCTATCTACCAGTGATTATTGTGAGATGGCGAATTTTATGTGCCAAAAATTGGCATGAAAACACAAAATGAAAAAGAGTAATTTCTCTGTAAATTATTTTTCCATGTATGCGGTACAGTTTTAGGTCCTTCCCTAAAAGGGGTCTGAAATTTCACCTATATATTCCTTCTAAATACAAACGAATATAGTACATTTAAATTATTTAAATTTATATTTTTTTTAACCACTTTAAGACTGAGCCTATTTTTTGTCATGCGGCATTTGCGCAGCGGTTTTTCAAACGCCATTTTTTTTGGAAAAATTACGAAAAATCACATTTCACTGCATTTAAAAAAACTAAACAGTAAAGTTAGCCCATTTTTTTGTATATTGTGAAAGATGATGTCACGCCAAGTAAATAGATACCCAACATGTTATGGTTTAAAATTACGCACACCCGCGGAATGACGACAAACTACGGTCAATAAAAATCTCCATAGGCGACGCTTTAAAAAATTTTAACGGTTACCAGTTTAGAGTTAGAGTTTAGCTCTCTTTTAAAAATGTTTGCTCATGCTCTGGCTATCGCAGCGATACCTCACATGTGTGATTTGAACAGAGATTTCATTTGCGGCGTGACTTCAGTATACCTTTTCTTTCGTGCGCGAGCTCACGGCGATGGGGGTGGCTAAATTTTTAAATTTTTTTTCCTATTTATTAAATTTTTTTTTTAGCACAGGTTTTTTAAAAAAAAAATCTGATCACATTTATTGCTGTCACAACCAATGTAAACATCCCTTGTGACAGCAATATGCAGTGACAGGTACTCTTTATGGAGTATGGCACTTCAATGTATTCAAAACGCCGAAAACTGCATTTTTGAATACACTCACTTTTTGAAACTGCCGCCTTTAGCAGCTGAGTAGCCCGAACGTGATGTCATGGACGCCGCCTCCGGGTTACGTCATTGGAGACCCGATCGAAGCCGCATCCGGCTCAGATCGGGACTCCATCCAGCCGGCGGAGGTGCTGGCTGGCTGTTCGGGTGGGATGGGAGACCCGGGCAGAGCCGCGGAAGGCGGCGGGAGGGGGGGGGTCATCCCCTCTCGCTCACCGGGGTAACGATCGAGCGCCTCCAGAGCTGCATCGGTCATTACCGCCGGAAAGCCGACCACCGGCTCTAAAAAACGGCACTGGGATGATGCCTCTAGCTAGAGGCATCATCCCGGTACAACCACTTAAAGTCAGCAGACGTAGGCCTACGTCAGTTTGCGTTAAGTGGTTAAATAAACCACCAAACAAAAAGCAACATACAGTATTCAAATTTAGTGGTCTGGATGGAGGCTGTGGGAAGTAGTAATCCTTTTCCTAGGGATGGGGCTAATGATGAATTTCTTATGAGTATGATTAGAGGGCTTTGTCTGGGAGACACAAGTGCCTATGATGCATTTGGCCCTGATCTCACGTGAATATGGAAGATATGAAGCTAATGCAGAAAGATGTAACAGGTTGTTTTGAATTGAAAACACCTGAATAGGCAGTTTTTTGTGACCAAGGATTACATCACTGTGATCCTGGGCAGGCAAGGGAAAGAGATATGAAAGGTGAAAGGAGGCCTTGGAGAGGTGATAGCGGCAGGGGTAGAGGAAAAGGGAATTTCAACAATACAGGGAGACACACTCACTGCTTTGGATGTGGACAAGAAGGTCACTGGAAGCGTCAGTGCCCCCACCTCCAACAGCAGGGTAATGCTCCTTTTGGAAGTCAACAAATAGGTCAGTTAGTGCCACAGCATCAGCCCCAGTATGCCCCTACACTTCAGCAAACTCAAGCACCAGTGAGACACCACCTGCAATGGCAAAATCAGACTCAACAGCCATAGGTACAGATAGTACTACACTCTTAGATTTCTACAATCCCCAAACAGGAGATAAAATCTGTAAACACAGATTTTAGGTTAATCCCTGGCTGTCTGGTGAACCTATTGGGTAGAGACCTAATAGGTATGCTGGGAATCTCACTAGCATCTACACCGGAAGGAGGGATACATACTACATTTCCTCTTTGTTTTTTCCAGGGAGATATGGACTCTCCGATTACCCTAAAGTGTGGGACCAGTCCAAAATGGATGTGAGGAAAATATCTTGCACTCCCTACAAAGCAAGGTTAAAGAAAACCAGTGTTTCTTAAGCAGTGTCCACTGTCATAGGAAAAGACTGAAGACATCAGACCTTTGGTGCAATCTTTTCTGAAACGGGATAATAAAAAGAGTAATCTCACCCTACAACACTGCTATTAACTCAGTACCAAAAGCAGGTGGCACTTATTGCTTTTTACAGGATCTAGGAGGGGTTAATAATCTAGTGATCCCTATAGACCTCATGGTACCTGATGTACCATTGCTGATTACCTCTATACCCCATGACTCTACATGTTTTTCAGTAATCAATTTAAGTAAAGTATTTTTGTCTGTCCTTGTTGATGAAGAGGCACAACCACTTATGGCATTCAGTATTGACGGTCACCAACTAACCTGGGCCCGTCTTTCCTAAGGCTATATAGACTCACCTGCAGTCTACTCCATAGCGCTCCATGCTACATTGCAGTCTTGGACAGCTGGTCAGGGTTCCGTCTTCCTCCAGTATGTCGATGACTTACTGTTGTGTGTAGGGTTAGACCGATTATCGGCAAGGCCGATATATCGGTGGACAATATACACTTTCCTCGATATATCGGTATCGGCCCCGGAACTGGCCGATATTGCCGATATTTTTGTGACGTCATTCTGCCTTCTTAGGCCGCCTCCCTCACCTTGGACTGCCTCGTCTGGAGACAGGACTAGTCTAGCGGGAGTGTATCACAGCCATACACCCACCCACAGCAGCCTGGTGCCAGCCAGCCACCCACATCCACAGGCCCTGTACCAGCCAGCCTGCCACAGGCACTGTAACAGCGAGCCAGCCACCCACAGGCCCTGTACCTGCCAGCCACAGGCACTGTACCAGCCAGCCACCCACAGCCACTTTGCCAGACACCCACCCACCCAGCACAGGGTGCCAGCCAGCCAGCCACACACCACAGGGTGCTAGAGAACCAGCCACCACAGGGTGCCAGACAGACAGCCAGCCACCCACAGACCCTGTACCAGCCAGCCACCCACAGGCCCTGTACCAGCCAGCCACCCACAGCCCCTGTGCCAGCCACCCACCTACCACAGGGTGCCAGCTAGCCAGCTATCCACCACAGGGTACCAGCAAGCCAGCAATTAGGCATTAAACAAAAATTAACATGTTCAGTAGCAGATTTGTGTCAAAAACTGTCTTTTATTTTCAAAACTTTAATTGTACAAAATATCGGCCCATATGGGCTGATATCGATTTGTTGTAACCAACATATCGGTATCAGCTGTGAAAAAACCATATCGGTCTATTCCCCAGTTGTGTGGTCCCTCCCTGGAGGCTAGTCAGGTTGATACTGTAAGTCTGCTGAATTATCTGTGTAAAGAGGGTCACAAACTCTTCCAGTCCAGGGTCCAGCTCTGTCTTCTACAGGTTGAGTATTTGGGGTTTGCACTCACCCCTGGGAAACGCAAAATAAGCTCTGCAAGGGTTACAGCTGTCGTAGGAATGGCACGCCCACTAACAAAAAAGACATGCTGTTCTTTTTAAGTATGAATGGTTTCTGTTGCCAATTGATAACTGACTGTTCCCATTTTGATATTATACTCCAACAAAGCACTTTGACAGAAGCTCCATACCTAGTGACTTGGGAAGAGGAAAAAATACATGCTTTCACAAGGTTGAAAACTGCAATGGTGGCTGCCCCAGGGCTGGGACTCCCTGATTGTCGTAAACCTTTTCATTTGTATACAAGGGATAATTGCAAAACAAAAGCTGCTGTCCTTGTGTAGGAGCATGGAGGTAAGCTGAGACCTGTAGCCTATTTTTCCAAAGTAGTTTCAGTTAAGGTATCAGAAATTCCGGCGTGTCTATGGGCTTTGGCAGACTGCGCAATGGGGATAGAGATGTCAATGGTTCTCGCATTGGGACATTCAACTGTTTTGCACACATCACATCAAGTTTTGCAATTGTTAAAAAATCTGAACACACAAAATATGACAGCTCAGAGAATGAATGATTATTAGATACTTTTCCTGTCTACTACCTATCTGACTATTCAGTATGCTTCTCCGACATCAGGACCTGCCCCCATTCTTAATGTTTTGGGTTTAAAAGGAGAAACTGATGAGGTTATTGAGCCTCGTGATTGCATTACATAGATTCAAGACAGGCAGTCAATATTTATACTGATTCCAAATATGCACATGATGTTGTACATGATTTTTGCGGTATAGGGATGCAGAGGGGATTTGTCTCGGCTGATGGCAAGCCTATCTCTCATTCAGAGCTAATCAAACATCTTATGGATGCTATTCTCTTGCCTTTACAGGTTGCTGTAGTTCATTGTGGGGCACATACACATGGGAGAGATTTTTTCTCAAGAGGCAATGTCTTTGATGATAAAACAGCAAAGGAGGCTGTCCTTACACAGTCCTGTTTTCTTGCCCTACCACCCTTGCAACTCCCTTTGCCCCGTTATGACAGTATGATCAGAGATCTCCAAACATATGCCTTGATTATTGGTCTGCTAAAGGTTTGTCATGTAAGTCATGTACACAGAGTAGAACATAATTGGAAGAAAAGCAAAGTTTAGGGAGGTAAAACAAACTTAAGCAGGGAAATAAGTTAAAAGAAAGTGAGAGAACGATATGCATGTGTTGTGTACAAATGAGAAAAATGTAAGCGATTTTAGAGAGTTTATTGCGTATGTGTTTGAATGCTGGAACTCTTGGTTCTACATCTTTTGTGTGTCATGTTAGCTTTGTGCCGATGTGATGCTCTCTCTTGCCCCTCTCCCTTTTCTCTTTCGCCTAAAAGGAATGTACTAGGATGAGACATTAGTGATAACTGGCAAGGTCACCCATGATATGACTACACATATATCATAGCAATATGTGCGGGGTCAATTAATCGAATGATTAACAATGTGATCACAGTTTGAATCTGTTTCAGAATGTTAAAACTCATGGTTAAATAAAAAAATCACTGGGTGGGGTTGCCCACTAGTGATTGCTAATAATGGGCCAGCATTTGTCTCCAAGATCTGCCAGGAACTTGTAAAATTCTTGCAGATTCAGTGGAAATGTCACATTCCATATCATCCTCAGAGTTTGGGTATAGTGGAAAGAATGAACAGGATAATAAAGGATAACATTGTAACAGGAGGGACTTTTAAAAAATTGGGAAGACACTATTCCAGCAGTATTAGCATAAATAAGGATGACACGTGCCAAAAATAACTAAATTGTCACCATTTGAAATTTTATTGGGAAAACCATTTCCAACACCTTGAGTAAAAGGTTCTTTTATTATCATGCGTGGTGATTTAGAACACATTATTGTACTAGGTTGATTTAGACTTTGAATGGCATCTGCGGTGATGTGTCTGTTTTCCTTCACAGGAACCAATACACCCTTTCCAACCTGGAGATGTAGTCTTTGTGAGACAACTAAACAAGGTCAAGGGATTTGCATTCTCTTTTGTACCACTGACGGTGATCGCAGTTATCAGAACAGTAGTACTGACTGAACAGAGACTCCAGTGGATCCTTGCGACCAGAGTAAAGAGAGTAACAAAGAGGGGAGAAACAGGTGACAAAGACCCTGAAATTAAAGTAACAGACAAGCCAGAAGAGGATGTCCTGGCTACTGTCTCCCCAGACTTCTGGGAAAGCACTGTGTGGACTTAGTCTTTTGATCTTGTTGGTCTTTTTGCCAACATGGATCATAACAAACTGACTTAGGCCCATGCAGGCCTGTGTGTTTTGAGGGCTATGACAAAACAAATAAGCCCATGCACTCCCAATAGGTGATTTTTCACTGCCCATTGATCCAATTATAGATATACTTAAACAACAAAGGAATACTTTACAGCACCTTAATAACATATCATTTGACAGTGCATCAGGCAATTGTAAAAACAGCCATTACGAGGGGCAAATTTGCAGCAGCCACCACTCAGTTTGTCACAGAATGCCCACTGTGAGGTAATGAACGAGTTAAATCAGAAATCATTTTCACCCCACAAACAGAATAGCTAAAATTCAATATTTCTGCTGACAGGTTGTTTGTCTCATTTCATAAGTTACTGATAATTTGGCAAGGCTTATGTCCATAAGCCGATATTGACTTATAGAGTCAGTTTGACCTGAAAGTTGCAGAAATGATGGATTTTAGACCCTGCTAGTTCTACAGCCTGTTAATAATTACTGTTCAATATCATGAGATGTCCATGCTCTTACTTTATTGCCAACTCATACGCTGGAATGATATTATTGGTTAAAATATCTTTACCGATGCCTTTGATTACTGTGATTTGATAAGAGCCTTTGCATTTGATACGTCACTGTTAATATAAAAGAGCAGTGATTCTAAATAAACCTTGGACTTGATGTGATATCTTACTGCGTGTTCTAGTGGTCACTTCAGGTCTCCAGCGCTGACTGAGGCCCTCTACTGGTCAATCAAGGGAAAACCCAATAAATACCTAACAGCTTGGTGGCAGCGGTGGGATTCAGAAAACACCCAAGTGGTAAGTAACTTAGCTCTGTGTCTGTATTGACGCTTGCTTGACTTGCTTCTTGGCTCTGTTTAACTCTGATTTCTACCCACAGTAGTTTTAAATGTATGTGTACTTTTTGGTAAAGTACTAAAAAAAAAAAAAAAAAAAAAAAAAAATTTTGGGGTTTTGTCTCAGGCAGACAACTTTTGTCTCAGGCAGACAGTGATTTAATGTGAACTAAGTAACTCAAGCTTCCTTTTGGGCAAGGATTGGCTAAAAGGTCCTTTGGCAGGACATTAAGACATTGGGTTATTGGATGACCAGTGGGGCTCTCAAACCTCTTTGCTTTTCTTCCTCTCGCTGCACATTGCATATTATAGAGTGTTAAGATAAACTGTATACCTGCATAACCTTGATTGTTAGCAGCTGTTTGTAAGGTGAGACTGACAGCTGTTAGCACCACTCCACATTGTTTGTTTATTTACGTGATAAGATTGTGATATGGGCACTTCTCAGAGTAAGATTTATCCCCCTCCCAATCCCGGGGAGACATGTAAGGATTATGTAGCAAGAGTTTGTGATACAGATTATGCTCTGATTAACCCTTTTGTGGATAATCTAGCTGGATGGAGTTCAGCTATGCATAGCATGTCACCGTTTCCTAAGGATGGGGCAAATGATGAGTTCCATATGGATATGGTTAAGGGTCTTTGTCTAGGAGATAAGCAGGCTTTTCCATGGTATTCAGGAGATCCTCAGTGGGACATGGAATATATGGGAAGGGCAGCAAAGAATTGGCTTAAGGTGGCTCCTTCTTGGCGAAGGATAAGAGGAAAGAGTAATGCATCAGTAAACAAGAAGGACAGTGATACGGAGGGAGAGGGCCAGGATAAAAAGAGCAAGAAAAGGGCAACAAAGAGAAAAATTAATTGGTCCAAGATAAGGCGTGAAAAGGAGGATGAGGAATTGCCTACCTTTACCTGTAAACAGTTACATGCTATGGAACCGAAGATACAGCGCTCACCCATAGTGTCTCCATCTGTTTCCCCTGCTCCCTGTAAACCCTGTCCACCTCCACCTCCCTGTCCGCCTCCCTCATATGCCCCCATGTATCCCAATATCTCACAAACACTTGCACGGGCCAGGGATGATGAGCTGATTCAAATCGGCGCCCTCACCCTGGGGGGTCAAGAGCGTCCAGCCCCACAGCCACAACCACAAGCAATTCAGGCACAGGAACCTGCACAGGAACCTGCCCCATCACAGAGTGTGATGAAAGAACCTGATGAGGTGAGTAGTGAGGATACTGTGATGATTGAAAAGGCTACGCTGGATGAATTGACAAAAAGTGTGGGAGCAACCTGGACCGAGGTAAGTGAACCCGAGGCTAGTGTTGAACGTTCCAGGGCAGCAAAGAAAAAGGCTATAGTGAAACTTCAAGGGTATACCAAAGGAGGTAAGGTGAAAAGCCGTCCTCCCAGCCCTGAGCTGGAAGCAAAGGAAGCCGTCCTCTTAGCAACAGAGAGAGAGGGCCACTATCCTTTCCTAGTCATGGGTAATCAGTTAATTCTCAAACCATTGGACATGGATGAATTAGATAACATCATTGCCAAAGCGCCTAAACCTCAAGCCAGCCCCACTGCCTGTATAAATTATTTAAAAAGAGCCTGCAAAGGAAGACAGTACACTCAGGAAGACATGAGAATTATAATAGATGGCCTGATGGGTTTTGATGAGGGGACTGGTTGGAATTGGGCATCTGTTAAGTCTATAAGCACCGTACAGTCGGCAGCTACAGCAGCTGCTGATTATAAACTTAACTCTGAAGATGGAAGGAAGGAGATGTGGACGGAGTTAGAAACAGAAATGACACGGGTATTTAAGAGTAGATCCTCTCTCCCCACAGCTGTGGCATGCAAGCAGAAGAATAAGGAGGAAGTGATAGATTTTCTTAAAAGGTTTTCGAAAGTGTGGAAGGAAGAGGCAGGTCTGCCCACAGAGGGAGAAATGGAAAAGATATTTGTACAGACATTTGTTGCGTGCTTGAAGCCGGAGTATGCACTCGTAGTGAAACAATCGATTCCGGAATGGCCTAATCTTGTTGCGAAGGATTTTGCTTCAAAGATTATAGAGAGAGATGCTGCAGGATGTTATGAGTTAAAAGGGTCTACAACCCTCATGTACCAAAATGGGTCGCTTAACAGCAACCAAATGCATGCCCAGCCACAGGATAATAATACCAGGAATAGTCAGAGGTGGGGAAGAGGAGGAAGGGGAAGATACCAAGGCTCAAGAGGAGGGGTTCAGCAGGGAGGAAGTAGACGCACTCATTGCTTCAACTGTGGCCAAGAAGGCCACTGGAAGAATCAATGTCCTCAGCCGCCAAATCAACCACAACCCTACACACAGCAGCAAACATTTCACCAACCACAGCAGGCCCCGCAGACACGAGGACCCCCTTCTCAATCTTCTGTGCGTTTTCCCATTCAGTGGGGGCCACATCAACACCAGGCCTGAAGATGCCCGGAAGGCATTTCCCCAGCATTCACACTTCTCTCTGACCATTATTCCAAAAACCCCCTAGTGTCACTCATGGTTGATGGCAAGATATATCCATTTCTCGCAGACTCAGGGGCTATGAACTCAGCCTTCTCAGGGGAAATGTACAGGGGTGAGAGACAGATTGCTGCACCTTCCATGGGTATAAATGGGATACTGACCAAAACTTACAAAACACCACCTCTCCCAGTTGCAGACATGACAACAGGCCAAATACTCTTGTGTCATTCATTCAAAGTCATTCCTTGCTGTCCAGTGAATTTGTTAGGGAGAGATTTGATGGGGTTGCTGGAAATGTGTATTTCCATCGACCGGAAAGGAGGAGTTTCAATTGAATCACCTTTCTTCGCACTGTCAATAATGGTTCCTGGGACGGACATTTTCTTGGCCTCAGGCCAAGAAACTCTGACCCCTGGAAACAGTCATTCAGATGAGATCTCATCCATATTTCCTCCTGATCATCCTGTATGGGCCAAAAGCAATCTGGATGTAGGACACATTCTATGCACCCCTTACAAAGCCAGACTGAAACCAGGAGCATCCCCTATATACCACAAACAGTACCCTTTGTCAAAAGAGAAGATAGAGGGGATTGCCCCTGTGGTAAAACATTTCCTGGAGAAGGGGATATTGAAACCAGTCATATCTCCTTATAACACGCCAATCAATCCTGTGAAGAAGAGTGATGGATCCTATAGGTTTGTACAAGACCTAAGAGCCATTAATAATTTGGTGATCCCCATTGCCCCAATTGTACCTGACGTACCATCTCTTATCACCTCGATTCCTGCTGATGCAACATTTTTTTCTGTCATTGACTTGGCAAATGCATTTCATTCCTGTCCTGTGGATGAGGAAACACAATTACTACTAGCTTTTCTTGGGCGCCAACTAACTTGGGGGCGTCTAAGTCAAGGATTCATCGATTCGCCGGCAGTTTTCTCAATAGCGTTACAAGCTACGCTCCAGGGTTGGGCACCTTGCCATGGTTCCGTCCTCCTTCAATATGTCGATGACTTATTGTTGACAAGTCCCACCAGGAGTTCATGTGTAAATGACTCAATTTCACTGCTTGAACACTTAGCTCAGACAGGTCACAAAGTGTCTAGAAAGAAATTGCAATGGTGTCAGGAAACTGTTGAATACTTGGGTTTTACTTTGTCTCATGGTGAACGCAAAATCAGTCACAAGAGAGCTGCGGCTCTCGTGGGTTTGGGGCGCCCACAGACTAAGAATGACATGCTGAAGTTCTTAGGAATGGCAAGCTATCTGAGACAATATATAAGCCAAAGCGCTTACTATGACAATATCTTGAGACAAGCCACTCTGTCTGATAATCCTGACTTTATCAAATGGTCTGATGAAATGGTTGATGCTTATGTGTATCTTAAAACTTCAATGGTTACAGCTCCTGGCTTGGGACTTCCTGATTATTGTAAAATGTTTCATCTGTTTGCGAGGGACAACTGTAAAACCATGGCTGGGGTCCTAACACAGGAGCATGGAGGCAAACTGAGGCCTGTTGCTTTTTTTTCTAAGGTAGTACCTGTTCCTGTCCAAGGAATGCCAGCATGTTTGAGAGCTTTGGCTGCTTGTGCCATGGCAGTGGAAATGGCTACGTCATTTACATTGGGTTATCCCCTGACGTTACACACTACACATCAAATCTTGTTCCTGGTGAGGAATTTGCACACACAGCACATGTCTGCTCAACGGCTCAGTGGATATGAGGTTATCCTTCTGGGTAACCCTTCCCTGACAATTGCATACAGCCCTCCCAACTCAGGCCCAGCCCCCATTCTCAATGCCATGTTGAGTTTACAAAAAGAAGGCGATGAGTTGCCTCCCCTGCATGATTGTATTGAAGTCATTCATCAGGATACCTCCCCAAGGGCAGACATGCTTTCTTCCCCTATGGAGGGGGTGCAGACTGTCTTTGTGGATGGCTCCTGTTCTCGCCCGAATGACAACACTTATCATGCAGGGTATGCTGTGGTACAGCTGCCTGACATAGTTCTGGAAGCTAAACCAATTCCTTATCAGTCTGCTCAAGCAGCAGAACTGATTGCATTGACACGGGCATGCCAGATTTTTGAGGGACAGGAAGTGAACATTTACACTGACTCCAAGTACGCATTCTCAACAGCGCATGATCACGGACTCATATGGAAGAGAAGAGGCTTTATAGCAGCAGATGGGAAGGCCATATCACACTCATCCTTGGTGGATGACTTACTGTCATCTATTCAGCTCCCATCCAGAGTAGCTATCATTCATTGTAAAGCACACACTCATGGCAAGGACTCGATTGCAAGAGGGAATGCTTTGGCAGATGCTACTGCAAAAGCAGCTGCCAGTGCTGGCCAAGCTTTTGCACAGCTCCCTCTTTTAGTGCCCCCATCCCTGCCTTGGGACCAAATACTTCAGGATCTCCAGGCCTTTGCAACCAAAGAGGACATGGACTTTTGGGTTTCACAAGGTTTGGAGCTGGACCCTGATACAGGGCTCATCTCCAAAGAGGGGAGACCTGGTATCCCACAGAGTAGTGCAGTTTTGTTCATTTCACAGTATCATGGTGTAGGACACAGGGGATGGAAAGTCACAGCAGAACTGATAGCCAAAGACTTCTACATTTTGCACCTTCCCTCACTCTGCAAGACATTTGTGGCCCGATGTATTGAATGCATTAGGAACAATCCTAACATTCCTAATAAGCCCTCACATGAACATCTACAATATCCTACCTCACCTTTCACACATTTACAGATCGACTTCACTCACATGCCCAAAGTAGGAAAAAGGCAAGAATTTCTTTTGGTTATCACGGATATGTTTTCGCGCTGGTTGGAATGCTTTGTGACGACCAGAGAAGACGCAAAAACTGTAGTTAAGGTTTTAACTCAGGAAGTGATCCCAAGATGGGGATTCCCGGTCCAGATAAACTCTGACAATGGACCGGCATTCACATCTAAGATTTGTCAGGAGCTTGTGAGACTACTGCAGATTGACTGGAAGTTTCACATTCCTTACCATCCACAGAGCTCAGGGATAGTGGAAAGAATGAATAGAACGATAAAGGACAAACTTAGGAAGGCCACAGGAGGTACTTACCACAAGTGGAAGAATTCACTGCCCGCTGTTCTGGCTGAGATCAGAATGACCCCCTCAAAGAGCACTGGTCTTTCCCCATTTGAGATTTTAATGGGTAGGCCATTTCCCACTCCTTGGACGAAGAAGCCCCTAGTGATAGAAAGAGGGGATCTAGAGCAAATACAGGAGGAGTATTGTAAGAATCTGATTGAGAAATTAAACAGTATCCATGGCAATGTGGCTCGCACTCTCCCTCTCTCTCAACAGGAACCAACCCATTCCTTGGTACCGGGTGATGCAGTGGTCGTTAAACAGCTGAATCGGAATAAGAAGCAAGAGTTCCCCTTTGGACCGCCAACCACCGTGATTGCCGTGACCCGGACCGCTGTGTTGACGGAACAAGCTAACACCTGGATCCACGCAAGTAGAGTGAAGAAGATTCCCCCCAGACCTGAGAAGCAAGACACAGATACAGGAGGTGAAATAGGTGTTGCAAGGCCTCGAAAAGTGAGTGAAGTAGGTGTTAAAATCTCTGAAGAAGATGTCCTCAATTCTCTTACCCCAGAATTCTGGGAAGGCAACTTGCGGACTGTTTCTTCTAGTGCTGACAGTGTTCATGCCAACATGGATCATTACTAACTGTATATACCATCCAGAAGACTTGGGGGTGTTCCGCTTCGTTTGTGGAACTCCCAGTATCAACACCAGGAATAGAAGAGAAATTGCTTATAATGATGTAGAAATATTTAATGAAAGAATGGTATTGCTTAAGCTAAAGTATATGTATGCACAAAAATCAGGATATGATAAGTGTTGGATCTGTAGTAAGTTACACCCCAGCTCTGCTAGAATTCCTTTAATAGCTTCCCCTTTAAGAGCAGTTCCTTTCCTTAATGGTATCCCTCCCATGGTTTTGTCTAATATCTCCGCAATCTACAATAATGACACTGTCTCTTTTCACATAGTCAGTAAAACTCACTCTCCAGACTGGTGTTTCAGATTAGGAAATGTACACAATGAGGGAAGAGGAGCATGTAGTGAATCCAAGTTAAATTTCTCCCTAGATGTAAATATGACATCAGTATTTACCACTCAGGATGCGGAACTAAATAGAACCATGTATAAACTCATGATTGAGGATAATAACCCCGCTTTAAGGAAGGTTATTGCTCTCCTAGCTTTAGCAGGAATTTCCACTTATGCACAAAGGGTCTTAAGCAGACGCCCTTTCTCACTTGGGAATAGCACATATATTTGCTGTGGGAAGGTTTGTTACCCTTGGATCCCCATAAGAGCAGAAGGGTGGTGTTATTTGGCCCATGTAATACCTGTACTAGGAGTGTTGGCAGGAGAAGAAGGAAAACAGCAATATCACTTAGAAGCAGGCCCTCATCCCAAATATCCACTTAGACACAAGGAGAAGCGTGATCTGTTTACACAGGCTGACAAAGTATGGACATGGTTTCCGTCCTGGTTAGGCTGGGGCATGGAGATGATGAATAGGTTGAATAATTACTCAAGTATATTAGATGAGATAATTGAGAGAAATGCAGAAGACATTAAACTTTTAAGTGTGGAACAGAGAGCAATTAGGAAACAGCTAGAAGTTCAGAATCTAGCCATTGAATCTATGAGTGCAGCATTGACAGGACTGTGTGAGATGACAGAAGACTATGAATGTTGTACATGGATATATAATACAAGTTTTGAAATTCCAGATTATTATGACGTTATTAGTAAGCATAGGTAAGAGGTCACCAACCTCCAAGAAAAAGCCAGGAAAATTGCTGAGGAAGGTTGGAACCCCTTCAAGGGGTTGGGTGGCCTTGGAGACATCTTTGGAGGGATTTTTCAATGGTTTAAGAAAGTTGGCGCTTTGATATTGATGTGTTTACTTTTCCTCCTCTTTCTCTATCTAGTATGGAGATTTGTTGTTTTTCTAATTAGTAGAGTTAGTAGGAGACACCACCCTGGGTCTCAAAAGGAAATTACTTTGTAATTTCATTTGGAAGAGGGGATTGTGAGGTAATGAACGAGTTAAATCAGAAATCATTTTCACCCCACAAACAGAATAGCTAAAATTCACTATTTCTGCTGACAGGTTGTTTGTCTCATTTCATAAGTTACTGATAATTTGGCAAGGCTTATGTCCATAAGCCGATATTGACTTATAGAGTCAGTTTGACCTGAAAGTTGCAGAAATGATGGATTTTAGACCCTGCTAGTTCTACAGCCTGTTAATAATTACTGTTCAATATCATGAGATGTCCATGCTCTTACTTTATTGCCAACTCATACGCTGGAATGATATTATTGGTTAAAATATCTTTACCGATGCCTTTGATTACTGTGATTTGATAAGAGCCTTTGCATTTGATACGTCACTGTTATTATAAAAGAGCAGTGATTCTAAATAAACCTTGGACTTGATGTGATAACTTACTGCGTGTTCTAGTGGTCACTTCAGGTCTCCAGCGCTGACTGAGGCCCTCTACTGGTCAATCAAGGGAAAACCCAATAAATACCTAACACCCACTATTCATTGTATGATGTGCTTACAGGATAGTTACCCACAGGAAGTGAAGTGGTGGAAAATGTTTCCTGCCCACTTGCTGTCTGTGTTATTGTTTTGGTTATACTTGTTCTGTATGGTTGTTATTTGGCATGCACTATCAGGGAAGGGATTAACGGAATGATTAAAAAGGCTAATAAACAGGCTTGGACAAGACTGTTGTCCAAGTGATTTAATGGGATTTATCATATTCATGATAAAAGATGGGATTCAGGGGCGTAACTACAAGGGTTGCAGGGGTTGCAATTGCAACCGGGCCCCATGATCCAGGGGGCCTATGCAGCTACCTTGTACACCTTGATAGGAGGGGCGGCGAGGACAGCATGTAGAGAAATCACTTCTCCTCCTTTTTCCTCCTGTAGCTGCAGGAGTAAAATGGAGGAGATTGGTTCCTCTGTATGCTGCCCCCGCCACTCCTCCTATCCAGTTCACTTGTATTCTACTGTCTCTGGGCCCCTGTGTGCTCCCCCCCCTCTCCTGCCGGCTGCTGCAGGGGATGGGTCACAATAGAGAACCAGGAAGGGTTCGGTAAATATGTAATTTACCAGCTCCTTCCTTTTCTGAATGGACTGAGTCATAGTCAGTGACATTGTAAAAAAAAATAAAATAAAATGATAAAAAAAATAATACAACTAAAATACCAAAAAATAAAAACTGACACCAGTGATCAAACTTCTAAGATTGCAAAGGTCACACTTGCGACTGGGCCCTGGCATTCCACCACCATGGGGAGGCCCCAAGATGGCAGGAAGGGGGCCAACTGCAGAACTTTCGAAAGGGTCCCGCTGCGGGACCGTAATAAAGGGCCCCGTAATGAGAGTAGAAGGCCCCAGGATCAGTGGGAAGAGCCCCAGGCTTGAAGGGAAGGGTCCCGGCCAGGGGTCTGGGGGGCCCTTCATGGTTTCTTGCACTGGGGCCCTGAAGGTTCTAGTTATGCCTCTGATTGGATTGAAGGGTTAATGGTGTTTTCATGCTGTATAGTCCTCTCTATTATTCCTGCATTTGTGTAGATTCTACTTGAGTGCATTAGTATTTATACATAGATTCTACTTTTGCTGTGTAGCCTTCAATATGACATTGCCATCAGTGTTTGCTGTGGGCAACAATTCCACAACCCTATGTGTGTTTTGTTTCAAATGTTTACTTATGAATTGACATACTTCCTTAGACCCAGTCTGTCTGGGTAGTATTGTCATCTACTGACTTGGCACCATCCACAGGCAGCTTAACTCTTTAGAAGATGCATAAGTTGAATCTAATGCAATTTTACTTCAGCTAATTGTAGTACAGAAGAAGTTTTTTCCAGTCCTTTGAAGTCTAAGAAGACTAAGTCCTGTCTCTGCAAAACACTAGCACTGACTGAGGGAACATATAACATAGAAGTAACAGAGAGGGTCTAGCTAAAATTCAACTTAATAGCAATAAACAGGAGAGGAGGACAGAGGGACATACCAAACCACATAAGTAAATATGTGTGGGGTAGTGCTGCGCTACCTCTAAGATAAAAATGGGTAAAAAATCAGCAGAAATCTCAAAGCATGGAACTCAATGTAGAAAGATGTAAACAAATCTGATATATAAACCTTCTCATACAAAAAATAAAAGGTATACGGATATGTAATTAATTATTAACAAAATAACCTGAACAAAATAACGGGGTGGGCAACTACATGGCAGATGAGATTTAATGTAGAAAAATGTAAAGTAATGCACTTGGGGGCCAGAAACCAGAAAGCAAGCTACTCACTAGGGGGGGAACCTCTGGGTGAGTCTAGGATGGAAAGGGACCTGGGGGTACTGGTAGACAACAGGCTTGGAAGTGGCATGCAATGCCAAGCCGCTGCAAGCAAAGCCAACAGAATACTGGGTTGTATAAAAAAGGGGATTCACTCCAGAAATAAAGAGATTATTCTTCCACTCTACAAGACTCTGGTCCGGCCACATCTGGAGTATGCTGTCCAGTTCTGGGCACCGGTCCTCAGGAAGGATGTGCTGGAACTGGAGAAAGTCCAGAGAAGGGCAACAAAAATAATTAGGGGAATGGAGGCCATCAGCTATGAGGAAAGACTACAAGCACTGAACTTATTCTCTCTGGAGAAGAGACGATTGAGGGGGGATATGATATCAATGTACAAATACTGTACTGGCGACCCTAGCATAAGGAACAAACTATTCAGAGAAAGGAGATACAATAAGACACGTGGCCACTCACTAAAACTAGAGGAAAGGCGGTTTAACTTTAAAGTGCGTAAGGGGTTCTTCACTGTAAGAGCAGTAAGGATGTGGAATTCTCTTCCGCAAGCAGTCGTATCAGCGGGGAGCATTGATAGTTTCAAAAAACTATTGGATGGACACCTTAAAGACCACAACATATAGGGGTATACAATGTACGGTTAAAAGCAAACACACACACACATCATAGGTTGAACTGGATGGACTTGTGTCTTTTTTCAGCCTCACTAACTATGTAACTATGTAACTATGTAATTATTATTCCTGCATTTGTGCCTGATTTATAGTCATAATATCTTTTTTCTTCGGCTATGTCTGACTCTGCAGAAATAGTTGCACTTAAGAGCATCTTGATAAGTAAATTTGTTATGGGAACAGTTTTAACTTGTGTAGTATGCCAAAAAGTATCATGTGATCGTGAGTCATATTGAAACCAAACCCCTTATTGCGAAATCAGCCTTTCTGTTATTCTAACTGTATATATGCTGGGGACATTTCCGGAAATAAACAAACATGCTTTGACTCTACCCTCGTGTGTCTCTGTGTGTTCCCGAATATTCATAGGGAGTCCATCTAGCCATCCAGTTCAAAAGTCCCTAACAATTACTTTAAACAATGAAGAAGCACTTCAACATATGTGGAGAAAATGAGTGCATTAGTATTTATACATAGATTCTACTTTTGCTGTGTAGCCTTCAATATGACATTGCCATCAGTGTTTGCTGTGGGCAACAATTCCACAACCCTATCTATTTATCAAGGCGTTTCATAATAGGTACTCTACTTATGCCTTGCATTTGTTTTTACTCTTTATTCACCTGCTCGGTTGTGAATAGTTTCTTATCTCAATCTACTCTGTGTGATATGTTTCAAATGCCAACTTACGCATTGACATACCTCCTTAGATCCAGTCTGTCTGGACAGTATAGTCACCTGCTGACTTGGCACCATCCACCGGCAGCTTAACTCTTTAATAGGGTGCATACGTGGAATCTAATGCAACTAATTGCAATGCAAAAGATGTCCTAGACTTTTGAAGTGTAAGAAGACTAAGCCCTGTCTCTGCAAGGTACTAGCATTGACTGAGGGAACATATAACATAGAAGTAACAGAGAGGGTCTATCTAGTAGGGGTGCACCAATACCATTACTAGTATCGGTTCCGATACTGAGCATTTGCTGTACTCATGCAAATGCTCAGATGCTTAATCCAACACCTCTCGGAAGTCAGTGGGCAGAGAGAAGACAGAGGGAGTCAGCATGCTGTCAACAATCAAAACACACTGGCAGGTAAGGTGGCCAGGGCAGGGGCACAGCCACTATGTTTTCACAAGACAAATAGTTCCGTTAGAATTGGGGACCCGTCAGATTCGGTAAAGGAAATGAGGCTCTGTCAGAACACCACGACCCCCATCTTAGTACGCTCTGCACTCGGCCGCAGTAAGCCTGCAGTCAGAAGGCAGCATACATCTTGTTACACCCAGTGATCATCAGTGCTGCATATCAGTGCCACCTATCAGTGCCCATCGGTGCTGCATATTGGTGCCTCCTCATCAGTGGCCATCAGTGCTGCATAAGAAGATATCATTAGTCTGTATTGTGCTTTGAAAACTGTCACATGACAATAAAAAAGTATCTGTAATCGATAATGGTGAGTACTTGTACTCAGTCTTAAAAAAGTGGTTTCGGTGCAACCCTTCTAGCTAGTATTAAATTAACTAGGTCTAGCGCCTGGCTGGATGCATTGTGAACACAGAAGGGCAGCTGCTCAGCACAAGTGTCATTCAGAGAATGCATTTTTGTAATGAATGCAAAGTGTTCCCTGATTGGCTGTAGTGGAGAGGCGGGGTAGTGATGTCATGCTCTCTACTGTCTACTTCAGTGATTTCCAGCTTCAAGGGGCATCAGCCAGGTATGGTATATACATAGTTATATTGGTCCAAGCTGGAACAATTTATCTATGTAAAAAAATACTAAGCCAATAACTCATGTTTAAGAAAATAGTGGTGGCCACTGGCCAACCTACCAGATATAGGGAGACTCAACCGAGGAAGCACATAACATTCAGTATACAGTATTTAATGATACAGATGTGTTGCCACTTCCTAATGGTTTAAATGTGTGCTTGTTTTTAGATTATTTGAGCACTTTCAGCATTGGTATCCTTGTATGCCAGTTTTATTAATACTATTTGGTTTTACTATTACAGGTATTTTATACGGCATAGCACCATCAATTTACATAGCTTTTTATATACTCTATTTGTACATCCGTCCCTGCCCTGAAGGAGCTTACCATCTAAGGTCCTTATCTCACATACACACATGCTAGAGCCAAATTAGGCAGCAGCCAGCTACGATCATGAGCTTGGAGTGTATAGGGAAACTAAAGTTCCTGGAGAAAACTCACGCAAGCACAGGAAGAACATGCAACCTCCATATATGTTGTGTCCATAGCATCTTGGTGGTTTTACAGTAGGTGCTAACCACCAAGCCACTGTGCTACCCTACTAGCATCTTTATTACAACAGTAAAGAGAATATTGTGTATCTGGCTTGTTTATGGAGTAAAGGAAGCTTTCTTCAATCACGTTTTCTAGGCTGTGTGTACATTAAAAGTGTTCTAACAAGCTGGAAGACCCTGGGACCATTTTACATTAAAGCAATGGCTTGATCTTATTGCAATTCTCGATAATTGGTATTTACAGACATCTGGTCTCTCTAAGGCTACTTAGACTCTGTTCTTACTACAAAGAATATTGACAGCAGGACGCATAGCCCAAAATACACATTACATTAAACAATGAAGAAGCACTTGAAATATATAGAGAAAATGAGTGCATTAGTATTCATACTGACATTCTGCTTTTGCCGTGTAGCCTGCAATATAACATTAGCATCAGTGTTTGCTGTGGACAACACTTCCACAACCCTATCTATATACAGTATATCAAGGCGTTTCATAATAGGTACTCCACTTATGCTTTGGATTTGTTTTTACTCTTTATTCACCTGCTTGGTTGTGAACAGTTCCTTACCTCAATCTACTGTGTGTGTTTTGTTTCAAATGTTTACTTATGCATTGACATACTTCCTTAGACCCAGTCTGTCTGGGTAGTATTGTCATCTACTGACTTGGCACCATCCACAGGCAGCTTAACTCTTTAGAAGATGCATAAGTTGAATCTAATGCAATTTTACTTCAGCTAATTGTAGTACAGAAGACGTTTTTTCCAGTCCTTTGAATTCTAAGAAGACTAAGTCCTGTCTCTGCAAAACACTAGCACTGACTGAGGGAACATATAACATAGAAGTAACAGGTCTAGCTAAAATTGAACTTAATAGCACTAAACAGGAGAGTAGGGCAGAGGGACATACCAAACCACATGAGTAAATATGTGCGGGGTAGTGCTGCGCTACCTCTAAGATAAAAATGGGTAAAAAATCAGCAGAAATCTCAAAGCATGGAACTCAATGTAGAAAGATGTAAACAAATCTGATATATAAACCTTCTCATACAAAAAATAAAAGGTATACGGATATGTAATTAATGAAGAACAAATAGATATAATTGTGCAGTAGCAAAATGCGGGATCTTCCTGGAAGAAAACACGAGGTCACGTGACGTAACGTGTAGGACACGGAGACCCGGAAGCAGCATACCAGGAAGAGACGCATGCTACCTTCATTACTACACTGCTGACAGCTATCCTTTATGTGAGTTGATATGTTTTTATCCAAATAAATCTTTTGACACACAGGCATTTCCTCACTTTGAAGGGATTTTCTCTCCCTTCCTGTTTTGACTATGGGACAGGAAATGAAGGGAAATCTCCCCAACGGGACACAGATGGCAAAAGAAATCTGATAACCTCCATATGCCTGATACACACAATGAGATTATCGGGATGATAATAAAAATTTGGAAGTGATGTAATGTGTTGTATTTTCGGACAACTGTACTGTTAACGAAAATCATATGATCTGGTATCGTACGAGAAATATATTCGTGCTTGTTCCATTGGATAATTTTGCATAAATTGTCATTTTTGGCTTTCGAAAGCTCTGTACAAGCGATCGGATTATTGTTCGATTGCTTAGAACGCAATATTTTTCTTATAATTTTTATGATCATTTGTACAGCCATTAGGCTCAGTTAACATTGCTGCAACGACTTTGCCTGTGACTTTTCCCTGCCACTTCCTTCCAACTTGATCCGACTTGGATGCTATTTAGGAGCCTGTACAAGGGCTGAAATCGCACCCAAGTCAGACCAAAGTGCAAAAACCTTTTCTAAAGTTGGAGTTGTAGCTTCAGTTAAAGTGTTACTAAACCCACAACAGTAAAATCAGTCTGTATATGCAGGAAAGTATGCTTGTTATACTCAATGTGGAACCTAAGGGGTTAATCCTTTGTATTGTGTAAAAAGGCTGTTTGAGCCTGTCTTCTCTGATCCTCCCTTCCTTTCAGTGTCCCCTGATAATTTCCTGATAATATAGATGCTAAAAAAGGATCTGGCGCCAAAATCAATCAATGGCTATGAGCTGTTATTAAGGAATATTATTATGTGTAATTGCTGCTAATTGACTGCAGGAGTGTGCAGCATGAAATGGATCAACAAACTATAAAATCAGCACAAATCTATCCTTCAGTATTATATTATCCTATTATCTCCAACCAAAAAGTGCAAGTGCAATAATCTTAATAAATTATAATAATTATCAAAAATTTCTAATGATCAGTGAAAGAAAAAAATATAATAAAAAGTGAAAAAATATTCATATATCAAAAAACAAATAATTCATATCAGTGAAAAAGTCCAGTGAAATAAATAGGTGTTAAAAAAATCCCAAAATTCATAAACGATGTCCATAAACAAAGTGCATAAATGATGTGCAACAAATCTGTGAATAAATGCATGCCAAAAAAAACACCCTGTGGCTCCTTTCACCAATCACCCCAAACTGACTCACCAGATGGAGACTGGTAAGGTTATAAACCAGCTCATGTGCCTTTTCTATATATATCATATATCTAGCATACAGGTCCACAATCCACTTTATGTTGTCCCGATCATGCAGACACTCTCATGGGAGCAGGTAGGGATGTACCATATTTTGGGAGGAAAGATGAATCCATATAGCGTGATTCCATAAAACAATTCATACTTTTATTAAAAATGAAATAAAACTCACATTTGACAAGTGTCATCCCAATACTAAGGGTTCCAGATTGTGTTTTACAATGTGCTCATCGGCTGTCACAATCAGAGCCTCTAGCGCGAATCAAGCATGCACGGTAGTGTCCAGCATCCTTGTCTCGCCCTACTAGTTTCGTCATTTGACGTCCTCAGGGAGCAGCAGGACACCGGACACACCCGCACCATTTTTTACACATTAATTTCAAATCAATTAATAAAGTATAAAAATAACAATCCAACCTGAAGTTCACCGAACTGATCTTCAATCCATTCATGACTTATTATTATTGATAAGTTAAAATGTATATTTAGTATTATAGAAATGCATCACATCTCTATTCTCTTGTGATTATATACTCATCCCACTAGAGGGAGACTAACAATACCAAACAACTGAACCATCATTCATCAAAAATATTTATTGACCCTACAACAACACTATCAGCCCTGTCCAACAGGGCTGACACTACCTATAGGCAAGGTAGGCGCCGGCCTAGAGCGCACTTCAGTCACGTTGCTATGGGGTGAGGGCTGCGGGCATAGCTCGCAACCGCCCGGCCGTTCCATCACTTGGCTCCATCTAATTTTCTGACAGGGACACAGTGGCTGTACACTTCTCCCTGCAGCTCCCTGTCAGCACTGATGACTCTGCCTCCCCCCACTGGCACTCTGTGTCCAATCGGGTGCTGCCCTGGACGAGCATTGAGTCAGGTGGCAGCAGGTGCGGGGAGCGGGGCAGCACTAGGCTCCAGGAGGCAGTGGCAGAGGGGAGGAAGAGCAGCGAGGGTGGGACCTCCCAGGAACGATGGAAAGGCTGCCAGGGGTCGAAGAATGAGGATGGGTGGGAAGTGCAGGCAGCCAGGGACAGCTGCATCTACCTGCAAATGGATCCCCTGGAAGAAGCAGCTCTGCGATCTGTCCTCACCTAGCTACGAGAATGGGACCTGCCCACTGTTGGTATGGAAGGTACTGTACTGTATGTCACATACACCTTCCCACAGACAGGGGCTGCAGACAGTGCAGGGGTCTCTCTCACTTCCCTCTTCTCCATCCACCCCCCTCCTCCTCTCCATCCACCCCTCCTCCTCTCCATCCACCCCCCTACTCCTCCTCCTCCCCCCCTCCTCCACCTCTCCATCCACCCCCCTCCTCCTCCTCTCCATCCACCCCCTCTCTATACACCCCCCTCTCCTCCCCCCTCCTTTCCATCCACTCCCCTCTCCATACACCCCCCTCTCCATCCACCTTCTCTCCATCCACCCCCTCCCCCCTCCTCTCCATCCACCCCCTCTCCTCTCCATCCACTCCCCTCTCCATACACCCCCCTCTCCATACACCTCCCCTCCTCTCCTCCCCCCTCCTTTACATACACCCCTCCTCTCCTCCCCCCTCCTCTCCATCCAACATCCTCTCCATACAACCCCTCCTCTCCATCCACTCCCTCTCCTCCCCCTCCTCTCCATACACCCCCCTATCCTCCCCCTTCCTCTCCATACACCCCTTCCTCTCCTCTCCACCTCTCCTCTCCCCCTTCTCTTCTCCCCTCTCCATCCACCCCCTCTCCTCCCCCTTCCTCTTTATACACCCCCTCCTCTCCAACCCCCTCCCCTCCCCTCCTCTCCTTCTGTCCATCTCTTCTCCCCCCCTTTCCATCCAGCCCCCTCTCCTCCCCCTCTTCCTCTACACTCCTCCTCCTCCTCCCCTCCTCTCCCCCCTCCCCCCTCCTCTCCATCCACCCCCCTCCTCCTCTCCTCTCCTTCCCCCTTCCTCTCCATACACCCCTTCCTCTCCACCTTTTCTCTTCCCCCTTTCCTCCACCCCTCCTCTCCTCCCCCCTTCTTTCCATACACCCCCTCCTCTCCTCCCCTCCTTCCTCTCCATACACCTCCACCCCCCTCTCCTCCCCCCCTTCCTCTCCATACACCCCCTCCTCTCCTCCCCCCTCCTCTCCTTTTACTCTCCACCCCCCTCTCCTCAGTACTTAGCCCACACCCCTTAACCCTGCATGCAGTACGTAGCACACCCCTCAACTCTGCACTCAATACCTAGGGCACCCCACAACCCTGCACTATCTAAAAAGCGCACCCCGCAACCCTGCACTCAGTACCTAGCGCACATCTCAACCCTGCACGCAGTACCTAGTGCACCCCACAACCCTGCACTTAATACTTAGCGCAAACCCTTCAACCCTGCACTCAGTACCTAGTGCACCTCTCAACCCTGCATGCAGTACCTAGCGCACCCCTCAACCCTGCAATCAGTACAAAGAGCACCCTACAACCCTGCACGCAGTAGGTAGTGCATCCCTCAATCCTGCACGCAATACGTAGCGCACTCTGCAACCCTGCACTCTTTATGTGGTGCACCCCGCAACCCTGCATTCTGTGCATTACACACTCCTCTCCCCTGCTACTTACACCGTATACATAGGCAGGGGAAAGGGGGTGGAGTCAGGGGCAGAGTCGGGGGGGGCGTCAAAATTAGATTTCGCCTAGGGTGTCAAAAAAACCTTGCACCGGCCCTGCTGTCCAACAACCTATATTGGTCTACTCCTTATTGTGTATCTTCTTATTATTAATCCTAAATAGAATTATCTATTTTTAGTACCATAGTTTAAATCAACCTGGAAACTGGTGATTTTGAAGTACTTCCTAATACCATAATTCATACATTATACTCCCTTTCAATAGTAATATGTTCCCATTCACTGTGATAATATAGAGTCTATGGAGTCAGGCTGCACATGCTCAGTTTGGTGTGCATTGCCAGGGAGGTTTTTTTTTTTTTCTTGGGAGGGTGCATGTGATCAGCACAGGGCCAATCAGCACTGTCCAGACAGAGGGTCACAGGCCCTGCAGAAAACTCCTCCTACAAGCTTTAACCAGTGCTTGGCTGGACACTGTTAGAATTTACAAGGCTGCTCTAACTGCTGATGAGAAAAGATATTTAGCAGTTTATATTTACTAAAATAATTGCATTTCCATGTTCTGTGTACTGTGGGAGACCAGATATAGTGAATGCAGGGTCCTGGGTTTTGTAACACTTTAAGATCTCTCTCATAGGAAAACATTGAATTTGACATCTCCTGCGACTTGGGGTCTCAGAAGTCAAATCCCATGTCGCAGCAGTGTGAACCGAGCCTCACTTTATCCAGAATGGAAAAAAAAGTATTGCCTTTAGTTACACTGTAAGAATATAGTTTTACCATGATTTAAACATCTCTTAGTTAGGGAATAGATACTATCATACAATAGTTTCATTTTAAAGTAGTCAAGCATGCAAACAATTTATTCCCATGCATTATAACTGTGTAGCCCCTCCTAGATGCCTGTCCTATGAGTGGCAATATGGACTTACCTGTATACCCAGAATATTGTATATTCCATGATTCTCAGCAAGAGGTAATTTTAAACAGCAAACAATGAAAGAATTAGTCTTTAAATAAATAGAATACAAATAAAGGGCATTGCCTCTGATTTGAAGCTGCAATCTGACAAGACAAGGACAAGGAATAAATGCAGTACATGATTAGGCTGCTGTACTTGTGGTTCGCTGAACAGTTGCGGCTGAAGGCTGCTCCTGGAAGGAGTTCACAGTGTGCAATTGATTGTTTTCTTGCTGTGTCCTGGATAATCCTCAGTATTTTACTTTAAATTCTCTAATTCCCAAAGTAAAACAATTCATGTTAAAGGATGTAAAACACAAGGTAAAATAAAGCTCAGAACACAATCATCTACAGAACCCCCCAAAGTGTCTGAGTAGTGAAAACTAACCTTGATTATAATCAATACACTCCCGCTGCTCCAGGTAAACGCAAAACATTGGACTCTGCTTGGGGTTATGAGGAAGCGCTAATATAGTGTGAAATGCGTCAACCCCCCCCTCCCCGTTTCTTCTTTTTTTTTGGCTCTTTTATGGATACTATTTGTTATGATTAAGGATATATTTGAAAGATCCCAGGTAAGCAGCCGTCCAGATTTCTTCATTTGTGTAACCTTGTTGGAAGTTATTATTGGGCAGGGGGCATTATGTTTACATTTTCAGCTGGTGTGTAGGGGATTTTGGCCATATAGAATTAAACGGAGTTACATAACAAATTCTGAAAGCCAATATATCTATTTTACTCATTTATAAAGCACAAACAAAGGACTTTACAGAAGAGATAAAACCATTCACACACAGTCTAAAGCTAGCCGAAGTAAGGTAGTTTTTTTATTCAGCCAGCAAACATGGTGAATGGAGGAATTCCCCCCCCCCCCCCCTTTTCCCTGAATGGACATTTCATTCTGACAGCTGCACCTGTCACAAAAACACTGACTGAAATCCAGCTGGTCTCTGACGAATTGTGATACTCTTATGGCCAGCTTTAGTTTACAATTTGAACTATCAGTCACACAGTATCTGGGGGTTGAATCAAGTTAAAGACAATCTGTTGTGGGAAAAATATGGGGCTGCCTTTGTCGCCCTCCTTCTAAAAATGCTGTTTGCCTAGCTGTGTTTATTGTAAAGGATACCTTCGCCGTTGTAAAAAAAAAAGTTCTTGCAGGTGTAGCACTGTCCCCCTAGGGCAGGGATCCTCAAACTATGGCCCTCCAGCTGTTGCAGAGCTACACAATCCATGAGGCATAGTAAAACTCTGATGTTCACAGACATGACATGGGCATGATGGGAATTGTAGTTCCTGAACAACTGGAGGGCCATAGTTTGAGGACCCCTGCCCTTGGGCTTGCTGTGTGTTGACTTCTTAGGCCTCCTCTGATTACCTGCAGACAATTGCTGGGGTTTTTCATGTATCCCTCTTTACTCCCATTTGCTCGTTACTCAATAAACAGTCCTGGGTATTTGGTTTTTTGTATTTATTGTGGAACTTGGATGGGAGAAGGGAATAGGGGGATGCTCCAACTAAACTATTCACAGTAGATAAGTACAACTCTCACTTGGCCACACCAGATTAGTTGTGGAAGCAGACACACTGCTTTGACCATACTGCCACTTGTATGGAAGAATTAAGTCTTCTTGCTCTCTATAGCAGCAGACTAGTTTATCTTCAGGACACTCTCTAGCATCCCCTTGACTGACACCCATCCACTAACTCTTCTACTTGAAGGGATGGCCCCCACAGGACAGGCCCCATGATATAGATCTGTACTCACTGTATGCAGAATCAGATCCTTCCTGGTGTCTCCCTTCTAGTTAGCCCTGCAGGACCTCTAGGTTCAGCTTCTCTCTAACTTTCAGGCCCTCAGGTTGACCACCCAAGGCCGCATGGCAGCTTCTACAGAGGAGGGGAAGCCTCCCCCTCCCTCCGGGAACCAGCTCTCCAGCTGAAAACCCTCAAGCACATGTGGTTTTCACATTTATACAGTCACCCAGCATGCAACAAGACAGTTTCCTCTGCCAATCGTCAAGGCTGTAATAATGTCTGTGCCCTCACTTGTCAGGTTTCCTCCCACTGTCCAATATGCCTCCCTATTGGACCAATGTGAAACATTCAGACAAGCTGAGCTGCACCTGAGCTCCATGAGCAGACACTATCAAATAGATCCTGCTCCTTGGTAGGCATTGAGCAATATATATTTACCTGGCAATCTTCCTGGTAAGCAGAAAGATCCAAAAACTATACTCTCTTCTAACACCTACCTAGGAGGGTGCTACACAGGTAAAAGAAAATGTGCATTTATTATTTTTTTTACCAGAAGCCTGCAAAGCATTGCACCCGTGATTAGAATTTATGGGTTCAATCTCAGGCTCTTGCAAACTTTTAGTGTATCTGTCTGCTCATACCTCGCATGGGCAGGCAGTTGCACAATGACAGGTAACAATAATGAATTACCTAGCGCACTCCACTCAACAGCATCCTGGTAGTTCATTGAGAACTACAAGCTGTCAGCCGCAAAAAGCTGTCGGTACTTATAAATCTCCCATCCACCGAACTCTGTGAATGAATGATGTGGCCGAGTGGGCGGAGCCCTGCATGGCCACGTTTTTTTAACATTGTGACAGTGGGTGCAGGGAGAAGATCCTTGGCCCTCTGTCACAACAGGGGATCGGGGGGATGCAGGGACCGCTGCAACAGTAACATGTCACATGTTACATCATAAATACGGGTAAAACATGTAACGGGGTACAAGAAGGGAACTTATCCCTTAAGACAATTAATTAAAGTACTGATACTCAGCATGGCACTTACTATATTTATATCTCTAGTTGCATGTTTGTCCTTGGTAGCTAAAGCATCAAAGCCCTCTGACAAGGTGACTGACTATCATTTAGACACAATTGGTCAGCAATAGCAGGTTACTACAGCCAGTCTTACAAATATGTTGTAAGGACAGGGCCACAACACAAGGGAAAGGTGCTGCATGTGCCATTACCCAGTTTAAACAGTAATAATAAGTGTGAGTTATCCACAGCTAGCATACACTATATTATCAAAAGTAGTGGGACGCCTGCCTTTATACACACATGAACTTTAATGGCATCCCAGTCTTAGACCGTAGAGTTCAATATTGAGTTTGCCCACCCTTTGCAGATATAACACCTTTATTCACTGGTCCAAATCATTTGGTGGAGGGGGGACTATGGCGTGGGGTTGTTTTTCAGGGGTTGCACTTGGCCCCTTAGTTCCAGTGAAGGGAACTCTTAATGCGTCAACATACCAAGACATTTTGTACAATTTCATACTCCCAACTTTTTGGGAACAGTTTGGGGATGGCCCTTTCCTGTTTCAACATGGCTGTGCACCAGTGTACAAAGCAAGGTCCATATAGACATTGATGAGCCAGTTTGGGGTGGAGTAACTTGACTGGCCTACTCAGAGTCCTGACCTCAACCCGATAGAACACCTTTGGGATGAATTACAGCACAGACTGCGAGTCAGGCCTTCTCATCATCCAACATTAGTGCCAGACCTCACAAATGCCCTTCTGGAAGAATGGTGAAACATTCCTATAGACACACTCCTAAACCTTGTGGACAGCCTTCCCAGAAGAGCTGAAGCTGTTAAAGCTGCAAAAGATCGGCAAACTCAATAATGAACCCTATGGACAAAGACTGGGATGCCATCAAAGTTCACATGCTTATAAATGCAGGTGTGCCAATACTTTTGTTAATATAGTGCTTGTTGAATTATCTTGCCAGACTCCAGACAAGAGAAACCATGTCTCAACTTCAGTCAGTGACCTGGGTCTTTTCCTACCTATCCCGGGACCAGGCAAGAGCATTTGCATTTTAAGGATTTTGAGGTTCAAGTGGTAGTAAAGTCCACTTTTGAACGTGTACCTACAGGAAAGCCTATAATAAAGCTTACCTGTAGGTACAGTGAATATCTCCTAAACTTGCGGTGTTTAGGAGATATTCACACTGATAGCAGCTATGACGTCACCAGTGCATGCACACTGCACTCTGCACTCTGCACTCTGAAGGGATGGCATGTCGTCCCTTCAGTGCTCCATGCCTAAGCCATGACTCCTGTGCGCATACACAAAGCAATTCAAAGGGCCAGAGCCCTCAAACACAGAAGGAAGACTGGATGAAGATGGAAGCCCTGTCAGCGGTCACAGCACGCTGATGGAGGGCTTCATTTTAAGGTAAGTCTGCCATAATGTGCTAGCATGCCATGCATACTAGCACATTATTGCTTAAACCACCCAGGGGCCCAATACCACTTTAACAGTGCAGAACACCAAATACCCTCCATCAGGTCTTTATCACAGCACACTTGCCTTGTTTGAACCTATAGGTTTGGAATTAGAACACCATACATATGCCAGGTCTTGCTTCTTCTGTGGTCCAGACCCTGTCCCTAGGAAAGTTCCATACTGCAGGAGCCTTAGCATAGGGACCCACTGCTTAGACAGACACTAAGCCACCCATTTGACTGGAACCCTTGTCACTGGCCACCACTATCCCTGTCCCAAACTGGCTGCCTTTCCTTCTGTACAGTGATGGTATATGAGCACTTAAATCACTCTTCGTTCCCCTCCTATCACAAGCTGTATTGGAACACATAAGCCTCTATTCATTAAATGATAAGATCAAACTTTTCAGAATAAACAAACTTTGTTTACTGAATTTTCTCTTCAAGATACTGGCACATTGATTTTACACAGTTCAGTATCAACATCTCCAGGCACAGATTTAAAGTAGAACTATAGGCAAAACTGTTTTATTTTAGATAGAGTAAATTATATTTTTTGCATCTTTGCCCAATTGGGGAGATTTATCTTTGCTTCCTTTCCCATAGCCAAAACAGGAAGTGAGGAAATCCCTGCAAACTAAGGGGATCTTTTTGGGACCCCAGGTCACCAGAACTTGTGTCCCCATTGGAAGATTTCCCCTGTTTTACTTTTCCGTGGACAACCCAAATTTTAAATTGTCCCAAAATGTGGGATTTTTATTTTACTTTTATTTTCAATGACAATGGTAAACAGGACAAATAGAGAGAGTGAATCTCCATAATGGGGACACAGACAGCAATAAAAGCAAAAACAGGTTCTAATCCATTTCCCCCTCTATCCAAAACTTAAAAAAAAAAAAAGTTTTGCCTTTATTACTACTTTAATGGTTATAGTATAACTCACAGAAACTACTTTGATTTGTCATAGTTACATAGTTACATATTTACATATTCATATTACTCACAACGATAGTCTCTGTGAGGTTAAATAGACCATCGTAATGGTTTAGCTGGTACAATAGATTCGCTTATTCCTGACTTCGGGTCCTGTCTCGGATAAATCACACCCAAGGTTGTGTCTCTACATCGTAGAGTCCATGGAGATTCCATTTCTCCTATGACTTCCAATCACTTGGACACTACGTCCTACACTTTATATAACCCTCTAAAAGGATGACACCTAGCCTCTGGCTGATGCACCATTGCACGCAGTTAACTCCAACTCCCCAGGGCATTACCACACATAAAAAAATGCGGTGAACAGTTGGCACCAATCCAATTGATTCCTTTAGAGGTCCGCCAATGCTTACTTCTACACATTCAGCATTGGATACTTTCACTGCATATCTGATGCCTTCCAAATGAGGGTTACTTTAAAAGCTATTTTGTCAGTTCCCCCTTCGACTGCCTCCATTTAATTTACAACGTCTCCATATTTGAATGTGCAAGGCAAATACTGGCATGCTAGGCAAATCTTGTCAGCAGATGTGCCTAGATTTGCCTGCTTGCTTATGAAATTGTAAAGTAGTTATTTCTTCTTTCAGGGCTAACAAAATTTGATTTTTTTTTTCTTTTCTGTTTAGTCATGTAAATAGAATAAAAAATGTTTTCAGTGTAAGCAAACAGGATGGAGCTCTTTTTCATTTGCTTAAGAGGATAATTTATAGTCTCTTATAAGTCAGCTCAGTCTGAAGTTATAGGGATATTAAACCCAAAACAAGAATGTAATATACTGCAGCTTACCAATCCTTATGTATTAAAATGCCTACACTCTGGATGAAGGAGAAATGGAGACACCTTTGGACAGCAGATATGTCAGTGTGAGGGGAGTGTTAGATGCACTAGCAGACTTAAATACACTAACAAGACGCTGATTATATATATATATATATTTTTTTTTTAGTGGATATTCATTTATTTATTTATTCATGTTTATGGACTGTGAACTTAATTTGCACATTATATGCATTTGCATTTAGTTTGCTCATGGTATTGTGTTTAAGGAACTTATACTGTACATATAGCACTACCCCTGGAGCAGCTGCTGGCTGGTTTGGGTTCTCTGTTCCTTGCCTCGACTCTGTAGACAACCTTGGCCCTCCTAACACATCAGGTTAAGCAGATAGAGATTGCAATGCTGCTGAGAGTACAGAGATAAATACCCTGCACCAGAAGTATATCTCAGTACCAGGAAGTAGGGACCAAAACCGATTAGTGAAAATGGAACTTAATATATTGTTATGGATTGATGTGTATTGCAGCAGTGTCATAAATGTGTAAATGGAGAGTACGGTTAATCACAATTCGCTACACAATATGATCACTAACTTGTAACAGGTTGGTGTGAAGTTCTAGGTAGCAGGAGTAATCTATACCTGGTAACCTTCAAATCTACACAAAGCAATGGGATGGATGACAAGAACTTTGATCATGGACAATACTGTTATAATTTTCCTGCAGCCAGTATAATATGCTGTTAGAGTGCACTCTAAAAATACTGTAACTATACTGAGATCCAGGTCTTATTGTAGAAGTCTCTTCTTACTTGTGGAAGCAAATGAAGTCCTAATAAAGCAGCTATCTAACACAACAGTCCTTTGCCCTAGTTTCTTCAGCCGGCTAATGATGGGGCCCGGTCTCCTTATGGCGGTGAACATAAATACAGTCCCTGCCCTAGGTAGATCCACTCAATTCAACAATCCACACACTTCCAGCATGTGTGCAGGCCCAATTTGCACACCTGTATAATGATCAAAAGAAAGTTTGGATGGATACACTAAAACACTGAAATCCTCTTTATTAATCCTGAATAAAACAGCATAAAAACACCATACAGAACCACAATGGGGGGAAAAAAGGTTAATGTGTTTCGTGCTAACCTCAGCATTAAATCATAACCACAAAATGGCAGCAATGGTTCAGCTGTTCAGATGTTTCCTGGATCTGCCTGAAATGGGCTCCGGTCCTCAGCCCACAAGTATACAGCACGCCAGTCTCTCTGCTGCAAAGATCTTTGTTCTGCTAATAGCTCAGTAGCTGCTGGTGGGAGGCAGACAATGTTGCTAGATCCTGCATGTCAGTTCAATGAGGGCATAGAGAGCAGCTGCAGCACTGTGTTCTAATTTGCTCTCTATTTTGCCACACATCTTTCTACACACATATAGAATCAGGGCAGGCCCTACCATGGATCCCGCTGGGTCTATTGGACCCAGGTGTCACTTGAGAGGGGCGGCAGAGGCGGCTTTTCATTTAGCTCTGAAACACACTGCACCATGCCTTAGGGCACCAAGATGAAGCAGCGGAGCATTAACATGATGCACAGTCACTTGTACAGGATCCAATGCACACCCGACCAACAGTACATCAAGCAGGGGGGAGGCCACACCCAGAGAGAAGATAGGAGCGGAGCCCAGCCCACAGGTAGATGAATGGGTGATGCATTTAGAGTGCCCATCCTGCTGCCTGGACAGAGTGACTGAGTGGGAGTCAGACAGGACTGGGGGCAGCGGGGAGGAGGAGGAGGAGGGGGGAGCCGGCATCAGAGGTGAGCAGAGGACACGGGGCTCATTCTTTCAAGCGGCACAATGTGGCTCAGCTTTCTCGCTGAGAGAAACTAAGCAGGAGGAGTGCAGCAACTGCCCCCAACTGTCCTTCTGCCCTGTGATGCTACCGCCACCTGCCCCTCTGCCCACCTCCTGTGACGCTGCCACCACCTGTCCCTCTGCCCACCTCCTGGGAGGCTGCCCATCTCCTGTGATGCTGCCCCCGCCTGTTCCTCTGCCCTATAATGCTGCCTGCACCTGTCCCTCTGCCCTCCTCCTTTAACGCTGCCCTTAACTGTCCCTCTGCTCTCCTCCTGTGATGCTGCCCCCACCTGTCCCTCTGCCCTGTGATGCTACCCCCACCTGCCCCTCTGCCCACCTCCTGTGACGCTGCCCCCACCTGTCCCTCTGCCCACCTCCTTTGACGCTGCCCCCACCTGTCCCCCTGCCCTGTGATGGTCCCCCCCCACCTGTCTCTCTGTCTGTCTTGTGATGCTGCCCTCGCCTGTCCCTCTGCCCACCTCCTGTGATGCTGACCCCAACTGTCCCTCTGCCCACCTCCTGTGACCCTGCCCCACCTGTTTCTCTGCCCACCTCCTGTGACGCTGCCCCCACGTGCCCCTCTGGCCTTCTCCTGTGACGCTGCAACCACCTGTTCCTCTGCCCTCCTCCTAGGCAGGAGGAGCACAGAAAGAGATAGACACCTGCCTGAAAACCTCCACCTCCTGACCACTTCAACCCTGGCCTATCTATCTCCCCCCCCCCCCAAATGCTCACCTCCCTAACTGGGACTGCACGAGCCCCACCACCCATCACTGCCCTCTGGCCTCCTTCTGTGAGGCTGCCCCCCACCTGTCCCTCTTTCCACATCCTGTGACACTGCACCCACCTGTCCCTCTGCCCTCCGCCTGTCCCTCTGCCCTCCTCCTGTGATGCTGCACCCCTCCTTTGATGCTGCCCCCCCCCCCCCCTCCTGTCCTCCTCCCCACCTCCTGTGACACATCCCCACCCCTTACATGTCCTATGTTTTCACCCCAGCAGTGCAGAGGCTGCTCAGGGTGTCAGTGGTGACTTCTGTACGAGGAGTCCAGGGATCCGGTGAGTTCGATGTTGGGGAGGATGTGACTGTCTGCGCACTTTACAATCTGCACAGGGACACATCATTTGGGCGGGCATGATTTTTTTTATGGGGGGTTGGAGGGGCAGCATTTTATTCTTGGACCCAGTCAGCACAATGTCTTGGGCCAGCCCTGTATAGAATGAAGCACTTTTTTTGCACTTTACCTGTCTGCTTGCACAGTTATTTGTATTATTATAATTTTAGGTTTGTTTTTAGCACTTTTTAGGGCTTTATTGTCTCACTTATTTATTTTTTTAGCTCTGCTTCCTTTTTTTTTTGTTACTAACAAATTTAACCTAATTCCAGCTCTATTCACTCTATAAACAGCTACAGCAACAGTTTATTTTCTTTTACCTGTGTAGCGCTACCCCCGCAGGAGCTGCTGGTGAATAGGGATCCCCCACCCTGCACAGCCAGGCACACTGCATTTTCACAAGCACACTGCAGTAAAGGAAAAAGTCCAGTGCTTTGTTTTGTTTTATTGAGGGGATTAAATTGGATGGGGATAGGGGTATTATGGGATGCCCACTTGACTTAAATAACTTCTTCAGGGACACTTTATACAATAACTATATACAGTCTCTATATACACTCCTCTTCTGCCCCCTGCACAACCTTGCTTGCAGAACAAAATCACAGACCCAGCTGGAACACTGTTTGGAACAGTGTAAATTTGCTCTCCCCTCAAAATAACTCAATACACAGCCATTAATGTCTAAACCGCTGGAAACAAAAGTGAGTACATCCCTAAGTGAAAATATGCAAATTGGCCCAATTAACCATTAACCGGTGTCATATGACTTGTTAGTGTTACAAGGTCTTAGGTGTGAATGGGGAGCAGGTGTGCTAAATTTGGTGTTTTGGAGTCACTCTCTCATATTGGTCCCTGGAAGTTCAACATAACACCTCATGGCAAAGAACTCTCTGAGGATCTGAAAAACAGAATTGTTGCTCTACATAAAGATGGCCTAGGCTATGCCTAATACAGACATAAAAAGAAGAAGCCAAGACCCTGAAATTGAGCTGCAGCAGGGTGGCCAAGACCATACAGCGGTTCAACAGGACAGGTTCCACACAGAACAGGCCTCGCCATGGTCGACCAAAGATGTTGAGTGCACATGCTCAGCATCATATCCAGAGGATATCTTTGGGAAATAGACGGATGAGTGCTGCCAGCATTGCTGCAGAGGTTGAAGGGGGGGGTCAATCTGTCAGTGCTCAGACCATACGCCGCACACTGCATCAAATTGGTCTGCATGGCTGCCGTCCCAAAAGGAAGCCTCTTCTAAAGATGATGGACAAGAAAGCCCGCAAACAGTTTGCTGAAGACAAGCAGACTAAGGACATGGATACTGGAACCATGTCCTGGGGTCTGATGAGACCAAGATAAACTTATTTGGTTCAGATGGTGTCAAGCATGTGTGGCGGCAACCAGGAGAGGAGTACAAAGACAAGTGTGTCTTGCCTACAGTCAAGCATGGTGGTGGGAGTATCATGGTCTGGGGCTGCATGAGTGCTGCCGGCACTGGGGAGCTACAGTTCATTGAGGGAATAATGAATGCCAACAAGTACTGTGACATTCTGAAGCAAAGCATGATCCCCTCCATTTAGAGACTGGGCCACAGGGCAGTATTTCAACATGTATCTGACCCCAAACACACCTCCAAGACGACCTCTGCTTAAGAAGCTGAGGGTAAAGGTGATGAACTGGCCAAACAATTGTCCAGACCTAAACCCTATTGAGCATCTGTGGGGCATCCTCAAATGAAAGGTGGAGGAGCGCAAGGTCACAAGGTAACATCCACCAGCTCCGTGATGTCACCATGGAGGAGTGGAAGAGGACTCCAGTGGCAGCCTGTGAAGCTCTGGTGAACTCAATGCCCAAGAGGGTTAAGGTAGTGCTGGAAGAAAATGGTGGCCACACAAAATTTGACACTTTGGGCTCATTTTGGATGTTTTCACTTAGGGATGTACTCACTTTTGTTGCGTGCGGTTGAGACATTAATGGCTGTGTGTTGAGTTATTTTGAGGGGGAGAGCAAATTTACACTGTTATACAAGCTGTACACTCACTACTTTTCATTGTAGCAAAGTGTCATTTCTTCAGAGTTGTCACATATTATAACAATGTGAGGGGTGTACTCACTTTTGTGAGATACTGTATTAGGTGGCCTGCCCCCTGCAAACCCATCTGTTGGGGATTGATCAGGGCCCTCATGAATACTCCAAACAACTCCTCCTTGACAACCTCCCATTCTTCTGGAAGTTTCTGTAAAGTTCCAGCAAGTAGGGGGAGGTAACAGAGGTGCTGCCTGATGAGTCATCCCAGCCTTCCTGAGTCACTCTGACCCAGATTCAAACACAGGCTTGGCTGCCAGTCAAAACAAAACATTTTACCTACTCTAACAAAAACCCTAACACTAACCAATCTAGCACACTGGAGGGTGCTACACCTGATCATTTTAAGCACCCCTGTCAGTGATAAATGGTTTGCCTCAACCCTCTGATTAGTACATTGCAGGTCAGCTTGTTCAGTTGAAAAACGACAGCCTTACTGGCAGGATCACCTGGTGAATATAAAAGAAAGAAAGTTTAAAAGGAAAACTAGTATAGCCATCACATCTAAGAATTGGTAAGCTGAAAAATAATATTTGCTTTTGGGTTTATTACCAATTCAATGCGGTATTAAACCTCAAAACAAAAACTAAATATATTGTAGACCAGTTCTTAGATATGATGGCGGCATATGTTTTGTTTTTCTTTTTTCATCTTCTTTTGTTTTCACATGGTGATCCAGCCTGTAAGTCTATTATTTTTAAACTTCCTTTAACCACTTGCCGACCAGTCACGTTGACTGTACTGCGGCAAAGTGGCTCGTTCCCGTCCAGCGACGTAGACCTACGTCGCTGGACTCCTCCCCTTGTGAGCGGCGCTCGCACGCCGCCGGAGGCTCGCTCCCGCTGTTTTCAGTCACAGTGGGAGTCGGGCCGATCATCGGGGAATCGAGTCTGGAGATCCGCCCGCTTGTGTAAACAAAGCGGGCGGATCTCCTAAGTGACAAACAGTGACAGATTGCAGGATTCAGCATAGCTGAACCTGCGATCTGTTCCTGTGTCACTCAGTCACCTCCCCCCACACATGTCAGTAAGCACCAGGCATACATTAATCCCTCCCTCTCCAATAAAATTAACCCCATCCCTGCCAGTGTCATTTTTACAGTAACAGTGCATATGTATAGCACTGATTACTGTAGTAATGTCACTGGTACCCCCAAAAGTGTCAAAAATGTCAGTCAAGGGTCCGATCTGTCCGCCGCAATGTCGTATTACCGCAAAAAAATCGCAGATCGCCGCCATTACTCATTAAAAAAAAACACCAAAAATGAGAGAAACCTTTCCCTTAGTTAGTAAACGCAATAACTTTTACGCAAACCAATCAAAATACGCTTATTGTGATTTTTTTTTTTACCAAACATAGGTAGCAGAAAACAAATTGGCCACGACGTCAGTTCCGGTGGTTGGAGCGAAGAACGCGGAAGTGGCGTCCACCTCCAGGAAAAACAACAAGGCGTTCATATTTCTTCTGTTTTGTAAGTGTAATTTTATTTTATTAATAAAGAAAGTTCTGAAGGTACTTAACCATGGAGATTTCTCTTTCTTACACTTATGGGGAGAACTAATAAGGTGATTTAAGGATTCTGGAGCCACTTTTCCTTCATACTGGTGTTTGCAGCAAGAAGATTTACAGTCTCCCTTTGGCTACTCATGAGCTGTGACAGGCGGTTTTTATAGTAATATCTGGTGAGTGGGGAACTGAGAGGGGAGCACGGATTGCAAGCACTTTACTCACTTTTTGTGAAGAAGCATTTGAGCACTAAGCACCAAGCACCTTTTTTGTATGAAAAGGAAGAAGCACTGAGCACTTGATTTTTTGAACTAAGACACTGTTTATGAATTTATTCTGATGGACTTGTAATTGCTGTTTTTTTAGACCATATTTGAATTTTTTGCACATGATATTGTATTATGCACTTTAGCACAGTTTTTTTACAAATTATTTAATTTATGTATTTATATGGATACCCAATATCTATTTGAGCAGCGCTGACACTTAAATTTATCAAAGTGGATGTAAACCTCATGTTCAACAAATACAGATACACACAACATGTGTTAGCCTTTTCCTTAAAAATGTAAAGCTCATGAGTTGTACCTGCATTTTTTCATCCATGTGCCTGTCACAGCCCTCTGAAAAATGCCGGTCTGTGGGCTTGTCTACTGGCCGGCGCTTGGGAGGCGGAATCCTGACATCATGGAACTCCCGCAGAACAGAAGACTGTGACATCAGTTATCCTCAAGCTCAAGCACTGGGCAGCATTTAAGGCACAGGGGATGCAGACCTTCATAGCAGGAGGGAGTTGAGCAACTGTCATAAATCTGTACACAGTGGACACAGCAGACACTTACCTGTGCTTATCTCTTCTAACAGAGGAGGAGGGGGTGACATGCTTTCGCTGTCATCATTATCAACAAAGCCAAACAGCTTCACACAGATTTAACCCCACAGCTGCCAGGGAGAGAGCTGAGCAGAAGGATACAATTAACCCCTCAATGGCTGGGCACTTTTACTGTGTAACTATTACTTGAAAGTAGGGCATTACAGTGAACGTGCCCAGCCATTGAGGGGTAAATTGTATCGTCATGCTCAGTTCTCTCCCTGGCAGATTTGGGGTTAAATCTGTCTGAAGCTGTTCGGTTCTGTTGATAATGATGACAATGAAAGCATGTCTCCCCCCTCCTCCTCCATTAGCAGGGATAAGCACAGGTAAGTGTCCGCAGTGTCCCGCTGTGTACCGACCCATGACAGTTGCTCAGCTCCCTCCTTCTATTAAAGTTTGTATCAATCTCCTCAGGCTGGAGCTCTTTTTGGGAGTGATCTGTGTGATTGGCTGTGGGGCGCACGCCCCTTCTTTCATGCCCATGCATAAGTCTCCTAATTAGTCTGTCAGTCAGAGGAGAGGAGGGGTGGTGACACAAATCTTTTTTTGTGTGTCAGGTTTTTTTACTGTAGAAAATCGGAGAGGATTGTAGATGACTGGCTGCTCCTTTCCTGACCAGACTGGGGGCAGATGGCTTCTATTAATTATTATTATACAGAATTAATATTACGCAGTTTACGCAGTGCTTTACAACTTGAGGGTAGACAGTACAAATACAATACACTTTAATACAGTAGGAATCAGACGGCCCTGCTCGTTAGAGCTTATAGTCTAATAGGGAGGGTCAAGAGTTATAAGAGGTAATAATTGTTGGGGATGTGCTGATGGAGAAATGAATGTACAGTTGTTAGGGGGCCAGATAGGCTTCTCTGAAGAGATGAGTTTTCAGGAATTGTCTGAAAGTAGATAAAGTCAGAGATAGTCAGACAAATTGGGGTAGAGCATTCCAGAGGATGGGATAGGCTTGGAAGAAGTCCTGGAGAAGAGCATGGGATGAGGTGACAAGGGAGCTAGAGAGCAGGAGGTCTTGGGAGGAGCGAAGAGGATGATTTGGTTTGTATTTAAAAGACCAGGTTAGTGATGTACCTGGGGGCCAAGTTGTGGATGGCTTTGAAAGTTACTGTTAGTATCTTGAATTCGATTTGTTGGTTGAGAAGAAGCCAATGGAGGGATTGGCAGAGAGGCAGTGATGTATCATTCATGTGTGCAGGGTGTTCACTGTGACCCACCCTGCACACATGGATGGTCCCCCTGGTTCACATCCGGAGTGGCAGGAGGGACAGCTGTGAGCAACGATCTCCCTGCATGGCTCTCCCTACCGCTTCTCCTCCTCTCCCTCCCACGGCTGTCAGCTGAAAAGCCATGCAGGGAGATCAGTTCTCACAGCTGTCCCTCCTGCCGCACCGATCTCTGGCTTTTTCCTGTGTCCTGCTCTGGCCCCCCCCCCCCCCCCCTCCGTGCTCCTTTGGCTGATCCTCCATCCCCATGTCCTCCTCCTCCACCCCTCCTCATCCTCTGCAGCTGGCTTCCCTCCTCTCCTGCTGGCTCCTGGGGGATCTGTCTGGATGGAGAGTGAAGGCAGGGGCCGATAAACATGTCAGTTTATGAATGAACCTCTGTATCCTGTTTATTCATCTTCAATGTTAATGCTACAGAGAAAGGGACTGGGGAATCTCTGTCCTCAGTCCCTTTCTCTGTCTCAAAGGGTAGATGTCAGGGGTTTGTTTAGACCCCTGATATCTTACCAAAGCCCGACAGCCCTAAAGAAAAAAAAATGTAATTGTAAAAAAATAAAATAAAAACTACTTCCCCCACTACTACTTACCAAAAAGCATTGTGAAAAAAATAAAAAATAAATTAAATTGTAAAAAAAAGAATACATAAAAATAAAAAAACTACTGACACCATCTACTGCTCTACTGATACTGTCCACTGCCCTACTGACACTGCCCACTGTCCCATACCCACCCCCTTCCTCAGAAGCACTGTAAAAAAATGAAAAAAAATCTTTAAAAAAATAATAAACCACAAAATTGTAAAAAAGAATAGATAAAATAATAAAAACAAAAAACTACTGACAATGTCCACTGCCCTACTGACAATGTCCACTACCCCCCCCCCCCACCACCACCTCCCCCCATCATTATGAAAAAACGAATACCAAAATAAATTGTAAAAAGTAATTTAAAAATTTATATTGTAAAAAAAATAGTAAAAATGTTAAAACTCCTAAAACTGTCCATTGCTCTACTCTCTTACTGACACCATCCATTGGCCCCCAAAAACCATTTTGAAAAAAAATACTAAGAATTTAATTGTAAAAATAAATAAGTAAATAAATAAATAAAAATAAAGAACTACTGACCTACTGACACCATCCTGCACATGTTACCCACCACTGTACACTCCGTATTCCTTACCTACATATTATACACCTACATACACTCCGCATTCCTCTCCTGCACATACTACTCACCATCATACACTCCGCACTCCTCTCCTGCACATACTACCAACCTTCATACTATCCGCACTCCTCTCCTGCACATGCTACCCATCGTAATACACTCCGCACTCCTCTCCTGCATATACTACCCACCTCCATACTCTCCGCACTCCTCTCCTGCACATACTACCCACCACTATACACACTGAACTCCTCTCCATCACATACTACACACCGCCGTACATTCGGCACTCCTCTCCTGCACATACTACCAGTGGCGGCCGGCCCACAGGGGGCGCCGCCCCCCAAAAAAAAAGAAGAAAAAAAGAGATTAAAAAAAAGTGCATTTTCAGCCACTAGCGGCGCCGGACCTAGTGGTGGGTGGGATTTTTGACCCCGACGTGAGCCGAATAGAGGTGCCGATTGGCGGCCTTCTGGGGGAGTGTTGGGGCGCAGAGCAATGCGCCCTGACACTCCCCACTTTACTGGACTCCTGGCTGTGATTGGTCCAGACTCCAGCCTGGACCAATCACAGGAGGACATCCCTGGACGGTCCTTTGGTCACGTGACGCGTGGGGGCGGTGCACCGCCCCGGCATCACGTCCTTCCCGCCCACCGTCGCAGAGAGAGGGGAGCAGTGTGAGGAGTCGGACGGACTCCACTGGATCCAGCCGGAGCCGCCCGGCCCGAAGCAGTCTAGCACCGGCCGCCGGAAGAAGCTGAGCTGGTGACCTGTCCTCTGACCATCTGACGCGAGGTGACCGGTGGACCGGAACGTTCGTCTCCGGCCGCAAAGGTAAGAGAGGGCACCGGGACAGGCTGCACTAGCGCTGGCAAGTGGCAATGGATGGAGCCATGGAGGATGGTGCTGGATGGTAGAGTGCTGCGGGAGGTGCATGCATGGCTGCACTGCGCACTGTGCAGCCATGCATGCACCTCCCGCAGCACTCTACCATCCAGCACCATCCTCCATCCATTGCCACTTGCCAGCCCACTAGCCCAGTACAGTACTGTCTGCTTTGAAGGGGGCACGTACGCTGGTCTCTGCATTGAAAGGGGGCATGTATGCTGGTCGTTACATTGAGGGACATGTACGCTGGTCGCTACATTGAGGGGCATGTGTGCTGGCCGCTACATTGAGGGGCATGTGTGCTGGTCGCTACATTGAGAGGCATGTACGCTGGGCGCTACATTGAGGGCATGTGTGCTGGTCGCTACATTGAGGGGCATGTGTGCTGGTCGCAACATTGAGGGGCATGTGTGCTGGTCGCTACATTGAGGGGCATGTGTGCTGGTCGCTACATTGAGGGACATGTACGCTGGTCACTACATTGAGGGGCATGTATGCTGGTCACTACATTGAGGGGCATGTGTGGTGGTCGCTACATTGAGGGGCATGTACGCTGGTCGCTACATTGAGGGGCATGTGTGCTGGTCGCTACATTGAGGGGCATGTATGCTGGTCGCTACATTGAGGGGCATGTACGCTGGTCGCTACATTGAGGGGCATGTATGCTGGTTGCTACATTGAGGGGCATGTGTGCTGGTCGCTACATTGAGGGGCATGTACGCTGGTCGCTACATTGAGGGGCATGTATGCTGGTCGCTACATTGAGGGGCATGTATGCTGGTTGCTACATTGAAAGGGGCATGTACGCTGGTCACTACATTGAAAGGGGGCATGTACGCTTGTCACTACATTGAAAGGGGGGCATGTATGCTGGTCACTACATTGAAAGGGGGGCCTGTACGCTTGTCACTGCATTGAAAGGGGGCATGTACGCTGGTCACTACATTGAAAGGGGGCGTGTACGCTTGTCACTACATTGAAAGGGGGCCTGTACGCTTGTCACTGCATTGAAAGGTGTCCTGTACGCTTGTCACTGCATTGAAAGGGGGCTTGTACGCTTGTCACTGCATTGAAAGGCGGCCTGTACGCTTGTCACTACATTGAAAGGAGGCCTGTACGCTTGTCACTACATTGAAAGGGGGCATGTACGCTGGTCACTACATTGAAAGGGGCATGTACGCTGGTCACTACATTGAAAAGGGGCCTGTACGCTGGTCACTACATTGAAAGGGGCATGTACGCTTGTCACTACATTGAAAGGGGGCCTGTACGCTTGTCACTGCATTGAAAGGGGGCCTGTACGCTTGTCACTGCATTGAAAGGGGGCATGTACGCTGGTCACTACATTGAAAGGAGGCCTGTACGCTGGTCACTGCATTGAAAGGGGGCCTGTACGCTTGTCACTGCATTGAAAGGGGGCATGTATGCTGGTCACTACATTGAAAGGGGGCCCGTACGCTTGTCACTACATTGAAAGGGGGCCTGTACGCTTGTCATTGCATTAAAAGGGGGCCTGTATGCTTGTCACTGCATTGAAAGGGGGCATGTACGCTGGTCACTACATTGAAAGGGGGCATGTACGCTGGTGAATGCATTGAAAGGGGGCATGTACGCTGGTCACTACATTGAAAGGGGGCCTGTACTGTGGGATTAGTGCTAGGGGGTCTGTACTGTGGGATTAGTGCTAGGGGGCCTGTACTGAGGGGTTTGTGCTAGGGGTCTGTACTGTGGGGTTTGTGCTAGGGGGTCTGTACTGTGGGGTTTGTGCTAGGGGGTCTGTACTGTGGGATTAGTGCTAGGGGGCCTGTACTGTGGGGTTTGTGCTAGGGGTCTGTACTGTGGGATTAGTGCTAGGGGGCCTGTACTACATTGAAAGGGGGCATGTACGCTGGTGAATGCATTGAAAGGGGGCATGTACGCTGGTCACTACATTGAAAGGGGGCCTGTACTGTGGGATTAGTGCTAGGGGGTCTGTACTGTGGGATTAGTGCTAGGGGGCCTGTACTGAGGGGTTTGTGCTAGGGGTCTGTACTGTGGGGTTTGTGCTAGGGGGTCTGTACTGTGGGGTTTGTGCTAGGGGGTCTGTACTGTGGGATTAGTGCTAGGGGGCCTGTACTGTGGGGTTTGTGCTAGGGGTCTGTACTGTGGGATTAGTGCTAGGGGGCCTGTACTGAGGGGTTTGTGCTAGGGGTCTGTACTGTGGGGTTTGTGCTAGGGGGTCTGTACTGTGTGGTTTGTGCTAGGGGGTCTGTACTGTGGGATTAGTGCTAGGGGGCCTGTACTGTGGGGTTTGTGCAAGGGGGTCTGTACTGTGGGGTTTGTGCTAGGGGGCCTGTACTGTGGGGTTTGTGCTAGGGGGTCTGTACTGTGGGATTAGTGCTAGGGGGCCTGTACTGTGGGGTTTGTGCTAGGGGGTCTGTACTGTGGGGTTTGTGCCACTCTCAGTCAGTGTATCCCATAATAGGATGTCTCTCACAGTGTATCCCATAATAGGGCCCCTGCTCCCTATTATGGGTCATACTAGTACTGATGGACCCCTTAATATGTGATATATTGGGAGAATTTGTTCACGCAAGCAAAATACAAGGGGCAAAATGGGTGGAGTCTATAAGGGGTGGGGCTTCTGAGAAATGGGATGGGTCAAAATAGAAGGGCGGGGTCTTGCGCCCCCCATCTTAAAACTTCACCAGCCGCCACTGCATACTAACCCACCTCCATACTCTCCACACTCCTCTCCTGCACATACTACCCACCTCCATACACTCCGCACTCCTCTCCTGCATATAATATTCACCGTTATACACTCCACACCCCTCTCCTGCACTTAAGCCTTGCCCACACTTCACCACGGTGCCACATTTTTTTAAATCAATACCTGGGGCCCACTTTTTATCTTGCACACGGGCCCACTCATTTCATGATACAGCCCTGCAGAGAGGAGTAGCAGATGCTGAGTGTTTGTAAGGTGGATGAGCCTGGCAGCAGCATTCATAATGGACTGGAGGGGGGATAGCCTATTTAGAGGTAAGCCAATGAGGAGGGAGTTGCAGTAATTGAGATGACCAGGGAGTGGATTAGAAGCTTTGCGGTGACATTGGTTAGGAAGGGGCATATCTTGGAGATGTTGCAGAGGTTGAGGCGGCAAGCTTTGGACAGCGATTGGATGTGGGCCCGAAAGGATAGTTCGGAGTCCAGGATTACATCTAGGTCCTTAGCATAGGGGGACGGGTTAATAATTGAGCCATTGATTTTGACAGAGAAGTCAGGAGAAGTGGCACATGGGGGAGGAATAGGATAGGGTGAGTTTGAGGAAGTGATGTGACATTCAAACTGATATGTGTGATAGTAAATTAGTTTAATTGCTTAGACTAGTTATTGTTGTTTTGGGTTTACATCCACTTTATAACTGCAGCAAATTATATTTTGATTTTAGTACAGCTTTAACTTCTGATGTGCTTTCTCTTTAGCTAACCCATAATGCTCTGGGAATCATTTGCCACGTAGTACAGAACAAGAAATGGTAAGTCAATAATGGGGAAATGATCAGCTGCAGGCGGCCTACAGTAAAAACTGGTAAATAGCCCTCTGCCTGTGTTTTTGGGGGCACTTCTACCACAATACAAGGCTCTCTTTAAGATCTAAATTGCCTAATTATATTGAGCCAATTGTTGCACCTTAATCTTGTTTTCCCAATCTTTTGAATCCTTACAAATAAAGTTTTATATGGTCAGGTCTATAAATATTGGGACATCGACACAATTCTAATCTTTTTGGCTCTATACACCACCACAATGGATTTGAAATGAAGCAAACAAGATGTCCATTAACTGCAGACTTTCAGCTTTAATTTGAGGGTATTTACATCCAAATCAGGTGAACGGTGTAGGAATTACAACAGTTTGTATATGTGCCTCCCACTTTTTAAGGGACCAAAAATAATGGGACAGATTAACAATCATAAATCAAACTTTCACTTTTTAATACTTGGTTGCAAATCCTTTGCAGTCAATTACAGCCTGAAGTCTGGAATGCATAGACATCCCCAGATACTGGGTTTCATCCCTGGAGATGCTCTGCCAGGCCTCTTCTGCAACTGTCTTTAGTTCCTGCTTGTTCTTGGGGCATTTTCCTTTCATTTTCGTCTTCAGCAAGTGAAATGTATGCTCAATCTGACTCAGGTCAGGTGATTGACTTGGCCACTCCATAACATTCCACTTCTTTCCCTTAAAAACCTCTTTGGTTGCTTTTGCAGTATGCTTTGGGTCATTGTCCATCTGCACTGTGAAGCGCCGTCCAATGAGTTCTGAAGCATTTGGCTGAATATGAGCAGATAAAATTGCCCGAAACACTTCAGAATTCTTCCTGCTGCTTTTGTCAGCAGTCACATCATCAATAAATACAAGAGAACCAGTTCCATTGGCAGCTATACATGCCCACACCATGACACTACCACCACCATGCTTCACTGATTAGGTGGTATGCTTTGGATCATGAGTAGGGTTGAGCGGACACCTAGATGTCCGTGTTCGACGGGTTCGGCCGAACTTTAAAAAAAAGTCCGGGTCCGTGTCCCGGACTTTTACCGAACTTTTCCCGGACACCGAACCCCATTGAAGTCAATGGGGACCCGAACTTTAAGGCACTAAAATGGCTCTAAAACACCAAAGGAAAGGGCTAGAGTGCTGCAAATGGCAGCAAAACGTAATTAAGAGCATGGCAAGTGCTCTGCAAACAAATGTGGATAGGGAAATAACTTAAAACAACAAAAAAAAACAGAAAAATAAAACAATGTTCTTCTTCATCTCTGAAGGACGAGGCCCATATGGAGTAGGAGGGAGGTTGAGGTGGTGGTGGATGTGGCGGTGACATAGGCGTGCGCACAGGGTGTGCTGGGTGTGCCTGGGCACACCCTAATCACCTAGGGCACATAGCATTGCCAGTGAGGAGATGGGAAAGATCTCCCTGGGACCTGCTCTGCTCTATTTCTCCTTGCCTACAGGTACATGGCCCCGATACATTACTCTCCCTGCTGGCAAACACATGCATGTGTATTTCAACTTTGGGGTGCACACCTTAATGCAATAGGCTGCGCACACCTATGGGCGGTGTAGGTGGAAGCGGCGGTGGAGGAGGACCAGGGCCGGATTAACAGCATCATGGGCTTGGTGCTGAGGATTTTGAAGGGCCTTAAGGGCCGTGCCTTGCCATGCACCCAGAGGAGGAAGGGTGCAGCCATGCATGCCTAATTCAACATGGGATGCTGTCTCTGAAGCCCATAAACACATCCATGCATCGCCAACTGTCCCTCCTTGTCCGGCCTTCACGCTGTGTGGGGAGGTTCTGAGGGTGCTGCCTGGGGAAGCGAGCATAGAAGCCAGACTTCTGTGTTTACAAGTGACAGAAGAGCGGTAACAGTGAATATGGCCAACCCGGGGCCTATATAAAAGGTAGGGGCCTGGAGCTGCAGCTCCAATAGCCCCTACATTAATCTGGCCCTGAGGAGGAGGACGAGGTAGCCAACACTGCTTCTTTTCAAAAATTTTAAATGAGGGTACACCCCAAAAGAGTGAGAAAGAGCAAAAATGGAACAATGGGTGGGTAAGGTCGGTATCCATTGCTATTCTGCATAAGGTACGGAAAAGTCCCGTGGGATCCATGCCTGGTTCATTTTAATGAACGTGAGCTTGTCCACATTGTCTCTGGACAGGCGGCTGCGCTTGTCTGTTATAACGCCCCCAGCCGTGCTAAATACCCGTTCAGATAATACACTGGCTGCAGGGCACGCCAGCACCTCCAAGGCGTAAAGGGCAAGCTCAGGCCATGTGCCCAATTTAAAGACCCAGAAGTTGAAGGGGGCAGACCCGTCATTCACTACATGTAGGCGTGTGCACACATACTGCTCCACCATGTTGGTAAAATGCTGCCTCCTGCTAAGACGTTCCATCTGAGCTGCTGGTGCTGCTGTTTGTTGTGGCGTGCTGACAAAGCTTTTCCACATTTCGGCCATGCTAACCCTGCCTTCTGAGGTGCTGGCGGTGCCCTGGTTGCGTTGGCGACCTCCTCCTCCTCCTCCTCTGCCTTGTGCTTCCACTGTGGCCCCGCTGTCAGATGGGAATGCCAGCAGCATGGCGTCTACCAGCGTGCGCTTGTACTCGCGCATCTTGCGATCGCGCTCCAGTGAGTGAATTAAGGACGGTACGTTGTCCTTGTAACGGGGATCCAGCAGCGTGGCCACCCAGTAATCAGCACAAGTTAGAATGTGGGCAACTCGGCGGTCGTTGTGGAGACACTGCAGCATGTAATCGCTCATGTGTGCCAGGCTGCCCAGAGGCAACGAAAGGCTGTCCTCTGTGGGAGGTGTATCGTCCGTGTCCTCTGTATCCCCCCAGCCACGCACCAGTGATGGCCATGAGCTGGCCTGGGTGCCACCCTGCTGTGAACATGGTTCCATCTCCTCCTCCAGCTCCTCCTCCTCCTCATCCTCCTCATCCTCCAGAACTGTGCCCCTGCTGGACAATTGCGTCCCTGGCGTTTGCGTGTGCAGGAACCCACCCTCGGAGCCCCTTGCGAATGACTGCCCTGAAAGCCTTGGAAATGTTACCTCTTCATCCTCCTCCTCCTCCTCATCCTGTGCCACATCCTCTTCCATCATCGCCCGAATTGTTTTTTCAAGGAGGCATAGAAGTGGGATAGTTAAGCTGAGAACGGCGTCATTGCCACTGGCCATGTTGGTGGAGTACTCAAAACAGCGCAACAAGGCACACAGGTCTCGCATGGAGGCCCAGTTAAATTAAATAGCGGAATAGAAAATATGATCCAAAAAAAGTGTATGTATATCACACGTACACAACCACACTGGGCCCCAATTACTATTGTTTGTACCCCTAAAAGGCTAGATGAGGAGTAGGGGGAGTATGGAACAGGCAGCACCCTCAAACCTTCAGAAGTATGAGATGAACCCCAACAACTTGGAAAGGTGGATCTCTCTCACACGTACCAACACAGACTATCCCCCAATTTAACTGATCCCCAAAGGTTTTTGATTAAATAGCGGAATAGAAAATATGATCCAAAAAAAGTGTATGTATATCACACGTACACAACCACACTAGGCCCCAATTACTATTGTTTGTACCCCTAAAAGGCTAGATGAGGAGTAGGGGGGGTATGGAACAGGCAGCACCCTCAAACCTTCAGAAGTATGAGATGAACCCCAACAACTTGGAAAGGTGGATCTCTCTCACACGTACCAACACAGACTATCCCCCAATTTAACTGATCCCCAAAGGTTTTTGATTAAATAGCGGAATAGAAAATATGATCCAAAAAAAGTGTATGTATATCACATGTACACAACCACACTAGGCCCCAATTACTATTGTTTGTACCCCTAAAAGGCTAGGAGTAGGGGGAGTATGGAACAGGCAGCACCCTCAAACCTTCAGAAGTATGAGATGAACCCCAACAACTTGGAAAGGTGGATCTCTCTCACACGTACCAACACAGACTATCCCCCAATTTAACTGATCCCCAAAGGTTTTTGATTAAATAGCGGAATAGAAAATATGATCCAAAAAAAGTGTATGTATATCACACGTACACAACCACACTAGGCCCCAATTACTATTGTTTGTACCCCTAAAAGGCTAGGAGTAGGGGGAGTATGGAACAGGCAGCACCCTCAAACCTTCAGAAGTATGAGATGAACCCCAACAACTTGGAAAGGTGGATCTCTCTCACACGTACCAACACAGACTATCCCCCAATTTAACTGATCCCCAAAGGTTTTTGATTAAATAGCGGAATAGAAAATATGATCCAAAAAAAGTGTATGTATATCACACGTACACAACCACACTAGGCCCCAATTACTATTGTTTGTACCCCTAAAAGGCTAGATGAGGAGTAGGGGGAGTATGGAACAGGCAGCACCCTCAAATCTTCAGAAGTATGAGATTGTGTTCACTGTACCCCACAAAGATTGAGTTCACTGCACCCCACAATGATTGTGTTCACTGCACCCCACAAAGATTGTGTTCACTGCACCTCACAAAGATTGTGTTCACTGTACCCCCCAAAGATTGTGTTCACTGCACCCCACAAAGATTCTGTTCACTGTACCCCACAAAGATTGTGTTCACTGCACCCTAAAAGGATGTTGTTCACTGCACCCCACAAAGATTGTGTTCACTGCACCCTAAAAGGATGTTGTTCACTGCACCCCAAAAAGATTGTGTTCACTGTACCCCCCCAAAGATTGTGTTCACTGCACCCCACAAAGATTGTGTTCACTGCACCCCAAAAAGATTGTGTTCACTGTACCCCCCAAAGATTGTGTTCACTGCACCCCAAAAAGATTGTGTTCACTGTACCCCCCAAAGATTGTGTTCACTGCACCCCACAAAGATTCTGTTCACTGTACCCCACAAAGATTGTGTTCACTGCACCCCAAAAAGATTGTGTTCACTGTACCCCCCCAAAGATTGTGTTCACTGCACCCCACAAAGATTCTGTTCACTGCACCCCACAAAGGATTTTGTTCACTGCACCCCAAAAAGATTGTGTTCACTGCACCCCAAAAAGGATTTTGATCACTGCACCCCAAAAAGGATGTTGTTCACTGCACCCCAAAAATGATTTTGTTCACTCCACCCCAAAAAGATTGTGTTCACTGCACCCCACAAAGATTGTGTTCACTGCACCCCAAAAAGATTGTGTTCACTGTACCCCCCAAAGATTGTGTTCACTGCACCCCACAAAGATTCTGTTCACTGTACCCCACAAAGATTGTGTTCACTGCACCCCAAAAAGATTGTGTTCACTGCACCCCAAAAAGGATGTTGTTCACTGCACCCCAAAAAGGATGTTGTTCACTCCACCCCAAAAAGATTGTGTTCACTGCACCCCACAAAGATTGTGTTCACTGCACCCCAAAAAGATTGTGTTCACTGCACCCCAAAAATGATTTTGTTCACTGCACCCCAAAAAGGATGTTGTTCACTCCACCCCAAAAAGATTGTGTTCACTGCACCCCAAAAAGATTGTGTTCACTGCACCCCACAAAGGATTTTGTTCACTGCACCCCAAAAAGATTGTGTTCACTGCACCCCAAAAAGGATGTTGTTCACTGCACCCCAAAAAGGATTTTGTTCACTGCACCCCAAAAAGATTGTGTTCACTGCACCCCACAAAGGATTTTGTTCACTGCACCCCACAAAGATTGTGTTCACTGCACACCAAAAAGGATTGTGTTCACTGCACCCCAAAAAGATTTTGTTCACTGCACCCCAAAAAGATTGTGTTCACTGCAGCCCAAAAAGATTGTGTTCACTGCAGCCCAAAAAGATTGTGTTCACTGCAGCCCAAAAAGATTGTGTTCACTGCAGCCCAAAAAGATTGTGTTCACTGCAGCTCACACACAGAAAAATGGATGTGGATCACTGACACCTGCCTATCTCCAATCCCACACCACACAGCAATATCGATTGTAGTTTGTAGAACACAGTTTCCCTAAAATTCAGCAGACTCTGTCCCTAACAGGATTGAGAAGAGATCGTAGATCAGGATTGAGTGCAGATTCACCCCACCCCCCACACAGCAATATCGATTGTAGTTTGTAGAAGACACTGACCCTATAATTCAGCAGACTCTATCCCTAAAATGCCTACAACTCGCCCTGCCTAAACACTCCGACCTGTCCCTCAATTCTATCCGGACACAAATGGTTTTTTCCTGCCTATCTTTCCCTAATCAGCAGCCAGCACGTTGATGTGTGCTCTGTCCCTGATATAAGCAGCATAATGACGCCGCTGCGGCTGCCTCGAACTTATAAAGACTTGGTCACATGCTTCAGACGGCCAATCACAGCTACTAAGACATTTGCAGGCATGGCTGGGATGGCTTAAGGCACACCAGTTAAACGATTGTTGATTGGCTGTTGAAAGCCCGCCATGAAAAGAGCGCCAAAGCATGCAAAACCCGGAAATAAAACGACCGAACACGGATTTTTACCCGAACATACAGTAAAGTGTCCGTGTCCGTGTTCGGGTACAAAAAATCCAATTATTCGGTACGAACACGAATAATACAGTCCGTGTTCGCTCAACACTAATCATGAGCAGTTCCTTTCCTTCTCCATACTCTTCTCTTCCCATCACTCTGGTACAAGTTGATCTTGGTCTCATCTGTCCATAGGATGTTGTTCCAGAACTGTGAAGGGTTTTTTTAGATGTTGTTTGGCAAACTCTAATCTGGCCTTCCTGTTTTTGAGGCTCACCAATGGTTTACATCCTGTGGTGAACCCTCTGTATTCAGTCTGGTGAAGTCTTCTCTTGATTGTTGACTTTGACACACATACACCTACCTCCTGGAGAGTGTTCTTGATCAGGCCAACTGTTGTGAAGGGTGTTTTCTTCACCAGGGAAAGAATTCTTAGGTCATCCACCACAGTTGTTTTCCGTGGTCTTCCGGGTCTTTTGGTGTTGCTGAGGGAATAACACACACCTGGCCATGGAACAGCTGAGCAGCTAATTGTCCCTTTTCACCTGATTTGGATGTAAATACCCTCAAATTAAAGCTGAAAGTCTGCAAATAAAGCACATCTTATTTGTTTCATTTCAAATCCATTATAGTGTCAAAAAATATTAGAATTGTGTCGATGTCCCAATATTTATGGACCTGACTGTATATTTTATTCTTTCAGATGTGTTACATTTTGTTTGTAGTGTTATAATTCTGGAGATGATACCACATTAAGTGATGGCAAAACAATCAATTCTAAGAAGAAGACAACTTGTCAATATTTTTAACTTTCATAATCAATGTGTCAGAACGTCTTATGTTACTTTTCATTACACTACAATTATAACGAAGAAAAAAAACAAAAACAATAATAAGGTTGAAAACAAAGTGCAGCAATGCCAATACAAATGGGCATTGCATTGAAGACAGCTAATTATACTGCTTACAATTTTCTAGTTTAAAAGTGTTTTGACATAAAACAGACTATTCAATCCCCATCATACTGTTAGTGACATTTTTGAAATCCTAATGGCATCTCATACCAATAGACAAGAAGATAATAAAAGCCAGCCATGAACAAACAAAGGAAACTTCAGACAAACAGATGTGAGTATGAAAGGTGAGAGCAACCGAACAATTTTCCGAATATTATTAGTGAACAGAAAAGGGAGGGCGAAGCAATTAATGTTTTTATTTCAAATGGCTTACCATATGAATATACTGCGGGAGTTTGCTTTCTCTTTGTGCTTATGTAAATGACTGCCATATGTCATATATTGTACCTGAAGAATAATTAGTTATTTAAGATCTTTTTGTCCTCCATTGGATCACTCACAGGGATGCCAGCTGTGCATCAGAAAATATTATTCGATATTACATAATGCTCATTTCAAATATTTTAAAGTTTTGAATAATGCTTAAGGTTTCTACATAGTTGCCTGTAAATGTAAACAAACCTTTTTTTTTTTCAATTTAAAGTCCAACTTTTGGATATTAGCAAACCCTTCCTTCTATTCTTCCCTCTCAATCATGGAAAATAAAAAAAAAAACTATCCAAATGCCCACTTTATTTAATTGAATCCATGGTCACATGACAATCCTTCTCTCTTCCTCTGCTTACTTCCTAAAATCATTCTTCGGGTATCCACATCACTGTTTGCATGATGAGGATATCTCCTATTGGTGGAGGTGACACTTGCACCTGCTGGGTCTTTTCTCATGCTAATAAAATCAATTAAGCTGTTCTTGAAATGCTGTGGGGAGGTTCAGTGTACATTGCATTGCAATCTATTTTTTTTTTCTTTAAGAATAAAGTTTATTTAATTTTTTAAACATAAAAGAACATACAAAGTGGGAGAAGGCAAAACATATTCAGACAATACAGTAAGATATGGCACCATGACATCAGCAAAAATAAAGCAACAGTTTCAATTAGCATCTAGTGTCCAACATGAATTACGGTATCTCACAAAAGTGAGTACACCCCTCAGATTTTTGTAAATATTTTATTATTATATATTTTCATGTGACAACACTGAAGAAGTGACACTTTGCCACAATGTAAAGCAGAGAGTGTACAGCTTGTATAACAGTGTAAATTTGCTCTGCCCTCAAAGAAACTCAACACACAGCCATTAATGTCTAAACCACTGGCAACAAAAGTGACTACACCCACAAATAAAAATGTCCAAATTTGGCCCAGTTAGCCATTTTCCCTCCCCGGTGTCATGTGACTCGTTAGTGTTACAAGGTCCCAGATGTGAATGGGGAGCAGGTGTGTTAAATTTGGTGTTATCGCTCTCACTCTCTCATACTCGTCACTGGAAGTTCAACATGGCACCTCATGACAAAGAACTCTCTAAAGATCTGAAAAAAAGAATTGTTTCTCTACATAAAGGTGGCCTAGGCAATAAGAAGATTGCTAACACCCTGACACTGGGCTGCAGCACGGTGGTCAAGACCATACAGCGGTTTAACAGGACAGCTTCCACTCAGAACAGGCCTCGCCAAAGCCGACCAAAGAAGTTGAGTGCACATGCACAGTGACATATCCAGAGGTTGTCTTTGGGAAATAGACATTTGAGTGCTGCAAGCATTGCTGCAGGGGTCGAAGGGGTGGGGGGGGGGGGGTGGTCAGCCTGTCACTGCTCAGACCATACGCGGCACGCTGCATCAAATTGGTCTGCATGGCTGTCGTCCCAGAAGGAAGCCTCTTCTAAAGATGATGCACAAGAAAGCCCGCAAACAGTTTGCTGAAGACAAGAAGACTAAGGACATGAATTACTGGAAATATGTCCTGTGGTCTGATGAGACCAAGATAAACGTATTTGGTTCAGATGGTGTCAAGCGGGTGTGGTGGCAACCAGGTGAGGAGTACAAAGACAAGTGTGTCTTGCCTACAGTCAAGCATGGTGGTGGGGGTGTCATGGTCTGGGGCTGCATGAGTGCTGCCAACACTGGGGAACTACAGTTCATTGAGGGAAACATGAATGCCAACATGTACTGTGACATACTGAAGCAGAGCAGTATTCCAGCATGAAAACAACCCCAAATAAACCTCCAAGAGGACCACTGACTTACTAAAGAAACTGAGGGTAAAGGTGATGGACTGGCCAAGAAAGTCTCCAGACTTAAACCCTATTGAGCATCTGTGGGGCATCCTCAAACGTAAGGTGGAGAAGCCCAAGGTCTCTAACATCCACCAGCTCCATGATGTCGTCATGGACTGGAAGAGAACTCCAGTGGTAACCTGTGAAGCTCTGGTGAACTCCATGCTCAGGAGGGTTAAGGCAGTGCTGGAAAATAATGGTGGCCACACAAAATATTGACACTTTGGGCCCAATCTGGACATTTTAACTTAGGGGTGTACTTACTTTTGTTGCCAGCGGTTTAGACAGTAATGGCTGTGTGTTGAGTTATTTTGAGGGGACAGAAAATTTACACTGTTATACAAGCTGTACACTCACTACTTTACATTGTTGCAAAGTGTCATTTTTTCTGTGTTGTCACATGAAAAGATATAATAAAATATTTACAAAAATATGAGGGGTGTACTCACTTTTGTGAGATACTGTACATCTTTAAACCATCAGCAGTAAAAGATCCTTATAATGGCAGATATGACTCGTGCCTTTCTAATAGTAAGACCACAAGGTGTATGTCAACTGTAACTCACCAGATATCATAATAGCAAAAAAAAAAGAAAGGAAGAATGAAAATGAAAATAAAATGCTAAATGTTGGACCACACTTCCTGAGAATTTACTACAAGAACAAACTGTAAAAGTTAAAGCAACGTCTGAAGACTATCAGAGTTGGAAAAGTCAATTCATGCACTCCAGGTTACCATAAATTTGGAATGGCATTCTACTTTCCATTTTTTATCTATTTAAGCATTTTGAGGTTAATGCCTGAAGCCAAATAGACAGTGACTTCTTGGCTAACAGTAGCCAACATGTGACTGAATCTGGCTGCTCCTCACATTTGATGAAGAAAATAAAAAAATTTTGGTGTTTGCTTTTTAAGCATGACATCAGAAACATGCAGAATACACTTTTGGGGGAACTGGAGTAAGGAGTTAAATGAAGCCACATATTCTTTTTCTTTTCTTTGTTGAGGAGATTTACTTTCTTGAAGTTCAGGCTGTGTGTTCCTCCTGACTGTTCATCAGGTGCACACATGGAACTAGCAGAATCCTCTACGGAACCAACATTTTCAAATAAAAGGAACCAAAAGCATTGTAATTGGTGTAGCTCTTTTCTACAATCTTTTTTTCGTCCTCCTTGATGTAAAAGTACATGGGTTTTATTCTCCTTCAATTTACCCAAATTAAACTTCTTTAGAACTCTCAGGAAAACTTGACATCCAATTGTCACAGCATGAGTTTATGATCCCTTTTTATTGTCTTGTTTGATCATGAATTCCAGTGCAGACCTTAAAGTGAAACTAAAGTCTCCTTTTTTTTTTTTTTTAACAAACAGAGGTACTTTATATGTAGGTAAGCAAAACAGTATAACTGAATACAAACCTAAATCCAGTACAGTGTTAGATGAAGGAATATATGTAAATAAGATAGTAATGTCAGGCGAGGAAAATCATGATGAAACCAGTACACAGCAGAAAATAAACCAGTATGATAAACAGGGATACGCCACACACCACATCACAGAGGGGAGGGGCCACCTTAATTGAAATAAAGAAAAGGTATTTCATTATCCAAAAAACCCTTAAAAAAAAAAGGAATTTGGGGGAGGAAGGGGGTGAAGGAGAAAGAAAAAGAAAGGTAAGCTTGAGGGGGGAGGATAAGGAACAAAACATTTAAGGATAGCAGGAAGGGAGAAGGGAGTGGTAAAGGGAAGTTGGCGTACCTGTCAATACTAGGGACCGGGCAGCTTACATTCATCAGAATGGAAACCTCTCACTTCAGGGTCCAAGGGGACCATACTTTTTCAAATTTCCAGAGGCACCCCCTATTTAAGTAAGTAAATTTATATAGGGGGAAAGCCGCATTTACCATAGCCTCCCAGGAGGTCACATCAGGTTGGACCGAAGAAGACCATTTCATCAGAATTTCTTTTTTGGCATAATAAAGAAGATAGGATATGAAAAGCTTAGAATGGTGAGACGGTTTCTCATTGTTTGGAATCCCCAAAAGGGCTAGTGAGGGAGTGGGCATTAAGGTTAGATGTAACCTAAGATTTATTTAATCAAAAATGGCCTTCCAATAGGACACAATATAAGAGCACTTCCAAAACATATGAAGGTATAAAAACTAAATTGTTAAAACCCGCGCTAAGTGAACGTATATAAATAGATAAATAAAAGTAGAAAATAAATGTGTGTGTCCTGAAGCTGCTACTCACTATGGTAAAAACCAAGAATTAATAAAATCAATCAAAAAGCAGCGCTACCAGGTAAAACATTTTTTTGTTTGTTAGTGAATATTATTAAATAAATCCGTGCATAGTATGAGCAATAAATATAAAATTCATACATAATAAAGTGCATAGTGATCAAAAAATACAAAATTCTTATGAGATAAAGTGCATATAATAAAGTGCAATCATATGGTGACCATAGTGCAAACTGATACAATAATGCAAAAAATATATATTTTTTGAATTAAGGTGCAGTCCAAAATGAATAGTTCCCTTGACTGGGGTGCTGGAAAGGTGCCCAAAATAATCCACAAAGTGCCAAAGTGCTCTCAGGGAAGAAACCCCCTATGGGGATGCACTCACCAGATCTAGGATAAAGACAAGCCTTTAACTGGGGCAATATCCCCTGGACGGATGGATGGAACCAGCACAGCCTCCAAAATATCTCTGTATTAGCTCCTCTCCGCTTCCTGGCTGATGGTGTCCTGTTCTGGAGGTTGATGTGGAGCTCCTCTGATGAGTCTTCTATGGTTGGGTGATTTCTGACTCTTCCTAGCACGGTGACTGGACATGAAGGGGGAAATCTCTCCCAACTCTCGGCTTCTCTTCCTCCTGCTCACAAGTGTCCACACTCAGGGGAAAGTTCCCCTTAAAGTGTCATTCCACCTTGTGGGAGGACCTAGGCCTGCAATGTGCAGACTGTAGACATGAAGCTGATTCTGCTCTGACCTGTGTGAGGATCTTCTCTGTCTCTCCTCCGTGTCCCCGATGGAAGATGGAGGCTTCTTGTCCTGGCTGAGAGGTGTGAGGGCCGTTCTGTGTCTGCACTGATTTTATTTTATTTTATATGAAGGTATAAGCCCGGTTGGAGTTTTCAACGTGGACTGAGAGGATCTCGCTCAGAGAAAATTCTATGAAGCTGTGAGGAGGTATAATACACCCGATGAAGAAATTTACCTTGAATAAGTTTATCCCTAGAGGAAATTACAAGCTTGGAGCCCTGTTCCAGACAGTTCTCCCAGACCTCCCTATCCATCTTGGGTGAATCAACACAAAGGAGAGCACTATAGAGGTTCGAGAGAGGCTTGTCTAGGTATCCAGGGGCCAATAATTCCTCGATGAGATCAACTTTAAGGGTAGGAGACTGAGGGTACTGAGTCCTAACAGCATGGCATAGCTAAAAGTACCGGAAAACCATCCAACCCCGCAAACAAAACCTCTGAGACATTTGAGAAAAAGTTAACAGGATACCAGTAGGCATTATGTCCCCAAGGGTTTTAACCCCATATTGCGCCCACAGCTGAGGGTCTGGAATAGTGTGAAGGTGAGGGAGCACAGAGTTACCCCAAAGAGGGTGAGCAGGTGACAGTTGACCAAGACTAAGGAACTTGTTGCAGCCCTCCAGACTCTCCAGGTGGTACGTGTTGGTCCTGGAATGACAGAGGAAGTACGTTTCCCCCCGGTATATTAGGTTACGGAGATCCATTAGGGAACCCAGAATTGCCGCCTCCAGGCATATAGCTGCATTTGATCTCCATTCCAAATAAGGGAACCCCCACAGCTATTTCGTTGAAAAAGGAAATAGGAACAAATAATGGACAATTTCTAAATACATAGTTAAAACATGGAAGGATCATCATCTTGATCAAGTTTACTCTGCCTATCAACTTCAGTGGGAGTCCAGACCATGATGAGCATCTCATTTTAAGAGGAGAGCATCATCTGCATATAAAGACAACTTCTCCTCTAGTTGTGCTACCTGCAAGCCTCCAGCCTCAGAGGAATCCCTGAGTAAAATGGCCAGGGGTTACAAAGCCAGGGCAAACAAGGAAGGAGACAAGGGGCATCCTTGCCGCATGCCTCTGTGAACAGGAAATGCCTCAGGACAGCCAGTCATTAGTACAGACCCGTGCCCTGGGAGCCCTACAGAGCAGCTGGAGCTAATGAAGGTACTTAGGGCCAAATCCATACCGCCTCAAGCCCTCCCATAAATATACCCACTTTACTGAGTCAAACCCCTTCTCAGCGTCTAGTGAGACAATAACCCTGGTGCCCGAGTTGTCATGTGGTATTGAAAGATTTTAAAAAAGACATCTTTAGGTTAATGGCTGTCCTCTTACCCAGCATGAACCCTGTCTGATCAACATGGACCAGGTTTATAATGATGGTAGAAAGACAGTAGGCCAAAACCTTCGCCAAGATCTTTGCATCAACATTTAGAAGTGGGATTGACTATATGAGGCACAATCCTGGGGGTCCTTTCAGGGTTTGGGGATCAACACAATGACTGCCTCCTCCAAAGATTCGGGGAGTGTGACAAGAAAAGATAAATTGGAAAACAGGGCTGCGAGCTTGGGAGCTATTACTTCTATGAAATTAGAGTAAAATTCAGTGGGGAGACTGTCAGATCCCAGAGCCTTACCTGCCTGCAAACGCCCAATAGCTCTGGATCTCCTCCAAAGATATATCAGCATCCAAGCACTCTCTATCTGCCATGGCCAATGTTGGAAAGGTTACAAAGTCTAAAAAGGTAGCTAGTTTCATCTGAGAGTATGTTCCTTTAGACATGTATAGATCACTAAAGAACTGCATAAAACGATTACTCTTCTTTCCATGTCCAGGAGCTGCTCCGAATGAACAGTGTCTCATTGGGACAAAGACTAGCCGACAGCAGAGTGTATAAGTGCCCAGAAGTAGGATGGTCTCAGATTTAGCCAGCAGTGCTCCAAGATGTGCAGCTGTTCAGGTGGCCATCTTGGACACGCCCCCTGCTTTTTTTTTCTTCAGTTAAAAGTAAAAAACATGTCATACTTACCTGCTCTGTGCAGTGGTTTTGCCCCGGTCCTCCTCTTCTCAGGTCCCTCCCTAGATTGCCTTTACAGCAAGCAGCTTGCCACGGAGGGACCAGAGCCAAACCATGGCCTGGCCCTGTCCCCTTTCTCTCCTCATTGGCTGAGTGACTTTGACTGACAGCAGCTGGAGCCAATGGCACGCTGCTGTCTCAGCCAATGAGGAGAGGAGTAACAGGCATCCGAGACACTCCTGCAACATCGCTGAACCTAGATGGACTCCAGGTAAGTATTAGAGGGGATAAGGGGGGCTGCTGCACACAAAAGTCTTTCTATCCTAATGCATAGAATGCATTAAGATAAAAAAAGACATTCTGCCTTTACAACCATTTTAAAGTAGAACTTCTACCCCCCCCCCCCCTTACCTTTTTGCAGGGTTATCTTCAAAGCATATACTCACACACCCAGCAAATTCAATGTTGTCATGCAGTGATCCAGCCCACTGCTTGCCTCCTTTAATTACTCATTAGGAGCCGGCTGTCTTTTCCAGGTCCTTACAGCCTTACAGAAACACCACTGAGCATGCACAGTGTGTTCTTTATAGCCATAAAGACTCTTAGGATATGTGACATTGGTATTACAGGATGCTTCCAGCAGCTGAGTCTATGCCATTCTCACCAAGGAGAGAAAATATAGAAACACCAACTGAGCACTGCAAAATGGGTATTAAAAAAATAATAATTTCCAGTTATGGGAAATAAGGTAAGAATAAACTAAAATATGCAAAGATAAAAAAGGGAGTGAATGTCTGCTTAAAGGATTGTGCTTCGGATCTGGTATCACCACCCATTGAGACACTAAAGCCCAATAAGCATGCTGCAAGTAAAGTCTGAAAAGTCAAGGATGCTTTCATTCTGCATGCTTTTTCCAGGTCAATAATTACATTCACTGGTCTCTGAGCCTTGATGAGAATGACAGAACCAGGCCTCTACATTTGAAACAAGTGTCAGGTCGCATATCTGTACCCTCACAGAATCCCTATAAGGAAAACCTATATGTAGCATCCTCCTAGGTAGGTGCTAGAAGAGAGTATAATTTTTGGGTTTTTCTGCTTAACAGAGAGATTGCCAGGTAAATGTAGATTGCTCTCTGCCTGCCAGAGAGCCTGATTCATTGGTAGGGTCTGCTCATGGTGCTCAGGTGCAGCTCAGCTTGTCTCAAATGTTTCACACTGGTCCTATAGGGAAGCATATTGGACAGTGGGAGGAAACCTGACAAGTGAGGGCACAGGCATTGTTGCAGTCCTGGTGATTGGCAGAGGAAAGTGCCTCACCTCGTTGCATGCTGGGTGACTGTATAAATGCCAAGGGCACATGTGCTCGGGGTCTTAGGCTGGAGAGTGGGGTCCCGGGGGGGGGGGTGTTCCTCCTCTGTAGAAGCTGCCATGTGGCCTCGGGTAGTGGACCTGAGAGCCTGAAAGTCAGATAGTAGCTGAACCCAGATGTCCTGCAGAGCAGACTGGAAGGGAAACACTGGAAAGGATCTGATTCTGCCTACATTGAGTAGAGATCTGTGTCACGGGGCCTGTCATGTGAGGGCCATGTCATTATTGGAAGAGTCAGTGAACGGGTGTCAGTCAAGGGGATGCTAGAGAGTGTCCTGAAGATAAAGTAGTAGCATCAAGTCTGCTGCTATAGAGAGAGCAAGAAGACTTCATTCTTCCATACAAGTGGCAGTATTGTTAAAGCAGTGTCTCTGCTTCCACAAATAATCTGTTGAGGCTAAGTGAGATTTGTCCTCATCTACTGTAAATAGTTCAGTATCCCACTATTCCCTTCTCCCTTCCAAGTTCCACAATAAATACAAAACCAAATAAACTGGACTGTTTATTGAGTAACAGGGAAACAGGAGTAAGGAGGGATGTGTGAAAAATCCCCTAGTGACTGTCTGCAAGGTAAGCAGAAGGAGACCCAAGAAGTCATCACACAGCAAGCCGTACGGGGACAGTGCTAAATGAAGATAAAATATGAAAAAACAACGTTATCTGTTGATAGTCACAATCTGAGGCAGATCACTAGTTGATAATTTTAGGGTGCTTCTACTGCCTCTTGGAGCCGTGAATACTTTACAAGCATCTTCCAAATTTTCACTAGACACTGCAACCCACAATGCAGCGCAGGAATCTGGACAGCCAATTGGGAGATTCCTGTATTAATTAGATGAGGCTTTGGGGGCATGCACTCAACTTTATGAAAGGCCTCAAATTAGTTAATAGAAAGTTATTGGTTTTATTCGCTTATACAGCACTACCGCTTTTTCCACAGCATTTTACAGAGAACACTGGTTCACATAAATTTCCTTTCAGAGGAAACTTACAATGACCCGGTTGCTTAACTACCTATAAATAAAAATTCAAACCCCAGCCTGAAAGAACATTTTAAAATGTAATCTTCCTATGTTGGTCTAATAAGGGCAGAAACCCATACAGAAGGACTATAAATATTAAAATTTTCATACAGAGGGTGTTTTGGTGGGAACTGCATTCAGAACAGTTAACCAAGGCAAGAGCGGTAGCTGTTAGATTAAATTATTTTTATTCATTTTAAATAATTTACAAATAAATACATCACAACAGACATTTCAAAAGGAACAATTAAACCACATACACACTACACAAGTAATAAGAGCATAACAAACATATAAAATATAATATAGACACTGACAGGTATTTTCCTAAAATCCTTTACATTTATTATAGCAACCTTAACCATTCCCTAATACGGAGGATAGAGACCACAGGAAAGACATCATCTCCCCAAATCTGAGTGTATATGATTTAACCAATCTTAACCAATAAAAATCTAGTGGTTACCAGGTCCTTACATCTACACCTCGATTCTCTCATCCTTACCCCTTTCCAACTTTTCCCTCTTCCACCTCCATCATCTCCCGCCCGCCCCAACCTTATGTGTTTTAACGTGAATTAAAGAAAGAAAAAGAGAAATCCAATAGTGATATTGGGTAAGGAAAAAAACAGAGAATAACTTTTGTCCTTCTCCATCATCCCTCCCTTATCTATCCCCTTTCCCATCCCTTACTTTAAATTCACACCTCTCCATCCCACACACACTTCCCCCTCTACCTAAAACCCATTCAGGCCCATAATAGGCATTCTATTAACAGTGAATAAATAAACTTCCATTCCATATTATTTTGAATTCTTCCATAAAAGCTGTAGCTTTTATGCTTTCTATAGATCAGGACCAGATCTAGCCTGTCAGATCTATGGGTACAGTAAAAAAAAGTTGTGGGGGGAGGCTACATGCACTGTGGTGAATGGTAGGTGTGGCAAGATTGTACACAACAGTGGGACTGGCCTAAAGGGGATGATTAAACAGAACCTGTGTCTATTCCCTGTATACACTGCTCACATATGTCACAGTCCTTGTACACACAAAATACTATTACTTACTGAGCCTCAAGTGAAAGCCTCACAGACAAACCTAGACCTCAGGACAAAGAATCATTAAAAAAAAAAAAAAAATTTAAACTCTCTGAACAAAATATGACTGGTTGATGAAAACAACATGCTCTATTTTCTTCCTGAAAGTGACAAATCTAAGTATCCCCAGCAGTGACCAGTACAGATTTCAGTGTCTCCAGCAATGCCCCATACATCTCAGAGTCCCCAGCAGTGACCAATACAGATCTCAGTGTCCCCAGCAGTGACCAGTACAGATTTCAGTGTCTCCAGCAATGCCCCATACATCTCAGAGTCCCCAGCAGTGACCAATACAGATCTCAGTGTCCCCAGCAGTGACCTGTACAGATTCCAGTGTCCACAGCAGTGATCAGTGCAGATCTCAGTGTTCCCAGCAGTGACTCACTGTAACGATGCATCCAGGTTTCCAAGTTCCGACCTGTGTATATAGACTGCCAGGGCAGTGGGCACCACCTTGTCTTGCCACTCACCTCTAACAGTGTATTAAGTTTAAAGAATGCTTCCTTCATTGCAGGTGGGACTTAACCCTACAGCTGAAGAGGAAGTCAGGAGGAACCTGGTTCCTCTATGATTTCCTAGGTCACTGGTGAAGCGATCTTGTTGAATGCTGGTAGCCATCTTAGGTCAGGCAGAGCCTATTTATGGCCCTGGCTCCTGGCATTGGGGCATTCTATGCAAGGGGGAGGTGTAAGGAAAGGTACCTCGTCTGTTAGGGACAGTGCTTGCAGCATGGTAAGGTTTCTGACGAGCAGCGAAAGCGTAGGGTCTCCTCTCTTCTGGACATCTTCCCAATTGGGCATGAGATGGCCAGGCTGCACTCTGCCCCTCCCTACAGATGCTGTCACTCTGGCTGAAACCCGCTCTGTTCATGTTGCTCTAACCGTGAGCCCACTGGGTTGGGCAGTCTTCCCACCGAGATTGTTGTGAACTTTTGCTGCATTGCTTCAATACAAATTTATTATTACCAATGTATTATTGCCACCGCACAACTGCACCCCACTTACACACTTCCTGGCAGAGCTGGCCTTGTTCTGAACATTGCACTGACAGTGGCTGCTGTGCTTCAGCTGTCTGTGCCAGGTTGGACTGGTCTTCAGTGCTTCATTATAGGGTTGGCCCTGCTGATTGCCACCCATCCTAGGGGGGAAAGACCATACTAAAATCTGGGGGTGCAGCTCACCCTAACACCTCCTTACATCTAGCCCAGCCCTAGATACTTCTGAAATGAACCATTTATACCCATCATAAATATTACAAGCATTTCCAAAGATAAATATATTTGTCTTGTTACGCTTTATAATTAAATGTGTTTGACTTTATTGATTTTGCACCAATTTAATATATCATTGGACAGTAAAAGGAGCAATGGACATTAAATGGATCATTGGATGTCCATATGAAATTGCACACCTAAGCAACTATTATTACCCTATTGAGAATGCTGAACAATATAAAATGATTGTGTTGGTGTTACTTTTTTATTTTGTTTCATGTAGCCATTAGGGTAGAACAGTTCTGATTACGTGTCCAGAATATAAAAGCACATCTTTTCATCTATTCTGCTCTCAGCTCTCTGTACTAAGGGCATTGAGTATGCATTCTCTAAGGCATTGAAATTTTAAGTATTTTAAAGTCAGAGTATTCTAGAGGAACGGTCATTGTATAGCAATTATTCTCCAAAACTCAAGGCAGCTCATCAATTCTTTTAAATGTGATTTAGGTAGGGTCTTGAATGAAATTTGGACCAATATATCAGGACATGATTTGCTCTGTCAGAGCTGCAGAGTTTAGTGATTTCAGAGCATGGAACGAGAGAAATAGGGGTACTTTCGTTCCTGACCCCTAGACAGTGGCATCTTAAGAGCATTATAGGCCCCAGGGCAATGCAGTGCACTGGGGCTCCGCCTACACAATCACCCACAAGAATAAAAATGCAAATCATTGATAAGGCAATATTTATGGGTACAGCAGTGCCAGGCTAGTGACAGCTTCCAAGTTGGGGGGCTGGGTCCGCTGAACACACATAAAGACGGGAGTCAGACTCGATTGTCCTGTGTGTGCCTGTTTCCGTGGAGGGGGACAGGCATTCCTGCAGTTGCGGGCTCCCCCTCCATGGCCCAAGTGGCCTGACAGCAGCGCAGGGCCGATGGGCACTTGCCATCTGCTAAGTTCAGCGGTGGAATGCATACAGTAATCAGGACTAATGCTTGACTGGGGCTAGGTCGCTAAGATGGCCCTGCCCCTAGATGATCCTTGTGTTTTAGTGCTTAGTGAGACCCTGACCTTAGACAAGTATGCACCCTTTAAATTTGAAAACTTTAAATTTGAAACAAACAAATTTAGAAGCTGAAATACAGTATAACGTATATTAAGGTGAAAAAGTAATTATAATCAGAAGATTTATTGAGGCGTTGTCTTTTGCATGTAATTTTAAATCTTCCTCTCACTTCCTGTAACACCAAAAAAAGAAAAGGTGCCACCCGGGCAGGAAAACACAGGCAGCACCTCAATAAAGGTTCTAACCCCTTCCCATTTACTGAAATAGAGTTTTTTATACTTCTGCATGCCCATAGAGGAGATGTCCCATTACTTCTTGTTAGTGACAGGGTATCATTAGGAGAGTAAGTGAGGAAATCTCCCTGATGCAGGCACATATGGGAATAAAAACCTGACAGGGGTTTTACCCCTTCTCCACTCTATTTCTAATAAATGCAGGGAAGGTAGGAGAGGCACATACCTGTATATCTCTTTATTGCAGGGACCTGTTTGATTTTTTTAGTTCTCGTTTACACCATTTTAGCATGCATGCTGGTATGAGTCGAGTAGGGAAGGTGTGATGCATCATTTCAACACATCACACTGTTTATATATTTATTTATTATTTATTTATTTTACTTAATGGAAAGTATCAAAATGATACTTGATTTAACACTTTGCACTGACGAGAATTGAGGTGAACTGCGATGCGTAAAAATGCATTAATTTCACACAGCACACATCACTGCATGTGTATGAGTGAACAAGGAACATAGAAAACTATTGTTTTTCATGTGCCCTTGCATTAATTCACACTATATTACCAAAAGTATTGGGACACCTGCCTTTACACGCACATGAACTTTAATAGCATCCCAGTGTTAGTCTGTAGGGTTCAATATTGAGTTAGCCCACCCTTTGCAGCTATAACAGCTTCAACTCTTCTTGGAAGGCTGTCCACAAGGTTTAGGAGTGTGTCTATGGGAATGTTTGACCATTCTTCCAGAAGCCCATTTGTGAGGTCAGACAATGATGTTAATAGAGAAGGCCTGGCTCGCAGTCTGTGTCCTAATGGCTGTGGTTCCAAGCGTTCGGTACCTATACCATATCCCACAATGCTTTGCATGTAGCCTTTATTGTTTGTTACTACTAGCCACTGATTGGTCAGAGAATTGTTGCAATCCCACCCACTTACTACTTTAGTGGAAAAGCAAACTGAGCCGAGTAGAGCCTATACAGTGCCGAAAGGTGCCGACTCGTCCCACGCAGTGGAAAAGCAAACCGAGCTGAGCAGGGCCAAGCAGTGCCGAGTGGAGCCGAGCCAGTACTTGCAGTGGAAAAGTGCCATAATTCATTCCAAAGGTGTTCTATCAGGTGTAGGCCAGTCAAGTTCCTCCACCCCAAACTCACTCATCCATTTCTTTATGGACCTTTGGTAATTTGTTTGACCCCTTATTGCTTGTATGCATGCCTGACAACGTTACACATAGTTAGGCACACATTAAACCCCTTGATTGCCTTAGATGTTAACCCCTTCTCAGCCAGTGTCATTAGTGCAGTGACAGTGTAAAGTATTATCACTAATCACTGTATTATTGTCAATGGTTATGTCAGTGGCAGTCCCCCCCCCCCCCGTGTCAGTTAGTGTCAGATTGTCTGCCGCAGTCCCATTATAAGTTGCTGATCACTGCCAATATTAGTAAAAAAAAAAAACAATTCCAGTAAATATAACATAGTTTGTAGGTGCTATAACGTTTACGCAAACCAATCAATATACACTTATATTATCAAAAAGTATTATCAAAAGGTATGTAGCAGAATACATTTTGGCCAAAGTGTATGAAGAAATTTCATTTTTTCCCTTTTTTTTATTGGATATTTTTTTATAGCAGAAGGTAAAAATGTTATTTTTTCTAAATTTGTGGTCTTTTTTTGTTGATATTGGCAAAAATTTAAAAAACCCAGTGGTGATCAATTACCATCCAAAGAAAGCTCTGTTTGTGTGAAAAAAATATACTGTATATGCAACTACCAGTTAAAACAGCACAGTGCTGAATAGCAAAAATGGGAAGGTCATGAAGGGGGTAAAATATTCTGGAGCTCAAGTGGATAGTGTGCATAAAGCAGTACATATGATCACAACTAACATGCACTGTTTATTACAAACAAATAGAGGAAAGGCAGTGGCAAAACTTGAGGGGTCCCATTGGTTGCAGTGGTGACCCCGCCCATGCTCCAGGAGGACCATGCAGCCTCCCTGTCACATAAGAATACTTAAGTCCCATCTTTCAGATAGTTGTCCCATGATGGCCATGTCCCGATATCACCGGACCTGGCTACGCTAGCTCAGGAACTTTGCTGTCACTGCTCTTTCACTTTAATTTTTTCAATCATCTGTGGGCTGCTGCAGCATTACTCCTCTACTACTCAGCCCGGACCATGAGGGTAGTAGCCAAATCATTTAGCTCCACCCCACCTGGAAGCAACAGGGGAAAGTAGCATGCAAGTGTGTGGAAGAGGCATCAGAGGCTGGAACCATTGGAACTGGTGTGTGTTTTTCAGTGCTGGAACAGCTTTTCAGGAGGGTGTGCAGTGGTGGAACAGGTGCTCAGGAGGGGTGCAGGGGTGAAAGAGGAGGGAGTGCAGTGGTAGAAAATATGTGGGTGCTATGGTGGTACAGGTGCTTGGGGGGGGGGGGGGATAGTGGTGGAACAGGTGCTCAGGAGGCAGTGCAGTGGTTGGTACAAGAGGGGTGCATTGGTGGAACAGGTGCTCAGGAGAGGTGTAGTGGTGAAAGAGGAGGAGGTGCAGTCATAGAAAAGATGTAGGTGGAGTGGTGGAACAGGTGTTAAGGAGGGGTGCAGTGATGGTGAAACAGGTTTTTATGAGGGAACACGGCCATATTTACAGTCATTTACCTATTCATGCAGATATGCATTTATTCATACTTTCTCACAGCCATATACAGTCATTTACTCACACTTGCACATAATATACAGTATATACAGTTATTTACCTATAAAAAAAATGCCATTTACCTATACATGCATGCAGCCATTTACCCATACACACTGGCATAGCTACAGGGGTTGCAGGGGTCACAATGGTGACCCTGCTCATGCTCCAAAGAGACAGAGTGGCCTCCCTGTCAAATTATCATATCATATCTTGCAAGTCTGAGCCTGTTGGGTGCTAAAACCTTCCTTTCAGCACCCAGCTGCCAGATATGATAGCTGGTAGACGTGATAGCTGTCCAGGATTTAGTGTATGCAGCATCGCTGTGTGTCAGCGCTGGGCATTTCTCCCCTTCAGCCAACCAGTGTACTACATGCAAGCAGCTGCAGGATAGAGGCAAGAGTGAGTCACTAGCCCCACCTCCTAGACCTATGGAAAGAGCCCTGGGATGGGGGTCAGGAGGGCCCTTCATGGTTTCTTGCACCGGGGCCCTGAAGGAGGAAAAGTTTGTAACAGGCGAGATTACAGAGCTCAAGGAGAACATTACAAGGAGGCAGTAAAAACACAGTAAGAAACAGTTTCATGAAAAATAGATTACAGAGAAGTAATGGATGTAAATTAATTATTTTTGGAGAAGAAAGGTATAATTTAATGTGACTTTGACATACAACAGGATTGTCTGCTCCTACCACTCCATATCCAATCAGATCTTTTGTGTAAATGTCTTTTCTCCATCCATCACCAGTTATCATCAGAATGGATCTGAAATGATCTAACGTGCAAAATATTTGCTGATATTTAATGAGAGGGATTTTCAGACAACATGTATCTGAATTCAGTTAAAGCAAAACTTCACTCTCTTGATCATCATTGACTAATTTTAATGCTGCTAGCATTAGTAAATAGAATGTGGAGGGTTTTTTTTTTCTGCTTAGCACACCCTCCTCCCCCCCATACCTGACCTAAGGCCAGATGGATTCCAGGAAGTAAATGCTACATCAATCATATGTGCTCATTCAAAATGGCCGCAGCCAGAAATGCTGCGGGAGGGGGGGGGGGGGGTTAAAGTGATTCTTCAGCAAAATAAAGCATTGAGGCATGGTTGGATGGGTGAGTTTGCTCTGAATATTAAAAATTATTATTATTAGTGTTTTTGGTTTGTGGTGCTCAGACGCAGTGTAGTTCAACTTTAATACATATATTGCAATGTAAATAGAATAACAACTAGACCCAAGTCAACTCTTCCTCACATGACTTGCAGTGTGAACTTTTGGCACACTGTAAGTTACTCCTGGACAGTAAGGCTAAGTTCACACTGCCATTAAAAGCAGGCTTTTGAGAGGTGTTAAAAATGCCCCTCAAATGAAAATGATACAATGGACAGCACACAGTGTTGTTCACACTGTCAAAACATGAAGTGTTAGCATCGCGTCGCATTAAAATTGAAGCCTCATTTTGAGTCAGGAAGCGTTTGAAGCCTTTCAATGCCTCCCATTCAAGTCTATGGTAATGCTTCGGAAATGCTCTAGCAGTCAGTTACGGTGCAGTTGCGGGGCGTTAAGATTAGCTTAATAACTGTAATGGAATAGGCGTTTGTGGAGCGGTTTTATAGTACCTTAACACTCATCAAATGCTTCAAACATGCCTATAGGATGTTTGGAGAGCATTTTTAACATTTCTCATTAACGCTTGTAAAACACCAGTCTAACGCCATACTAAAACGCATTAAAGCGAGTCATACGCCCATACTAACGCTAACTGGCATTAAAAGCAGATGTTTGAGAGGCAATAAAAATGCCCCTTAAATGCCTATGCAAATGACACAATGGACAGCACAAAGTACTTTTCACACTATCAAAACATGAAGTGTCGGCATCACGTCACTTCAGCATTGAAGCCTTATGTTTAGAGATGGCCTTGCGGTTTGTGGCAAATTTTGCTTGTTCACTACCCGCCAAATTTGCGAACACATGGCGTTGTTCGCAGTGGCCATATTAGTTTACATTGGGGAGAACTTTGACCCATGACACAGCCGTCGGGTGGAACGGGACAGCCAATTAAAACATTTCAGCACATGGACATGCCCCCTACCCTATAAATAGACCTGAGCTGTCGGCCATTTCACATTCTGCTTTTTGCCAGCGTAGGGAGAGGTTGCCTGTGCTCATGAGGGAGAGATTGCCAGACACAAATAGCTCTGTGAAGATCCACAAAAGTCCTTTTCAGGGCTGGTATTTCGGTATAGGTCTACTAGTATCTTTTCAGGTTAGGGACAGGTATCCAGTCAGTGCTTTAGGGGCAGTTAGAGATCGGCAGCAGTCACACAAATCGCTCTGTTAATGTCCACAAAACTCCTTTTCAGGGCTGGTATTTCGGTATAGGTCCAGTCTCTTTTCAGGTTAGGGACAGGTATCCAGTCTGTGCTTTAGGGGCAGTTAGAGAGATCAGCTGCAGTCACACAAATTGCTCTGTTAATGTCCACAAAAGTCATTTAAAGGGCTGCAATTTTTGGTATAGGTCCAGTCTCTTTTCAGGTTAGGGGCAGGTATCCAGTCTGTGCTTTAGGGGCAGTTAGAGATCGGCAGCAGTCACACAACCTGCCCTGTTAATGTCCACAAAAGTAATTTAAAGGGCTGCAAATTTTTTGGTATTGCTGTTGTGCAGTGCACTCAAAAGGGGGGGGGGGGAGGGGGTAATCCACAGTATAATATACTTTGTAGAAAGCATATTATAGTGGATTAGTAGTATTATTGTGCACTGTGACAGGTGTGGTAACTGAGCATTGCTGCAGCAATACTACAAACAGTGCCAAACTCCCTGGCCAATTTTTTTAAACAACTGGTGTGATAGACCAGTGGCCCCCCAATACCACATATTGAAGTGGGGTGTTATCTGAGTATAGTTTTACAAGTGTATTTGTGTCCTGCAACAATATTGCCTCTTTTGCTGAGTTAAGTCTGGTACACACAGTGCCAAACTCACTTGCCAATTTTTTCAACAACTGGTGTGATAGACCAGTGGCCTCCCAATACCACGTATTGAAGTGGGGTGTTATTTAACAGTATACTTTTCTAAGAGTGTATTTTAGTCCTGCAAAAATGTGGCCTCTCTTGCTGTGTTGACTGTGCTACACACAGTGACAACAGTTACTGGCCAATTATTTGTAGAACTGTTGTAATAAACCTGTGCCCCCCCCCAATACCACAGATTGAAGCGCGGTGTTATCTGAGTATACTTTTACAAGTGTATTTGTGTCCTGCAATAATATTGCCTCTTTTGCTGAGTTATGTCTGGTACACACAGTGCCAAACTCACTGGCAAATTTTTTCAACAACTGGTGTGATAGACCAGTGGCCCCCCAATACCACATATTGAAGTGGGGTGTTATTTAACAGTATACTTTTCTAAGAGTGTATTTTAGTCCTGCAAAAATTTGGCCTCTCTTGCTGTTTTCACTGTGCTACACACAGTGACAACAGTTACTAGCCAATTATTTGTAGAACTGGTGTGATAAACCTGTGGCCCCCCAATACCACAGATTGAAGCGGGGTGTTATCTACCTTTTTCCAGATATACTGCGATTCTCTAGAGACTTTTGCCACAGGGTAATTAAAAAACATGACAGGCAGAGGAAGAGGCAGACACGTACGCAGGGGTGGTAGAGTAGGGAAGGAGCAGTATGCCGGAGCCAAACTGTTAAGTTTCAAAAGTCGCGTGCAATTACATCAAAGGACGCACCAGACTTGGTTGAGTGGCTCACTCAGCCTTCCTCTTCTGCGCCCTCCTCATCCTCTCTATCTGCACCCTCTTCACTCTCTGCTGTGTGCACCCCCAAAGACACCACCACCACATACCCTCTGCTTGAGTCACTGGAATTATTTTCTGATCCATCACAAGATGTTTGCAATGCGCAGCCATTGTTGGAATCGGATCAGGTAGCAACAGCCGCCACTCAGCAGTCTGACGACAGTACCCAGATCAGCCCAAGGAGGTTGGTCCCCGCTGTTGCTGCCTACTCCGAGATCTCGAATGTTAGTGGTGGGGAAGGTGACGGGGATGATGACGAGTCTATGGACATCACGTGAGTGGCCACAAGAGAGGAAGGGAGTTCAGAGGGAGAGACGGACCGGCAGATAGGGGGGCGAGGCAGGCAGAACTTGCATTGCACAAGAGGTACAAAGCAGACTGCAAATGTATCAGGAGTGAGCCATCAACCATGTACAGTCACATCTGGTGCTCCCAGGACGCCGACACATGGCTCCGCAGTGTGGGCTTTTTTTAATGTGTCCGTTGCTGACAACAGTGTTGCCATCTGCAGCCTTTGCAGTCAACGCATAAGTCGCGGTAAGCCCAACATTTACCTAGGGACAACCGCCTAAAGAAGGCACCTGAACTCCCATCACCGAGCCCAGTGGAGAAAAACCGTCAGAACCCACAAAGCCACACTCCAGGCTCTCACCGTCCAGCCCCTTCTCCTTCTCTCTCCTCACATTTGTCCTCCACTCCACCTGCCATGATGCCGTCGTCACGTAGTTCTGGCTTCTGTGGTCCAAATGTTGTAGTGGAAAAAAACTATGGCGCCAGATAACCCTCTTGCACAATGTTTGACTGCTGGCTTGTCGGAACTGATAGCCCGCTAACTACTGCCATATCAACTGGTGGACTTGGAGGCCTTTCGTAAATTTGTGGCCATTGGAATACCACAATGGAAGGTCCCAGGCAGGAAATATTTCTCGCAGAAGGGCATTCCAGATCTGTATGGCCATGTTCAGCGGCAAGTGAATATATCTCAGGCACACTATGTTGGTGCCGAGATACATCTGACCACAGACACATGGTCTAGCAAACACGGGCAGGGAAGGTATATCACTTTTACTGCCCACTGGGTGAACCTTCTGACGGCCGTCAAGCATGTAACCCGTGGCCCCCGTGTAGATTTAGTTGTACCACCACGGATTGCAAGCAGGCCTGCCTCTTCTTCTCCTCCTCCTCCTCCATTCTCCCTCTCCTCCTCGGCTGACTCCTCCTCTTCCGTTGCTACCGTCTCTTCCACTGCACCGCCCAAGATCCCCAGAAGCCAAGAGCCACACTGGTCCTGCACTCCTTTCAGCTTTGCATTCACAGGCAGATCAGTGGCTGACACCGCTGAATTTGACAGTTGGTAACGTAGTGTGCGACAACGGTGCCAATCTGCTGAGCACACTGAAACAGGGCAAAATAACACACGTGCCATGCATGGCACACGTCCTGAACTTGGTGGTGCAGCGATTCGTTGCCAAATACCCTGGGGTCCAGGACGTCTTGTGGCAGGCCAGTCAAATCTCAGGCCATTTCCGAAGATCTTAGACAGCCATGGCTCGCCTTGCTGACATTCAGCGGCGACACAACCTGCCTGTCAGGCGTCTTATTTGTGACTGACAGACGCGATGGAACTCAATGTTGCATATGCTTGATAGGCTGCTCCAGCAGAAAAGTGCAGTTATTGACTACCTGTATGAACTCTGCGGCAGGACAGGTTCTGCGGAGCTTGGGTTTTTTTCACCTCGCCAGTGGCTGCTCATACGCGACGGATGCAGACTTCTGCGGCCATTCGATGAGATCACCAAACTGGTCAGTCACGGCCAGGGCGCCATAAGTGACATCATACCTTACGCCTTCTTTCTGGAGCGTGCATTGCATCGTGTCATTGATCAAGCCATCGAGGAGCAGGAGGATGAGAAAGTCGCAATGTTGGATGAATTCCCAGTGGGTGCTACTCCATCTGAGACAAATCAACAGCAGGAGTCTGAAGAGGAGTAAGAGGAGGATGGTGCTGGGGGGATGAGGAGGAGCAAGAAGAGCATGCTTTAAACCTTTCTGGGATCCCTGGTGTTATCCGTGGATGGGGGAAGGAGAACGAGGACGACATTATCCTGGATGATGAGCTGGAAGCAGGCCACTACACTGCTTTGAGTTTAGTGCGAATGGGGGCCTTCATGCTCCAGTGTTTTAAGGGGACCCCCATATAAAATGCTTAAAGACCAAGGACCAGTACTGGGTGGCAACATACTTAGACCCCCGGTACAAACATAAAATGGCGGAAATGTTACCACAATCACAGAGGGCGGTCAGAATTCAGCGCTTCCATGCCTTGCTGCGGGAAATGCTGCATTCTGCTTTTGCATGCACTGGCAGAGGAATTTCCAGTCACAGAGAGACAGTTGCGGGTAGCAATCCAACAGCATCTTCAAGAAGAGGGCGGTTTGAAGATGTCTTGGTCACTTCAGATATGAGATCCTTCTTTCAGCCAGACCATCGACAGCTGTACTCCGGATCCAGCAACAAGGAACGCCTAGACCGACAGGTGTCCGACTACATCGGGTTAACGGCCGATGTGGACGCTCTGAGGAGTGAGGTACCCCTGGACTACTGGGTGGGCAGGCTTGACCTCTGGCCAGAGCTTGCACAATTTGCAATGGAAATGTTGGCTTGCCCCCCGTCCAGTCCGAAAGGACATTCAGCGCAGCAGGGGGGGATCGTGACCGATAAGCGCACTCGCCTAGCTCATGACAGTGTAGACTACCTCACATTTATAAAAATGAATGAGGCATGGATCTCTGAGGAATTCAATACATGTGACCAGTAGACCATGTTTCATTGAAATTCCTCGTGCCAGGCCACAAATATCTGCCAGACCGCCATCCACCCACAGCAATTCCTGGTCCTTGGCTTCGCTACATACAGCGGCATAAAAGGCATTTCATGTCCATTAAATTGCAAATTTTTGGGGCCTTTCAGGGCCGACAATTATTTTTTCTGTCAGTGCCTAATGTACCTTCAGCCATCAAACACACAACGTTCTTTGTTGTCTGTTAAACCCATGTGGGCTAATTTTTGGGGCCTATACAGGCCGACACTTACTTCTGTATACTGTGAATGCCTAATGTACCTCCAGCCATCAAATGCTACGTTCTTAGCTGTCAGGTAAACCCATGTGGGCTAATTTTTGGGGACAATACTGGCCGATACTTACTTCTGTATCCTGTGAGTGCCTAATGTACCTTCAGCCACAGAATACTACGTTCTTAGCTGTCAGGTAAACGCATGTGGGCTAATTTTTGGGGCCTGGAATGGCCGACACTTACTTCTTTATACTGTGAATGCCAAATTTTTCAGACTGGAAATGAAAAACAATGGGTCTGTAAAGGTTACGCCAAATTGTGCAATGGATGCGGACCCATTTTACAGATCGGTGAATGGACCCTATATGTATTAGACATGTATTTACTGGCTGCTGTCAGTTCTGGCTGATTTATGAAAAAAAATGCTGTAAAAAAAAAAAAAATTTAGAGCAACTTTTTCAATTGCAATACTTCTGTTATGACATTATCCATGTGCTGGGACTATTTGTGCACACCTAGTACGTCTTTTGTGGCTGCAAATATGACCTAAAGGTTTTTAAAGTTCGCCTCCCATTAAAGTCAATGGGGCCCGCCACGAACTTGCGGTTCGCGGACTTTTGAGAAAATGCGCGGCTGGCGTTCGCGAACCGCCCCGGCCGATGTTCGTCCATCTCTACTCATGTTAAGTTAGTAGGCATTTGAAGCCTTTCAATGCCTCCCATTCAACTCTTTGGTAACGCTTCACAAAAGCTCTGGCAGGCAGCTGCAGAGCAGTTGCAGGGCGTTAGGTTATCTCCTTAACTGTAATGGAAAAGGTGTTCGTGGAGCAGTTTTAACGTGGCCTAAAGCTTGTCAAATGCCTCAAAACTGCCAATTGGGCGTTTGGGGAGCATTTTTAACTCCTCATATACACTTGTAAATCGCTAGTCTAACACTCATACTAATGCTTATTAAACGAGTCTAACGCCCATACTAACACTATAGGAGTGTTTGTTAAGCATTCAAAATTTAGTGAAGTGTGAACAAGCCATTAAAATCTTTTTTTTTTATTGTTTTATATAAGTGGATTGCTATTGGTGACACATAATTTGAATTAATATGGCTCTTCTGCTACTCAATAGCTACATTATGAGAGTAGTCCCTGTCCCAGTCCCAGTCCCACTCATTAGGCAATAAATGTCCCAGGCACATTTTTCTCAGTGAGTAGTTGTTTTCTCTAGATATTTTGATTGATGGGCATCAATCAGTTTGATTAAGATTTTGTAAATTTTGATGCACATGTGCATAATGAAATGAGAAGGAGGGTGGTGAGAGTCATGCATACCTGTAGAATCTACATAAAATACAGTCCTTGGTCTTCTTCATGTTTTTCTAGCTTTCTGGGTCATAGGGCTATATTGTCTGGACTCCTAAATTTCAAAAGTGGCTCCTTGACCGCTGAGGTTCTAGCATATCTCAGCCTTAGAATTCAAGGCAAGATAACAATGGAAATGTCCCTGTGGTATTTTCCAACACAGTTACTTACTTACCACCTCAGTGTGGATGACAAACCCAGTCTGCTTCCTTTTAGTCCAAAGGTAGTACTCCATGACTGCCAGTATCTTAAAGGAGCCCTTCCAAGAGGGGAACACCTTGCAGCACTCCAGGGTCCTAGGAACCTAAAGCCTAGATAGCTTCTACAACAATATCCTAAAAGGGCAAAAGCTGAGGAGGGAAGACCATTTGTCAGGAAGTACCTCATATATTTATTAGCACTCTAAAACTATTAAGAATAAATGGGAATTTTAAAGGTAAAGAAGTATATATTACTAGAAACATAATTGTTTTTGTTAAATACAAAATAATTTGTTTAAAAAGGGTGAAATAAATTGCTATATATGAAATATACTTCAGGAACCCAAAATAGGGCTCATAACATTATCTCCTATGGTAACAAGGACATATTTATGCTTGTGAAAAAAACAAATATTCACAGATGCACATCAACTGTATTAAACCCAGGATTCATCTACACTTTTCATGGACCATTCCACTTTCTCAGAGGACTATCAAATTTAATATGTAATTTGTTGAAGTTTTCAGTCAAAAGTTGCAAGCATTGTGTCTGCTCTCTCAATGGGTAAATAAAGTGGAAAGAGCTACCAGGGTGAATATCTTGGAAGACCTAGCATTGCCAATAATAAAGCTGGTGCCAAAGATGTATCAACCATCATATAAGAATCAAAAGGGGAAAGCCCTAATTAACAAATTAACAGTGAGAGTGACTAAGCTCCCAATAGAAAAAAAAAAAAAGATGCCAGCAGATCTCACATTTCTCCTATTAAAAGATACGTTCACCGTTTAGATTATGCTACATGTTAGGCCCACCATACTCAAGAAAATTTGATTGATTCCCCCACCAACACAGCCGGGCCATTGTCTTCTCCCATGGGGGGGGGGGGGGGAGCTGTCCCTGCCCTGAGAAGAAGTGGCAATAGCAGCCACTAGCAGTTATCGCAGGTAAAATCCAGCAGACTGGTTGCACCCAATTTGATCTATCGATAATGTTGGTACGTCCAGCATGCCCATACATACACAGTTCGAATCTCGGCCAGTTCATGGTGAACTGGCCAATATTTTAACCCTGTATGGCCTGCCTTAAACCCATGCTCAGGTAACATGTACCATGTTACAAATACACCTGACTCTACACCTGCCCGAGCCCCCGTGTTCTCTTCTCCTCCTGTTCGCTGTTAAAATCTGTTAAAAATGTGAAAGGGGCTCTGTTCTGTGCATGGCAAAACTACAAGTCCCATCAGCCTTTGCAGCTGATGGCTTGTAGTTCTCAGTGCTTCTGGAAGTTTTGTGATGGGCAAAAGAGTGCGTCTGTCCACAGACTCTGTTGACCACCTGACTTTTATCAAAATGAATCGGTCCTGGAACAACAACAGCTATCAAGCCCCTGATGCTGATGTAACTGATTACATTTGCTAGGGGTCTGCCATCCCCTGAAGACTGCGTATGCTGCCTATCCTATTCCTCAACCTTGATTCTGCTAGCTTCCAACAATGTTTTTGGTTTAGGTCACTACCAACCCCCAAGGCCTAATTTTTCTGCACTTGTATGACAGGTGCATACAATTTAAATTTCATATGTAATTTTTAACAGCAGGCCCTGTCCCTGTGCTCTGTGCCCAGCAAGAGTGTGAGAGGTTACAGTGTTCAGGCACCACCAACACCAAAGGCCCAATTTTTGGAACCTGTATGACAAGTACATGCAATTTCAAATTTGTATAGAATTTTTACCAGCAGGTCCCATTCATGCGCCCAGTAACAATGACTATGAGGGGTTGGTTACGGTGTTCAGGCACCACCAACAGCAAAGGCCCAATTTTTGGCACCTGTATGACAGGTAAATGCGATTTCAAATTTGTATGGAACTCTTACCAGCAGGTCCCTGTCACGTACCTTGTAGCAGAGCCTGACGTGCAGAGGGAGACCTCTCGTACAGCCCTGGAAGTGCAACAGTCGATTCGAGAGCGCAGTGAGGAAAGAGTGCCTGCGCTGGTCTTCTGTTGGCAGTTGAGAAGAGTAGCTGATAAGTCACTGAGCAGCAGGAAGAAGCAGGTACAGAGGTGCGGATGCACAGCGGATGCAGGACAGCGTCTCCAGGCACTGGAAGGAGCTGGTTGGGCAAAGACTGGAGCAGGGTCAGACAAGCCGTTTTCAGACACAGGTAATCAGATACAGTTCAAGCAGCAGGCAGAGAGTAGTCGGTGTACAGGCAGGGGTTGTCAACAGAATATCAGGCAGGAAGCAGGTATAGCAAAGTCAAGGCAAGCCGGGGTCAGGACTGGAGATAGCAACGAAGTCAGACAAGCCAGATCAATACAGGAATCAATACAAGCACAGGGACAGAGCCGATCAGACAGCAAAGACACAGTGCTGCTGAGGTGTTTAAATAAGGCAACCTGTTGCCAATCACTGAAACTAGTCTGCACTAAGTTAACCCTTAGGTGGCAGACCCATGACAGTCCCATTTCTGCCCTCAGCAAGAGTAACTGTGAAGGGTTGGTTATGGTGTTCAGGCACCACCAACACCAAAGGCCCAATTTCAGTTTCAGTTCCTGCCGATAATAACCTTCCAGGTCCCCATCACTCCAGCCAGTTTGCATAGCCGTCACCCAACCTTGGCCAGGTCAGATGACAGCACAGTGCCCCCACTAGATCACTGATTACAACACATACAACACTTGATATTTGCCAATTTCAAAATAGTATGGAATTTTTGAGCAGCAGGGCCCGTTCCTGCGCCCAGCAAGAGTAACTGCGAGGGGTTGCGGTGTTCAGGCACCACCAACACCCAATGCCCAATTTTTCTGCACCTCTATGACAACTGACAAGTACATGTGATTTTAAATTTGTATGGTATTCTTACCAGCATGTCCCGTTCCTGCGCCCAGCAAGAGTAACTGTGAGGGGTTACGGTGTTCAGGCACCACCAACACCAAAAGCCCAATAATTATGCACCTGTATGACGAGTACATGCGATTTCAAAATTTGTATGGAATTTTTAGCAGCAGGGCCCATTCCTGCACCCAGAAAGAGTAACTGCGAGGGGTTACGGTGTTCAGGCATCACCAACAACCAAGGTCCACTTTTTCTGCACCTGTATGACAAGTACATGCCATTTGAAATTTGTATGTATATTTATATATGACATTTTTTCCTTTAGAAATGCCAGTAGTGCTGCAAATTTTAACCCTTTGATTGCCAGTGACACACACACTAAACACCTCCATTACTAGTATAGTGTCAGAATGGATCAATATCTTTGATCAGATCAGAACTATACTAGCATCCCCAATAATTTAGTATAGTGTTCCCAAAATGCAGCGTTAGCAGGATCAGCCCTGACACCTGCAAGCACCTGCGTTTAGCCCCTCTGCTCAGCCCCAAAGAATTGCAGTATCAACAGATTACTGTTACTTCAGATACACAGCACACTAAACCGCAGAGTTAGCGGAGTCAGGCCTGATCTCTGTTAGCACCAGCAGTAACATTATTTGGTAGCGGTTCAAACAGTCCTTGACAACCAGGTGCTTTTTTTACCTGTGAGTCACACTAGGTACCTATAAATTTATTGGCCAAAATGTCCAAACAAAGGTACACCAGTGCCTGCTAAGGTCAGACGTACCCGACCCCGTTCTTCTGTTGCTGAGGTGCAACAATTGCAGGATTCTTGTATGCAACAGAGTGTCAGTACTAGTGCCGCTCAATCCTCTGGTGAACTGGCAAGCACCAGCGGCCTAGTACATCCTGGTCGTAGTCAAACCAGCATTGCAGTAACACTTGGTGACGTCCCATAAATGCATTTCAAGCTAATGCGGTGGCTAGCACAAGTAGTGTCCCGCAGCCATCGCAGCAATGAAGACAGGCCCGTAGAGCCCATAGTGTCTTTCCTGATGCACTTGCAAATCCTGATAGGGAGCCCACCACTTCTGCAGCGCCCGTACTTTTCCCCATTACCTACTTGTTAAAGGGGGCTTCCAGATTCCAATAAGCCTCCCCTGCAGACCCCCACAACCACCACCCAGGGTTGTGGGGAATAGACCCCTGTCCCCATCAACATGGGGGCAAGGTGCTTTGGGGTAGCCCACCTGCCCCAAAGCACCCACCCCCCATGTTGAGGGCATGTGGCCTGGTATGGTTCCGGAGGGGGGGCACTCGCTCGCCCCCACCCCATCCTGGCCAGCCAGGCTGTGTGCTCAGATAAGGGTCTGGTATGGATTCTAGGGGGAACCCCACACCGTTTTTTTCAGCAATACTGACATAAACTGATATAAACTGAAGTGCCTATATATATATATATATATATATATATATATATATATAACTTTGTGGTATACACTGCACTATCTGATCTCAACAAACTAAAAAGCAAAAATCTCTCTCCCTGCTAGCAATGTATTATTAATTATAATATTTCATTTATAAATAACCTGCTAGCCAAGGGATTCGATATCACAACCATCGCAATTGCAGGTCTGGTATTCTACCAGCTATGCCACCGTCAAGTACAGTTAGCCTAACTAACTAACTAACTAATTAACTAATTAACTAATTAACTAACTTCTATCTCACCCTACACACAGTGGATGAGATAAAAGTTAGGGAGAGTGTATTCAGCTTAAGCAGGCTTGGTGTTGTAGGTGGTAGAATGCCAAGCTTGCAATGATAAGAGCTGTGATTTTGATCCCCGTGCCAGCCAGTGATTTATTTATTGGAAGTCTGAGAGTCCATGATAATGTAGGAACTCAAAGTTCCCGCGAAGAAGCCCATTTGTTCTTCATTCGACGAAACGAGCGAACAGCCAACTCAAAGCTCATCCCTAGAGACCAGAATGGCTCCAATCATCTCTATGGTCTAAGATACTAGAAGCTATGAGCCTTTCATGACTATCTTGGTGTGGTCAGATGCTTTAAGGGCAGAGAAGAGATCTAGAACCTAATAGACCCCAATTTTTTCAAAAAAGAGTACCTGTCACTACTTATTGCTATTATAGGGAATATTTAAATTTCCTGTGATAACAATAAAAATTATAAGAAAAAAAATGAAAGGTAAGATGTCAAACTAAAATAAAAAAGCAAATTAAATAATAATAATAAAAACAAAATTCAAGCACCCCTGTCCCCCCTGTTTGCGCACAAAGGTGAATGCAAGCATTGGTCTGGTGTCATATGTAAACAGCAATTGTACCATGCATGTGAGGTATCGCCGTGAACGTCAGATCGAGGGCAGTAACTCTTGCAGTAGACCTCCTCTGTAAATCTAAAGTGGTAACCTGTAAAGACTTTTAAAAATGTACGTAGTTTGTTGCCGCCGCACGGGTGTGCACAATTTTAAAACATGTCATGTCTGGTATCTATGTACTTGGCATAAGATCATCTTTTCTTTTGTACCAAACAATTAGGCAATATATTGTGAATTTTTGCGTTAAATTTAAAAAAAGAGTTTTCATGTAAACAAAAAGTGTCAGAAAAGGCTTGGTCTTCAAGTGATTTGACTAGATAGAATAATTTGTCGCCAGGATCACCTCAACTGAATGGTTTGTTTTCTCCCTGGTGCCAGGGTTCAGCATGTGGTGGACCGGGTTGATAAATTACTGGGAGGGGCTGGGCATGACCCAGCTGTCTTGGTCCACATTGGAACCAATGACAGAATATATGGAGGTGGAGGCTCCTTAACAACCAATTTAATGAACTAGGCTGCAAGTTGAAGGACAGGACCTCCAAGGTGATATTCTCTAAAATATTGCCTGTGCCATGTGCAACACAGGAAAGACAGGGGGAGATTATAGAGCTGAATGCATGGCTAAAGACCTGGTGTAAGAAGGAGGGATTTGGGTTTTTAGAGCACTGGGCTCACTTTTTATTGGGGTGCAACATATATGCTAAAGATGGTTTGCACCTAAATGGAAGGGGTCTTTTGTGCTAGGGGAGAGGTTCATGGGATGGCTGGAGGTATTTTTAACCACTTTACCACCGGAGGATTTTCCTGCTAAAAGACCAGGGGGTTTTTTGCGTTTTTTTACTGCGTGACTTTAACGGACAATTGCGCGGTCGTGCGACACTGTACCTAAACGAATTTCACATCCTTTTTTTCCCACAAACAGAGCTTTCTTTTGGTGGTATTTGATCACCTGTGCGATTTTTTGATCACGCGCTATAAACAAAAAAAGAGCGTAATTTTTTCAAAAATAACAATATTTTTCACTTTTTTTATATGAAATTCCCCCCCCCCCAAAAAAATGTAAAAATTAAAATTTTTTAACATTTTCGGCCAATTTGTTTTACGCTACCTATGTTTGGTAAAAAAAATCGCAAAAAGCGTATTTTGATTGGTTTGCGCAAAAGTTATCGCGTTTACTAACAAAGGGAAAGATTTTTGTCATTTTTGGTGTTTTTTTTTTAACGAGTAATGGCAGCGATCTGCGATTTTTTTTGCGGTACTGCGACATTGTGGTGGACAGATCGGACCCTTGACTGACATTTTTGACACTTTTGGGGGTACCAGTGACATTACTGCAGTAATCAGTGCTATATATATGCACTGTTACTGCAAAAATGACACTGGCAGGGAAGGGGTTAACAGTATTGGACAGGGAGGGGTTAAGTGCGTCCTAGGGGCGTGCTTCTAACTGTAGTGGGACATTGCTATTGGTGTAAAAACAAAGATCAACGGTTCTACATAGTAGAACCGTCAGATCTTCATTTTTACACAGGGAGAACAGACAGGCGGCTTGTTTACATAAGCCGCTCTGACTTTCTCCCGCTGTACCGGCGACCGTAGTGTGAGCGGCGGACATCGGGTCCGCCAGTCACACTCCCGCACTCCTCCGTGAACGAGCCGAGGCGGGCGCCCGCTATTGGCTCTAGAAGGAGTGACAGGCGAGTGACGTAGATCTACGTCACTCTGCCTGGCCGGGGCCGACTGCCGCAGTAAATATACTGTGCGCAGTCGGCAAGTGGTTAAACTAGGATTGAGGGGGGAGGGTGAATTAGATTATAATGGGGCAGACAGGTCAGACAGGGGTCAGCCCCTATTGGTGGGTGGAATGGGGAAAGATGGGGGGAGAGTTATGGCAGAGGATAAGAAGGTTCCTATGTTACAAATAACCATTGGAAATTGGAACCATTTGTACCAAAATTAAAAATATGCAAAATAAGTGTGCAACAAAGGGCACCACTGAGGTAAATTGCAAAAATGTGTAGAGACTTTATTTAGGCACTTGTACCAATATAGAAAATTATATACAGGTGAGAAGATGTGGCACACCAAATACAATAAAATAATTAAAAAAAAAACAGTAGTAAATGGACAACCATCAACCCGGATTAATGTAGAAACCTGATGAAAAATACACAGTGGACCTGTGATAACGTAGAAGGTTCGGTATTGCACTGTCCCAGAATGCCGGTAATTAATATAAGGTGAGCAAATAAGGCAAAGAAATCCAGCACTGTCCCAGGTACCATGGAACATCAAAAATTGATTGAACCGCAAACAAATGCCACATTAGAGAAGGGCTAGTGTTGGAATAGGCTTTATCATTGGATGAAAGTATTGAATGGCAGATGTAAAGGGACAAACAGCGTCAGCCTTCAAGTCAGCAACAAGTTCCAGTTAGGGCCATGAATGGTATAACAGGTGCAAAATGAGAAGCAGTTCTTCTACTTTACCATGTAGTGGTCATGGAAGCAGGCCGTAACGGAGATCCGGGGATGTCTGTACCTCTGTGTAGATATGACAGGACAAGCCGGAGTTGGCGTTCCTCGTGTAGCGCTCTCCCTTCGCTCTCTCTCTAAGGGCTTCCTGGTCTGAAGCCAGAGCCATCGGATACGGCCTGACGTCACGTCCGGTGTAGTGAATAGGAGGCGGGGGCGCAAGAAGGAGGCATCCGTATGATAGTCCAGACGTCACAGAGGTAACCAGTCCATGAACTATGGGCAAGTGACGCACACGTTGACACGTTTTACTGGCAAGACGCCAGTTTCCTCAGAGCTGAGAAAGCCCCTCCTCCACTTCTTCTGTTTAAAGAAAAAAACATGCCCATGAAGACTCCTGAGATGTATGACATCATTTTTGGCCTAGGCCAGAAACCAGGAAGCAATTAAGGAAATTAAAAAAACAACATATTATACATGTCTATCTATTTACTAATGCTAGCAGCATTAGCATTAGAGAACACTAGCATACACTCAACAAAATTAAGTGAAGCTCTCTAAAAAATCACAAAAATACAAAAAGAAAATGTGTAAAAGAACATCCCTACATAATATTACCACTGCAAGATTACCTTTGTGCTTCTGCTCCTTATCTTTCACATTGAAGCAGGAAAGGGAGAACTATAGTTAATCTCTCTCTATTTTAAATCAGCAAAACTTGCCTTCCAGTGCGCACTTTCAAGTTCCCGTTTGTCAGTGGCGTTGACAGGAAAAAAGTCGTTACCTTTTGATTTGCTGTCCAGAGAAAAAATACACCCACACTAATATATGCTAATTTGTGTAAAAGTGAGCGTTGGCTGTTTTAACAATTTCTGTCGAATAAGCAGAAATAATAATGACAATGTGAAAGAGGGTACACAATGTACTGCAGTAAGTGAAAGTCTTTTTCAATGACAGGTTGTGTGTAGATGTGCCCATTATTATAGAGGTGACATATACAAAGTATATGATTACAGTTCCTAGTGTAATAATTATTTCCATAATGTCCAGGCTAAATAGACTTACAACATGGTAAAATATGCTAAATAGCAGTTAGAAGGAAAGATTTGTAGGGTTGCTATGAAGAAATTCTGGTAAGACCTTTTCCATTACAGTGAATTTGTAAAAGATTCTGCAGTGCAGAGGTTTGCATTGCCTTACTGACTTAAGTCATTGTCGTTCTCAGAGTTCTTTATCACACCTTATTAGAAATACAACTACTACTGATAAAAAGAATGGCAATACTTCAAGGAAACCTGTGCTAAGAGCAATATGTAGGCAGCCATTGCTAAGTGCTGGTAATTCATGCAAAGCTTTTTTTTTCCGCATAGGTTTTGCCCGACGGGTTGTGTTATTATGTAGCACAAATGTTGTTTCATGCATGCCGTATTTACTATTTACTTCTTCATGCAATTAGAGACTCTGTGCACTTAAGTTTCTAGCTCTGCCTACTCACTGCAGTCCTCCCAAGGAGGTTAAGCCCCATGATTAGGCCATGTCAAGGGTGAAACACATTGAAGTTGTGGCCAGAGGTGGGACGCTTAGCAGTGGGAACTGTCATTGATCTGCTTGCTAAATAAAATTACCTGGATGGTTTGGTTTGAAAAGCCATTGGGGTGCAGCCCTGTTCCTACAGTTTTATCCCCGTGCTGAACATTTCATGCATCTCACACACTAAAAGCAGTAGGAATTCTAAGGCACCCTGGAAGTGTGCCTATACATAATTATTGGAGAAATATTTATCTGAATCTGTGGTTATGTGACTCACAAGTCCTCATGTTTTTTCTTTTCCTCTGCCTGGTGACATGCAGTGCGTTCCATTTAGAATTTAGAATTCCTAAAAAATGTTGCTCCAGGCTCCCTTTAGTGCTAGAAACATAATAAAAAAAAACCTAGGTTTTGCAATTTCTGATAAGAGGGAAAATTAGAATTCAGACCAGCTAAACCACTCTATCAGCAGAGGTCAGACCAAAGTCTTTATGGAATATACTTGTAACCTTTACAATGAGAAACTTTTAAAACTGGCAGGGGTATCTGTATAGTGATATACTAAGTGTTTTATTTTAACATGGGTTTTTATGAAACACCTTTGCTGCTATTTATAATTGAAATGTTGTACCCGGTGCTTCTCTGTACATATCTAAGAATTTACGGTCTGGTGAGTGTACCCCTTGTCATGAAGAGAGAGATGTAGCAGCCTAGGACCAGAACAAGGTCCACCCACACTATAGTGTCATCATGAATCTGCTTTTTTGAAGAAAAATGCACCCTATGTTATATCCATCAGAGCCAATTTTCTCTTCTATCGGTCCAGTGCAATTGGTTAACCCTTTGCCGACCATACGGTCGGCTCTGTCCCATGAAACAATGTACCTGTACGTTGCTTTTTGAGGCACATAGTGGGGGCGTATGCATACCGCTGGAGGTGTGCACTTGCGCCACTTGGCCGCAGGGGGAGCCAATCAGTGGGTGCAGCGGACGCGATGTCCGCCGGGCACCCGCAATGTCTGCCGGGCACTCGCAATCACTCCCAATAGAGGCAGAACTGTGGTCTGCCAATGTAAACATGGCAGACTGCTTTTCTGTCAGTGATAAACACAAGGATCGCCGTATCGCAAAGAATGACCTGGTCATTAAGGGGGTAAAACCTTCCGGTCCTTAAGTGGTTAAACAAATGTGTCACTTGTGGAAAAAAAAATTGTTCATGAATTATTGTGTGCATAATAAACATGTATGAAGAGTATATATCATTATTACTTCTGTATTTCTCATGTCTTTTCACACCTTCAGTGCAATCCTGTCCAAATGTGCCTAATACCTATGACTGTATTAAAGTCCACCAGAAAAATTTGACCCTACTGAAAATTCAGGTCAAAAGTGCTTTTTCGAAAATCCTCCCTTTTCTCTAATCACTTCTTCATCCAAACCTCTAGGTAATCTTGGAAAATGTAAAAATATATAAAGCTGCACATAGTTTATATTTTAAAAAACTTTAATATAATAAATGCACTCCAAATTACACTCACATAACAAGGTGCTGTGATTTACAGTTGTTAAATCTTCATTTGCATATAGATTCAAAGTTGCTGAGCTCATCAGCAGAAGAGCTGCCTTTATTGTCTCTTACTCACCAGCTTAGATCCCATATGTTGGTCTCCTGCACATAAAACATGATGAAAAATTCAAAATTTTACAGTTGTCATAATAACAGAATGTGAGGGTAAATCTTCCATTGGAGACACCTGTTCGGGTATCAACTGTCTACAAAGGGAATTTCTCTCAAAATAAAACTGAATACAAAAGTTTTGGATACATACACTTAAATTAAGAAATAGCTTGGGTAGCAATCAAATATGATATATCTGTTATGGGGTGCTTTAGGGGATGTTGTTAGTCTCCCTTAAGGACTTCCCTATTTGGCCTGCCATCTCTGTAAATGGTGTATTTCCCCAGTCAGGAAAGGATACAGTACTTCAGTGGACATACTGTAACTCATTTGGGTTTCCCCCAACCTGAGGCAGAATATAACCTTGATAGTGCTCCCCCTGGGGATCCTCAATTGGGTCTCTTTTAGAGAGTTTGGACAAGGAGGGAGCATGGAAACCCTGATATTAGATTGTCAAATTAATCTTAAAGTTAAAAATTACTGTTGCTGTTGAGAAGAAAGGAAAGTTAAATCATTTATTAACCCAAAACCAAAAAATGTAATATAATGCAGCTTACCGGTCATTAGATGTGGTGACTGCATCCATTTTTGTTTCTTTTTTTGCTTTGTTTTCACCTAGTGATCTAGCCAATAACACACCTCCTGCATTAGTGAGACACAACTCTGGATGAATGACCACAGGAAGCACAGCACACAGCATCATTGTCAGTCTGGGGGGAGGGGAGCGTTATACTGTATGTTTTAGCAAATTTAGAACCACTAACAAATTAAAGCCAAACTCCAGCTCATACTTTATAAGCAGTAACAGCAAACAGTTTTGGCCTTTCCGGATAAAGGTTTTGCATGAATAAATATAAGCTGATCTATTTAATTACCCCTGCCAGTGTTAAGTGGTTTGTCTCATCCATGTAAACTGATACATTCTGCTGCAGAGCTTGTGTTGTGAAAAACAACAGGCTGGCTGGCTGGATTACCAGATGTAATTAGAAGAAAGAAGGCCTAAAAATGGAAATTAATACAGCCATCACATCAAAGAATTGGTAAACTGCGATATGAAAATGTTTGCTTTCAGGTTTTGCTTGAATTAAAGATAGCTACAGTTAAGAATCTGGAGCAGAATCCAGCACATCTGGTGGCCTTTACATTTGAAAGTAGAAGTTCTCACTGGGAGGCTTGGTGAAAGTATTGGGTGACTTTCTGTTTACATGGGAGACACAATAGCGGTGCGGTGAGAAATCGACTGCTTCCCTATTTGAGATGAAGGAAAGCATGCTGAGTTAAGAGTTTGAGAGTCCCAGCAAAGGGAATGCTTTGAAAAATGTCTGTGGGAGAGGATCTGAAATTAATATTTGAAATGTCCCGTTTTGTTGAATTAGCTCTATAAAATAGCACAAAGCACCCAATCTGTGGTAAAAATGTACACGTGTAATTAGAAATGTAATTAGATCTGATAGTGTTTACATTCCATATGGTCAGGTACCCATCATAATTCAGCTTTTCTGTGATAAAGTATCCCGGGGAGACAAGACAATGGCTGCTACTGGCAGAGAATACTAACATTGTAGCTGCAATACTAATGAATGCATATTATAACAAACCTTTCTAATATAATTACCTTTCATGAAAGAAGAAGGTCACTTCTGGACATTTCTCTATGAAAAGTACAATAGATATGATTAGAGAAGATAAATGACAAGCTGTGCAGACAACTTGCTGCAGCAACAATACCACACTTATAAGGAGAAGTGTAATTCTGTAATTATATAGACCATTTCAAGTTCACCTTGTTATAAGTAAATGCACTACTGAAGCAAGAAATAGAGGTGTATGAAGTGCAAGAACACTACACATATTTTATTATAGGAAGCAGGATGATTAAAAAGCTTCTGAGTGAGATCTATAACGCACATCAGACTATTCTAATTAAAAGAAGTGTGGTCCCTATCCAGCACTGCAGAGTAAATGAACTGCAGCAGATCCCATATGTGTAGAAGAGTTTATGACTGGCTGAGGTTTAGGGACCCCTGTGAACTGGGGAAGGATCTTCAAAAAAATGAGAAAACACTTCTGAACTGTTTCATAGTTCTCAGCTGCCCCTCATTTGGAACCAAATCCATCTCCCTTTCTTCCTTACTTGTTCCCTTTTTTTTGGACCCCTGTATATACTCCTATAAAATATTCATTATTTACTATAAAAAAAAAATTTCACTGCACTAAACATCTCATCCTCTATGTTAATGCATTTGCTGTTTTGAAAAGACAGTAACATGAAAATGTAACCATGAAAAAAAAAGCACTTGTGGATTTCAGCAAGCGTTATTTTGCATATTAATTCTTCATGGTCAGCGTAACGGGGAGTGTGGCAGGGGTGTGTCCTTTGTTTACTTCTTTGTGTTTTAATGCGTCCCTCTTTCCCATCTCCAGAGGGAAGTAAATTGCAGCTAGCATCCAGGGCTGTACCAACTATAGGGTTAGGTCAGAATTCTGTCCCAGATAGCGCCATCTAGGGTTTGCAAGAAAAGACTTAATGGTTTTCTCCTCTATAGTAGCGCCTTCCTAATCAGTCCACTATCTGCTTGCCTAAATATGTAAGCCTGTATTGGTAAGGAGGTTAGGCTTTTTGCCAGAGAAATGAAGGCCCCTTGACCCTGGAAGCAAATGCCAGCAAACCTAGCAGAGATTGCATCTCCCTCAAGGTAACCTTACGTTTACGAATCAAGTTCAAAAGACATACCGTAAGCTTGACAATCTTCTCCATGGGAAGTCTCCATTGCTGCAGAATCAATCGTGATACCTAGAAATTGGACGCAAGTAGACGGGAAAACCGTCTTTTCCTGCGCTAAAGGGATACCAAACTCTTTGCACATCGTGAGAAAACTTTCCAAAAGGTGCAAACAGTTCGGGGAATTGGCCGTTCCTAGGAATAAGAAGTCGTCCAAATAATAGACAATGTCATTAGAGGCACAATAATCGGAGATGACCCATTCTAAAAAAGTGGCAAAACACTCAAAATAAAAACATGACAGAGAGCAGCCCATAGGGAGGCATCTGTCAAAGTAAAACTTACCTGCGAATACAAATCCAAGGGAATTGAAAGCGTCCGGATGCACTGGCAACAAACGGAAAGCAGATTTTATGTCCATCTTGGCCATCAGGACTCCCTCACCGAGCTTCCGTAACTTACCCAAAGCATCATCGAACGAAGAATACTGGACGGTGGCCAAATCGTGACTAATCTCATCATTCAGCGACTCCCCGAAAGGGAATGACAAATGATGGATGAGCCTGTAAGTATTAGGCTCCTTCTTTTGGACAATGCCCAAAGGAGAGATCCTAAAGTCACAAAAAGGTGGAAAATCAAAAGGGCCTGCAAACCTTCCTAATTCCAAATCCTTACTCGCCTTTTCCGCCACAACCGATTCAAGGCCATAAACCGACTTCAAATTATCGACCAATGTGCAACCCTGGCCTCAAAATCTAGGCAAAGGAAAGCCATCCCGAAAACCCTCAATTAGGAGGGTGGCCTTCACCCTGTCTGGATAACGCTGGAGCCACGGGTGCATGGCGGTGAGCTTCACCGGGGTTACCGCTTTTTTGCACAGCACCCGTAGGCAAGTTCCCATGCCTTTTGAAACATTTTGCAATGGGGTGAAACCCAGAGCAAAAGGCGCATTCGTGCCTATATTTGCACGACCCAGGCCACCTACACACGGATTCGTTGTAGTTAAAACAGACGCCCTTGCGAAGTTGAAGGCCTGTGGTGGATGACTGTTGGGTCTGCTGACTGGTAAAGGGCTGTTTGGAGAATATCGACCTTTGAGGAAGAAAAAGATCCAACCAAAGGCCGACATCCTTCACTCCCCACTTCAACGCTGGCTGAACTGCCAGCTTCTGGCGGAAAGCCACGTCATATTGGAACCAAGCGGATCCCCCAAAGTTCTTATAAGCCTCCAGAATTATATCGGCATGTCTAAAAAGCCCAATGCTTCTCTCAGGGAATCTTTCACAAAGCACAGAAGCAAAAATGAAAAATCCCTGAAGCCAATTGTTAATTGATCTGGAGATAGGGCGTCTCCTCTCATCCTCATCCTTTTTTCTGACTTGGCCATAAAGTCTCTGGCAAAGGGCAAAAGAGACAATAGGTCAACAAAGTTGCCCTGCCAAATCCTTTCTTTGACGGACTCAGACAAATGAAACCCCAAAGGGGAGACTTCACAAGCAATCGCCTCCCGCAAAGAAGTTTCAGGAAGATTCTGCGATTTCGCCAACAGGTAAGCATTGGACCCCTCAGAATGCAAACTCTGAGGCCTAGTGGGGTTTTGAACCTCCAACACATCGACAGTGGGGGCCCACACATCTCTTGGGGAAGGAGAAAGATGAATAGCAGTATTATGAACATTGGTACATACATCAGGCGGAGGAGCAGGTTGAGTGGCAACAGCATGTCTATCGAACAAGGATTTAAATTCATTAAGAAAACCATGAAGCAATCCAGCTAATGGCTGGAGTGCAGCCTCAGCGACAGCCGTGCCACTCAATCTGTGCTCATTGTGCTGATCAGTGAACATAGGGGGCCCCCTTTGGGGGATCTCAGTGGGCTGAGTAGTAAATAATGAATCCCCCCTTTGGGAGCTCTCAGCTGGCTGCCCACCATCAAAAGCTAGATCCTGAATAAGAGGGGGCCCCCCTAGGGAGGTTACAGTGGGCTGAATAAGAATTGAATGGGCCGGGACAGGGTGACACACATCCCTCTCACCTGTCTCCTGGGCCCTCTGGTCCGGAATCCTCCGGTCGCTCTGTTCGGTCGCCGCCTGCGACCCGGATGCAGCTGCCGGTGCCGGCCTCCTGGCCGCACGATTCGTAGCGGGGGCGACATGAGCTCTCCCGGTGCGCCCGGTGTCCGCCGGGGGCGAGTAACGACGGCGCGGAGTGCGCCTCCTCTTCGCCGGTCTTGCGTGCGCACACCCCGTCCGCTGACATTCTCCGGTCCCGCAGCCGATGACGAACTTCCGGCTCCAACCGTCGCGTCACCCGGTCCGTGTCCTCCGCTTCCGCCGGCCTCTTCGCGCGATGCCATCCCGGTCCGGTCTCCGCCCGACGATCCTCCGTCCTCCGCGGCGAGCGGCAGCTCGAGGCACCTCCGGAGCCACTCCTCGCTTCCCGCTTCACCGGCGCGTTCAATCAATCTTCTGAGGAGGCTCATCTTCGCACGCCGACAGGTAAGGACTGCAGTCTTCTAGAAGAATTTCGAGTCTTGACCGATGCCGCAGATCCACCCGACTCCAAATTTGGCCGATACCGATGACCCGAATCAGAAAGGGGGAGGCTTGACCGACACCGCTGACCTGACTGGGGACCGGATGGCTTGACCGACACCGCTGACCTGACTGGGGACCGGATGGCTTGACCGATACCGCTGTAAGTGCAGCCCGGAATCCCGCAGGCTTGACCGACACCGATGTCCTCTCGGGGGAAAAGTTGAGAAGTCTTCTTTTCCTCTTCTGTAGGCGATGTGTGAAGATCTGTTCCTGAGGAGACTCCTTTAATGACCTGGCTGGAGACCCCCGGCCAATCGAAATCCTGACCTCCCGGCGGGAGAAACCGGTTTAAACAAGTAAAGAAGTTATTCTCCCCAGATACTGTGACATATAATGTTATGGTTAATAGCCAATCACTTTAAATTCATATCTATTCTTCAAAACTGCCTAACAACAAGCTAAAGCTAAAAACCCTGACTGTTTTAACCCTCCGCCTGCCACAGCCCCATAAACAAAATGGGCTATTGAGCCCATTCTATTTTTATTCTAGTAGTAAAACACCAGCCTGTACTGTTTGTCTCTAATACATTTCTGCCATTTCTTCCTCAATAAAGATGTTCTGCTGCTGGCCTATTTACTCTCCTGTATGATCTGAGATCTTTTGATTTTTATCAAGAGTTAGATGGAAATCAACCAGCAGCAGGACAGTTTTGCAATAGTGAGAACAGGGACAGCCTTTGTGAACTACCAGCCAATTTCAGGTAGTCTGATCTGGCCTATTACCTCTTGATGAAAAATCACGAATTGCTGCTAAACTACCTGATGCAGACCCAGAAACTTTTCTCTTCAGAACCCTGAAAATGTATCATTTGCTTGTAATGAATTAGTCACTCCCATTCAAAATCACTCCTGCACAAGACATGTGGGAATCTGCAAAAAAAGTTTGTTAAAATCCTTGCACTACTACTTTTTAACCCTTTTTCTGTCAGGTCCATATGTCGTACAGACCTGACAGCAGGGGGTTTTACAAACATTACTACCAGGATTGTGTGTAAATCTGACAAGCCAACTTTTGGCTGTCAGATGAGAGTAGTCTAATGCATCCGGCAGCACTGGATTGCTTTCAAACCTCCCCAGTAATGGGCCCTCCCCCCACTTGTCCATCTGCAGGACCGGTACCAGAATAGCAGTGGCCATCATGTAGAGGGGAGGGAGCAGAGCGGAAACATCCGCTCTCCTCTCCTTCTTATTGCTGATCCAGAAGAAAGTGTAAGAAGTCACTACCTGATCTCTCTGCCAGTGTCCCCGGCCACCATGGCTGGGAAAGAATGTATTGCAATGCGATCTGCATTACATTCACTGGAGCACAGGGGAGACATCCAGGGTCTCAATAAAGGGAACCTGTCACCAAAAAATCAAATCAAAAAGTCTCCTATGTGATTAAAAATAAAAGAAAAAAAATATTTTTTTAAATTGCAAAAATGAAAGTTTCTATTAGGCATATAAAAAATGTTGAGGTCCCCTCACCCCCACATAATGCATGTACAAACGTAAACAAACGCGTCAAGGGAGCCTATGCATGAAAACAGTGATTGTAATATTATAATATAGCAATATTTCTAGCACCAGACCTCCTCTGTAATGCTAAATGAATGACCAATTGGGGGCTTTTTAAAGTGTTGCCTATGGAAAATATAGGGTACTGAAGTTTGTCAACATTTAACGGGTGCACACACAAATTTAAAGTTTAACCACTTAAGCCCCAGCCCTATTTCAGACACTTTTTGTTTACAAGTTAAAATCAGTATTTTTTCCTAGAAAACTACTTAGAACCCCCAAACATTATATATATTTTTTTAGCGAAGACTCTGGAGAATAAAATGTCAGTCATTGCAATATTTTTTGTCACGCGGTATTTGCGCAGCGGTCTTTAAAACGCCATTTTTTTGGAAAATTTTTGAAAAATCACATTTCACTGCATTTAAAAAATACTAAAAAGTAAAGTTAGCCCATTTTTTTTGTATATTGTGAAAGATGATGTCATGCCAAGTAAATAGATACCCAACATGTTACATTTTAAAATTGCGCACACCCGTGGGATGGCGACAAACTACGGTCAATAGAGATCTCAATAGGCGACGCTTTAAATTTTTTTAACGGTTACCAGTTTAGAGTTAGAGTGTAGCTCTTTTTTTTAATTATTGCTCATGCTCTGGGGCTCGCGGCGATACCTCACATGTGTGGTTTGAACAGCGATTTCATTCGCGGCTCGACATCCGTATATGTTTTTTTTATGTGCACGAGCTAACGGTGACGGGGGCGGCTAAAAATTATTATTTTTTTTTTCCTATTTATTTTATTTTTTTTTAACTTTATTACAGGTTTTTAAAAAAAAAAAAAAAAATCTGATCACATTTATTGCTGTCACAAGCAATGTAAACATCCCAATACCAATATGCAGTGACAGGTACTCTTTATGGAGGGATCAAGGGTCTAAAAGACCCTAGACCCCTCCACTACACTTTCATGTATGCAAAACGCTGAAAACTGCATTTTTGCATACAGCCGTTTTTTAAATCTGCCGCCTTTTGCAGCAGAGTAACCCGGAAGTGACGTCATGGACGCCACCTCCGGGTTACGTCATCGGAGACCTGATCAAAGCCGTTTCTGGCTTTGATCGGGACTCCATCCAGCCGTCGGATGCACTGGCTGGGTGCTCAGGTCTCCAGGTTGGACGTTCCGTTCAAAGTCACGGAAGGCGGTGGGAGGGGGGGACGTCCCCTCCCGCTCACCCGGTTAACGATCGAGCGGCTCCCGAGCCGCATCAGCCGTTACTGACGGAAAGCCGACCATCGGCTGTAAACCATGGTACCGGGATGGATCATCCCGGTATAACCGACGTAGCCCTACATCACTTTGCGGTAAGTGGTTAACATGTTGGGTATCTTTTTACTGGGTGCAACCTCCTATTAATATTTTACCAATTGGGTAATTTATTGTGTTTATGTGCCCCAAAATTAACTTTAGTGTATTTTTTACTGAAATGGTGTGTTTCCTAGACCTTTGCGGTAATATAGCATAACATAAAAAAATGTAAACTACCACTATTTTATTCTCTAGGGTTTCTGCTTTCAGAAAACATATATTTGGGGTTTATGCAATCTTCAGACCTAAAATTATTTTTTAAGTATGCTGTGATAAAAAGTACAATTGAACTTTATCTGAAACCATTTGTTTTGGATAGAGTAGGGGAGGTTAAGAACCGCTGGGGTTTCTTTTTTTGTCATCTAGGAAGGTTTGCTTTCATTTTCTGCCCTTTAGATTCAATGGTAGGTGAGAGGATATCTTTCCAGTGTAAGGGATATCCCCTTACCACTTGCCTACTAGGCCTTTTTTTAACATTTGGTGTTTACAAGCTATAATCAGTTGTTTTTGCTAGAAAACTACTTAGAACCCCCAAACATTGTATAAATTTGTTTTACCAGAGACCCTAGAGAATAAAATGGAGATTATTGCAATATTTTTTTATCACACCGTATTTGCGCAGCGGTCTTCCAAACAAAAAAATTCACTTTTTTGAATTAAAAAATAAGAAACTAGTAAAGTTAGCCCAATTTTTTTCCATAATGTGAAAGATAATGTTACACCGAGTAAATAGATAACCAACATGTCTTGCTTCAAAATTGCGCACGCTCACGGAATGGCGACAAACTTTGGTACTTAAAAATCCCCGGGCGTGGCTTGACGCACGATGCGGAAGGCAGCACACTGAGGAGTAGCGGGAGGTGAGCAGCTCCACAACAGAGGCGTGAGGCTTGGCGCCATAGACGGCCCCGGACGATGGGCAGGGTGTCCCGCCACACACACTACACTGCACAGAGCAGCAAACAGCAGCAGACATCCTCGGCGATGGCAAACCGCAACATTTCGGACTTATTCAAGTCCCAAACAGCCATGAGGAGCGGCATGAGGGTGGACAAGATGGCGCTGACCGACGGAGAGGAGGAAAACAGTGAGTACTCCCAGCACTCATCGGAGGAAGGGGTAAGCAAAGGGTCCATGGAGGATCCCCCCTCTTACACTCACCGTGATGAATAACATTGCAGCAGATATTAAGTCCACTTTGTCAGCGGCCATTACCGATTTAAAAACGGACTTCCTTAAACTTTCTGAGCAATTTTTGGTGGTTGAACAGGCGGGCGCCCATAGAGATAGGTCAATTGGAAGATTAGAACATATAGCTGTTTCCCATGCGGCGCATCTGATTGAGATCAATAAGAATCTTGAGGACTTGGACAACAGAGGGAGACGCTGTAATTTAAGAATAAGAGGTATCCCGGAGGATGTTATGCAGGATCAAATATATCATACCTTGCAAAAAATGTTTAATTCATTATTGGAGAGACATGAAGATGCAACAATTGATTTTGTACGAGTACACAGAACACTGCGGGCCAAAGGTGCAGACAGTGGGCCTCCTAGAGACATTATATGTTGTTTTCAAAGCTTTCAAGTGAAAGAGGAGATTATGTATAAAGCAAGACAAAAAGGAGAAATTAAATATAAAGAAATACAGGTGCAGATATTTCAGGATCTTTCTCAGATCACTCTGAGGAACAGAAGAGCTTTACATCCCCTCTTAACAGTTTTGCGGGAAAAAGATTTGAAATATCAATGGAGGTTTCCCTTTGCACTAACAGTGACTTTACAGGGCAAAATGCATACTCTTAGATCTCCCAATTCTGTGAAGGCTTACAGATTCCAATAATGGAACTCTCGGAGTGGTACCAGGAATATAAACTACCCGTATTAAACGAGGATGATGGATGTTCACCTAGACAATCACCAGAAAAAAGACCCCAGAACAAGAAAAGCAGGAGTAATAGAACTGGAAAATAGAAATAGAGACACTTTGCAGTAAAAAGAAGATAGGGGAAAAAAAAAGAATATATTTTGTCGATTTGTGGTGCCTCAAGTCAAGTATGGGATTTTAAGGGCAGGAGTAAGGCGAGTAAACAGTAGTAGTACAATTTGTAGATAAAATTTATTCACATGTATAATTATATACAGAGATTTGAGTGAATTGATGGGTAAAGTCCCATTGTGATAGTGAAGAGAAAAAAAGTAGTAGGTGTGGTTACACGTGAAAATGGTGACTTAGACAAGAAAGGTAGATGGTCCTGCTCTGCTGTTCCTCATATCAGAGAATGGGAAATGGTTGCAGAGAGGGGCCTGATCGGTATTCCAACATGTTTCGGCCTGTAGCGGCCTTTATCAAGGATGTTACCGATTCTAGGAATAAGTACAATAAATTGTCAGAAATAGTAGTATATAGTTGTTCAAGTTTAGGTTATATATAGAGTTGTAGATTAACATACATATTTTTTGTCCACTTTCTGGAGTATTGCTTTCCCAGACTTTTTCCAGGAGCTGCAGGAACAATGCTGTATTGGGTGAGAAAAGTGCGGTATGGTTGTAGTTGGAGCCACAGGTGAAACAACCTGAAAAGTTGTTGATAATAAATAGTATAAAAAAAAAAAAATAATAATAATAGTAATAATTACTTCTTGGGCCACGTTTTTTCTGGTCCAATGTAGTTCAATGTGGCTATAGTGTATAACTTTCCACATTGATGGAGATCATCTGTGGTGTTTGCACATTGATGGGAGTCATCTGAGGTGCAAGGTATATAAGAAAGATGCATAGTAAAGTAAAGGATGGTTTGAGGTAAAAATAAAACATCCTTGAATGCAGTACTGAAGGTTTGAAAATTGGTGAAAAGTAAGGACTTGGTGGAGAGATGTTAGTACATCTTTTCAAGTCTAAGCTTACGTTTTGTAGAAGGTATTGGTATGGTGTTGCAGCATGTTGCCTCCAGGTCCTGTCCTCCTGCGATCCGGGAGAGACTGAGGATCTGGAGGTGTTCCCCGGCCTTTTAAAGGCTGTCGCACATGCGCAGTGATGCGCTGTGTGACGCCTATGGGCGGTGTCCGTGGTCTGACGTGAGATGCGTCTGCGTGCGGCAGATGCGGCATCCCTTGTAGCCGTGCGGACGTGCCCCTGCGGCCGCCGACACGGAAGAAAGCCAGTAACTCCCAAGGGGGATAGTGGAGGGTGCAGGACCGACCAATTGGCTTAAAAATGCCCCGATCCAAAAGGGGAATCGGGGCTTTCCGTGCCGGGAGTTCCTGGAGTGCAGGAAATAAGCAAAAGAAGTGGATGAACAGTGTCATGACAGTATATATGTACAGATGTGTAAATACCAATTACCTTGAGAAGAGTAATCCAACGCATTTCTAGTTGTAATAGGGGGGGACTGGAACAAAACGTTATTACAACTAGAAATGCGTTGGATTACTCTTCTCAAGGCCACTATCCCACCAGGGCTAAATGAAGCCCAAAGTTATCGTCCATTCCTCCCAGGATTTTCTTCCGGCAAAAAAGACTAAACTCATACCAAGAAAATCCACCTCCATTTAGACCAACCTACAATTGGCCATTTTTTGGCCATCCTACTCCCCAATACATGCCAAAAACATGATACCCGGATACCTGACCATAGAATACCCTCCCTACTCGGACCCTATCCAGACCGTCTCACATCCCCTCTCCCTTCATGATTATATTGCTGCACCTATATATATCAATATATATTATATCTTGTTTATTTATTTAACCTTTCTCATATGTACTTAATTGGTATTTACACATCTGTACATATATACTGTCATGACACTGTTCATCCACTTCTTTTGCTTATTTCCTGCACTCCAGGAACTCCCGGCACGGAAAGCCCCGATTCCCCTTTTGGATCGGGGCATTTTTAAGCCAATTGGTCGGTCCTGCACCCTCCACTATCCCCCTTGGGAGTTACTGGCTTTCTTCCGTGTCGGCGGCCGCAGGGGCACGTCCGCACGGCTACAAGGGATGCCGCATCTGCCGCACGCAGACGCATCTCACGTCAGACCACGGACACCGCCCATAGGCGTCACACAGCGCATCACTGCGCATGTGCGACAGCCTTTAAAAGGCCGGGGAACACCTCCAGATCCTCAGTCTCTCCCGGATCGCAGGAGGACAGGACCTGGAGGCAACATGCTGCAACACCATACCAATACCTTCTACAAAACGTAAGCTTAGACTTGAAAAGATGTACTAACATCTCTCCACCAAGTCCTTACTTTTCACCAATTTTCAAACCTTCAGTACTGCATTCAAGGATGTTTTATTTTTACCTCAAACCATCCTTTACTTTACTATGCATCTTTCTTATATACCTTGCACCTCAGATGACTCCCATCAATGTGCAAACACCACAGATGATCTCCATCAATGTGGAAAGTTATACACTATAGCCACATTGAACTACATTGGACCAGAAAAAACGTGGCCCAAGAAGTAATTATTACTATTATTATTTTTTTTTTTTTTTTTATACTATTTATTATCAACAACTTTTCAGGTTGTTTCACCTGTGGCTCCAACTACAACCATACCGCACTTTTCTCACCCAATACAGCATTGTTCCTGCAGCTCCTGGAAAAAGTCTGGGAAAGCAATACTCCAGAAAGTGGACAAAAAATATGTATGTTAATCTACAACTCTATATATAACCTAAACTTGAACAACTATATACTATTATTTCTGACAATTTATTGTACTTATTCCTAGAATCGGTAACATCCTTGATAAAGGCCGCTACAGGCCGAAACATGTTGGAATACCGATCAGGCCCCTCTCTGCAACCATTTCCCATTCTCTGATATGAGGAACAGCAGAGCAGGACCATCTACCTTTCTTGTCTAAGTCACCATTTTCACGTGTAACCACACCTACTACTTTTTTTCTCTTCACTATCACAATGGGACTTTACCCATCAATTCACTCAAATCTCTGTATATAATTATACATGTGAATAAATTTTATCTACAAATTGTACTACTACTGTTTACTCGCCTTACTCCTGCCCTTAAAATCCCATACTTGACTTGAGGCACCACAAATCGACAAACTATACTCTCGGGATGGTGGCAGAAACGATTTCTTTCCCTTCCAGCTAAGATCCAAAAAACATTTCTTCAAAAAAAGAATATATATTTTGAAGTAGCCAAGTATAGAAGGAGACGGGAGGGAAGGGACCCTTTCTTTTTTTTTCTTTGAGATGAAGGGGGTGAGTGGGGGGGGGGGATTCCCGGCCCCCTCTTCCCCCCCTTTTTTTTTTCCCTTTGTATCTCCCCCCCCCCCCCCCCGTCCCTTTCTGATTCACCGTCTGCCTCGTAAACAATTTTTTTTTTTTTTTGAAGGAGCTGTTTCCCGTGTGTTAGAGCTATTATATATAGAATAATTTGTGAGTCAGTGCTGATGTGGAGTATGAAAGGGGATTTGTGTTCCCTTTCCCCTTTTTTTTTTTTTTTTTTTGTTTGGGATCCATCAGCACTGGTATTGAGTGCTTTTTCTACTCGTGTTAGTCTCCCACTAACTCCCACCAGGGGTTTTGCTCGGTTCTAAATTGAGAACCGAGTAACACCCCCGCTTTCCTTTCTCTGAAACTTAATCACAGACATTTAGCCACTCTGTGATTTTGGAACCTAGATACTCTTTTCTTAAGGCAGAGTACTATCTACTATCAAAGCTTTGCTTATCACTGGGTTATACTAGTGGGGTGTTCCCTTTTTTTTTTTCTCTCCTTTTTCTTTTCCCTTGGTTGTTTTTTTGGTGAAGGGTAGGAGGAGATAGGGAGGCACCGAGTCGGACGAGAGTAACTGAAATAAGGTATTAACCATGACTTATAAATCGGTAGGCAAACATATCACGGTATTATCCCATAATATACAAGGCCTAAATATCCCAGAAAAAAGGCATTTTGTGCTTAGAGAGTTGAAAAAGGTGAAACCACATTTTGTATTTTTGCAGGAGACACATTTTAAACAAACTAACGTGCCAAAATTGACTTCAGCATATTTCTCCACGGCGTTTCACGCAACCAATCCGACAGATAAAACAAAAGGGGTATCTATATTGATTAGTAAGACAGCGGGTTTTCAGGTGGACACATCTTTATTGGACCCCAATGGAAGATATGCATTTGTGAGAGGGACATATGCAGGAATTCCCATGACTCTCGCAAACGTATACTTCCCGAATAGGTCACAATTGGGATTCTGTCAGAATATGGTAAATATGCTTTTGGGATTTGCTAGAGGACGAGTGATAATGGGGGGCGATTTAAATATACCACTCCACCCATTGCAGGATGCCTCAAATAAAAGTTCGTGCATACGGTATAAGACCCTGGCCCGGATAAAAGAATTAATCCATTCATTGAATTTGGTAGATTAATGGAGGACCTTACATTCCGACGACAGAGATTTTACCCATTATTCAGCGATACACAATAGATATGCATGTATCGATTATCTATTTATCACACAACGGGATATAGAGAACCTTTCACAAGCACGGATTGGGACACAGGTACTTTCGGACCATGCACCGATATCCGTAACTTTAAAAACAAATAAGACTCCCAGAGCTTTCAATTGGAGACTGAATGCTGAGCTAATTGCGGACCCAGATATTAACTCCCAGATAACACAACAAATACAATCTTATTTTAGTTTAAACACATTACAAGAGACCACCTCGATGGTTAGATGGGAGGCACATAAGAGTGTTATAAGGGGAGAACTAATTAAATTAGGTTCACAACAGAAAAAAGAAAGAGAAAAAGTGGTTCAAACGCTCATGCATTCAATCTCCAATTTAGAAAAAATGCATAAAAGGTCTTTATCAGTAAATGTCGCAACTGAGTTGTTACAGAAACGGAAAGAACTCCAACAGATAATCGAGACAAAAGCCAAAAGGCTATTTTTCTTTTGAAAGGGGATCTACTATGAACACGGAGATAAGAGTGGAAGATTTCTTGTGAGGGCCCTTAGAATTGATCAGAACTCTAACACTATAACAGGCGTTAGGAATGCAGCAGGTAAAATAGAATCAGCAGCGGATAAAATTGCAGCACAATTTCACACGTTCTATGCGTCTCTGTATAATGTTGCACCACAACATAGATCCCCGGATTTTACGGGCAACAGAGCTACCAATATTGCAGCTTACTTGGCGAATAGTGGACTTCCAAAACTCACAGAGGAAGTGAGTAATGATTTGGATCAACCTATTACAGAGACGGAACTACGTATGGCACTGAAAGAAATTAAACCAAATAAAAGCCCGGGCCCTGATGGATTTAGCTCCGTATACTATAAACAATATGCAGATATTTTATTACCTCAACTGGTACCGGTTTTGAACTCCCTCACGGACCCGCTGCAGGCCTCACCTGCATTCCTCCATGCACACATATCAGTTATCCCCAAAATTGGGAAATCAACACATGAATGCGCTAACTACAGACCCATTTCTCTGTTGAATACGGATCTGAAGCTATTCTCTAAGGTACTGGCTAACAGAATTAAACCAAATTTGTCTACAATAATAATGGAGGACCAGGTGGGTTTTGTAGTGGGCGGAGAGACTAAGGATAATGTTATCAAGACGCTTAACTTGATACATTATACCCAACAGCTAAATGTCGAGGGCCTTCTTATATCAACAGATGCAGAGAAGGCCTTCGACAGAGTAGCATGGGACTTTTTGTTGGCAACCTGCAAATATGTAAATTTTCCCCCTAAAATGTTGAGTTGGATAGCCTCACTTTATCAATGCCCAACGGCAAGAATTAAAATAAACCATCTTTTTTCGGAACCAATCACTATAAAAAATGGGACCCGACAGGGATGCCCGTTGTCACCATTATTATTTATTTTGACGATAGAACCCTTCTTGAGACATATAAGGGCAGATGAATCAATACAAGGGATGAAAGTTAAGGAGAATACGTATAAAGTAGCGGCATACGCAGACGATTTGTTATTTTATGTAACACAGCCATTGATCACAATGCCAAATCTGATGAAAGCTTTTGAAAAATATAGCTATATATCAAATTTTCGTATAAATTATTCGAAATCCGAAGTACTCAATTTAAACATACCAGAGAATAAACTGTTACAAATAAGACAAAAAAGCCCTCTCAGATGGGTTACGGGAGCCCTAAAATATTTGGGTGTTTGGATAACTCCGAGTTTGGAAACTTTGTATTCTAAAAACTTTTTGCCATTACTTAAACAGATCGAATTAGATTTGAAACAGTGGCATACCAGGTTTTTTTCATGGTTTGGGAGAGCAGCCATTATTAAAATGGTAATTCTCCCAAGATTGCTTTATCTGTTCCATACCTTGCCAATTAAGATTCCTAATAACTATTTTACGAAACTCGGAAGGATCCAAACCCAATTCATTTGGTCACATAAACAGCCTTGAATACGGCACAATTTGATTGCGAGAAGGAAAGAAAGGGGAGGAATGGGAGTACCGGATTTCCGATTATATTATAAGGCTACTCAGCTTACACGAATCATCGATTGGCACTGTCATGAATCAAAGAAGGCGTGGGTAAAGTTGGAAGCGGACATTATAGAGTGCCCGCTACGATATTTATCTTGGATAGCCTGGCAAAAATGTCCGGCCAGAGCGAAGGCTCATCCGTTAATAAGACAAACAATAGCGACGTTTCATGGAGTGATTAAACTTCATGATATTTCAAGTGTACCAGGGCCCCTCACACCATTGACAAACAACCCAGAGTTTGCACCAGGTTACTCAGATGTTTGGCTTAACGCATCAGAAAATAGTGAATTTAAAATTGCAGCGCACTTCTTTAGGAATGGCGTTCTTGTGGGACAGGACCAACTTAAACATACATTAAATGCTCCGACTATACCTTTTTGGTCATATCTACAGTTACACCATTTCCTAAGTGAACCTATAAGGAAGAAGGCCTGTGGGGGACAGATTTCGGCATTTGAGCAGATATGTCTGGATCAAAAGCTTTTTAAAAAAGCGACGTCATATACCTACACGCTGTTACTCTCTAGTGTAAAAATTAAACCAGATAAATTTAAGGAAAATTGGGAGAAAGCGTTACAAGTATCAATCTCAAATAAAAAATGGGCGTCAGCGTGTTCTATGACACACAAATGTTCAAGGAACACTAGATCTCAAGAAAATGCGTATAAGCTTCTTACCCAATGGTATATGACACCGGAAAAAATTAACAAGTGCTTCCCAAATACATCTGAAATGTGCTGGAGATGCGGCCAATCAGTAGGAACATTATATCACATCTGGTGGCAGTGTACAAAAATAGCTGAATATTGGACTCAGATCAAGGAGCTGATTGAGAAAATAGTGGGCACAGCAATTCCATTAACTCCTGAATGTTGCCTGTTACATATTACAGAGGCCGCAGAACAAAGGTATAAAAAATCAATAGTCTGCTACCTTTTGAATGCGGCAAAATTAATGATACCGAGATATTGGAAATCTACCTCAGTTCCATCAATTAGAGAATGGGTGGTTACAGTGAGAGATATTTATAACATGGAAGAGACCATGGCCATTGCCTCGGACAAAATAAACAAATTTCAATTAAGATGGAGGCCATGGTATATCTTCCAATGTTCAGAGGGATTTTCCCAACTTATAGGCGCAGGACCTGACTCGGTGCCTCACGTATGATAAGATACATAAACATTGAAATTTCTGCCTCCTCCCCCTTTTTTTTTTTTCTCTTTTTCTCCCTTTTTTCTTTTTCTTTATTTTTAATTATTATAAGAAAATTAAGATTGTAAAGATTTAAAACTTTAACCACTTTACCACCGGAGGATTTTGCTGTCTTCCGTCCAGGCCACTTTTTGCGATTCGGCGCTGTGTGACTTCAACTGACAATTGCGCGGTCGTGCGACGCCGTACCCAAACGAAATTTACGTCCTTTTTTTCCCACAAACAGAGCTTTCTTTTGGTGGTATTTGATCACCTGTGCGATTTTTACTTTTTGCGCTATAAACAAAAAAAGAGCGTTTATTTTGAAAAAATAATAATATTTTTAACATTTTTTTATATGAAATTCCCCCCAAAAAAGATGTAAAAACCAATTTTTAAAAAATTTTTTGGCCAATTTGTTTTCTGCTACCTATGTTTGGTTAAAAAAATACCAATAAGCGTATTTTGATTGGTTTGCGCAAAAGTTATTGCGTTTACTAACAAAGGGAAAGATTTCTGTCATTTTTGGTGTTTTTTTTTTAACGCGTAATGGCGGCGATCTGCAATTTTTTTTGTGGGACTGCGACATTGCGGCGGACATATCGGACCCTTGACTGACATTTTTGACACTTTTGGGGTTACCAGTGACATTACTGCAGTAATCAGTGCTATATATATGCACTGTTACTGTAAAAATGACACTGGCATGGAAGGGGTTAATTTTATTGGAGAGGGAGGGGTTAATGTATGCCTGGTGCTTACTGACGTGTAGGGGGGGAGGTGACTGAGTGAGTCATGGACAGATCGGATGTCCAGCTATGCTGAACAGTCCGATCTGTCACTCCCTGTCACTATGGAGATCCGCCCGCTTGTGTTTACACAGGCGGGCGGATCTCCACACTAGATCCCCGGCGATCGGGGCAGAGCAGCGGCGATCGCCGCTGCTCCTCCCCTGCCCCGACTCCCGCTGTGAATGAAAACAGCGGGAGCGAGCCTCCGGCGGCGCGCAAGCACCGCCCAGAAGGGGGAGTGTCTGACGACGTTAATACTACGTCGTCAGACGATAACGAACCACTTTGCCGCAGTACTATTACCGTACTCGGTCGGCAAGTGGTTAAATATGTGACACAATAGAATATTGAAATTTGGTCAACATTGCAAATGTAGAAGTGCTTGTCGGTACCTTTTGATTTGAACAGAATTATTGTGGAAATAGTACTCTATGGGATATAGGATATCAATGGTTGAATAGCAATAACATTGGTGGTTTTGGGGAGGGGGGGGGGAGGGGTTGGGTATTTTTTTTTTTTTTTTTTGGGTGTGATGGTGGCAATGGTGTGTGGTTACTGATATGCACAATTTTGTATTTATGGAGAGGTGTGATTTATGAGCACAAAGAGAATTTTGAGAAACACAATAATAAAGGGAGAGAGGTCAGAGGTGTGGAGAGGGGGGCTTCTACCCCTCCCTTCTTTTTCTCCCTTCCCCCCCCCCTTTTTTTGTTTTTTCCCCCTTTCTCACGAGATATGCGAATACACGAGAAATATAAATATGGATTTTTAATCCTCTGACACAGATGGTGGAATGTGAGTCACGTTTAATATTACACTAAGAATATAAGGTGTTAGTGGAGGGATAAGGGGGGATGTGATTCTTTACACACCCCCCCCTTCCCCTCCCTTTTTTTTTTTTTCTCTTCTTCGTTCCTCTTTTCCCGTCTTCTTTCTCTTTTTGTCTTTCCCTCCCCCCCCATCTACCCTCCTCTCGCCACATTTTCTCTGTACCCTCGGATAATGAGGGGTTTTAAGGGAATAAACAAGAATATAAGGTTGGGGGATACTCACTTTGTAGCTGACCATAGAGTACTGTAGATTATACCATATACAAGGGATTTTGGATAAGTTGTTTGACTTTGCTTTGTGTCCACTTTAAAATAGAGACACCAGACAAAACACAAATTACTCTTACAAAAATGAATTTATATTGTTAAGAACTATACGTTGACGGTTTTGAGATTAAATGTTTTAGATAATGTGTGTCTTTCACAAACACTGTACACGTATGTTTGTAATCTTTAAATTTTTGAATGCTAATAAAACCAAGATTGAAACAAAAAAAAAAAAATCCCCATAGGCCACATTTTAAAAATTTCTACAGGTTGCCATCTTAGAGTTACAGAGGAAGTCTAGGGCTCAAATTATTGCTCTTGCTCTATCGATCGCGGCGATACCTCACATGTGTGGTTTGAACACCGTTTACATATGTGGGCGGGGTTTCTGTATGCGTTAGCTTCTGCGCGCGAGCTAACGGGGACAGGACGCTTTATTTATTTTTTTCTTTACTATTTATTTTTTTTATTATTTTTTATTTTTACACCGTTTAAAAAAAAAAAAATTGATCATTTTTATCTCTTTTGATCATTTTTGTCTCTTGTAAATTTATGCCTAGCCTTGTTTTTTAAAATTGCCCTGCTGCTGGACAATTTTACACTGTCATGCTATCTGCAGTATTTTAATTCTTGTAGTAAAACACCAGCCTGTACTGTTTGTCTCTAATACATTTCTGCCATTTCTTCCTCAATAAAGATGTTCTGCTGCTGGCCTATTTACTCTCCTAAAATGATCAATAAAAATTGATCATTTTTATTTCTATTACAAGGAATGTAAACATTCCTTGTAATAGAAATAAGCACGACAAGACCTCTTTTTTGTGAGATCTGGGGTCAAAAAGTCCTCAGATCTCACAAGTACACTTAAAGATAGAAAAAAAAAATAAATAAAATAAAATGAAAAAAAAAAAAGGGACCTTTAAGTCGGTTGCTAGGCAACGACGTTTGCCATAGCTCCGGACCTCCAAGACCATAGAGTCGAGTGAGGGCAAGCTTGTCCTCACTTGACATCCTGTCTGTGAGGATCCGGGACCCGATAGTTTTCCCCGCTGCCGGCGGGTCCGGTAAGCGGGGAAAAGGACCGGGACGCGGCGGGAGGGGGGGCACCTCTTCCGCCATCCCGAAAGGGTGATCCCGCTGTGAATCCGCCGCTGGGACCACCCTTATCGGAAAGCCGATCGCCTGCAGTTTAAAAAAATACCAGGTTTATGGCAGCTATCTGCTGCCATAACACCGGTATTTAGGTTTAAACGCAGGACGTATATATTCAGTGGCGGGTAGGGAGGTGGTTAACAGCGTGTGCAGAAAACGCAAAAACGGCTCTGGCAGAAAAGGGTTAAAGGAGCATTAGATTTGATGCATAAATTAAGAATATAGTAATTACTAAGTAAGAGAGTGAGTGTTTTCCATCTGATTGTCCCCTTTAAATCTGTGGCTGTTAATTGTGCATTTAAATAACCATAGTGAGAGGGAATGCAGCACAATTAGCACCCAACAGATGTAATATGGAGAAGGACACATTTTGTAAATGGTTTCCACTGGGCAACACAAAATAACTAATTGGTTCCATATTTCCAAGAAGCAGCAAAATACACCCACGTGAAGGAGCAGGAAAGCAATTATGGTATATTCATTTTAACATCCCTGTCAACAATAGCCTAAGTATTATGACTAGGAGAAATCAGAGTCACACTAAACATTCCCTCTGGTATATATCGCATTTAATTTATAAAATTGTTCTTTCCCGTGATAGCTACTGTTGGTTAAATTTAAGTACAGGCAGCACAGCGGTTAAGTGATTGCCACTTTTCAGAGCTGGACTGCAGCTGCTACGAAAGATGATAACTAAAAGCATACCTGTAGGTTCATTCAGTTCTACCAAAAACAATCTTAACCACCTAAGGACCAGGCCTATTTCTGACACTTGTTGTTTAAAAGTTAAAATCAGTATTTTTTGCTAAAAAATTACTTAGAACCCCAAACATATATTTTTTTTAAGCAGAAGAATAAAATGGAGATATTTGCAATACTTTGTGTCACACCATATTTGCGCAGCGGTCTTACAAATGCAATTTTTTTTAAAAACAATACACATTTTTGAATTAAAAAATAAAAAAACAGTTAGCCCAATTTTGTTTGTATAACGTGAAAGATAATGTTACGCTAAGTAAATAGATACCCAACATGCCACGCTTCAAAATTGTGCACGCTCGTGGAATGGCGACAAACATTGGTTCCTAAAAATCTCAATAGGCGAAGATTTAAAAATTTCTACAGGTTACCAGTTTGGAGTTACAGAGTAGGTCTAGGGTTAGAATTATTGCTCTCGCTCGAACGATCGCGGCAATACCTCACATTTGCGGTTTGAACACTGTTTCTATATGTGGGCGAGACTTGTGTATATGTTTGCTTCTGCGCGCGAGCTCAGAGGGACGGGGCGCTTTAAATTTTTTTATTTATTTATTTATTTTACCTTTTATTTTTACACTGTTTCTGTAAAAAAAAAAAAAAAAGAAAAAATTAAAGACAGCATTTAACTCTGGTGAGTGTGCACTTTATCCATATGGTGGAGGACCACGTTCGCGAGTGATTAAAACTGTATCATCTTTGCACTGGAATACATCCTTCATCTGCTTTCATAAAATATAATATTTTGGGCATGTAACATAACCCAGACATTTGCAAGGGATTGCATAGAGATGGACTTCAGCTGCACATTTTGCAGTTTGTGGGCAGGTAGGTGGGGAGGAATCCTGAAGTTGGGCCCCAATCCCTAAAATGAATTGTTAACATCTAAAGTGATTGTAAAACCTTACATATACCAAGCGAAGTGACTGGTGAAACAAATCCTCCTACCTAAGTTGTACCTGTTTAGCTGCGGCAATCTATTCTCTACAACTCTTCAGAATACAGGGGGCAGAAGGTACCTTTTGCAGATCTCAGTGAAAAGAGCTCTGAGAGCTGATTGGTGGGAAGGGACACACCACCCTTCACACAGCACACAGGAACAAAGCTGAGGCTGTCAATCACAGGCGGTGTGCTGGAGCTCCCTGTCCTGACACTTTTTTATCTCTTGGTTTCAGAAAAACTTGTCAAAAGTGTTTCACGCTGATAGTAGAGGAACAAGGCAGTGGACAGAAATTACATTTAGGGGTTGATTCACTAAAGGCAAATAGACAAGTGAAAATACAGTTGCTCCAGAGCTTGGTAAATGAGGTAAAGCTTCACTTTGCAAAGAATACCCAATCACGCGCAAGGAAAAAAGGAAAAAAAAAAACATAATTTTTGCTTGCACATGGTTGGATGATGGAAGTCAGCAAAGCTTCTGCTCATTTACTAAGCTGTGGAACAGCTGCACGTGCAGAGTGCAACTGCACTTTGCATAGTGCACAGCCTGTTTGCCTTTAGTAAATCAACCCCTTAGTGCTCTGAACTGAGACACACTATAGAAGGATGTGCTTTGTTCATAATTCATGTCTGAGGTTTACAGACACTTTAACTACCTCCCCCCTCCTATTCAGTAGCTGTCACCAGAAGAAGTGTCCCCAGTGGTAGGGTTTCCTTCTATTTTTTGCTTTGGTCACCAAAAAATGGGAGTTTCCTTTTCAGTCCCAGGAATCAGGAACAGTTAATCTCCCTAATGAGGACACAGACAAAAAAGTTTTGTCTTTCGATACACTTTAACCCCATAAAACACTGATACCTTAATCCTATAACCATTCAAACCCAAGAACCCTAACATTAATAAGCCCCAATCCTGCTTCATATCCACCTTGACCTGCAGCCAGGGAGCATCTCCACTGTTAGCATGCAGGTCCTGTAATGGAACTATACAGTGCCACGATCCCATTTCCTAGATAACCTTCTTTAGTCTTGTAAATGTATACTTGAATATGTAGTATGTTTTTTTAGTTTCTGATAAGACGCAATAGAATTGTATGGCAGATCTTTTCTTTAGTTACATGTAACCCGGAGCTCCCAGGCCAAAGACCATGAAGAATGTCTCAAAGCAGAATTTGTATTTCCCAGGATCTGGAAAAACACTTCTGAATAGATATAGTTCTAATCAGAGATTAGGAGTCCCAATATTACACACATTTATTTTAAATGTTATCTCTTGAAGCTTATTCACTGGTATGTCAAAGCTCATGAGCCAATATTTACAAGCAATCTTTCAGTCTGGGATCCGCATATATCTCAGTAAATGATATCTGAGGTCAGAACCAATATCTGATGACCGAACTGGTTATTATTGTAATGCAATATTCTGATAAGAAAAGTAGCAAAAAAAAAAAAAAAATATTCAAAACACATGACTAAAGATAATAGTACATATAACAGTGACTTACTCTCCAACAAATGGACTGTATGGAGTTTATTTACAAATGAGATTTCATTTTAAAGCATCATAGACAAAAGAAAGCGAAATAAATATTGAGTATGTCAGAGTAAAAACATTTAATTTTTTTATGCTTCATGGACATAGTCGCAGTTCTACTTAAAGAAGAACTTAACTCTAGAATCTGGTAGAACATAAACAGAGAAAAAGATTCCCCCGTGGGACTTTGTATGCAAATTACACCAAAGAAAAAAGAGTAAATTAAAAGGAAAATTGACCAACTATATTAAAGAACCAATTTTTAAAATGTTAAAATTGCATCCAAAAATAATACATGTAGGCATATGCCTGCAGTACATTGTACTATGCAGTCAAAGATACCCTGTATGTCTAATGCCCCATACACACGTGCAGATTATCTGCAGACTTTTGTCTGCAGACTTACCAAAACCATATAATATGAGGTCAAACCTAAACACTTTCAATTTGTATGCAATCTGGCAGGCCCTTGCACTACATAGAAAAGGTAAGTCTGCAGACAAAAGTCTGCAGATAATCTGCACGTGTGTATGGGGCATAAGATGTAATATCGTAAGGTGCCTTGGTATGAGGGTATGCTGAAGAAGTCCTGTAGAGGACGTAACATGTACAGGTGGGATGCACCGTTACTTTGGACATCTTTTCCTTTGTGTCAGCAACATGTGCTGGTTTTTATATACTTTTGTGCGTATTTTTAATCCATGTATTACATTTTATATAATAAATATTCAAAGCAGAGAGCACTATGGTAATCTTTATAATTTTATGGCCTCACATGAATGATTCAGACCCTAAGAGGAGGTCACCGAAGCTTACAAATTCCTCAAGGAGGAGTACTCCTGTGGCACCCTGTGAGACATTCTAAATGGTGACTGTGACGTTGTAGTGGGGTCATTATCTGGAGGTGGACAGGCAATTTAGCCAAGGGTGGTGGTCACCAAATTCACTGGATCACAATTATTTTTGGATTTCTACTTTGAATTGTCACTTTGAACTACACAGCTGTAGATTTTATACACTGGGACTTTGTTTATTATTGTTTATCATTATTGTTTTTCTAATACTTTTATTTTGGTTGCGCTACACTGAATATGGTATAATGTGTCTTGGTATGGCTAAATAGCTCTGACATTTGACATTCCGACAAAAACCCCTTCAGGGGGAAGAAAAAGGGTAGTCCGTATCTATAAGTACAATCACATTATTAGATATATGTGTACAATAAAGGTTAAAGGGATACATCATTAACATTATACTCACAATGTACTTAATGCATAACATCTGCCATGAGTTCAAAGCATGTAATGAACCAGGCTGTCAAGCACCAATTCATTAAAAAAGGCGGTTCAAAAAGTGGAGCACCCCATAGAAATCAAAAACTTAGGCCACCTAACACACAAAAAGAAGGGAAGAACACGCATATTATTTACAAAAAAATGTCTAGCCTAATGGGGGGGACCTAAAATAGTGTCAAAAGATCCCAACAAGTGTTGCTAAAGAGCAGGGTAACAGGCAAATAGAAATATATTACCAGAAAAATCCTAATGGAAGGAGAAAAGAACAGCCACCCCCAAACAAGTGTGTAATCCCAAAGACGGAAAGGAAAAAAGTTGTACCCCAAATGAACCAGAAGAAGCATGGGAAAAGCGAGAGAGAGCGCAGCATAGTAATGCATTGATACCGCAAATCAGGTGTATAAAGCCTATAGATGATTCCATCGCAACGCCAGCAAAGAGACCAAGGCCACTGAGTGGTGTGTTTAAATATAGGCAAAAATGATTAATTGATTTTTCACTGTGATAGTCAGTCTTGAAAGTCAATAGGAAACGGCAGAAAGGACAGCCCAGCTATCATAATACATAAAATAGTTACGCGCTGTCACCTATTGATAACTATAGTGTATGGCTGCTGATATCACCAAATGTGTTCCCACACCCACAGCATGTATATACAGTATATCAGTTATATGTGATAGTGCTGCCCAAATAAATTGATTCAAAAGTTGATTAAATATACAAAAATAAATAAATACATGAAAAGTATAAACATTTCATAGCCAAAGCAATAATTCAGTGAAAGTTAATAAAATGTGCAAAGATCCATAAAAATTCCACTGAGAGTGTGCTGTAGTAGTGATTCTTCATATAAAATGTGCTATCTAGAGTCATAAATCTAATGGGTGCTTCATAAATGAATACACAGTGTTTAGCCACTTCACAGCCAGTGCTCCATGCACCAGGTGAAATGCATGCTCACCTTTATCTTAGCCCCACAAAGGGTCAAGAATGCATAGAAAGGGATCAATCTCATACACCAGATAATAGTCCTCAGGTTCCTCTCAGAGCGATACGATTCTCTTTCTGGGATCTCTCCACACAGCTCATAGGCAGCTCATAGGCAACAAAAGAAAAGAATACAGCCTCCAATACTGCAGTACCTGGGTTAATCAACTAAATAAATGCACAACCTCAACTTCAAAAAGTGCACTCACATTTATTAGGTGAAAAGTAGACATGTAATAAATCCAGCCAGGTCTCCCATTTTCCAATAAGTGACTCCCGCCGCCAGGCTCAACCTCGTGTTACGCTACTAAAGCATGTGGCTTCATCTGGAGGTAAAAAAACTCCCAATGCCAAAAAGTCCAGCTATCAACACCACTTAGAAGTCTTGTCATGCACAAATATAAGTGCTCATGCAGATTGGGCACCCAGGGGAGATTGTGTTGTTTTTTTAGGGGTACATGCAGACACTGTGGTTCTTTCTCTGTGCACAAAGGTTACAGCAAGGTTACTTAGCTTTTGGTCAATTTACCCTGGACATGTGACTGCTTATGTGTATGACAATAGACAAGCTCTTCTGGGCAGGGACCAAAGAAAAAAATATGAAATAAACAAATACATGATTGTTGTCTGCTGCTTTATTTGCAAAAGAGAAGGAGCCCTCCAAACCAAACTGAGCTAAGGAGTTTCTTTTGTCTGATTGGATATCGGTCACTCAAGCACTCAGCACCTCAATGTGTGAGGAAGGGGAAAAAGTTGCATGCTCCCCCATGCTCAGGTACTTTGTATTCCTCTTCATCTCACCATGCAAATAGTAATGTGAGTTTGTGCAGGGGCTGACTGGCAACTTTCGGTCCAGGGGGGCAAGTACAAACCAGAGGCCCATGGTGCAGCAACCCGGCCCCCCCCTCCCACTCTCCCTCTTCCCGTCCTCCTCCTGATCCCCATTCCAAGCTGAAGCCCTGCTCTAGATACTCTTTACTTACCAGCTGAATCCTGGTTTCTGACCTGGCCAGCAGGGGTCGGTTGGGGGGAACTGGGACAGCTTGGTCGGGGCTGGCTGGGGAGAAGAGTCTCCAGTGGGGTATAGAACCAGCCTCTGCTCAGACACAGTTTACACCATCCATGTAGGGGGGAGGTCTGCGCTCTGTCCTTGTCTTCAACCCGCACTCAGTAGGTCAGTGGCGGGGACTTTTTACTTCCCTTCACCAGGAATCCTTTAGGCATGTCTATGGCAGAAGCTGTGCAGCCTTTTTATGGGGCATCAGATTGGCCAGGGGACAATTACCCCCTGGCCCAGTCCTCCCCTGAGTTTGTGTATGGCAGGGGACAAGGGGGCATTTGAATAAACCTTAATGGGCTAAGCACAGGTTCATCTTTATTTTTTAAAATTATCTAAAGAATTTTGATATTGCTGTGTATTATGTACATTTTAATAATTAATGCATTAAAAAGTTAATTTTCTGACAACTTTTTCAAATCCTTTCAATGATTAGACAATCAGAAGAGAATGAAACATTCTTAACTCGAGATTAATCACCGTCGTTTTCCAAACTTTTAGCTCATCATTTTGTAATTAGCAAAGTAAACAATATTTAGCAAATTAAACAAAATCATTTATTAAACTGAAATGTCATATTCAATAGCAGTCTGCAAGATCTGTCGTCAATTCTGGATGTGACATTGAGTGTAACTGGGTGTTCCTTATATAATTAAACAGGCTATAAATCTGACTAAATAGATGTGCTGCTCAAAGTGCTAAAATTAGAATGACAGTCTCTGTAACACAATATAAATAAATGTCAAATCTTTGCATTACTTATGCTTCAATCACTTGAACTCCAGAAGTTTTACCCCTTCATGACCACGCCATATTTTATTATTCGGCACTGCACTACTTAGACTGGCCACTACGCAGTCGTGCAACATGGTACGCAAATTAAATGTATTTCATTTTTTCACACAAATAGAGCTTTCTTTTGGTGGTTTTTGATCACCACTGGGATTTTGTTATTATATAAATGAAAAAAGACTAAAAATTTTGACAAAAAACAAAATTTTCAACTTTCTGTTATAAAATACATTCAATAAAGTCAAATTTAAAATGCCAGGACAGTACAATTACCACCCAAATGACCCATTTTTGGAAAGTAGACAGTCTAAGGTATTTAGCTTGGTGAGTTTTTTGAAGTTGTAATTTTTTGTCCAAATTTTTGGAAAAAAATGAAATAAAATACATTTTTTTTTCACAATATTTTTTTTTTTTTTTACATACTGTCGCCAGTGCAGTACAGCATTATCATATGATTGGTGTAACAGTGATAAGGAATATTGAATGACAGTATGTAAAAAAAGAAAAATGTACACATTAGTGGCCAATCAGAGATCACAACAGTAAACAATCTGTTCATGAATGGAAAGTCATTCATACCAGGTTGTTTACATTGTTACCATGTGATTGATTTGACCAATCATAGCGATTACATGATACCCGGTAAGGGGTGTGCTGTGCGCTCCTAAACCAGAGCAGGCACAATCACCTATAAATACTGTAGGTGACTGAGCCTACACATGCCGCCCCACCAAAGTAAATGTACTGTAGCGGGGGGGGGGGGGGGCAAGTGGTTAACCACTTGACCTCCAGAAGGTTTTACCCCTTCATGACCAGGCCATTTATTGTTTTTGAGCACTGTACTATTTAAACTGGCAATTGCTCGGTCATGCTACAATGTATAGAAATGTATTGTATATCATTTTTTTCACACTAATGAAATTTTTTTTTATTCTTTGCTATATGTAAGGAAAGGCTTGCCAATATACAAAATGACTCCTCTGGAGGGACTTCTGTGCTAGGTTAGTACATGTTCCCTTTCATGCTCTCTGGAATTTGGGTAATTCATTTGCACATACTAGTGTGGGCACAGGTGCACATGAGTGCACAGATGTTGGCGCCAAACGTGCTTTTTAAACTCGGTCAGTGCTCAGGATTAGTGCTGCTTTAGTGCAACCTCCTGAGTATCCTGTGACCCTGTGATTCTGTATCCTGACCTGGCTTGTCTTAACGACTCTCTGAACTCTGCCTGCACTGGCTTGTCCCCTGACCTCTATTTCTGTCTGCTCCACTGACTCCTGCTTCACTTAACGGTTCCAGACACGGCTTGTTTCCTGACTATGCTCCTGTGCCCTGTACCCCATCCATCCTGTCTGTGTATGACCAAACCTGCCTGACTCTTCTACTCTGCCTGCTGCCTACCTCGCCTGCTTACTGGAGCCGTCTGATGACTTCACCTGCCCAGCGTGGACACCTGCCCTGCTGCTATCAAGACTTACAAGCAATCGTGCCACTCTGTACTCCTGCACCTCCTGTCTACACTATCAGGGGCTCAGAGTCAGAGGTGTAAGAATGGTCTTCCTCTTTGTATCAGGCTCTGCTACCAGGTACGTCATACTATATAAATAAAAAAAGACTAAAGCAATTTAAAAAAAATATATATATATATTTTGTTTTCCTTTTGTTAATAAAACATATCCAATAAAATCGAATTTCTTCATAAATTTAGGTCAAAATGTATTCTACTGCATGTCTTTGGTAAAAAAAAAAAAAAAAAAACAATAAGTGTATATTATAGCGTCTACAAACTATGGTATATATATTTGAAAATTGATCAATCCTGATGTACTGAAGGCCTATCTCATTTCTTGAGGCCCTTAAAATGCCAGGACAGTACAAATACCCCCAAATTACCCCTTTTTGGAAAGTAGACAGTCTGGTATTTACTATACTAGGAGGCATGGTGAGTTTTTTGAAGTTGTAATTTTTTGTCACAAGTTTGGAAAATGAAAAGATTTAATATAATTTTTTTTAACAATTTTCAAACATACGTCATCAGAGAAGTTCAGTGTCACTATACTGGCACTGTAGTGTGTTGATCAGGGATTTGTTTTACACTTTGATTGCTGTTACAATAGGTTAAATTCATGACAGCTGTGATTACTATTGTGTGCTGTGACTGGCCCACAGCTATCACAAGGTACAGGGTGCTGTAATTAGCCCAGGTACCATGTGATAGTTGTGGGCCAATTGCCGCACTACAATACTAAGCACAGCTGTTATGAATGAAACCCAATCATAACTGTTGTGTTTACATTGTGATCATGTGATCACATAGTGATCACATGATAACCTGGCTGCTTCAAGTGGCTGGGTACCAGGAGCTGCAATCTGCAGTGTCAGGTGGACACAGTGGTCAAACAAATTTAACTGGTTGTTGGTTTTTATCACAGCAAAAAAAAAAGCAAGAGGATTGCTCAGTGCTGGATTAACTCTTTGTGGTAAGACTGGGCACAGATGACTTGACTTCCTCTACTGTACCGGGTAGAGTTTTTCATAAAAAAATGTTTTTCAGATTAACATCCACTATAATTGCATAAGCCTGTTGGTATAAAATAAGTAATTGAACACTAGATGGTGATATTGTTAAAGTGTACACTCATGCGCAGTTTCATAAAACTGTTCTATCCGAATGACCAGAGTTCTTAAAAACGTTTCTGAAAGCAGAAATTATATTTTAACAGGAGCAAGATTAACCAAGTAAAATAATGGTTTCAGAGTGTTAAAGTGGTCTCAACAAACTGTTAATATTTTGCAAGAGGTAAGAACATGATGCAAGGAAGGATTCAATGTGCAAACAGTGTTTAGAGGTTTTGCTGTACAGCAGCAAATCCTGAACTTTCACCTTATCAAACTTGCTGCAATTTCCATCTAATATTAGGTTGAGATTGACTAATGGTTCTGTGATCTATAACTGAATCCTGATCCTTGACTTGGATATAAAGGACTATATGATGGTCCAAAGCATCCTCACAAAAAAATAACCAACTGGTATGAAGACTCCATGGACAAAATAAAGTACTCAACATTCTTAACAATATACTTTTACAAAATGAAAATTCCATTATGGGAACCATCTTCCCAAAACATACCCGTTAACCACTTTACCACTAGAGCATTTTGCTGTCTTACGTCTGGGCCACTTTTTGCGATTCGGCGCTGTGCGAATTTAACTGACAATTGCGCGGTCGTGCGACGCCGTACCCAAACGAAATTGACGTCCTTTTTTTCCCACAAACAGAGCTTTCTTTTGGTGGTATTTGATCACCTGTGCGATTTTTATTTTTTGCGCTATAAACAAAAAAAGAGCGTTTATTTTGAAAAAATAACAATATTTTTAACATTTTTTTTATATGAAATTCCCCCCAAAAAAGATGTAAAAACCAATTTTTTTTTTAATTTTTAGCCAATTTGTTTTCTGCTACCCATGTTTGGTAAAAAAAAATCGCAATAAGCGTATTTTGATTGGTTTGCGCAAAAGTTATTGCGTTTACTAAAAGGGAAAGATTTCTGTCATTTTTGGTGTTTTTTTTTTTAACGAGTAATGGCGGCGATCTGCGATTTTTTTTGCGGGACTGCGACATTGCGGCGGACAGATCGGACCCTTGACTGACATTTTTGACACTTTTGGGGGTACCAGTGACATTACTGCAGTAATCAGTGCTATATATATGCACTGTTACTGTAAAAATGACACTGGCAGGGAAGGGGTTAATTTTATTGGAGAGGGAGGGGTTAATGTATGCCTGGTGCTTACTGACGTGTGGGGGGGGGAGGTGACTGTGTGAGACAGGGACAGATCGGATGTCCAGCTATGCTGAACAGTCCGATCTGTCACTCCCTGTCACTGAGGAGATCCGCCCGCTTGTGTTTACACAGGCGGGCGGATCTCCACACTAGATCCCCGACGATCGGGGCAGAGCAGCGGCAATCGCCGCTGCTCCTCCCCTGGCCTGACTCCCGCTGTGAATGAAAACAGCAGGAGCGCGCCTCCGGCGGCGCGCGAGCGCCGCCTACAGGGGAGGAGTCTGGCGACATAGTTCTACGTCGTCAGACGGGAACGAGCCACTTTGCCGCAGTACTATTCAAGTACTCAGCGGTAAAGTGGTTAATGAAAAGCCTCTAAAATCCCAATAATGCCCTATATAAAATCAACACTATCCATAACCCCCTTATATGTACAGTACCAGAAAAAGTATTCATACCTCTTGACATTTTCCATATTTTGTCATGTTACAACCAAAAATGTAAATGTTTTTTTTTGGGGGGGGTTTATGTGATAGACCAAAACAAAGTGGCACATAATTGTAAAGCAGAAGACAAATGATAAATAGTTTTAAATTTTTTTAACAAATAAATACAAATAAATATCTGAAAAAAGTGGCGTGCATTTGTATTGAGCCCCCTTGGGGTACTCTAATACCCCTAACTAAAATCTAGTGCAACCAATTGCCTTCAGAAGTCACCTAATTAGTAAATAGACTCCACCTGTGTACTATTTAATCTCATTATAAATGAAGCTATTCTGTGAAGCTCCCAGAGGTTTGTTAACCACTTAAGCCCCGGAGGATTTGGCTGCTAAACGACCAGAGGGTATTTTGCGATTCGGCACTGCGTGACTTTAACGGACAATTGCGCGGTCGTGCGACGCTGTACCGAAACGAATTTGGCGTCCTTTTTTTCCCACAAACAGAGCTTTCTTTTGGCGGTATTTGATCACCTGTGCGATTTTTTGATCACGCGCTATAAACAAAAAAAGAGCGTAAATTTTGCAAAAATAACAATATTTTTCCCTTTTTTTTTATATGAAATTCCCCCAAAAAAAAATGTAAAAATCAAAATTTTTTAATATTTTCGGCCAATTTGTTTTATGCTACCTATGTTTGGTAAAAAAAAATCGCAAAAAGCGTATTTTGATTGGTTTGCGCAAAAGTTATTGCGTTTACTAACAAAGGGAAAGATTTTTGTCATTTTTGTTGTTTTTTTTTTTAACGCGTAATGGCGGCGATCTGCGATTTTTTTTGCGGTACTGCGACATTGCGGCGGACAGATCGGACCCTTGACTGACATTTTTGACACTTTTGGGGTTACCAGTGACATTTCTACAGTAATCAGTGCTATATATATGCACTGTTACTGTAAAAATACACTGGTAGTGAAGGGGTTAACTTTATTTGAGAGGGAGGGGCTGTGTGTGTCCCTAGGGGCGTGATTCTAACTGTGATTGGCTGTGGCTTCAACTGTATGCAGAGTGATCAATGGATCTACATAGTAGATCCATATGATCATCTCTCATACAGAGAGGAGAATGACAGGCAGCTTGTTTACACAAGCTGCCTGACTTTCTCTCTCTCCCCCGCCGATCGCAGAGTGGCTGGCGGCGATCGGGTCCGCCGGTCACACGCGCGGGGGGGTCCGTGACCACGCGGGAGCAGGAGCGCGCCTCCGGCTGCGCGCGCTCGCTCCCTAGACCCTCACAAGCTAGTGACGTAGCCCTACGTCCTTTTGCCTGTGAGGGGCTGACCGCCCACGTAGATAGTCGTGCGGCGGTCGGCAAGTGGTTAAACAACTTTAGTGAACAAACAGCATCATGAAGGCCAAGGAACACACCAGACATGTCAGGGATAAAGTTGTGGAGAAGTTTAAAGCAGGGTTAGATTATAAAAAAAAATATCTCAAGCTTTGAACATCTCACGGAGTACTGTTCAATCCATTATCCGAAAATGGAAAGAGTATGGAACAACTGCAAACCTACCAAGACATGGCCGTCCACCTAAACTGACAGGCCGGGCAAGGAGAGCATTAATCTGAGAAGCAGCCAAGAGGCCCATGGTAACTCTGGAGGAGCTGCAGAGATCCTCAGCTCAGATGGGAGAATCTGTCCACAGGACAACTATTATTCGTGCACTCCACAAATCTGGCCTTTATGGAAGAGTGGCAAGAAGAAAGCCATTGTTTAAATAAAGCCATAAGAAGTCCTGTTTGCAGTTTGTGTGAAGCCATGTGGGGGACACAGCAAACATGTGGAAGAAGGTACTCTGGTCGGATGAGAGCAAAATGAAACTTTTTGGCCTAAAAGCAAAACGCTATGTGTGGTGGAAAACTAACACTGTACATCACCCTGAACATACCATCCCCACCGTGAAACATGGTGGTGACAGCATCATGTTGTGGAGATGCTTTTCTTCAGCAGCGACAGGAAAGCTGTTCAGAGTTAATGGGAAGGTGGATGGAGCCCAATACAAGGCAATCTTAGAAGAAAACCTGTTAGAGACTGCAAAATACATCTACATTTTTGGTTGTATCATGACAATATGTGGAACCTTTCAAAGGGTATGAATACTTTTTCAAGGCACTGTAATAGAATAAATAACAAACAAATTGACCAGGTTGGTTACATGTACCAACTGCTAACTGGAGACCAATGTTAACAATTGCCTGTCCAGACAGTAAGTACTGGTTAAGACATAAAAACAAGACATAAAAACCTCACTAAGGGTGCTTATAAACATGAAATCGCTTTTTCAAAAACGCATATTGTGTTTTTAACACACTTTTAACCTATTTTATTGCATTTTTGGGGTGCTTTCTGGCTTCCCGACTCCCAGCATGCACCTGTGAAACATGGACATGTGACAAAAAAATGCACCAAAAATGCAGATGCGGTGCTCTTTTGATGCACTTTTGATGCATTCCCATTGCCTCCCAATGGAAGGTGCATTTTTGGTGTGCTTTTGAAAAGCGCACTAAAAATGCAGCATACAGGACTTTTTTAACAGCAGTGGAAACACAGTGCAGCAATAAGAACAGTTATGTAAGATTAAGGGGAATATTTTTCATGTGCTTTTGTCATGTTGGAAAGTTTTAGAGTGGCGAAAGCACACCGGTGTGAAGGGGGCCTAACTGTCATTTATGTTGATGTTTGCAATAAGTTTATTTATACATAGGATAACGAGCCCTCGATGGATGAAAGAGCTATGTGGATTCACACAAAATAAATGTTCCACAGGTGTTGGCTTCTTAATATAATTGTACATAGCAGTCCCTGGATGGCCAATCATGTAAAGGAAAATCAAGTGCATCTATTAAATGGAAAATTATACATAAACTGGTATTACTGATACAATATATTGATACGTGCAGATCAGTGTAGTACATGGCAACCAATCAGCTTATAGCTTTCATATTCAACGCTTAACTGAATAAGCTGAAGTTACAGTATCTGTGATGGTGTTCACCGTCACTGGAATTAAGGACAGATGGGTGATGGTTTGTGTGACGAGACCCTTGCTCGCTCTGTCCGCTCTCCCGACACTCCTCTGTTTATAGTAAATCAGCTTGCAGATCGCAACGTCTGATGGTTCGGTCAACCAAAGATCCGGGATCCGAACTACAGCTATGTGCCGTCCGGAATCCATTAGAACACACACCAGACAGGCTGTATGTAAGTTCAAACAGGAAGACAATTTATTGGAAGAACACAGCACACTTTTATACAGAATTTGGAACATCCTGCCCCCAACAACCGCCCTCCCACTGGTCAATTGCAAAGTACCTGCAGTTCCCATTCAGGTCCTCTTTAGCCATGCAAATGAGGAATTGAAAATGAGTCAGCAGTGATTGGTCAGATAGCTTGACCAGAAGGACTGCCATGCAAATGAGGACTTGAAAATGAGTCAACAGTGATTGGTCAGATAGCTTGACCAGAAGGACTGCCATGTGCAAGTAGACAGAAGCCCCAGGGGGGGCAATCAATGTACACAATAGTCAGACACAGAACAATGGTTCCCTAATGAGCCCTCAATACACATTACTCTGAGTGTCAATACATCCCTTAGCAGACAACAGGTGAGGTCATTAGCACACCTGACAATAGGTGAATGGAAAGCCACCTCAGACAAAAAGCAACATTGTTAGCCAGCCCGTCTCCCCATTGAACTTCCTGGAATGACCATATTAGGAGTTGGACTTCCTGCTCAGAGACCTCATGGCAAAGGGAACACATGACCTTGCTGACAAAAATGAAGCAATTCAACTCATCACCCATCTGTCCTTAAATTCCAGTGATGGTGAACACCATCACAGAAGCCTTTTCTAAAGATAATGCACAAGAAAGCCCCAAAACAGTTTGCTGAAGACAAGCAGACTAAGGACATGGATTACTGGAACCATGTCTTGCGGTCTGATTAGACCTAGATAAACTTACGGTATTTGGTTCAGATGGTGTCAAGCGTGTGTGGCGGCAACCAGGTGAGGAGTACAAAGCCAAGTGTGTCTTGCCTACAGTCAAGCATGGTGGTGAAAGTGTCATGGTCTGGGGCTTCATGTGTGCTGCTGGCACTGGGGAGCTACAGTTCATTGTTCCCAACATGAATTTCCAACATGTACCGTGACACACTGAAGCAGAGCATGATCCCCTCCTTTCTGAGATTGGGCTGCAGGGCAGTATTCCAACATGATAAGGACCGCAAACACACCTCCAAGATGACCACTGCCTTGCTAAAGGTAAAGGTGAAGAAGAAGAACAAGAATAAGAAGTTGAGGGTAAAGGTGATGGACTGGCCAAGAATGTCTCCAGACCTAAACCCTATTGAGCATCTGTGGGGCATCCTCAAACAGAAGGTGGAGGAGCGCAAGGTCTCTAACATCCACCAGCTCTGTGATGTTGTCATGGAGGAGTGGAAGAGGACTCCAATGGCAACCTGTGAAGCTCTGGTGAACTCCATGCCAAAGAGGGTTAAGGCAGTGCTGGGAAATAATGGTGGCCACACAAAATATTGACACTTTGGCTATGTGTTGAGTTATTTTGAGGGACAGAAAATTTACACTGTTATACAAGCTGTACACTCACTAATTTACATTGTAGCAAAGTGTCATTTCTTCAGTGTTGTCACATGAAAATATATAATAAAATATTTACAATAATGTGAGGGGCATACTTACTTTTGTGAGATACTTTGTGTGTGTGTGTGTATGCACACCCCAATGCAACAGGCTGCACACAACTATGAACACACTAGAAGCCCAGCAGAGTACAATGCCATTTCCATTAAGCTAAACAGAAAAGGCCACTGCCCCTTCTGGATACTATACAAAGATTTTTTAGTGATAAATAATCTAGGAATAGAAATGCAGCTTTATTATTTATAGAAAGTTGCATGAGCAGGCAGCTTTTAAAAAAAGGAGGAGTATTTTTTCTTTGGTCCCCCTGACCAACAGGTCTTTGGGACAAATGTACACCCTCTACTTATATTCCAGACAGGGCCATGTTTGTAACTAGTCATAGCAGGCATTTGCCTATAGGCAACAGAAGAAAGGAGGCAGCTTACATATCATCACAATATTCTAGACAAGGTTATATACTGTAAAACAAAAGATTTGGGGTGGTATACAGTGAGCATGGGAACATGGCTTGTATTCCTGTGCGATTGCTGTGTGCTCCTGTGCGGTGCGTTTTGGCAGTAATGCATTTGAATGGCCTGGAAAATGCACCAAACCATGGGAAAAGTAGTATGCGGTACCATGCAATTTGGTGCTTTGGGATTCCATTAACATATAATACACACAATAAAGGCACCCGCATGCAGATCGCAAGGACAATGCCCTGCGTCATGGAAAATGTGCACAGGAGGTGCCCTTCCCTCACTGTGTTCTGGCATGAAGCAGCCATTACTGAAGTAGGAGGGAATTGCACACCGGTGGTGCCTGCGGGCTTCCTATGGAAATGCAGCGCTTATCCTAGGTTAATACTTACAGTGTCATACCAGAGTGCGACGAAAACTACCCGCCGTTTTATATCCTGGTATTCTTGTTTTCAATTCTAAATCAGACTGTGATTATGTAATCTCTGTCACTTTTAGTTCCCCTCTTTCTGGCATTTTCAAGACAATAATATTGTTCTTCACCTCTTACAAATCTCAGCTGGCACTTGTAAACCAAATCTGACAGTCTCAGCAATATGCCGATGTTCACCTGCAGTCCTGCACTAATCTAATAATGCTGTCATCAAATGATCTCTGAACTGATGATGAAGTCAGGATTTATTGTACTTATTTATTTATTTATTTATTATCATTTAGACAATCTTATTGTGGCATGTCCATGGTTTCCCTCTAATAATACTGCTGAGAACCTCCAAGCTGCACTGTGTTGTCAAAAGTATTGGGACACTTGCATTTGCACCAGTATTAATTTTGTCGACTAAAATATTTTCCTCGACTAAATGAACACTATTTTAATCAACTAAAATATGACTAAAACAATTCAGATGACTAAAATACAACTAAAACTAAAGTGGCATTTTAGTCAAAAGACTTGATCGAAAATTTACATAAAAATGAACACTACTCTGCTGGCCCTTTCTAAATCGGCAACACAATTTCAGCCAGAGCCTGTAATAATAGCACATTTAAGTTTAAACATGTATTGCACTACTGCATAAGCATAAGTAAAGAGCATTTACTGAGCTACTGAAAGAGAAAAATTAAGAAAAAGGCTTTTTTTTTTTAAATCTTTTTCTTAATATTTAATGTTAGTAAAATATTCAGGTAATATGTGTGAGGACAATACAGTTAATAGAATTACATTTTTTTTTTTTTGAAACTTGGTTTTATTTATAAAGACGTTATATATCACAATGGCTAAATCTGTATCTGTAGTGCATGTTGAAACCTTAATATCAAAAATAATAACATATTATTAGATTTTTACTCCAGGAGTATATAATTCATTTGGAAATTCTATAGACATGTTTAAATAATGCATTACAATTAGTGTTGAGCGAACACGGACTGTATTATTCGTGTTCGTACCGAATAATTGGATTTTTTTTACCCGAACACGGACACGGACACTTTACTGTATGTTCGGGTAAAAATCCGTGTTCGGTCGTTTTATTTCCGGGTTTTGCATGCTTTGGCGCTCTTTTCATGGCGGGCTTTCAACAGCCAATCAACAATCGTTTAACTGGTGTGCCTTAAGCCATCCCAGCCATGCCTGCAAATGTCTTAGTAGCTGTGATTGGCCGTCTGAAGCATGTGACCAAGTCTTTATAAGTTCGAGGCAGCCGCCGCAGCAGCGTCATTCTGCTGCTTAGCTAAGGGACAGAGCACACATCAATGTGCTGGCTGCTGATTAGGGAAAGATAGGCAGGAAAAAACCATTTGTGTCCGGATAGAATTGAGGGACAGGTCGGAGTGTTTAGGCAGGGCGAGTTGTAGGCATTTTAGGGATAGAGTCTGCTGAATTATAGGGTCAGTGTCTTCTACAAACTACAATCGATATTGCTGTGTGGGGGGTGGGGTGAATCTGCACTCAATCCTGATCTACGATCTCTTCTCAATCCTGTTAGGGACAGAGTCTGCTGAATTTTAGGGAAACTGTGTTCTACAAACTACAATCGATATTGCTGTGTGGTGTGGGATTGGAGATAGGCAGGTGTCAGTGATCCACATCCATTTTTCTGTGTGTGAGCTGCAGTGAACACAATCTTTTTGGGCTGCAGTGAACACAATCTTTTTGGGCTGCAGTGAACACAATCTTTTTGGGGTGCAGTGAACAAAATCTTTTTGGGGTGCAGTGAACACAATCCTTTTTGGTGTGCAGTGAACACAATCTTTGTGGGGTGCAGTGAACAAAATCCTTTGTGGGGTGCAGTGAACACAATCTTTTTGGGGTGCAGTGAACAAAATCCTTTTTGGGGTGCAGTGAACAACATCCTTTTTGGGGTGCAGTGAACACAATCTTTTTGGGGTGCAGTGAACAAAATCCTTTGTGGGGTGCAGTGAACACAATCTTTTTGGGGTGCAGTGAACACAATCTTTTTGGGGTGGAGTGAACAACATCCTTTTTGGGGTGCAGTGAACAAAATCCTTTTTGGGGTGCAGTGAACAAAATCATTTTTGGGGTGCAGTGAACACAATCTTTTTGGGGTGCAGTGAACACAATCTTTGTGGGGTGCAGTGAACACAATCTTTTTGGGGTGGAGTGAACAACATCCTTTTTGGGGTGCAGTGAACAACATCCTTTTTGGGGTGCAGTGAACACAATCTTTTTGGGGTGCAGTGAACACAATCTTTGTGGGGTACAGTGAACAGAATCTTTGTGGGGTGCAGTGAACACAATCTTTGGGGGGTACAGTGAACACAATCTTTTTGGGGTGCAGTGAACACAATCTTTGTGGGGTGCAGTGAACACAATCTTTTTGGGGTGGAGTGAACAAAATCATTTTTGGGGTGCAGTGAACAACATCCTTTTTGGGGTGCAGTGATCAAAATCCTTTTTGGGGTGCAGTGAACACAATCTTTTTGGGGTGCAGTGAACAAAATCCTTTGTGGGGTGCAGTGAACAGAATCTTTGTGGGGTGCAGTGAACACAATCTTTGGGGGGGTACAGTGAACACAATCTTTTTGGGGTGCAGTGAACACAATCTTTGTGGGGTACAGTGAACAGAATCTTTGTGGGGTGCAGTGAACACAATCTTTGGGGGGTACAGTGAACACAATCTTTTTGGGGTGCAGTGAACTCAATCTTTGGGGGGTACAGTGAACACAATCTTTTTGGGGTGCAGTGAACACAATCTTTGTGGGGTGCAGTGAACACAATCTTTGGGGGGGTACAGTGAACACAATCTTTTTGGGGTGCAGTGAACAACATCCTTTTAGGGTGCAGTGAACACAATCTTTGTGGGGTGCAGTGAACAACATCCTTTTAGGGTGCAGTGAACACAATCTTTGTGGGGTACAGTGAACAGAATCTTTGTGGGGTGCAGTGAACACAATCTTTGGGGGGTACAGTGAACACAATCTTTGTGAGGTGCAGTGAACACAATCTTTGTGGGGTGCAGTGAACACAATCATTGTGGGGTGCAGTGAACTCAATCTTTGTGGGGTACAGTGAACACAATCTCATACTTCTGAAGATTTGAGGGTGCTGCCTGTTCCATACTCCCCCTACTCCTCATCTAGCCTTTTAGGGGTACAAACAATAGTAATTGGGGCCTAGTGTGGTTGTGTACGTGTGATATACATACACTTTTTTTGGATCATATTTTCTATTCCGCTATTTAATCAAAAACCTTTGGGGATCAGTTAAATTGGGGGATAGTCTGTGTTGGTACGTGTGAGAGAGATCCACCTTTCCAAGTTGTTGGGGTTCATCTCATACTTCTGAAGGTTTGAGGGTGCTGCCTGTTCCATACTCCCCCTACTCCTAGCCTTTTAGGGGTACAAACAATAGTAATTGGGGCCTAGTGTGGTTGTGTACGTGTGATATACATACACTTTTTTTGGATCATATTTTCTATTCCGCTATTTAATCAAAAACCTTTGGGGATCAGTTAAATTGGGGGATAGTCTGTGTTGGTACGTGTGAGAGAGATCCACCTTTCCAAGTTGTTGGGGTTCATCTCATACTTCTGAAGGTTTGAGGGTGCTGTCTGTTCCATACCCCCCCTACTCCTCATCTAGCCTTTTAGGGGTACAAACAATAGTAATTGGGGCCTAGTGTGGTTGTGTACGTGTGATATACATACACTTTTTTTGGATCATATTTTCTATTCCGCTATTTAATCAAAAACCTTTGGGGATCAGTTAAATTGGGGGATAGTCTGTGTTGGTACGTGTGAGAGAGATCCACCTTTCCAAGTTGTTGGGGTTCATCTCATACTTCTGAAGGTTTGAGGGTGCTGCCTGTTCCATACCCCCCCTACTCCTCATCTAGCCTTTTAGGGGTACAAACAATAGTAATTGGGGCCTAGTGTGGTTGTGTACGTGTGATATACATACACTTTTTTTGGATCATATTTTCTATTCCGCTATTTAATCAAAAACCTTTGGGGATCAGTTAAATTGGGGGATAGTCTGTGTTGGTACGTGTGAGAGAGATCCACCTTTCCAAGTTGTTGGGGTTCATCTCATACTTCTGAAGGTTTGAGGGTGCTGCCTGTTCCATACCCCCCCTACTCCTCATCTAGCCTTTTAGGGGTACAAACAATAGTAATTGGGGCCTAGTGTGGTTGTGTACGTGTGATATACATACACTTTTTTTGGATCATATTTTCTATTCCGCTATTTAATCAAAAACCTTTGGGGATCAGTTAAATTGGGGGATAGTCTGTGTTGGTACGTGTGAGAGAGATCCACCTTTCCAAGTTGTTGGGGTTCATCTCATACTTCTGAAGGTTTGAGGGTGCTGCCTGTTCCATACTCCCCCTACTCCTAGCCTTTTAGGGGTACAAACAATAGTAATTGGGGCCTAGTGTGGTTGTGTACGTGTGATATACATACACTTTTTTTTAATCATATTTTCTATTCCGCTATTTAATCAAAAACCTTTGGGGATCAGTTAAATTGGGGGATAGTCTGTGTTGGTACGTGTGAGAGAGATCCACCTTTCCAAGTTTTTGGGGTTCATCTCATACTTCTGAAGATTTGAGGGTGCTGCCTGTTCCATACCCCCCCTACTCCTCATCTAGCCTTTTAGGGGTACAAACAATAGTAATTGGGGCCTAGTGTGGTTGTGTACGTGTGATATACATACACTTTTTTTGGATCATATTTTCTATTCCGCTATTTAATCAAAAACCTTTGGGGATCAGTTAAATTGGGGGATAGTCTGTGTTGGTACGTGTGAGAGAGATCCACCTTTCCAAGTTGTTGGGGTTCATCTCATACTTCTGAAGGTTTGAGGGTGCTGCCTGTTCCATACTCCCCCTACTCCTAGCCTTTTAGGGGTACAAACAATAGTAATTGGGGCCTAGTGTGGTTGTGTACGTGTGATATACATACACTTTTTTTGGATCATATTTTCTATTCCGCTATTTAATCAAAAACCTTTGGGGATCAGTTAAATTGGGGGATAGTCTGTGTTGGTACGTGTGAGAGAGATCCACCTTTCCAAGTTTTTGGGGTTCATCTCATACTTCTGAAGATTTGAGGGTGCTGCCTGTTCCATACCCCCCCTACTCCTCATCTAGCCTTTTAGGGGTACAAACAATAGTAATTGGGGCCTAGTGTGGTTGTGTACGTGTGATATACATACACTTTTTTTGGATCATATTTTCTATTCCGCTATTTAATCAAAAACCTTTGGGGATCAGTTAAATTGGGGGATAGTCTGTGTTGGTACGTGTGAGAGAGATCCACCTTTCCAAGTTGTTGGGGTTCATCTCATACTTCTGAAGGTTTGAGGGTGCTGCCTGTTCCATACTCCCCCTACTCCTAGCCTTTTAGGGGTACAAACAATAGTAATTGGGGCCTAGTGTGGTTGTGTACGTGTGATATACATACACTTTTTTTGGATCATATTTTCTATTCCGCTATTTAATCAAAAACCTTTGGGGATCAGTTAAATTGGGGGATAGTCTGTGTTGGTACGTGTGAGAGAGATCCACCTTTCCAAGTTTTTGGGGTTCATCTCATACTTCTGAAGATTTGAGGGTGCTGCCTGTTCCATACCCCCCCTACTCCTCATCTAGCCTTTTAGGGGTACAAACAATAGTAATTGGGGCCTAGTGTGGTTGTGTACGTGTGATATACATACACTTTTTTTGGATCATATTTTCCATTCCGCTATTTAATCAAAAACCTTTGGGGATCAGTTAAATTGGGGGATAGTCTGTGTTGGTACGTGTGAGAGAGAGATCCACCTTTCCAAGTTGTTGGGGTTCATCTCATACTTCTGAAGGTTTGAGGGTGCTGCCTGTTCCATACTCCCCCTACTCCTCATCTAGCCTTTTAGGGGTACAAACAATAGTAATTGGGGCCTAGTGTGGTTGTGTACGTGTGATATACATACACTTTTTTTGGATCATATTTTCTATTCCGCTATTTAATCAAAAACCTTTGGGGATCAGTTAAATTGGGGGATAGTCTGTGTTGGTACGTGTGAGAGAGATCCACCTTTCCAAGTTGTTGGGGTTCATCTCATACTTCTGAAGGTTTGAGGGTGCTGCCTGTTCCATACTCCCCCTACTCCTCATCTAGCCTTTTAGGGGTACAAACAATAGTAATTGGGGCCCAGTGTGGTTGTGTACGTGTGATATACATACACTTTTTTTGGATCATATTTTCTATTCCGCTATTTAATCAAAAACCTTTGGGGATCAGTTAAATTGGGGGATAGTCTGTGTTGGTACGTGTGAGAGAGATCCACCTTTCCAAGTTGTTGGGGTTCATCTCATACTTCTGAAGGTTTGAGGGTGCTGCCTGTTCCATACCCCCCCTACTCCTCATCTAGCCTTTTAGGGGTACAAACAATAGTAATTGGGGCCTAGTGTGGTTGTGTACGTGTGATATACATACACTTTTTTTGGATCATATTTTCTATTCCGCTATTTAATCAAAAACCTTTGGGGATCAGTTAAATTGGGGGATAGTCTGTGTTGGTACGTGTGAGAGAGATCCACCTTTCCAAGTTGTTGGGGTTCATCTCATACTTCTGAAGGTTTGAGGGTGCTGCCTGTTCCATACTCCCCCTACTCCTAGCCTTTTAGGGGTACAAACAATAGTAATTGGGGCCTAGTGTGGTTGTGTACGTGTGATATACATACACTTTTTTTGGATCATATTTTCTATTCCGCTATTTAATCAAAAACCTTTGGGGATCAGTTAAATTGGGGGATAGTCTGTGTTGGTACGTGTGAGAGAGATCCACCTTTCCAAGTTGTTGGGGTTCATCTCATACTTCTGAAGGTTTGAGGGTGCTGCCTGTTCCATACTCCCCCTACTCCTAGCCTTTTAGGGGTACAAACAATAGTAATTGGGGCCTAGTGTGGTTGTGTACGTGTGATATACATACACTTTTTTTGGATCATATTTTCTATTCCGCTATTTAATCAAAAACCTTTGGGGATCAGTTAAATTGGGGGATAGTCTGTGTTGGTACGTGTGAGAGAGATCCACCTTTCCAAGTTGTTGGGGTTCATCTCATACTTCTGAAGGTTTGAGGGTGCTGCCTGTTCCATACTCCCCCTACTCCTCATCTAGCCTTTTAGGGGTACAAACAATAGTAATTGGGGCCTAGTGTGGTTGTGTACGTGTGATATACATACACTTTTTTTGGATCATATTTTCTATTCCGCTATTTAATCAAAAACCTTTGGGGATCAGTTAAATTGGGGGATAGTCTGTGTTGGTACGTGTGAGAGAGATCCACCTTTCCAAGTTGTTGGGGTTCATCTCATACTTCTGAAGGTTTGAGGGTGCTGCCTGTTCCATACCCCCCCTACTCCTCATCTAGCCTTTTAGGGGTACAAACAATAGTAATTGGGGCCTAGTGTGGTTGTGTACGTGTGATATACATACACTTTTTTTGGATCATATTTTCTATTCCGCTATTTAATCAAAAACCTTTGGGGATCAGTTAAATTGGGGGATAGTCTGTGTTGGTACGTGTGAGAGAGATCCACCTTTCCAAGTTGTTGGGGTTCATCTCATACTTCTGAAGGTTTGAGGGTGCTGCCTGTTCCATACCCCCCCTACTCCTCATCTAGCCTTTTAGGGGTACAAACAATAGTAATTGGGGCCTAGTGTGGTTGTGTACGTGTGATATACATACACTTTTTTTGGATCATATTTTCTATTCCGCTATTTAATCAAAAACCTTTGGGGATCAGTTAAATTGGGGGATAGTCTGTGTTGGTACGTGTGAGAGAGATCCACCTTTCCAAGTTGTTGGGGTTCATCTCATACTTCTGAAGGTTTGAGGGTGCTGCCTGTTCCATACCCCCCCTACTCCTCATCTAGCCTTTTAGGGGTACAAACAATAGTAATTGGGGCCTAGTGTGGTTGTGTACGTGTGATATACATACACTTTTTTTGGATCATATTTTCTATTCCGCTATTTAATCAAAAACCTTTGGGGATCAGTTAAATTGGGGGATAGTCTGTGTTGGTACGTGTGAGAGAGATCCACCTTTCCAAGTTGTTGGGGTTCATCTCATACTTCTGAAGGTTTGAGGGTGCTGCCTGTTCCATACCCCCCCTACTCCTCATCTAGCCTTTTAGGGGTACAAACAATAGTAATTGGGGCCTAGTGTGGTTGTGTACGTGTGATATACATACACTTTTTTTGGATCATATTTTCTATTCCGCTATTTAATCAAAAACCTTTGGGGATCAGTTAAATTGGGGGATAGTCTGTGTTGGTACGTGTGAGAGAGATCCACCTTTCCAAGTTGTTGGGGTTCATCTCATACTTCTGAAGGTTTGAGGGTGCTGCCTGTTCCATACTCCCCCTACTCCTCATCTAGCCTTTTAGGGGTACAAACAATAGTAATTGGGGCCTAGTGTGGTTGTGTACGTGTGATATACATACACTTTTTTTGGATCATATTTTCTATTCCGCTATTTAATCAAAAACCTTTGGGGATCAGTTAAATTGGGGGATAGTCTGTGTTGGTACGTGTGAGAGAGATCCACCTTTCCAAGTTGTTGGGGTTCATCTCATACTTCTGAAGGTTTGAGGGTGCTGCCTGTTCCATACTCCCCCTACTCCTCATCTAGCCTTTTAGGGGTACAAACAATAGTAATTGGGGCCTAGTGTGGTTGTGTACGTGTGATATACATACACTTTTTTTGGATCATATTTTCTATTCCGCTATTTAATCAAAAACCTTTGGGGATCAGTTAAATTGGGGGATAGTCTGTGTTGGTACGTGTGAGAGAGATCCACCTTTCCAAGTTGTTGGGGTTCATCTCATACTTCTGAAGGTTTGAGGGTGCTGCCTGTTCCATACTCCCCCTACTCCTCATCTAGCCTTTTAGGGGTACAAACAATAGTAATTGGGGCCTAGTGTGGTTGTGTACGTGTGATATACATACACTTTTTTTGGATCATATTTTCTATTCCGCTATTTAATCAAAAACCTTTGGGGATCAGTTAAATTGGGGGATAGTCTGTGTTGGTACGTGTGAGAGAGATCCACCTTTCCAAGTTGTTGGGGTTCATCTCATACTTCTGAAGGTTTGAGGGTGCTGCCTGTTCCATACCCCCCCTACTCCTCATCTAGCCTTTTAGGGGTACAAACAATAGTAATTGGGGCCTAGTGTGGTTGTGTACGTGTGATATACATACACTTTTTTTGGATCATATTTTCTATTCCGCTATTTAATCAAAAACCTTTGGGGATCAGTTAAATTGGGGGATAGTCTGTGTTGGTACGTGTGAGAGAGATCCACCTTTCCAAGTTTTTGGGGTTCATCTCATACTTCTGAAGATTTGAGGGTGCTGCCTGTTCCATACTCCTCCTCCTACTGCTCAACCATCCTTTTAGGGGTACAAACAATAGTAGTTGGGGCCTAGTGTGGTGGTGTACGTGCGAGATACATACACTTTCTTTTTGATCATATTTTCTATTCCGCTATTCAATTAAAACCTTTGGGGATCAATTCAATTGCGAGATAGTCTGTGTCGGTACGTGTGAGATCCACCTTTCCAAGTTGTTGGGGTTCATCTCATACTTCTGAAGATTTGAGGGTGCTGCCTGTTCCATACTCCTGCTCCTACTGCTCAACCATCCTTTTAGGGGTACAAACAATAGTAATTGGGGCCTAGTGTGGTTGTGTACGTGCGAGATACATACACTTTTTTTGATCATATTTCCTATTCCGCTATTCAATAAAAACCTTTGAGGATCAATTGAATTGCGGGATAGTCTGTGTCGGTACGTGTGAGATCCACCTTTCCAAGTTTTTGGGGTTCATCTCATACTTCTGAAGATTTGAGGGTGCTGCCTGTTCCATACTCCTCCTCCTACTCCTCATCCATCCTTTTAGGGGTACAAACAATAGTAATTGGGGCCTAGTGTGGTTGTGTACGTGCGAGATACATACACTTTTTTTGATCATATTTCCTATTCCGCTATTCAATAAAAACCTTTGAGGATCAATTGAATTGCGGGATAGTCTGTGTCGGTACGTGTGAGATCCACCTTTCCAAGTTTTTGGGGTTCATCTCATACTTCTGAAGATTTGAGGGTGCTGTCTGTTCCATACTCCTCCTACTCCTCATCCATCCTTTTAGGGGTAGAAACAATAGTAATTGGGGCCTAGTGTGGTTTTGTACGTGCGAGATACATACACTTTTTTGGATCATATTTCCTATTCCGCTATTCAATAAAAACCTTTCTAGGGCAAGATCTTAAATTACAGAAATATGAGGAGACCGTCAAATAAGGGCCGTGGCCTGGGTCGTGGTGCTGCTGGTAGAGCTCCTGTTGCAAGGAGAGGACGTGGTCGATCTGTGCCAGCTACACGCACAAGTGAAACACCTTCCTCAAGTGTGAGTAGGCGACAGAACCTGCATCAGTATTTGGTAGGGCATCAAACGCCCCTAGAAGTGATGAGGCCAGAACAAGTTGAGGCGATAGTAGATTGGTTTGCTGCTGACAGTGCCTCCAGTTCCTTCACATTGTCTCCCACCCAGTCTACTGCAGAAAGGTCAGAGTTGGCACCTGCAGCCAATGTCCAACCGTCTTTCACCTCACCCCCTTGCAAATCAGGCCAGCAGTCTGAGCCCCAAGCCATACAGCAGTCTCTTATTCTTTTTGAGGACTCTGTCAGCAGGGTTTCCCAGGGCCATCCACCTAGCCCTGCCCCAGAAGTGGAAGAGATTGAGTGCAGCGATGCCCAACCACTTATTTCTCAAGATGAGTACATGCAAGGATCATCGCAGCACGTCTCCGATGATGACGAAACGCAGGTGCCAACTGCTGCGGCGTTCAGCATTGTGGAGACCGACAAGGAGGGCAGGGGTGAAGACTGGGTGGAAGATGATGTGGAGGACGATGAGGTCCTCGACCCCACATGGAATGAACGTCATGCAGGTGACCTGAGTAGTTTGGAGGAAGAGGCGGTGGTCGCACAGAGCCACCAGCACAGCAGAAGAGGGAGCAGGGTGCAGAAGCGGAGCGGCCGTGCCCTAGACACTACGCCCGCTACTGCCCAACGCAGCAAGGGAACGAGCGCACCAAAGTCAGCTCAAAGGAGTTCTCTAGCGTGGAAGTTCTTTAGAAAATGTGCTGATGACAGGACACGAGTGGTTTGCACCCTGTGCAATCAGAGCTTGAAGCGAGGCATAAACCTTCTCAACCTGAGCACAACCTGCATGATCAGGCATCTAAGTGCAAAGCACGAGCTGCAGTGGAGTACACACCTTCAAAACCAAGAAACGTCTCTGGCTCATCCTGCTTCCTCTTCTGCTGCAGTCTCGGCCGCTCCAGCCACATCTGTAGTGATACCGGCACCTGCCACCCCGCAAACAGACGATCTGTCAGCAACACCACCACCTGGGTCACCAACAACCATCTCCACAATGTCCCGTGGAAGCGTTCAGCTTTCCATCTCCCAAACACTTGAGAGGAAGAGGAAGTACCCCCCTACCCACCCGCGATCCCTGGCCCTGAATGCCAGCATTTCAAAATTATTGGCCTTTGAAATGCTGTCATTCCGTCTGGTGGAGACGCACAGTTTTAAAAACCTTATGTCGGTGGCTGTCCCACAGTACGTCGTGCCCAGCCGCCACTACTTTTCCAGGCAAGCCATCCCTTCCCTGCACAACCAAGTGGGGGAAAATATCAGGTGTGCACTGCGCAACGCCATCTGTGCCAAGGTCCACCTAACTACGGATACGTGGACCAGTAAGCACGGTCAGGGGCGTTATATCTCCCTAACGGCACACTGGGTAAATGCAGTGGCGGATGGGCCTGAGGCGGATAGCAATTTGGCGCATGTCCTTCCACCACCGAGGATTGCAGGGCGCTTCAGTTTGCCTCCTGTTCCTAACTCCTCCTACTCCGCTTCCTCATCCTCTACCGCCTCCTCATCCGGACAGCGTAACACCTTCACCACCAACTTCAGCACGGCCAGGGGTAAACGACAGCAGGCAGTTTTACAACTTGCCTGTTTGGGGGACAAACCACACACCGCGCAGGAGTTGTGGAGGAGCATGGAACAGCAGACAAATGAGTGGTTGCTGCCAGCGAGCCTCAAGCCCGGCCTGGTGGTGTGCGATAACGGGCGAAATCTCATAGCAGCTCTGGGCCTAGCCGGTTTGACGCACATCCCTTGCCTGGCGCATGTGCTGAATTTGGTGGTGCAGAGGTTCCTTAAAAACTACCCCGATATGTCAGAGCTGCTGCAGAAAGTGCGGGCCGTTTGTGCGCACTTTCGGCGTTCTCACCCTGCTGCTGCTCGCCTGGCAGCGCTGCAGCGTAACTTCGGCCTTCCCGCTCACCGCCTCATATGTGACGTGCCCACAAGGTGGAACTCCACCTTGCACATGCTGGAAAGACTGTGCGAGCAGCAGCAGGCCATAGTGGAGTTTCAGCTGCAGCACGCACGCGTGAGTCGCTCTGCGGAACAGCACCACTTCACCACCAATAACTGGGCCTCCATGCGAGACCTGTGTGCCTTGTTGCGCTGTTTTGAGTACTCCACCAACATGGCCAGTGGCAATGACGCCGTTCTCAGCTTAACTATCCCACTTCTATGCCTCCTTGAAAAAACAATTCGGGCGATGATGGAAGAGGATGTGGCACAGGATGAGGAGGAGGAGGAGGATGAAGAGGTAACATTTCCAAGGCTTTCAGGGCAGTCATTCGCAAGGGGCTCCGAGGGTGGGTTCCTGCACACGCAAACGCCAGGGACGCAATTGTCCAGCAGGGGCACAGTTCTGGAGGATGAGGAGGATGAGGAGGAGGAGGAGCTGGAGGAGGAGATGGAACCATGTTCACAGCAGGGTGGCACCCAGGCCAGCTCATGGCCATCACTGGTGCGTGGCTGGGGGGATACAGAGGACACGGACGATACACCTCCCACAGAGGACAGCCTTTCGTCGCCTCTGGGCAGCCTGGCACACATGAGCGATTACATGCTGCAGTGTCTCCACAACGACCGCCGAGTTGCCCACATTCTAACTTGTGCTGATTACTGGGTGGCCACGCTGCTGGATCCCCGTTACAAGGACAACGTACCGTCCTTAATTCACTCACTGGAGCGCGATCGCAAGATGCGCGAGTACAAGCGCACGCTGGTAGACGCCATGCTGCTGGCATTCCCATCTGACAGCGGGGCCACAGTGGAAGCACAAGGCAGAGGAGGAGGAGGAGGAGGTCGCCAACGCAACCAGGGCACCGCCAGCACCTCAGAAGGCAGGGTTAGCATGGCCGAAATGTGGAAAAGCTTTGTCAGCACGCCACAACAAACAGCAGCACCAGCAGCTCAGATGGAACGTCTTAGCAGGAGGCAGCATTTTACCAACATGGTGGAGCAGTATGTGTGCACACGCCTACATGTAGTGAATGACGGGTCTGCCCCCTTCAACTTCTGGGTCTCCAAATTGGGCACATGGCCTGAGCTTGCCCTTTACGCCTTGGAGGTGCTGGCGTGCCCTGCAGCCAGTGTATTATCTGAACGGGTATTTAGCACGGCTGGGGGCGTTATAACAGACAAGCGCAGCCGCCTGTCCAGAGACAATGTGGACAAGCTCACGTTCATTAAAATGAACCAGGCATGGATCCCACGGGACTTTTCCGTACCTTATGCAGAATAGCAATGGATACCGACCTTACCCACCCATTGTTCCATTTTTGCTCTTTCTCACTCTTTTGGGGTGTACCCTCATTTAAAATTTTTGAAAAGAAGCAGTGTTGGCTACCTCGTCCTCCTCCTCAGGGCCAGATTAATGTAGGGGCTATTGGAGCTGCAGCTCCAGGCCCCTACCTTTTATATAGGCCCCGGGTTGGCCATATTCACTGTTACCGCTCTTCTGTCACTTGTAAACACAGAAGTCTGGCTTCTATGCTCGCTTCCCCAGGCAGCACCCTCAGAACCTCCCCACACAGCGTGAAGGCCGGACAAGGAGGGACAGTTGGCGATGCATGGATGTGTTTATGGGCTTCAGAGACAGCATCCCATGTTGAATTAGGCATGCATGGCTGCACCCTTCCTCCTCTGGGTGCATGGCAAGGCACGGCCCTTAAGGCCCTTCAAAATCCTCAGCACCAAGCCCATGATGCTGTTAATCCGGCCCTGGTCCTCCTCCACCGCCGCTTCCACCTACACCGCCCATAGGTGTGCGCAGCCTATTGCATTAAGGTGTGCACCCCAAAGTTGAAATACACATGCATGTGTTTGCCAGCAGGGAGAGTAATGTATCGGGGCCATGTACCTGTAGGCAAGGAGAAATAGAGCAGAGCAGGTCCCAGGGAGATCTTTCCCATCTCCTCACTGGCAATGCTATGTGCCCTAGGTGATTAGGGTGTGCCCAGGCACACCCAGCACACCCTGTGCGCACGCCTATGTCACCGCCACATCCACCACCACCTCAACCTCCCTCCTACTCCATATGGGCCTCGTCCTTCAGAGATGAAGAAGAACATTGTTTTATTTTTCTGTTTTTTTTTGTTGTTTTAAGTTATTTCCCTATCCACATTTGTTTGCAGAGCACTTGCCATGCTCTTAATTACGTTTTGCTGCCATTTGCAGCACTCTAGCCCTTTCCTTTGGTGTTTTAGAGCCATTTTAGTG